>NC_137773.1:167624564-168969807 GCF_963455305.1 Plecotus auritus | reverse complement strand
TATTTCAGAGCCCAGACTAATTGTCTTTTGTCTGCACTCCGTGGCTTTCTTGATTACCGGCTCTGTTGGCTCCGATTCTGGGACTTACGAGGCACAAAGAAAATCCAAGGACCTTGCCACCGTGTCTGTCATTCCTCGGGTGTTGAGGTTCCCAACCAGCCTGCCTTCTCTTCTCCATTTTTCAGAGTCTTATGTTTGTTTCATATGCACAATGACCGGGGATGTTAGTTGTACTTAGTAGGAAGAGTAGGGCAAAGTCCACCTATTCCATCTGCTCAGGAGAGGGTGAGCACAGGGTGGGGCAAAGTAGGTTTACAGTTGTGAGTGTGCAAAACACAGAATTTATTATTGTATTATTATTTGTAAATTATTGTATTATTTTCCATACAAACAACTGTAATCCTACTTTTGCCCCACCCTGTATAGTTTGAAAATCCTTCCCCTTCCTGTAAGAGTCTGATCTGTGCTTCTCTGTCCCTAGCTCTTCCCTTTTAAAAGTCACCAGACAGCCCTATCTGGTTTGGCTCAGTGGATAGAGCATCAGCTTGCGGACTGAAGGGTCCCAGGTTCGATCCCCAGTCAGGGCACATGCCTGGGTTGTGGGCAATCCCCAGTAGGGGGTGTGCAGGAGGCAGCCAATCAGTGATTCTCTCTTATCATTGATGTTTCTATCTCTCTCTCTCCTTCTCCCTTCCTCTCTGAAATCAATAAAAATATATTACCAGACTGCCCGTTGGCATGGCTCGGTAATTGAGCATTGGACCATGGACCAGGAGGTCATGGTTCGATTTCTGGTCAGGGCATATGCCCAGGTTGTGGGCTCGATCCCCAGTGTGGGGTGTGCAGGAGGCAGCCGATCGATGTTTCTCTCTTATCGATGTTTCTCTCTCTTTATCCCTCTCCCTTCCTCTCTCTAAAATCAATTTAAAAATATTTTTTAAAAAAATCACTGGACTAAAAGATCTTCCAAATAAATTCCTATACATTTGCCAAAGCTTATAGTTTTTTGCTTTTTTTTGTTTGTTTGTTTTTGTTTTTCTGTGTCGCATATGAAATCTTTCAGGCTGTGACAGGCCTCTACCACTCATTGCTCACGGAGCTGGCAGGCAGCAGAGCAATTGCAAACGACTTTCGCTTTATTCAGGAAACCCAGACAACTTACATCTCAATAATAGCTTTCCGATGACTCTGTCCTGCCGATCCTGATATTTTCAAGTACATTGCAGATAAAAATGTTCTTTTCCTTCCAGAGAAACGCAACCGTTGTGGAGAGCTGGTTTGGCTTGGATCGGGGAAACACTGGCATCTGTTCAAGTAGACAGATAACTAATTGCTATTCAGACCCATTAGTCTCATCTGTAGTTTAATGGAGGGGTTTCTGTTCCCAACTGCCTACTTAGAAAAGCTGTCTGTATTGTTAGGCTGCCTCGATGAAATTCTTGTTAGCTGGCAAAGAACAATTACCGAGAAATTAAGCAAATTGTTGTTTCTCGTCCGATGGTGGCTGGTTCTCAGAATCTTGGGTAGTGTGCAGCAGGAGACAGCTTTTAGGTTACCATAAAAGCAGTAGTGCTCAGGCCTAGCCAACTTGGCTCGGTGGATAGAGCATCGGCCCTCGGACTGAAGGGTCCTGGGTTCGATTCTGGTCAGGGGCGTGGGCCTGTGCCTCAGCTCGACCCCTGGCCCCAGTCGGGGCAGGAGGCAACCAGTCGATGTGTCTCTTTCACATTGATGTTTTTCTCTTTCTGTCTCTCCCTCTCCCTTCCACTCTCTCTAAAAATCAATGGAAAAATATCCTCGTGTGAGGATTAACAAACAACAAAATAGTGCTAAAAAAAATAATGGTCAAGACAGTAGCAGCCCAACCGGTTTGGCTCAGTGGATAGAGCGTCGGCCTGCGGACTGAAGGGTCCCAGGTTCGATTCCAGTCAAGGGCATGTACCTTGGTTGCGGGCACATCCCCAGTAGGGGGTGTGCAGGAGGCAGCTGATCGATGTTTCTCTCTCATCGATGTTTCTAGCTCTCTATCCCTCTCCCTTCCTCTCTGTAAAAAATTAATAAAATATATTTTTAAAAAAAGACAGTAGCAAAAAGAAGCTTTTTTAAAAATATATTTTTTAATTGATTTCAGAGAGGAAGGGAGAGGGAGAGAGAGAGAAACATCAGTGATGAGAAAGAATCATTGACTGGCTGCCTTCTGTACGCTTCACACTGGGGATCAAGCCCGCAACCCAGGCACTTGCCCTTGAATCGAACCTGGGACCTTTCAGCTAGGGCAAGAGGAGCTTTATATTTAAGCTCAGAAAGACAGTGCAAGTTGTCTTTAAAACCTCAGAGCAGCGCTTCCCCTCTATTAATAGTCATTCTCTAGACTGACTTCAAGAGCGTGTAGAACATGAACTTTTCACATGACTGGAGAGTTTAGCTGCAGCCCTGGATTTGAGAAACAAGACCTGTAAGAACAAAACGTATGTTCTATAAAGCACAGTGCGCAGCCTTTGTGATTTTCAGTCTTCATTAAACGCTTCTTTTCAGTCTAAAGTTAGTCCCGAGGTGAAGGAACACAATTACCTCAAAATGAATTCTTAGACAAATGTTAGGTTCATGATTAATTAATTACCCTGATATTAACACCTCTTCCATCGACTGCATAAAGGAGGGGAACAGGGAAGATAAAGGAGGCCCGAGGCAGAAGTGTGGCCAAGAAGGATGTTAACAGATGGTAGAAGGAAGGCGGAATGAGAGGATGAGGCCACGAGGAAGCGGCCGGTGAGGCTGAGGAGGCCCGGGCAGTGGGACTCGAGGGGAATAACAGCTTAAGAAGGAGGAAGAGGTAGCCATGTGGTCTAGGCCAGGGACCGCTGACTGGGCCTGTAGGTGACAAAGAGCCATGTGGTCTAGGCCGGGGACCCCTGACTGGGCCTGTGGGTGACAGAGTCAAATTGAGGTGGAATAGAGCAGAAACTGGAGCGGTGGGAGGGATGGGCCTGGGGCCTAGAATACCCATGGGAGTTCAGGTGGGTGGTGGCCTCTTTTCCCTCGGAGACACCTGGGAATGAATGGGGCATGTGAGAGGAGAGACGATGGAAGGCCTACTTTAGATGGCCTTACTCCTCAGTCACGGAGGAGAGGCCATTCCTGCCACCTGACCCCGTGCTGACGGAGAGCTGGTCTTCAGGAAACGGATATGGAATAATTCAGTGAATGCAGGAACAAATAGAGCCTTGAGTTAGTGGAAATCCATTCTCTCTGTTCTCAGCACCTCCATTTCCTCTCTGTCACTAGTCGATCGGTGAGTCTCTTAGAACAGGGACTGGTGGGCAGGCCCTTGGTGCGTGTTTTCTCACTGGTCTAGTGAATGGGGGGGAGCAGATTCTGAACCACCCTATGGTTGGATGTGGGAGTTGCCGATGGACATAAGTGTGCTGCTTCTTCACACCTTGGGGGTCCTGGGGGTTCTGCACTCAGGCTTGTTAAGGCACCGTGTGCGGTGTGAAGGGGGGCAACATGTCTCACTTGCCAAGTGCATTACCTCCATTTTCTCATTTAAGCCTTGTGTCCATTCCAGGGTTTGGTCTGGTTATTGGCCCCTTATATGAATGTATTATTCATCCATTGCTATAGAACCAATTGCCCCCAAACTTAGTAGCTTAAAACAGTAAGCGTTTATTGTTTCTTAGTATCCGTGGGATAGGAATCCAGGCGTGGCTTAGTTGGATCCCACAGGTCCTCATAGGCTGCCGTCCAGACCAGGGCTGGTTCCTTGTTGGCCAAGGCCTCCCTCCCTTCCTTGCCTCCTGGGCTTCTCCACAGGGCAGCTCGCAGCATGGCAACTGGTTTTCTTCAGAGCAGGAGAGTGAGGAAGAGAGAAAAGGAGAATGCCCGGGACAGAAACCACAGTCCCTTCCTAACCCAACCTTGGAAGTGACATCGCGTCACTTGCTGTGCTCTGTTCGTGAGCGGCAAGTGTCCAGTCCAGCCCACACTTGAAGAGGATTTCCTAAAGGGCCTGAGTGTCAGGAGGCAGGGATCGCTGTGGGCCACCCTAGAGGCTGTCTGCTACACTAACGAGAAAAACGAGGCACGGGTGTGGTCAAGTCATTTGCTCAGTATCACGTGGGATCTGAGCCCTAACATCCTGACTCTGGGACACCCCCCTTCCCCTCCGCCCTCCGCCCCCTCCCCCCTCGCCCACACACAGTTCTTGCTCTACTCACAGGCTAAGATGTCCACCTGGCCCCTCTCATTCTAACAGCAAGTAGGAAGGTAGGGGACCGGGCTGGGCCTCTTACCTGGGAATGGTGGGCTGGGACCCCTCTTCCCTCATTATATTCCCTGTGATTCTGCATTTGGGTCAGACCCTTCCCTTTAGAGTGTGGGTCGTCAGGATCGCTTATGTGGACACACGCTAAGGTTGACCAGGGAGGTGGCCACGTGGATGCCCCTCCGTGGTGACCCCAGGACATTCGTTTGTAGAGCACCATCTCTAGTTCCTTTAAACCCCACTGTGTGGGTCTTGAGGTGCATATGCCAAGTATATTGGGAGACTGCTCACCAGGGCAAGGGTCCGGCCCCTGTAGACTCAACTCTTTGTTTTCTTCTTCCTTTGAATCTAAACTGTTTTCAAGAGCTTTAACACTATAGGCTAATTCCCAGAGTAACACACAGTCACTGTACAAAATCAGTGAAATTCAGAAAACCTTGTATAATTAAAAAAAACCCAACACTCCCACAGTCGGTGTCATCCTGAGCAACCCAGTGTTTATTTGTACGTTGGCATTTCTTCCCTAGCATCATAGGTTCGGGGAAGAATTACTCAATCCTGTGAAAATCCAAGGGCAGGGAGGACCCGTCTCCCGCGCAGTGTTTGAGAGGGAGATGTAATTGGGAGGGACCTCTTTGCATCCTGGCTGCATGGGAAATTTCTGCGGTGCGGTGAGACCCAGGCACCAGTAGCGGTTAAAGCTCAATTCCAATGTGCAGCCAGGTTGAGTGCTGAGTGTTTGGAAGACTTAGTGTAGGGTGACCACAGCTGTCCTAACCCGGCAGGTGTCCCGGGAGCCTCCCACCCGCCGCTTTCAGCACAGCGGATGCGCAGAGCTGTGCGCCGGAGCCATCACTGGGAGGCGTCGGAGGCAGACGGGATCTGTATTTCTCTAAGCTGCACAATATGAACCCTGAGGCTGGTTCCTCTGGCCCTGGAGCCGTGCTATGCTTTCCGAACTCTCCCCTTTAGCATTAGAGAACCTGGGGTGGAATAAAAAGCAAGGTCATTACCATACAGTTCCGTTGCAATGAAGAGCAAATGGCAAAAATGCATGTTACAGAGATCATTTTTTAAAAAGGTACGTGAGTACCTGTCTCTTCTGCTTCCAGGATCGGTTGTTGTGAAGGCAGGAGGCTCATGTGAGGCCGAGGAGCGGGAGGCGAAGCCTTGTTGTCGGGAACTGTGAGGCGTGGCCGTTGCTCACCTTTCTTGAGCTGTTTATTTTTCAGTGACTAGGGCCGAGGAATGACTGACTTGGTAAACACCTTGCTTGTTTTATTTTGTTACATTCAGACAGCTAACCTAAATCATGCAAGGTTGCAATGCAAAGCAAATGCACATGGCTTTGAGGGATGGTAGCAGGTCTGGGACCTGGTACAATGAATCCTGCCGGAGCAGCAGCTGGGGCCGGAGGCCACCTGGCTGGCTCTCCCTGCGCTGGGTCGCCACCAGCCGTGACGGGTTAGCAGCCTTGTGTGAATGTCTCCATCCTGGTCATGTGTTTTGGTCATTCTCTTGTAAACACCCTCTCTTTCTGGTCCTTTCCCCTCCCTTTTCCCTTGTCCCGGGAGCCTCACGAGGGTCAGCCACCTCTCCAAGTGGTGTGATGGGAAACCAGCTTCACCCCCAGCCCCCCTAAAACAGCCTTTCGAGTCAGCCCAGGGGAGTGGCACTGGCGATCCCGCCCGTGTGCCCCGCATCTGCTTTCAGGGGGGCTCTTCACCTCTGTTTCTAGACAGGACACTGGGCTCTGGCCATAAGCTAACGATGATGCAAGGACTTGAACCAGATTAAATGGCTCCAAAGTAGATTGTCTTTCCGATCGCTCACTCTCTCTAGACTCTCCCTGGAGCAAGGAGTGTTAGCTGAGGAGACCTCAGTGAGGTGCACACACGGTGACTTCTTCCCAGACCGCAGCAGGCGCACTGGGGGAGGCCTCTGGCTCGGACTCCCTGGATCTCATCATCTCACAGGGCTCCTGGCACGGCCGGCTCAGTTAGCGGTGTGCCGGTTGGGTGGCAGGTCTCGAAGGACCATCGAGCCTCACTTGTGTTCTGAGGGGCTCACCTTCTGGGCCGGGCTCTGTGTTTGGCCGCGAACGGGCAACACGCTTTTCATGCTAAAAGCCAGGTATTGCAGAATGAAGACTGCAGTGGGGAGGATGACTCTGCTTGGGTCCCGGGTGCAGAGATTCGGTCTCCTGGCAGGTGGATGGCGCTTCTGGAGCTCAGGGGATAGGAACATGACACCTTCCTGTGGATCTGTGTGGGTGTGGCCGCGCCGCAGCTGCTTTTGGCGTATAACTTTGAGTAACCTGACTTTCTGTTTCAAAAACAAGATGCATTATGTGGTGGCTTGTCTGGGAAGCAGGGAAAGGCAAGCGCAAGAATGAAGAGGGTTCTGGAACAGAGTAAACAGCCTGTGCTTGACTAAGAAGTCTTCCCAAGTCAGTGCTTTCCCACTGCAGCAATGGGGTGGGGGGCAGGAATCCCCACCCCACAGACATTGGGCTCCCCCTTGAGGTACAGGCAGGGCTGGGCCAGGACATTCGGGTGCTGTGGGCCAGATTCCAACGGATAATCTTTGAACACTTAACTTGTCAACAACTTTTTCATGGAAGGCGGTAAACTGATGTATCATGAAAAACGATACGCCTCTCTAACTTTACAATAGGAACCGTATTACATGAATTTATTACAAGAGATTTTCCAAGTCAGACAACCACTTGGAGGCCTATTAAATGATTTAACATTTAGGAAGGAAAACCAATCACTCATACCCAGGGAGCAGCACTCTGCATGCATAACCGAGTTTCAGAACTGTGTCTGCCCACACCCCCAGGCTTGCCTGGTCTCTCCCGGGGTTGGTCTCAGAGCTGGGAGAAGGGACGAGCTCCCTGGGAATGAGGGCCCTGCCCCATGTGCTCAGCAGTGCTGGGGTCACAGCAGCTGGGGAAGGGAAGCCCAAGCTCAGGGGCTGGCATTCCCACTTTCCCAAGGATGTTTTATGCCTTCTTATGGAATGCCTATCGGAAAGTTGCTTGGCCCTTTAATCTGCCTGAGGTTACAGAGTCAAACTGAAAAAATCAAAACCCACGGAGCAGGTTTCTCCCGTTGGCACGCTTGGACTTGGATAATTTTTTGTTCTAGAGACTGTCTTGTGCATGGAAGGGGTTTTAGCAACATCCCTGGCCTCTACTCACTATGTCAGCAACACCCTCCCCACCACAGTGTGACAGACAGAAGTGTCTCCAGGTATCACCAGGTGTCCTCGAGAGCAAACATTTCCTGTGAGAATCCTGCTTTAGGAGGAGGAAGGGAGGAAGGGCAGTGAGCATCGTGGTGCTGAAACCCCAGGAGAGCCTTGTCTACAGAGCTGGGTTAAGTAAGAAGTTCTCAGGGAAATGTGGAAGGGAGTCTCCATTTTAGCCAGACTAAAGGGAAAGCTTTCAGCAGTTGAATTTCAGAAAGATGTCTGGTGATTTTTTTTTTAACTTTATTGTTGAGAGTATTACAGATGTCCCCTTTTTGGGGATTTTTTACTGAGATGAGGTAATAGAAGATTAGAAATAGTTGTTTTGTTTTGTTGTTTTTAAAACCAGCAAGTCAAGGAAGGTTCTAGAAGCGTTCTGATATTTTTAGGGAAATGCATTTTTGAGCAGGGTCTCTCCCCACCATGTTTGTGGTTCTCATGAGACTGGACTAGGGAGCCTTGGGGCACCTGGTCTGCCATTTCTTCATGGAGAGGATGATACCGAGGGTCCTAGTGGACCTCTGTGCAGCAGGTGGGAATAAATGGGCAGGAGCGCTCCCAGCTTCCTCTGGGCAGGGGACACCGGGACTTCAGAGGGGACTGTGTGAGTGGTAAACATGCACTCAAGTAAAGCCATCGGCGTTCACACAGTCAGACACAGGGCACGTTCCTGGCACTGAAAATCTTCCTCTGTAACAGAGGGCAGGAGAGATGAAGATAGAGGCTGCCACCCCAGCTGGTAATTAACAGCGTTTATTAGGGGAAACTCACAAGGCATGTCTTGGAGGCTGCAAGAGGAAATAAATGGATCATCACGCTGCTTGGCAGGCGCCAAAGAATTATATAGGGTAAGGGGGATGGGGGGCCAGTCACGGGTGCTAGTACATGCATGCGTCCAGGTGCGGAAATTACTTTACATGCTTGACCAGCCTGTAAACAGCCTGTTCCAGGAACCAGCTCGTCGCAGGAGGCAAGGGAGGGGCGCTGATTTATGTCAGAATGAGCATCACTTTCGGTCCATCTCTAAGGGGGCTGCAGCGAACCCTCTCCCACTCTGGCCCAGGTCCATCCAGCTCGCAGGTCCCACGGCGGTCACAGCACAGAACTTTCTCTCCTCCGCTGTCGGGAATGGATGATGGTCCTGGAGTACTGGTTTGCAAGCTGTACCCTTCCAGCAGCTGGCGTGACTTTTCCTCCAGTGACACGCAGAAACCCGATGTGAGCAACACGGGTCAGACCCAGTCTGAAGGCAGGCGGGGAGGGGCCTGCAGTGCCCGCCGCTCAGCGCACCTCGGAGCTGGCTCTTCCAAAGAGATGGCATTCCTGGCGGGTGAAATAGGCTAATGCTCGGCTGGACAGCATCTTTTTTCCCTCTGACTGGACCTGTGATCTTCCTTCTAGTTCAAGTGAAAGTGGTTTTCAAAACCATAAACCTGGATGAAGATAATAATACTGGTCTGTTGCTGTGTAGTTATTATTCTCAATCTATAGAAGCAGATTCAGGGCTGAGAAAACACATATATATGTATATTATATGTGTTTATTGGAAGTATTTTGATGCTTTATTATGAAAAACTTAACGATACAGATAAGTAGAGAAAAGAGAACCGTCACCTCCTAAATTTAACTGTCATTTTTTCATAGTAGCTTCATGCATTTTTTAAAAACTTCTAATGAATAAGAATTTGCAAAAACAAACCATAACAAGCCTGGGAATATTTTTACCACCTTCTTGCATCCCCTGCCCTAGTTCATCTTATAGACTAACAATGTGATTTGATTTTGTTTGATTCAACATGCAGGAGTTAGATGGGCTGGGCTGTTTAGTTTATTCTTCATTCAACAATAATTTTGGGGTGCCTCGATGTGCCAGGACCTGAGCAGACAGTGATGAACAAATTAAACATCTCAACATAGCTCCTGCCCCGGTTTTATTAGAATTACAAGTTTTTGCCCTGGCCGGGTAGCTCAGATGGTTGGAGCGCCATACCGATATGCCAAGGTTGCAGGTTTGATCCCCAGTCAGGGCTCATACAAGAATCAACCAATGAATCCATAAACAAGGAGAACAACAAGTCGATGTTTCTCTCTCTGTCTCTCCCTTCCTCCCCCCCCCCCCAAAAAAAAATAAAAAAAAAAAATAAAGAAATGCAAATTCTTCAGTTGCTTGTCTGGGAAACGAAGAAAACGAGTTATGTGCCATGGGGAGGGGTAGAGGAAAAGATCTGGGATGAGGGTGAATTTGGAGGTGTTGGGGAGCAAGCCCACCCACAGTGCGCTGGTCCCATTCCTGAGCTGGCGAGGCACTTGGGGCACGTGGCTCCTGCAGACTGGGTGTGTGTGCAGCCTGGGAGCTGGGACTGGCTTTGGTGCTCATAGCTCAGCACTCGGAGTCACAGCTGAGGCGCTGCATGGGGCTGGCCCCGGGGGTCATAGGGGCAGAGCTGTTAGATGGGCTGGTTGTTCCCTCTCTGCCTTGCAGGGGCGTGGCGAGTGGATCTGGTGATCCGAGCTCTTTGTTTTCTAGTAGTGATTACTCTGCTGTTTTTATTAGTCAGCACATAAAAGGACATAATACACAAGCATCTTACCTAAGAGAAGTAGCCCATTGGGAGCGCCTCGAGTTTCCCAGATGCCCTGTTCAGCTCCGGCCCTACTTGCCCTCCCCGCTGGGCTTCAGCTCTCTCCTCCATCTGAAGAAAGGCGGATGTCCGTACAGGTGGAACCATTTGGACTGTGCCCCGTCCTCCGTCCATTCCTCTGTTAACTGTTGTGCGCAAAGAGCAGGAGAAGGAAGCAGTGTGATTGTAGGTCTTTGTGCTTATTGACCTTGTCAACCCAGCCTTACCGGGATGAATCAATAACCTGTCTTTCAAGATTCCATAGCAAAGGCGTTTTCAGGACAGAAAGTAAATGTGGGGAGGCTTCGGTTTAGGCTGGAAATACAAGCCAGGTGCCTTCTCACTAAGTTTAATACTTGGTAATGTTTTTGGTGGGTCTTCCTATGTAGACGCCAGCCTGACTCACATAATGGAATACATGGGGGAGAATGAGCCTGAAGGAGATACCAGGCCCTGTTTATATGTGGAAACACAAGGTTTATTTTCAAATGGAGAGCGTATGAAAGCGGGAAAATACTCCTCTTGGATTTTGTGATTGCTTTAAAAATTAACTGCTGCCCTAGCCGGTTTGGCTCAATGGATAGAGCGTCAGCCTGCAGACTGAAGGGTCCTAGGTTCGATTCCGGCCAAGGGCATGTACCCTGGTTGTGGTCACAATCCCCAGTAGGGGGTGTGCAGGAGGCAGCCAATCAATGATTCTCTCTCATCATTGATGTTTCTATCTCTCTATCACTCTCTCTTCCTCTCTGAAGTCAATAAAGAAATATATTTAAAAATGAACTGCTTTCACGAATGAGCTTTGTGGCCCCCCAAATATGTTTGTGCTGATAAAAATGATAGAACCCCATTTCGTACAGTGTAATTCACATGTTCGTTGCATGGGTGGAGGGAGGGGTGTGCAGAAGACTTCGGGTTGATTTTCTCATCTTTAAACAGGGAAGGTGGGGCTGGCATTTCAATCACGTCTCTCTTCCCTCACTTTACCAATCGGTGGGAGGGAGGATAGTCGGTCACAGGTTTGCAGTGAGATTGCTTTTCAAAACACTGTAAGGCCTGTGCATAGTGGCGTGGGGGCAAGTGTTCACAGTGGCCAATGGGTGACTTCTTCTCCCTCTCCGGCAGGAAATAACCACGTGTTTACCAGACTACTACAAGTGGACTCAGTACCTCTTTATCAAGCTCTACAATGCTGGACTGGCCTATCAGAAGGAGGTAAGTCCAAGTTAGCTGCCCTTTAAATAAATTTCCTCCGTCTGCTTAGAACACACCATTGTTAAACAAGAAACAAATACGCCCTATTTGCCCAGAAGCCGTGAAAATGACCATGACCTCAAGTTCACGGCCTTGGTCGCAGCAGATCCAGAAAGTAGCGACGCCTGGCTTAGTTTGCTGCTTCCGGGACAGGGCTTGGTTCTTCCACACTTGAATTCCCAGCACGTAACAGTGTCTGGTGCCTGGGCTGAGATCGGGACGGGAGCAGAGGAGGAATGCAGGCTTCCCAGACCCTAGCTCCGCGACCCCTCCCCGCTCTGCGCTGGGTCAGTCACCTCCAGGAAGTGTGGTTCTTTCCCTGCTCAGTGGGTGGTAACATCATCGTCTCAGGGTCTTGGGAGGACAGAGATGATATTTGAAGGACAACCATCACAGTGGTCTCCCAAGAAGGGGAGGAGCGTGTCATGGAGGGAGCTCAGTAACAGTGGATGCTTCTGAGATGCTGGGGAGGAGGGAGAGGGTCACAGTGTGGTCATCGCTGTCCAGTACTGTAACCACCAACAGCATGTGGTGTTGATATTTCAGTTTAACATAATGGAGATTAATTAACATTAAGATTGAGGTCCCCATTCACGTGCGAGTAGCGAAGATTGGACATCACGGATCTAGAACATTTTCCATCATCACAGAACATTCTACTAGACAATGTGGGTCTAGAAAATCCAGAAGTAACAAGTGGAAACGGCATTCGCCTTTGACCAGAGGGATTTAACGACACAGAATACATTTACTGTTCTGTGGGTCACTTCACACTGCTTGGTCTTACAATGAATAATACTTACAGTATCATTATTGTTAGGTTTGAAAAGCTTTAGACTCAATATAGAGATGGATGCAGAAGGCTCAACTCGAATTTCAGAATAAAACAAAGATGTCTTGAACATTGACAACATAAAAATAACGTAGCAACAAAAAACAGGAGGTGAACTTGGGGGAGAAAAATAGAAGCAAGTGTGAGACCATCTCTTCATCTTTCCCAGCAAGGAGTCAGAGATGAGAAGTTAGAGGTTTACATCTATGTATTTCTTAAGTTAGAAAGGTAGCTATTAAAGCTAACAAAAATAGGGTGAATTAGAAGAGGGGTCGAGGGTGGGAGGAAGGCTGTATGGCCGACCATGCTGAGTATCCACCAGGCATGGCCCAGGGTCCCCAGAACTGTCTAAAGACAATATCTGAAATTGAAGCATACTTTTATTACTTAAAGTTATAGTGGTAAATACCAGAAGACTGAATGAACAGAACCTGTTAAAAGTGGAAGGGTCACTTAATAACCACTTCCCATAATTGTGAATATTCTTCTTTGATACTATAGCGAAAGTCAGCAAGTGGTGGTTTCTTAAACTTTAGCTGCAGTATTGAATCTGAAACATCAGTGACCTTTTTGTACTCTGTTAAATTAAAATGGATTGGACTGGTCTATCTTGCACTTTGCATGGATTTTTCACCTCTGCATAATTTTGTATCATACATTAGGCATGTGGAAAACACATCACAGTGAGTTATGCAGCTCTCCCAAATGTTGACATATTTCATTGTACAGTGTCAGCAACAATGAAGCTGTGAGCTCATGATGGGCAGATACAAGCTTTCCAAGACCTGTACTTGGGAGAACATGAGTTTACCTCTGTGATTTAAAAAAGATTATTCCGTGGGTGTAGTTAGGAGAGAGACGAGTGATGTTGCCTGGTGCTTGGACATTCTGGGGAACTATGGAGCGTGCCTGTCTAGGAGTTTGTCGTTGGCCGTCTCCAGGACTTCAGTGGCAGCTGGTGGCAGGGCTAATTCAGCCTCCTAAGCTGGGTGTGCAGTGCGGCCTCGTCTCCAGGAAGCGCACGGCCTCTCCCACTCTGCCCCCGGGGCTGCGGAAGGCGGTGGCAGTAGCCTTGGGCACCCACCCCCTTCCCCTGGACTCCGTCCAAATTCGGCCCATTCTGGATGGAATGGAGCAATATCGATTTTGAGAATTACATCCTTTAGTAAGATCTATGTGGTGTTCCTTAATTAAGCATCCTTTTGTCAAGAAAAAAGCTAGTAGACTTTGAGAAAATCAATACCCTGAACCATATACTTTACCAGCCTTCTGGAGCCAGAAGCTGCCTGTCTGTGTCCCCAGAAAAGGGGTAGCAAAGCAGAGCCTGAGGAGGAAGAAGCAAGGACGATCGGGAGGAGCCAGAGGCCCGAGGAGCGATGCCCTGGCCGGAGACCAAAGCTGATGGAGGGTGATCTGGACGGGACAGGCATCCTGTGCAAAGTGCGGCCCAGGGGGTGAGGGGAAGAGAACCCAAGCAAGAGGAAGATGAGATGAGAAAGGTGACGGGTGGCACAGGAGGCCCGCGGGCAGGGGGCACCGCAGCTGCTGTGTCACAGAGAAGGGAGCGGACAAACTCAGGGTGACACCGCCTTGAGAATCCCCCGTGGAGCCCGCCGTCGCCGGCATCCCCGAGAGCCTGACGGTGCCATGGAACGCATTTCTAAAACGCTTTCTAAAAGCTTCCCATGCAGCACCCAGGCAAACAAAGGCGAATCCCGTGTTCAACCCTGGATCAGCTGGGGGCGTGCTCGTATTTGGAGGTACCAGCTAACTGTGTGAGGGAAGCAGTGGCCAAGTGGGCTGGAGCTCAGTGTGTTTGCAGGGGTTTCGGTGGCTTCAGTATCGACGGAAGGTTGATTTTAAAATTCAGATCCTGCCGAGGTGGGTAGTGAACTGTAGAGGAGCGTGGCGTTGGCTTCGGTGGGGAACAGAGAACATACATGTCAGCCAGGTGAGGTTGTCGAGAAATTGTATTCTATGTAGCAAGACTGTGCTTGCTTGACAATCAGGGTGTCCATCAAAGTACCTGTTCACAACATGGACATCGGGGATGTGGTAAAGAGCCCTGGCTCCGAGGGAGGCTGTGTGCGAGAGACCGGTAGTGAGAGAGGAGACCCGGGAAAGGGCGTTGGGAGCAGCTCCAGGGCGTGGAGAGGCCGCTTGTGCTGCGCCCGGATGCCAGGGCCCTGCCCTGCGGCCACCCCTGGGGTGACCCCCCGAGGGAAGGCTGAGCTGGGACCCTGCATCTCTGTGGTTGAGGCAGATGGGATCGTGGGAAGAAAGGAGAGGGGTTCTCACAGCTGATGCATCTTTGATCTGAAACGCTATTTCCTTTGGTGTTTTTCCTGTTCCGCCAGGACGTTCACTGGGGGAAAAATTGCTTTTGTGTTTTGCTTTTCTTTGTTTCTCATCCAACACTAAGGTTTTGTTATAACTTGTAAACCTCTTAGGAACACATCTTCCTCCTTGCATTTTGTAACCTAGAGCCGGGGAGATGCCGGCCGTGTGGGAACTGTTGATAAGAAAATAAAGTCCTGTTTGTTTTTTTGCAGTATTGAGTGTTTGCTTCTTCTTGATCCTCTGAGGTTGGTGGGGGTGGGAGGCACAGATGGAAGCATATAGGGCTTTTTATCTCCGTTTTATATTTTATGCAGTTTTAGTTCTGTGTGGGTTTTTTGGGAGGGCGTGGGGGCGGCGGCGGGTGGGCTGCCATTTGGAAGAACTTTCCACAATACTAAACAATACTTGGCTCTTTCTTTTTACCTCATTTATTTATTTATTGTTAATCCTTGCCCGAGGATATTTTCCCGTTGATTTTTAGGGAGATTGGAAGAGAGAGGGACAGTAGTGAGTGACTCCCCTTATTCCAGGGCCTCCCAAGCCTTGAGTACATAGAGATAAAATATTAACCTTAGATATGAAAACTCTAGGCTAATAAACCAAGGGTGACTTACTTATCTATTATTATTCCCTATATTAGGGGTTTGGAGGGATACCATTTAAAATAAATAAGGTAGCCCTAGCTGGTTGGCTCAGTGGATAGAGGGTCAGCCTGCAAACTGAAGGGTCCTGGGTTTGATTCTGGTCAAGGGCACATGCCGGGGTTGCGGGCTCGAGAAACACATCGATTGGTTGCTTCCTGCAGGAGTCCCTATCAGATCCTGGGCCAGGGAGGAGCCTGTAACCGAGGTACGTGCCCTTGACCAGAATCGAACCTGGTACCCTTTGGTCTGCAGGCTGACGCTCTATTCACTGAGCCAAACCGGCTAGGGCTACCTTATTTATTTTATTTATTTTTAAATATATTTTTATTGATTTCAGAAAGGAAGGGGAAGGGAGAAAGATAGAAACATCAATGATGAGAGAGAATCATTGATCAGCTGCCTCCTTCACGCCCCCTACTGGGGATCGAGCCCGCAACCCCGGCATGTGCCCTTGACCAGAATCAAACCCAGGAACCTTCAGTTCGCAGGCTGACCCTCTATCCACTGAGCCAACCAGCTAGGGCTGCCTTATTTATTTTAAATGAAATCCCTCCCAACCCCTAATATAGGCAATAATAATAGATAAGTAAATCACCTTGGTTTATTAGCCTAGAGTTTTCACGTCTAAGGTTATTATTTTATCTCTATGTACTCAAGGCTTGGGGGGCCCTAGAATGAGGGGAGTCCCTCACTACACGCCTTTAACACTGACTGCAGGCTTCACAGGCTTACGTGTCTTGGTGGACATGCTGCTTTCCAGTTGTAAAGTCACTACCCACAGATGGGTTAGCCTAGCCTCCACCCTCCTTTTTATGTAGATTTTAGATATGTCTCTGGGTCAGTCAGGGTCCAGCAGGAAGTAGAGGGTGTGTCCGAAAGGATCATGTTATAAAGGGACTGTTTCTGTAGGGTGTAGGGAAGCCCACAGCATGGTCAAGCCCCTGGTCCTGGCAACAGAAGGAAGCTTTTGCCAGCCCAGCTGAAGGGGCGACCTCAGGGACCAGGCACTGGAACTAGGAGGGCGGTGGCTGTGACAGAGGGCAGGGGCTGTGCCTTCAGTGTTCCAGTCATGGTCTGGCTGGAAGGAGGCCAGGGCACCTGTCATTGGCTGAACCCAGCCAGAGGGCAAGCCAGGGTGCAGAAGAGGGAAAGAGGATTTGGAGGGGCAAATAGACAATATTCAGCACAATCTCTTATTAGAATTGCTTATTAAAATTAAAAATAACAATGAGTACCTGGCTGGTGTGGGTCAGTGGTTGAGCGTCCACCCATGAACCAGGAGGTCATAGTTCCATTCCAGGTCAGGGCACATGCCCGGGTTGCAGGCTCCATCCCCAGTAGGGGGAGTGCAGGAGGCAGCAGATCAATGATTCTCTCTCATCATTGATGTTTCTATGTCTCTCTCTGCTCCCTTTCTCTCTCTGAAAATCAATAAAAACCATATTTTAAAATAACAGCGCTTATCAAGCCAGGATATTTTAGTGCCCAAACTCTGTACTCATTGACTTCTTTGCACTAAGTTGTACCTAAATGTGGTAAAGGAATGATGTCAATGGCAGAGGTATTTATTTTATATGAAGATAGAAGTGAATTAGAGCTATGGAGGGAAACTTCATAGTGGTTAAGATTTCAGGGTCTCTCAGCCACATAAAAGTATTCAGAAAGATCTCAAAAGATTGCTACCTCCTAGGGACAGATGTTGATTGCGAGACCACACAACAGAATTTTTGGGGGTATTGGGAATACTCTGTATCTTGATTTATTCACACTACTCTACATATGTGATACAGTCATTTAAATGGAATAAAGTGATTGTTTTTGTAGGATTTAGGGAAGCCCTACTATTGCCAGCAGCAGAGATAAAATTTTTTAAAAATTGCAGACAGTTTTCACAGTTCCCATAGTCTGAGTTCTGATCCTGTCTCTGTCGCTTCCTGGGTGACCTTCGGCAGGTTATATGATCTCTGTGCCTCAGTTTCCTGCTTTGCAATGTGGGGATAACACTATTCATGCCTTAAAAGGTTGTTGTGAGGATGCGGAAAGCCAGCATTAGGAAGGCACTTAGCCCAGCGTCCGGCACATGGTGGTCACTCGGGAACGGTTGGCTATTTATATTAAAGTAAATATACTTGTTTCCCCTAAAATAACTGATTTCTGCTAGGCTCTAGGTACCATTGTTACTTCTCTTTCTCTGTTTACTAAAACTTCAAATCCTGCAACTTCATCCTTTTATGCAAGAAGATACCAAACCTGAGCTAGACACGTGCTTACAGCTGCCGCCCGAAGCGTATTCTAATGGGAGGGCGGCATGGAGGGCGTTCCGTGCGCTCCTTAGGGCTCGCTGGTGGTTTCCTGGCCACGCGGTGCACCGAGCAGGTGCGTTCGCAGACCCCTCCCATGGGAGGAACCTCGAGGGGGTCCTTCAGTGCACTCACCAGATTGCACCATTTTGTTTCATGGTTGGTACAGGCCTTGGTCAACTGGGACCCCGTGGACCAAACAGTGCTGGCCAACGAGCAGGTGGATGAACAGGGCTGTTCGTGGCGCTCCGGAGCGAAGGTCGAGCAGAAGTACCTCAGGCAGTGGTTTCTCAAGACAACCGCTTATGCAAAGGTGAGTGTCGGCCCGCAGGCTCCCCACTCATGCGTGCGTGTTGGCGGGCAGCACCAAAGACCAACGCCATATGGATAGATGACCCCCAGTTCTCTCACTCAAAAGACGTTTCTTTCTTTCTCCTCCTCCCCCGCCCCCCTACTGCCTCCTGTTTTCCCCTTGGTTAAAAGATGTTTCTTAAATGAGGCTATTTTTCCATTATAATTTATTCAGAACACAACTGAGCATGGCGTATGGATTTGGAAAACTACTCGTTAGAACTGGTTAGCACAGTGCCTCGGTCCTTGTAAGCACATGGTACTATGGAGAGACAGGAGGAGAAGCACAAGGCTGAGGACAGTGCTTTCTGTAACGTCCCGGCAGTGGGAGCCCCTCTCTGCTGACAGGTCAGCTCCAGACCCGTCCCATGGCTCTGTAGCAGGCACTGTGGTAAAGCCACCTAATTAGCTCTTCTGTTTTGACCTCTGCCTCAAGTTGGAAATGTAATAACCTAACTGAGGGGCATTATTCTTTAAATTGTCAACTGTGAATTTTCAACTGTTCATCAGAACTGCTAGTTACCATGGTGACTTGCTGGGTTCTTGCTGAACTCCTGTGCAGATTTATTGAAAAAGCTGTCTTTGGAGGTCAGCACTTGGTCTGCCCTGAAAATCGGAAGAAGTGGGAGTGGTAGGAGTGGGCAGAAATCTGTGTTCACTGCAGGCTCTTGGCTGAGGGCTGCAAGGCACCATCAGGCCCAATGGAAAATGATTGTTGTGGGACTGAGAGAGAGCAGAGCCACCAGGGGCTTGCACGGTGCTCAGAGACCTTGGGGTTATGGCCCAGACGAAAGTATGCATGTGACACCCCCGCAGAGCCATATATTAGACATACAGGTAACACTCTAGGAATGAGGACAGAATTAAAATAGACTCACCTTATTAAAAAAAAAAAAAAAAAAAAGGCCTGACAGGTTCACAAGGAACTTTTAGAACAAAAATTCAACGCCTTTAAAGGGAGACAACATAATCCAGACTCCCTGCAAGGTTGGTTTCACCTGTGATGTTCAACATGTAATAAAAAGTTTCTAGCTTTGTAGAGAATCAGGAAATGTGACCCATAGTCAAAGTTTAAAAAGGCATAGAAATAAACATTTAAAAAAGGAAATAGATCCTGAGGTGACCCAGAAGTTGGAATTAGGAAATAAAGCCAGAGGCATTTATTATATAACTGATCGGGAACTTAAAGGAATAGATGGTCATAATGAGTGAACAATGGGGAATCTCACAAGAGAAATGGAAACCATTAAAAACAAATGAGCACTGGAAATCTAGAACAGAAAAGTGTAATATCTGAAATGGGAAATTTCCCTGCTCAGGACGCGGACAGGTGAGCAAGGGTTAAGTGGGCCATAACGCTGGAGGGGAGCCCCCCAAATAAGGAACAACCATGTGTGGTGACCCGAAAACAGAGATCCATGTGACAGTTTGAGGAGCTGAAGGACTGTCAGTGTATTGGAATATCAGAGAGCCACGAGAGGCAGGGCTGGCGAAGCTGGGGCAGTGGTTAGGGCCCATCAGGCAAGGCCTGTAGGTCTTCAGGAATTGGCACTTTATCATGGGGGCCGTGGGAAACTCTTAAAGGATCCTGATGAATGGCATGGTCAGATATGTGCTTTTTAAAAATATATGTTTTTATTGATTTCAGAGAGAAAGGGAGAGGAAGAGAGAGAGAGAAACATCAATGATGAGAGAGAATCGATTGGCTGCCTCCTGCACACTCCCTACTGGGAATCAAGCCCGCAACCCAGGCATGTGCCCTTGACCAGAATCGAACCCGGGACCCTTCAGGCCACAGGCCGACACTCTGTCCGCTGAGCCAAACCAGCTGGGGCGAGATATGTGCTTTTATAAATTCCCATGGAAGGGGCAGGGTGACTGACTGCTTCTTTATCTGGAAAGCAAGAACTTCCTTGGCATCCCCAGCAAGAGGCCAGTGATGTGCTTTCCGCCCCAGCTCAGCCGTGTCCCGTGGCTGCCCCAGCTTCGAGGGGCCTAGGAAAGCAGGCTCGGCTTTCAGCCTCTGTAGTCACGGGCCGGGGGTTAGGGGGTGGGGAATGGGGCTGGGTGGCCGGGGGCTATGCCCCACAGTTATCTTCAGGGCTTTGTATCTGCACCTGATTTGGCAGCTCCGTGTGCAGCTGGTGGTCTGCTCGGGAACATGGCTGTGGCGCAGCCTCTTTCATTCACTTAACTTCCAAATTACAAAGACGGTGCCTGATGTGAAAATTACAGGGAGCCCTGGAACAGAAAAATCGCTTCATTAAGGCTTTTCTGTGATGTATTCGATTTTTCTCCCCTCACCCCCCACCCAGCGTTTGCTAGGCTTGTTTGCTTTGTGAGACATGAAAAGTGCTTTCAGCCACACGCTCCGTGGAAGGAGACCTGCGGTGGGAGCAGCTGAGGAACAGCTGAGACGTGTGGGAGGAATCTGTGGGCAGCGCTGGAGGGGAGGGGGATGGAGCCTTACATACAGAAAGTAAAAGGCTCGGAGTGTGGCGGAGCCCACGCCCGGTTCCTGACAGCAGGTGACAACCGGAAGCGACCTCGGCTTCCCATTTGAGCTTTTCTAATAGATCCGTGGTTTTGATTTCTGCGGCTGCCTCCTGTGGCCCCCAGAGCCTGCTTCCTCGCAGGACCCGGCCCAGGGGCACTATTCCTGGGCTCCTCCCGGTGTTACGATGGACATGACCACGCCCCAAGGGTGCTCAGTCCAGCCCACGATGGTGGTTATAGTTTCCACGTTTTTAGGAATTCCCTGGCGACGGCTGGGACATGAGCAGGTGCACATCTTCCACTCCTCCCTGCTTGCCCCGATCCGATCAGTGCTCAGGCCTTTACCTCACCATCTTATTTGACCCTGACATCAGTCCTTTGAGGGTGGTCCTCCTGTTATTCTCATTTCACTGATGAGGAAACGGAGGCTCACACTGCTAATAAGTAACAGCACTGGGATTCCAATCCGCGTGCCCGAGCTCTTAACGGGCAGTCTGTACCGAGTCTCAGGTAGTCTGAATCCGCCCGTTCTTTCCCCAGATGTTACTGAGTGCCTGGCCAGACCCCGGGCGAGGTGCTCAGAATACAGAAGAGCACAGTGAGGTCCCTGCTCTTACGGAGCTTGGAGGCTAATGTGGGAGACAGTGGCAGATGGGAGCAGCCACCGTCCAGGGGGATCACGCCACCTGCAGGACAGTGCATGGAAGGCCATGAGGAGCCCGGGTCTGCCCAGGGGCTGGGAAGGCATCCTGGAGGAGGTGAGGAGACAGGGAGTGCAGGATGTCTGCAAGGGCGCGCTCTGTTCCCTTCCAGACGTGCAGGAAACTCACGCCTCACAGTATTTCTAAGGACAGTTCTGCTGGCCAGAAGCAGAGGGGCAACCAGGAGCCCATATGAAGTCAGGGGGATGGGAGGTACTATCCCCCTTTCCCTGCCCCTCCTGGGACCTTGCCGGTGAAGCAGAGGTGCCTTTGGAAGAATGCACCGGTCCTGTTTGGGCCTGCAAAGAGTGAAGGTAGGGGCTGGAGAGATGGTGAGGGAAGGGGAGGTGGGGTGCGGGGCAGGAGCTTGTGGGGAGGCGCAGGAGGAACAATGGGGCAGATACGTCTCCAACCCGCGCCCCTGGGGCCTGAGAGTGCCCGGCACTCTGGGACCTTTGGGCAGCCTGGTTCCAGTCCTGAGCCCGGAGTGGCTCGTGAAAGCGTCTGGCTTTCTCTGGGAAATTGGGCCTGTTTCCTGGCTGTCTCAGACCCTCCCTCGGCCCCAGGACCGAGGCTGGCTCACGGGTACTGCCAGGAAAGGCCTCCGGTAACAGCAGCCGTCACCCTGCCCCGCCCAGAAAGCGTTGCAGATGGACTGGTCAGTGAGGTTGGCGCCTTGGCCCCACCCTGCCTCCTGCCTCCAGGAGAGCCTGTGGTCCCTGCCCCCTCCCGTGTGTGCAGCCTGGGTCTTCACATGTGTGCCAACAAGGGCGATGTTGGCCGAGGGGGCAAAGTTTCTGAGAACCAAGAGGAGCAAGTGAGAAAGGTTTAAGGAGCCGTCAGCTTATCTGCAGGGTGTTGGGATAAAGGCTGGGAGGACTCGGGCGGAGCCAGATTTCATGTGGTTATGCGAGGGTTCGTCTACTGCGAGGGTTCCCTCTTACCAGCCCCGGGGCCTTAGAGCTATTAGTGCTTCCTCTCCACCATGTCCCTCTACGGTCATTCAGGGCTGGGGTGGCCTCATGCTTCCCCCCTTGTAACTCCTGAGTGGCAGCAAGCCCCAGCGCTCAGCTCTGGCCCCGGCTGGCACTTTCAGCCCCGAGCGAGCGTCCCGCCGGAACCACTGTCCCCTCTAGAAACAGCAGACGCTTCTGTCCTGGGATCGGTTCACGCTCCCTGTGGCACAGAGCGAGGGAGCTGTTAGTCTCCTCCTTTTGTGTGATAGCTTCTCTCCTCTGTAACCTGCCGCTCCAGGATCTTCCCTCTTCTAAGCCTGAGGGTGAACACAGTTCACCTTCCATCCTGTCCTGTCCTCTCAGCCCTCCTGGGGGGAAGGGGGACCCACGGGGCACAGGGGGAGCCACCCCTCAAGTTCAGGAGTGGGAGCGGGGCCGAGACTCAAAGGAAAGTAGGCGCTTGAGGCTGACAGTTCCCAGCACGTCCCAGGCGAGCAGGGGGCTGCCTGGAGCGGATCAGACATGTGTCCCCGTCCAGCCCCAGTCAGCAGGAAGCAGCTGGGAGCTCCTGCCTGGGAAAGTCACCAGAGTTGGTGCAGGGCTGGGCCTGGCCCTGGGATTAGAAACCTCTGGGGTTTCTAGATGATACAGACGGTTAGGTTTCTTCTCGCTAAAGGCAGAGCCTTCTGCCCGCCTCCAGAACGTCCGCACCACTGCCCAGTCACATCCGTATGTGGCCTCGATCGGGGCAGCGCTGTGAGTGTGGACTTCAGGGGCAGGGAACTTATCCGCCCCTGGTTGGGGGAAGTGGGGCCGCTGGGTGTGCCAGGGAGAGCTGGTGAGGGTCCCCAATGAGCCTCGTTAGCTCAGGGAGACATTTGGGTTTTAAAGCTAGAGGACACCCTAACCGGTTTGGCTTGGTGGATAGAGCATAGGCCTGCGGAGTCAAGGGTCCCGGGTTCGATTCCGGTCAAGGGCATGTACCTTGGTTGCAGGCACATCTCCAGTAGGGGGTGTGCAGGAGGCAGCTGATCGATGTTTCTCTCATCGATGTTTCTAACTCTCTATCCCTCTTCCTTCCTTTCTGTAAAAAATCAATAAAATATATTTTAAAAAAAAATAATAATAAAGCTAGAGGACACTTGAGGGAACCCTGAGCAGGTTCCCCTACCTTTAGCTCAGAGTCCCCCAAGCTTTTGAATCCCTGTCCTGATCTGAGAAACAAATGGCAGGAAAAAACCCTCATGCCTTTGCTGCTGCTCGGAGTTACAAAATCAATCTGATGTCTGGAACCAAATTAAAATAGCGGGATGAGGTGCTCCCGTACTTCAAGCAGCGCACATCCTGTCCTCCTCCTGCTGCCTAGGGCGCTGATTGCCAGCGGAGGTGTCCTGAAAAATGACCGAGCCGGCCCATCCCTCCCCGAGCCCAGGAAGGCCAGGCCCGGCCGGAGTCCCCTCAGTCCCAGACCTGCGTCCTTCCACCTGCTCTTGAGCACCGGTTCCCAAGCAACCAAGCGAGACCCTCGTGCAGAAGGCAGACAGTCTGTGTGCGTGGCAGGAAGGCAGGGCCTTAGCAAGTCAGGAAATGTGATAGGTACGGGGAGGGCACCAAAGGCCGGTAATGGCAAGCGCAGTGATTAGAGGTTTTCTAGTTTGTTCCTGACGGAATTGGCCTGCTGGCCTCTCGGAGCTGGAGCTGGGTCATGTTCTGCATCGTTATTCTCCGCCCCAACGCCCTGTCCTTATCCCGGGGCCTTCGGGGAGCAGGAGGCTGAGCCCGTGGCCGCTGCTGCTGTTAAGGAAACAGTCACAACAGATACATATCGCTCCATAGTACATTGTTTTGTTTTCAAAATAAGTCTCCTCTTCTAGAAAGGGACAGTGTCCCACAGCACCTTGTTTCTTGTGGTTTGCTTACTATTCCAGGTGGTTAGCTCTAAGTATCAGCTTTGCTCAGAATAGAGACTTGATCATTTCCAGGACTGTGGTAAGTTATAAACCTTGGTAAAACGCAGACTCCAGTTAAAAAGAATATATGAAGAGCATGGTCTTACTGTGTAAGAACGTATACACAGGCACACACACTCCTCCTATATTTGTTCAGTTCTAACACCATTGGTTTTAGATGTTATGCTCCACTGAGAAAGAAAAACGCTGTCAATCAGAGACACCATTGACTGCAAGACATGGCCCAGTGTCAGAGTGTGTGGGGAAACTTGCATCTTAGAGTCCAGGGAAGATGGGAGCAAGTAGGATGGGAGATTCAGAATAAAATATTAACGGTGGTCACCCTGGGTGCTTAAATTGACTTGTGTAATTCGTATTTTTCTTCATCCTTTCTGTCTTTTCCAAAATTTTCATGATGACTCTTGTCATATTGAGAGCCACAAAACAAAGCAGCCTAATAGCTGGGTTACGATGGCCTTTATTGACACGTCTTTAGACGCGAGAGTCTTGGGAAAAGGATGGTCTTATGTTCTGGCAAGCTTTACATTTATTTATAGGCAAGCTGCCAAGTTGAAGGTAATTGAGCAGAATGTCCCCTGGGACGGCTGTCTCCATTTTATTCTTTCCCGGAACAGAGCTGCCCTTTCAGGCCATGGTGGGGTGCAGGCACAGCCTCTCACTGTCCTGGGTACCACGGGCGGTGAGATGAGGTGGTGGCCTCTGGGAATCGGAAGCTGGCTCATCAGACAGGTGGCTCTGTCGTTGGGAGAGTTTGGCCTCTGTCATCTGCGTCGTTAGGAGGGTGGTGGTGACATTTCAGAGCCTCCAGCGCTGTCTCCTGGAAGTCAGTGGCCTTAGAACAGTCCTGCTGCTGACAAGGCGGTGGGAAGCAGTGGGAAAGGCTGCTAAGCGTGGCCATCGTGAATACGTGGCTTTGTGGGTGCAAAGAGGATAGCCTGACTGGCTTCCAGGGTTCCTTCTGCACATGCTCTCCCACAGAGCACGCACGTGGGGCCGCCCCGATGGCCCCACCCAGAAGGCACGTCCATCCTCCCAGCCGCTGGGAAGCTGCACGGTAGCCCTTTCGCATGGCTCTGAGATGCCCACTTGCTGTCTGTGTGGGCTGGTGGGCACCTCTTGTCCTTTGCCCCTGCCACCCCTCCAGCCCGAACCTGCTGCCCAGGCACACCTCATTAGCAGGATGCCTTGCTTACACGTGATTGTTTCCCTTCTGGGTTAGTAGCACCTCACTGGGACTGGCGCTCTTGGAGAGCCAACTGGGGGTGGGGGGGTGGGGAATGTGTGTGGGCTGGAGGGGGTCGATGGGGGAAAAAAGAGGGGACATATGTGAAACTTTCAACAATAAAGCTTTTTTTTTTTTGAAAAGAGCGAACTGTATTTGTAAATAAATCTTTTGCACTGAGAGTCACAACAAATGGATTTCGCTAGGCATACATAAAACATTTCAGAAGAGAAGTTAACGCGGGCTGTCAGAGGGAGGTAAACATCCTGCCAGATGAGATTTTTAATGGATAAATCTTTGTGCCTAACTTCCTGCAAGAGGATGAGAGGAGGTTTATTCCTCTAGCACAGTCTAGAGAGGATATCTAGATTGTTAAACATCTTACTGCTTTCGAATTGATTTTCCTTTATTAGAACTCAGATATACACTGTGCTTTTGGAGTGAGTGCACTGAAAAGATTTTTTTTAAAGAAGAATAAAGAAACCTTGGCAACAAGAAAAAGTTTTAGAAAAAAACATACAGATTGTAATACAAAAGTAATTGCTAATCAGACCACACTGGTTCAGAAGGAGGCTAAGTGTTAAGCTTTTAGAAAGTACCCGTTTTAATTAAGTCTCCCCATTTCATCTTGTCTCTTTCATTCTGCCTCAAATCTATGCCCAGCTCTGCAGGTCCTGGCGTTGCAGCCCCCCATGGGAGCCAATAAATCTAAGCTAATGGTTTTAAAAGGTCTGGATTTCTCATTTTGCCTGCGTTTGTTCATCAAGGTCTTCTGAAATATATCATGTTTTAAAACCACTCCTTCTAGAATCCTCACTTGTGGTCCCATGGCATGTGGTGGTTAATGTGTTAGCGCACATACTGTCTTCCCGGGGGAAATACGGATTTATTTCTGTGTCTTTGACGAAAGAGTCTGATTGGCCAGGTTATATCTAATTTTCTTCTTATCCTCAGCTTTTTATTTTAACTCTTCCTCTTTCTTATTCCTGATTATACTTTGTGTTACGAAAGCCTCTTTTGATTAGATGTGAGCTTCAGCCTGCCTCCTTCTACTTCCTGTTCTTAAACGTGGGCTCCTAGTCAGACTCGTTAATATTCCGTTCAGTTCAACTCCTTACAGCATCCGCATCCACATGGTACATACGTGGCCACCATGGCCGTGTTTGCAGACTGATCGCAACTAAGTGATTATGAGGCCTTTTTGTAAACCACAGGATTTCTCTAAGTGCTCAGCAATAACCACAGGGCAACTTTAACGTGGCTTCAAATGAGCATTAAATACAGGAATTATTTGTAACACATGGAATGAGAAGCCCACTTATATAATTAACTTCTAGGTTTTCCATATGGAAGACGTTATCTTTTGTTTAATTTACCTAAAGAGACCAGGAAACGAAGCACAGTTTATCCAATCTGAAGATTTGGATCATTCATGATGCTGGGTCTGCCGTTGACTTGGTTGAGTGAGCCATTTTTTCATTTGTTAAGTGAGGGGAGCTGAATAAATGAATGGCTTCCAAATGGTGCCCAAGCTCTGGGAGTTGATGGAGAGGGCTCGGAGAGAGCACAGGGCATCTCCCAGCATGGCTCAGCTTTCGGCTCTTACATGCTGGGTTCCCTCCATTTGATCTGAAAAGGCATTTTGTAGACGTTTAAAAAAGAGTCTCAAAACCTGCTCTCGCCCAAGGTTTTGGGATTCTGTGAACCAGTAAGATTTCCATAATTCCAGGTTGGCCAGGATGGGGGAGGGAGTCTCTGCCAATTGTTTGCCTAATGTAAGGGCATGAAATGAGATGAATCCCGTGTACTACCACTGTAATTGCAACACCAAAAAAGGGAGGAAGGCTATCATCTCAACGAAAACCTAAATCAATCAAACGAACAAACATATAAAAACAGGTCTTCAGACCAAACCACTGTCGGGTTGTGAATACTCGCCACCCTCTTGTTCAGGTGGAGCAGGGCCAGCCCTGGGATGAGGGAGAGGCTGCTCAGAGCAGGTGTTCATCAAAAACCAGCCATGAATAATGCTCATTTCTCAGTGGGGACTGAAAAGGGCTTGCTGGGTTATTCTCACGATGTTGATTTCATTTGGTTTATTTTTAAATTGCTTTCGTTTTTTTAAAAAAATATTCATAAGTTTGGTAAGGCATTAAGCAGGAGGGTTTTTCTCTCTCCCATAATTAGCATATCAAAATATTCCCATTTCATTCTATTTCAATCTTTTGTCCTCTCTGAGATCTGAATATTTTAAGCAAAGCGCCTCCACCAGAAGTCTCCCAGCCTAGACAATGCAACCTAGAGGAAAACTCACCCAGAGGGCTTATCAGCCGTGGCTCAGCAAAGCAGGGGACGGGAGAGGCGGCAGGTGCTGTCACAGGTTTTAAATTGCTCCTTGTCCTGAGTAGCACGAGGAAATCTTGCTCAGTCACTCCCTATCCCGCCCAGGATGTGAATCATCCCTTTTGTCCAACGCTGTATACGCTACTCTAGTCACTTAGCTGTCTCAGTTACCGGAGAGAGAGGCCCACATTCATACAACTTTTATTGTTACAATTGTTCTATTTTAATATTAGTTGTTGTTAGTCTCTTACTATGCTGCTTTATTATCTAAACTTTATCACAGGAATGTGCACATAGGAAAAACCATAGTATATATTGGGTTCTGTACCATCTGCGGTTTCAGGCATCTACTGGGGTCTTGGATCTCATCCCCCACGGATAAGGGGGAATGACTGTATTAACCTTCCTGTTAGGGGCTCTGGCACATCCTGCTTTGCCTATGCCCAGGCCCCCAGTGAATAGAGACGTTGGCCAGACCCATCGCATGAAACTGAGTCTTGATGAGCAAGCACCTCTGCTTCTCACCTCTGTTGGGCTCCTCTGATTGGCAAGCGAACAAGAAGAGGCCTAATTCGCCGAAACCGGTTTGGCTCAGTGGATAGAGCGTCGGCCTGCGGACTGAAAGGTCCCAGGTTCGATTCCGGTCAAGGGCATGTACCTTGGTTGCCAGCACATCCCCAGTGGGAGGTGTGCAGGAGGCAGCTGATCGATGTTTCTCTCCCATCGATGTTTCTAACTCTCTATCCCTCTCCCTTCCTCTCTGTAAAAAATCAATAAAATATATTAAAAAAAAAGAAGAGGCCTAATTCCTAAGTCTCCCCCTGTGTCCCCCTCCCCGCTCCAGTCCTTCCTCAGCAAGCCCCGAATCATTCACTTTCTCAAACCTGTGCATCTCGCTCTCCGTTCTCTCTCATCCCTCCAGGCCATGCGGGACTCGTTGGCAGACCTCCCGGAGTGGTATGGAATCAAAAGCATGCAGGCCCACTGGATCGGGGACTGTGTGGGCTGCCACCTGGACTTCACCTTAAAGGTGAGCGGCAGGGCCTTCCCAGCAGGTGGTGCTGGCCAGGCCCTCTGCTCTGTCGCAACCCCTTGACCAGCCCAGCACCTGAGGCTCCACGGCAGCGTGTCCAGTGAAAAGAGCGGGAGTCCCACACGTAATTTCAAATTTCCCAGTAGCCACAACCTTTACAGTGCAAAGAAACAGGTGAAATTAATTTTAATAGCATGTTCTGTTCAACCCATTCTATTCAGAATATTACTGTTTCAAGATATGAGCAATTTTAAAAAAAGTATGAAGTGTTTATTGTTAACACTCCTGTTTCGGTACAAAGTCTTCAAATCCTGCTGTTGTCCTCTTATGGCACCTACATTTCAAGTGCTCGAGGCCGCTCGTAGCTCTGGCTACCACGTTGGACAGCGCAGATCTAGAGGGTGTTCTGGTGGGTCCATGAACTCCCCGAAATTAAGTGCACAATGTATGTGTGGGCACTTCCTAAGCAGCGGGTCCACAGCCCTCACTGTATCCTCAAGGGGGTTCATGTCCCAAAACAGGGAGGCAAGGCTAACGAACGCATGGACTACACAGACGTGAAGCTGTTAGGGTCTGGGCTTCCCCAGGGTCCACAAGAGGGGACCTGCCGAAGGTCACTGCTGAAGGCCCACCTGCTCTGGAAGGTCCCCTCAAACTTTCCTCTTTGTCTCTGCTGGCTGGGAAGTTGTTCTGTTGCCATTTCCTGCCTGGGTGTTCTTTTTATCCTTCTGATGTCGCCTCCTCCAATCAAGACCTGTGTGCCCAGTTCATTTAGCTCCAAACCCTTCCCTCACCTCAGTCCCAATCAAAACCTCAGAGGGGGCAGCAGCCGGGAGACAGAGTTGACCCCCCTTTCCAGGCTCCTTCCTCCTGACAGCCGTGGCTGGTGTCCACTGAGCACCCGCTGCCTGTCGCTGGGCTCACGATTCCCGTGCCATGTCCTCACCCACGTGACCAGCTCCCTCTGGGCTCAGACCTGGGAGCCCCCATCAGACCGAGAGTGTGTGCTTTAAAACCTTTGAAAATCAGACCCTGACATGGGCTTTTCCTTCCACTGCTTTTCCGAGCAGGTGGTGAGATTTCCAGCAGTGACGGCCTCTCTCTGAGCATGCTCTGACCACCTTCGATCCGGGCCCAAGTGGACCTGCTGGGGGACACCAGGCGGGGCTTCTGAAGGAGGAGCTGTGATCCTCCTCTTCCGCCCTCCTCTGCCCCTGCCGGGTCCATCTCTAACCCCCGGTCCCTGGGGCTGTGGCCAGAAGCTGGCCCCACTATTTGCAGTTGATGGGGTGGGGAGAAGGGGATGAGGTTGGGGAGCACAATAGCCCAGAGGGAGGACTGAGAAGGGAATGACTACTCTGCTCTCTCCCTGCCAGGTGGACGGGCAAGTCACAGGAGAGAAGCTGACCGCCTACACGGCCACCCCCGAGGCCATTTATGGCACATCCCACGTGGCTGTCACTCCCGGCCACAGGCTCTTACACGGGCAGAGCCCTCTGAAGGAAGCCTTGCGGAAGGCACTGGTCCCTGGCAGAGGTGAGTTGGCAAGTTGAGGCTAAGACGGAGGAGGATCATGTCTTATATTATGCCTCACGGTGTTTCAAAGTTCACTGTCTTTCACATGTCATCTTGTGGGATTTGTCTTCAACTCGGCCTGACTTCTTCGTTTTTTATTTTAAGGCATGGGGATTACAAAAGAGTTTTGAATGTTAAGTTACCCCCCTGGCTTCACTTTGAGCTACTAGATTGTGTGCTTTTTGAGTTTCTGTCGGGAAGCTCAACGCTTTCCCTTTAAATAGAATCTGGATCTACAGCTCTTTTCTGATAGGAATAGAATCTTCTGCTTCATTAATAATTCCGTTATCAAATAAAACGGTACGCACTGGGGCAGGAAGGAAGCCACTGAGAACTGGAGGCAACATTTTCAACAACTTAATTTTATTACTTTAACAGACTCACATAGTAATCGGAGCAGATGAGCAGAGTCCTGCTCAACAGAGCTCTTGAGTGACTGGACCGAGGGGACCTGGAGTTGGCCTAGTGAATATGCTTGGCCAGTGAGGATCTGGGGAGTGCCACTGCGTTGGGACCTGTGGCTGCCAGCCAGCAGCCACCTCTGGCTGACCCGGAGGGAAAGGGGAGCCTCCTGGAAGGCTGTGGGGAGCTTGCTGACCGGAGGAACCCTTGGAGCACCAGTCTGCGAGAGGACTTGGACCGGCAGCCCTGGGAGCTTGGGCAGCAGGAATTAGTTCTGTCTCTTGAATGCCACTGACTGCGGGAACCTGCTCACCCTCGCCCTCGCCCTCGCCCTCGGGGCTTGGGGCATGGGGTTCAGGACTCCTGCTGCAGGGAAAGGTGTCTGGTTGGTATCACTGGGGTCCCTGGCCTTTTTCTTGGCCAAGGGAAGGCCAGGGACCTTCCCTGATAGACCACCAAGACTACCCAGTGAGGAAGGTGGGGGTCTGCAAAACCAACTCAGAGGCTCTTCCCAGAGGAAGGGGAGATGGACCCTGGCCAGCGGAAGGATGGATCAGAAGGAGGTCTCTGGGGAAATGTAAATATTTCTGTAAAAATATTTCTAGAGTATCAACTGCAGCACACACAGTCAATCACTGGGATCTATTTGACTTATTTAACTCACAAAAAAATGTTTTGGATGGTGATATAAAGCTTTTATTTTTTTAATTGCTCTTCTTTAGGTAACCAGAATGAAAGACTTCCTGACATCAGGTTGGAAGGATAGACAATGTCATTCCAGCTCAGGTTTCCTGATCGTTTACGTACAGCCTTAGAGCCAGGGTTCAAGTCAGGGACCACTGACTGAGAGCCCGCCACATGCCACGCACTCGGGGACACGGAGATGACTGTTCACAGGGGTCATGGCGGAGGCGGCCAGATGCGTGTGTAATTCACTCTGGCGCAAGACACAGATAACTCGGTTTCATCTCTTGCTGTTTTATATTGAAATCAAGAAATAACTCTTTTGAGTTGAAATTTCAATGTGTGCTTATAAAGTCCAATGTCCCTATCTCTCTTCTGTTTTCTATTAAAAAAAATTGGGACCTTTTCAACTGTTCAGTTTCAAAGGAAAACACGTAGTTTTTACTTCTTGAGCATTTTGAGGTTCCTCGGGGCCATGGTGGTTGGATAATAGTGGATAATACCTAACATTGAAAAACGGAACCATGTCAACATCTAGCCCTCAGATTTGTTTTCTTCTGGTTTATTTGGGGACACAGATTACAATGAGGTAGTATTAATAGGGGGTCAGTGAGCTGGCAAGCTGTCAGAGAAGGAATCCTGACGTGAAGAGCGCTATGTACATTTAAAACATTTTCATGTGGAAGAAGTTACTGTAGCAAATGCCGAGAGCAGCGTTTTTGTGATCATTTGGGAATCAGCGTGTCTGACTTGGTCTGATTGTTTCATTTTGGCACCGAATGACTCCTTAGCTTCGATCCCCCCTCTTTCTAATAATCCCTGAAATAATTCCAACGGGAACATTGTACTTGGCTCTGAATTTTCCAATTCTCAGTTCAGAGTGGAGTTATTCTTTATGCAGATACCAATTTATTCAAAGTCCCTAGGTTAATTAGCATCTGATGTGGCGTTCGTCACTCAAGGCCAAATGGCTTGGGGTAGGATGCAGTTTTCCCAAAAGGTGAATTTAAATGACCGTGTGACTATGGCTCTATGCCTCCTTTGGCCTTTGAGGCTACACCTTAAACCTGAACATTGCCATTTACCATTGCCAACTGGCTCCGATCGCCAGCCGGCTCGGTTCTTCCTTGGATGTCGGGTTTTGAGGGTTACGAGTGCTAGCGAGGTGAAAGTCATGGCAGCTCACGGTTGTGACTGGCTCTGAGGAAGAGGGTGACACACCTGGACAGGGTCGCGATGGACTGGCAGAGTGGAGGAAGCATTGCCAGCTTCCCCATCCGCTAAGAGCGGGTGAAGACCGAGTAACAGCGGTCATGGGCGTGGAGGGGCGGGACAGCTCTGGGAACTACTGGAAGGTGGCAAAGCCAGACACAGCTTTCCGATTTCTGACTTGGGTTGCTGATGTTATTGATTATGGACTAAATGGGCTGTTAGGCACAGATTCCTTTAAGAGGGCAAAAAAGTAAGGTCCCTCCCTGCAGAGTTCTTGCAGTCTAGTTTTCCATAACCATTGGCGCTGCCTCCCTTTCTCAGCTGACCGCCTCTGACTGAGTCATGTCACATGAGCCCTGACTTGATGGGAACTAGGAACCATGAAAAGCATCATACAACAGACGGACATATTTTGGGGGTGTTGGGGTGTGGATAGAGATTAACCAAAGAACTTGTATGCAGATATGCAAAACCCATGGACACAGACATAGTACAGTGGAGGAGGGGGCGGGAGGAGGGCCGGAGGGGGTCAGTGAGGGAAAAAGGGACATGTGTAATACTTTCAACAATAAAGATAAATTTTTTTAAAAAAGCATCAAGACGGAACTTCGGGGAGCGTTCTAAAAGCTGTGCTGGCTTCTGGACGCTTTCCCTACATTCCTAATATTAAATTATTCAGACCCTGGGGCTTCGGAACCACACATTCCAGCTCTGAGTCACCAGTGGCCTGCACAATGCATGTTTTTGCCAAAAGGGTAAATGAGGTCTCCCTAAAGGGTTGTTATTGACGCAGAGCTCCAGAACGTTGAATAATTAATTGCTCACTATTGTCTAACTCCTCCCTCCATAGCGGCAGCATGGGGTTGGTTTGTTCTTTAACCAAACTGTCTCTGCCAGCTTCCGGGACGTGGCAGGGAGCGGAGAGCAGGAGCGGAGAGCTGCTGTGCTCACATACCCTGCAGTAAACGAAGTCACCAGGTTTCTTTGCCCTGGACCTCTCAGGAGCTCTGCTGTGCTGATGTGCACGGCAAGGGCCGCGGAGAGGAAGCCCTGGTCACACTAGTGGCCACAGACCCCACCTCCACAGACTGCCCCTGGGAACCCCTGCTCGGACACCCCCTGATCTGCTAAACACTGAGAGCATGTGTTGGTTTTCCCAGAAGGCGTGAAGGACCTGCCCTCTGCAGTGGGGGCCCTAAGCAGAGGGAGGATGCCCTTTTGCCCGGAATGTTGCCTCTGTAATCACTGAAGTGTCAGTGTCACCTGTCTGCCTGCCTGCCATGAGCCGTTCTTCAGCTGCTTTGGGTCTCTCCATGCTTTCCCTGCCTTCCTGCTTCACGCCACCGGCACGGGATTGATGAGAAATACGGGCAAACTAGACCTGATCGGGAACTTCAGACTTGAGTTTTGCTCTTTTTAAGAAACAGATTTTGACCAGGCGTGGCAAGCATGCGGGTTACTGCTGTGTAATCCTTGCATATCTGCTGACATTTAAGTTGAAAGACCAATTGTTTTTCTAATTGAAAAAACTGGCATAACAGAATTTTTATGTGGAAGATGAAAAAAATCCAACCGTTTAATACAAGAAGCTCAAGTGAACGCACTGCTTGCGTTCCTCCTCTCGCCCCTTCTTCCTTTGGGTCTTCACTCGTGTTTCCAGTCCCATGTGTGTGTAGCGGAGGTTGGTGTGCGTGTGGCTTGTCGTCCCGCTGCAGCGCTTGGAACCACCTTCCTTTAAGACTGAGTGTCCAATGAAGTGCTTCATAATGACCACATAAATATCTTCGCAGCTGAGCCACGGATACTGTGATTACATTTTCCTCTTTATATAACTCTCTGTTTTTCCTGAAGTTCACAATGTTCTCGTTTTATTCATTTGCTTTGTGTTCTTTGAATTTCTGAGGCTTCCCACACCCTCCCAGAAGCTCTTTAAAATACCTCTCGGTTCAGTTTTCTGCATGTTTTCTGTATTGGCTCCCCTCTACCCCAAGAGGCTTCCTGGGGCCCTGTGTCCCGCTCACTTGTGACGGTCACCCTCCGGGCCTCCACTGCGCCCTGTCCTCCTAGGACCTCCCTCTGCCCTTGTTCTGCAAATAACCTACCTCTTTCCTTTGCTGGATCCGCGGTTTCCTGGATCCCAGGTCTGTCCTTTTTGTGACTTACCCCGTCGTGTTGCTGGAACACGTCCTCCTGCTTCTCCTAAGGAAGGGTATGTGGGAAGAAACTTTTGTCTTTGTGCGTCTGGAACTCTCTCTGCTCGGTCACTTTCTACTCTCTGGCCCAGTCCATCTTCACGTGCTGTGGTTTGGAATTCCAGACGTCTCCTAGTTTTACCACAGGTCGATTTCTGTGTTGCTCATTGACGGTATATTTGAGGTGTTTTTCAAAAGGAAAAGGGGGGTGATGGGAAGGTCCTTTCTCTTCCATCTGGAAAGGAAAAATGCCATTTTCACTTCTTTGGTTATGAGCATGGATGAACAATTTCGTGTACTATTTTGATTCCCACTGGTGTGAATTAGCCAGTAAAACCTTCAAAGAGGAAATTCTTGGACAATTAGCACAAAACAGGAATGTTCTAAGGCTTATTTTTCTCGCCTGTCTCCCCTGAGCTTCAGGCGGCCCTCTGACCATATCCACAGTTCTTCACTCTCATTTTCAGATTGCCTCACGCCCGTGACCGCTGTGAACATGCTCACCCAGCAGGAGGTCCCTGTCGTCATCGCGGCCGACGCTGACTTTGAGGACTCTCTGGATTCAAAAATAGGTAAGTAGTTATTACAGTGTAGTTGGGATCGTGTGTTATCAGGCTTAAAATCAAAATACTGAGACTGTCGAATCCCAGAGGGAAGACGGGAGAGGATGGGTGGATGGGAAGCGATTAACCAGAGAACTTGTATGCATATATGCATAACCCATGGACACAAACAATAGTGTGGTGAAGGCCTGGTGTGGGGGTGGGGGCAAGGGGAGGCTAGAAGGGGTCAATGGGGGGGGGGGCGGGAAGGGGACACGTGTAATACTTTCAACGATAAAGATTTAAAATTCTAGCCTGTTGCCGTCAAGTGAAAGAGCTGACTGTTGGCGCCATGATCCGTTTTGCCTCTTTGTAGAAATGATTGCCCCCCTTCATTTAATCACCCTTATTTAAGAACTACATTTTGAAAGCATCAGGTATATCGCACCTTGCTAGTTGCTATTGAGAATAATCAGAGATGTCTGGCCCGAGGATCTTGCCAGCAGAGCTAGTTGGTGAGACGTGTACCTACAACGTGGGGAACAGTACAGCTCGGGTGAAAATCCCATCTCAGGTCTCAGACCCCACGGCAGCTTCCCAGATGGGGGTTCCACACACAAACCATCCACGCGGGCTGGGGTTTTGGTGAGGGCTTTGAGGAGAGGGGAGCTTGAGCTGTTCAAGAAAAGGATCGTGAGACAGCAGCACAATGGAAGGCATATTTAGAATGGTAAGTTGGGTATCCTTGGCAGCCTTACTCATCATGAGCATTCTATTTTTTTTTTTTATTATGTTTTGATTGGTTTTTTAGAGCGAGAAGAAGGGAGAGGGAGATACAGAAACATCGATGAGAGAGAAACATGAATCAATGGCTGCCTCCTGCACGCCCCCTACTGGGGATCGAGCCTGCAACTCGGGCGTATGCCCTGACCAAGAATCAAACCAGTGACTTTGTGGTTCATGGGTTGAGACCCAACCACTGAGCCACAGTGGCCGAGCCATGAGCGTTCTAAGTGATCGGCATCCAACAGGAAGTCTTGGAAGGAACCAAGGACACAGCCTCAGACAGTCAATCCAAGGTCTGCCTTCAAGCCTCTTTTCCACGTCCCTACTGTGGTTCAGCTGGTCTCCGGAGTGCCAGTCCCTGCAAAGAAAGCTATTTCACTCTGTTTCCTGGCACACTGAGAAAATAGCATTTCTTATCAAAATCGTGTTTTTCCTTACAATTCTCAGATTCGTTTCTGACAAAGTGACTTGAAGAAACACCCACACAGAACACAGCTATTAAGTCATTCAGGGCATTCTCTTCTGACAGCTTAAGCTAGAAAGTGTGTTAAAGGAAATAACATCGCCTCCTTTTATGCGTTTTATCATTAGTAAAATTCATTAAGACCACTGGCCATGATAAACAATAATGGCAGCGCTTGCTGGTGTGGCTTTTTTTTTTTCTTTTGTATTTTGAGTCAAAGTACTGACATAAATTGAGTGTCTGAAAGAAAAAACATCTGATTTATTAGGTGTGTTGGGAAAATCATTTCTCCTGTGTTGTCTTGATTTCCCACAGTTACATAACTAACATTTTCTGAGTTATTGCCTCTTGCGCTCCAAGAACTGAAACAGAAATCCAACAAGAGGTAACGCGGTCATTTTGCTGTCTCACCTCCATTTCACAAACAGCGCCGTGTCCTGAGCCCACGTGGCCAGCACCATGGCCAGCACCGTGGCCCCCGCGCATTCCTCACACGGTCAGATACATTCCCTGGCGCAGCACCTGCCCAAGAGCCTTGCTCCAGCCGCTCCAGCCCGCACACGTGGAATAAGGAATCTTACCTTCTTGACCACGAGCTCTCCATTGCTCGCTGTGTGTCCTCACCCGTCAGCAGCTTTCAGGTCCCGCGTGAACGTTTATTTGCTTTAGGAGGTGCTTTCTGTCAATAATCTCCCCTGGAACAGGAGCCACGGAGCTTCCATCTCACCAAGGAGCTTGCGAGCAAGCCTCCCGAACATGAATGCACCCTTTCAGGCCAGGGCTCCGGAGAGGCCGTTCTGGAAATCTGACCTGAGTGTTTGGTGTGTTTCCCGTAGTTTTGTCTCATTTGCCATGAGATGTGCTGCGCCCACGAGGATGTCGGCAGTTGTGACAGTTGTCCCTACAGCAGGCGTTCTCAGCCAGGGGACATTTGGCCACCAGGGGACACCTGGCAATCGGAGGGACCTTTTTGTGTGTCAGACCTGGGGCAGTGCTGCTGGTAGAGGCCAGGGAAGCTGCTCCCACCGGCCCTCCACAGCCAACTGAAATACCTGTTTTTATGAACCGCTGACGCCCAAACAGCAGGCCTTGGCCCTCTGGAGGGGTGATTAACTCATGCCGACTCCATCTCCTCAGGGGTGTGTGGGTTGCAGAATAAATGTCTACTCACAATGTGCTCTTGCCTCTGGGAACGGAGCGAGTGTGAAAAAGCAGTTCCAGCTTCCGGCTCCCGGCTGCGTGGATTTCTCCAGGTGCCGGCAAAGTTGGAGGAGTCGGCCTGCCTCTCTGAGAGCACACTGTCCTCTGTCACTGAGAGGGTTCAGAGAAGAGGCCCCTCCTCCCCCCCCCCCCACCGCCCCACCCCCCGAGACATGACTACTGTTTCAGTGGCAAAAAAGCACCCCACGTTGTATATTTTTTAAGTATATTTTTTACTTCAGGGAGAAGAAGGGAGAGGGGGAGAGAGATAGAAACATCAGTGACGAGAGGAATCGGCTGCCTCCTGCACACCCCTTACTGGGGATGGAGCCCACAACCTGGGCATGTGCCCTGACTGGGAATCATACCGTGACCTCCTGGTTCATAGTTCGATGCTCAACCCCTGAGCCACGCTGGCCAGGCCCAGGTTGTATATTTTAGAATCACAACTATTTCTGAAACGAAACTAAGCAAAGGAAGAAGACGCAAAGGAAACAATACCGAGATGGTGACCTGGTTGTTAGGTGGTGGGTTTCTCCCAGACGGTGCCCCTCTCTCCAGCGAGTGTGGGGCGCTTCTGTAGCTTCTGCAATGGAAAAAGGCAGCGAATCCCTGAAGAAGCTGACGCTAAGTGTCGGTGCTGTTGATCGTTCTGTGGTTTGGGTATTTGCAAAGGAGACGTTGTGTGTCCTTTCTTCCCCTCTCCATAGGAATTCCCTGCACCAGCTCCGAGGACACCGTCACAGCCCAAACCCTGGGCCTGTCCTACTCCGAAGTCATTGAGACGTTGCCAGACGGCACGGAGAGGCTGAGCGGCTCCGCTGAGGTGGGTGCCTGTGGCCTGGGCCTGAGGACTGCCTTCTAAATTCGTGACCTTGCCATGAGTCTGAGGAGACATTTGCCTTTGGTGCAAAGCCTGCCACTTCACTCATCCCCACACCAACAGTCTCGCAGCCTCCTTTCTTAAGCTGTGAAAACAAAATGATGTTCTTTTTCAAGGTCTAGAGGTTTACCTACTCTAAGTCGAACCCAGTTCTAGAAGAGGATGGTTATCACAGTAACGAGGCTTCATGTCGGGACTCTCTGCGTGAAAAGATGACCTCTTCCAGGAAATTGCTTTTGCTCATGAGCTTCTGGAATGTAAAAACAGTGATGCGTGGAGATAGACTTTCTTTTTTTGTTTGTTTTTAGAGAGAGAGGAAGAGGAAGAGAGAGAGAAACATCAGTTTGTTGTTCCACTTATTTATGCATTCATTGGTTGCTTCTTGTATGTGCCCTGACCAGGGATCAAACCCACAACCTTGGCATATCGGTAGGATGCTCTAACCAACTGAGCCACCCGGCCAGGGAGGAAGGTAGACTTTGTGAGCATGTGCACCCCAATCATGTATGACAGTGGGGGTGGGAGGCATGGAGGACGCCTCCCAGAGTGGAACTGGGTCCTGGGGGAGAGCTCTGTACTCCAGGGGACACTTCCGGCCCTTCCTGAAAGGAGCTGCCCTTGACCAGCATGGCTGTGCCCCCTTATTCCTAGGCCTCGTGACTGTGAGCTGCTCGAGGGCAGACAGGTCAGACCTATGTGGGTGCCCCCCGGGCCAATCACGGGCCTGATCCGGTTCCAGGGCACCCACAGGGCCGGTTCTTCTCATTCGTTTCCTCCTCTGAAAGGCGTCAGGTGAAAAGAGTTTCTCTTCTCTGCTCTCTGGGCTCTGCTGTCTGTAAAATGGGAACGTTTAGGTACAAAAGGTGCTCTGGTTCTCCAGGCTGGGCCTGTCCCTCCCCTGCTTGACTGCACTCCTGCTTTGGGGCAATACTGAATTTTTCTTTTCTGAATGCTTTTCCCCCCAACAGAGGAGCAATCATTTTTTAAAAAAGCATATGATGCAGTTCTTGGCCGGCAGCTGCATGCTGGTGTGTGATGATCTCAGCAGGGGGTGCCTGGGGAGCCCCAGAGCCAGGGCCACTTACCCATTAGATGGCCCCGTGGATGCAGTGCCTAGGGCCCCCCAAAGGTTTTCTTTTAAAATCAGAAGAAAAAAAAGTGAGCTTTTAGGGTAAAAATTATATTTATTTTTATTCCAGACAATCATAAAATATAATTTTTTGGTATGATCTCCGTGAGGAAGGGGCCCACAAGGGCAAAGGCACCTGGGCTCACAAAGGTCAAAGTGCACAGAACCCAGAGAAGCCCAGCAGTCCTGGTGGTGGCACGAGGCGGTGCTTGTTCCCTCTCTCTCTCTCTCTCTCTCTCTCTCTCTCTCTCTCTCTCTCTATATATATATATATATATATATATATATATATATATATATATATAGTGTGTGTGTGTGTGTGTGTGTGCGCGCGTGTGTGGTTTTTTGTTTTTTTTCATTTCAGAGAGGAAGGGAGAGGGAGAGAGTGATAGAAACATCAATGATGAGAGAGAATCACTGATCGGTTGCCTCCTGCATGCCCCACACTGGGGATTGAGCCCCTAACCCGGATATGTGCTCTGACCAGGAATTCGAACCGTGACCTCCTGGTTCATAGCTCGACACTCAACCACTGAGCCATGCCAGTCGGGCACGATGCTTGTTCTTGGGCAGGGAGGAACGGATCCCTTCTTTCCCTCTCAGTTCACAGGTATGAGCCGGCAGGATGCGTTTCTCGCCCTGACTCAGAAAGCCCGGAGGAAGGGAGTGGGTGGAGACGTGACAAGTGGTAAACTGAAGGACTGGCTGATCTCCAGGCAGCGCTACTGGGGCACCCCAATCCCCATGATCCACTGCCCGGCCTGTGGCCCCGTGCCCGTGCCGCTGGAGGACCTGCCTGTGACCTTGCCCAACATCACATCTTTCACTGGCAAGGGAGGTTCCCCACTGGCCACGGCGTCAGAGTGGGTGAACTGCCGCTGCCCCAGGTAAGCAAACACGCCCCCCAGCTGAGACTGACTGTGGCCCCAGCGCCCTGCTGGGGTTTCAGACTCCCTTTTCTCTTGGGCTAACTCTGCTCCCTTCTGGGACTCCCACTGGGCTGGTAGAATATCGTAGGTCTTTTGGGACCTTTTTTAAAAAATATATATTTATTGACATCAGAGAGGAAGGGAAAGGGAGAGAGAGACAGAAACATCAATGATGAGAGAGAATCATTGATTGGCTGCCTCCTCCTGCACGCCCCGCACTGGGGATCGAGCCCACAACCCAGACATGTGCCCTTGGCCGGAATCGAACCAGGGACCCTTCAGTCCGCAGGCTGACACTCTATCCACTGAGCCAAACCAGCTAGGGCCTTTTGGGACCTTTGAGAGAAGGGCTGGAGTCTGGGCCCAGCCGCAGGGATGGGGGAGCAGTCATGTCCATCCACATCTTCCCCAGAAGCATCTGATCCAGCTGACGGAAAAGCTGCACACGGTCTTTGTAGGTTTGCAAAGGACCACTCTCTTTCATTTACCTTCCAAAGAGCGTCTGCAGATGAGAGAAAGTGGTTTCCCATCCAGTGACTGACAACGGGGAGATTTTATCACCAGGAGCTGCGGAGCGGCTACCGCAGCGAGCCTGCTAGGGGTTCGCGCTCTGCGATACTGAAACCTACCCCCTTTCCCTTCTCCTCGTTTTGCAAGTGGGACTGTGCTTTCCTGTCAGCTCACTGGCCTATCTCAAGTGTAATTTTGATGATGCCTTATCTGCTCATTGTGTAAACAAATAATCGATACCAAGTTCCCGTGTTTTTTTTTCTTCCTGCTGTGGAAAAGCCCCTTTTCTCTGTTTTAGAGAAATCACGATGAGAGTATTTCTGAAATAACCTAGTCCTCTGCCAGCACAGAGCTGAGTCACAAGGCTGATAATTAGGTAACGATGTTTCAGGCCTGGGAGTCAGACAATAAGAGATTCCAGTCTGGCTGTGTGGCCTTGGGAAAGTCCTCTGACTTCTCTGAGCTTTGATTTCTTTATCAGGAACTAAAATAATCCCCCCCTGAAGGGCTGTTCAGAAGGGCTGTTCCTGTGGCACCTACATTCAATAAATAGAACTGTTGCCACGATGTTCCCATCCACCCCGCCCACAGTCCTCCGAGGGCCCCACACAGGCAGCCTTGAGACTTGAGAGGGGCTTGTGGGAAGGAACGTAGGAAGCTCTGGACCACGTTGGGGTGGAAGCAAGGGCTGTGGGAGGAAATTAGGGCACCCTCTTTGTTGGTAAGTAGTGACAAAGGTCTTTTCTTGGGGAAGTGGATGGCCCTCAGGGCTCATTCACAGTAGTCAGAGCCTCCTCAGGAATGAGGTTTCCGACCCCGGAGGCAGGTTCCTGGAGGGCAGAGCCAGGCCTTGGGACCAGGGCTGAGAGCCCCCGGGCCAGTGTGGCCAAGCGGGCGGCACTGTAGTGAGGACCCCAGGCAGCAGAGCCAAACAGACGTGGCGTCCTTACCCCTGAGCTCCAAGACCTTGGGAGGATTTCTTAACCTCTCTGAACCCTAGTTACTCATCTGCAAAGTGGGGCCATGAGTACTATCTGCCTCTTAGCCCCCAGGGTCACTGGGGATTAAGTGAGATCGCCGGATTAAGTGACCACTGGTGAAGGGTGGTCAGGGCCTGCTACCCAGTGTTGTATTATCACTGGGCGCTGATAATGATGATAATGTCACCGTCGTCGATCCCTCCCACTTAGTGAGTCAGGAAAACTTGTTGCTTGTCTGTACGTCCAGCATGGCCACTGAAAAGGAAACCAGAGCGGCCAGAGGTCACTCCTTTTCCCAGCCGAGTCCTGCGTTTTCCTCCCGCCTTGTGGGCACTAATGGTGAGGGAGACGAAGTAACCCGTACCTCCCAGTTATTTCCTGGAATGTTCTCTGCGTTCTAGCCGATGCTCTCCACATAAAAAGGCCTGGCGCTACCTTAGAGACGCACTGTTGAGCGGGTGTCTTGGGGCAGCAGGGGGTGGTGGGACGCAGGATTCCCGGGGTCTCTCTTGATAAGCTCCTCCCCGCAGGGACCACCACTGTTCTCGGTGGGAGCCCCCTGACTAAAATGCAGGAGGTCCCTGGGGGGTCCCCCGAGAGACACCCCAATATCTGAGGCTCCTGTCTCTGCTCAGCCACTTCCATTTAACAAGTGGGAGGTGGGAGTGGCTGTTTCCGTCGGTAATATTTGTAAAGCCGGTATGAACTGCTTCACAGATGCGAGATATGAATGCAACCCTTCTTCTATTTAAAAATGAAAAACAGACTCGAGCCCTTGCATGCCAAATTAGCAGAAGTTTCGTCGCTTCTTCTTGTGGCTCCTCATGCCTTTCCTTGTCCTCCACGAACCCCCAAGGACATATACTGCCCACGGCAGCATTGGAGGGATGGTTGGCCCTGCTTCCGTGCCTCAAAAGGGAGAGTGTGGAGTCCGGGCTGTGTCCTCCCCTCCCCTGCGGCTTTTCACTGTTAACAGCTGACTCAACCCATCCACGGCTGGTCCAGGCCTAGTGGGTCCTCAGGGGTCCTGAGCCCCTCCTAGGCTAGGCGTGACTAAGGGCACCCTCCCTGGGTCCCTAGAAGATGTGGCTTCGGCACCAGTTCCTTCACTCCCCAGGCCCAGCACCCTGGGGACGTGCTTCACAATTGGCTCAGCAGCGGGGCCCTGGTGGAACCTCCATCCCCGGGCATCTTCATCCCTATGGTGAGGGTTTCCTTTTCTTTTCAGCCCTCCCTCACCAGTGTCTCCATTGATTTTCTTGGACAGAAGGTCTGTCTTCACCCTCCTGTGAGGAGCCTGTGTTTAGGTAGCAGATGTGGGTAAATGTGTGCTAAGTAGCCCTCTGGAGGGGTTTCCGGTTTACAGGGCGGCGTATTTCGGTGGTGTAGGCACTCCCACCCAGGGCTGACTTCAGGCTCCCCACTCGACCACTTGTTGCACAGCTGGGAGGAGGTGCTCGCGGCTGACTCTCGCCAGCTGGTTTGAGGTGGCTGTGGCGGTCTCTGCCTTCAGGCCTCAAGGTGATTTATCTTCCAAGGTCACCCCGTGGACTTCTGCACCCTGCCCCCTAGAGCAAATTTTTAAATTAAGTTCATTTTCCAGTGCAACGTCTTGCTGCATTTGGTTTTCAACTTCTCTTCGTGAATTGATTTGCCTCTGAAGCATCATAAAGGAGGCTTGGCTAGAGGCGTGTTGACACGCGCGAGATGGAAGTTAATGCACGAGAAAGACACTTATTCCTGTCTTGTCCCTTTAGGTTGTTAGATTTCCTACCAGGTTCCATCGGAAAAGTGGAGAATAAGGCTTTTAACTGTTAAAGACTGAAGTTCTTATTCCGAGAATTTCTTTAAAACACAGAAGGTACAGCACAAAAGAGCTTTCTCCGAATGGTCCTTCCCCGATGTGCGTTGTTCTGAGGGCATCTCACGTTCCTCCTCATTACCACAGCTTTCTCAAAGGCTGGTGGAGCGCTGCATTAATATTTAAAGAAACCAATGGACGGACTTCATTTATTTCCTAGGTGCAAGGGCGCAGCCAAGAGAGAGACAGACACGATGGACACCTTTGTGGATTCCGCCTGGTACTACTTCAGGTACACCGACCCTCGGAACACACACAGGTAAGCCCTGCCCGACTCTCGGCACGTGTCCGCCAGGGACTTGCCAGAAGCACAGGCCACATGGATTAGATGCGCAGGACACGGCTTGGGGGAAGTGCCTATGAGGAATGAAGGTCGAGGGAGCAGGAGTCGCAGGGAGCGCCCTTCGACCGTGGAGCTGGTCCCACCCCTGGGAAGGGACCTAGGGAAGGACGGGGGTGGGTAGGAAGAGCCTCAGACGACAATGCAGCTCGAGGCCGTCTCAGCCAGGCCAACAGGATGCCTCATGCAAAGCTTGCCCATCGGAGAGTCCCAGGTCAGGCAAAGAGGACTCTGCCCTGGTTCTGGCACAGCGTGGACACCAGGTAGATTTACTTTTTTTTAACATATATATATATTTTTATTGATTTCAGAGAGGAAGGGAGAGGGAGAGAGGGATAGAAACATCAGTGATGAGAGAGAATCATTGATTGGCTGCCTCCTGCACATCCCACACCTGGGATCGAGCCTGCAACCCAGGTGTGTGTCCTAACCGGGAATCGAACTGCGACCTCCTGGTTCATATGTCCACGCTCAACCACTGAGCCACGGTGGCTGGGCCCGAGTGGATTTACAGATGGAACTGCAGGGCACTGTTGGTCACGCTGCTCCTTGAAGCAGGTTTTGTCAAGGGAGCCTGTTGGATGATGGAATTAGATTCTTCGTGGCCAAGTAAGTCCCAAGTACAGGAAAGATAAAGCACAGGGGAAGGAAGGAAGTGCTGGAGTCATGCCCCCTTGGCCCCGCACTGGTCTGCATTTATGCGATTATAAAGCTCTAATGTCATTTACTCGACTGGAAATAATGATGGAACTATGCAGGGAGGGTAGGAGGAGGGAGTATGAGAGCTGAGAAACACTGTCAACAATTAAAATCTAAAACTGATAAATCAATGAGGAGTATGCACATATTTTTAATAACTGCCAGAAGAAACGGCTAAGAGGATGAAACGTGGCTGAGGAATGGGCGGGTGTGTGGGGGAGAACGGGTTAGTGAAGGGATGGGGCCAGAGAGCACTGCTCTGAGTGTCAAACCCTTCGGTGCTGTTAGGTTTTTATCTGTGTGCATGTGTTCCCTTGAAAACACAGATAAATGAGGGAAAGGGCGCAGGAGGTAGATAAGTAGAAAGAGAATGAAAACAAAAGAAAGCAATCGCAGAGCACAGGAAAAACTACCAAAAAACGACTGTGCTCAGAGGACTTGCCAGCTCGCTCTTGTCTGCAGGAGAACAGTTACTCTGAAACCCGGAGCCCAGGTATAGAAAGGCCCCTGTTTATAATATTCCAGTGAGACGGGCACGCCTGCGCTCCCCGCCCCGCCCAGCATTATTGCGATTCTGGCTTTGATTCAGGCCATATGAGGGGGACCCCCAGTGAACAGTAACCAGCAAAGACAGAAAGGGTGTGGGGGGACTGCTGAGGCTGGGAACTGCCAGGATGGCCCCGGCTCACCCACTGAGGGGCCCTCTCCTGGGTCTTCCTTCTAGAAGCGTCCACCTAGTAGCAGCCGCTGCGATGCGGGACGCAGGCTGTGCACCTCTCAGAGCCTGCAAGGAACAGCTTCTCATAGGTGAGGGAGACTCTAAATGACAGCGGTGGGACCCTCCTGCCGGAGAGAGGCAGTCCTGGTCCTTTACAGCCCCAGTCTGGGGATGCCAGGAGCTCGTTTCCCTCCCAAAGTCTGCCGCTCATTTCAGCGCCGGCTTGGGCCTCCCTCGGTGGTTTCCGGACAGACTGCAGGTCCGAGCTGTAGCTGCTTCAGCATCTCCGTCCTTAGTTTATCCCAAACTCGTTTGGGGCTAAGTACCATCCTGACTTCCCTTTCTCTTCTACCACCTGGATCAGCCATTGGATTTCTCTGGGGAACCATTTTTCACAAAGAAAAATTTTTTTTTTAATTTTACTGGAATTCTGGCAGAGTGACTGCAGAAGAGACCAAGCTGCAGTAAGATGCTAACGCGTGGTGGTTGGACAGGCTCACCTGCTTAGCAACAGGAGCCAGAGCCAGCTGAGTCCATGCTGGGGGAGAGGTGAGGGGGAGAGAACTCAGATACTGAAATCATGGAGTACACCTCCTGCAAAGGCAGAAGTATGCTGTGTACTGCACTGATGGCCTCAGTGAGGGCAGTCCCTGGGAATGAAGAGGTCTGTCCCCAGCCAGCACTGCCCCCAACACATGTACACACGCACACACACACCTCTGCACACTCACACACACCTCTGCACACTCACACACACCTTTGCGCGCACACCTTTGCACACACACATACACACACCTTTGCACACACACACACACCTCTGCACACACACACACCTCTGCACACTCACACACCTCTGCACACTCACACACACCTCTGCACACTCACACACCTCCAAGAGTCATCATCACAGGAAGTGGTGTCTCCCCTCCTTCCCCTCCCCGCCCCCCCAGCATCCCTGAGGACCGGGAGTATGAGGAAACCTTCCTTTTAGGATCTCTGTGGACTAAAGTCCCTGTTAGGTGACAGGGAATTGTGGGCTCTTTTCTGACAGGTACCCTAAGTTTGCTCATTGCATTCAGGAGCCAAATACAAGCTCTTGCTGTCTGCATTTAAAAAATAAGATTGAATTTCTGTTTTAAAATGAACATTTAGTGTCTGCATGATAATAGTCCCCATTGTAAATGCCACATTGCCCCCTATTGGTAAGGACTCAAAAATCTCAATTTTCTATTATAATAAAATTTAAAAGAAATTTAGATATTCAAACATGCTTTATACAGAAATACCCCTTTTTCTTTTTTTCTGGTATATTTTCATCTTGTCCTCATTTTATATGAAAATTGCATTTGTTAAAATATGTCAGTAATGGCTTCTGAAACAGTTTTTATAAATTTTACAAATTAACACTGATCTGACTTTTTTCTCCTTTGTTATATAAGGTTTTCTCTTAACATATATATATATATATATATATATATATATAATTTTTATTGATTTTAGAGAGGAAGGGGGAGAGAGAGAGAGAGAGAGAGAGAAACATCAGTGAAGAGAGAGAAGCATTGATTGGTTGCCTCCTGCATGCTCCACACTGGGGATCGAGCCTGCCACCCGGGCTTATGCTCGATCGAACCGTGACCTCCTGGTTCACACTCAACCACTGAGCATGGCCGCTGGGCTCTCTTATTATATTTTAAAAAAGAAATCAGTGTTTTTCTCTGACATAATTTATTTCAGGGCATATGCAAATTACAGCCCATCTGTCTTATTTATGCAACTGTAGCAAAGCAGGTTTTTAAAAAATGACCGTTTCTCTTTCTTCCAGCCCTTTTAGCCCAGCGCTGGCGGACTACTGGATGCCTGTGGATCTGTACATTGGGGGGAAAGAGCACGCCGTCATGCACCTGTTCTTTGCGAGATTCTTCAGTCATTTCTGCCACGACCAAAAAATGGTCAAGCACAGGTGAGCAGTTAGGCCGCTTTGCAAAATAATTCAGCACCATGAACAGCAACTGACAGCGGGCTTCTTCCCTACTGAAGCCAGTAAAAGTGTGTCACAGAATTCTGTTTTTCGGGTATATTTTAGCAGTCAAGGTCAGCCTGAACCACTGGAAGTGCGTTTCTGTTGCTTAATTGTTGTAGGAGATGGTACCGCATGTTCCCATCAAATCATGCCTTTAGCCCTTCTCTGTTTGACGGAGTTTTAAGCAATTGAGATTTTTACTTGAGAGGCAGAGAAGAACGGTTTATGATGTTTCACTACCGCTTTTTTTCGCTTCTCATGTTCAGTCATATTTATCTTCTGGCCCCTCGGTATAAGCTGTTTCCAAGCTGGACTGAATCCTGCCTCAATATATCACTCTGATAAAAATATGTAACGGATTAAAAGCTAGGGAATCACATTGTAAATCCATTGATAAATTCTCTTCCTGTTGGCCTGTGATCTAGTCCCCAGGATGTTCAGAAAGATGTGTGTGTGCTTTTTCCCATAAAGTATATCATATATACTAGAGGCCCGATGCACAAAAATTCGAGCAAGTGTAGGCCTTCCTTCCCCCGGTTGCTGGCACTAGCTTTCCTCCAGTACCCAGGACCCAAACTTCCCTCCCTCCGGCTGGCCACAAGCACCCAGAACCCGGGCCGGCTTCGCCTGGGCCAGCCACAGGCACCTGGGACCCCGGGCAGCTTCGCCTGGGCCAGGCCCCGGCTTTGTCAGGAAGGACGTCCAGAATGACATCTGGAAGGTGTCTGGTCTATCCAGTCTAATTAGCATATTACCCTTTTATTAGTATAGATTACATGTATTTAATGTATTAAACAACTTAAAGCACACAATGAAGTTCCATGCACCCCCTTCTCAGTTTAAGAAACAGGGTGTTACAGGTTCCTTGGAGTCCCGGGGTGCCCTCTCCAATCCTAACATCCCTCTTTCTCCACCACCACCCCTCGCCCAGCAAACCAAACCCTGCCCTGAATCTTGAATTATTCACTCTCTTACTTTTCTTTATAAATGTATCACCTCTGTGTGTGTGTGTGTATATTTCAATAATATGCACGATTAGTTTTCCTGTGTTTGAGTAGGATCTTATTTCACGTGCTCTGTCCTGCTTTACTTGCTCAACACTCCTGGGTTCATCCATGTTGCAGCACGGAGTCGTATCATTCCTCTCTCGCGCTGTGGTGTCTGTTACAGGGAATGGATTCTAACACAGAACTCAGTTCATGTGCCCATACCCCCAGTAGTGGTCGCTGCGCTGTTTTGTGCAGTTCTGAACAAAACTGCTGTGAGCATTCTTGTACGTGACTCCTGGCCCACGTGTCAGCGGTTCTCGGGGTGTCCCTAAGAGTAGAGCTGCCGCTTGTGGGGTTTGCACATGTTCAGCTTGACTCAGGAACACCATGTTGGCTACATAAACCCACTCTCTCACAGCAGAGATGAAGGCTCCTGTTGCTCTATCTATGTCTTCATCATGACAACAGCTTTACATTTTGAAAAACTGGTGGTTATAGAATGGATTGCTCTGTGAGATAGATTTGCATTAAAAACACTGCTGAGCCGAAACCGGTTTGGCTCAGTGGATAGAGTGTCAGCCTGCGGACTGAAGGGTCCCGGGTTCGATTCCGGTCAAGGGCATGTACCTTGGTTGCGGGCACATCCCCAGTGGGAGGTGTGCCAGGAGGCAGCTGATTGATGTTTCTCTCTCATCGATGTTTCTAGCTCTCTATCCCTCTCCCTTCCTCTCTGTAAAATATCAATAAAAAATATATTAAAAAATAAAATAAAGGTTCTGCCTCCTTTATAAAAAAAACAAACAAAACACTGCTGACTTACTGAAGTTCGGCATGTTTTTAATGTTTATGGTCCTCTGTGTTTCCTCTTACACTGCATCCCTGATTGTGTCCTTTGCTCCTATTTCTTTTTTTATTATACTTTTATTGATTTCAGAGAGGAAGGGAGAGGGAGAGAGAAAGAAACATCAATGATGAGTGAGAATCATTGATCAGCTGCCTCCTGCACGCCCCCTAGTGGGGATTGAGACTGCAACCCGGGCATGTGCCCTGATGGGATGGAATTGTGACCTCCTGGTTGATAGGTCTATGCTCAACCTCTGAGGCACACTGGCCGGGCTGCCCGTATTTCTTCTGGGTAGTGTTCTGTTGTTTGTAGGAATTCTTGAGTTATTCTGGATGCTAATGCTTTTTTAGCTGTATGAATTGCAAGTATTTTTCCCCAGTCCTTAGCTTGCCTTACTTTTATGTCTTTTGATGAACAAAACCTCATAATTTAATGCAGTAAATTTTAATAACCTTTCATTGCTTTAGTTTCTCGGTAGCATCCATTTCCGCTCTGATCGGTAGAGTCCTCTCCCTCATAAATCAAATTTTCACATATATGCAAGGGCCTATTATAGGATCTTTATTCCTTCCGTTGGTTTATTTGTTTTTTGCTGTGCTAGTTACTTACTGGGTTTATTTTAATTTTATAAGTCTTAATATTCAGTAAGGGAAGTCCTCCTATTTTATTCTTTTTCTCTGGGAGTATCTTAGCTGTGATTGGACCTTTGTTCTTCCTTCCGTGTACATTTCAGATTCAGCTTCTCAGACCCACAGAAGTATCTAGTGGGAATGTGGTTGGAATTGCTAATATCTTTTCTCACTCTTCCTTCTTGCATCTCTGATCTTATCATCTGAAGTCATGTCCCTGTTTTTCAAATCACATGCTGTAGAATAGCTGTCATGTTCTTTAGTGAAGGTCCAACTATGAGCTCTCTTTTCTGAGTTTGCCAGCTCGATGACCATGTTTTACATATTTCATTTGTCCTTTTTTAATGCAACATCTTTTAGAATATTTTTAAATTTTTTATTTATCGATTTGAAAGAGAGAGAGAGAGAGATCAACTTGTTTTTCCACTTATTTTGCATTCATTGGTTGGTTCTTGTATGTGCCTGACCCGGGATCGAGCCTGCAACCTTGGTGTATTGGGCCAACGCTCTAACAACTAAGCCGCCTGGCCGGGGCCTGTAGGCTGTTTTTCGATTGCAGAGAAAAGTAGGAAAATACCTGATTCTCTCCCCAGCTAGATAACCTGACTAACAATAGGAAGTAATTATGCATGTCTAGGATGAAACTATTTTAGCCTCACGGAAAGGGAACATTGACATCTCCTCCCTGCATACTTCTCCTCAACCTGCTAACAGTGTCCTTTGATTTCTTCCCCCCAAAAAATTTGCATAGCTCCATGTTTCTATTGATATACTCATCTTGACATGTTACATATATTATATGTATGTCTTTTGCTTTTTTTGATTCAATAATATATCTTAGTGATCTTTCCACATCAGCACATAAAAACCTTCTGTTCTACCCTAGCTGGTGTGACTCAGTGGATAGAGCGTCAGCCTGCGGACCGAAGGGTCCTGGGTTCAGTTCCAGTCAAGGGCACGTACCTTGGTTGCTGGTACGTGCCCTTGACTGGCCCTCATTGGGGCTTGTGCAGGAGGCAACCAATCGATGTGTTTCTTTCACATCGATGTTTCTCTCTGTCTTTTCCTCTCTCTTCCACTCTCTCTAAAAAACAATGGAAAAATATCCTCAGATGAGGATTAAATATACATATTCTGTTCTTTTTAACTTATTCGTAGTGTTCCACCATATGGATATGCCATAACTTATTTAAGCAGTCATCTATTTGTTCAGTTGATGTTACAAAAAAATTAAAAAGTCTGATGACTCTTTGCCGATACCCTTGGCAGGTATTTGGAATCCTGTCTGCAGGTTCAAGTCCTAACACGGGAATGCTGGGTCAAAGGATTTGTGTTTTTACATTTTTGGCAGCTAAAAAATGTTACTTTTAAAGCCTCTGTAATGCAGACGACAGTCAGTTTCATTAAAAAGCAGCACATGGAGAGCTCAGACCTGCTCCCTCGGTCTGTGCATGCACACAAGGATAGGAAATCTACTGTACAGAAAACTAATTCAGGGCACAAATTAAATACATAAAATAATTTTCTTCTCATTAGACCCAGAGAGCTTTGCATGTAAAAATAAACTGATCCGTGTCAGGAACGAAACACGTTGACAGCTTTAATCCTCGGGTAATAAGTGAGTTCACGTGGTTGTACCGGGGGTTGTAGGGTTTATGATTCCGCCTTGCCTTTCTGATTTCTTCTCTATGGAAACCTCTGTACCTCACTGGATAAAGATCACCCCCGAGGATGGACATCGGGTCCTGCTTCAGTCACCAGTGGATGGTGTGCTCTCTCTGAGACTGTTTGTTTTCAGGGGTGGGGCACCTTTGTTCTGCCAAGAGCCATTTGAATATTTATAACATCACTCGTGAGCCATACAAAATTATCAACTTAAAAACTGCCTGTTAGGCTCAGCCCCTGGCCCTGGTCGGGGTGCGTGCAGGAGGCAAGCAATCGCTGTATCTCTCTCACATCGATGGTTTTCTCTCTCTCTGTCTCTCCCCCTCCCTTCCCCTCTCTCTAAAAATCAATTTGAAAATGTCCTCGGGTGAGGATTAACAAAAAAAACAAAACAAAAAATTAGCCTGCTCTGTTGGGTCAAACATTTAACCCACTCACCCCTAAAGCCTTGGCAGGGCCAGACCAAGTGATTTCGCAGTGCTTACACAGCCTGCGGGCTGGGTGTTCCCCACCCCTGGTTTACGTAAATCGAGCTGAACCCTTGACATAAACAGATACAAGTTTATGTTCTTCAAAGGAAGGGCTCTCCTTTGTACTTTGTTAAGTACAAAGGCCCGGGGCAGCAGGAGAAATACTCCTGTCCCACATGGGTCTAGACACAAAGGCTGTAAGTGACTTCTGGCTCCTTCACGGCAGGGCACGTTGCTCCAGCTTCGGAGCAGCTCTTTGTGGAAGTAACTGAATCAATGACTCATTCAATGGCTACCTGTTTGAAAGTATAGGCAAGGCCTGGCTGCTTTCGTGACTTCTTCTCAGTGGGTTAAAACCATATTTGAGGCCCGGATGGTGTGGCTAAGTGGTTGAGCATCGACCCAGGAACCAGGAGGTCACAGTTCGCTGCTCCCCTTTTAGCAGCCTCTGCTGACCCCGGGAGCTCCGCAGGCCCGGTCCGTGGGGCTCTCTCCTGCTCTTCTGACCACACCGGAGCGGGCTCCTGGGAGAAGGGAGGGGAGGAAATAGAAGAGAAGCTTCGCTTGGGTCTCCCTGTATTAACAAGGTCTCCCTGTGAGCTGCTGGCTGGCTGCTAGGAAACAGAAATGGTGATGTTTTAAGAATGAGCCATGGCTTCAAGCTTCAAAACTGGCTAATGCTGTGCACATAATGGTCCAAGATGCGGAGGTGAATTCAGTCTGGAAAGTCCCAGCTGGGAATGTTTTCAGAGATCCATGGCTTCCTGTTTTCTTTTTCCAAGATCTACAGGCCAGCCCCCAGACCTGGTCCGAAGGGTGGGCAGCAGGCTCTCTAGGGCTTTCTAAGTAGGTCAGTGCCATCCACAGTGACTGCTTAGCACCCTGATGAAGCCACATCTTGCTTAGCATATTCCTTGCAGGCAGTGATTTGCATAAGGGTGTTTAAAAGAGCCTATCAATCTATGCTCTGAATTCCTTGTTTATTCTATTAATTAGCAACTCCCTCCCTCCCTCCCTTTCCTTCCTTCCCTCCTTCTCTCCTCTCTCCCTTCCTTTCTTGGTGGGATAAAGGTGCCTTCAATGACCAGCAGGTACAGTTGTACTTTCTGAGTTAGTGCAGTCCAGACGGTCGAGGAAGCACGAAGATGCACCATTCTGCATGCCCGCGGCTGTGTTGCAGTGCGAACAACGCAGCCCACCCCCAGCGGTGGTGTGAAAGGAGCAAGGAGGAAGCCCTCAGAACAAGGAGCACAGATGTGAATTCATGAAATGAAGCCATCAAGGGCCGTCCTCAAGGCAGCCGCCCCGCATGCTGCCCCCACTCTGGATGGTCCCCAGTCAGAGGGGTTTGTTGATGGTTTAGAGTTGCAGGCTTTTCGCTTTCTTTTAAACACCCCCCTCCCCACCACTATCCACAGTCACTGTGATGAATGAGTGAGTGAACGCACAAACAAATGGGGAGTGCCTTACGCCAGCTGTGCATCTCGATAATGAACTTGGCAGTGTGGTGTGATCTCTGCTCCGGCAGGATTGTTCCAAGTCCAGCAGGGCCCTTGACGTCCCCTTGACCCTCACCCCCCGGGCACCATGCCCCTCGTATCTCGCCTGGTGCCCTCCTGAAGGTGTCAAGTGTTATTTATGAGCACGTCACGGGCGCCCATTTTACTGTGAGCTTTCTGATTAATTGCGGAGTGCTCTGCACCCAGTTGTTGCTCAGATGTGTGTTGAATAAATAAGTGTGAGCCCTCATTTAGAGCTAAACTGCACATGGGGGTGGATGTGGCTGGCTTCAGCCAAGAAAATGAGAACCAGATACCCACAGGCCTGGGTTGCCCCACTGGGGCCCTGGAAGAGCCAGGGTGGGGATCACGGGAATGAGCAGTTTCAGGAGCTGGGGAGCACCCTTCCCCACTATGAAATTCCATGCAAACACTCGGGATTCTCTCCCACTCTCATTCCCTTGTTCCTGCTGCTCCTCCTTCGAGCTTGAAGTTGACAGTTTGAAATCTATCAGTGTACCTCTCCCTGCAAAAGGTCCCCACACCCAGCTCTCAGGGTGCTCAGGCAGTGGTTTGGTATAGGGAGATCCCAGGGCTGGCTCCCTGAGGGTGGGCATGCTTTGCCCACCAGGACATCCCCAGGGCCTGGCTCAGCACCAGACACAGGAGGCTCAGTAGACACCTGTTGGATAAAAATCATAAATTCACATGGTGAACCTGCTTTCTGAGAATGTGGTACTAGGAAGAATTCGACGCTCAGTCTGAGGCAGCCAGGGAGAGCTGCCAAAATCTGGGATGTCTGGGAAGAGGGGGGTCAGGGCACCTGGGCAGTCCCACCATCCCTGCTCCGGGCGATGCTGCCAAGATGGCTGGGGGAGGCGGGCCCGGCGAGCCTAAGCTACCATCTGTGTCCCCATGTTTCAGAAATTAAGACCGACTCCTGCAAGGAGCAGGCCTTGATTCTGCCCTGCTCTCTGAGTCCCGCCTGCCAGTTCTGGGGACAGTCTCCATCCAGGGTGGACACGCCTGAGATGCCGCACTCCAAAAGGGCTAGAAGTGGTTCTGAAACAGGCAGAGCTAAGCCATGGTGTCAGCGGCCAGGCTGGTGGTGCCCACGGTGGTGCCCTTGGAAGGTGGTTGGGGGTCTGCCACCACCAGGTTGGTCACATTCTGGTCATTGATCTGGATGCTGGTTACACCAGTGTGTGTGTTTATGTTGTGAAAATTCATCAAGTTTGACCCCTAGGATTTATATGCTTTTCAGTATGTGTGATGAACTGCATGTAAAAGTTAGGGTTTTTTTGCCCTAGCCAGTTTGGCTCAGTGGACAGAGCGTTAGCCTATGGACTGAGGGTCTCGGGTTCAATTCTGGTCAAGGGCACATAGTTGCAGGCTCAATCCCTGGCCCCAGTCAGGGCACTAGCTGGAGGCAACCAATTAATGTGTCTCTCTCACATCGATGTTTCTCTCTCTCTCTGTCTCTCCCCTTCCCTTCCACTCCTTTTAAAAATCAGTGGGAAAATATCCTCTGATGAGGATTAACAAAAAACCCCAGAGGTTTACGTTTCTGAGGCCTGAGGAGTGCAGCACTGGCCGCCGCTGGACTTAGGCTCGCATGCTGGCAGGTTGCAATCCCGCTCGTTCCCAGAAGGTGGCGGCGTTGCGCCACTCGATAAACTTCAAGAACAGAGAACGGGTTCCGTTCTTCGCCTACCTTTCTTGAGGATTAAATGCTACTGATTTTATTTGGGAATCTGGATTGTTCCCTCCCTCCTTCCACCCCAAAGATATCTTTTTAAAATCCCTCTTAAGAGTGACCAAAGCCATGGACTCGCAGTGAGAGCCGGGAGGCAAGAAGGTGAACACTAGCGCAGGAGCACTGGAGCCCGAGGTAGCAGCAAGCGCATCCTCCGCGCCTGGCAGGGCGGGGAAGTTACGCGCATCCTCCCGCACCCAGCACTGCTGCGGGGAAGTTACGCTCTGTTTCTGTGCTCGGGCAGGAGCATGTACACACCAACACTGCTCATAACAAGGTTTTAACATACGCAGGCCAGGGGTCCTTTTTTTCTAGCTGACCCTCATCTCATTCCTGCTCAGTCTCTTTGTTCCACTCTACCCCCCCCCCCCCGGAAAGTTTCCTTTGAACCACCTCTGTCCACGCAGCCACAGGGGCTGCGCACTGTGCGAACCCGGGCCTGTCCAGAGGCCTGTCAGTAACGGATCTCCTCTGCATCAGAGGCCGTGGGCCACGTGAGAGCCTGTGAAATCAGCAAAGCCAGCCCTCTCGCCTACTTCACTAGAGCAAAGTTTGTGGTCGGTGCCACTTTTGAAGTTACTGGGTCTTTTGAACCTCGACATAAAAGCCACACTGTGTACGTGAACTCGAAGCCCAAGGTTTGCATGTGGAGAGGGAGGGCGGGCTGCCGGCCACGTGCGTGGGAACACCACTGAGCCTCCCGTGTCGTCATGGATATGCAACATGGACGGGGAGCAGCCATGTCTCCACAGGTCATCCTTGGAGTTAGAGTAGCTCTTGCCCATGTGCCTCAAAGCTGAATCAGGTGGACTCCTCAGAAAAAACATTTTAAGTCTGAAATGAAGTAATTCAGTATGAGGGTCAACCTTGACTTGTCATCTTTAGAGAAAAAGTTTGTATGTTACCATTCAGCCAGTAAGGGTGTGACTAAAGCTACTTTTTTAAGAAAAAGAAAACACAGGCAATGTAAATAAATTACAATCCATGTATATTGTGGAACACGAGATGGGTGTTTAAATATGAGCTAGATGCCCTCCCCAGTTGCTTAGTGGTTAGCAGGGGTGGGCAAACTTTTTGACTCGAGGGCCACAATGGGTTCTTAAACTGGACCGGAGGGCCGGAACAAAAGCATGGATGGAGTGTTTGTGTGAACTAATATAAATTCAAAGTAAAGGAGCGGAGGGGAGAGCAAGAGAACCCTCCGCTTTTTCGGCTCCACGGGCCAGATAGAACAGCCGAACGGGCCGGATCTGGCCCGCGGGCCGTAGTTTGCCCACGGCTGGGTTAGAGTATCAGCCAGCAGACTGCAGCGTCCCGGGTTCGATTCCTGGTTAAGGGCACATGCCCTGGTTGCAGGCTTGATGCCCTGCCCAGGTCAGGGCACATGCGGGAGGCGATATGTCTCTCTCGCATCGATATTGCTCCCTCTCTCTCTCTGTCCCTGCCCCCTTCCCTACCACTCTCACTAAAAAAAAAAAAATCAATGGAAAAAAAATCCTCTGGTGAGGATGAACAAAAATAAGTAACATAAAAAATGATACAGATCTATACGGACTGCTGTGGAAAAAAGCACATTTGTATTGTTAAATGAAATGCCACAAAGTAATGTACACTATGATCACAACGATTTAAATTCACCCAGAAGTCTCTACAACCATATATGTGTATATACAGGTTTGTATGGAAAAGGTTTTGGAAAAAGTCTCCAGACTTTTCCAGGATATTCACCAAACTATTGAGAATAACTGCCTCCTCAGAGGGGAGTAGGCCTAGAGAAGGGGGGGGGAGGTGTTTGAGGAACAGAAAGGGTGTGTTCTTGTGTAATTTGTATGAGTTAAAAATGTCTAAAGCAGCCCTGACTGTAAGGTTAAGGGGAAAGAAAGTAACTGTGCGAACAGCCCAGCGTGAACGTCCCTGTCCTCCTGGCCCTTCGTTGTGCTGCTCAGCACGCAGCGGCATCTGTGTGGTTCTTTAAACCTTACGAGTGTTTTCACGCGATCATTCCATTTCATCTCCCCAACGGCCCTTTGAGGCAGATTTCTTCTGCATCCCCTTTACGATAAGTGCTGATGCTGAGAACGAGAGAATTGCCTTGGCTCATAGAATTCCTTGAGAAGCAGAATGGAGACTCAGATCTAGGCCTTCCAAAAGAAGCTAGTGCCTGCTGGTTTGACTTAATGTTTTTACCACTTATTTATTTTAATTGTATGTATTGATTATTTATTTATGTATTTTGAGAGAGAGAGAGAGAGAGAAAGGAAGGAAAAAAAGAGAGAGAAAAAACATGGACTTGTGAACACACTCATGGTTGCTTCTTGTATGTGCCCTGACTGGAGATCGCACCCGCAACCTCGGCGTATTGGGACGACGCTCTAACCAGCTGAGCTGCGCGGCCAAGGCTCTTACACTCCTTTATAAGGAGCCCTTTGCTCAGGTGGGTTTACACGTGGCAGTGCTCGGCCTGCGTGTTCTCAGAGAGGGTGGTCCTCTCTCCAGTTGCTGTTTTCTGGCTGCTTTGAATACCTGTCCCACCAGTTTTCTTTTCCTGCTATCTTTTCCCAGAGAGCCTTTTCATAAGCTGCTGGCCCAAGGCCTTATCAAGGGGCAGACATTCCGCCTTCCATCTGGTCAGTATCTACAGAGAGAGGAAGTCGATCTCTCAGGTAAGAATGGCCCATCCGGTCCCATCCAGGTGGGTGCAAAGGACCGAGGCCAGGCCTGAGAGCCACTGACAAAGGCCTTGGCTGCGTGCGAAGCAAGAGAGGGGCCTGTGGCCTCCTGGTCTCGGCCTCAGCTGGCTCTGGGCCCGCCCTCTGCAGGTGGCTGGGCCTGGCTGTCTGCTGCTCAGCCCCATCCAGTCCAGCCTGTTAGCTGCTGGCGGGTGTTCATCCGTATGTAACATGGAGCCAGTCGGGCGTCGCCTCTTGTCCCAGTTTGTGTTTGACAGCCCCTTCCTGGGACAGCGCCCAGCCGGGAAACTGGGGTCCCCCACCATTTCTGCCACGTGGTCTAGAGGCGCATTGGAGAAGCTGGGGACCACCTCTCTACTTGCTCCCGCAGCCCCCGGAGCCACCCGTCCAGGTCCAGCGCGGCCTGGTGGGCGCCCTCCCTCATTCCCTGGACAGCCCTCCCCTCCCCGCTCTCCCGAGCCTCTCCCTCCACCCTGTGCTTCGCTCTTCCTCAGAGAGAGCACCTCCCACCGGCTCCTTAGGTGGCGTGATGAGCACATGTCCTGTGCACCCGGCACACAAAGTAAGCGACATGTTCAAAAATGCGGAAGGGGGTGACACAGAGGCAGCTGTGAGAAACCCCCAGCACTCTGGCCCTGAAATTCTGTAGAAAACCAGCGCATAATGGGTGAGATTAGGTGAAGCCAACACCCCTCCAATGGTCAGCAGCCTCCCACGCCAAGCAGCAGATGACTAATCAAAGCAGTCCTATGTCCGTTTAGCAATGGTCGCCGTGGGAGAAAAAGGAGCTGGAGAACTCAGGCCGCGCCCACCGCCCAGCGGGGCTTGACGGGGGACCTGAGGCTGCACCCCCTTGCTGGTGGGGCTTGACAAGGGGACCTGAGGCTGTGCCCTTCTCCCGGTGCGGGGCGGGGGACCTAATCTCACTGACCAGGGCACATAAATCCAGCTGTGAAGGAAGCGGTCAGGGCACAAAGGCACCAGCCGAGGGCGTGAGCGGGGCCTGACAGCCAGCCACGTACCAGACTAGACACCTCAGGGCCACATCTGCCAAGAGTGGGCCTTTTAAGTCCTCAGCTTCCCTGCCCTGAAAGATGCCTTTTTCCTGATTCTCCCGGCTTGCACAGCAGGGCTGCATATGCGAGCACAGCCCGGAGCAGCAGTGGTGGGCAAAGGGGGCAGTGGTTCCCTGAACCTCAGCACAGCCTTCACCCAACCCCTCCCTCTGCTCCGAGGCCGGTGTTGTGAGCATCTTTCCCTTCTCACGGAGACTTGTCCCCGGGACAGAATCCGAGGATCAGCAGCGTAGGCCTCCGTCCACTTAGTGTGTGCTCCTCTCCTGAAGGGTGGGCTTGGCTTTTAGGCACATGTTTCGGTCCCTTGGGCGTTGGACGGGTTTAGCACAAGGATGCGGGGGCATCACCCCAATGCAGCTGCAGGAAATACCAGCAGCCCCACCTTGTGGGGGACGTCCCAGGCCACTCCTCTCTCCTCCCTCTCTCCAGCCCCTGGTTCCTCTTCCTGTCTCTCTGTCCTGTTTTCCAGGCTTGGATTCTGCTCGCCCCGAATTTCCGTTTGCAGAGCGACCTTAGGGAGCCACTGTGCCAGGCATTGCCCCATCTCTCTAGGTTTTTATGGCTGCAGGGCCCAACGCCATCCAAACAGAGCGTCTGTCTCCTAGTTCCAGGTCCTGAGAAAGAGGGTTAGCCTGGCCAGATGTCCTTCCTGGTCCCGGCCACTGGGCTTGGCAGCAAGGTCACCTCCTCCAAACATGGCCATTTCAGGCCTCCTCCGTCAGCGCCCTCTGGGCCACTGCGTGTGGGTGGGAAGGAGACACTTCCAAGAACAGGGCGTGGCGCTGACAGCACCGAGGGACCACATTCCTGTGAGCCCAGTGAGTTAGCTCCGTGGCCCTGACAGTGCGAGGTCATTGGTGACTAAGACGTGGACACCAAGACCAGGCCTGAAGGCCAGTGGCCGAGACGCAGGGCGCTGTGCTGCTCTGGGGCCTCGCTGGTCAGCTGCCAGCTCCCATCGGAAACCCCGAATCCACAAGGAAAACAGCGATGCGTATGAGTCCTCCTTACCCTTTCTTATTTCCTCTTTCGGTACATACTTTTATAAAAGGAGAGATTGCTGTGTCTTATTTTGTGGTTGAGGAAAAATTGTATGTTCATGAAGGAAGGTTTGTGGTGGGAGGTGAGCCTCATCCACGTGAAAACATTTTTTGTGATGTAATGCGGATGGAGTGAGAGGGGCTTGTTCAGTGAATTAGCGGGGTTCCCGTGGGCCCTGTAACTGCTCACCCGCTATTTTGTTATTGGATGTATGTTCATAGAACCAGTTCAGAGTTGCACACGCTGTACCTACGTATTATTTTGATCTAGGTTCTGTCCCTGTTCATGCAAAAACAAAGGAGAAGCTGGAGGTGACCTGGGAGAAGATGAGCAAGTCCAAGCACAACGGGGTGGACCCCGAGGAGGTGGTGCAGCAGTACGGCATCGACACGGTCCGCCTCTACCTCCTCTTCGCCGCCCCGCCGGAGAAGGACATCTTGTGGGACGTCAAGAGTAAGTCGCCTGCCTCTTCCCGCCCGGTCCCCTTTGTCATCAGCCTGTACGCCGCTGTCCTGGCTGAAGGCAGTGGGAGAGGGGTCTGGAGATGGGCTCCGTGAAGCGAGTGGCCGTCTGTCCGCATCAGCCATGGTGGTGCTCCTGGGAGCCCCGTGTCTCAGGTGAACGAGACTCCGGATCACCTGGGAGCTCCTTGGCATCAGGTGCTCCCCGTCCTCACCCCTGCCGCCACGGCCCCGGGGCGGGCCCAGGAGCCCGTGGACCCAGGTTCCACGAGGACCCACCTTGAGAACGTGTCCTTGGAGCCAGACTGGCCTCCATGCTGCCCCTGGGCCCCTGATCTGCCCTGACAGGGTTTTTCTACAAGTGCCACCACCCTCACCAGTCCAGAAACCCCGCCTGGGCCTGGGCCTGGGCCTGGGCCTGCTGTTACGTGACCTCTTCGGTCTCCACAGCCTCCAGAGCCCCCTCGGGGAAGTCTCTCTCAAAGCCATTTAAATCTACAACGGCATGAAGGAAACTAATCTTGGATTTATTATGTTATTATATGTACACATCATATACTTACAAATAGCATAAGTATCTTTAATACACACATTGCATATTTAACATGGATATTATGTGGCATTGCATATTACATACTTACAAGTAATATGTATAATAAATATGTAAAATAATCTGGGTGTCCCGGGTACCTGTCCAGCGGCCATTCACGCTTCCTCAGTGACCTGCCTCATGCGTGTGATGGGAAGATGCATGCAGATGCCTGGGTCATCCCCCAGTTTGCCACCTCACTTCTAGTGAGCAGGGTGTCCGGAGAGGCCGTCACAGGCGCCAGTCCTGGCCCTGCTGCATTAGAGCCCGGGATGAGGAAGTGCAGACCTGGGGCCGCAGTTCTGCTCCCTCCCCGACTGCAGGCGGCCTCCAGGCCGCTGCTCCTAGCGAGCCTTCCCCAAGTTCTGTGTGCATTGGGCTTAGGAACGCCTTGTCCAGTGGCCCAAGAGGAAAGACTGGCCTGGCCTTCATCTGCCTAACCCTTGATCCAGGGCGATGGGATGAGGCGCTCAGCTTCTCCTGAAAATCAGATCAGCACCCAGACTGGATGAGTAAGGTTGACATAGGCAGCCCACACGTCTGGCAAGGACACGTCGTGTGCAAACAGCTCGTGCTGTACGCGGTTGGCTCCCAGCGGTCTGCAGACCACCGCCCTGCGTGCTTCCTGCCCAGGTGAGATGGGGACTGTGTCCCCAGGCTCACTGCTGTTGCCACAGGCACTTCATCAGGCAGCGCGCAGTGCGCTCATCCTGGCTGAGCTGAGCTCCCCGGGGCAGGGATAGTCGTGGGCGGCACTTTCAGCAGCCTTGCCCCCTGGTGCTCAGAGTGTCTGGGTTGCTGAGATCTGATGGAATCGCCCTGGTCTGAGTTCCCAGACACTGGCGGCCAAGGAGGACCATCCACCTGCCCGGGGATCCATCCACGGGGCACAGCCAAGTGTGTCCTCAGTTCACAGGTGCTTTTCGAGGCTCAGTCATTCCCACATGTCTCTCTTTCTCTCTCATTTACCGACACCACCGCAGCCGACGCGCTGCCCGGCGTGCTGAGATGGCAGCAGCGGCTGTGGTCCTTGGCAACCCGCTTCATTGAGGCCAGGGCTTCCGGGGAGGTTCCCAGGCCCCAGGGGCTGAGCAGTGAGGAGAGAGCCGAGGCCCGCAAGCTCTGGGCGTACAAGAACACGATCATCTCTCAGGTCAGAGACTTCCCGGGGACACTGGGCGACTCTAACGGGCACTCGAGGTCTGTGTGGCCACGTTCTCTCGGTGGGCCCACGTGGGTCTTCCTCCTCATTGGGGTGGCCCCACTGGCCTTGAGTGATCATCTACTGCTTGGATATTTCACCAAGGCGGAGCGGAAGTGCAGCCGTTCTCGTGGGGAGACTTGCTCTCCGGAGGTGGCCCCTCTAAGGATGGCCCGCCATTTGTCCATCGGATCTCAGGGAGCTGCCCGCTCTCCATGTGTCCACACCTAACACATGTGGGCAGAGCCCAGCTCAGGATCACGTTGATCACACTAACACCTTAGAGCAGTGGTCGGCAAACTGCGGCTCGCGAGCCACATGCGGCTCTTTGGCCCCTTGAGTGTGGCTCTTCCACAAAATACCACGGCCTGGGCGAGTCTATTTTGAAGAAGTGGCGTTAGAAGAAGTTTAAGTTTAAAAAATGGGGCTCTCAAAAGAAATTTCAATCGTTGTACTGTTGATATTTGGCTCTGTTGACTAATGAGTTTGCCGACCACTGCCTTAGAGCAACAGAAGCAGAATTTGAGAGGTGAAAGGGCATGAAGGACTCTCTTCTTTTGCACCTGCATTCTACAGATGGGGACAGAGATGAGGCACAGAGAGGTTAAGCGTCTTGTGGAAAGTCACACAGCTAGTGAGGAACCAAGAGGCTAGAATCCAAGTTCCCTGGTGCAGGACGTGCCCAGCCAGTGACTTTTTCACACAGTATCTGTGTGAGTTATTGTGGGTTAATGTTTGCAAATAAATGATTTATTCATGTTACATTCTTAGAGAATAGTGTATTATTATCTAAATCATTTAAAAATATTCTTCATTGATAACAAAACCCTTTAATTTTTTTAAATCTAGGAATCTGCTCTAGTACAATGATATTTGCCTTTTTTCGTTGTTGAAACTTTTTTTATCCTCTCCTGAGAATATTTTTTTAATTGATTTTTAGAGAGCGAGAAAGAGAGAGGGAGAAAAATAGTGATGTCACCTGTATGTGCCCTTACCGGGGATCTAACCCACAACTTGGGTATGTGCCCTGACTGGGAGTTGAGCCTGCCACCTGCTGGTGTACGAGACGATGCTCCAGTCAACTGAGCCACCAGGGCCGACAGTCGCCTTTTAAGAACTTGGTAAAAATGTCACAGTCTCTGAAAGAAGGCATTTAGAAACCCTGAAGCCATTTTTAATGGGTACCAAAGACCCCAAATGCTCCTCGGGCTGTGGGGTTTTTTTGTTTTGTTTTAATGTGCTGATTCAAATGTATAAAGTCAGCCCCGGACACCTCTGAACGCTGGTAACCGATGACATTGAAGGAGAGCATTGTTCCTCTCTGGCTTGTGTAACCTGACGTGGCCCCGGGTCCAGCCTGGTCTCGTTTGGGGACACCTCCTCAGCTTCCTTTCCGCCCCCCGTCCTCTGGCGTGGAGACCGGAGGCAGGGAGCGCGCTGGTGCTCTGAGTGGCGCCTGAGGGATTGTTTTCATTCCACATACTTTCTCTCTGGGCCTGGCAAGTCCTTCTGTCCTGTCAGATAATAGAAGTGGGTTATTTCAACACAGCAGGAACTCTGGACATCTTAAAGATGTGTTCTTTCTCTATCTCCTCGCCCGTGGTCAAAATCGGAAAGCACACACACAGGACAAAGCTGACAAGTCGTATTCGTGGTCCGATGTCGACTGCGCATTTGAAAATGGAAGACTAACCTTGTCCCGTGCGCTGATCCTCCTCCTTTGCATCGAAGCCGCGCAGCCGAGGGGAAGTGCGTCCTTTCCCCGTCTCCTGTCCACGCTGGTTTCCGTGTTTGCTCATCAGGGGTCCTTCCCCTCCTCCCCGTGTTTTCTGAAGGACCCACCGTGAGCACCAGCGCCTCCCAGCTGTGGGGGAAGAGCAAACGATGTCGACGTGGTTTTAACACTCTTTGTGCTGGTGAAACATTATCGTGATGAGTCGGGCCCATGAACACGTGTAAATAGCTATGATTGCATTCATTTAATTCACACTTTTGGATGATTCACTGTTTCTTTGTGGAAAGCTTGGAGGAGTTCTGAAGAAAGGGAATAATTCAATTTTCACCCCTAGGTGACCGCCCACTTCACGGAGGACTTCTCTCTGAACTCCGCCATTTCTCATCTGATGGGACTCAGCGGGGCCCTCTGGGTAAGCGGCCTGTCTGTGCTGGTGGGCTGGTAGCCGAGGCGAGCGGGAGGCTTCCTGCCACGGGGCGAGGTGCCGGCGAGGGCTCAGGCCGGGGGCTGAGCAGGACCGCGGTGTACCTTCTTTATCTCAAAGGAGCATTTTGTCCATAGTCGCAGCCTCGTCTTGTAGCTGGAAGATTCCGAAGGATTATCTGGCCCTAACCCCCTCCCCCACCCTCCCCCGTATTTTGGTGATGAGGACACAGAGGCCTAGTGGTGGATGGACAACTCCAGGAGCAGCCCCGGCCTCCGCCTCCGAGCCTTCCCGCTGTGCCTCCTCTTCCTGTCCCACTGCCTGGGCTCCTGTGACTACCTCCCCCCCGCCCCCCCCGCCCCCCCCCTCCCCCCCCCCCCCCCCGGCATCATTAACATTTTAATTCCTGTAGCTTAGACCAGTCAGGTTTGCTCTCACTGAGAACAGACGTCAGCCTTTGCAGGACAGCCTCATCGTCTTGGGGCAAGTGACTATCCTTTTTCTTGCCGGGTGAAGGACTTGCCAACAAATGGAGCTTGGGCAAGGGGTTAGTTGTTTGGACAAGAAAATAAAAGGTATTAATACATTTAAACTATTAACTATTAAAACTATGAACACATGCTTTTTATAATGAAGCCCTCTCCAAGCTTTTAAGAACAGGGGAAGAGATTTGTAGATGGCACTACCTGAAGCTTGCCACGTTTAGTATAGTTAAACATGCCATATTAGAAGATAGATAAAAACTGGGGTGGACATTAACCATGTGCCCAGGGAGATGGCTCCCCTCTAACCCTCAGCTGCTCCCACTGCCCCGCGGGGTAAGAACGCCGCCCTCAGAGGGCAGTGTGAGAGCTGAAGGAGTGGGCGTCAGGCCGAGGGCACAGGAAGTGCTCCGTTAAGAGCAGTGGATGTGTTGTTGGTCAGCTGAAGCTCTTTTTTTTTTTTAAATGTATTTTATTGATTTGTTACAGAGAGGAAGGAAGAGGGATATAGAGTTAGAAACATCGATGAGAGAAAAACATTGATCAGCTGCCTCTTGCACACCTCCTACTGGAGATGTGCCCACAACCAAGGTACATGCCCTTGACCGGAATCGAACCCGGGACCCTTCAGTCCGCAGGCCGACGCTCTATCCACTGAGCCAAACCGGTTAGGGCTGAAGCTCTTTTTAACACTGTCATCTAATGGGGAAAGTTCTTGGTCCAGAGCCAGTACGCCTGGTCCAGAGGGCTGCTTCCAGCCTGCGGAGTGTCTAGACGTCAGCTACGTCCTGGCGTGCTTGCCGTGCGTCTCCTACGTGCCTCCTCAGTTTCCCATCCGTGTTCTCTTCTCTCCCGCAGCAAGCTTCTCAGAGGGTCGTCCTCCACAGCGCCGAGTTCGAGGACGCTCTGTGTGCTCTGCTGGTGATGGCCGCTCCGATGGCCCCTCACATAACCTCCGAGCTCTGGGCAGGTAGGTGGGCGTCCTCGCCTGACCAGTCACTACTCCCCAGAACGTGCTCGAGCCTCTAGCAGAACTTGATTCGGGACTCAAATGCCCTCTGCCAGGGGCCCGGGGTTTGGCATCTGTGCTCTCTTTCTTGTGCTCGGAACAGTGGTGCTTTGTGGTCACCCTGCCCAAAGGGGAAGACACCTCCTGCTTTGGGACAGTGTGAATACCGATGTCACCGCAGAACAGTCCTCCCCATCACCCAGCCTTCTGGCGCCCACATATCATGGCCCCTATGTCATTTTTTTGTTTGTTTCTGTTTTTTATTGATTTTTTTTTATTTTATTGATTTTTTACAGAGAGGAATGGAGAGTTAGAAACATAGATGAGAGAGAAACATCGATCAGCTGCCTCTTGCACATCCCCTACTGGGGATGTGCCCGCAACCAAGGTACATGCCCTTGACCGGAATGGAACCGGGAGCCCTTCCATCCACAGGCCAATGCTCTATCCACTGAGCCAAACCGGTCAGGGCTGATTTTTTTTTTTTTTTAATGATTTCAGAGAGGAAGGGAGAGAGATAGAGAGAAACATCAGTGATGAGAGAGAATCATTGATTGGCTGCCTCCTGCACACCCCCTACTGAGGGGAATCGAGTCCGCAACCCGGGCATGTGCCCTTGGCCGGAATCGAACCTGGGACCCTTTAGTCCACAGGCTTATGCTCTATCCACTGAGCCAAACTGGCTAGGGCACTCCCATGTCATGTTTTTAAGATAGAAACTCGTGGTTAGTCCCACTTCACAGATGGAGAAAGGGGCCCCGGACGTACAGTGCAGATCTAAACTGCACTCACTGAGGCTGCGATTCAGGCCCCTGATCCCTCAGCGGGGTACCGCAGCCGGTGCGACCTCCTGAGGCGCGGGTGATTCCGTGTGGACGCCTGTGCCCCCCCACCCTTGGAGATCGGGCTCTGGGTTCTGGGGTGGGAGGATCTGTTGTAATCACTCCTGGTGATTCCATGCACAGGCAGGTGGGCTGTGTCACCTGTGCTCTCAGGTGACAGCCGAAGGCAGGGCTCCCTGTGCTTTCCCGTCTTGGGGCACCTGTCGAGGCCGTTTTCCAGGGCCCGCTGGTGGTTCTGAAAGGCCATCGCTGCAATGCCCGCATCTTCTCCTTTTAAGAAATAATTTGAGCCCAGCCAGCGTGGCTCAATGGTTGAACGTCTCAACCCGTGAACCAGGAGACATGTCCTATTCCTGGTCAGGGCACATGCCCGGGTTGTGGCTCGATCCCCAATGTGGGGCATACAGGAGGCAGCCAATCAATTTTCTCTCCTCATTGATGTTTTTATCCCTCTAACCCTCTCCCTTCTTCTCTCTGAAATCAATTAAAAAGACATATTAAAAAAACAATAATTTGGACATTCTCTACATTAAGCCACCTTCTTTAATTGTTAATTCTTTTCCTTTTCTTGTCTCCATTTTTTGTAATTTTAATATGGAACTATTTCGTAAAATAGTATAAGGTTTTAGCCTTTTTCTTTGTTAAAAGGAAAAGAATGGAATTTATTTGCCGTTAAAGCATTTTGCCCAAATGAGTCTCAGTTCACTTAGGAAAGCAAGGGTTGTCGGCGTGTCTCTCTGTAGCGCCCGAGTCCCCGGGCCTGGCAGGTGCAGGAGGGCCGCGCTGAACCCCGCAGTGGCCCCTGGTGGAAATGGAAATGAAGTGACAGGTGCTGTGCAGGTGGCTGTGCGGGCCCCAGGCCCTGGGCCCCAAACCTTGTGTTTAGTGGTCTCCTGTGACTGCTGGGCGTTTTACAGGAGCTCGCAGGAGACGGGCCGCCTAGAATGCTGGGTCGACACAGTGCTTTTATCCGGGGGCCTCTGAGAAGCAGCAGAACTCACCGCGGCCCTTCCCAAGTGTGCTGACCAGAGGCCCCAGGAAGTCACATGGAGAGCACCGGCTCCTAAAATAAGTGCCATTGGCCACACACACCACCAAAAACGTCATTCAGTCTTTCAGAGACCAAAGGGAGCCGAAGAGACAGGGAACCACAAGGAGGAAGTGGTGACTGGGTGCTGTCCTGACCAGCTCCAAGTGAGGGGACAGCCATGGTGGGGGAGGGGGGTTCTGTGATGGATTCTGTGAGCCCTGGACTGGGGGAGTTGTGATTTTCAGTGGCACTGAGGTAGTGATTTAGAAGGAAAGGGAGTTGAGGAGGTAATAGTAGGGACTTTATGAGGGTTGAACACATTCCAAGAGTGAAGACAAAGGAGGCATGGAAATGTAAGAACTAGCAGCATTCGAGAGACGACCCAGACAACCCTGGCTGGTTGCTCAGTGGTTAGATCACCAGCCCATGGACTGAAAGGTCACAGGTTCGATTCCGATCAAGGGCATGTACTTCTGTTGCGTCTGGACCCCCAGTCGGGACACGTGTAGGAAGCAACCAGTTGATGTGTCTCTCACATCGATGTTTCTCTGTCTCTCCCCCTCCCGTCACTCTCTCTAAAAATTATAATAATAATAAATAAAAATAAGTGTTTCCATATCGATGGGAATGGGCTGTCCTGCCAGCGAGGAACTGAAACCCCCACCAGGTTCTGTGCAGGGTTTCTGCCTCCCACTCTTTTTAGGGAAGCAGAAGCCCCTGACGTTTGCACGGCAAAGACCACGGTTTCTGTACGTCACGCAGGTCAGGGTGGGAGCTGGCCTTGGGGAGGCACACGGAGAAAGTCCGAGCGCAGCTGGGAAGCGCCTGCAGGTGTGAGATTCCAGGAAACAGTTTCGCCAACAACGCAGTTCTGATCCCCGTGAGGGACCTCTTCCCCAGGAAACGGCACGAACAGGCCCTGCACGTCTCAGCCAGCTCCTGGAGCTCAGTCCCGCACACTGATGCCAGCCACGGCGGGCGCCCCTCAGACAGGTGGGGGTGCCAAGGGCCCCAGGTGTGAACACTTGTTCTGAGCCCAGGGTCCCGGTCCCAGGCATCGAGGCTCCCAGCTGACACTCGCTGAGCCTGCAGTTCTGCTGTGTCCTCAGCCACAGGCCGCCAGGCACACACCTGTGTTAACGAGTTGGGTCTATTACCAGGGCACGCAGGGCTGCTGTGGGCAGAGGCTAAAGTGATGCGGCCTCGCTTCCTGTCCACTTCCTCGGCATTGCGAGGGCTGGACGAGGCAGGGGGGTCAGACGCCACAGCGTCCCCACGTCCCCCCTTGTGTGTATGAGGCAGGCCTGAGGTTGGCCCTGGGGAGGCCTGGCATCCACAGGAGCCGTGACCACCCGACACTCTCTTCCGGTGGCTCTACCTCGCCAGCTCTCCGAGTGGGAGGGGGCTTGATTCAGTTATTTCCCGGGAAGGTCAGTGATATCAGCTCTCCCAGAGGGGGCAGAGGGTGGGCCATGGGCCAGGCTGGCCCTGCACGGCGGCCTTGTGTGCCAGGCCTGCCACTTCCTAGCTGCTCTCAGACTCTCCACATGCTTCCCCAAGGCCGGCTTCGCCCTGACCTGCCTGACGTATGGAAACCGGCGTATTTGCTGTGCAAATGTCAGGGGCTCTGCTTCCCTAAGAAGAGCGGGAGGCAGAGTCTGCATAGGGCCCGGTGGGGGTTCCTGTTCCTCGCGGGCAGGGCGGCCCACTCCGTCCGTATGGAAACTCGCGGGCCCGGCCGCTATAAATACGCATCCGGATTGCTCCAGGAAGGCCGGGCTTCCTCCTTCACTCAAAGGGGAACTTGTCACAGCTTCTGCCAAGGTCCTCGCATCTGGCAGCATCCTGTGCGATGCCTTGCGGAGGTTCTGGAGTTCTTCCCGGTGCGGCTGGGTCACAGGACCCGCCAGCCTGGGCCAGCTGCTAAAATAAGGACATGGCCATCTCGCTCCGTGACCTCCGCCTTCTACTCAGATGTGAGTGTCAACGGGCTCCCTTCTGAGGAACGGGCGGGCAGCTACTTCCTGCTTCTGCCTGGAGGCACATGTTTCAGAAGCAAAGCAGGTTCGTTGGCGAGCACAGGAGCCCCAGCTCCCAGGGGCCAGTGGGGCCCAGGGACCTGTCCTGTCCACCACTCGATCGCAGGCCCGAGGGGCCGTCACTTCCCCGAGATTGACGGGCAGCACGAGGTTGCGGAGGGCCCGATAGGAAAACAGACAAAGCTGCGGCAGGGACGCCTGTGGTACTAACGTCAGAATCAAGACGCGGCCAACAGGATAAATCGGACCAGTGCTGCTCAGAGTGGCCCGCGGCCCGTGGCCCTGCCGGTCTGTCACACACAGTCCTCGACGAGATAGGGAGCCTGTGCTTAGAAGGTACATCGGGGTGTCACTGAGCGCACAGCGGAGACAGGACAGCCGTAGCTTTTGGTGTCGAGGCTTTCCCTATGAAGGCAGCAGGGTGTGTTGGTTCACACTGAGGCCCGAGTTTCCACCTCATCGCAGACGGGCACGTCAAGTAGGTTCGCAGGGAATAGTCCCGAGCCATCTCTAGGATAATATGTTGTAAAAGAAACATCACAGACCAATAGGGAAGAGGATTGGTTGGATAAAATTAGGAAAATTAACTGTGTGTGTGTGTTTTTAAATATATTTTATTGATTTTTTTACAGAGAGGAAGGGAGAGGGATAGAGAGTTAGAAACATTGATGAGAGAGAAACATCGATCAGCTGCCTCTTGCACACCTCCTACTGGGGATGTGCCCGCAACCAAGTTAAATGCCCCCGACCGGAATCGAACCCGGGACCTTTCAGTCTGCAGGCTGACGCTCTATCCACTGAGCCAAACCGGTTTTGGCAACTGTGTGTGTTTTTAAGTAATGCCCAGGCATCCTGCACATTCGGGGGCATCTCCTGTGCTCACGGGATCTGCAGAGGCTTCGAAATCAGAGCTTTCCTTTGTGGGCGCCCCAGGTAAAGCCCGGGCACCGACAGCTGGCCCTGCAGCCCCGTGGGTGCAGACGGAGCACGGAGCGCCTGGGCACACCGCCCCAGCTCAGGGTGCAGCAGGAAGCCCTCGGGGGTTCATTCCTCTGCCTCTGCGTGTCTGACCCACGCTGAGCCAAGGTCAGTTCTCTCCAGTGCCATGATTGGCGGGAACGCCGCCTGGAGGTGGAGAGAAGCCGTGGGGCCCTCAGACCACCGTAGTTTCCGCCCAGAGAGGAAGCCAGCAGCTCAGGGTTTGGGGATCCGCTCTCAGCACAGAGGCGTTCCGTCCCCGACAGAACTGCAGGGACCAGCGGCCCCGTCTCCCTAGAACGCGTGTCCATCCATCGCAGCTCCGGGCACCGTGAGGAAAAGCTGCCTGTAGCCTGGGTATAAGCCAGGCCGGAGTCAGTGGGGAGCGCCTGGTAGGCTCGGAAAAGCCGTGGTGCAGCCTCCGGAGCCTCACGTGCACTCAGTGACCCTCTGGCCTTGACCTTGCAGGCCTGGCGCTGGTGCCCAGGAAACTCTGCGCCCACTACGCCTGGGACACCAGCGTGCTGCTCCAGCCGTGGCCGGCTGTGGACCCGCAGTTCCTGCAGCCGCCCGACGTCGTGCAGATGGCCGTGCTGGTGAGTGGTTCCTGCAGCCCCCAGCGCAGGCGGGCCTGCGGGGCAGGGCCTGTCCTGTCTGTCTGGCGGTTCTGTGGCCTTTCTGGCCCATCCCACCTGCCCGCCCTTCTCCTCCGCCCCCGCACCTCTGTCTGAGGTCACCATGTACCAATGTTGCACATAGAACCCTCATGCCCTCAGGTTGGAAAGTGGGAAAATAAACCTGTCCCGCCTTACAGGGTGATTATCTTCCTTTCCAACTGTCGCCACCTCTCTCGGTTCATTCAGCTGCTCTTGGTTCCTATGGGGGCACGGGGTGGGGGGTAATGGTGTGGAGGTCGGCCATGGAGGGCCCCTCTCTGAACACCGTGTTGCAGAAAGGCTACATCAACTTTCTCTCACTCCTCGCGCTCTCATTGCACTTTGTCCTCCAAGAAGCCGGGTGCTGCCTTGGCCTTCTTCCTTCCCCACACTCCCTTCCCCAAACAGACCGCGGGCCCTTTGCAGGAAGTGGGTTTGGGCACCTGGCTGCCTGCCTGCCTGCCTCTCAGCACTGCTTGTCTCTGGCTTTTCTCCTCAGATCAACAACAAAGCCTGCGGCAAAGTCCCTGTGCCCCAGCACGTGGCCCAGGACCAGGACAAAGTCCATGAGCTCGTTCTGCAGAGCGAGCTGGGCGCCAGGCTCCTGCAGGGGCGCAGCATCAAGAAGGCCTTCCTCTCGCCCAGGACGGCCCTCATCAACTTCCTGGTGCAGGAGTGACCCCACCGGTCCCCGAGGGACCTCCGCCCAGGCCTGGACGACGAAGAAGATGCTGGCCAGGGCAGGGAAAGACAGAAGTCCTGAATGTTTACCTTCACGCTCCGACAGATGGGCGTCAGCAGTGCGCCCTGTGGTGTGGCCTGGTGCAGGGTGAGGGTGGGCAGAGGAGAAAGATGAGTGAGGGGGGCGGGCAGCCTGCCCCCACACTACCCGGTGGAGGAAGCCATCGACCCCATTGAAGCCACCAGTTGACGGCCGGGTGGGCACAGGAAGTGATGGGCATAGCACCATGCCTCTCGAGCAGCCTGGTGCTTCTGGATCCAGAAATGGCACCCCTTAGGGATACCCAGAAACGTGCAGGTCAACTGTGCAGCCCCACGAGGCTCAGGAGCAGCGTGGACAGTCCCTCTGAACGGGTAGCAGCCTGGGCATCGTGGTGGCTGGCTCCTCGCTCAGGCTAGATGGGAAAGCCGTGTGGGCCCAAACACACAGCACACGGATGGACGCTGGACCCCTCAGACGTTGCGGTGCCAGTCCCTATGCCAGCGTCCCCACTGCTCCTCAGCTCTGCCCCGTAGGTGGCATGCTCCCCAGCCCCACTGGATGCGCCCGCCAACCGCCGGGCGGAGCACCACTTCCTACCCTGAGTGAGGAGCCGCTTGGCTGACCGCCCCCTCGGGGTGGAACATTTGCTGTGCAGCGAGGCGGAACCAAGCCGCTTCCAGCCTCGGATGGAACCAACCGCGGAGCCACCGCAGCCCCGCAGGGAGTCTGCTCACTGGGCCCCAGATGGCGACGCTGCCTTTGAGACCGTCCCTAGCCAGCCACAGGAGAGCCGGTTCACCACAGAGGATGGGACGGGCGCCACCCGGCGTTGCCTCCTGTGTTCGAGCTGCCGCAGTCGGCTGCTGGGAGGAGGCCAGGAGCGCACCTGTGTTGGTGGCGAACTAGGATCATCCTGGTTTTATGTGAAGTCAGCAACTCGGTGCTCCCACCAGAACTGACGTAGCCACTGATGAGTATTAGTGGGGAGAGTGGAGGAGAGGCTGGCCATTTTGTGATGCTGGAAATCTGTTTTTTCTCTGCCATTTTTCTGAAGTGGCCTCAGGTGCGGTCCCCCTGCGGCCCAGCAGTTAACAGATGCCTTTCTTAATGCAATAAAGTGTTTGTCATGTATGACTCCGGGACAGCTGTGTGATCCTGGAGTTAATCGGGACCAGACTGAGGCTCTCCGTCACCATCAGAGCGTTGGCTGTGAGCCTGACTCCACGTGGAAGCTATAAAGCGAGACGCATGGGGAACAGGCAGCCCATTAGCAGCAGCGATTAAGTCACTGGCTCTCAAACTTGGCTCGGACTGAATACTGTGCCTGGTCCCCATGCCCAGAAATCCTGATCGAACTGACCCTCTGAGGGGCCGCTGGGGCATCCGGAACCCGGAAGGCTCCACAGGAGAGCCGCCAGGTTCATCGCTGCCTTTGAACCAGGATGTCTAACCAGTCCTTCCTCTCCCTCGTGTCCAGCCTCAGTGGGTTGCCTTTGGTCCAGAAGCGCAGCCTGATGGAGTGAGCTGGGAAGATTAGGACCAGGAGGGAAGGCAGGGCCACAGCTCCAGGCAGGCACCTAAGGCGTTCCAGAGCGGCCTGAGTGCACACAGCCCGTGCCATGTGCCAGCAAACACGTACGAAATATAAGCAAACGGGTGAGGATATTTGGTACGAGGAGTGAAGGGTGTTTTTGCTTGTCTTGTTTATTCCCACCGTAAGCCGAGCGGTCTTGACCCCCGTCAACAAGACGAGGGCAGGGAGCCCGTTGTCTGCACACAGTCGAGCCAGAGCCAGGGCCAGGAAAGCCTCACGGCTCCTGGATGGACCTGCGCGGCTTTGGAGAACTTTCTCCGAGAGCAGGAAGCTTTGGAACCAGAGCTTAGTGGCCCTAGGAGAGAGTACAGTGGAAGCCGAACTGGGAGCTCTCCTCCCTGGGGGTGGGGAGGGGGAGGAAGTGATCTCAGTTCTTTATTAACTGCCTCGATGGGGTCAAAACTGGACTCGACCAGTTCCCTCGCATTATGTCATTTAATTCCCACAAACACCCTGGAGGGAAGGAAGTATCTCTCATAAATATGAAGAAATCCAGGCTCCGAGCTTCCGTAATTTGCTGTTTCCACAGCTAAAAAGTAGAAGAGTCAGGATCCAAGCCCACATCTTCTGGCCTCCAGATCCCCTCCCAGCCCCCCCTGGGCCACCAGTCCCCTCTTGAATCTTGCTGAAAGTACTACAGTTGGGAAAGTTGAGGTGTTGGCCGAAAGCCGGCATTTCAGAGTCGCTGGGGCTCCCCTCCAGTGAGGTCCTCGGTTCCGGGAAGCCGGGCAGTCAAGGCAGCGCCCTCGGGAAGCCGGGCAGTGTGGGTTCCTTAGGGCTGGAGGTGTTGCCAACCCAGCGGGAGACCCAAGCTCAAGGTCGATGTCAGCGTTATTTCTATCCGAGAAATGAATGAAGCGTGTGGGTGCACAGGGAACGCGGTGCCAGGGAAGCCCCACAGCAAACGGTACCACAGCTGTCTGCCCAGGAGAGTGAAATGATCCCTGAGACCTAAAAGCAGCATAGGCATGCTTCATCTCAACCTACACACACACCTGAGGACGCTGGGTACGAAAAGCAAGGTGTGGTGTGTGTGTGTGAATCCTCACCCAAGGACATGCTTAGAGAGGAAGGGAGATGGAGAGAGAGAAACATCCATCGGTTGCCTTCTCTATGTGGCCTGACCTGGGATTGAACCTGCGACCCCAGTATGTTCCCTGACTGGGAATCAACCAGCAACCTTTTGGTTCAACTAACTAAGCCACTCTAGCTGGGCAGGGTGGTTTTTAAAAGAATGTAATATGGAGATTTGCTCATGAATAAAGCAGTATATGTATAAATGCAATTCCAACCATCATTTTTTTAAATTCTGACCTTTACAAAGAAGGAAATTTTCCCACAGATCACCGGTGAAGAGTCCTACAAGTTATCTTTTCCCTCTGTTCACTTTTTGGCATCTTCAAATTTCCTTGGCCATGTAGTAGTTCAGTAATGGGAGGAAAACATCAAAATGTACAATTTTGTGACGCTCCAAATGAGCTGAAGACCCGTCCCCTTGAGGTCTTTTTTCTCCCAGTCAGGGCATCTGGCTGCCATGGAGACGTGCCCCCCGTTAGGAAAAGATACGCCTTCTCCTGTGAAAAGCGGAAGCCAAAGCAGCCAGCCCCAGCCCCTGAAGCTCCTGTTTGCAGTCGCTCGGCGTGGGCAGGTGCGGGAGCTCCCTCTCACCTCTGAGCCTGAGGACCTTGCAACCTGAGAACAGGACAGAAGACATTCCCTTCATGAGACTCCCGTTCTTGGTGGACAAGGCGATGTGGCGGGCCAGGGCGCGAGCTCTGCACTCAGCCAGACCTGGGCTGTGTGACCCAGGGGTTAGGTCGCTGAAAACCTCCTGGCCTGGGCAAGCCACGGAACCTCTCTGAACCTTGATTCCTCAGCTGTAAGTTGGAGTAAAAATAACTCCAGGGGTATGAGGATAAAGGGAGATGGGGTGTGTAAAGCGCATGGCGAGAGTTCTTGGTAAATGGAAGCGGCTTATGAATGATTGACCTTGCCTGAAGAATAGGCTGATGTCTGTTATCTTTGGTCGAAAAGAAGAGAAAGTTCCCGGCTGGTGTTGCTCAGTGGATTGAGCTTCGCCCCCATGGACTAAGACAAGCATATCGAACGCGCGCGGGCTGCGGGCCGCATGCCTCAGAGACCCCGCCACCCTCCGTCCCGAGAATCTGACATGCTTGGACTAAGAGGTCCTGGGTTCACGGCACATACCCGGGTTGCTGGCTTGATCCCCACTAGGGGATGTGCAGGAGGCAGCCGATCGATGTGTCTCTCTCATCAGTGTTTCTATCTCTCCCTCTCCCTTCCTCTCTATCTAAAAATCAATAAAAACATTTAAAAATAGTTTAAAAAGAAAAAAAGAAAAGGGAAAGTTTAAGAGAAGGTGCATCCCGGGTGCAAATGGGACCCAGGCCTGTGGAGGAAAACGAGAACCTGAACTTGGAGGCTTTGGACCCGTTGGCAGAACCTGCCTGATGCTACGGTGCCGGAGGGAGTCTGAACAAGCTGGCTGCCTCTGGCCGCCCTCGCTGTGGCTGTGGCTCGGTGCTGTGCCGTGGGATTCCAGGTGGTGGATCCGACCAAACCAGGAGGCCCCTCCACAAATGACAAAACTGGCTCATAGAGCCTGGGACTCGCTTGAGAAGAGATGACACTTCTTGCCCCCCAATCTGTGCTCATTTCATGTAAAGCGCCCCTCCCCCTACTTTTAGGAAAAACCCGGTGGTCCTGCCAGCAGCATCAGGGGGTGACTTTGCTGCATTGTGAGCCCCCTGACGAGGAGAGTTTGCTCTCCCTTCCTCCTGTGAGAGGAACAAGCAGAACCATCTGCTTCTGGGGCTGGGTCCCTGTCTGACGCCCAGAGGGTGGGCGGCTGGAGGCTCTCGTCCAAGCTGATGAGTCTGAAGACCGGAATCTGGGGTGACCAACAGTGAGCAAAAGGCAATCAATCTCCCCAGGGTGCTGGCCGGGAGGGAGAGCCTGGAGCGGCCAGGAAAGGCCAGTCCTGTGGGCAGAGGCTCCGGTCCAAGGGTGGGCCGAGGATTGTGCAGAAGGCTGACCCCACTCCAGGCCTCATCAGTCTCCGCCTGCCCACAGTGGGAGGGGCAGAGGGGAGGTGGCAGCCAGCCGCTGCAGTTGCGGCCTGGACACCAGCACTCGTGACTCACTCCCCTGCGCCTCGGCCCTGAACTTGGATTCCAGTCCTTGCTTGACCTCTGAAGAGCATGCCCTCGCCCCCACCCAGCATGCCGGAGCCACGGCGTGATCCCCGATATCAGCAGCTGGAATAGTTACCATTCCTGGAGGAGCCATTGGTGCCAATGCCCGTCCTAAGTGTTTACCATAGAAGGGGCCTTGCTCAAGTCCACACTCGAAAAGGTGACAGAGCCAAGATTCTCCGCATTGCTCCCCCAGGCCGTTATGCCAGCCAGCCCTCGAACCTCCTGCGTTCTCCAAGGCAGCCCCATTTCTGACTTTTCCTCTAGGCGTCCCCAAAGCACCCTGCCAAGCTCCCCCTTCCTGATCCGTGGCGGGGAGACGCTCGCTGGGGGTGCACACCTGGGTGAGCACCACCCCGTGTTCCGAGGCACCCAGCTCAGCCCGGGTCTGGGGAGAGGACTGGGCTCTCTGGGAGCCTGGGACAGACCACTCCCCAAAGCCATCACCTCTGACAGATATACAGAGCCTCCTTTGGGTCCCATCAGTGAGATCTAGAAGTCAGGGGGTCACCTTTGCTCAACCCCACATACCGCTAGGAGCATCCTGTGGAAGGGGGGTGGGGAGACCTGCCTGGGCTGTGGCAGCTGCTGGCCTCACAGCAGCCTGGGCAGTGTCCTCCCAGATCATTCCACACAGGACAGAAGAGCCTCATCTGGCGGGGCTGAGGGGGGGTCCCACCCACAGGAGAACGCATCGCCACGCCTGCCGCAGCTGCAACCTCACGGGCTGCCCTCAGAGCCAGGGGAGCCAGACCTGGGCCCCTCTTCTTCAGACACAGGTGAGGGCTGTGCGCAGTGGGTGTCATGGACACTGTGGGGTCAATGGGAGAGGGGGCTGCCCAGGGTGATGTCCTTCACTGGGTCTGGCATGTCATTCATCCGGGAAAAGGCCTGTCCCTTCCACTGGAAATGTGGTAGCAGTTAGACAGACGTGAGCAGAGCAAGGACGATGGGCCAGGTGCAGAAGGTCACCAGGGCAGAGTGTGAGCAAGCATTGGAGATAAGTTTGTTAATCAGAACCTCGCCCTGAGGACCCTTCTCCACCCTAGATGCCTCTGGTCATACAAGCGGGATTCTCCTGACCTTTTCTCCTCTGGTACATGGTGAAGCCTTGTGGTAGACCCCCACCCCTAGCGGAACACAAGGGGGCCAGAGGAAGCCCATCTAACTTGTGGTAGACCCCCACTCCTAGCGGAACACAAGGGGGCCAGAGGAAGCCCATCTAACTTGTGGTAGACCCCCACCCCTAGCGGAAAACAAGGGGGCCAGAGGAAGCCCATCTAACTTCCACGCAAGGACAGAAGATGACCGGACAGGCCCTGATAGGTCAGCTGGAAGAGGAAAGCATTTAACCCCGTTCCGAGGGGCTAAAAGGAGCCCTAGCCCACACCAGGGCATCTTGAAATTCCTCTTCGAGTGTACTTTCTCTTTGCTTGCCCAGTAAATCTCTAGCGAGTTTGAGTCTTGGCTCTGAATTCTTTTCTCAGCCAGCACTCAAGAACCAAGGTTGCTGAACCCAGGTCTCATCTGACTCCACAGGTCAGACACCTGGTGATGGGACGAGGCCAGGGCAGGCCAGAGCGGCTTTGTCAGATGGTCCCGACAGGGGGACACAGGGCAGCTGCTGACCAGGGACAGGCTGAGAGAAATAGCTGAGAAGAGGGAACCTAGGCCAATGTCACCGAATATCTCCATTATCTGTTGTCAACTTCCTAGTCGTTAACCTCCTAGTTTCTAAGAAATAGCTTAGTTTTCTATTAACATGTTAATTGACTAAATGTTATGGACTAAATGTTTGTGTCTCCCCTAAAATTCCTATGTGGCACCTTACTCCCTGATGTAATGATGTTGGGAGGTGGGGTTTTGGGAGGTGATTAGGATTAGAGGAGGTCATATGGGTGGAGCCCTCATGAATGGGATTAGTGCCCTTATCCATGACACCAGAGTCTGCTTCCTCTCTGCTCTCTGCCAGGTGAGGACACTAGAGGCCAGCAGTCCGCATGACTGGGCTCTCACCAGAACCCGACCATACTGGCACCTGATGTCAGATTTCCAGCCCCCAGAACAATGAGAAATAAATGCCTGTTGTTTGTAAGCCACCCAATCTATGGCACTTTGTGACAGCGGCCTAAACTGAGGTAGCCACTAGCATCCTAGTCAGCAGCAAACCTCTAGGTTCCCCTTAGTGAAGGCAGTAGACCTCTTAGTTCTCAGTCACTTTATCATCACCTGCAACACCTTAACTCCACACCTACACCTTCGTGGGCTGCTAATAGCTCGATTGTCTACCAATCATCTTTAACAAGAAAAAAATTTAAACTATCAACATAAAACCCCTAAACCTCTGTGGTCTCACACCGCTGGCTTTATTTCTCGTTCCCATAGTCTGTTCCTCTGGAGGAGGGAGCAGGGTAGGGAGTTCTGTTCCACTCGGGTCCAGACCCAGGGAGGGGCCAGGATGATGGAGCCTCCACCATCTTTAGCTCTTGGCGTTCAAGGTTGCCCTGGATATTGACACCCACGAAGGTGTAGGTGTGGAGTTAAGGTGTCGCAGACACGGGGAGAGAGAGGTGGACGTTCATAAGGAGGTGTTTATGAGTCAGGTCTGAAAGAGGTCTGAGAAGCGGTACAGAACAGGCCTCCCCAAGATGGGCTACTTTGGCGTGTGAGTTATTTTGAGACCCTGTGGGCTCACTACCTCTCCCTCAAAGAATTTAAATTTGGGGCCTCGCCCATAATCAGAGTTATCACCAGAGATAACTTTATATGACCTATGGGTCGGGCAGGAAAAACTCCTAATCAGGGAACATCTGCTCCCTAATGTTCCTGCAATGACCTCCTGCCCCTGAAGGCCCTGGGGTTTACCTCATCGCTGGCTCAGAGTGTCCGGTAGGCGTCCCCGTTCTGTCTTGGAACCCCTGTGCACGTGTGTCTCTCTCATGCATGCAGGCTCCCATACATGTGTATGTAATTACATTTGGTCATTTTCTCTTGTTGCTCTAAACTGTCTCGTGGAGATTTAATTATTAGAGCAGCCAAAGGAGCCTAGGAAGGTAGAGGAATGTGTTTCCTCCCCCAACATGCACCACTTCTGCCCACCTTCTCTGGCCGGATTCAGTCACTGCCCTCGGGGCTGGCAGACGTGGGCCCTGCTGGGCAGCCACTTCCCAGCCACGACTCGCAGGAGGCACGGGCAGCTAGTTGCCTCTGCCACTGGATCAGTCCTGATTTCCAAACGCTTGATTGTCAGTGTGTGTCTTACTTATCTTCTAAATGTTGCAGTTGCCTGCTAACACCTGGGTTTACAGACATCTCCCCAGTGACAACTGTCTACCTTCTAAATCTGTGAGAGCTGCTGGTTGTGGCTGCAGCATAGCTGGCAGTTGCAGACTCATGCATCCTTACCCTGTAGGTGTGGAGTTAAGGTGTCGCCCTGCCTTCTGTCCTAGACTCCAGCCTCATCCCATGAGATGTGTGAAATCACAGACCTTCTTTGTGTCCGTGTATAAATGACCGATTTTAACTCCAAACTGATAGATCGTCCCTTCCCCCAACTGGTGGGCGGAGTATTACCTATGACATAACCGGCGTCTGCTGCCGGGACATCCCTGAGACATTCAACCACCAATCAGCGTGTGCCGAGTGCCCTGGGCCCCACCCCTTCCTGTTCCTCCCCTCAAAAGGCGTGTTCACCGCTGCACGTGTTGCTGTCTCCTCAGTCTGCGAGGCAGTCCGACGGGGTGCTTCTTCTCCTCCTCCCCCTCCTCTAATCCTGGTTTTTCTACCCTCCTCCGTAATGAATCTTGCTCGTTAGCGAGGAATAAACCTCCTCTTTAACATGCCTTCGTCTCTGACTCCCATTTCCTGCACCTCGAACCTTACACAAATTTTTGTTTATTGGTCCCCAACTCTGCCCACTCTCCTTCCTCTGAGAGACTCACACTTCGGTTTTGGAGTGGGTTTGGAGTGTTGTTGCTTTTTTTGTTTGGAGGGTGTGGGGCATTTTGCAAGGTAGAGAAAGGCTTGCTTCCCAGATGCCCTCAGGCAACCTGGGAAATTCTTCAGATTCCTGCTTCCCGAGGGTCAGAGGGTCACGGCTGTTGACACATCCCTGAATGCTGCACTGTGATTTTGTCCTGGAGGCTTACACCTCACCCCCACTCCACCTCAACACGCATCCACACACACACCACCTACAACACATGTTCACATACACACACACACACAACATAGAACACAAACACACATCACACCACATGCACCACACACACATCCGGACACTACATACACAAAACACATAGCATACACATGCACCACATACACCACACCTACAACACATGTTCACATACACACACAGCATAGAACACAACCATACCACACTACACACACCACACACATGCACCACACATCCAGACAACACACACAAAAAACACATAGCACACACATGCACCACACACATACCACACAGTCAAAGGTCTGCTTTGGGGAGGGTACCTGGTCATTTAATTAATTAATTAATTAATTAATTAATTTATTAATTTATTTATTATTGATTTCAGAGAAGAAGGGAGAGGGAGAGAGAGAGAGATAGGAACATCAATGATGAGAGAGAATCATTGATCGGCTGCCTCCTGCACACCCCACACTGGGGATTGAGCCCACGACCTGGGCATGTGCCCTGACCAGGAATCGAAGGGTAACCTCCTGGTTCATAGGTTGATGCTCAATCACTGAGCCATGCCAGCCGGACTGGTCATTTATTTTTGTCTGATAGAATAAGCCTCACAGCCATGTAAGTGGGGAGTTGTGGGGAGGCAAATTAGTCTTGAGAATTAATCTAAGTAACAGCTGTTTTCAGGGAAGTGCCTAAGACTGGGTTCAAGGTGGACAGAATGACACTTTCCGGGCCAGAACTAAAAACCACTGGATGGTGGAATAATAGCAGAGCCTGGCAAACTGTGGCCCAAACATCTGGTTCACCACCTGTGTTTGTAAATAAAGTTTTATTGGCACACTGTCATGCTAAATTACTTATGAATTGTCTGTGGCTGTTTTGCATAGTTGAGTAGTTGTGATAGAGACTCTATCTTATTTATCTTCTAAATGTCGCAGTTGTCTGCAAACACCTGGGTTTACAGACATCTCCTTAGTGACAACTGTATGAGTGAGAGCTGCTGGTTGTGGCTACACCATAGCCGGCCGTTACGGACTTGTACAGCCCTACCCCGCCCACGGCCACCCTGCCTCCTGTCCTAGACTCCAGCCTCACCCCATGAGATGTGTGAAATCACAGACCTACTTTGTGTCAGTGTATAAATGACCGATTTTAACTCCAAACATCTGTTTATTGGTCCCCAACTCTCTCCACTCTCCTTCCCCTGTGAGACTGGCCCTGAACAGAGAAAGTTTATTGTCTCTTGGGATGAAGGAGGGGACATTGGACTTGGGGGCTCCAAAAATTTGAAACTTTGGCATCTCCAAGCCTCAGTTTCTTTATCAGCAAAATGGAGTGGTAATGCCCATTCTACCCAGTTGTCGTGAGTATTGAATAGATATGTTTATTATACCTCTTGTATTATTTTTAGTGGTTATTAGATATTATAACATGCAACCTTAACTGAAAACAGTCTTCCTTGAGTTAATGTTGTGCCACTTCACAGACGAGATTCAAATAGAACTGAACTTACAACAAGATCCCCTCCTGGCCCAGCTGGCGTGGCTCAGTGGTTGAGCATTGACCTATGAACCAGAAGGTCTTGGTTCGATTCCCAGTCAGGGCACATGCCCGGGCTGTGGGCTTCATCCCCAGTGTGAGGCATGTAGGAGGCAGCTGATCAATGATATTCTCTCATCATTGATGTTTCTATCTCTCTCTCCCTCTCCCTTTATCTCTGAAATCAATACACACACACACACACACACACACACACTGAGTGGCCAGATTATTATGATCTCTGAATGCATAATAAGCTGGCCACTCAGTGTGTGTGTGTGTATATATATATATATATATATATATATATATATATATGAGGCCCGGTGCATGAATTCATGCATGGGTGGGGTCCAGCCAGGGGGAGGAAACATGGGCAGTTGGCTGGCCTGCCTGCTGGTCGAACTCCTGGTCGAGGGGACAATTTGCATATTAGCCTTTTATTATATAGGATATACACTGAGTGGCCAGATTATTATGCATTCAGAGGTCATAATAATCTGGCCACTCAGAAGGAACTTCCATCGCTAGAAGGAACTCTCCTGCTGAGCCCAGCCCTGAGCCCCGAAAACGACTGATCTGTTCGTCATCTCTATAAATGTGTCATTTCAAGAATGTTATATACATGGAATCATATGGTATGTAACCTTTGGGACTGGCTTTTCCTACTCAGCACAATTCCCTTGAAAGTCATCCAAGCTGTTGCATTTATCAATAGATCATTCCTGATTATTAATGCGGTGTATCCAGGGTACGCACATGCTGTCGTTTGTATAACCATCCACCCTTTAAAGCACAGCTCGGTGGTTTCCAGTTTGGGGCTATTATCAATGAAGCTGCTGTGAACATTTGTGTGTGGGTTTTGTGTAAACGTAAGTTTTTATTTCTCTGGGATAAATGCCAACAGTGTGAATCCTGGGTCATGTGATAACTGTATGTTTACTGGCATGCTTTTGAGTTCACCAATTCTTTCTTCTCCTGTGTCCAGTCTACTGTTGAACTTACGCAATGAATTCTTCAATTCAGATATTCTATACTTCGATTTAAGTTTTTCCATTGTTTTTTTTTTTTAAGTTTTTATTTTTTGGTTGAATTACTCCATATTTTACTAGATTTGTCTATCCTTTTCTATAAATTCTTTTTTTAAATATTTTTTATTGATTTCAGAGAGGAAGGGAGAGGGAGAAGAGAGAGACAGAAACATCAATAATGAGAGAGAATCATTGATGGGCTGCCTCCTGCACGCCCCACACTGGGGATGGAGCCTGCAACCCGGGCATGTGCCCTGACCGGGAATCGAACCGTGACTTCCTGGTTCATAGGTCAATGCTCAACCACTGAGCCACGCCGGCCGGGCCTTTTCTATAAATTCTTTATCATATTTAAATAGTTATTTTTTAAATCTCTTGACTGCTGATCCCAACATGTGGGTTATCTGTGGGTTTGCTTCTATTTTTTGCCTCTTTTTCTCTGATCTCATGGCACCCAGAAGCCCTGGTTAAGGTCAACAACATCATGTTCTCCACCCCAAACAAGAAGAGAAACTGCTGACCGAGCCCTGGAGCCCTTTATGCTTTTCAGAGTAAGTCACGTGTCACCTCTCACTTGGGAATGTGGGAATTGCCAGCTCCTGGAGGCGCCCATAGTGGGGACACGTGGTCAGTGGGGGGACGTGGATTACAGGCTGGGCTCAGTGTGAGCCCCTGCGGCAGGCTCCACAGCGGCATGGGGATGCAGTGTGACCCTCTCGCGAGGGAACTTGTGTCTCTTCACAAGGGGACAGAATAACGATCCCAGTTATGGACAGGCATTGGCATAGATCAGCGATGGGGAAACTTTTTTCTGCCAAGGGCCATGTGAATATTTGTAACATTATTCGTGGGCCATACAAAGTTATCAACTTAAAAGTTAGCTCTAGCCAGTTTGCCTCTGTGGGTAGAGTGTCGGCCTGTGGACTGAAGGGTCCCAAGTTTGATTCCAGTCAAGGACATGTACCTCAGTTGCAGGCTCGACCCCCAGGCCTGGTCCCAGTGGGTCTGGGCAGGTGCGGGAGGCAACCGATCAACAACGTGTCTTTCTCACATCGATGTTTCTCTCTCTGTCTCTCCCCCTCCCTTCTACTCTCTCTTAAAAAAAAAAAAAAAATCAGTAGGAAAATATCCTTTAGTTAGGATTAACAACAACAATAAAAAATTAGCCTGCTATGTGTGGTCAAACACTTAATTAACTCACCCCTAATGCCTTGGCAGAGCCAGACCAAAGGATTTCATGGGCCTTATACGGCAGTGGGCCTGACGCCACAGCCCTGGCCCAGACTGTGAGTAAGACTGACCTTGGCCTCCAGGCCATAAACACTGGGGCTGTTTGTGGCACTCCGTCAGTTCCAGCTGTGTCCATTGAGTGCTCTGAGAAGCACACGCCGAGATGAGGCAGGTATGTAGGCGGTCTATTGGAGAAAGCGCCTCCGCAGAGAGGGGAGAGGCTGGGAAGGGTAGGTCAACCCTTGGGAAGGAGAGAAGGAAGGAAGGTCTTAGACTGTTGTCTAAAGCAGCGCCCTGATCAAGGTGCCTCTCAGGGAGCCCCCACATCACAGGACCGGCCTGCCTTAGTATCCCTGCCACGGTCAGCGTGGGCTGGGAGCGGCCATGGGAGGTGTGGCCTCAGCACACCTGGGTTTGAAGGGTGATATCCGGGCATCAGGCAGTTGTCCTCTGATCACAAGGCCCTCGGGGGTCCAGAGGGCCAGTGGTTTTTTCCCAGTCCTGTCTCCGCTCAGCCCCTGTGGTAGGAAGCCTGGGACCTGAGGGACCCCAGCCAGGTCAGTTCTCAGGTAGGTGGGGCTGCAGGAGGGAGGCAGGTGCCCCCACCCTGGCCTCCCTGCAAGGTCACCCAGGACGGCCAGCCCAAGGGGGTTTCAGTGGCACTTGAACGTCAAGGAGGGTTGGATGTCTTTAGAGGAAATCAAACCATGAAATCATTTGCAACACAAAAGGCCCATTTATTTTGACAAGAAAAAAAATAGTGGTTCCAACCAGCCTTCAGATGTGGCCGCAGCCTGTGGCCGCCTGCTGTGTCTACGGCCCATCCTCGGGGCAGAGCAAATCTTCTCCACCTTTTTATATATATATATAGGATGGAGATTATGGGTATTCCCTACTTCTCAGTGTTTCCCCTTTTGAGTTCCCAGCAGACTGGCTGAGCCAAACTGAGGCGCTTGGCACACAGCCGTGGCCTCGGGGCTGCGTTTTATCTCCTAAATGGCTGAGGCTTAAAGAAGGAAGAGCCGGTGTGAAGGCGTCAGCAGTGGTGAAATCAGGGACAAAAACACACGGGGACCTTTCCTTCCTGCCGCAGGGCTCCCATCCAGGTGGTGGCCACTCTCCCACGTGCGGGCATCGCGCACTCACACCCACGTCCTCAGTTGGGGTTCTCTAGCCCCTGCGGTGCCTCTATCACAGTTCACACCCCACCCATGTTGACTAATGGAAATGTCACAGGCACCTTTTTTCTGTTTGAGGTTGCTTTATAAATGCAGCACAGATGTCCCCCCTGACATCTTTATCACCCAAAGCAAACAGGTCCAGCCCCCATCCCAGGAGACGGGGGAAGTCACACCCTCTCCCCCCTGAAACTGCCCAGCCCATGACCTCCAGGCGGCAAAGCTCACTGACACGTCACATCCTCCTCTCACATACATCAAGCGTAGAGCCGGGCACAGCGGGCGCTGAGCACCGTGGGTGCTGTGACGTATGAGCGACCGTGGCTGTTCTTGTTCTTGTTGTGACTCATCAGTGGCCTGAACGCAGCCCGCAGTGGGATGGGAACCCGGGGAAAGCAAGGCGGACATCCTCGGTGTAGGTGAAGTGCAGACAGCCCGTCATCTCTGCAGCCTGGCGGAATTCTCGAGACTACGCGTGCCTCGTGGGTGTGCATGTATCGATAGTTCAACGGCTCGCACAGGTGTGAAAGCGTTTCTAAGTTGTCCGTTGCCAAGGTGTAATAGCCAAAGCGTGGACGCAGAGGCTGTGAGTGGGGGACTGGTTACACACTGCATGACTCACCCGAAGAGAAATGTTAGCTGAGGCTGCACATTTGAAATGGTATGCAAAGATTTCCAAGAGTAAGTGCAGAAAGCAAGGGGCAGTGCAGTCTTACGTTCTGTGTTAAAGCGTACACACACATACACACATACACACACACACATACACATACATACACTCCTGGTCAGGGCACATGCCTGGGTTGTGGGCTTGATCCCCAGTGTGGGGCATGCAGGAGGCAGCCAATCAATGATTCTCTCTCATCATTGAGGTTTCTATCTCCCCCTCTCCCTTCCTCTCTGAAATCAATTGAAACACACACACACACAGAATTCACATGCCTGTGCACTTTGGTGATACACTGGTGTTGTCTCTGACGGGGTCACTGGTTGCCTGGGGCTCAGAGGTGGGGAGACACATTCCTTTCTCCCTGTGCTTGTTTGCACCTTTGAATTTGAAGCCATATATATACACACGTCTCCCTTATTTAGAAAAAAAGAGTAAGCAGACAGCAGCTGATTCAGAAATCAGTACTCCAGTCCCTGTGTCCCCGGAGGGGCTGGGCGGGGCCCGCGGGCAGCCCCCCTCCCCCACCGTGGGCGTGTGGGGAGCCACGTGGGGCCTGTGGCTAGGCACATGCCTCCACCTGGGTCTTCCTGTGTGGCGGAGGCCGCTGCAGGGCGGAGGCTGGGGAGGAGGAGGCCCAGCTGCCTGGCACAGGCGGCTCACGCAGGGCAAGGTCACGGTCCTGGAGTCTGGGTCTGGCCGGTCCTGGAGTCTGGGTCTGGCCGGGGCAGCTTTCCAGAGCAGACAGTCAGGACACAAAGCCTCTCTATGAGCATCAGGAAAGGCTCTTCAGAGGAGCTGCTTGTCACCATTCACGGGGCAATTCACAGTGGAACTCGGGGCAGAGCAGCCCAAGGCTCAGGAGGCAGATGTGGAGGGGCCACGGTCCCTGGCCCGCTCTTGGCATCAGTGGGGTGGAAAGAGCCCAGAGGAACCTGGGTTCTTAATTCTTCATCCATCTGCTCGGCTGAAGCATAAAGATCCTTTTCAGAGCTCTCCCTGCACCGGCTCTCCAGCCTCAGGACACACGCAGCATTGTGTGCAGGGACATTCCCCATAGCCAGCAAAAGGGACAGAAGGGCCCTTTCAGTTAACTGCAAAATAAGCAGGGCTCTGTCCAAAGTCAGGGCCTCTGCCTCGTGGGCTCCTGGTAATTCATAGGCTGTCTGAGCACAGTTTCATGCCTACGGTCTATTGCATTAGGGGTTTTTCAAATGCCCTTTAGTCAACAATTCTTTATGCACACCTATATGAAAAACATACTATGTCTGCGTGCAAATAGCTATTCTTCAGATATCCTTTATACATTCAAATATACAGCCCTGACCGGTTTGGCTCAGTGGATAGAGCGTCGGCCTGTGGACTGAAAGGTCTCAGGTTCGATTCCAGTTAAGGGCATGTACCTTGGTTGCGGGCACGTCCCCAGTGGGGAGTGTGCAGGAGGCAGCTGATCAACGTTTCTCTCTCATTGATGTTTCTAACTCTCTATCCCTCTCCCTTCCTCTCTGTAAAAAAATCAATAAAATATATATTTAAAAAAACAAAACAAATATACATGTATACATATTTATATGTAGTCATACTCTTGACTAGCAATATAGAAGATCTGTGATGTAGATCAAATATTTTGTACAAGGTAACAAGATCTGCAGGTTGGCAGTGACATACAAAGCTATGATTAGAGTAGTGACATAGCTTTATTTCCTTTCTTTGTTTCTCCGAATCTGAGTCATCCTTCAGTCCAGTTAATTCTTTTCACTTACAGATGGTAACACTTGTACTCCCTTTTCTGCTGTGACTCATTCATTCATTTACCAAGCATTCTGAGGGGCCTGCCATGTGCCAGGTGCTGTTCTAGGTTCCTGGGGTACAGCAATGAACAGTGTGGTCAGCGATCCATGGCCAGCGGTTTGCATTCTAGTGAGGAGACAGATGTTCACTGTGGTATCGGATGAGGACAGGGATGGAGAGAGGGGACTTTCCGAAGAGGTGACCACTGAGTGCAGATCTGAGGGTTATAAGCCAGGGAGTCCCATGGGTATCAAGGTTGTAGGCAGGAGACATGGCAACTTTCTTGCTCACTCTAGTTACATTGCATTCACTTGGCAAAAGCCAGCCCTGGTTAGACCCAACTTGCCACCCACCACACACCCACATCTACAGAAAACCATGCCACCGTGCTGGCTGGTCTCATTGAAATTTATGCCCAAAATCTCGGCGGAGGGTGGGAGCATGTGGGAGCCTTTATGCTTTCCAGGCTGTGGGCTCTTACTCCCCAGATGACCAATCCCCACCAGCGACTCTCCTGGCTTCACTCTCACTGACGCCTTCCCATTTTCCCCAGCACTCCAAAGAGCTACCGACCGCTCCAAGATTCTAACACCTATGAACTTACCTACTTCCTTCTTGCCCAAATCCTTCCTCCTGCACGCCAGGCAGGCCGAGATGGGTCTGGAGGCAGGAGGAAACCGAAGAGTTGGCAGCTGCCCAACTAGGATGAAAAGAGAAGGCTGATTTGCAGGAGGCCCTGGCTGGAGCGGGTGGCTGCTGCACAGGCTTACCAGCCGTCAGCACTGGATGCACGGGAAGCTGGCCCTGGGCTTGCAGACTTTGTGTCCCCAGTGCTTTGTCAGCTACACCCCCAAAACTTGGGGTTCAGGCCAAGTGGGCCACTCGGATAGATGTCCTCACGCCTGAGAGCACCAAGGGGCCCTGCCGCCGTGCTCTGAGGAAGCATGGCCCTCGGACTCTACACCGGTGGTTCCCACGTGTGGCTCCTGAGCCAGCAGCATTGGCATCACCGGGCAACTTGTTAGAGCGGCACATTCCTGGGCCCCACCTAGAGCAGCTGAATGGGAAACTCTGGGGGTGGGTCCCAGCAGCCAGTGTTCTCACGTGCTCCCCGAGGAATTCTAATGCATTTGGGAGCCGCGGACCTGGATACTGACACTGCTGGTTCCAGGACCCACTTTGAGAACCACTGCTCTAGAAATGTCGTAAGCAAATTACTCAGTTTATGAGTCATCGTGTTGTTCATTAACAAGTATTACTGAATCCCTAAGGCTGTAATAATGTTTAATAATGATTACCTCTGAGTAAGGGGATTGCGGGCAACTTTTTATAAAGTTTATGTATCTCTATTGTTCAAAGTCATTATCATAAACATGTACTACTTTTGTAGATAAAAAAATTAAAAGAATTTAAAATAAAAATATCTTATTCTAGTATACTTCTTTACAGCTGTGCTTCTCAGACTTAATTGTACAAATAAACCACTCAGCCTCCAGGAAGAGGTGACTGCGCAGGGATGGGGAGGGTGAGCACTGAGAAGTTCAAGGTGAGGCCCTGCACACCAGGAAGCTCCCTCAGCCAGAGCACGGGGTGGAAAGGCCCCCACGCCAGTTCCAGGGAGCCGTGCAGGAAGGCAGTACAGGGTGTCAGTTTCAATCTAGGTCCAGGGTCAGCATGGAGGGTGTGGACAAAAAAGGATTCTATGGAAAGTAATCTCCAAGGGTGATCTGATCATAAATTCTCAGCCAGGCACGTCATGGGGGGCAGTCATGCACCGGGCATATAACCTCTTTAGTAAAAGCCTTCTCTTTGCCTTAAGCTAGCCCCGTCCCTTATCTCTGTGTACCTTTGAAATGCCCCCCTTTTCAGACCCCTCCTACAGCGAGATCAACCTCAAGAGAGCACGTGATATTTGTTTGTTTTTAAAATATTTTTATTGATTTCAGAGAAGAAGGGAGAGGGAGAGAAAGAAAGAAACATCAATGATGAAAGAGAAGCATGGATCGGCTGCCTCCTGCATGCCCCACACTGGAGAACAAGTCCGCAACCCGGGCATGTGCCCTGACTGGGAATGGAACCGTGACCTCTGGGTTCATAGCTGGACATTGGACCACGGAGCCACGCCAGCCTGGCAAGACAGCACACGATCTTAACTGTCCTGTAACACATTCCCGCCCTGCTTCCTCCCACCTTCAGGTCATCTTCCTTAGTTTCCTTCCAAATTCCAAATGCATAAAAGCAGCTGCAAACTGTCATTTTCTTGGAAGTATGTATCTCAGTCTGTTAAAATCCTGCCTCCGGGCGTATCCTCTATTTGACTCTAATCAATTTTTATAAACATTCTTCTCCACAGGTTTGAATGGTCTTAGTTGACAAGGGTTTAAGCAGGGAAGTGACTGGCCTGGCATTTGCCTTAAGATCACTCTGAGCTGCTGTGCAGAAAATGAAACCTCTCACCTGGGAGGTGGTGCAGGGGCGCTCAGGAGTCAGCCCTCCCCGCCCAGTGGATCTACTTGGGGGTCAGGAATACCCATAGGAATAAGGAGCCACCAGGGCCCGCGTTTTTATTGCTGCTCTGAGGACCTCATACCCGCGCTCCAGGAACATGACTTTTTCCTTTTCAGAGGACTTGGCTCCATCAGGCTTTGCTAGCTACGTCTGCTTCTTGGACACGTCCCCTGCTGCGCCTTAGTCTCCCCACCTGTCCAAGAGGACGTCGGGCCAGCCCACGGGTGACACACCGGGCCTCTGCTCCTGCACTTCGGACAAATGGGGCGCCCGGTCAGAGGAAGCGTCCAGGCGCACACGCGGGGTGGGCCTCCTGCACGGGAAACTGAGGCATGGCGGGGAGAGGAGCGTGCGGCGCCTTGAGACTCCTGCACACTGTAAACGGCCGCCTGGGGGCCACGCAGGCTGCCCAGGCGCGGAGGCCCGCCCCGAGCTGCCGGAGCGGGGGGGGGGGGGAGTTGGGGGGGAAGGCGCGGAGCGGTCCAGACTCGCAGGGGGCGGCGGATGCAGCAGGAAAACTCCGCGCTGGAGCGCGGACCGAAGTGCGAAACACACTTCGCGGCTCCGCAGCCCGGGAAGGACGGGCGAGGGCGGGCGCGGGGCCACGTTGCGGGCTGTAGACCTGCCCCGGGCGCCCGCCCTCCGCCGCCGGCCCCGCCCTCTGCCGCGCCCCCGCCCCGTGGCCACCTCCCCCGCCCCCGCCTCCTGCAGGCCCGGGACGTGCCGGGCTGGCGACTGAGCGAGGGGACGGCGTCCGGCGCACTCACTTCCGCGTCCCGCCGCCCTCGGCCCGCGCGCGTCCAGCCGCCTCCGCCGCGATCGATCGGACAATAGGCCGCCCGCCCCGGCCGCGGAGAACTTCCCGCCGCCCGGCCGGCGGTGCGCGGGGCCGCTCCTGCTCGGCGCGGGCGGGATCCCAGCCCCGCGGCCGCCCGGGAAGCCGCGGGGACCAAGCGCCCAGGACTTACCTGCGCCTCCGGCCCCGCGTCTGGCGGCCTCTACACTCTGGCTGAACCCGCTGCACCCCGGACCCTTCCGCGGCTGCTGCCTTGTGCGTTTCCGAGTTTGGTTAAAGAGGATGTGACTTTTTTTTTCTCTCCTATTCTTTCTCCTTTTATGATTTGAGAAAGAGAAAACGCAGAGTAAGCTGGGACAGGGAAGCGCCACCATCTGATCCCACGTGGACACTTCCGAGGGGAAAAGAAGTTGCAGGAGAACTTGGTGCATCTGGCCTTGAGGCCTCGACTTGGGCTGGACTCTAAGGCCTGGGGTCATGACTCTCACTTTGGGCAGGTGGAGGGTTTTACTTGTTCTGGGCTGGACTTGAGCCCCCTGTTCTTGGCCGCCCCCTCAAACACACACACATTACCCGGCGCCTGGCCTAGGCCTCCACACCCGTCAGCAATATGGACAAGTACCAGGACTTAGGCCTGGAGGCCAGTAAATTCATTGAGGACCTGAACATGTACGAGGCTTCCAAGGATGGACTCTTCCGAGTGGACAAGGGTGCAGGCAACAACCCGGAGTTTGAGGAGACACGCCGGGTGTTTGCCACCAAGATGGCCAAGATCCACCTTCAGCAGCAGCAGCAGCTCCTGCAGGAGGAGACCCTGCCCCGGGCTGGCCGAGGGCCTGTCAACGGTGGGGGCCGCCCAGGCCCGCAGGCCCATCGGGAAGCTGGTGTGGGCAGTAGGCTGACCATGGACGGCGCTGCCAAGCCCCCTCTGGCTGCCTCGACAGTAGCTCCTGGGACAGCCACCACCGTCGCTGCTGGGCAGCCCTTGTACCCAGCCCAGGAGCAGAAGGCCAGGCCGTATGTCCACACAAGGCCTGGCAGCCAGGACTGTGGTTCCAAGGAGAGCCTGGCCAGTTCTGAGATGTCTGCCGCCCACGGGCTGAGCCCCTGCGAGGACCCTTCCTGCCTCACCCATGGAGACTATTATGACAACCTCTCCTTGGCAAGCCCGAAGTGGGGTGAAGAACCAGGAGCGTCTCCCGGCATCAGGCTGGGTGTAGGGACTGGGTGGCCTGGCGCCCCAGGCGGTGACCCATCACCACCCACACCCTCCAGGGACCCTTACCTGTACCAGCCGCAGCTCTCCCCAAGCTCCAGCCGGTCATTTGAGAGCGGCCAGGACGGTGGTAGTAATGGCCGCAGCAGTGAGAAGCCAGCGGGTCTTTGGACCACTGCCTCCTCCCAGTGGGCGCGCCCTGGCCTTGCCTCCCCGGGCCTGGAGAACGGGGCCCTCCTGGGGCCCACTCAGCCCAGAACCCCTTTTTCAGGGAGCTGCCCCAGTCAAGGAGCTCTTCCAAGAACAAACTCGGGGGCACGGAGTGAGGTTTCAGTCATGCCCAAACCAAATGCGCACCCTCAGTCCTGGTTCCAGGATGGGCCCAAATCCTACCTTTCTAGTTCTGGGCCATCATCTTTGCCAGCCAGCATGGACAGTTTGCAGCTGGATGCCGCCCCTGGGCTGGGTCCCAAGCCTGGCTGCACAGACCCTGGCACTGGTCCCAAGCTCAGCCCCATCAGCCGTGTCCATCCAGTGATGTCCACCCCACTTGAGTTATCTTGTAAAGAAGGTCCCCCTGGCTGGTCTTCGGAGGGTGGCCTGGGGTCTGTGCTCCCAGAGAGCCCCTGCCCCCACAGAGTGAGGCTGCCCTGCCAGACCCTCACCCCGGGCCCCGAGCTTGGGCCCTCGACTGCCGAACTGAAATTAGAAGCCCTCACCCAGCGTCTGGAGCGGGAGATGGATGCTCATCCGAAGGCCGATTACTTTGGTGAGTGAGAGGCTGGTGGAGTCGCCCACATTGGGTGTTGGGGTTGCCACCAGGGATGCTGTAGCTCTCCTTGAGTGGCCTGTCTTTTTTTTTTTTTTTTTTTTTTGCTTCCTCTTTCAGCTACTTCTTCTGATTCAGAAACTTGAAAGCATCCCCCTGGCAGAAAGCGGATTTTGCAGCTGGGAGTTACCCACGTGCGAAGGGCGAAGCCGGGTGGGATCGCTTGTGACTGCTTTCAAAAAAGGGAAATGCTGTGACTTCAGTTTTCAAGGGTTTCGGGTGTGCCCTCGGGCCTCACACTGACTGGCTCATTCAGACTTGAATGGGAGCGGCTTTCTTAGGTCCCCGTGCCCCTGAGCGGTGCCTCAGTCGTTGGCTGGGCCAGGCAGGTCTGGCTATTTGAGGACCAGTGGTCAGGCAGGGGCTCTGTAAGGCCGTGCGTGCGTGCGTGCGTGTCTGTCTGTCTGACTGGCTGGCTGGCTGCAGGTACTGTGTGTAGTCGAGGCAGGTGTCACACTAACATGAAAGTATTTGTTCTAGAGCAGTGGTTCTCTCTCTAGCCCTTCCCCTGAGGATGGGTTAGAAATGTAAATTATAGGGCGCCACCCCAGACCTACTACATCAGAAATTGGGGTGAGACCCGCCATCAGCATGTTCACAAGCCAGCTGAGTGAGCCTGACATTCGAAGAAATTTGAGACCTGTGGACGAGCTGCCTGCTGACTCAGCCCCCCACTCCCACCCGGGTTCCCGACAGCCCGCAGATTGCTGACAATAGGGTGGAAGATGCTCCTTTCTGGTTTTGCTCAAACTTGCAGACTTTGCTTTATGCTCTTTTGAAACCCACACGCTCTGGGAGACTGCTGGCTTCGGCTCTCTCTCCGCCCAGGGCTTGGAGGCCGAGGGAAGCTGCGGAGTAAGGCTGTGGCGGCTCAGAGGGGACCTAATTGAAAGAGCCTATTTTTAGAAGAGTTTGAGGGTTGTTTTTGTTTTTTTGTTTTTCATTTTTGAACTCTGGATTCTGGGGGTCACAGTTTCTCCCTCTGAGGCCTGAGAGCCCTGGGAAGCCGAGTCCCACTGGGGAGACCGTCTGCGGAGTGGACAGCAGGGGCAGGGAGGCCCTGGGGGTGGAGGGGGAGGCTGGCTGCTCCCCACCTCCCTGTTCTCCGTGAATGGACGATTCTGTCCCAAGGTGGGTATTGGGCCCCAGGCTCCCATGGTGACACTATGTTCCTTTTTTTTATTTTTTATTTTATTGATTTCAGAGAGGGAGGGAGAGGGAGAGAGAGAGAGAAACATCCATGATGAGAGAGAATCATTGATCGGCTGCCTCCTGCACGCCCCACACTGGAGATCAAGCCCACCTGGGCATGTGCCCTGACTGGGAATCGAACCGTGACCTCCTGGTTCATAGGTCGATGCTCAACCACTGAGCCACGCTGGCCGGGCTGGCACTGTGTTCTTGCTCCTGAGAGCCTCGCGGTGACCACGTCACACCGCGCACTGGGTGACTTTTGGTGGTTTATGTGTTCGAGCACGTAGCATCATTTCACTGAGAACTGTCTCTTCTCCGCGGACGGCTCCCTTTGGGGACTAGTGCTGAGCTGGAAATATTGTGGGTTTTTCAATTTAGACTTTTGCTTGATTCTTTTGTTTCAAGCTGCTTAAACAACAAGACAACAGTTTTCTTTTTTCAGGGAGGCAGGATTACACCGGGGATCCGAGCGGACATATTAGTGAACACCATTCGTTCATTCAACGCATACTTACTGAGCTTCTCCCCTGGGGGACAGACAGGAACTGCCTCCCCAACAGGACGGTGCAGTAGAGGAGACAGGACGGGAACAAAATAAAAAAGCCGGTTCTGGGAGAGGCGGTAGAGGAGCCGCAGGGCAGGGAGGGCTCCAGTTTTCAATCTGGTGGTCAGAGAAGGTCCCATCCAGATGGAGGCTATTTGAGCAGAGACGTGAGGGAGGCAAGGGAGTGGACCACTCATCTGCCCAGGGAGAGGGTGTGCTCGGAGGGCAGACAGCAGGAGCAGAGGCCCTGGGGCCTGGGCTGGGCCAGGCACTGCGCTAGACACTTGACGTGGACTCTTTAATTTACTCGTCACAGCAACCCTTGGATGCAGACTCTGTGGCTATGCCCACTGCACTGAGGAGGAGACGGAAGCTCAGCGAGGCTCCATTACATCCCCGAGGTCTCCTAGGTGGTGCCGGGTGTGGTGGGTTGGGAGCCCCCCACTCAGCCGCCAGGGCCATACCTCTCACAGCATTGCCAAGCTGCCCCCCAAGGTCACCTGTGAAAACCCCACCCATTCATTCATTTTTATGGCTTTTTCAAAATTGGGGTGAACATGACATAACAAAATCATTTTAAAGTGAACACGTCGGTGGCCTTTAGTGCATTCATAACGTTGTGCAACCGCCACCTCTCCCTAGTTCCCCAACATTTCATCACCCCAAAGGAAGCCCTGCCCCCGTAAAGCTGCTGCTTCCCCTCTGCCCCTCTCTCCCAGCCCCCTCGAGCCACCACGCTGTTCTCTGTCTAGATTTACCTGTTCTGGATAGTTCATGTGAAGGGAATCGTTTGCATTATTCACATGTAGAAAGTTCAAAAGACATAAAGATGCATACGGTGAATTATTAATCTTCCTTCCTCCGCTGTTTCTGGTTGGGTGTCTTGAGTATTATGAAAATATGTATCTCGTGACGGTGGTGGCATGCTGTCACCTGCTTTTTGCCTTTGCCCCTGAGCAGTGTGTTGGCCGTTGTCCCGTATTGGCACGTGTGGAGTTGGCTCAGTCCGCGCCACGGGGATGTGCCCCGGGTCACGTAAGCAGCCCCCCTGGCGGGCCTTTAAAAGGGGCCATCTGCGAGGTGCACGCGGAGCTGTGGGATAAACTCCCGGGGGTGGGGCTGGGGGCTGGGGGCTGTGTGCCCTTCCGATACTGCCTGGTGGCTCTCTGTGGAGCCTGTGCTGGGGACCCGGCTGCCCAGCACGGAGGAGAGGGCCTGCCCGTGTCCGGTGGCAGCTTCCATCGCGCTGTGTGACTGGCCGTGTGGCATAGGCCGTCTGTCCTCTGAGCATCCGGCAGTCGGCTCTGGGCCCAGCCCCCCCCACCCCGTGGGGCCTTGAGCGAATCCTGCTCTCCTCCAGGCCTCCCCCATCTGTGGGACAAGGAGGCTGGAGCAGCCGAGGGGCCCGCCACACAGACACCCTCCCTTCCCCAGATCTGGTGTCTGGAAAGACTCGGTCTGCCCGCACACTGCAGTTGTTAAAGAATGATGAGCTTGTACTTCACACAGAACAGTGGTCGGCAAACTCATTAGTCAACAGAGCCAAATAGCAACAGTACAACGATTGACATTTCTTTGGAGAGCCACATTTTTTAAACTTCTTCTAACGCCACTTCTTCAAAATAGACTCGCCTAGGCTGTGGTATTTTGTGGAAGAGCCACACTCAAGGGGTCAAAGAGCCACATGTGGCTCACGAGCCACAGTTTGCTGACCACTGACATAGAAGAATATCTACAGACACGGCTCTGGCCAGAGAGTCAGGGTAAGGCGACTGTTGCGATCAGTCGATGTCGATGTTGTTGTTCTAGCCAGAAGCAGAGCAAAGTCGGGGGGAGGGGATGGTTACGGAGGCCCTTCCTGGGGCACACGCAGGTGTCCTGTGGGTACTTGACATTGTGGATGGACTCGGGAATCCCTGTCCCCACCTTTGAGAACACTGAGTCTAAGGACACCTCGGTTTCCAGTTATGGTTCAGTGGTCACCGCGGACTCTTCTAGCACTTTTGTGGCCGTCCTTGTGGATTGATGACAACCTGGTCCGAGGGGACGTTTCTTCGCCCCCTTGTCCTTCTCCAGGAGTCCTTTGTGGTGTCTTGGGTCCTTCTGTCCACGAGGAAAGAGTTCAGGACAGACTGGATGCTGCGAGGAGAACGTCCTCGGGTTTCCCGCCTTCCCAGCCTCGCTCTGGGGGGAAGCCGCCCGGTGCCATGTGGCTTCTGTTTAAGCACCACTGTTTACAGTGCAGAGGAAGTGAGGAGACGGGGTGCTTTTGTGCAGTCTTTCCCACCTTTTCCTCCGCACGTTCGTCTTCCCTGCACGGGGCCTCTCCTCCTTTCTAAGGAGAAAGGACGCTAAGCTGCCTGTCACAGGCTGCGTCTCCTGGAAGCTGCCTCTGAGGCAGAGGCTGGCGTGCAGGGGGCTTCCTGGGACCCTACCTGCGGAGGGAGGGGGAGGCACGGGTGGACAGAGAGCTCCAGCCGCCACGCGGACCTGCAGCCTGGGTGACCCCAGTTACCCCCAAATGCCAGGCAGGTCAGTACACCTGAACCTGTGCTGAAGTGGAGGCGGCACAAGCTTATCGGCCCTCAGGCTCCGTCTGAGCAGCTGGCGTGACCAGGGGCCATCGCCTTGGAATGCGCCCGAATTCCTTCTGGAGACATCGGGCCATCGCTGGGATCCAGGTGTGCGTTGCCATGGGGGTAAATTCCTGATCCTCTGGGTGACGTTTGTAAGTGGCACCCAGGACTCCAGCCCTGCCTGTCTAGCCCTGCAGTGCACGCCTGGGCTATGGGAACACCCAGCCCTTTAGAAATTGGAGCCTGTGTGCATTTTTTAAGTAGATCTGGCAACCTTCCCCTCAAAATCAGGAGGTTATATGTCTTTTAACTTCCTATTGGGGTATAATAGACACATATTGTAGATGCTCACCCAGTGGACACACCCATGTTACATGCACCCAGATCAAGACCAGCACCCAGGAAGCCCCCGTACCTGCGCCCCTTACAATTGTCATCACTCTTGAAAGAGAACCACCGCCGTGACTTCCGAAGGTTTTAAGCAAGCGTGTGATTTGAAGTAACTTCTAAAACCTTAAGCGAATTTAAAAACGTTTCATGGCAGGTTTGGGGATGAATGGGCAGCACGTGGGGGTCAGCGTGCAGATGGGCTGTGGATAGCAAGGAACCTGGGACGCCAGCGTGGCCAGCTCCATCGCCGCCCACTGCGCTGTCCAGCTCACTCTGTCCTGAGGCGGCCCCTGTGTGGTCAGTGGTCAGGGCTCGGACACCCCTCGTCCCCTGTGTTCTCCCAAGGAACGGGCTTCCCATCCTCCTTTCGCCCCATCGCTTTCTGCCATCTCTGTCCGTGGGACCGCTCTTCAGAGGTTTCAGGGCGAGGTTGGTCACCGCCCGCATCTCCTTCAGGAGGGTTCATCTGTTCGCCGACGCCACGTCCGCACGGTGCTTGGTCAGGGCCCCGCGCTCTAAGCACCAGTGCCGCTGGGAAGGGCGCGAGAGGGTCAGGCCCAGGCCGTTGCACTCGGCGGTGACCCCGTGGTTCTCCTGCCGTGGCTGTGTCCCAGCCCATTGCTCTCGGCTCCCATCACACCAGCTGACCCCTGACCTTGTGTTCCTTCCCACCATGGGGTTCTTGCCCTTGCCCTTCCCCAGGCAGCATCCTCCGGCCAGCACGGTGCTCCTGCCCCTGCGGTCCCCTGGCGGCTGCAGCACCGGCGGGTCCTGACATCGGTTTCCCACGGCGCCTCCCCGAGGTCCTCCCTCCTCGGGATGGTGTTCCTGCCGTGCTCCTTCGGGACCAGGAAAGAATCTTGTGTTTCCATCTGTTTCTCATGCTCTCCTTAGCAATCTGGAGCCGAAACCGACCTCAGACAAGGCCATCCTTGCCAGAGGTTTGTTTCTCAGTTGTATTTCTTCGCACGTGTTGACTTAGGGCTCCTGCACGGGAGACAGAACTGCGGAAGCAGGGCAGGCACTGGAGAGTGAGGGAGCCAGGTGTCCTGGGCCCCGCCGCACCCACAGCCCCGGTGTGGCATTGGGCAAGCTGCTTTCTCTGCGCTGGGCTGGCCGCTTCTGGCCTGAAGTCCAGTGGCTCTGGGTTGGGGTGCAGTTGAGGCCTAGTTTTCAGCTGACCTGGGGACCAGGAGACGGGCGGTAGCCTTGCCGGCCATGGCGGGAGCTGGGAGCTGCACAGATCCACCCCCCTTCCCGGCCTCTACAGAATCAAAAACCACTTTTTTATTTTACTTTTTTAGTTGCAGTTACACTTTCGATTGTAAGCGGGAATCACTTGCGCTGTAGATGGTCTGGGAATACATACAGTTACAGTTAAAACAAGAAGCATGAGTCGTCAGTGTGAGGATTTCCGCAGAAAGTTCCCGGTGCAGAGCAGCAGCCGGAACCTGGCGGGATGTGGGATGTGGGATCTGGCGGGATGCGGGATGCGGGCTGCGTCCTGGGCTGTGGGCTGCGGGCTGCGTCCTGGGCTGTGCTTCTTGGCCCTCTGGCCCGAGGAGAAGTGTTTTCTGAGCCAGAGGCAGTTTGCTCTGCGGAGTGCGTCTGATGAAAGTGAGATGAGAAAGGAACAAACACGGGGCCCCCTGTGTGGCCATGGTCGCCTCCCCAGCGGCCTTTTGAGACTCCCATTCTAGTTGAACTTGGGGTCCTCAGTGCAGGTAGCAGCTGCGAGCACCGGCCGTGGGGCTCCGTGACCTTGTTTTTGCTGGCGTGTCCCAGGCCCCCTCCGTGGACCCCTGTCATGTCCTCAGCGGTGCTGGGTCTCAGTCTGGGCCATCGGACACGGGCAGTGGCTTGGGGCCCGGCACTGTTGGGGCCCCACAAGGTGGGGGCTCAGTGGACGTCTGTTGAAGGGATGGAGGGGCTTCTGTTAGGGCGTGAAGGGGAGGGAGAAGGGGTTTTTAGCTGGGGTCCTGGCTCTGAGATCGTTTTGCTAAAATCTGTTGAACAGCTGCTCTGTGCCAGGCACTTTGCAAATCATCTCACTTGCATTAAGTTGTTTAATGCTCCCAACGGCCCTGTTTCATTACCCCCATTTTATAGATGGGCAAACTGAGGTAACCCGCCTAACGCATTTAGTAAGGAGCTGTGCTGAGTGTGGCTGCTGAGTCCGAGGTCTTGGCCACTGTGCTCGCTGCCCCTCAGTTCCTGGGAGCACAGCGGCTTCCTGACCAAGGGACGTCAGGGGGGTCTGCGGCCACAAGTGGGTCAGGGCTGAAGCCTCCCCCTTTTTCTGTGGAGCAACAAGGAAGGCATGGCGTGGAGGGGTGCCCGAGCTGGCTGGAGGAGCTGGGTTCCACGCTTGGAGCTGCAGGGTGGTGATGGAGCCCTGGAGGTCAGGGGCCCATACAGGTGCTACACTGTGGCCTTGACTGCCCACAGCCCCTCAGGTCCCTGACTTCTCATGCTCCTCTGAAGGGTGTGGGTGAGGGCGAGGGGGGCATGCCCTCGGGGTGCTTGTGTGACTCCCCCCAAGTGTTGTGGGCAAGGATGGGGGATGCCAGCCCATGCGATTCTTGGGGACAGTTCTGATGCTTTGGTCTAAGGGTCGGTATCAACCCCAGCTATGTGCAAAGACAATGAACCCAAACATGGGCTTGAACGATGCTGGGAGGCCATCTTGAAACCTTACCCTAAAACAAGGCGGGCCTCGAGGTCTCCGAGGCGCGTCACCGGCAGGGAGGCACTTGCCAGCAAATATTTATATCTGCTCCAGGTTTTGTATTTCATGTGTCCCCGCCCAGGGACGCCAGCTGGACACAGGTCTCAGGGTCAGCGTGGAAAGCTGGAGACTTTCTGCCCGAGTGTTCCAAAGGGAATGCTTTTAGGATCCGTGGCCAGGTTATTTTAAGTTTTGAGAGCCACAAGTTTAGACTTGGCCCTGTTCCTTCCTCTCCCTCTTGTTCTGTGACTCGTCCGTGGGTGTCCCCCGGGGAGGGCCAGGACTGCTTACTCCCCGGTTACTGGAAGTCTGTTGGGGAGCATATCAGAGGTCTCTATCTTTCTCCCAAAAAAACATGTATTTGTGGCATATAGAACGTTCTGGAAGCCTGCCATGATGCTGTCTGTCATTCAAAAGAAGGGGACTTGAGTTTAGCCTGGGTCTCCCTGAAGCTGATCCCGGGGGTGCAGAGACCCAGGTAATTTGAGGACCGAGTGGGCACGGCACCCCTTTGATAGTACAGGCCCTGAATCGGGGTGGACGCACATCACCGCAGGCTCTGGGCTGGACAGCGCGTGACGGTCATTTCAGCGTGACGAGACAGTAGCGGATGTGCCATTTGTCTCCCGAAGCTCCTTTGTTCTCTGGAGGCGCCTGTCAGCTGAGCTGACACTTACCTGTCAGTGGATGGAGCCCTGTTTGCTCACACGAGGGTGAGCGCTGGCTCAGGGGCCGGGTGAAGGTTTTGCGTCTGCTGACATGTCGCCGGCTCTGCCCCCCGCCCCCCACCTCAGTTCGCATTGCTCCCTGATGATGCCGTAGGTATGGATTTAGAAAGAGAAGGATTTCGGGCGGTCCAGCTGGCAGCGGCCGTGGCCAGGCTTCAGGGCGTTTGCTGACAGAGCTGTCTTCACCTTGGCCTTGCGGGCAGCAGGGGAGCAAGCTGCAGCTGTGCCAGCCGGGGCACCTTTCCTGCCCTCCCTTTCCTCCCCTTACGCGGTGTGGGTGTCCTGTGCTCGTTATGATTCTGTTCGCTTTGCCATGCTGCGGGACTGAGGGCTGTGGGTGACGGTGTTTGGGACCTGCTTCAGACACCGTGTGTGGTGTGTGTGGCCGTTGAACTTGGAAGAGTAGCTAGCAACAGAATGGAGAGAAGCCTGGGGTGGCGAGGGCGTGAAAAACCCGTGTGTAAACGGGCACGCCCTGGGCAGCAGGCGAGTGGCTGGCGATGGCAGGCGCTTTTTTTTTATTTGGCCCGCCAGGTCCCTCCCTAAGATCATCCTGTCCCAACCAGGGTGACTCAGAAGCGCCCTTCTCCCACCAATAAACGCTTGCTCATCGTTGGCCTGGCTGCGTGGTCGGCAAACTGCGTCTCGCGAGCCACACGCGGCTCTTTGGCCCCTTGAGTGTGGCTCTTCCACAAAATACCATGGCCTGGGCGAGTCTATTTTGAAGAAGTGGCGTTAGAAGAAGTTTAAGTTTAAAAAATGTGGCTCTCAAAAGGAATGTCAATCGTTGTACTGTTGATATTTGGCTCTGTTGACTAATGAGTTTGCCGACCACTGGCCTGGCTCATGGAATCAAAACTACATTCCTTTGGGGGGGGGGGGGAATTTAAGCTCTCTGATAAAGAAGCTCTTAAGAAATGAGGAAAATGAGGCAATAAAACCAAACACTGAATTAGTGATAAGATTCAAAATATAAGACACAAGGCCTGGTCTATAGAAGTGACTCAAAGTGTTTGTTGAATGAGTGAATCATGGTGTGTGTTTATAACATTACGCAATCAGAATAAAAATCGAAAGTGTTGGCTTAGCAGCAGTGGGCCGAGACACAGTGAATGCCACACGTAATATCTCCGTGAGGTGCTCAGCTCTGACGCCCTGGGCTGACCTCAGTCGGACCCTGATGCGTGTCACAGGTGAAGACGAGCTTACTGGGCGAGGACTGGGGTGACGTGACTGTGGTAGGTGGGCCAGTGGAAGCCCAACATGGAGGTGCTGAGCCTCAAAGTTCATACACGAGGGGAAGTCCCGATCCCTGTGCGCCTTGGGACCTGCCCGCATTTTGAGGAGAAGGGAATTGTAGTCGGCGGCATGTAATCTGCGTGCGCCTGGTGTTTCTGTCTGGCCTGGCCGGGCGGGTGCAGCTCTGCTGCTGGGGGTGTGGGCATGAACCCAGGGGGTCACTGACTCCTGCTGCGTCCCCCTGGCTCTCACCTGCCCCGCCCCTGCCCTTCCCCAGACCTTTCACCCACCTCTGCCCATCACCACATCCAGTTCCAAGCCCAATCACCTATGCCCGCAACAGCCTTTATGGAGCACCTACTGTATACAGGGACTGAGTTAAGATGAGTGGGGCTCCCTTTGCACACAGAGCCTTACTGCCTAGCTCCCCCTGCTGGAATGTGCATTCCATGACAGGGAGGCGTCTGTCCTGTTCATTGTTGTGTCTCCAAGGCCCCTCCCTCCCCTCCCGCCCTTCCACTCTCTCTAAAAAAATCAGTGGAAAAAATATCCTTGGGTGAAGGTTTTAAATAAAAAATAACAAAAGCTGCCCAGTCCAAACTGAGCTGTGCTCTCCGTGTGAAATAGACCCGGATTATGAAGACTTGGGATGGGGGGGAATGTAAACAGCTCGTCAATATTTTATATTGACTTTATGTTCAAATGAGAATTCTTTGGATATATTGGCCTAAGTAAATACATTTTAAAATTGGTTTCACCTGTTTTTACTTTTTTTAAGCGTGGCTACTTGAAAATGTAAAACCACAGATGGCCTGCAGTGTTTTTCTGTTGGATGGGGCCGTGCTGTGTGAAGCACTCGGAACTGGGTGTGGCACATGGGGACTGCTGACTGTACGCGCACATACAATGATTATTTTCTCCAAATAGCAAAGCATCTTTACCTTGTCCTATCTGAGAGCCAGCCCCAACTGATTCATTCAAATCCACAAATGTTTATTTCAAATATGTTTTTATTGATTTCAAAGAGAGGAAGGGAGAGAGAGAGAGAAACATCAAGGATGAGAGAGAATCATGGATCAGCTGCCTCCTGCACGCCCCCTACTGGGGATCGAGCCTGCAACCCGGGCATGTGCCCTGACTGGGAATCTGACTGTGATCTTCCTGGTTCATCGGTTGATGCTCAACCACTGAGCCATGATGGCGGCGGGCCAAATCCATTGTTATTTGTCCAGGGGAGACAGATTTCATGATTGCCACCCCCATCACTCCCCGCCCCCCCGCCCTGCCTTGAGCTCACTGAGGCTCACGTGAGCTCTGACGGAGGAAGAAGACACCCTGGGGCCCTGAGCTGGTGTCTGCCTGGGGCATGACCCAGCAGGTGGTCATGCAGCTGAGCCAATTTTCCAGAACCTTAAAAACACTCTGTGCAGCAAGTAGGGGCAGTGCATACAGAGACCGTGCCCACCCCCCCCGCCCCGCCCCCCTGCAGTTAGAGAAGTGAAAACTGCTGTTTCCTGTCAGGTGGGAGGGAGAGCCCTTTGGGATCCGGCTCCTCTGGGGCCCTAGCTGACAGGCTGCCCACACCCTGCGCCTCCAGCCAGCCCTGGAGGTCTTGCCTGGGTGCGGGCGCGGGCGCGGGTGGCCAAGTCAGGGCAGCTTTCCCGGCAGCTTCCAAAGACCCCATTGTCCGGGCCTGTTCTGACGCAGCTGAGGCTGGTCGCTCAGGTGGCCCGCTTACACAGAGGCCCTTTGTCGGTGCACCATGGGTCAGTTTTAGAGCCGCCAGCCCCTCCTCTGCCCGTGGCCTGCCTGTGCCTGCCACCTCTCCAGGTTACCCGGGCCTGACTGTGGGCATGGGGTGTGGGGAAAGGCAGCTCCGCCCTAGTGTAGAGCCAGACAGAGAGCCAAGGGAGCACAGGATGAGGTGGGAGAATGGGCCCGGCTCTGCGCTGTGGGCGTCTCATCTCCGCACGGGACACTCCAGGCCTCTGCTGACCGTCCCAGCCCTCCCCCACCTCTCAAGGGAAGGAGTGTCAAGGAATTTGTGGCTGTGTTTTTTAAAAAACGTACATTACATGCAGCGAAATGTTTAGTTCCAGGAGTTTTGGCAAATGCATGAACCCATGTAACCCACACTTCTATCAAAATATAGAAAGTTCCACCCGGCTGGTGTAGCTCAGTGGTTTGAGCGTCGACCCAGGAACCAGGAGGCCACAGTTCAATTCCTGGTCAGGGCACATGTCTGGGTTTTGGGCTTGATCCCCAGTGGGGGACGTGTGGGAGGCAGCTGATCGATTTTGTTTCTCTCTCATCGATGTTTCAACCTCTCTATCCCTCTCCTTTCCTCTCTCTCTAAAAAATTCAATAAAAACATATTTTAACACACACACACACACACACACACACACACACACACATATATATATATATATATATATATATACACACACTTTTTTTTGGTATATATGAACTTCCAACCCCAGAAAGCTCCCTCACGCCTCTTCCCAGTCATTTCCCTCTCCCAGACAACCACTGTTGTGACTTTTCCATCCTTTATCCGTTTGCCTGTCCTAAAAGGTAATAGAAATGGGTTCACACGGCATTCGTATGTAGTTGATCCTTATTACTCAGGTTGTGTTTTGGGAATTTGCCTACTGGTTCACGTGTATTTGTAACCCGCAAGTCAGTAGTCAGCTCTTTGGCGACCGTTTGGGGACATGCCCAGGGCAGTGAAAAATTTTAGTTGCCCGCAGACGTTGAGGCCTGGACGGTGAACACGTGTCCCGTTTGTGGTCTGTGCAATGCCAGGCTTTTTGCATTTTTGTGCTCTTGGCTATGACCTAAGAGCAGCGCTGAAGTGCCACCCAGTGTCCCTGAGCGTGAGAAGGCTCTGACGTGTCTTACGGAGAAACACGTGTGTTACATAAGCTTCATTGAGGTGTGAGTCATTAAGTGCTGCTGGTGTGAGCGCAGTGTTAATAAATCAACAGTAGTTACTAAGTAAGGTGTCTTTTAACAGAAACACGGGTGAAGCGACGCCAGGTACTGATTGGTTGGTGAACATGTGACCAGAGGCTCGCGGGAACCTAACCTTGTGTTTCCTTAGGAGCCACAGCTCAGTATCTGTGAACTCCGTATCTGCGGTGACTTTATGGAAGGTGACTTTGGGGAATGACGAGAATCCTGTAGTGCTACAGCCTGGGCTGTTAAATCACCGTGTCAGATGGTGTGAATATTTTTTTAATATTTTATTGATTTTTACAGAGAGGAAGGGAGAGAGATAGAGAGTTAGAAACATCGATGAGAGAGAAACATCGATCAGCTGCCTCCTGCACACTCCCTACTGGGTATGTGCCTGCAACCAAGGTACGTGCCCTTGACCGGAATCGAACCTGGGACCCTTGAGTCCGCAGGCCGACGCTCTAGCCACTGAGCCAAACCGGTTAGGGCTGATGTGAATCTTTTTAAAAAATATATTCTTATTGATTTCAGAGAGGAAGGGAGAGGGAGATAGAGAGATACATCAGTGATGAGAGAGAATCATTGATTGGCTGCCTCCTGCACAGCCCACACTGGGAATTGAACCCACAACCCGGGCATGTGCCCTGACTGGGAATTGAACCATAACCTCCTGGTTCACAGGTCAACGCCTAACCACTGAGCCATCCTGGCTGGGCGGCGTGAAGGTCTTTAAGGCTCCCGCACGTTGTCCCACACTGCCTTCCAGAAAGTGGTCCACTTATGCTTCTGCTAACAGAGCACCGAGTGCCCTTTCTCTTCCCTCAGGGACAGCTATGATTGTTTTCCGTCTTTGCCGGCGGGTCAGTGACAGGTGGCATCCCGCCTTTCCGTGTGACTCCTGGCAAGGTGGCGCATCTCTTCCTATGCGGGTGGGCCATTCCTGTGTCAGATTAGAGCTGAGAAGGCCAACGGGCCTCTGCGTGGAGAGGCCGGAGTGAGGGAAGGACAGAGAGTGGGAGCCCAAAGCTGCAGGCCCAGCGGCTGCAGAAGTTGGAGGGGCACGGGGCTCGCAGGGGTTACCCTGGGGTCTTTTCTTCCTTCAGAGAGCGGAGGGCAGGGAAGGAGGAGTGCCCTGGGCAGCCGTGAGGCCAGCTCAGCTCACAGTGATTGGGAAATTGTGATAGAAACTTCCTTTCTCACTGCTATGAAGTGAAGCCATGGCTGGTTTTGAGCAGGTTTCAGAGTGAAGAAAGCAGACTGGCGCAATGACCCCAGAGCACAGAATGCCCTTAAATACTTCCTTTGTGGCTTGCCGAGAGTTCTCCCCTTGACTCGGGAGCTGCAGGGTGCGTGGCGGAGAGGGCAGAGGCAGGGAGGCCCGGGTGCCAGGTGGGGTGTGGTGTTATCCATGGTTCTCAACCTTGGCTGCCCCTTAGCATCTCCTGCGGTGGTTTGGCCCCGCCCCCAAACGGAAACCTATCCCTGGAGGTGGTGGTGGGCATCTCCACGGATTCCTACAGCCGGACTTGAGAAGGGGCCCCCTGCATGGGAGGCAGGGGTCATTGGTCCAGCTCTGCCCCAAACTCCTGGCACCTCTTCCAGAACCCGCTGATCTCAGAGCTGCCCTGGGCCACAGGCTGTGCCGCTCAGCTGAGAAAAAGCCGCGTTGAACTTGTGTCTGGACTCACTCATTTAGGTGTGTTCCAGGCAGACCTGCTCCCTCCCATCCCGCCCCCAAACGCTGACTGGATGCCCTGGCCTTTTCCACAAACCCCTGTCAGCACAGTAGGTGGGCGATGGCTGTGTGATCCCCCGTGCTGTGCAGCACCCAGCCAGCCAGGCGACAGCGGCTGCCCCTGGGTGTCCAGTGAAGGGTGGGTAGCGTCCGGAGCCATCCTTCCTCCCTGAGAGAGGAGCAGTGGCTGGAGGGGCCCAGCTGAGAGCTGGGGTACAGACCACACCTACTGCCTATTCTGATGGAGCTTGTCTATTTCAGTCCTTATCGGGACGACAGAAGATGCTGACTCGGGCATCACCCAGGTTGGCTGTCTGTTCAGTGGCAGGAGGGCTGCAGGGTCTCCCGCTGTCGAAGGCAGGAGGCGGGAGCTGCGGCTGAACCTCCGCGAAGGCTGCGTGGCTGGCGGCCTGTGTGTAAATCCCGCCTCTGCTAGGCGTGGGGAAGGCGCCACGGCCCTCACCCACACCCAGTTCTGGCTCGGGTGTGCGGGAGATGATTTCCTACCAACCTGGGACAACGTATTTCTCAGGGAGCGCCGCCCAGGCCTGGCTGGGAGGAGTCTGCATTCGATCAGTTTCTCCGTGTCATCGGTCCTCAAATAATCTTCCTTGGACCCGCAGTCGGGGACCCGACACTAGGGGAGGCAGAGAGGTCTCCGTCCCACCCAAATCGTAGGGTGACCTCTCTTGGGCCTGTTACCTATATTTGAGGTTTCGCTGATACTTGTTTTGAGAAAAGTTTCTCCCCCTCTAAAAGGCAGTTTGACAACAACCCCTGCTGTGCAGAGTCGGGCCAGCCTGGCGCGAATCTCAACGATGCCCATCATGTGGAGCCGAAACAATAACCAGGGTGGCGGTGACGACAGGAATAATAAAACGTCGCGTTCCCTTGGGAGTGACACTTCCTGTTTACTTCTGGTGGGTTGGGAAGCTTTAGGAAGGCCTGTTATGGTGCTCCGGCTCTCAGAGGACATGGCGTTACAGTAAGTCATAGTATTAGTAGCGTTTGTCATCGGTGCTGTTTTTCCTTCTCTGTCCCATTGAGGTCTGTGTGTAAGGCTCCGGACAGCTTCCCAGGCCCTGACCCACCCAAATGCAGCCTCAGGAGGAGAGCCAGTCCACCTGGGGGTGGGGAGGGGTCCTTATCTTCCTGGGGGAGCAGCCCCACAGGCCTGGCCACGTGGGTTGGTGACCGCCCTGGACACTGCCAGCCCCGCCTGCTGCCCGAGATGTGCAGTGTCTCTCTGTTCCCCTCTCGGGCACCACACTCCTTCCCTGGCTCAGAGGGTCACTTCCCAGCCCCTCCCATGTCCCAGGGGCCCCCTCTGGAGTTCCTGTGCCTCCAGCCCCGCCTCCCAGCTGGCTCATCGCGGTCACATGAGTCATCCCTCAGTTGCACACATGCCTCTGGCCTTCCTCTCTGTCTCCTCTCTTACCTTTCCCTGAAGCTAGAGCGCCCTCCCTCCCCCAGCTCTGGCTCTGAGTGAGTTCCATGCTACTTGGCACCTACTGTGCGCTAGGGGACACAGTGTATAGTAGGCCCGGCCCTCAGCAAGCTTATTCTCTGATAGGGGGGAGGAGACGTGTAATCCTAGCATTACCTGGCAGGAAACCACAAACCTCCAGAGAGGTGGGCCACGTGCCCGAAGCGTCGCTGGGGCTCTTGCCGCCTGTTGTCCATCCCTTAAAATTTACACACAGGCCGCCAGCCACGCGGCCTTGTCCTTCCGTGGGGAACATTCTGATTCTAAAAGAATCCCATGCAGCCGCTTTGCGAGACCCTGTGGCAGTTTCTTATAAAACTAAACATGTGCTTACCACCCAGTCCCGCAGTCTTGCCCCTTGGCATTTACCCACAGAAACTGAAAACCTGTGTCCACACGAAAGCCCACCCGTGAATGTTTACAGCAGCTGTAGTCACAATTGCCAAAACCTGGGAGCAACCAAGATGTCGTCATCTTCGTAGGTGACCCGATCAACCAAGTGTGGTCCATCTGGTTGATGGAATATTACTGCGCACTGAAAAGAAATGAGCTATCAAGCCATGAAAAGACATGGAGGGCCCTGACCGGTTTGGCTCAGTGGCTAGAGCGTCGGCCTGCGGACTCAAGGGACCCAGGTTCGATTCCGGTCAAGGGCACGTACCTTGGTTGCAGGCACATACCCAGTGGGGAGTGTGCAGGAGGCAGCTGATGGATGTTTCTCTCTCATCGATGTTTCTAACTCTCTATCTCTCTCCCTTCCTCTCTGTAAAAAATCAATAAAATACATTAAAAAAAAAAAAAAAAAAAGACATGGAGGGATGTAGGCCTGGCGGGCGTGGCTCAGTGGTTGAGCGTCAACCTATGAACCAGGAGGTCACGGTTGGATTCCCCGTCAGGGCACATTCCTGAGTTGTGGGTTTGATCCCCTGTAGGGGGCGTGCAGGAGGCAGCCGATCAGTGATTCTCATCACTGATGTTTCTCTCTCTCTCCCTCTACCTTTCTCTCTGAAATCAATAAAAATATGTATTTTTAAAAAAGACATGGAGGAAGCTTACATGTACCTGACTGAGAGAAGCCAAGTCTGAAGAGGCTACATACACTGTATGTTCCAACTGCGGAGCATTCTGGAAAAGGCGCAACTATGGAGACAGTAAGATGGGTGGTGCCAGATGTTAGAGGAGAGGGAGGGGTGAGGAAGGAGCACCCTGGTTTTCGGGGGGGGCGCTTCCATGTGGCTGGAATAGACACATCTGCCAACCAGACGGGGCTAACAGGACCTTTGAGGTAGGGCTCCGGTTCGGTCTCTCAAACCTGCCAGCCGTGTGACCTTCAGCACGTTACAGCATCTGTCCTGGGGCGCAGGCTTCCGAAAGGGGTGCTGGCTCCTTCCCTGGAAGGAGACCCAGGCCCGGCCTGGTAGGCGCACTGTTTCCTAAAACATGACATTGACTTTGGTTGCTTTTACTACCAAAGGAGGAATACATCTATTTCCTGCCCACGAGGTGCTTTTCTGTCCATTTACCGCAGGCCACAGGGATGAAATAGCTCCCCACCTACGTGGCTCCTGGTGGGACCTTCCTGGCTCTGTGACGGACGGCCCTTCCCTGCTTTGTGTCTGTGGGAGACGGTCAGCGGTCAGCGTGGTGAGAGGATGTCAGCCAGCCCCAAGGACGGCGGAGAAGGACGAGCCCGGGGATAAGAGCGAGTGGGGGCGGGGCCGGGCTGAATCAGTAGATCTCAGCCCTCAGATGAGGAGGAAGCCAGAAGACCGCGTCGCTGGCTGGCTGCCGGGAGGGGAGGAAGGCCTGACGTGGGGAGATAACTTAGCAGGAAGCCCCGGGGGCCTGGCGCTTGTCTGAGTCCACTTGAAGACGCTGTCCATTCTGCCATTCGCTTTGCGAGCAGGAGTGGGACAGCCGCTCCGCTCTTACTCCCCAGACCACATGCGTTCACGTCTTCACTGTGAGCGGACAGCTTCCCACCCACTCAGGCGCTTTCTCACGCTTTCCTCCCTGGCGTGCGGTCTTGAAGGCCGGTCCTCTTCCCGGGCTCACCCGTGGACCGTGGGAGGGCTGACCTCGCCCTTGACCCTCAGGGCTCCTCTGCTCTTCGCAGTAACATTTCTACAGTAGGTTCCGCTGGGAAGACGTGGTGGTGCCCCTGGGGGTGGTTTCCTTCGTGTTGGTGACCAGCTATGTTCACGTTGTTTGGAGGCACCATCCAGTCTGCCCTGAGCGAGCTTCAGTTGCTGTGTGACGAGCCAGCCTTTGTTGCTTGGAAATAAGGAACTCTAGGGAATGATTTGCAGGCGGAAGAGTTCAAGGTGAAATGGACGTCTGATTGCAACTTACTTTGAAATGCATCACAAATAAAATGGTCCCTGGCCGGTTTGGCTCAGTGCATACATCATCAGTCCCAGGTTCGATTCCGGTCAAGGGCACATACCTCGGTTGCAGGCTCGATCCCCGGCCTTGGTTGGGGCATGTGCGGGAGGCAACCAATCGATGTGTCTCTCTCACATCGGATGTTTCTCTCTGTGTCTCCCCCTCCCTTCCACTCCCTCTAAAAATCAATGGAAAAAAATATCCTTGCGTGAGGATTAACCACCACCACAACAAAAAATTAGAGGGATAGTTGGATTGATTGATGTTAACAGTCACAGAATTGGGGTGGTGGGCGGACATGGGGAGGGTGTTCCTGTATGATTCTTTCGACTTTTCTGCAGGTTTGGAAATGTTCATCATGTTGAAACTGAAGAAGTGCAAGTTGTGATCTCTAGAGTTTTTCATAGACGAACTCCCCCGGGGGCCAGTTTCCTTGGCCGGCACCTTCACGTGCTTTCTCAGGGAGTTGGCCGCGGCGGGAGGGCCCTTGGCTTGGTGTGTTCTCTGTGGACCTGCTGGGTTGGTGCGAGTGCATTTCTGAAGGTGGTACCGTTAGTGCATCATCTCGGGGTGATAGGGACGGTGAAACACAGGGCTTTCAACGCTGTGGGCAGAAGGCTGGGGATTGGCATCCCGGGGACAGCCTGGCAGGTCGGAACCAGAGTTAGAGCAGGATGCCCGCGAGCCCCTGCGGACCGAGCGCGAGAGCTGGTTGCCTGCTGGACGCATAGATGCGTGTGCATAGAACTGATTTTCCAACAGCTGAACATCACACCATCTACTTAAACTTTTTTTGAGACTACACTTTTTCTTTTTACCTGCCCTTACAAGAATTATTTCTTAAATACAGACACTGCAAAGAAGTAAAAGCAGTCATAAATTTACAACCTGAAGAAACACCTCTTTACATTTTGGTATATTTCCCTGGGGGGAAAAAAAGTGTGTGTGTGTGTGTGTGTGTGTGTGTGTGTGTGTGTGTGTCCTGCATTCTGTATGTAATGGTGAAGCTTTTTGCTTGCCCTGGGGCGAGTCCTTTGGAAGAGGGGCTCTAGGCCCTCCTTTCTGGGGACCAGCCCAGAGCCTGGCTGTGGTGGTGCAGCTTTGGGTTGGTCCAGACAGACGGACAGGGGGAGGTCCTGGGGCCTGGGAAGTCTCGGAGAGTTCCCTTCATGCTGAAGCAGCTCTTAGCTGAGTGCAGTGCCGTTAGCGTCATCCTTTTTATCTGTATACCTGTTTCCCGAGCATCCACCAATGAGGGGCCCTGCGCAAAGCACTCGTGTGTCTCACAGTGACCCTGAAAGGGCCCCCTCCCCGTTGTAGGGGTGATTGTAGACTGTGGCATTACAGCCCCAGGCCAGGTGTTTCGTAGGCTTGCCAGGTGACTCTTCAGAACCCTGGGTTGCCAGGCAGCCTTCACTGCTGCTCCTGCAAACGTGCAAAGCAGGTGGGCGAACCTCTTTCCAACTAAGAACTGATGCTCAGAGACCTTAGCTCAAGCCACGTGGGAGGTGAGTGGGTGGGAAGTTCCAGGTTGGAGCAGCTCTGTGACTCCTTGTTCACCGTATCGCCTCAGAGCCAGAGAGTCGGAGGGAGGGAGAGACCCGAAGGACTTGGAGGGACCGAGGGTGTGGGCCCAGGGCGCCAGGCAGGGGAGCCCAGGAGCAAGGCTAAGAGCTGAGACTCAGCACTGGGGGGTGGGGGCGGGTTGGGGAGGTGCGGGGCCGGGTGATGGGGGCCAGAGAATGCCTGCTTTGCAGTCAGGCAGACCTGGACGCGGGGCGGATACTTCTGTAAGAAGTGAAGAGAGAGTAGATCCTAGTCCGTGGATCCCACTGAGAAGGAAAGGGAACCATGTAGCTGAGATGTTGCCATCTGCGTGCTCTGCGTGTGTTAATGACAGTGCAGGGTTTTGGACTCTGTGCTAGAGACGGTGGGAGACGCTGGGCTCGGGCAGGGAGTAGCTGACAACCTGGAGGCGTGACAAAGCGGAGGGCAGCGGGGTGAGGCTTGAGGCACTGACCCTTGAAAGGCTGGTGCAGGGAGAGGGAGGGGGAGGGTGAGAGGGTGAGAGAGACATTGCAAAGGAGCGACCCATGGGGTGGGTGACGTGCCGCTAATGGGGAGGAGCATCCGGCTTTGCTCACTGGCTCTTTTTGACTCAGTTGACACTGTTTCCCTCTGACTCACTGGTGTGTTCTCGCCCTTGCAGGTTCCTGTGTGAAATGCAGCAAAGGGGTGTTTGGGGCCGGCCAGGCCTGCCAGGCCATGGGGAACCTGTACCACGACGCCTGCTTCACCTGTGCAGCCTGCAGTGAGTGTGTGCGGGGCGGGGAGGGGAGGACAAGGGTCGTGGGGACCGAGAAAGGGAGGAGAGGCAAGAGCCTCCGTCCTGAAGACGCTGCTGGCCTGGGCCCCTCACGGTCCCACCAGAAGGATGGCACCTGCTACGCAGGGTTTTGTGCCACCCACACGGGGCCCGTCAAGGTAAGGTGACTGGTCCCAGGGCACCAGGCCTCGCCTGGGATGGACGTGGGCGATGCGGTGAGTGGCTTCACAGCGCCGCCTAGCAACGTCAGGTGTGTCACGCTCCAAACCTCATGCTCCAGGCCCCACTGCGCTTGCCCGTAAAACGCCTGCCTGAGATGTCCAGTGTGTGCGCTGATCAGTGCTCACCTTTGTGGGGAAGCCTGTGGAAGGCTTTGAAATGCCCCGAAGTCTCCTCGTGTCCCGAGTGGAAATGCTGTGGTCGGTCACCGGACTATCGGGGCCTTGCCTTGCCTTTGAGCCACGTCACACGCTGCAGGTTGCTTGGTCCTGCTGGCGACACCCACGTTTCCCGCCGCGACATGCACACGTCCGGTGGAGTGCGGTTGACCGTGGCCCTGTGGCGTCGACCGCTGTTGGTTTCGCATCTGTTTAAGCAAGTTTATTTTGGCGTTTCTTTTTTATTCTCTTTAAGTTTTCAATGAAAGTTGTATATAATATTACTTTATTCCTGCATCTTCTCCATTGTTTCTTCCTTGAATTTTTCCCTTTTCCTTTCCTACCTGGCGAGATTTGGCTTTACGTTCAAGGATCGTTTTGCGGCCTTTGTCCAGCGTTAGTCTAGTGGTCACCGCCTTGCTGGGGCGAATGCCCACGTGCACAGTTGTACCGTTTGCTTTCTCCCACTGCACTCGCTCAGTGTGATGGCATATTTCTTCCTGTAAACCTGGGCTCCTTTGCCCATCTGCTGCCCTTTGTAATGTCCTCGAACAACCTGAGCTTCATCATCCTTTCGGATGGGCCTGGATCCAGCACGGCACGTCTGTCCCCGCAGAGCAGAGCACACAATCTTCCTGCGAATGTGGGAAGGTGCACTGAAGTGCCTTTTACGGATCTTGCTCCGGTCAGAAATCACAGAGGGATTGAACTTCATTTTGACCGCTGGCACGTCTGTGGTGGCCGCAGAAGGGAAGAGACCCGCACGCTCATTTCGGTGTTTCTGATGTCCTGCATACTGTGTGGTTCTCCAGAGTCTCCCGGTGATAACGTCTTACTGATTCCCTCATTCATTGACGTGTTTCTGCTTTACCTATCTGTACAAGAGTTGTGCCAAAACATTTCTTTTTTTTTCCTTTTTTTGTTAAATATATTTTATTGATTTTTTACAGAGAGGAAGGGAGAGGGATAGACAGTTAGAAACATCGATGAGAGAGAAACATCGATCAGCTGCCTCTTGCACTTCCCCTACTGGGGATGTGCCTGCAACCAAGGTACATGCCCTTGGCCGGAATTGAACCTGGGACCCTTCAGTCCGCAGGCCGATGCTCTATCTACTGAGCCACGCCGGTCTGGGCCCAAAACATTTCTTGATATTTGCTGTATTTTCCAGGGAAAAAGAAAATATTAAGTAGAGGCTGTTTTCCTTCTCAAGCAATCATCATTTGAACTAAGAAAGTTGCTGGGAGTCCTGGCCAGGTGGCTCAGTTGGTTGGAGCCTCATCCCATACAACAAAAGGTTGTGGGTTTGATCCCCGATCAGGTCAGGGCATGTACCAGAGGCAACCAATTTATGCTTCTCTCACATCGATGTTTCTCTCTCTCACTCTCTCTCTCTCTCTCTCCCCCACCCCTCCCTTTCTCTCTCAAATCAATAAAAAACATATCCTCAGGTGAGGATTAAAAATAAAACAAAGCCCTAGCTGGTTTGGCTCAGTGGACAGAGTGTCGGCCTGCGGACCAAAGAGTTCCGGGTTCGATTCCTGTCAAGGGCACGTGCCCAAGTTGCGGGCTCAGTCCCCAGTAGGGGGCGTGCAAGAGGCAGCTGATCAGTGATTCTCATCATTGACGTTTCTATCTCTACCTCTCCCTTCCTCTCTGAAACCAGTAAGAATATATTTGAAAGATAGATAAATACAAGAAAGTTGTTGGGGAGGAATATATTAATGAGTCGGTTGGCTCCTCCTGTGGCCACGTGACTAGCTATCAGTTCCTCAATGGTTGGGTTTCTCTCGCTTCAGATTCTGACACGCCCACAGGCTTAGGGAGGATAGCTGGCGTGTGTGGGCGTTGGCGTGGTCCAGCAGTCAAGGCCCTTGTGGTCTAGTCTCTGTCATCGCTTCCTACTAACTTACCGAGTCAAACAGACCTTCTCTTCGCCACATCCATGTCTCTGAACACACAGCTCCCTAGCATCTCCCCTCTCCAGGCGCCTGTACGTTCAAATTCTGACCAGCCTTCAGGACCCACCTCAAAGGCTGCCTTTTCCACGAGCCTTCCCTGTTCCCCCGCAGGAAGGAACCGTTTCTCCGGAATTTGTCATGCCCGGCTTTCTGGTTGGTGCTGTCATGGATGCTGTGACCACACGCTCCGTGGCCCCGTGCCAGCCGTCCAGGCCCCAGAGCGGAGCTGCTGAAGGCATGGGGACGGACTCTGTCAGAGAGAGGGTGTCACGCATTCCCGTTGGCACGGGGCCTGCACACACTCCTGCTGCGTGGAAACACACAGCCGCCTCCCCACTGGGAGGGAGCTGTCAGAGACCCAGGCCTGTGTCAGAGCAGCCTCTCTCAGACGCCTGGAGTAATTAATTGCCTTTGTTCCGTGACGTACCGCTGCCCGCGAGCTGCTGCAGCCGCAGGAGGCGCCCGGTGGCCTGGCTCCGCGGGGCCTCGAGTGTGTCTGCGAGCAGCTGGGGTCCACCCCTCCTCGTCGGGGAAGAGGAAATGGGGGCCCAGAGATAGGGAGAAAGTTGCTCAAGATTGGAGACCTAGCATGGAGCCGGCACGGAATCCAGGCTCCCGAGTCGAGCTGAGCCTTGCACATCCCGGTTTTTCCTGTTGGGGTGCGTGTGTGTTTTCCTGTTTCCCGTTTCATTTATGAAAACAATCTAGCTTAAAACACCAGAGAGACGTGTTTCTGTAGGTACACACACGTGTGCATGCACACACACATACACCCACGTGCGCACCCATACACACACACACACATACACACCACACACACACACACACACACACACACACACACACACACTGGCTTCCTGGGTCGGATTGATAATTCACTAACAAAATGCTAGGTTTTGTCACGTTCACACATGCTTCCAGGAAAGGCCGAGGCCCCGCTGACCTGACTGGCGAAGATACAGTGATCTGCTTTAGTTTGTTACTTTCACAGACAGCGAAACAAAGGACGTGCCAGACGTGCCAGCTGCCTGAGTCCTCGTCCCACACACCGAAGAGGACACAGGGGGCCAGGCGGTTGCGGGACGCTGAGCGGCCAGTCCCAGTGCAGCCCCGCACTCCTCGGATATGAGAGCTGTCTCGTCTCAGTGATGGGCCCCCGGGGAGCTGGGAGGTGCTCTGACAGCCTCCCACCCCCTGGGGTGCTGGGAGGGTCCCGGGTGTCCCCTCTGGGCCTTTTCCGGTGTGGAGGGTGCGGGTTCCTTGGGGCGCCCTGGCTCCCCAGCGCTCACAAGCAGCACCAATGTTAAGCTCATTGTTGGTTGTGACAACAGCATGGCAGACGCAAAGAAAATCTTAGAAGCTGAAACCTGTGATGTTACTGAAACGGGGGCTTTCAGCTGTATGTTTCCCCTTCTAGGCTTTGTCCAAATGTATACAAATTTGCCCACAATTCTCTAAAATTTTTACAATTGTAACCATAGCATCTAAAGTGTCACGTCCTTTTTGGTTTACTGTTTTGTCCTAAGTTCCTCCACGTCTCTGCAGTCTTCATAGTAGTCATTGTAACCGTTGCCTAGTAACCGGGAGTTGTTCCCCAGTTTTGCAGCATCGAACTCGCTTCCGGCCTGTGGGGCGTCACCCACAGCCCCCGGCTGTTGTCGTGCATGCGTCCTTTCTTCTTTCGCTGAAGCGTTTCCTTGGTGTTCGTTCCCAGAAGTGCAATGTGTGGGCGTTTCTGTCGTTTTTTAAAGTCCCCTTCTTCTTTCTTGTCTTGCTCCTCCCAGCAGCCTGTGTGTTTGGTTGCCATGGAGATGTGTGCCCTGGGTTTCCCTTCTCCCCGCGCAGGCCCTGCCCACCCAGGCGGCCGTGTCCCCAGCTGGATCTCTGGGGGCTGACGGCACACTGTTGGCACACGGTGGAGCGGAAGGGAGGGCCCGTGCCGAGGGCAGGCATGGCCTTGGCTGGCAGCCACAAACCCCGGGTCCTGACACCCTGCGTCACGTGGCCCGTCTGAGGGGACGCTGGCGCCCGTCGGTGGCCTCGGGTGGAATGAGAAGGAAGAACGGTGTGCTGGGGTCTAGTGGAGCTGTCGTTGGCACCTTGCAGAGCACACTGAGGGACGAAGGAGGCAGCCTCGGGTCTAACGCGTGAGACTTTGTTCTCTTTGTCAAGACTAACGGAGCGTGTTCCCTGCTGGGTCCGGGAGAACCTGCTGGCCGTGCTGGGCTCAGGCTGCTCTTGGTGTCTGTGGCCTGCATCGGCAGGTGAGGGGCTCGATGAGAGATTCCGGGTGCTTTCCTCCCCGGGGCTCACGGGACAGGGGCGCCCGGGTCCTGGGTGTGAGGATCAGGGTGCAGGCGGTCCACACTGACAGGAATTGTGCCCAGTGTCGGCCTGCGCTCAGAGGAAGTCACCGAGGGCCAGCGGGGTCCATTCGGGACAGTGCTAGGATGTGCGAGTCAAGGCCACAACTGGTGGCTTTCCGTGCGGTGACCCAGGGCTCACATCCCGGGGTAGGGTGCACTGTGACCTGCCAGCCATACCTTGGGGGGAAAGACAACAAAAAAATTAAGACTAAAAATCATTGCCCATCCCACCTTCCAAAACCCAAACATCCATACCTGTTAAGGACCGTGCATGGACTTTACAGGGAAATCACACATTTAGACCCAGTCCGGGGAAAGGCTGTCCGAGTCAGCGGAACACTGAAAAGGTGCCATTGTATTCCTTCAGGTCAATAACACAACGAGACATAGGCCCGGCGTGTGGAGCAGAGGTTCTGGTGACTCAGCCGGTGGCTGGTGGCGCGTTGCCCAGTAAGCCGTACAGTCCAGGGGGCTCTGGTCAGCTACTTCCTAAGTCTGAACGCCACCCCTGAAATCCTGTTGACTTTATTGTTGACTGAAAATGCTCACAGTCTGAAGCGGGGAAGCCTGAATCAGGGAAGTCACCCTCAGTCCACAGCAGGCCTGCCTCCTGACAACAGTCAGCACAGTCCTTGTAGCTACAGTCAGGCCTCACTCACTTCATGTCACTGCGACTTTAAGCAAAACGGGGTCTAACTAAGCCAGTGTCATCTTTAGCTAATTGATGTAAACAAGAGTTAATTTCCTAAGGCATCTCATCAATGTTACAATAAAACGACATCATCCGAGGGCCTGATGTCGTTTGTAGGTGAGAGCTTTCTGTCAGCCTGACCCCTCACCAAGCCCTCCACCCACAGTAGCTCCCTAAATCCTGTAACAAACAATCCAGTGCGTTCAGTCCTGTCATCACCCCCATTTCACAGACCAGCAGGCAGTGGCTCGGAGCGTTCAGTTTGCTTGTGGTTGGCTACATGGCGGTTAAGTACGGTGGCCGGCACTCAAGCCCAGGACCGTGTGGACCCGCAGCCCTTGCCGTCAGCCACTCTAATGTCACCTTTGCTTCGAGAGAACGTGTGCTGAAGACGGGGGCCGGCTCTGGGCATGGGGTCTTGCCACGACGTCTCGGATCCCGCTGCTGCCTTGGGGCTGGGTGACCACAGAAGTTGAGTGTTCGGATGCTCTCGGGTTGTGAGGGCAGGATGCTGCCTGGAACCTGGAGGAGGGGAGATGGGACGCCATAGCGGGCTGCACCCAGAGCAGAGAAATGGATCCAGGGCTTTGATCAGAGGCCTCTTCCTTCGTAAGGCCTTTGACCCCTGAATGTCGGAGCCGTTGAGTCATCCCAGTATTTCTCATTGTAGTCAGTATTTCTGCACGAGCCGAAGGGGTCAGCTGGATCTGAGGAGGAAGCTGAAGATCAAGAATGTGAGAAAGGAAGAGTGGGCAGATCCCAAAGGAAATCAGTGGGCGAGGGAGAAACCAGGAAACGACCAAAATAGACAGCTGGGCCAAGGGCTGTGCGGGTTGGAAGAGAGCAGAGGGGTGATTTTCCTTGGCGTGCGGTCAGAGGCTCGTGTCCATCCTAGCAAACCCAGGTCCGCTGGGTGCCCTGGAATTGGGGCCAGGCTTGGTGTCTTAGGTCAGACTTTGTTGATTCAACCAGAGGCCACGAAGTCCCTGACGTAGAAGAATATCACATTCTTCGTGCCGGTGACATTAATGGAGTCGGCGCTACTGACCTGTATTGTGCAGGTAACTCCAGTGTAGCCTACATCAGGCATCCTCAAACTACGGCCCGCAGGCCACATGCGGCCCGCCGAGGACATGTATCCGGCCCGCCGGGTGCCGCTGCCTGTCCTGCTTAGCAGCCGACTCGTCCCGGGCCCGCAGTGCGCATAGGAATTTGTTCATAGTTTTTTTTTTAAACTATAGTCTGGCCCTCCAACAGTCTGAGGGACAGTGAACTGGCCCCCTGTTTAAAACGTTCGAGGACCCCTGGCTACATCATGAATTGCCACGCCTACATTCCAAGCACACGTGTGGTTTTGGGTGGGGAATTTGCTTTCCTTTCCTTCAGTAATCCCAGACCAGACCAAGGCTGAGACCTGGTCGTGCCCAATGTGTCACCTGCCTCCCCAGCCCTCAGTGGAGAATGGAGAGTGTGCCACATGCCAGGGGACACTACACCCTAATGAGCATGAAGATGTTGCTCTGAATCCTGGAGTTAGGGAGGAGATCTTTTCTGGAGCTCTGAACTTTATTCAGGTGTCATAGACGCTACTTGGGTGTCCTTGGCTCTCTCGTTTTGCTAAGAGCACCTCTTCTCTCTGAAATCCTGCCTCTAAAATCTTCAATTTCTTCAAGTTGACACATAAAATTAACCATCATAGGGTCCCAAGTCTAATCCTATGATGGTTAATTTTTTTTAAATATATATTTTATTGATGTTTTACAGAGAGGAAGGGAGAGGAATAGAGAGTTAGAAATATCAATGAGAGAGAAACATCAATCAGCTGCCTCCTGCACACCCCCTACTGGGGATGAGCCCGTAACCAAGGTACATGCGCTTGACTGTCATCAAACATGGGACCCTTGAGTCCGCAGGCCGACGCTCTATCCACTGAGCCACACCAGTTAGGGCCTATGATGGTTAATTTTATGTGTCAACTTGATGTGCCATGGGGAGCCCAAATGCTTGATCAATTATTATTCTAGGTGTGTCTGTCTGTGAAGGTGTTTCTAGACGCGATTAACAGTTGGTAGGCTGAGTAAAGCAGATTGCTCTTCCAAAATGGTGGCCCTTACCCAATCGGTCGAAGGCCAGGATACCACAACGTGGCTGACCCTCCCACGAATGAGGAAACAAGCTGGGGCATCAGCTTTTTCCTGCCTTAATACTAGAACCACTCCGTCGGCTCTCGTGGGCCTCCCGCTTGCCGACTGCAGACCTTGGGACCTGTCAGCCTCCATAATTGTGTGAGCCAATTCCTTTTATAATAGATCTATTTATACGCACATGCGCGCACGCACACACACAATTAGTTCTATTCCTCTGGAGAACCCTAAGACAGGCCCTTTAATCCTTCTTCTCCTTTCCCTTCCCTTCCCTCCTCACTTCCACTCTCGCCCGTGTTTCCTCACCAACAATTTCTTTTGCATCCCGGTTCCCATCGGCACTTCTACGCCTCTGACGCTGGTTGTGATGTGAATCAGTGTTCAGGGAGTATTTGATGTGTCTTCTCATGGCCCCCTCATCTGCCTCACCTCCACGCTCATTTACCCAAGAGGAAGTGGAGTCCCAGAGCGGTCGGCACCGCTGGTGCATGGGAGACTGGGGTCCCAGCTCTGTCCTAGGTGGCCTGCAGGGTACATTCTTCCCCCCGCATCCGTGGTCCTCACCCTCTACCGTGCATCAGTCACAGCCACGAGGAGCCTATTATAAGCAGATGCCCGGCTCCCCCAGCAGAGATCCTGATCCCTGAAATCTAGAGAGCAGAGCCCAGGTGTGTGCTTCGTGCTTCGCGGAGAGCATCCCAGGGATCTGAAGCCACCGGCTGGGAATGTGCCCGTGGCCCTGCAGCTGCCTCTCCGTCCGCCCCTCTCTACTGTCATTTGGCCTCCAGGTCTTCGGCTGCTTTTCTCAACTCTAGACTCACATGGTCCCATATGGCAGCCAGTGGCCATGTGTGGCTGTTGAGCACTTGCAATGTGGCTATTGCGACTGAGAAGTTGACATTTTATTATATTTCACTTTAATTAAAGTTTAAATTTAGCCACATGTGGCTAATGGCTGCCGCACTGGACAGTGCCAATAACTCTGCTAAACCAGAGTCTACTTACTCATGACAAAGGGTCCTGGTCCTGGCTGTGCTTTGGGGCCACCTAGTGGTGGTCGGCTGCTCTAGCTGGTGTGTCAGTGAGCGCCCAGGACAGGGGCAGTGATTCTAGGAATCTCCAGGTTAGTCGGTGCCTGTGTCACGGGCCAGATCTGGAGTGATTCCTGTCCCCCTGCTTCCTTCCTGCTTCTCAAGATGAGGTTGCTTGCTGCTTTCTGCCTGACGCCCCTTCCCCGCAAAGTGCCTGTGGTCCCAACAAGTTACACCCACACGTGTGCCATCGCAAGAGACTTGCACGGAATTGTCAGGATAATTGAGATACTGCGTAGGTAAAGTGCCCAGTAAACAGAAAGTGCTTCACAGTGGACATTCCCTTCTCCCTTCCCGGGTAGGAGGAGCTACACTGGATTCCACGCACAAGTGTACACTCAGCAAGGGGGGCTCACGGCACCATGCAACCCACAGGCGCTCAGAGTCACACAAACCCGGGTTCCCGGCCTGCCCACTCACTCCCGGGCGCCTCTCTGGGCCTCAGAATTTACCAAATGCAGATGACAATGTTGAACTCATGAGTATTATGTTTTTATGAAGAGGAAGGGAAACCCAGAGAGTTGGGCGCAATCCTGGAGTGTCATTTCCAGTGGATTCCCAAGTATCATCAGTTCCCGCCTTTTTGTGTTGCTCGGAGATAGTGACATGGGGTGCATTTTAGTTCCCCCTCCTTCTCTGGTGAGCCCTTTCCACACTGAAACCCCGAGGAGGTGACAGGGAGCGACGTGTGGACTTCGTAAGAGGCACATGGAGGGACAGGGACAGAAAGGGGCGCTAATGAGTCAGCGACGTGTGACAGTGTTCTTAAACATTTAAAAAACTTTTTTAATATATGCAAGTTCTAAAGGCAGTACTTGGAACACAGAAGGCAATCAATAGATGTGAGCTTTTCTCTCCCACGGACAAAAGACAAACTACAAAATTTCTGTGTGGGACTCGGTGTCAAAACTTAGATGGTTTTTTAAAACGGAAGTAAAACCTGGGGCAGATCCAGGTCCACTCTCAGGTCTGTGGGGGAGTCCTCAATTTTAAAAAGATGTATTTTTATTGACTTCGAAAGGAAGAGGAAGAGAGAGAAACAAGAGAACCATTGATTGGTGGCCTCTTGCACGCCCCCTACTGGGGATTGAACCCGCAACCCAGGCATGTGCCTTGATCGGGAATCAAACCGTAACCTCCTGGTTCATAGGTTGACGCTCAACCACTGAACCATACTGGCCAGGCCTCAGTTGTTTTTTTAAATATATTTTTATTTATTTCAGAGAGGAAGGGAGAGAGAGAGAGAGAGAGAAAGAGAGAGTGAGAGAAACATCAATGATGAGAGAGAATCATTGGTTGGCTGTCTCCTGCATGCCCCACACTGGGGATCGAGCCCGCAATCCAGGCATACGCCCCAATCGAATCGTGATCTCCTGGTTCACAGGTTGATGCTCAACCACTGAGCCATGCTGGCCAGACCCTTTTTTTTTTTTTTTTTTTTTTTAATAAAGGAAACGCAGGAGCAGCCCCTTCCCTGGCCTCTGGACCTGGGACTTCCTAGCCCTGGGCACTGGCAGCAAGAGGCTTTGTCTAGCCAGAGGGGCAGTTTTTTTTTAAATGATCAAAGTAATACACCTGCTTGTTATTAAAGGTTTGGGGCGGTGTAGGAAAGTATAAAGAAGCAAACAAATGAACATCCACAGCCCCTGCCATGCCCCCGGGATGCAGACACCGTTATGTCCACACACAGGCACCGTCCTCTCGGGCAGATTTCTTTCCCAGTCTTTTTTCTTTGAATTTCTTCTTTACACAGTTGAAATCCACAATCTTTAGATCTTTTTTTTTATTTTTCATATTATTACATAACGGTGTTTTTTAAGTGAAAAAGTGTTTTGGGTAATAAATACATAATTCTAGAAAATTTTAATAATGAAATTATGAAACAAAAAGTAAAATTTTCTCATTTCATCTGCCTGTGTACCTGATACTACAAAAAAAGTTTCAAATATTGAAATGTATAAAGTGGTAAGTGACACTTCCCTTCATTACAGCCTCCCAGTGCTGTATAATAGTAGATAAGTTTTTAATTTTTTTAATTTATAAAGTTGAAAGAGAAATTTCTCTATAACTCTAGCTACCGGTAGTAACCACTACTAGTTTTAGTGTGCAATCTTCCAGGTTTTTCTTTTGCATATCAGTGGTGTGTGTGTGTGTGTGTGTGTGTGTGTGTGTGTGTGTGTGAGAGTATAAGTTACTGAACTGGAGTTGTACTATAAATACAGTTGTCAGCTTGCTTTTTTCACTTACTGACGTATTTGAGTATTTTTCTATAGTACAAGCATTTTCCAGTGTCACTAAAACACTTAACTGAATGGTATTTGAAATGGCTACATAATGTTTTCACATTTGGATGCACCCTGTTTTATGTATTCCTTCCCTAAGGCTATCAGTTTAGATCGAAGTAAATATTTATTCACATGTCAGATTCTTTCCCTAAGCTAAGTCCCAGACTGCCCCACTGAATCAAAGATAAACATTTTAAAGTTTCCTTTCCAAAGAGAGTTTATTGTTTTACACTCTCAGCAGTAGCGTACAGAAATATGTCATGGCTGCAGTCACAAACAATTGGGATCACTTAAAAAAAAAGTCTTTGTTAATATCATAAGAGAAAAGGCTCTTGTTTAATTCGTGTTTCTTAGAATATGAGAGGGTTCAGTGCACCGGCGTGCTTAATGATCTTCCTCGATGATTTTTGCAACGGAGGTAATCCGCCCTCTATTAAAATAAAAAAACCCGGAATTCCCAGCTCAGATTCCTGGGCTCGGACTCCTTAGAACTCCCTGGGCCGACTCCTGGGCTCAGAGCTGGGTGGGTGTCTGCCCGGTGGGTGGGTCAGAAGCCTCGCCTCTCTAGGACGGCCTTGTGCGGGTTTCAGGCGGCCTCCGGCTCCCTCTAGTGGCCTGACCGGCAGCTGCAGCCTCACCTCCTTTCCCATCATCCCGGTGGGAAATCCTAGAATGAAGAAAACCAATTAAACTTAACCTCCAAGGCTGCCAGGGGGTTCTGGTAGTGAACTCGGAAATCACTGAGTTGTAAGCACTTGTCTTGTTACCCTAGTTTAGCAGAATCAGGAAATACTTGCGAAGGTTCTAGGACCTGCTAGAAGTAAGGGTAACAAACTTTGAGGGGAGCTAAAGTATTAACATTTGGTCTGCATCTGAAGTGTATGAGCGCACATACAATTTTGCAATCATAGGTGTGTGAGTTTATATGTCCATGCATATGCACACACACACACACACTTTTATACCTCCCTCCCCTTTTAAAGAATTTTAAGTATGTCGCTGGGTCCTTAGGTCTCTTTTTGAAAACAATCCTTTCTTATGGCTGCCTAATAGAATAAATGCTGCTGTTTATTTTATAGGAATTAGATGCCACTCATTTCTTGTAGACGTTATAAATGATACCGGGATGAAGAGCCTTTAAACAATTGAACTCTGATTATTGTCTTGCGGTAGAATTTTTGGGTCAAAATCATCTGAACTTTCTAAATTCTATGAATATTTAATTCCAAATTTTCTCTCAAAACCCTGCTCCAAGAAGGGGTCAATGGGGGAGGGGGGGGCGGAGAGACATATGTAATACTTTCAACAATAAAGATTTAATTTACAAACAAACAAACACCCTCGTGGCGTGGGGAATGTCTGCCTGCCAGTGTCATCATTAGTGCTGTTCTCCCACGGGCCATTATTTTAATTGGAATTTTTTTCCTTAGGCCGGAAGCTGAGAGGAAAAGCCTTTTATTTCGTCAACGGCAAAGTGTTTTGTGAGGAAGACTTCCTGGTGAGTTTGACCCCCAAGCCTCCCTCCCCACAGCCCTGACCAGAGTCGGGGGGCAGCACGCGGGGGGCCCGGCCAGGAGAGGAGGGTGGCCGCACTGCTCCCGAAAGGGGTCCTGACTGTCCTTCTGGAGATGCGTGGGGTGGCCCATGTGCCCGAGGCAAATGACAAGCCACTGAGCTTTGTGCTTTGAAGGGACTTGAGGGTCACTCGGCCTGTCCTCTTGTTGCTTCGCCCACTTCTGCCTACTCCACCCCTCATCCCAAAAAAGCCTCCGCACTGCGATGCAGGCCTTCCTCACGTCTCCCTCTGCCTGCTCTCCACGGATCCAGCCTCCCCCATGCACGGACAGGCCCTCCGTGTGCAGCCCTGTCACCTCTGGGGCCAGCTGCTGACATCCCGCCGCCCACAGGACAGTCCCGGGCTGCCCCCCGGCTCCTCCCGCTCCAGTTGCCAGAAGCAGAAACATCACCTCGCCTTGGGTCCTCACCTCGGAGAACTGTGTCCTAGGTTCCTCCTGTCCCCTCCTCCTTCCCGCCGGTCCCAACGCAGCCACGCACTGAGCCTCGTGCCACCAGGCCCGCCCGGGGCCTGCCTAGCTGGCAGTGGCAGCGTGGCCCAGCCCGATGGCCGGGTGCCCTCCTCCGCACTATCTGCCTGTGCACCTGGCCTTCGGGCGCACCCCCCGGGTTCAAGCATGTGCAGAAAAGCTCTCCGCGTCAGGAGCCTGCCTCTCCCAGCCCGTGACTCACTCATTCTGCACTTGCCGTTCCCCGCACGCCCGCCCGCCAGCCTCCCTTCCTGCCTTAGCTTGTGCCGTCTCCTCTGCTTGGAATGTCTTCACCCTTTCTTTGCCCGGGTAACTCCCGCAGCCTTCCTTGTCCCTCCTGCCCCCAACGGGCTTGCCTCCTCCATGCAGCCCCCCGCCCTGGCAGATGGTTAGCACACAGCATCATGTCCGTTTATAAGCCTTTCCCTCTGGACTGTAGAGAGGGTACCCCTCGGGAGGGATGAGCGAGCTTCTCCACCTCAGGCCTGAGATCCGAGCTCAGTGCTGAGCATAGCGTGCGGCCGGGAAAGGGAGCTGAACTGAGCCTGCCTTTCAGGGATGCGGACTGTGAGGCCCAGAGGGGGCCGGGCCGGCTTCTTTGTGTGGATGGATGCATGTGACTCATGTTTGCCGGGCATAGACACGCAAACCCGAGCTGGCTTAAGCCAAAAGGAAATTCGTTCCAGCAAGGCCTCCGGGAGTCATTTTCTCTTTCTGGCCCTGCCTCTCACTCTCACTGTGTGTGTGTCAGACTCGGGTGGGCGCTAAGCGATGGCCTGATGTGCGGGCCCCGCGTTTGTTCGGAGCCGGGGCAGACAGTTCCTGGCGTCTCCATGGCTCTTGTTGGGTCTCATGGCCATCCTTGGGCAAAGTCATTGGTGCTGGCGGAATGCGAGGCTCTGGTTGGCCGGGGCCGAGTCTGTGCCCCACCTTGGAACACAGTGTGGGGTCAGTCCCACAGGAATGGTGGGGTCCCGAGTGAAAATACAGAACTGTTGTTACCCATAGAACGGGAGAAGGTGCCAGACAGCAGAAACCTCAACTGGTGGAGAGTTGCAGAAAGTTCCCCTTTTTCTTCCCCACCTTCCTTTCCATTACATTTCCCCCTTAAGTAATATTTGCAATATCTAAACCCAGTGTGTAGTATCTCATATGTTTTCTGAAGAGAGTTCCTCATTTCTTTTAAGACTCCTGCTGTGTGTGTGTGTGTGTGTGTGTGTGAGGTAGATAATACCGAGTTTCTTTGAAGCTAACTGTAAAAGGCAGTGGCTTTTTAACCAGAAATGGACTTGAATTTGAATCCTGTCCTTACCCCTTAGAGGCTGTGTGACCTTGAGAAGGTCACTTAACCTCTCTGAGCTTCCCTTTTGAGAAACGGTTAACATGGATGCTGCAGAATTGTTTTAGGGCTCATTGGAGTGGTGGTCTCAAACTTGAACGGAATCCTTCGAAGGGCTTGTGGAAACCCGGATTCCGGGCCCCACCCTCTGAGTTTCCAACTGGGCTGTCTCCTAATAATTTGCATTTTTTAGAGTTTGTAGGTGATGCCTGAGAACTCCTCTTCGAACCGCCTGGTTGGACTCAGGCCCCTCGGCCATGCCATGGGTACTCAGGTGTACTTCCTAGGGCAAGTGGTATTGCTATTGGTCATGGCTTTTGTGGCAGAAATGATTCCATGAGTCATCACACAGCTGTGTTGTCCTCGGGGAAATGACAGGTTCCTGAAAGCGTGACACATCTTTCTGAGAACGTCATGGCTGTCCTCATGGCCGGCCGGGGAGAGGCTGGTTCCTCTGCCCTGCCTGGGCTAACTCTCTCTTCTCTTTCCTCGGCAGTACTCTGGCTTCCAGCAGTCAGCGGACCGGTGTTTTCTGTGTGGCCACCTGATCATGGACATGGTGAGTAGGGTCAGCCGAACAAGATAAGAGCATGGTGAGAGGGGGAGGCCTGCAGAGAGCAGAGGCATTGACCACGGAGAACCGTGTTTCCTAGCTCGACTTGTGGTTGCAGTTTTTATTAACGTCTGGTTTTATGGAAAGCAGATCCTATGCAATACGCCCTGTTTGATGTTGGCTTGCATTGGTATCCGCCCCCTCAGCCCTCCAGTCCACACAGCGTTGTGTTTCTGATGATCCTCTCTGCTCTGGGCTGTCCGCACGCTGGCCTCCCTCTGGTTTCCTGTGATCCCTGCAGCATCCTAGCTGAGACGCCCAGTGGAACCTGTTTTTACTACGGAATTCTCAGCTGCCTTGGCGTTGGGCGCAGAAAGTCAGATAAACACGGTGCTTTTCCCCTTTGCTCTGCTCGGCTCAGTCTGTTCCTAAAACTAATTAAATTTTTGTTGTTGTTGTGAATCTTCACCTGAGGAGATTTTTTCCATTGCTTTTCAGAGAGAGTGGGAGGGAGGAAGGGAGAGAGGGAGAGGGAGAGGGAGAGGGAGAGGGAGAGGGAGAGGGAGAAGGAGAAAGGGAGAGAGAGACAGAGAGACAGAGAGAGACAGAGAGAGAGAGAGAGAGAGAGAGAGAGAGAGAGAAACATAGACATTGATGTGAGAAAGACACATCAACTGGTTGCCTCCTGCACCTGCCCCAACCGGGGACAGAGAGCGAAAACACAGATTCCGGGCCCCAGGATTTGAGACCCAGGTACGTGCCCTGGACCGGGAATAGAACTGGAGACCCTTCGGTGTGCAGGCCAACACTAACCACTGAGAACACCAGCCAGGGCCCAGGATGAATTTTTGAACCAGGGGAACAAGGAACAAGTTTTATTCATTCTATTCCTTGCTGAGCCACTGGCTCTCTGAGTGTGTCCTGGGCCGCGGTGTCTTTATCTCTTCAGTGGAGATGGTGTCCCCTTCCTGGTCTCCGTAGGGCAGGGGTGGGGAGCCTTTTTTCTGCCAAAGGCCATTTGGATATCTATACCATCATCCATGGGCCATACAAGATTACCAACTTAAAAATCAGCCTGCTGTATTGGGTCAAACGTTTAATTAGCTCAACCTAATGCCTTGGCAGGGCCAGATTAAACGACTTACAGGGCCCCCGGGCGGGCGTTCCCCAGCCCTGGCTTACAGGGTAAGGCTGTGGGCCTAAGGAATACGGAGTTCTTACTCTGTCTCAGGGATCAAGTGCTCACCAATGGAGCGTGGCCCTGTAGGTTTTATTTAATATACTAGAGAAAACAACATAGAACTTTGTTTTAGTTGTAAAGAGTTGAATAGCCCTAGCTGGTTTGGCTCAGTGGATAAAGCGTCGGCCTGTGGACTGAAGGTTCCCAGGTTCGATTCAGGTCAAGGGCACATGCCCAGGTTGTGGGCTCCATCCCCAGTGGGGGGCATGCAGGAGGCAGCCGATGAATGATTCTCTCTCATCATTGATGTTTCTATCTCTCTCTCCCTCTCCCTTTCTCTCTGAAATCAATAAAAACATATTAAAAAAAGAGTTAAATAAATCCCTTTTTTCTGATCCATTCATTCCTTTCAGGAGAAGGGAATTGCTAAGAGTTGCCTTTAAAAAAACAACAACCATTTTTATTGAGAAACAATTCATGGAGTAAAGGACACCCCCCCACACACACCCTAAAGTGTGCAGCTGATGAACTTTTACACTTGCAGATACCCACGGCAGCACCTCCCAGGTCAGGATGTAGATCATATCCCACAGTCCGCACCCCAGAAGGTTCCTCCCTGGCCTCCTCCCTGTCGAGATCCCCCTCCCACAGGGGTCCCCGCTATCCTGACACCTCTTGCCTCGGGTTTGTTTCGCTGGTCCTGGAGCGTCGTGTAAACGGAATCATACAGTACAGACTCCTTGGGGACTGCCTTTTCTCGCTTAGGAAGGTGTTTTTGAGATTCATGCATTCGTGGTTACCTGTGTTGGTAGTTCGTTTGTTTTCCTTGCTAAGTAGAAGTCCCTTGTAGGGATATAGCAGTTTGCTTATCTCTTCTCCTGCTGGTGGGGTTCGGGTGGTTCCCACTTGGGGGCCACGTGGGAATAGAGCTGCTGTGAACACTCTTAGGCATGTCTTCGATGGACATAAATACTCACTCCTGCTGGTCCAGGGATTGTACTCTGAGAACCATCGACTTAACAGGAAAAATGCTTTTTCTCACCGAACAAGAGTGTGGAGGTGGGCAGTGCCACGGTGGGTGAATCTGGTTACGTGGTGATGTCACCAAGGACATACATCCGGCTCTTCTCCTCTCCCCACGCGTCTCAGCACTGTCCCGGCTTCAGGGTGGCCTCTTACAGGTCCAGGTGTCACATCAGGGTCAGTGACACTGAGAGGAAGGGCTTTTTCTTCACTGTGCTTAAAAACAACAACTAAGAGGCTTTGCTTGCACTTGGATTTTAATAATCGGCTGAGTCTCGGCTTATCATGCCTCAGGGTCAAAGCCGCTTAGAAGGAGTTGGAGGTTTTCTCCGAGCTCTGCATTTTCACGTGGAATTGCCTTTAACCTTTCCACATACTCGCTGCTCCCCAAATCCAGGATGGATCCTTTTGAGGCCCTACTATGCATCATTTCCTACAAAGAACCGTAAGGCTTTCTGATGGGGAGCCATTGAAATTCCCTCCTGGAGTTTTTAGGAATTCAGGAGGAAGGTCCTATTTGGCCTCCTCCTGTTTATACATGTGACTGCATCAGCTTTCCTGCCGCGTTGCCTCTTGACCGTGGTCCACGTGAAACGTGGTATGTGTGCCTCGCGTGGTGTGTGTTCACATGGTCCCTCCGCCTGATGTTCTCCCTTCCTCCCCGTCATCCCGCTGAGTCCCGGCCTGGTCCTTTGTGTCCCCAGATCCTGCAGGCCCTGGGGAAGTCCTACCACCCCGGCTGTTTCCGCTGTGTCATCTGTAACGAGTGCTTGGATGGGGTGCCCTTCACCGTGGACTCAGAGAACAAGATCTACTGTGTCCGCGATTACCACAAGTAAGGAGGGCCGGGAGCCGCACGTGTGAGCCACGCAGTGGGCACGCAGCAGGTGACAACAGACACCTGCCGAGGCGTGTCTACAGGCGGCTCGTCCGTTAGCCCACAGCCCGGCAAAGGCCTAATGGTTTGCGGGATGGAGCAGGGGCCTCGGAGCTCAGCGGATGTCTGTGCAGACAGGAACTGATTAAGGAATTAAGTTTACTGGGGAAAAACACCACACCGAATACCCCCAGATCACATCCTTCAGGCCCTGTGGCTCCAGCTTTGATAACTTAGAAGGCACCGGTTCAGCTGGCCTCCACGATCCGTGTGCCTGGGCCTGTACCAGGCTCCTCAAGGGGAGAAAACAGACAGTCAGCCGAAACCAGTTTGGCTCAGTGGATAGAGCGTCAGCCTGCGGACTGAAGGATCCCGGGTTCGATTCCGGTCAAGGGCATGTACCTTGGTTGCGGGCACATCCCCAGTGGGAGGTGTGCAGGAGGCAGCTGATCGATGTTTCTCTCTCATCGATGTTTCTAGCTCTCTATCCCTCTCCCTTTCTCTCTGTAAAATATCAATAAAATATATTTTAAAAAAAAGAAAGAAAAAGAAAACAGACAGTCAGTCTCTGTTCCGAGGAGAGTGAGGGGCCAGATGTGCTCGTTAGCACTGGGGATGGATCCCGAAGCATGAGGAAGCGAGTCCCAGTGAGTGAGCCAGCCCTCTGTCCAGGGCTGGAGGGGACAGGGCCGGGCCGGGAGGATGGCTCCCAGGAACCCTGGGCCTTGCCCTCCAGAAGCACAACCTGCATCTCACAGCTTTTCTGCTCTCCCCACAGGGTGTTGGCCCCCAAGTGTGCAGCCTGCGGGCTCCCCATCCTTCCACCTGAGGTGAGATGCCCCTCAGACCCGGGTCGCCCACGACAGGAATTTCTCCTGGGGTCATTTCCAGGCTCTGTCCTTCGTGTCCTCCCCAAGGAGCCCCTTTCTCTTTCGCCAGCTTCCCCAGCCCCATGCCCTGCGTGTGCCCTCTTTGTCCGCAGTCAGGGCAGACTTAACGCTAACTCCTAGAGTAGAAGGTGAGCAGGTGGCTTTCTCAGTGTTGAGGACATCCCAGAGGGTGGGACTCCTGTCCCTCCATTTCCCGTAAGTCAATGTGTCCCTTCCCCCCGTGTTAGTATCTTCTCCTAAGGCCGCCTGCTTGTTACTCAGAATCTCCCCCCCCCCCCCCCCCCCCGTATGTGGAACCCAATGAACTTCTTGTTCTCGCTTTTTCTCGGCCCAGGGCTCAGATGAGACCATCCGTGTCGTGTCCATGGACAGAGATTACCACGTGGAGTGTTACCACTGCGAGGTAGGCCTCCCCCTGCCCAGGCCCCCAACACCTGCTTAGCAGCCCAAGAGCAAGCCGGCCCAGGTGGCTGTGGCAGGAGGCGGTTAGGTTTGGGCCTGGGGCTGCCGTCAGAGCGGATGGAGGAAATGGGATGGAGCCTGTTCCGGGGGCCGAGAGGGGAGGAGAGGTCGGAGAGGATGCAGATGTTTGGGGCATGAAGGTCTTTACTGTTTTCTCTAAGGCCTGAGTCCGTGGCAGCTGCCCCGCCTGAAGCTGCGGAGGGGGAGGAACATGGGGAATGTGGGTTCAGGTCCTGTTTGGGGGCCACGTCTTCAGGCAGGTGTGCGACATGGGGAATAGACCCCCCCCCCCGCCCCTCCAGCTTGTACCAAGCATGTCAAACATGCGGCCGGCTGGCTGCGAGTTTGACACGCTTGTGTAGGCTGTTCTATCTGCCAGGAACCTCGTTCTTAGCCGAGCCCTGGAAATCATGAAGAAATTTCACCCCACCTCACCCCCCTTGGAAACAGGGATGTGGCTGATGGGTGTGAAGGTGGGGGGCACCATCTGCCCCTTCCCTACCCTTGTATCACCCCCAGGCTGAAGGAGCCATGGGTGCTGAGGACTGTTAGGCCAGCCAGGGGTCGCCCCTCACCAGCCCTTGTGAAGGGTGCAGACGCTATAAGAGCCCATGGCCTTCCAACCAGAACTACGTGGAAGGAGATGAGACTTATTTTGTAATGCGGGGGGTCAGGAGAACAGGAGCGTGGGTACGGATAGCTTGATCCCACCTCTGGCGCCGGCGCTAAGGCAATAGGTGGGACTTGTCAGTGGTGCCTCAGGCGCTGCGGGCAAAGTGAAGCTACACACATCCAGACCAGCACCGTCTGGTGGAAATCGAGAGTCACAGATTCAGGTCCTGCGTGTTATTTTGTTTCCTAGTAGCCACATTAAAAAGGTAGAAATAGTCGGGATCGATTTTGGTGATAAACTGTATTCAGCCCATTCTATCCAGAGTGTTACCATTTCAACATGTAGTCACTAAGAAACATTTTTCACGATTCATTTTATATTCCCCCCCCCCCGCCCAAGTCTTGGAAATGTGGCGTGTGTTTACACTGACATCACATCCCAATTCTCACCAGCCCCATTTCAAGTGCAGGATGGGGACATGTGGCCGGTGGCCCCGGGGTGGGACAGTGCAGCCCAGACCTTCCCCGGGGAGGGGGCCTGGGGTCCTGCGTTCGCCACCCCCGGGGGAGTGGCGCTGGCCTTTGGCAGCCCTTTTGCTTGGCTGCTGCTGGACATGTCTGCCTCTCCCAGGACTGCGGCCTGGAGCTCAACGACGAAGACGGCCACCGCTGCTACCCCCTGGAGGACCATCTCTTCTGCCAGCCCTGCCACGTCAAGCGGCTGGAGAAAGGCCCCCCGCCCGCAGCCCTGCACCAGCACCACTTCTAGCCGGAGCCTCTCGGACCGCGGGGCGGGGAGAGGCCAGGGTGCAAAGGACCAGTCCGCCTGTTGATTCTGGGAGTGGAGTTGGGGTGGGGGGAGGAGGCGTGGCCAGCGAGTGCCTGCGCGCATGCGTGGGGCCCTTTCCTTTCGACCCTACCGTCTGGGGTGTGTATTTCCCACGGGCCTTTCTCCCTGCTGTGCGTGCATCAGATTGCTCAGGAAGACGCTAGGACCGGGTCACTGGAGAGGGCAAGGTGTGCACGGAGCGTATTTCCTAAGATCTTGGGGGAGGGGTTCCAGCTGCGAATGCATTCAACCCTTCCTCTCCCTCCAGGGAAATACTGCACCCCACGTGCCCCTAGACGCGTAGAGTGATTTAGGGCTTCCTTCCGCCCCAGAGCCTCATTCAGTAGAAGGGCTGCAAATTACGTGCTCTGCATCTTGGGGAGCATTTTCTAGGTAAACCAGAGCCAATGCCGAAATAAGCGAGACGGGGCACCCTCCTGTCCCCGGTCCCCTGCCAGCATTCTGTGTGTCCCCGCAGATCTGCCTTCCCTGTGGGCAGCCGGGAGCTGGCGGAGATCTGCCTCGCTCTAGCCTAGCGGAGTGCCCCGGGACAAAGGACTTGGTGCGGGCACCAGGCCTCTTTGCCCACCGTTTGCCCTTTCCCCCTCTGGCGCTCTCCAGGGTCTGTGACTTGGGAGTCGCTTCTGCAAAGGCAGGTCTCCGGATCTCACGTGCCTGTTCAGCTCAGGTAAGGCTGGGCTTCTGGAAGTCCTGCGTCCTGAGAGCCAGCCCCTTGTCCACCAGGAGTGTTTGTACGTGTGTGAGGCCTCTCAGCCCGGTGGAGGGCGCGCCTGAGGATAAGTTATTAGTCATTTCACGGGTTTCTCTCTTGCCCCACTCTTGGCACCGGCATTATTACATTGGAAGAAACCGGTATTAGGTACAGTGCTTTTGTCTCTTTTTTTTCTTTTTTAACTGTTTCCCTCCACTTTCAGTCTTCCACACACACAAAATACCTCACAGATACGAGCATCACCAAATCGCAGGTAAAGGAGGAAGTGGACCGTCGCAGTGGGCTCAGATACCTTCTTTGGTGCCTTAGGAACATCTAGCTTCATGCCAGCCACACTCCAGTGGGTCAGGGCCCTGGGACCCTAACCAAAGGCCAGCAGGGACTAGATGGAACACTGGGTGCTACTGCCTTACCTGTTTCATCGTGCTGGCTCCCCGGGGTGGCTCCTTGGAGGGCCACCCCCTGGCAAGTTTCCAAGGCAACTTCTGAACTGAGGAGGCAGAATTTGCCTTGCATGTCACAGTCCTGAGGCCCGAGGTCAGGATCCCTTGGCATTTCAATAGGAAGATATATACATTCATATTTGTAAAAGGTTGGCTGGCATTTGCCCTCTCAGCCTGTGGAGAGGGCCCCGGAGCCTTGTTGCTGGAGCACTGGGACCATCTCACCACGGCCAGGCACGGCAGCTGGCGTCTGCTCTCTGCCTCCTCACCTGGTACCCCCAGCCGGGGGACTGGGGGACTGGGGCCGAGGAGGGTGGTCAGTGGAGCCATCCTGGGACTCCCAGACTTTCCCCCCTGGCCCAGCTTCCCTCGCGGGCCACGTTTTTGACTCATTCGGTAGCAGTTGCCTGTAAGACGCAAGAATTGACACCATGGATTGTTGCACATTTTTATGAAATGTATTCTACTGGGGTCCTTTGGCCAGATGCCAGTTCCAGGCTGTGTGCTCTCATTGGTTCCTTTTTTGCCAGCCCTGGGGCCGGGGAAGGGACCCCTGGGGTCACACCCCTGTCTTCCCATCAAGTCATCCAGTTTAGCCTGGGCAAGGCTGTGGGCAGAGGAAGCCAGCCAATGCGTCTCAGCCTGTCTTTGCCAACCCATGAATGTTTCTGGCCTCGCGGACTCACCTTTGTTCCACTTTCAAGTCCAGTGAGTGAGCCACTGATAGAAGTAGGAGGCGTTTGTTTGCAAATTGGGTAAGGAGTTAGTTAAATCTGTGATTCAGTTTTTTAAGTGAGATTTTTAAAATAGACTTTATTGGGGTGATTCAGATCCCGCTGTCAATATGGCATTTTTGTGTTATTGAAGAACAATGAGAATTCCCAGACGAAACCCGAGCAGCAACCTCTCTTGTGATCCGTGTCCCTGGAGAGGGTACCAGGCAGGATTCTCGTTTTTCTCTCTCCTGCTCAGGCCTTTGCACATAAGTCACAAGGAGATGTTCGCCTACCTTGTTATTTTAAACATTCTGTACGTTATTAGCCAAGTGGACCTGTAATGAGGTTGTACTTAGAAAACAAGCGCCTGGTAGACCAGGACGAATACGTTGGTTGTAAAAGTTAGAGCAAATAGCCCTTCCCAAGTTCCCTAGACAACTCTTTGACTTTAGCTAAATGAGGAGAGAATTATGGCCTGATTCCAGACCCCAGCGCCAGCCTTCTCCCTTCCCTCATTGCCCTTTAAATTTTTTTTTATTTTTATTTTTTGCTTCCCACTGCCCCCTCCCCACCCCCTCAGGTAGGGCCTTTCAAAAACTGCCTGGGTGGTCTAAAGGCCGTGTAACCTAGGTTGGCCCGCTCTATCAGGAGTCTCTGTCTCTGATATCAGTTTCCCATCTGTCACTGAGTAAACAGTGATTTATTCATCTCTCACCATGGGAGGGCCTTTAGTCCTGTCCCTGTCACTGCCTACTGTCCCCTGCCCTGCCCCACAGGACTTTCCTTGCTCCCCGGCTAGTGCTGGGGTGACAGCCACTTTCAGCTGAGTTCTGAGGTTATGCTGTTGAGTCCTGGGTGGTGGGAAGGATTGTCACGGAGTTCCATCACCTTCAAGGGCTGCCATCACCTTGTTTCCTTGGGTTTGGGTCACACTTACAAAAGGGAAAACGGAAATGTTAGGACTTGAAAATTATCCACAATCCTTTGCAGGCCGTCTTTGTATGCCACTTCCCGTGTGTGTGAAAGTGTGAGAACTGTGAGGGCTGCTGATACGCTTGCAAAGAATGTATGCGAGACTTGCCCCCCAAACCATGGTTGCTAGGTGCTGTTGTTAATAAGACCCTGTCTGCCAGGAAACCAAATTCTTTGTACTCTCCTTTGTGCCACGAATAGTCCTAATTTCCCAGTTACTATTTGAAGTAACTTTTTGAAGTTAACAGATAAAAAATGAACAACATATATTGGCTATCTATTGTTCTGAGCCAGAACGGGACAGATGTGGGAAATTTCCATCAAGAGTATGAAAATGTTAACTGTGCAGCGAAAATTATTTTCCTCGGTGTCTCTTCTTTTCTACAAATTTATTCAAAAATTTACTGTTCCTATAAAGTTATGCACAATGTTTCACTGTTAGTATAAAATGATTTAACATGTCATAACAATAAAACTGCATCAATTTGTAGACCATTAAAGTGCTCTCCAACCTGATAATGTTGCCTGGGTCTTTTGTGTGTTGAATAAGAAGACGGTGCTCATTGTAAAGTGGATTTGGTCTCCTTTTAGAGCTCTGGATTTTTTAAAAAAATATATTTTTATTGATTTCAGAGAGGAAGGGAGAGGGGGAGAGAGAGATAGAAACATCAATAATGAAAATCATTGATTGGCTGCCTCCTGCACGCCCCCTAACTGGTGATGGAACCAGCAACCTGGGCATGTGCCCTGGACCGGAATTGAACCCGGGACTCTAGAGCTCTGGATTCTTAAAGGAACATATGGGTGTCAGAACAGGGAAGGGACTGAGATTTTGTCCTGAGATGACTATGTTTCAGTCAATGGTGGATTGCATATACAAAGTGGTCCCATAGGTTATAATGGAGCTGAAAATTTTATATTGCCTAGTTATGTAGCCGTCAACATCCTCCTGCAATGTACTAGAGATGAGGTCTTCTGATTGCTAACTAGCAAGGGGTATGGGAGGGAGGAGCATATGGGATCACCATTCCTGCCCAGAGAGGGACTGGCCCTGTGTCCACTCATGTGGTCACCTCCTAGTGTACAATAAACCCACTGGCAGAATGGCTTTGGGGTCCAGAGCCCAGATTCAAGGCCTAACTCAGGCTCCACCACCTAACTGCGCAATGACCTTAAGCAAATTTAGTTTCCTGATATTTAAAAATGGGGATTACAACAGAACTTACCTTAGGAATTGCGGTAGTATTGAATTATTCCAATAAAGAGCTTACAGCCTTAATTGCTCAACAGGAGTGACAGGCTTGAAGCTTACTTGATTTTTCCATTGGAATGACCAACAAAATAAATTACAAATGGTGTAAAAGTAAATGGAAAAAAATAATACAAACACAAAACAATTTGAAAAGAGCACATATGCAATAGAGGAAACCATAAAATAAAAAATATTGATACATTGGAATATATGAAAGTGAAAATTAGGTGCAAAAATATAAGGAAAAGGTAAACAATAATCTGGAAAAGATTGCAATGCAATCTTTGATAGTAAAACATTCATATCCTTTATATTACAAAAAGTCTAACAAATCTGCAAGAAAACATTGAATGCCTACATCAAGAGAAAATACATCAAGTAAAAGGAACTTTTGTTTTTCAATTATAAAAATTGCAAAGAAATAATGAAACTTGTAAAACAGTGTTGATTAGAATGCAAGGAAACATGTTATTGATAGAAGAGTTTATTGGTTTTTTTGGAGGGCAATTTTAAAATATGTACCATGGGGTAAAAATGTCCATAAAATGGACCTTAAAAATGTCCACCTGATCATTTCACAGCTATAAATTTATGACGTATATGAAATAATTCAACACAGAATTATTTTTAAAAAGTGTAAAACTGACAACACAAATTCCCAACAAGAGTAATGCTTAAAATATTCTCTAATGAGATATCTTTGGAGAATATTTAATGACCTTAAATCTCAGGCAAAAAGCTAAAGGGACAAAAAGAAAACGAAGCCATTTCTGGTACAAGCGGGAATTTGGAAAAATACGTGTGGGTAGATCCATATTAAATTGTGGAAGAAAAAAAAAAGGCCTCTAAAGGGGAAAATTATGATGTTAATAGTAATGATCTCGCGATGAGAACTGGCATTGTTTTTATTCCCAATAATTTTCGGTAGTTTACAAATGTTCTATATTTCCTCAGGAGGAAAACACGTTATATTGGACAGATGATCAATCGATGAGTGTGACTGGTTAATGGACAGTGTTGGATGCCTCAGCCACTCCCCGGCTTCGAGTCCCCTCTCCACCGCAGACGTTTCGGGCCTTCCCAGGTCTTTGAGCCAGGCACCTATAAAATGAGGGGACTAGACAAGATTGCCTGGGTCTTCTTACCGTAAAAACACCCGTGTCTTAAGGTTTCCCGATGGCATTGGGGGGCCAGGTTACCTTGGGACCTGGAGATCTCCAAGGACAGGGTTGCAGACTCCTTGCACCGCGGAGCGGCTCAGAGGCGCGCAGCCGCAATGCAGCAGTTCCTTCCCCAAAGCGGGTCAGAGCTGGAGCCCACCCCATCCCTGTAACCTGACAGTGCCCCGCTCTCCAAACCACCGCCCGGCTTCTCTTCCACGGGGAAAGGCCAGAACTGCAGCCCTCAGTGCGCCTTTGCGTCATCCGGTGGCTAACCTCCGGCCATAGTACGCTCCCGCTCCCCTGCCCACTGCACTCCAAACGGCTACCTTTCCAGCTGTGTCTTCCTAAATGTGCCCCATTTTACAGACTCTTCAAGTGGATCATTAATAGGGAGCTTTGCAATTTACAAACCATCTCGTACAACTCCGGGTTCCAAATACATCTTAAAAGATGACATCTCGGGCAAAATAACGTTAAAACTCCAGATAGTTAGCCTCTACACTTTAATCATAAGTCCTTCCCAAGAAAGGCCTGGAACATCTAACCCAGATGGGACAAAAGTGTACACCTCGAGCCAGCCAGGAGTCGAACCTAGAATCTTCTGATCCGTAGTCAGACGCGTTATCCATTGCGCCACTGGCCCGGTACGAAATACTGCCTCGCTGTAATGTAGATTACCGCTTACGCAGTTTCAACAGGCTTGCGGACACTAGCGCTGCAGTTCTGCCGCAGAGCCAGCCTAGGGCTCCTTAGGCTCCTCCTTTCCCCTGCAAACCCGCTCCGCCAATCCGCAGCGTCGACGTCATTGCGCTCCAACCCTTGACGTGCGACGCGTCTCCTGCGTGCGCTAGTGTAAGCCCTAAGTTTGTCCACGGCCGCCTCCCGTTCGCTCGCTGGCCTGGCGGGGCGTGGGGAGGGGGTGGGAACAGGGCGCTGCAGCCGCCGCGCCAGGGTGACCGGTAGCGCCGTAGCCGAGGTGGCGACGCGGGGCGGGGCGGGCGGAAAGAGGAGGAAGGAGGCGGTGTTGCGGGATGGCGGCGACAACTTACGAGCGGCTGAAGCTGTGAGTCCGCGGGCGGGAGGTTGTTGACCGAAAGGGGCGGCGGGCGGGCGGCAGGTGCGGGCCGCTGGCCCCGGGGAAGGCTCCTGGGTTCCTGGGCGGCGGGCAGGCGTGGGGGCCCCTCGTCTCCCCGCTCGGCCTTCGTCTCCCGGCGCGGCTTCCCCAACGCCCCGGCCGAGTCCCCACAGGCCCGGGGGCGGCAGTCTCCCCCGCCTTTCTCCGTCCCGCGCGGCCTCTACGCCCACGGCCGGAGAGCGCAGCTGCAGGCCGGAGTCCGCAAGCCGCGCTCGGCGTTGGGATGCAGCCTTTCACGGTCCTCACTTTTTTGTGTATGGGTGTGTTTTTTTTCTTTGTTTTTTTGGAGAGGTGGTGGCTGATTGTGTCCTTATTACTCAGCAGAGAAAGTTTTTTTTTTTTTTTTTTTAATTTAATGGACCCATAGCAGCTTGTTGGGAGTCCACATGCAAATCGACAAACCTTTGGGCATCGAAGCCTCCCTGACCAGTGTTTAGGATGCAGGGCGGGTGGGTACAAGTAAAGTGCAGTCAATAGTTTTCAGGTCCTGAAGGATTTACTTGGCTCTGAATATTATACAACTCAAGCATAAAGCAGGGTCTGAAGTCCACGTTGACAGGCAGAGGCTAACCCTGGAATTTTGGCGCTGCAGAACGACTTTTCGGTCAAGCCACGTCCTTGAGGCTTTTTAGAATAGGCTCTGGTTGTTGGGATTATAAATTAGGTCTTTGTAAGGTTATTTTGGCTTGTCCCGGGAAAATAAAAACATGTGTTTCCCTTAGCATTACCGGCTGGCCCCTATGCTTTTCTTGTCTGCGAATAACTTTGTTCTACTCACTTTTTGTTTAATGCTTTAGCCCCAGACTGGAAATCCAGTGGCTGTAGTCTGAGAAGGTCTTTGGCAGTAGAAGCAAGATGTAATCTTTGAGGAGCTTATCCATCCCTCCATAAATTAAAATATCTTGGTACTTAAGCATAGGTATCTCATTTCCTTTGTAGGGATAGGAAGACATCAAAATGTGAGTTGGGCACTTTCTATGCTCCCCAGCACCTCAAGCTCACTTAACTTTCTCGAAGGTTCAAACTTAAAGTTAGGGATGCAAAATTGGGAGTGAGGTCATTTCAACATCAGGTATCTTATAGAAAAGATGAAGATTACTCTTCCCTCAGCCCATTCCTTTTGCCACTTCTCTTTACTGCTGTAATCCTCTTTGAAAAGCGCAGCTGCACCCTTCCCTCCAGATTTTCCCGGCCAAGTTTCCTTATTCTCCCCCAGCTCCCCTTTAAAGTGATGATCACCTTGTTGGGCAATGAGTCCAGCTGTGTCTTTGACCAAGGGTGCTGGCTGGGCCTGTGTCACATGTGCTCTGCTGGCTAATTAGGTTATTGCTGTCCACCTGATAGTTACTAAAGGGCTTAATATGATCCTGCGCCAGGTCTCAAGTGTGTTTAAGCCACACGGAGCCTAGGCTTGATGGAGCTCAGAGTTGGGTTACGGAATGCAGCTGAATTTTCCTGTGGTGAAGATTGAATGGGATGGGGAACTTGAGCTGCCAAGGAGGCACTAAGTGCACCAGTCTGGACCTAAAGAAAAAAAGCTCTACATCCATAAGGGAAAGGAAATTGGGCCCTAAAGTGATGAGACCGATGCTTTTGTATTGATTTTGTGTGGGAAGTGGACATTATAAATGTGGGCGAAAAGTAAATCTGGGGTTATGTGAAAGGCATTCTCTAATTTGTCAGTCCTTAACTTGTTTCCCTGACAAAAAGTTTTGAGTGTTTCTGTAAATGTAAAGATACAACCTTTTTGCAACTTTGTTTTTCTTTAAGGAGTTTGTGAGTTGAAATCTCCCCTCTTACTCCTTTTTGGCCCTTTCTGCTGTGGGCACGCTGGCCAAGGTTTTTAAATGTGGCCTGATCTAAGGAATATTCTTTCTTAGATGCATTTGGAGGTGGAAGTAGTTGCCAACCTATATTAGACTTAGTAGGACACAATAGCTGTTTTTAAAAATGTGTCTCAAGATTTTTAAAAAATATGTTTTAATTGATTTTAGAGAGAGGGAAGGGAGAGGGCGAGAGAGAAACATGTGCCCTGACAAGGAATCCAACCAGCGACCCTTTGGTGCCTGGGATGACACCCTACAACTGAAGCACACCAGCCAGCGCTTGAGATGTGTTTTAAGAAAGATGCATACAAGAAATAGTTTGATAATATTTAATTACAAAAGTATTGCTACTGGGTTTATTTAAATATTGAGGTGCTTGGAATTCTAAATAATAATTTGTTCTGTATCATGCCATACACTTTCTCGAGTCCATCTCTGTCCTGCTATGAAGTTCACCTTTCTAAGTGCTCTGGTTTCATCCTCTGCTCCCTGGCTTACAATCTCCATTTCCATTTTATGGATCTTTAGGATTAAGTCCCCATTTCTAAGCCATCTTTACTTTTAGCCACCTCACAATCTGTGCTCTAACTTTATTTCCCAAAACTGCCCAATGCCTTCTCCCCCCACACCCCTAGACTTGGCATTTTTTTTTTTTTTTTTTTTTTAGCTTTAAGCTTGGGCTTCTTTTGATCCTTGTACCCAGAATGCCTTCTTCTTCTCACCCCCTTTACCTACAGAGCATATCCATGATAGAGTTGAGAGAGATCAGACTTTATTAGTCAGAACAGACTTAGATTCAAATCCTGACCTTGTTACTTGCTTTGTGTCCTGGCCATGTCACTTCTTTTTTTAAATGGGTTTTCATCCACAAAATGGGAACATTACTATTTCATGGGATTATTATAAGGATGAAATACCCAGGTACTTAACAGACGCTCACTTTCTCTGAGAAGCCTTTTTCCACGTCATTTCCTCCACTGAGCTGCCAGACCAGTCTACTATCACAAGGATGAGACACTAAAAACGTCTATATGGTTTGCACATTCTGTCTCAGGATTGACTAACAGTATATTTACTGTCTCATGGACAAAAGGACCGAGAGTTACAGTGATCATTGTGTGCACCACTCACTTTGCCACCTAGAAATGATGAAATCACTATAAATACGTTGTTTCTCCAACTAGGTTGCAAATATGTGGAACCTCTTAACCTTGATTTCTCTCTCCTCCTCCTCCTCCTCAGTACCTAGCATAAACCCTTGTGTAGAGCAGATCCTCTGTGAATCACTCGAGGAAAGGAACTTGCCAGTGTAGAACACCTACCAGCACTGCAGAAATTGAATAGTCTGGAGTAATTTGGAATGTAGTCTTTTGAAATAGCAGCAACTTAAGTCATTTCATGTAAATGTATTTCCAATGGTTCTGTGAGGTCATCGTGGCTAAAGACAGGGAAATAGCTGCCCTTGCCCCACAGTCAGGTCACAGCCCAGCCATGGCAGAACTGGTCTTGGAACAGCAGGCCCAGAGTCTAGTGATCTTTCCATTACACTGCATTATTCAAGTGACCCTTTTTCCCCCCTCTTATCAGATCGCTCTTATCTTAGTCCGCAGACATGTCTGGTATAGAAATGAGTCACTTATAATTGAAAATAGTTATGTCCATATGGGTTTTTTAATATGGGAAACAGAATATTGATTTGTTCAGAATTTAAAATTCATTCTTTTTAAACATCCAGGCAGTTCTTAATATTTTACAACTCCTTTTTCCTTTTAAGTGATTTGTGTATTAATGGGTAATGTCAGTGAGATAAAAATTTGAAATTACAAAATAATTACAACAAATCCATTCTTGGAAACATTCAAAGCATTTTTTAGAAAATTCTTTTAAAAGGTCAACTGAAGTAGGTGTAAGGCAAGAAATCCTTTAGAAAGTGAAGCAGGCAGGCTGACCTCTGAAGAAACATTGTTTCCTCCCTTAGGAAGTTGCCTCTCTTCTTAAAAGATTGTCATAGCTGTGAGGTCAGTCAGGGCAGATACATGCTACCCTGAGAACAGATGTAAACTAAGCTACACTGACATAGTGGTTTTAGGATTATTCACACATCTCTCTGCAAGGAAGGATGGAGGGAAGCTGAAATTATGCTCATAAATTTAGGTACAAATGATCTGAAGTTTGTTTCCAAGGCCTTGGTTGGGTGGAGATTCAGGCTAGAGAGTCTAGGTTAGTGCTAGGCTGCATTAGATCACTTGCTGTGCTTGTTTTAAATGTGTATTCCAAAGCCCCACATTTAGGCCTGCTGAGGCCTGGCAACCTGCCGGTTCAGCCAGCTGTCCTGGTAGTTCTTATGCACTCTAATAGGTATGTTGGGGCTGGGCTGAGCTGATAGAAGAGCACTCTTTGGAGGGCCTGGAGCTCTGCGAGATTTTGCTGTGGGTTAAAGCTTCATATTCGGTGGCATTTAGATCTGGTCTTATGAAGGAGACTGGTTTTTGGAGAGAATAGGTTTTAGGATGGACAAAATAGGAAGTAAATAGGATCTCAAAGATTTGAGGAAGAAGATGGAATCAAAATAAATCGGCTTCCTAGAAGTATCAGCTTGGATTCTGGGTGGTCTGGGATGAACCTGGGCTTATAGGAGAGGGTCCAAGGAGTCACTCAATGAGGGAGATACTGCTGGGACCCAAAGGGAGGAGGGATGAGGATGGGTGGGAGCACCTTCTTGGTATGGGTGTAGTAGGCTCACAGGAATTATTTGAGGAACCACCTTCTTACTGCTTTCAGCTAGCAGCTGCATCATTTTATATTCCCAACAACAGTGCATAAGGATTCCGATTCTTCACAGCCTCATCAATATTTGTTATTCTGTTTTGTTTTGCTTTTGATAATAGCCATTCTAATGGGTGTGAGGTCAGCAAATAGTCATATTTTTTAAGTAGGTTAATTTTACTCATTGCAGTTTGACAGGATTTTGAAAAGGTCAGTTTCCTGAAATATATAAATGTTACATGGGGGAAAAGTATGTTTTCAGATACTAGAAAATCATATTGCCAACACTGAGAGAAAATAAAAATGACATCTGATGTTTTTATATTATAATTAAGTATATTGCCTTACTTAAAATTTAACAAGGGTAATTTTTTAAAAGCACTCTTAAAAGCTATTTGGCTCAGTGGAGAGAGTGTCGGCCTGTGAACTGAAAGGTCCCAGGTTCGATTCCCGTCAAGGGCACATGCCCGGGCTGTGGGCTCGATCCCCAGTGGGGGGCTTGGTCCTCAGTGGGGGGCTTGCAGGAGGCAGGCGGTCAATGATTCTCATCATTGATGTTTCTATCTGTCCCTCTTCCTTCCTCTCTGAAATCAATAAAATATTTTTTTAAAAAAGCTATTGAATCCCAGGTGACTGTAAGGTTAGGTGCGTTTATATTAAATACTAGTGGCCCGGTGCATGAAATTCGTGCATGGGGGGGGGGGGTTCCCCTCAGCCCAGCCTGCACCCTCTCCAATCGGGGACCCCTTGGGGGATGTCCGACTGCCACTTTAGGCCCGATCCCCCAGTGATCAGGCCTAAATCGGCAGTTGGAGATCTCTCTCGCAATCTGGGACCACTGGCTCCTAACCACTCACCTGCCTGCCAGCCTGATCTCCCTAACTGCTCTCCCCTGCCAGCCTGATCTCCCTAACTGCTCTCCCCTGCTGTCCTGATCCCCCTAAATGCTCTCCCCTGCCAGCCTGATCGTCCTAACTGCTCTCCCCTGCTGGCCTGATCCCCCTAACTGCTTTCCCCTGCCGGCCTGATCGCCCCTAACTGCTTCTGCCTCGGCCCCGCCACCATGGCTTTGTCTGGAAAGTCGCCTGGAAGTTGTTCGGTCTAATTAGCATATTACCTTTTTATTAGTATAGATAATAGAATTGCCCTTGTTAAATTTAATTTTTATTTTCTAATTTTATTTTATAATAGTTCTTTATTGTTGTATTACATATGTCCCTCTTCCCCCCCCCCCAATTACCCCCTCCAGCCCGCCCTGAATTTAATTTTTAGTTGCCTGTGATTTATTTTTCTTTTTTTGTCCCATATTTGGGCAGTAATCCATAAAAGGAAAATAATCAACCAAATGAAAGTTGACAATAGGAAGTAATTGTTATTTCAGTATATTACATTCATTTATTTTTAGCTATCTCCCAAAATATTTGTCATCTTAACAGAAACTAGAACTCTGGGTTGATGTTGAATCCCCTGTCTTGAAAGAAACAAGGTAGCATATTCTTGTTCAGTTAGAGGTTAAAATACCCATTGGATTCTGATAACCTCACCAGAGGTTTATATAGGACCAGAGTTCTTTTCAGTATACAGTATCACTTTGAACTTTAGAGATTTTTTATCACAGCATAGTTAAGGAGCAAATCATGTTCTTGAAAGGGTTCCCCTTGTCTTCTAAAATCTATTTCATAAAATAAGCAATGTGAGATAGTTTTATAGAAATGAGAAACATCACAGCAATTGAGGACCTTTCTTTTTGCAGTAGGGAGAGGATTTTCTCCTAGATTTTTGGTTATGATTGAGTCTTTTGTCTTGGTTTCCATGTATTTATTACATCAAAAACTCAGTATGGCCTGTTAACTAGTTCATTTTGAAAAACTGGCAAACTTGGCTTCTGTGACACATTGTAGACTTTCTAATCAGAGAAAACAAACAACTCCCTCTTTCTCCTCTTTATTAGTTACTTTATAACATCATATCCAGTTAAAATCTGACCTGTCAAGATCTTTTCTTAGCTAGGAGTAAGGAAAACAATTTTTAAAATTCTGTTTGTTCTGTCACTGAGCCAAAGAAGACATCAGTTAAAGGCCACATATAAAAACCAACTTAGCCCTGGCCGGTGTGGCTCTGTTGGTTGGAGCTTTATCCCATACACCAAGAGATCTCGGGTTTGATTCCTGGTCAGGGCACATAACCTAGGTTGTGGGTTTGTCCCCAGTTGGGGCACTTAGGAGAAGCGAACAATCAAGGTTTCTCTCTCACTTCAATATTTCCCTCTCAGATCAATGCTCCCCCCCCCCCCCCTTCTTTCTTTCCTTCCCCCCCTCTCTCTCTCCCCACCCTTCGTCTCTCTAGAATCAATAGACATATCTTCTGGTGAGGTTTAAAAGAAAAAAAAACAACAACAACACTTAATGTAGTTTGTTATAGTCTCTAAGAAAATTGATTGGAACTTCTATCATTTTGTGTGAAAAATGCCAAGGGGAATGGATAAGCTTAGAATCCCTGTCTACGGAGGCTTGGTAGCCTGTTTGGTGAAGATTAAAGACAAAAATAGTAAAACCATACTCACCAGCAAACACCGGGTGTTTACTTAAGTCTTTCTGACTCAGTAAGTGCTGGACAGTTAAAGTTAGTTTCCGGTAGCTTTTGAAATGAAACCTGGGAAGCGTCAAGTGTAGAGAATAAAATCTACTAAGGCCAATTAAAGGTGGCGGGAAGTGGAAGGAGGGAAAGGAGAGGAAGACCGCAAAGGGACTCGCAGGTGGCTGTGAGTTGGGATGACGCCTGCTATTTTGACTAGTGGGATTCTGGGTCATTACTTGTCATCACTCTTCTTAGCCGGCGTCACTGTTCTTACCAAATTCCTAAGCCATTTTCAATAACATTATCAGACTAGCACCAGCAACTTAGAATCCCACCGTATCTCCCAGAGAGGTGACATCCAGCAGAAGTCAGAGCCCTTGGACTAGAACTCTCTGCCTTGATCCACAATTACTCTTAATTTTATTTTAATCTCATACATGTATATGGTTTAAAAGTAAACAGTAACAAAGCTTATCATGAAAGAGACCACACTATCGCGCTTCTGCACTCCCAGTCCCCTCTACCCCAGAGACACCCACTTTCAACTCTTTAAGCCATTGCTCTGGTTTTTCACCCCAGAACACCATGTCTGTACTGCTGTTTCCTGATTTTTTCACTTTTAGCCCTCTGATGACTTCCTGCTTTAAAAGATGAGAATTAAGCTTTTATACCACATTCTTTTCCTCCCCTCTCAGTGTAGTTATATTAAGATATGCAGTGGTCATATGGTTATGTAGATGTGGTTCAAATGAAGTCAGGAGTATAGTGTAATTACATAGTCTTATAAAAATGTGTTGTTTTTTCTGGAATTGAAAAGTGGCTGTTTTTATTAACTTTTTATTAACTTTCAGTGTCATTCTCACTAATTAATCTTCAGTTTCAGCAGTAAAACTCCTTTCAAACATATCAGGAAACTCAATTCATTTTCTTCTCTGAGGCTTACTCTGGGAGTCTCTGGACGGGCTGTCCTTCCGGCCGCAGAGCTGTCCTGGAACCTCTCTGCACCGTCATTTCTTTCACGTCTCCTGTGTGGGATTCCAAGTCTAACTCTCAGTTTACTCTATTTTTGTGAAACTAACTTTTCCTTCTTTCTAAGAAAGAGAGCAAGAAGTGTCTTTTAAAATATGGCACACCTGGAAATGTTTTTATTCTGTTGTCACACTTGTTTGATAGTATGGCTATGTATAGAATTCTTACTTTGAAGACCTTGCTATTGAATAGTTCAATAGTGTGGCTGTTGAATATTTCAGTGCTTCTTTTTCTTGTTCCCCCCTTCCCCTTCTCCTTGATCACAGTTGTGTCAGGAGCTTTTACACGTTTCATTTAATCCCCAAAATTGAGCACCCCCACACCCAGAATCTCCTACATACCTTTATTTTCTTAACAGCATTTACCACTGTCTGAAATCACTGGGTTACTTCCTAGTATGTTGGTTGTCTTTCCTATTACAATGTAAGCTCTGTGATCCAGGACTTTGTACAGAAGTACCTAGAACAGGGCCTGGGATGGGGTAGGCACTTGTAACTTGGCCAGCATTACATAGCCAGTAACAGCAATGTCAGGATTAGAACCTTATTTGATGGGTATCAGAACTGAAGAACAGACAGGATGAATAACTTACTCAAGGTCACACAGCACAGGTAATCTGGTTCTATAGATTGGGCTGCTAACTACTATGTTACTCACCTTCTGCATCTTGTTGAAGATAGCAAATTAGAATTTATTATGATTTTCTTGTGTGAGTCAAATTGGTGGTTTTACAGCAAATGAAAATCTTGTCAGAATTAAATGTACAAGTGAAAAGAGTGGCACTGAACACATCAGGACTGCGTAACAGCTTCATCAATTCAGAAACTGGGACAATGATGTAAAATTTAAACCCGGCTGAAATTGTTATAATAAGTAGTTCTTTAGGAGTCTATTTCATTTGGTTTAGTTATTTATGGTTTTAAATTTCTCCTAGGCATATCACAACTGAGAAATTTTATGTGGAAGCTTGTGATGATGGAGTGGATGATGTGCTTATCATCGACCGTGTGTCCACAGAGGTTACCCTCTCAGGTATTGTACAGCCAGGTTTATAAGTGTCAGAAAGATTTTATACGTAAGCTGCAGTAATTAATCAGAGGTGTGCCAGTGTGTGGATCTCTGAGTGTCTTATGAAGTTTTAATTCTTGCTACCTCATTTGATTTCTATGCATTAATTTTAAGCTTTCTCCTTTTTCCGAAACGAAATGGTTTTGAAAATTTTGCGATCTGTAAGGACTTAAAAACATAATTATTCCTTTATCTATACCAGTGGTTCGCAACCTTTTTAATGCCGCGACCCTTTAATACAGTTTCTCATGTTGTGGTGACCCCCAACCATAAAATTATTTTCGTTGCTACTTCATAACTGTAATTTTGCTACTGTTATGAATCGTAATGTAAATATCTGTGTTTTCCGATGATCTTGGGTGACTCACAGGTTGAGAAACGCTGCTGTAGAGCCTAAGACCATCGGAAAACACAGATATTTACATTACGATTCATAACAGTAGCAAAATTACGTTATGAAGTAGCAACGAAAATAATTTTATGGTTAGGGGTCACCACAACATGAGGAACTTGTATTAAAGGGTCGCGGCATTAAAAAGGTTGAGAACCACTGATCTATACTCTTTCAGGATTGGTTTTGTTGATGTCCAAGTTTCTTCTAGCTGTAAGATTGAAGGTATTTTGAGTGTGAGGAGATTGTTTTAGCATTAAGTGTGTGGAATTTTCATAGCAGCTTTTAAAAAATATTCATGACTGTGAGGGTAATTTAATGAATGAAAAATAATATAAACATCACTGACTACAACTTCTGTTTTAGGCAAATGATATTTCTAAGCTTTATCTTATCCATCTATCCAGTTATATTTTGGACTCTTCCTGGGAGAGGGACTAGGGGTGATTTGGTGAAGTAAAATAAGCTTATTTAATGGGGTATTATTCCCTAAACTGGAGTCCTACAAAATATGTTTTGTAAACATGTTGGCTGAAAGTTTAACAGTTATGAAATGAACCCTATAGTCTGAGATTAATAGATTAATTTATTAATGAGGGCATTGATGAAGTCACAGTTCATGGTGATGCCTCTCTACCTGTACAGATTACTTTAGACACCGGAGGAGGCTTTTCCTTCCTCTGTCTCCCTAGAACCTTCGCCTGCACTTCCCACATTCTTAGGCATAGCTAGGCACGTCTTCGTTGCATTCCATTAGTTGCATGTAGAGATTAAAATCATGTCTCAACACTCCTCCCATTTACTTTCTCATTCTCTTAAAGGGATAAAGACCTTCTGGCAAGAGGTTGAATAAATTTAGTTGAAAATTGACATTAGAAATAACCCACAATTTACCTGATAGGAATGCTGAAGCATGTTACATTTGATACCATATCCGGGACAGGCAGAGACCTTAGTAATGTGGACATCCTTATTTCAAATTCTGCCCAAATGGAGGTCTAATGAAGGAGTATTGCTTTCTAACAACAAGTCATGTTTACTTAGTAGAAGTAATTATTGAAATCAAACTAAATTTCCCATTCTTTTGGTGAGTGTGTCCTGTGATTTTTTTTTTTTCTTCTTCTCTTTTAAAGTCAAGAAAGATATTCCTCCTTCAGCTGTCACAAGACCAATATTTGGTATCCTGGGCACAATCCATCTGGTGGCAGGTAAGGAAGAAATAAGAAATAAGCTAAGATGGACAAATAAGGTAATTAAATTGACGCTTGGAGTATAAGATAAAGGAACACTTCATATCATGCTTTAGGCAGTAATCTGTAGATTTAAATATTTGTCATTAATTTCTAAAAGTAATATACCCAAAATGGTTAAATTTATGAGCCTGAGGTTATATTAAAGAAGAATTTTTCATAAATTCTAAGAGGGTTTAAATAATTTAATGCATTGATGGATCAGAGTATTCTACTTTCAACTCTGGACTGAGTTGAATATGACGTAGTGCATGTTAGAGAATGTTACCTGATTCTGAGTAATTAGAAAGTGGTTTTATTAGTCTAAATTTCATTTCATTGAACTTTTAAAATATTCATGTTGTGTCAGGTACTGTGCTAAGTTAAAAAAGATATATGTCCTGCCCTAGACGGTTTTGCTCAGTGGATAGAACGTCAGCCTGCGGACTGAAGGGTCCCAGGTTCAGTTCGGGCCAAGGGCACATGCCTGGGTTGCAGGCTTAATCCCCAGTAGGGGGCGTGCAGGAGGCAGCCGATCAACGATTCTCCATCATCATTGATGTTTCTCTCTCCCTCTCCCTTCCTTTGAAATCAATAAGATAATTTTTTTAAAAAGAAGAAAATATGCAATACTTCAAAAAAAAAAAAAAGATGTACATCCCTTTTGTCCTCACTTTACAGTCTAGTGAGAGGCATGTCAGTAGTAAATTACTGCAGTACAGTGTGACAAGGTTTAGGAGAGAGATGTACATAGGAAAACTGCCAGGGAGGGCACCTGTGAGTAGAGCCTTGAACAGAGCTTAAGAATTAATTAGTGGGAAAGGCTTACCCTGTTTTATTTGTGGGGGGAGGCGGTGGCCAGGGTCAGGGTTGGTGCATTGTGTGTGGTGCTGTGCCGGCTCCTTGATGCCTGACTTTGTACTGATGCTCCAGACTTACGATGGGCTTACATCCCAATAAACACATCATATATAGGTTGAAAATATCCTAAGTCAGAAATGCATGTAATGCACCCAACTTACCGAACTTCATAGCTTAGCCTGGCCTCCCTTAAACGTGCTCAGAGCACTCACATTAGCCTACAGCTGGGCAGCATCTCTGACACATGAACACACAAGTTTACCCTTATGATCGTGTGCCTGACCTCGGCCACTGCCCAGCATCATGGGAGGGTCTCCTACCGCATATTGCTCGCCTGGAAAAGATCCACATTCAAAAATTGAAGTGTGGTTGCTACTGAATGCATATTGCTTTAGCACCATCGTAAAGGAGAAAAGTCCTAAGTCAAACTAGCATAAATTGGGGACCATCTGTAACATTGCATTAACCAGTTATACTACTGCCCCAGCACTTTTCTCTACCATTATAGAATGACCGACAGGAAGGACATAGGAGTGATGGGACATTGTCCTACAGTGGCCAGATCTGATAACTATGTTGATTTAGGCTACACACTGGGAAATGTATTAGCAGAAGCCTGTCTGCCTTGGGGATGACAGAAAAGGGAGAGGGAGGGAGAGAGAGAGAAAGAAGTGTCTTCTGTCTCTACTTGGATCTGCTAAGATCACTGCTTTAGCTACCAAAAGCTTTTGTGTTTGTCTTTTTGAGAAAAATAATTTGGACTTTCAATAGGAATTTTTCTAAATAATATGCTGGTCTTACTATTTATAAATTATAAGATTGCTTTTAAAAAGTAGGGGCCTTTTCTCTGTATAGCACAATACAGTCTGAGTCTCATTCGCTAGCCTTTGGAGTTTAAACAACAAGGACCACTTACTACTTTTGGCATTAGAGTTGCCTTATTTATATTTATCTGAGTTTGGCTTTGCTTTTTTGCAGGAAATTATCTAATTGTCATTACCAAAAAGATAAAAATAGGTGAATTTTTTAATCATGTAATCTGGAAAGCAACAGATTTTGATATTCTTTCTTATAAGAAGACCATGTTGCACTTAACTGATATTCAGGTAAGAAATGGAAGCGCTTACTAATTGTAAAACCCAAAGTAGTACCATGGGAGTGAGAGGGAGGTGGATTACAAAGAATGTTTGTAGAATTTTTTAAGCCTAATTATTTAACCATAAAGCAAGGTCGCTTTACATACTACTTTTACACCTAGCCATAAAATGTATTTAAAAATTCTTCATATATTTAATTTCTCTTGGTTTGTATTTTTAAACTGACTCAATTCTTAACTTGTGAAATTTCATATGGAGAGAAAAGGACAAACAGAAAATGCATGTTCTCAACACCCGATTTTAACTTCATATTTTTTTTTTTTTTGTAAAAAAAAATGTTAGATACCTTTGAAATCCCACTCATCCTATTGCGTTCCCTCTTTCCCATAGAAAACGTTTTCTTCACTTTTTCCACATGTGACTATAAATATGTGTGTACTATTATATGTGTTCAGTCCTCTTTTTGCACGATTCCTGTATGCATGGATTTCAGTTAGCATGGTTAGTTAATATCAGTCCTCCGACAACGTGGTTTACATTTCAGTTATCTTGGTATACTAACTAAAGATTATCCCACTGAAGATGAAAGCGCAGACAAAAAGTGACAACTCTAGGAGTGAAATTCAAATTGAACATAAATTGGGTGTAGAAGAAATAGCTGACTGTGCGAATGCTGATACTGTCACTGTTCCAGAGACTCTAGATACACAGCCAGAGGTTTCAGTGAAGGTGAACTTCTTAATATTAATGAAGTGCTTATGTCTCATAATTACCAAACATCAACAATTATTTTTAAAATCTTTATTTATTGATTGATTTTAGAGAGAGAGAAACATCCATTTGCTGTTCCACTTATTTATGCATTCATTGATTGATTCTTGTATGTGCCCTGGCCAGGACAACAGTTATTTTTTAAAACAAAGATTAAAATAAATGTCAATCTTGGTATTCATTGGGAAAGCCAGCTAAAATGATTATCAGAAAATAAAGATAGATATTACTTTTACAGCACTTTTCTTTTTAATATAAAAAGAAAAATAATTCTACCCCAACCAGTAAAGTTTCTTAAGAACAGGGATGTTATTATTCTCTTGTTATTTACTGGGTTAATGGACCCTTCGTGAATTTATGTTTTTCATTTGACAAATGAGGATAATACTAATCTAGCAGGGTTGTTTTTGAAGGTAAAAGAAAATCTATGTAAAGTATCTGGGACACAGTAGGTCATAACCTGAGTTGGTGACGTTTCATTAAAAGAACTCTTCTGCCTATAGAGTAAAAATTGTGAAGGACATCAAAGGGATGGAGTTCTGCCTCATCAATTAATATAGTCATACGTTACACTAGTTATTGAGTATCATCTGTGAGTCAGGAATTGTCCTAGGTCCTGGGAAAATGGTGAGCATCCATCCCTCTCTCCTCCTCCAAAATATCCTTGTCCAGTGATATTTAATAGGGCCAGACTAACAGGTTTTTATTTTCATTCTTCATGCTTCATGCTGACAGATTCCTTTCAAATATGAGGTAGATTGATTTTTTTTAAATCTCCTTTGTTCACAGTTACAAGATAATAAAACCTTCCTAGCAATGATAAACCATGTCTTGAGTGTGGATGGGTTTTACTTTTCAACCACATATGACTTGACCCATACTTTGCAGCGTCTGTCCAACACTAGTCCAGAATTTCAAGAAATGAGTCTCTTGGAAAGGGTAAGCTTAATTGTCAGGTATTTTTACTTATTTGGGGTTTTTTTAAGGGGCATATCTATTTCTTCCGTAAAAATATATATTGATTTTTCTGAATCCTGACTGTATCAGGATTATGTATGGGGCTTTGACAACTTACCATGTTTAGATATATGTCAATTCCCAATTTAGGACCCCAGTCTGTATGTTACACAGACAGGATTGAGAACCATGATGTAGGTAGTCAGAAATGCAGTATAAATACATTGGTAATCCCCTAGCTCTAGGTGTTCTACAGTCTTACAGATATTAGTAACATAATTATGCTTACAAAATAGATGTTCTAACAGGTAGTGAGTGTTCTTTCTGCAGTGGAGTTACTTATAGTTTTTGCAGCTGGAAAAGTAACAACTTATTGACTTAAGAACTTGCTTTTTTTTATTTAAGATGGGTTTTTATTGTTATTATTTTTTTAAAGATCAGTATATTTTTAAAACTGGACCTCAAATTATCTCAACTTAAAAGTGCTGCTGTTCAGGAACCTGGATGATTGCTGTCTTGATTTTTTATTAACAAACTTTAGTTGTGTTTAGGCAGCAGAGAGAATAAAAGGTTGCTGTCAGTTATGAATCAGATTGAACCATAAGAAATTGCCAGTAATTGACCAGTTTTGACCAATAGAAGTGATAATTTCATTTAGTTCAACTTAAATCAATGTTTTAGTTGACTGGCATTATTAAGATTTCATACTCTAATCTAGTACAATTTATGTAGGTTTGGCTGTAAATTCAGATGTAAATTAAGCAATCAAGAAGTTTGGCTTTTAACTACAAAGTAACTGTTGCTTTTTAAAGCAGTTGCTACATTCTGATTCTGCATTTGGCAGATGTCTCTCAGGTGCCTGTTGTGGACCAGGCACTGTATTGGCCACTTAGGGACACAGCGTGAACTGGCATGGCCCTGCACTGTGGGAGCCTGCAGTCTCCTGGGGAAGCGAAGTCCAGGCAATCACAAAACAAGGGGCACTTGCTGCCGTGGCAGTTTGTGCCAAGTGTAGCGGGGTCCTGAAGGAAGGTGGGTCTCACTCTTGTCTGTGGAAGTCAGGGACAGCTTTACAAATACAACTTTTGAGCTGAAATTAAATGATGAATAGGTCTTAGTGGTCAGGTGACAACGGGAGAGGGGGGTTCTGGGCAGAGATGGTAACAATATTAGGCTAAACTGAAAAAGAAGCCATCACATCTGGGGATGGGGAAGGAATATTTTGTCAGCTAATCAAAAGAGTTGTTCAAGTTAACATAGGGAATCACAAAAGTGATAAAGGCACCACCTATGCTTTAAATGTTTTAGCTGCACGTGAAATTTTACATGGACTGGTCAGTTTTTTTATGTAGGACCATGGACTTTTCTTTGTTTTTGGTTCCTTGATTCCTAATTTTCTTCTCTGGATAAATTACATCCATAACACTTCCCAGTTTGAATGTCTAAAGATTTTGACACAGAGCTATCTGTTTGCAGAATCTTACAGGTTTTCACGGTGCCATTCCCACTTGTAATTCAGCAGCAGCTTTGTTTCAGCAGTTTGCCTTTTATCAAGTTAAATTTCAAAACATTCAGCTTTATAGAAACAGCAGCTTGTTTTTAAATCACATTTCATTGATTTATAAAATATTTTGTTGTGTAACGATAAGTTCAGCTGGCACAGACCAAAGCGGAACACACACCTGAATCTCGGGAAGTGTACCATCCACCTGGTTATAGCCAAGTGCAAGAGTCACTCCCTGCAACTCTCAGCTCGTGGTCATGGGGGTGGGGGTGGGAGTGGGAGTAGTGTGTCAGTTGTTGTGTTTTATAAAGAGAATGGAGAGAATTGGTTAATCTACTGAGTTGTTGAAGGAGCTGCTTCTGTATTTACAGTTTGAACATCAGAATGGCCAGAGATGAGATCAGAGAGTTAAGTGGGGGCTGCCAGATCCCAGGCCTGGTGAGGCCATGCGAAGCTTTGGCTCTTTAGATGAGAGAGAGCCAGCGAAAACTTCCCAGCAGACAGGAGACCTGACCTACCTGTCCCATTAGAGAATTGCTGGCAGTGTGTGAAGGGACCAGAGGGAGGGGCAAGGCCAAGACTTAACTTCATTAGTTAGGCTGGAGTCAAGTGCTGCTGAGGTGGTGGGAGTAGGGATATAGAAGAGAGAGTGGATTTGAAAGAAGACTTAGGACTAAATTGACTAAATATATGAGAAAGAAAGATCCTGAGAGGACTCCCAGGCTTCTGGGCCAGCAGCACTGGCTTGAGGCAGTGAGGAAGGAAACCCAGAGGAGGAGGGCCCCATTTGAGGGGAAGAGTTTTGTTTGGAGCCTGTCAAAGCCACCAGGTGGAAACATTGATTGTCATAGTTTTCTTTCTGTAGAAACTCACCTTGCCAAGAGATGTTTTATTAATTGTAAAACTTCTCTCTTAGGCAGATCAGCGGTTTGTATGGAATTGTCATCTTCTGAGAGAACTTTCTGCGCAGCCAGAGGTAATGTACACTAAATAAAACCTGCTTATTTGTTACAGTCCAAGTTTTAATTGCATACATAGTATAAATGGCTCCCTAATCACCAAAGATTTGGGTAAATAATTCTAATTTAACTCTGTTTATGACTATTAAACTTGGGTCAGGTCTGCCATCTCACATTGTTGTATCTCCTGTAGGAGCCTTAAGTAAAAATACACTGTTTTTATAAGTAAGAGGGAGATGATGGGTTTTAGTGGACGAATAATGGAGAAATGAGGGGCCAGAGCCAAGACCCAGGCAAGTGGAGAGCTCTGCATTTGTCTTCCTGTGGGGATGTGATTCCATAGACGTCACCTTCCTCTGTCCTTAGTTTATACAAATGAAGTACAAACAAGGAGGCCCAACTAGGACGCATAATGTAGTCAATCTGGTTAAAGAGATTTGCCTAATGGCTTTATTTTTTGTCACATGCTTTTCTTTTTGGGGACAGGTAGTTTGAGCTGCAGACAGCTAGTGTGGGTACATCTTTTCCCTAGAGGAGTGGAGTTGTTGGAGATAAAGACTGAAAAGGAGGGATGTTCTGCAGCTGCAGTGGTTTCATTAGTGTTCCAGAATCTGAGTAGTCAAGCCCAAACAATTATAGCACATTCTTGAATTTTCTAATTGAAAAGATAATGTTACATTAGAGAAATTTCTTTAAAATTTAGTTACCCATAAGATTACTACCTTGTTTATACTCGTATGTTACCTCCTCGTGTGTGAATACATTTTATATAGTGCTGTTGGTTTACTTTTAAATTATATTCCCAAATGTAACGTATGTCTTCATTTCAGGTCCATCGGTTTGCTCTCCCAGTATTACACGGCTGTATCCTTACATGATACTATTCTAGTCCTAGCAGTCTTTGTTTGAATACTGTTACAAGGCAGATTTAGTGACAGCCTCAAATATTGCATGAGGAGAGTCTCCAATATTGCAGAATCAAATCAAAAGCAATTTCTAATTCTATAATTATCCGCTTGTAAGTTTGCTTTAAAACTAATCTTTGTCATAGAGATTATAATAAAAATAGGGAAGGAACATGAGCTGGCTGTTGAAGGACAAGCACTATATGCTGAGGAGTGCCTCAAATCAGGGCGGTGCCCTGCAGAGACCGAGGTGATCTTCCTGTCTAGGCGATTTTGGAATAGTTTATTCAGAAGGAAATAATATTGTCACAGGCTTAATCTAAAGCTTTAAAAAGATGTAGTTTCTTGATTAGAGGTATGGTCACATGTGTTGCACACATACAGAGAGATCAACAAGATCCAAGGCCCCAAGGCAGGCTCATGCCTGGAGCAGAGAGTGGCGGTGTGATCAGAGAAGTAGCTGTGCCCAGGTTATGCAGGGCCAAATAGGCCGTGCTTTCACTTCAGCTGTGATGAGAAACTGTTGGGATCTAAACAGAGGGTTGGTATGATAAGACAGGCCAAAGGAGAGCAATGGAGGATGCAAGGAATGACTAGGAGGCAGCCTCAGGAATCCAGGTGAGGGGCAACGTTGCCTAGGACTTAGAGGGTAGCAGTTATGGTGGTGAAAATGAGCAGGTTCTAGATATATTTTGCAGGTAGAACTAAAGGGATTTTCTGACAAATTGTACATGGGATATGGAAGAGAGAAGGTTTCTGCAAATCTACTTTTTTGACCAGAGTACATGGAAGGAAGCCATCCACTGAGGTGGGGAAGAGCTTAGAGGTGGGAGGGAGGCTGAAGAGTATTTAGGGTTCCATTCGGACATGTGAAGCTTGAGATTTCTATAGACATCCAGGTAGGTTTAGTCATACCAAACTCTTCTCTTTCATACACGTGATTTCTCAGTATGTTACATTTACTTAATGTAGTTAAGTTATTACTATGCACTCGTGTTCTATTAATGGAAAGTACTTTGATTGGATTCTCATCTCGAGGAGGAGTTGCTTCAGAGCTGGCGTGCGCTATTACGTGAGAGGTAGGATTAATTTCATCTGCATGCTGCTGTTCTGGGTTATATCTGTCACTACTGAATGTTTTGTTTTAACAGTGATATGACTGTAATCTTTTGTATTTTATTTGTCTTCTTTATCATTTGAAAGCCTCAATAGATATTTATCTGCTGCTTCATTATAATAATTAGATAGGTCTTCTGTGTCTTACTCCAGCCACTGTGTTACGTTGCAAATGTTAAGAGACCCTGCTGCTTCCTGCTCTAAGAGGCACTGATCATGTTATTTGCTGGATGTGTGACAGCAAGCTGAACTCCTTGTGTAGTTTCAGTAACCTGAAATCGTAGCAGAAAGTATTTTCTCTTATTATTCTTGGTTTCTTTGCATGCATAAAGCTACACATGTGACTTTATGCCTTCAACTTTAAAGATTTACATTTGTTCTCTAGGCTTTATACTAGCAAATGCTAATTTCCTTAAACCAAGCCTTTAAAATCTGTATTAAAAGTTACTGTCATTATGAAAAGGAGTTTCTCTAACTTTTTTTTTTTTGCCAGACTATCAGAGTAAAATCCTGTGAACCTTTAGATAAATCATAGAAGTTTTGGGCCAGGGAGTTATTTGGTTACTCTCCCTTATTGTAGGTAATACAGCAGAGGAAGAGAGACACTTAGTAAGTGAGGTGGCTAAGATCACAGAACCTTCCACCCTCTCTAAAAATCCATGGAAAAAAATACCCTTGGGTGAGGATTAACCAAAAAAAAAATGACAAAACACCCTGAGATTTATGGACAAACTTTCAGGAGTCCTTGAGAATTTGTAATTTTTTTCCTTTACAATATATCTCAAGTTTGAGAAATACTGTTTTTGAGGAATTATAGGATTGTATATGTATAAACAGTTGGTATATTAAATAACAACCAACTTTATTTGTTAATAGGTCCTTAATACTCCCCTTTAAGCCTGTTTAAAATGAGCATCTGTTAGCTTTCTGGTCATGTGTTAATGCATTTGTTTTTATAAGTACTTTTCCATTAATTTGAACTGACTTAATTCTCTCCAAGTTAAACTGAATTAGTGAGTTTCTGGTGTGTTTCTTATGTGATAAATATAGTTAATTTAATTTTTTTCAATTTAGGGATTGATTCTGAAGGCCACGCAGCTAACTTTGTAGAAACAGAACAAATTGTGCACTACAATGGAAGCAAAGCTTCATTTGTCCAGGCAAGTTCACCTGTCTGTGGGCAGCCAGCCAGCTGAGCTGGCCTTTCTGCTGGGGTCATAATTTTGTCACATTGAAACTTCTCTCTGCTCCCCTCCTTTTAAAAGTAATATCTTTGTCTACAGTGTGGAACAAGTTCACCCAAAACAAAGGTATTCCATTAACCTGACACTCAGCTTTCTGGCATTTCCTGCCCTTGAATTAGGTCCCTAAAGGAGAGGGGTAGGAATAGGAGGTGCAGGGGTTATGGAAACGGAGCCTCCTTTCAGCCTGATTCTTTAGACTTATTCAGGGCAGTGATGATGGGACAGTGGACTCTACCTGCCCTGACTTCATTGTGAGATAATCTCCTTTTCTCGTTGCCTCCGTAAGGAGTTGTGGATCACTTGCTGCTCCAGAGCATTAGTAGCTAAACATATACATTGATAGACATACTCATCTGAGAATGAATACAGCCGTTTTCCAGTTTTATTATAATGCCAAATTATTTAACAGACATAACTTGTTAATTTCTACTCAGATAAATTGATTTTAGAATTTAGGGAAACACTAAACTGTGTACTACCCTAGCACCATGCATATAAAATCAGAAGCAGAAAAGGGCCTTTCAAATGTATTCCCACAATATGTGAACTTTAGGTTAGGAGCAGGCACGCATGGACTTCTTTCATAGTTGGTAGGTTGTATATATATTTTTCCTTTGTAGTCATCGATATGTATATACCCCATGACAACATGTAAGCTGAGAAAAACAAGTTTGCGTGTATGTTTGTTGTTTTTTTATTTTTTATTTTTTTCACATTTCTCTTTTCTTTTAGACTCGAGGATCAATACCAGTTTTCTGGTCTCAAAGACCAAACCTCAAGTACAAACCACGGCCACAGATCAACAAAGTAGCAAATCATGTGTGTATCTTCCATGCTTTCCTTACTGGCTAAAAATAGCTTATTGGCATTGTAATTTACATATAGAGCACATATTTATTCATCGTAAGGCAGAATTCATCATCTTTGAGGCCTTTCTCCTTGGTCCTGGCACATAGTGAACCTAAACCAAATGGTTGTATAGATGGCATGTTAGAAATGTGGAAGAACAAGCTGTAGTTGAATGCTATCACAAATTTAGATTTTAGAGATTTCAGTAAGATCTGCAACTATATAGTAGTTAGCGAGTATTTAGTGTTTTCTATTTGATACTGTGCTCGGAGTTAAAGTAGCAATATTGCATCTTGGAGTAGAAGGGCTTGTAATTGCTATTGACTACTTGGTATTTAGAATATCTAAAAGACATTTTTCTATAGAGGATATTTAAGGAGATACTTTACATCATCTTATAAGTATTCTTACAGTGTCCTCTGGTAAAGTGAATAACTCTTCTTTTCTTCTCTAGATGGATGGTTTCCAAAGGCATTTTGATTCACAATTAATTATTTATGGAAAACAAGTCATACTCAATCTGGTATGTTTCTTACTTGTTTCTAGGGGAGCAGAACAAACTTTTTTTTTAACCTAACATAAAATTCATCATTACCATTTTTAATTGTGCAGTTTAGTGACATTAAGAATGTTGTGCAGCCATCACTACTGACCATTTCCAACTTTTCCTCATACTAAACAGAAACTCAGTATCCATTAAGCTTAGCTTCCTATTATCTGTCTCCCCTCAGCCCCAAGTAACTCTGATCTACTTTCTGTATCTGTAAAGTTGCCTGTTCAAATAATTCTTGTTCCTTTGTGTCTTGCTTATTTCACCTAGCATAAATTTGTTAAGGTCCACTCATGTCACAGCATGTATCAAAATTTCATTCCTTTTTAAGACTGAATAATACTCCATTGTATGTGTGTACCACAGTTTGTATATCCATTTATTCATTGATGGACATTGGATTGTTTTGAACAGAGGTGTAGGAATTCTTGCTCTCAATTCCTTTAGCTATATACCCAGGAGTGGCTTTTTCTTGATTGGACGGTTTCTTGGTTGCTGTAAACCTTTGTTTTCCAGAGCTCCTAAAAAGTTAGTTCAGACAGCTTCTGGTTTTCTGTATTTTTATAAGGGAACAAGAGCTTCGAGCTTCCTGGTCCTCCATTTTGCTGATGTCACTCTCTCCTTTTATTTTAAAAAAAATTATATTTGTATTTATTGATTTGAGAGAGAGGGAGGAAAGGAGAGAGGGAAAAAAACATTGATTTGTTGTTCTACTTATTCATGCATTCATTGGTTGGTTCTTGTATGTGTCCTGACCAGGATCAAACCTGCAACTTTGGGACAATGCTCTAGCCAACTAAGCTGGCTAGGCCATCACTCTCTTTTTAAATAAACTTAAAGCTATAGTGTTTTTAAATTTTTTACAGGTTAACCAGAAGGGCTCAGAGAAGCCACTTGAACAGGCATTTGCAACAATGGTGTCCTCCTTGGGAAATGGAATGATCAGGTACCTCACTATAAATTTGTTGCAGGTCTTTTTGGACTAGATGTATACTTGCACATATACACAAGTATATAGATCACACATCCTATATAATAAAAGCCTAATATGCTAAGTGTCTGACCGTTCAACCAGTCACTATGACACACACTGACCACCAGTGGGCAGATGCTCCAGCGGGTAAGGTTAGCTTGCTACTGGGGTCCGGCTGATCAGGACTGGGCAAGATGGGCCGGACACGCCCTGGAGCCCTCCCACGGTCCCTCCCTGGCCCCAGTCGTGCACCAGTGGGGTCCTGTGGCCTGGACTGCACCCTCTCGCAATCTGGGACCCCTCGGGGGATGTCGAGAGCCAGTTCTGGGCTGATCCCCGCAGGCCAGGCCAAGGGACCCTACCGGTGCCCGAATCCGACTGGGTCATGATTTTGTTGGCTTGAAAATTTCTGGCATAATTTCTATTGCAGATTAACTTCTTAGCAGTTGAGTTTAATTTGAACTTTGCAAAAATTTAGTCCCTGATTAAAACCCCCTTCTAGAAGCTTTGCATCACTATGGTCATTAGACCACGAATTACATTTCCTCGTGATAGCTTCATGAGGTCTCTGTGGTCGCAGCCCCCTCATGAGCTGGAGCACTTTACTCTGGCATGGTGGCCTTGTCTGGAGCAGCAGCTTGGCCTCGCCTGTAAGTCACCAGGCAGCAGTTGCAAACCCTGTGTAGCCATGTCAACAGAGAGCAATTCTAAGATCAGCAGTTGTCTGTGGAGAGGTGCAAGGTAATGAGTCAGCCCATCTGGAGCTTTCCATGGCAGGAACTGGGGCGGAGGGGGGCTGTGCTCTTGTAGGAAGGAGTCGCAGACATGGGGAAAACTTTCCAAAGAAATAGTACTGGGTTATTTGGGGTTCAGCAGTAAACTAATATACTTAAATTATATTTTCTACTATTATTTTATATTATCAAAATAAAACTATGTGACTCCTTCTTAGAAGATACAAATGTGATCTAGGTGCCACTGAACTAATTAAATTCTTTGAACAAGTCTAGAGCTATTCCTTCTGGTCAGAGCACTCCAAAAATAACTGTCACAGTGTCACTTTTATTGGAGCTGTCACTGAAAATGCTTTCCTCACTCCCGTCTTCCCCGTGTCAAACCTCTCAGTTGGTTAACCTCTATTTTCATACTTATTTCTAGTTTTGTTTCTAACTTCTCACCTGCAATAACAGAAGTGATACGAGACCCTTTCTTGACCTGCTTAGAACAAGCCCACAGTCTGGTGATGCCCCGTCAGTTTCTCAGAGCCAAAGGTGTCACCCGAGAGCAGACTGTACTCTGAACTGTACTCCGCAGATGAGTGCGGTGTCCTTCCAGTCCTACTTTGTGACTCAGCTGGAGCCCGAGAGGGAAGTTAGGCAAAATGAGACATGTGAGGATCTTCGTGTGTCCATGGTGCTCAGGTCCTCTGTCCACTCTTCCCCCCTTGACCCTCAGGAATTGGTTCATGATTTTCCCCTCTCAAGGGGCATTTTTCAGCTCATAATAGGCTGCCTTCACTGATAAATGTGTTTTAACATTGAAAAGATGTGTGTCTCTTAAGTATCTGATAACTGAATTCAGTCCATCATAGTAACAAACAGGAAAATTTTCTCTACCGTGTGTGTGATGCATAGATATTGGCAAAGGGAAATTTCTTGTTAGTATGGTCAGTAACTAACCAGAGTGGGGGCTATTCTGCCTCTGTTCTTCCCTGGTACACAACACCATCTAACCATTTTGAACACTTTAATCACTTTGAAAAACAATACGGTGGGACCCTATCTTTTGCTCATGGGGGTAAAGAATAAACATGTGCCAGATACTCAGTTGGAGAGGGCTCCTTTCTATTGCACACCCGGTTGCTGCACCTGAGCTCACTCCTCCCACACTGAGCCGGGCTGCTCTGTTCTCTGTCTGAGGGCCTCTAGAAGAGCATGTGAAGGCTGGAGTGGGTGCATTTTCCCTCTGTAGGTTACGAGCAAGAGGAGGTGGGTGTGTGCAGTGTAAACCTGGAGGGAAGGGGGCCTGCTGTCCCAGGATAGCTGTGTGCTGTCACGTAGAGGACAGTCAGCTAGAAAGGTATTGTTGTTAGAGGGAAAGTGAATAACCTTTGGTCAGTTTTGAATATCTTTTGTTTTGGTAGATATATTGCCTTTGACTTCCATAAGGAATGTAAAAATATGAGATGGGATCGACTAAGTATTTTATTGGATCGGGTAGCAGAAATGCAGGATGAATTAAGGTAAGCGATCTTATTTCCCTGTGGAGGTCGTGGGAACAGGTCTGTGTAGATATTAATCATATTTATTCATTGTCTAGCAAACTTACTAATACACTTCCCTGGGTTGACAATACTTCTCCATACTATTATTTTTAGAATTTTTTGTTTTTGGTTTTTTAAAATATATTTTTATTGATTTAAGAGAGGAAGGGAGGGGGAGAGAGAGAAAGAAATATCAATGAGATATATGAGAGAGAATCATTGATTGGCTGCCTTCTGCACTCCCCACACTGAGGATGGAGCCTGCAACCCAGGCATGTGCCCTGACCAGGAATCAAACTGTGACCTCCTGGTTCATAGGTTGATGCTCAACCACTGAGCCATACCGACTGGGCTAGACTTTTTTATATTGAAAAGATGAGACTTTATAATTTAGAAATATTTTTAAATTCTTAAAAATGACCCATAACAGGGTATTTTTGTGTTTTTATGAATTATCTTTCACACATCTATAATTTTTTACATAATTGAAGTTTATACTGTTTAATATTCAGTTGTTTTCACTAAACATTCTGTTACAGATTTGTGTCATTAGCCTTTCTAGTCCTTGTAAGGATAGTGTTGAATGGCATTCTGTGTTCCCTTGTGTCATGATATAGTTTCGGTTAAATGCTTTCCTTGGTTGAGTATTTGGTTTGTTTCCTTTTCTCTTCCTGCCATGAAAGGTGGTGTTGCAGTGAATCACTCTGAGTATATATATTGTTACTCCTGTTAAATTATTTCCTAAAATAAATTCTTGAGAGTAGAAATTAATGGATCAAAGGGTCTGAATATCCTCATGGCATTTTTTGTGTGTGTTTACCATGTTATTTACTGTGTTGTTCACAGGTTTACTGTACTCTGTGCATACGTCAGTCTTTACTTATTTTAAAGCCAGAAGAAGGAATGGAAACCATTCTGTCTGCCTTAATTAGTATTATCCAGTATTCATCGCATGCTGTTCCATGCAGTCTGCCAAGCCCTTTGACTTTTGTGTGCATTCTGCATTATCTCCTTCACATTCAGGCAGCCCAGGGGGGTGCTCTTGCCTCCATTTTGTAGATGAGAACATTTGGGCTTGGCGAAATTAGGGTAACCATGTAAAGTCACACAGTAAGGTGCCTAAGGAATAAGGCTAGCAAATCGGTTGCTTGCTATCAGAGTCCATGCTCTTCGCCTCCGTGTGTGGTTGAGTTTTTGAGTGCAGAGCGTTCTCTGAGCAGATTAACAACGCAGGAGACTTGGGACTGGAGACCAGGTTGCCTCCAGTGCAGACATCGGTGGTTTAAGGGGAGAAAGGGAGACTGATTCTTCAAATAATACCCCATTACACCTTATAGATTTCGTGTTATTTGTTTTAAGAAAGGATTTAAAAATGTTTTTAATGCACAACATCCAACCCTTGCTTTAGAAATTCTTAGTTAATTTAACCCCAGGCCAGCCATCTTCACTTTGAACAAACAGCTCAGGGAATTCTGACATGGATAGTACAGGGACTGTGCTTCAAGACATCCTGACACATGGACGGAGGTGGGATGATTATGTCAGGTGAAGCCTCCTCTGGCCTTAGGGAAGCATGGTTGATGCCATGGCAACCTTTATAATCTCCAGCTGAGCTTCTTCACATCTCTTAGGTCAGTGGTCAGCAAACTCATTAGTCAATAGAGCCAAATATCAACAGTACAACAATTGAAATTTCTTTTGAGAGCCAAATTTTTTAAACTTAAACTTTTTCTAACGCCACTTCTTCAAAATAGACTCGCCCAGGCCGTGGTATTTTGTGGAAGAGCCACACTCAAGGGGCCAAAGAGCCGCATGTGGCTCGCGAGCTGCGGTTTGCTGACCACTGTCTTAGATGAAACGACCTGTGATGCTACAGTTGTTGTTTGGATGGGGAGCTCACTTGCCTCAGCCCTTCAAATGGCTTTCTGGTCTGTGGTAACCAAGTATCCCTGGATCATGCATTTCCTATCTGACATTTCAATTTACTGGTTTTAATAATGTTACTGACCAGAGTCCTATGTTATAAGAGGTATGGCCTTAGTAGATTTAACTGACTTTTATGAGAGTGTTTATACAAATATGTTTTAGTTATTTTCTAGTGGACTCTACTGGCAAGGTGGTGACGAACCAGGAGGGCGTGTTCCGCAGCAACTGCATGGACTGTCTGGATAGAACCAACGTGATCCAGAGTCTATTAGCTCGGCGCTCGCTTCAGGCCCAGCTGCAGGTGCAGATTCTTTTCTTTCTTTTTTAATGTATATGTCTATTGATTTCAGAGAGTTAGGGAGAAGGAGAGAGAAATGTCAGTGATGAGACAGAATCATTGATCGGCTGCCTCCTGCATGTCCCCTACTTACGATGGAGCCCACAACTTGGGCATGTGCCTTTGATTGGAATTGAACCCGGGACCCTTCAGTCCACAGGCCAAGGCTCTATCCACTGAGCCAAACCAGCTAGGGCCTTCTCTTCTTTTATTAAACAGTATAGGAAAAAATTAAAAATACTTCATCTTTAAAAGTCAGTAACAAAAAACATTCATGTTGCCCTCATCCTAACCCAGCTCATGTTTCTGTGTCTTGCCATCTGTGGCTGTGCATTTTCCATGGTCGGTATGTGCATGCGCAAGTTTCAGTCTTGCCTTTTCCTCTAGCATCATATTATGTCATAATTTTTAAGGGTTGCATTCAATTGTATTATCATTTACTAAGTCATTTAGATTGCTACATTGTTGGCTTATAAATAACACTGTAGATAGGATATCTGCATATATTATTGTTACTTAGATTATTTTCTTTGGGTTAATTCCTGGAAGTTCAATTACTGGGTTAAAGGGAATTTATACATACACACACACACACACACACACATTACTTTTCAAAAGGATCATGCCATTTTGGATCACTTACACTGACATCAGCCAGCAGTAAGTGATCCATTTCATGGAACTCTTGCCAGCATTAGATATTTGCACTTAAAACTTTTTTTCTATTTTAATAGTACACAGTAGTACTTCCAGATTGTTTTCATTTGCATCTCTTACTACTGGCCAAGGATATTGACTCCCAGGTAAAATGCTCTCACACAGCTTTGCTTCATCATTGAGATCATGCTGTTCCAAAAAATAGATGTGAATATTTTCTTCTATTTGTTTGGACTTAAAAACATGTAGCATCCAACTTTCTAGATCACATTGGCATTTGTTGTGAGGGGCAAACAAAAATGCATCCCAAATGGTTTCCTGCTGAAATAATTAGGAAGCATTCAACTTTGTTCATGGCGGTTTTGTGGCACCCAGGGAGGAATTGTGGCAGTAGAGTACCTCCCCCGGGATGAGTTGTCCCCAAACCCTAAAGTAGCGTGTGCCCAGGGCGCGGACTCCCTATTGGAGGTTCTCCAGTTTCCTGATTCCTGTTGAATTGGGTGCTTGTCAGTCTGTTGGGTTGACTTCAGAGTGTGTTTTTCAGTAGCGGCAACATTAGGAATGGTGTTTCCAAGGCTGATGAACAAAATCCTACTTAACCGGGTTCTGTAAGCTACAGTGAACTGTTCTAATGCTGAATATGGTGGTATAAACCTGACCGATTTTAGACGCTCTGGGCAGGAACCTCTCTGGCGTCTCAGTGCCGGCTGGGGTGGGGACGCCAGGGGTGCTTCTCTCCACTTCCAGTGAGGGCAGAGCTTCTACCCCACTGAGGTCGCCACGCCTGTGCTGTGTCTGAGGGAGACACAGAGAAGACGGTGGTTCTGAGAAGGTTGAGGTCCATGACCAAGCCCGAGGCAGGGCTTTCTAATCAGCGGCCAGTGAACCCAAAGGGGAGCCACGGGGGACTCGGGATGCCCAGGAATCCATGAGATGATATGCGAGGGCTGCACGGGTATGCAGTTTGTGGGCAGGTAGAGTTCATCCATTTCTCGCTGGTTAGGGGTAAGTTTGGGGTGAGGAAGTCTGGGGATGGTGAATTGTGGGGAGGGCAGGGGGGTAAAGGCAGTGGAAGGAGGAAGTGATGGCAGGAATCTCACAGGAGCTTTCACTTTCTCCTTTCCTCTCCCTCTGCTCCTCCCCCAAGTACAGACAGCCCTGCCTGTTCCCTTGGTGCTGGGGCTGTGGGGGAGCCCTCAGAGAGGCTTTGCCCCCTGGCTGGGCAGAGGGCCTGGGTCCACTGAGACCTCAACAAGGAAAGCACCTCCTGCCTGCAGCCAGCACCAGGAACCACGTGAAGTGATTTGAGGATGGTCTGCTGTTTCTTGCCTCTTTTTTTTAGTTAATCCTCACCCAAAGCTATTTTTCCATTGAGTTTAAGAGAGAGTGGAAGGGAGTGGGAGAGATGGAGAGAAACACGATTGGTTGCCTCCTGCATGCACCCCAACAAGGGCCGGGGAACCTGCAACCAAGGTACGTGCCCTTGACCGGAATTGAACCTGGGACCCTTCAGACTGCAGGCCAACACTCTTATCTACTGAGCCAAACCAGCTAGGGCAGGACGGTCTGCTTTTTCTTTTAAATCCTGGGTGCTGAAATCTAGTAGATGTAAACATGGGGTCCTTCTTATTTCAGAGACTAGGTGTTTTGCATGTGGGACAAAAGCTTGAAGAACAAGATGAATTTGAGAAGATTTACAAAAATGGTAGGTATTTTCTTTAATAGAGGCAAAGTTACTCAAATTTTGAAATAAATGTTTTAGATTTAGAACTCTGGTTGTTTTCATCATCAGCTGCTTTTTACTTTTTTTCAGCCTGGGCTGACAACGCAAATGCTTGTGCCAAACAGTATGCAGGAACCGGTGCCTTGAAGACCGACTTTACCAGGCAAGCCATGCTTTTTAAATAACATTCGATATGGAGTTCACAGGTCTGAGCCACCTGGACAGCAGCAATAAGAGCAAACAGCAGCACCCGGGCCCCATTAGACTAGTCAGGTCAGGTGAGGCCCAGGCTCACTCGTGGGCATTTCGCCTCCCTGGGTGATTCACATGCACAGCGAGGGTTGAGAACAGCAGCTCTTCAGTTCTCAGATGTAGTGGGCCCCTGAGTCCCTGGTTAGGGCCAGCAGTTCTGGGGCAGGCCTGAGATTCTGCACATCTAAGGAAGCACCCGGGATTCTGACTGCTTCTGGGACCACGCTGATAGCGAGAGGTGGGACCACTGAATTTGTTACAGATATGGGTGGGCCTTTTCCGCTGTGTGGATTCCCTGTGAGCAAAATAAGATTTCTTAGCCTTTCTGCTGTTTCATACCACTTAACCTGGACTTAGTGTTTCTCCTCTTATTTCTAGTCTTTGCAACGGGAACTGAATGCTTTTCCTCTTTATGCTACTTGGGTAGTGTTTTAGAAAGAGAGTACATATTTCTTGGACTCCACTACTGGTCATTTGTGAGGTATCTCTATAGGTTCAGGGTTGATTTTTAAAATTGTTGTAACTCCCTTATCTCCATAACACACACTTACTGGTCACTTTTTCTCACACTGTAAAACTGTGGGAATTAAATATGCAAATATATAACTCAAAATTGACCTTTCAACCAGAACTGGGAAGAGAACTCAGCTGGGACTGGTAAAGGACGGCTGGAACTCACTGATTCGGTATTACAAGAACAACTTTTCCGATGGATTCAGACAAGTGAGTTTGTATTTGATGCTGATTGTTGGTCGTTGGTGGCTGCACCTTTGTGCTATTCCTCAGTAATGTGCTCACACCTTCTTTGGGAGCTAATGGTTTTCTTCTTTCTGTTCTAGGACGCCATAGACTTGTTTCTGGGGAACTACTCGGTGGACGAATTAGAATCTCATAGTCCCCTAAGTGTTCCACGGGATTTGAAATTTCTGGCTGTAAGAAACCTTCATTTATTCAAGTTGTTAAAGCATTGTATCTGAGGGTATAGATGGTGCCAACTCCCCTTGATTACGTATCTAAACGGAATACAAATGCTCCAGTTTCCCCTAGGAGTGTACTGGGAGAGGAGTAAAGAAACTTCGGAGCATTTTTCTTTCAGATTTCACTCCGTCTTGCACATCCTTTTAATGCAAGAATCATAGCGGGGGAACGTAAAAGGCTTTTCATTTCAGGAGGACTCCACGCCCCTCACGTGCAGGGATTGTTGGAGGCAACCTCGTGTCTCAGAAGGCAAAATACAGGCTTATACCTCAGAGATACTGCAGGGTCAGTTCCAGATACCGCAATGCAGCGGGTATCGCCACGCAGTGAGTCACGGGAATTACTGGTTTCCCAGTGCATGTAAAAGTTTGCACTGTGCTGTAGTCTGTGAAGTGGGCAATAGCATTACATCTAAAAAAAAGCTATGTACATATCTTAATCAAAAAAACACTTTATTGCTAAAAAATGCTAACCCTCATCTGAGCCTGTAGGAAAATGGCCCTGGCGGGCTTGCTTGACACAGAGTTGCCACAAACCTTCAATTTGTAAAAAAAAAAAAAAAAAAAAAAAAAAAAAAGGCAAAGCGCAGTAAGAAGTACAATAAAGCAAGGTGTGCCTGTGCGGTTCTGGCACTTCTCTCCTTTCTTACTCCTTTCACCAGACTTGCAGGAGCCATTCTGGGGTCCCATTCTAGTGGGCAGAGTCCTGGAAGGAAGGGGGCCTGGTGTCTTGGGCTCACATCTGGGCAGCTGCCCTCCATGTGGTACTGGTTTGGAGCAAAGTCATGCTTCTCACGTTTGATTTCTTAACCACCTGAAGGTCTAGGCAGCTGTGACTAACCCCTGAGTGGTGATGTTTTTTGAAAAAATATATTTGTGTATCAGATGGCGGACGGTTTATTCTTTTTCAGGGAAAGCAAACTGATCGTGCAACCACTAGTGAGCATTCTTACTGATGTTTTCTCTCTGTTCTCTCTCCCAGTTGCCTATTATCATGGTTGTGGCTTTTTCAATGTGCATTATCTGCCTCCTTATGGCTGGTAAGTCTGCTCCTGTTTCACCATCTTACACTCGCCGTTTAGAATGTTGAACTTTCCTTATACAGCATCTTGAGTTTTAGAGTCCACTCAACACTTGATGTTCCCCAAATAAATCCAGTGAGTAGAGTGAGCAGATAAGATTAGTCCTTAGATGTGACCAGAGGAAAAAATATACTCCGTAGCTTCATAAATGTTTTTTTTCCTATTATCACCCTGCCTTCTAGAGATAAGCTAACTACTCTTAATATTTTGATGTTTTAATCTTTATAAGTGTGTGTGATTTTTTTTTTCAAAAGTGAAATACACGTTTTTTAAAAATCTTGTTTTTTCCAAAGACTCCAAAGTATTCCATTTATGTATGTATAGTTTATTTAACCAATCACCTATTGGGCAAATGTTGTTAGTAGGTTAATATAGTACTTATTAAATTTTAATAGATTGAGAGCAAAATTGCCTATGGACTGAGCTGGCATGGTCTTTACTGGTTTTCTTTTTTCTCTCAATATTTTGTTACTAAGTTACTAGGCACTTAAGACTCACGTGTCTCCATTAAGTACTCTTCTGTCTCTGGGAATTGGCGTCTGCCTGGGCTGTATTGTGCTCTTGTACTGAGGTCAGCCTCCAGTCTCCACCCCACCCTGAATTCCTTGGGCTAACATTTCTCAGCATGGACACTATTCAGATGCCACCCCCATGCACCCCCCAAACACACAGTGTTCCCTGGTTCTCCACCAGGCACCCTCTCCTCCTCTGATTTCCAGAGCACTTGTAAGCCCCCCCCCTTTTAACTTCCTAAGCACCTAGGATTTCTTTTTTGGGTGTGCCTCTTTGTTGTCCCTGACAGGCCTGGTGTGTGTCTCGCAGTGGTACTGATCTGCACACCCCTTTCTCACTAGATCAGCACCTTCCTGAGGACAGAGATGGTCTCTCTCCTTGGTTATTGCCTGCATCCAGGGTATAGGAAGTCCCCAGCTCAGTTTGCTGAATAAAGGACTCCTGTTTCACCCCCACCACACAGGTTCTGCCCGCTTCTGAAGGGGAGCCAGTCCCTCTCATCCGCATCCCCTCGGTGGTCAGCATTGCAGCAGCCACTGTGGGGAAGAAGGCGGCCTGTGGTGGTTCTAGCACAGGGCTTACTTTTGCTTTTTGCTAAGTTTACTTGGCAAATTTTTTCTGTCAAGAGCCAGGTAATCAATAGTTTACACTTTGCAAACTACCTGTGATCTCTGTTGTGCACTGTAGCTCATGGTGTAATAGCAGGCCCAGGGCTGGAGGGCACAGGGATCACTGTGTGGGACAACTGGTCCTGTGTCAGGTGTAGACAGAAGGAAGGGGACAGGGCCAGCCAGCATGTGCTTCCTGGTCCCTCAGGCCTGCAGGCTGTTTACTCCCAAATCCTCTGACTGCTTTCTTCACACCACCGCCTGATGCCATTTCCTGGGAGTCCCTCCACTGTTGAGTTAGTTGTGCTATTTTGATCCCTTTTTTTTTTTTTTTTTTTGACTGTGGACTTGCATTTCTCTGTGGAGCCCCCCGGAGAGGCAGGAGAGCCAGGGCCAGGCATGGTTTAAGTACCTGGATGGCTACTCTGGGGAACGGCGGGGGTGGGCAGGCACGGGGCTTGTGAGGAGCAGCCTTTCTCCTTGGTCCAGGAAGAATTTTGAGACTCAAGAGCTGTGAAGATGAGCAGTCACAGATTTTGTTATGTTTTTAAGTAGAAAGAGACTGAATGCTGTGGAAGGTAACGTCTCAAGTCAGTTGCTTGCTATAAAATAATGAGCCTTGTGGTGTTTACATACAGTAGTGTCTGATTTCCAGTCCCAGAGACTAGGACCCCCATGCAGCATGCTGTCCGGCAGCCCTCAGGAGTGGGTCCCCACCTTGCTTTTCTCTCCACCAAGGAGGCCAGTGTGATCACACGGATAGGGTACACGAGGTCCACTTCTCAGGGACTGCAGCAAAGTCCAGCTTGCCCGGCCTGCTCCTGACCTTGGTGAGCTGCAGGGCTGAGAAGTGCCCTCAGCAGAGTTGTTACATGTTATTCAACTAGGCTACCAAGCCTGGCCAGAGCTTGAGAACTGCCGGCCTAAAGCTCAAGGGAGAGGTTCTGTATTTTGTAAACTTTTAAAGTCAAGATGTGCTGAACAGCTGAAAGTTGGCTCTGGTCTCAGTAAATGACTTTTACTTATCAACTCTTTGTTTTTTTTCTATCAACAGGTGACACTTGGACAGAAACACTGGCCTATGTTCTCTTCTGGGGAGTTGCAAGCGTTGGAACATTTTTTATTATTCTTTACAATGGCAAAGATTTTGTCGATGCTCCCAGATTGGTCCAGAAAGAAAAGATAGACTGAGTTTGTGTCTGTGGAAAGCGGCTTGGCCTGGAAGACTCCATCCTGCAGAACTGGAGTCTTTACTGACCCGCTTTCCACAGGAGCCGAGGTCTTAGGAAGCCTTTACCCCAGAGCACATCTGTCTGTGCGGGGCGCTGACTTACCATTGGTGATCTGCCTGATGATCCTACTGTTGGACGCTGTGTTTATAATCTGAAGCTGTTCTGTAATTCAAGCATAACCTGGATTCAGCTCATGGATGGAAGGAATCTGTCCATTGTCAATTTAATCAACTATTGGAGAATAATATATATCAAAAACCTAGCTTCTTTCATTGCGTAAAACAGTCATTGTTCTTCTAGCTCAGTTTCATTATCGTCACTATGGAAGCATTACTGTTGGCAAGCATACTTTCCTACACAACTTCGGACTCTTCTTAAAGTTTAATGTACGCTAACTCTTCTCTGCGTATAAAGTGTAAGTCTTTTCCATTCATCAAGGAGCTTGACAACACAGCCATGACTTCACGGTGGGAAGAGAAGGGGCCGTGTACCTACTTGTCTCTGTGGAGCTGCCTTAGGAGCTCAGCTTTAAGTGTGATGGAAAGTTCAGGTACGCTGTACCTTTTTTAAAGGGTATAAATGAAATCAAAGATTGTAAAGTCTCTCTCTCATGCTAATGGTCCAAAGCCACCTCTGTTTTTAGGACTGCCCTTGGCTGCTCAGCTGCTTCCTCCCGGACCCTTCAAGGCAACGTGGGCCTCTGAGAGGCTCTTGTCCGGGGTCAGTGGTGTCGGAGGTACTGTTGGGATGCTTCCCCTTTAAAGCTTCTGTTAGCCATCAATAGAATAGTGTATATAAGATGTAAGTGCTCCCAGGTTAGCACAGTTCTTTAAATCAAGGACCAATTTCAGCTCTAATTTATGTATAAAAACAAACCTGAAAACCATGCTGTAGAGGCTGTGCGGAGAGGTCTAAGTCAGACTATATATTCAAACTAATTATGAGGTTTAAATGGTAGGGAAGTATGTAAGGTAGTACAATTGCCACCTTCTTAAAACAGCTCAGTTAAATATGCGACCATGTGTGTTATGCTTGAAAACGTGCAGTTCTTTCAATAGTAATCTTGTTCTCCTTAAATATCTCTAAAAGCGCCTTTTTCAACATCACCTTTTATAAACATTAGTAAGTTACTGCTTTTAGAAACTAAAGAAAGTAACAGCTGGCAAACCTTCTGTAGCATAAAATCAGTCATTAAAACTCACAATAGGGAAAGTAATTAGAACTACCTATTCTTAACATGTAAATAAGCAGAATTTGTTCCAAAGATGAAATGTTGAAACTTAGTTCATGTCTACTGTATCCTATTACTCGAATGCTACTGGGTGTTTCACGTTGAGAGCTCATTTCATCTACAGCACAAATAGAGCTGACCCTGGTGCGGCTGCTTTGCAATGAGTGGACTAATGGTGGGCCGATCATAAGGTTCTACACTGCAGAACCCTACAATGATTTCACTTCCAAATTCACGTACTGTACATCCTGAGTGAAAATAAAATGTCATATTTTCTAACTACTGCTGGTGTCGTTCCCATGCTTGTCTTGAAAGGATTGTTCTTTTTTATTACATGTTTAAAATCTTGCAAAGCAATGCACGGTCAGTACAGAAAAATTAGACAATGTAAGGGAACCAGAAATCCTCCTTTCTAGTTACGATCACTTAAGAAAGTGTATTCATCCTTCTAATTATTTCCTAGTTACAGATAAAACGAGGGAAATATTTAAGGAAGTATAATGTCCATACAAAAGAAGTTTTCTGTCCCCCCCCCACCTCCAGATTGCAACTGACTTCTCAAAATGATACAGGTTCCAACTGAGAAGTGGAATATTGCTTTTTAGAAAATGTTCTCTCGGGCCACAGGGTCAGTGAGAGCCAGGGGGATGCTGACTGAACACCTTGGTGACGAGGAGGCCCTCGAACGCACAGGGGAATGAGATGGTTCTGTGCAATGGCCTCTGGGATATACATCTCTCGTGAACCATGTGCAACTGCCATGGACTGTTGTGGCTCTGCAGTGGCTGTCCCCTGCTTCCTTTGCTGTCTTCCTGCAGAGGGGCCTCAGTAACTCTCTGCCACCACGCCCTCCCGTGTCCTTCCCTTCCCTGAGATACACTAATAGGGGCCTGCCCGGTGATCTGTGCCTTTCCAGGGGATTTATATGAGAGATTTGGTGTATTATCTAAGCCATCTATTTGTGCTCTAAGTCTTTCGTTCTAGCTCCAACATGAAAGCTTTGTCCCATTCAGGGTTTAGTGACAGGGTGGGAGACATTGGGAGATAATCCCCAGAGTCACTTGATACAGATTCTTCAGTCCTGATGGCACAGAACTTTTTGTGTGAGGATCAGAGAAGGAGGAATGAAGGGTGTGTATGGCGGGGAGGGGGTTGGGGGAGTGGCTTAAACAGGTGGGGGTTTGGAGTTTCTTCCTCCCGCTTGCCTAAGAGCCCTGATGCCAGAAGAAATTGAGTTCTCTCAATACAAATAAATTATGATACATAATTAAAACACTATGTTTCTTGCCACGTAGGCCTCTCCAACATGGCAGCCTGGTTCACCCAAGCCAGCAAAATGGAAGTCACAGTCTTTTATAACCTCATCTCAGAGATGTCCATCATTCTTACCACCTTCTCTGCACGGTGCTCGATCCAGCGCACCCAAGGGGAGAGGGATTCAGGGGGGCACGAATGCCAGGAGGTGGGGGTCTCTGGGCACCATCTGAGATGTCTGCTATCACAACCAGTAAGGAGAGTCTTTAAAACCTCAGCCAGTAAGTGACAAAAAGACCTATAGATATACCAGTACTTGTTTAGGGCTTTATGATGACAAATGCTAAAAACCAAATACTTCCCACCTGATTCCTTGGGAGAACCAAGATGGTGGTGTAGGTAAATGCCAGTACTCGCTGCCTCCCACAACCACATCAAAATTACAACTAAAACAGAAAAACCGTCATTCAGAACCACCTGAAATCTGGCTGAATGGAAGTCCTACAACTAGAGAAGAAAGTATATCAAGACTTACAGGAATGGTGGAGGCACATAACAGGCTGGTCCAAAACCCACGTGCGGTGTTTTTCAACCGGGAGGGATAGCTCAGCTGCAGAGGCCTTCCCTGAGAAGCAAGGGATCCCAGTCCCACAACAGACCCCCAGCACAGGGTTCCAGAGCTGAGAAGTCCCCATAACTTGGGCCGGAAAAACCAGAGGGGATTGTGGCTCAATGACACAGAGGCCACTGGAGTTCCCAGGTGTTCCTGTTCAAGGGCCGGCCATGGACTTACATGGTCCTGCTTCCTCTGAGCTTCAGCGCCGGGGACCCAGGGACATACAGGGAGGAACTGGATTGTCTGGGCAGGAATTTGGGGGGTGTCTTTCTCCCAGGTGGAGGTGCTCACAGGGGTGCTGGGTGATGGGACCTCCTTGGTCGCAGGGCTGACTGGCAGCCATATCTGTTTCCATCAACATGGCCAATGCTGTTCACTCGGCCCCATCCAATTTGCAGCTCCACCCAAGCTGTTTGCAGCGGCTTTTCCATATGAATGGCCTATCCTGGCTCAGGCTTCAGATTTTTCTAAAATCTCTCAACAAGCAGCAGCAGCCTCAAACCTATCAATAAGAGGCCCAAGACCTGGCACTAGCACCAGCATGCCTTGCTTCACAGCTGAGCCTCTCCTGGGCACTTCCAAACTCAATACAAATAGAAGGCATCTTTAATCTCTCTGTGGTTCCTGCTGGGTGGCCCCAGGCAGTGGCTGACTCTGCACCTCACGTGAGGCCCCAGAGGCAGTACACCCGGTGGACAGCTTCAGACCACACCAGATTACAACTCTACACATCCACAGTGACACACTCAAGGGGCAGACTCAGTGAGCACCAAAGCCCCACCGAAGCAAGTCCTGCTCCATAGGGGAGTCCCCTGCACGGCAGCTCTCCCACTGTAGTCGCAGCTGGTCCTCACAGCCAACTGGCCTGGAGGTCAACTCCTCCCAGAGATGCACACAGCCCACACAGGGGCACACCTAGAGGGCCGAGCTCAGGTGATTGGGGAGGCTGAGCCACTGGGCCCTACAGGACACCTACTACACATGGCCACTCGACCAATTCCAGGAGACATAGTAGCTCTACCTAATACATAGAAACAAACACAGGGAAGCAGCCAAAATGCGGTGACAAAGAAACAGGTCACAAATGAAAAAAAATGGAAGCAAGCAAACTACTGGATACATAGTTCAAAACATGAAATGTTGAAGGATATTCTTTAAGAAGAGTAAGAGAAAGAGGAGGAGGAGAAGGAAGAAGAAAAGATAAAAAATGTGAATAAAATGGCAATAAATACATGTCAACAACTGAATATAAAAATAAAGGAATAAGAATAAACGGATGAATAAAATAGAATCAAAGGCATGGAAAGATGGAACAGACTGACGAATCTCACAGGGAAAGGGTGAGGGGGTGGGGAGAGATTAACCAAAGGTCATACTAGTATATGCATTACCTATGGACACACACAATAGGGTGGTGAAGGCCTGGGACGGGGAGGGAACTGGGCAGAGGGGAGCAATGGGAGGAAAAAGAGGGACATCTGTGATACTCTCAACAATAAAGTTTTTTTGTGTGTGCGTGTTTTTTTTTTTGTTTGTTTGTTTTTTAAGAACTAAGGTATGAAAACCTGCTCAAAGTCACTAATCATCAGAGAGAAGCAAATCAAAACAACAACGTGGTACCATCTCACACCTGTCAGAATGGCTATCATCAACAAATCAACAAACGACAAGTGCTGGCGAGGATGCGGAGGAGAAAAAGGAACCCTCGTGCACTGCTGCTGGGAATGCAGACTGGTGCAGCCACTGTGGAGAACAGTATGGCGTTTCCTCAAAAAACTAAAAATGGAACTCCCATTTGACCCAGTGAGCCCACTTCTAGGAATTTTTCCCAAGAAACTAGAAACACCAATCAGAAAGGATATATGCACCCCTATGTTCATAGCAGCACAATTCACCATAGCTAAGATTTGGAAACAGCCTAAGTGCCCATCAGCAGATGAGTGGATTTAAAAACTGTGGTACATCTACACAATGGAATACTACGCTGTGGTAAAAAAGAAGGAGTTCCTACCATTTGCAACAACATGGATGGAGATGGAGAGCATTATGCTAAGTGAAATAAGCCACTCAGAGAAAGATAAATATCACATGATCTCACTCATATAATAAACAACATAAACTGATGAACAAAAAACAGATCCAGAGACAGAGAAACATCAATCAGAACGTCAAACCTCAGGGAAGGTAGGGGAGGGTGGGGGTATGGGGGGAGATCAACCAAAGGACTTATATGCATGCTTATAAGCCTAATCAATGGACACAGACAACAGGGTGGTAGGGGCATGAATGGGAGGTGGGGGGTAATGGGGGAATAAGGACACATATGTAACACCTTAATCAATAAAGAAATTAAAAAACAAACAAACAAAAAAAAACTAACGAAATCCAAAACCACACAATCAATTAGACATTTCATATCAGAAACTGGGAACAACCACGATGAATGTATCATTTCATCAGCACCAGCTTCTCCACCTCCCAGCCTTGCCTCCTCCACGTCCCGTCTGCAGCTCACTGCAGCTCACTCATCGCCCCGCCCGGAGAGGAGGCCTCTCCAGGAGCCTCTGGGGGATCTGTGAGTCGCCATCTGTAGTCTGACCACATTTTACTCAACCTGACACCGGCAGGCGACCCTCAGGTGATATGCGTGCATCCCCCTTGCAAACACACGCTCCTGCTTCACCTGGTGGACGCGCCAGAGGTGACCGCGCTTTAATGAGCGTCCACTGTGTGGCAGGCTCTGCGAGGTGGTTCTAAACATTTCTAATGAGCGTTACGTGTTTTGTCTTGTTTTCCTAATAAACACGCAGGAAAATGGAAACTTGAGAAGGTGAAATAATTTGCCAAAAATACGCTATTGAATGGCAATCCCGGGATTGAAATACAAATCTCGTTCCCAAATCCAGGGATTTCTCCTACAACAGGGTGATGGACAGAGGGAGACAGTCCCTGGGGCAGGACAAGGAGAAATGGCCTAACTCAGGGGTGGGCAAACTTTTTGACTCGAGGGCCACAATGGGTTCTTAAACTGGACCGGAGGGCCGGAACAAAAGCATGGATGGAGTGTTTGTGTGAACTAATATAAATTCAAAGTAAACATCATTACATAAAAGGGTACGGTCTTTTTTTTTTTTTTAATTTCAATAGTTTTATTCATTTCAAACTGTGCTCTGATACTGTGCTCTCCAGGGGCGTGTCTCCCTACATCACCACGACAACGTGTCTACGCATTCCCAGGGTGATGTCGGGGGACGCGTCCGCGGGCATTACAAGGAGCCTCTGGAAGATTGAGAGGTTGTTCCTTCTACTGAATGGGCGGATATAAATCGGCCCACTCAGAAGAAGGAGCTGCGGCCGTGTTTCCCGACGTTGCCATGTTAACACTGCTGCTGGTGAAGGAGCGGAGGGGAGAGCAAGAGAACCCTCCGCTCTTTCGGCTCCACGGGCCGGATAGGACAGCCGAACGGGCCGGATCCGGCCCGCGGGCCGTAGTTTGCCCACGGCTGGCCTAACTTCACGCTCCAAATATTGTGACATCAATTCTTGGTCAATCAGAGAGCGGGCACTTCGTTTATTATTACTAACTCACAATATGACCACTGGCTCTGTGACTGACAGGACAACATGTCTTGGGAAAAAACAGTTTACTCAGTTGGAATATATTGAACTTCTGGTAAAAAAAAAAAAAAAAAAAAAGATACATGTACGTGCATTTTAAAAAAAAAAAGAACTAAGGGTTCTTATGTTTCTAGTATAAATAGCTTTGCGGCACTGGTGATCTGGCCATATCACCATGGTTACTGTGAGGTTGTTACCAGGAATGGAATGTCCCCTTTTCTCTCCAGCTTATTGCAGAGGGGGTGAACAGTTGTCAAAATGACCGCTTTTGTAAAGTACCTAGAAAACAGTCAACAAAGAGCTTTTTGAGAGAATCTTATTACTGGCTCAAGAGAATTAATGAGAAATATTCTGCTCTTCATGAAGTTTGCAGAAACAAAGTAAACTGAAACTCAAGACAGCTTTGCTGGGAACCCATTATTCTATAAATAATGGGATTTCATTGATTTGACTTTCTTGAGCAAAATTATTCCGTGGAAATGACATTTCCATACAATTGGAAATCTCAAAAATATTTTCAAACTTTTAAAGGTCATTTTGCTGTAAATATTACTAAATGTAGGACACCTTTTCCTTATTTTTTAAGTTGATTTCAGAGAGAGGGAGGGAGAGAGAGAAACATCAGTGGGGCTATCTCTTGCACATGGTGGTGGAGCCCACAACCCGGGAGAGGTGAACCGGAGCGGGACGATCCTTGGACCACATCCTGAGCATTTCAGGAAAGCAGTGCCCAGGCTGACTTCCTGACTGCTCGGTGGTATGGTTCTGAGTTGATTGGCCTGCCCCGGACCCTCTCTCGAACCCTGGACACGTTTCCCTCCCACCAGGGACTTTCCCAACCCCCCTACTTTTTTCTCGCTCCCTATGACCTGGAGGGGCCTCAGAGTCTCCCGGCTACTCGATCTACGTTCTACGAAAGCCCAGGTGCGCTTGGCTGGGAACTCTGCTCTACTCCCCGGGAAAGGTCTCGGGGTGACGACCTCGGAACCTTTTCTCGTCTCTCTCTCTCTACAGGTTGGCTGAGGGAAAGGAGGACGCTCCTTGTTCCTTCCCCAATTTTTCGGTGGCCCTTCCCTCCAGTCACGGGGACCTCTCAATCCAAACGCCCTTGAAACACACCCTTAGGGTGTCTCCTCGCCAATCTCTCGACCCTTGGTCTTTTTTTTTTTTTTTTAATATATTTTATTGATTTTTTTACAGAGAGGAAAGGAGAGGGATAGAGAGTTAGAAACATCGATGAGAGAAACATCGATTCAGCTGCCTCCTGCACACCCCCTACTGGGGATGTGCCCGCAACCAAGGTACATGCCCTTGACCGGAATCGAACCTGGGACCCTTTAGTCCACAGGCCGACGCTCTGTCCACTAAGCCAAACCGGTTAGGGCCCAAAGAACAACTTTCTTGACTGCACAGGCTTACTTAACAGTCTGGCTATTATCAGAAACTGAGATCATTATCTCTAGGAAAATGCGGCAGTTTAAAATCCGAGCGGCTAGAGGCCTGGGAACAGGCTGTGGGGCCTGCTCCCTCCTCCCCCTGCCTTTTCTCCAGCCTCATCTTCCACTGCTCCTTTCCTTCCCCCTTGGATAACAGCCCATTCTAACATTCCCTCCCACTTTCACGGCAATACAATCTCAAACACTCATCTGTCACCCCTTATTGGTAGCGCCATGGCGACTACCCTCTGAGCTTGGAGTGCGCAACTAGAAAAAAGAATCTCATACCCTTTAGTCCACCTCTTCTCCTTACACCGTTCAGCTTGTCTCCATGATCAGGGATTTTTCTTCCTCTGTGGGGAAAACACATACATCTGTCTCTCCATCAGCTGGACAGGAACCTGTACTCTCGTCTATCTCTCACCGACGACATCATTCCCTGCTTTGGCTTTCCGATGTCTCTTCAATCTGATAATGGCCCCGATTTCGTCTCTCAGATAACGCAGCTGGTCTCTCAAACGCTAAACATCAAATGGAACCTCCACATCCCCTACCACCCGCAGTCTTTGGGTAAAGTAGAAAAGGCCAATCATCTCTTAAAAACACATCTAACCAAGCTATCCTTAGAGCTCCATATGCCTTGGACTGAACTACTCCCCCTGGCACTAATGAGACTGAGGGCCATGCCATGACAACCACTACTTCGACGCCCCTTCGAGATCATGTATGGACGGCCTTTTGTCCTCCAAACCCCGGAGGACAATTCCCCTTCCCTGGGAGACTACTTCCCTGCTTTTGCCCATATGAGGGCATTCTTACAACAACACGCTGATAATCTCCTCCTCCGTCCCTTTCCCACAACTTCTACTCATCTCAGTCCTCCCTGAGGACTTGGTCTATGTCAAGGAAAAAGGAAAGGCATCCTTAACACCCACATGGGAGGGGCCTTTCCCAGTCATACTGTCTACCCCCACTGCAGCAAAGGTACAAGGAATCCACCACTGGTATCACCTCTCACACATTAAGCCATACAAACCTCTACACAAAACACTACCTTCCTACACTTCTACCCCCACAGGACCTACCTCTCTCAGGCTCACCAAATGTCTCCCCACCATCCCCGAAGAAGACTCAGCGGCACCATCCAGGACCTGATGACCCATCATTCCTCACAGGCTAAATTCTACTATTTCCTGCAGTGTATCCTGGAGGACAGGTCCTGGTGGCAACCGCGATCTGCTTCCCTAGAAGACTTACACTCAGTAGATCTTACCTGGCAAGGGACCCTCCAAATTTTTACTCCGGAAGCTGCTCAGTTTTTTGCAGAACAGAATGCAGGCGTTCGCCAACCAGAAGGTGGGAGAGATCTATCTGGCCTTGAATTCAGAACCTAGAGACAACTATGTCACCAGAATCCTTGAGATCTTGGGTAGATGCCCCTGACATACCTTTGCCCCCGACCTTGCCCGGACTCTCAATTTTTTACTATTACCGAAAGCCTGGAATGATAGATCCTCCCTTCCCCCAACTGGTGGGCGGAGTATGACATAACCTGCAGCCTGGACATACCTGAGTACCTAACCAGGCACCTTATATGGACTATACATTGAACCACCAATCAGCACCTGCCAAATACCCTAAGCCCTTGTCCCTATATGACCATACATTAAGCCACCAATCAGCGCGTGCCGAGTACACTAAGCCCCCATTCCTTCCCATTCCTCCCCTCAAAAGGCGTGTTCACCTCTGCACGTCTTGCTGTTCTCCCCTTGCGAGACAGCCCGGCAGGTCTCTTTCCCCTAATAAGGCCTGTAATCCTGGTTTTCGGCTCCTGATTGATTTTATCACTGGGCAATATACCCTGACTGGGAATCAAACTGGCGACCTCCTGGTACATGGGACAATACTCAACCAACTGAGCCACACCGGCTGGGTTCTTTTTAAAAAAAACTTTTTTTTTTTGCGCCGACCACAACCTACACAGGTGCCAGGCAGGGCCATTTTCTGTCTTTTTTCTTTTCTTTTCTTTTTTAATATATTTTTAAAGTTGATTTCAAAGAGGAAGAGAGAGATAGAAGAAACATCCTTATGAGAGAGAATCATGAATTGGCTGCCTCTTGCAAGTCCCCCACTAAGGATCGAGCCCACAACCCCCGCACATGCCCTTGACCGGAATCGAACCTGGGACCTTTCAGTTCGCAGGCCGATGCTCTATCCACTGAGCCAAACCAGCTAGGGTTCCTTCTTTCGTAAATGGGTGCTGGTTTTCAGGTTTGGCTGGTTCCGGGACATGGCCTGGGCATCGGGGTTTTAAATGCTTCCAGTGGTTCAAATAGGCAGCCAGGTGGAGACCAGTGAAATACAGTTACTGTGAATAAAGTGATGGTAGAAGACTCAGGACATCGGTCTCCACGCTCCTGGGGATCCATTTGGGGCTGAAACCCCCTGATGGTGCCTGACCCTGGGAAGGGTGGCCTGTATTTATTGTCAGACTGAGGACTGGGGGCTGCGGGAGGCCGAGCTGTGAGGACCAGACCCTGCGCTGTGTATTCGCCATCGAGTACGCTCACTCTTCACACCGGATACCCGAGGTTTCTCAACACTAAAAACCCTCTGATGAGAAATCAGAGGACTATGTAGGGTAAATAAATGCTGGTTCCTCCATTTTAAAGGCAAGTGATCTTTTTATAACCGGCCAACAGATGAGACCGGAAGTACTGATAAGCGGGCAGCTCAAGACAGAGGAAGCCGTCCTAAGGCCCCAGGAGAGTGAGTGGCATGAAATTAATTAAGAAACAAATATCTTGCCGAAACTGGTTTGGCTCAGTGGATAGAGCGCCAGCCTTCGGACTGAAGGGTCCCGGGTTCGATTCAGGTCAAGGGCATGTACCTTGGTTGCAGGCACATCCCCAGTGGGAGGTGTGCAGGAGGCAGCTGATCCATGTTTCTCTCTCATCGATGTTTCTGGCACTCTATCCCTCTCCCTTCCTCTCTGTAAAATATCAATAAAATATTAAAAAAAAAAAAAAAAAGAAACAAACATCTCCACCTAATGTCCCACGTGAGTGCTCAAGTGTCTGCAAAGGTGTCTGTACAAATGGACCCAGGAACTACCCTGAACCCCAGGGTCTCAGGGACGCACAGGACGCGAGAGCAGGAAGGGACCCTCTCACTTGAGGGACAACCTGACGCAGTAAAAAACACGACAGGAGACAATAACCGTGGTGGACGAAAGCTCTATCATAAATACAGTGGTTTCGCTTACAAGACGCTCTACTGGAGGTATATACACTTTAGAAAACTTATGTACAGATAAATAATTTAAAGTGGACTGTAAGTAGTGTTCCTGGTCTTTCCTATAAAGAGTTGCCCGTCATGCCCCAACTGAACAGGAAATCGATGGGAAAGTCAGCACTTTCACCCTCGCCGTGGCTCTGGCGCGTTTTTAACGCATTAAGACGGGGCAAGAGGGCAGTCGGCGTGGACCCCTCACATAACCACGCCGAAGGCGGCCCGGGATTGCAAACTGTGGTTGGGGCAATTTCTGTGGAGAGGACAGGTCTGGACCTACTGTGAGACTTCAAATTAGAGGAAAGTGCTCTTCCCGCCCATCCCCGCTCGTGGGTCCCGAATAAAGGCCTTCTTTCCGGCCACTCACCCTGTTGGCGAAGGAGAACGCGGCGGATGCATCCTCGCTCTGCAGAGAGGACTCAGGCTGCACGGGACACTCAGGTGTGTCCTCTCCGCCACTTAAAAGAGCCCGTTTTCAAACGATGGCCCTCTAATATTTTGGAATCCCGTTAGAAAAAAAAATGGCTTAAATTTTATTCCATAAAAATGGTAGTCACAGTGTGCGCTAATTCTAGGCCTTTCCGAGAATCAAGGAGGCCGCTGGCCTCGAGACTGGCCCTGAACACCTGCCCCTCCGGCGACAGGGAGATAGCTCCGACCTTGGGGCAGAGGGCAGAGGGGCGCTCGGTGCCCGAGGGGTCTTCCTCCTCCACACCTTCTAGCTCTTTCTAGGCGCCGGAAGACGACGTGCTCAGTGCTTCCGGAGTAAATACTTGCAAAGCGGCCGCGGAGGCTCCACCTGGAACTAATAGCGTGAAAGTGGGCGGCGGCCTCGGGAGCCGGTTCTCAGGCCACGGGCGCTGGGTCTCCCCGCCTGAGGCGGCGCAAGACGAAAGTCCCCAGGGCCACCAGTGGAATGCACATGGTGGAGGAGGCCACGAGCAGCCCGATGACGGCCAGCGCGTAGGCGGGGTAGTCCTTGGTCACAAGCTGGCCCTGAAGGGAGAAGCAGAGCTCAGCTGAGAGAACCTGCCCAGGTGGAACCCTTCCAGAGCACAAGAGGCCCTCCAGGCCCCGCCCTCCCGCTCGCCCCGCCCTCCCGCTCGCCCCGCCCTCCCGCTCGCCCCGCCCTCCCGCTCGCCCCGCCCTCCCGCTCGCCCCGCCCTCCCGCTCGCCCCGCCCTCCCGCTCGCCCCGCCCTCCCGCTCGCCCCGCCCTCCCGCTCGCCCCGCCCTCCCGCTCGCCCCGCCCTCCCGCTCGCCCCGCCCTCCCGCTCGCCCCGCCCTCCCGCTCGCCCCGCCCTCCCGCTCGCCCCGCCCTCCCGCTCGCCCCGCCCTCCCGCTCGCCCCGCCCTCCCGCTCGCCCCGCCCTCCCGCTCGCCCCGCCGGCTCACTAGCGAGGGTGCTGGGCAGACTAACTCCCCTCGTCTTCTTTGTCTTCCCTGTACTTCAGTGCCTACATAGCCATTGTTTGGAGCTTTTGCTAAAGAGTAACCCCTAAAGACTAATCATCCATTGGCTGGTGTGACTCAGTGTTAGCATCCGTGGGTTGCAAGGTTGATCCCCAGTGCGGGGCATACAGGAGGCAGCCAATCAATGATTCTCATCATGAATGTTTCTATCTCTCTCTCCCTCTCCCTTCCTCTCTGAAATCAATAAAAATATATATTTAAAAGAAAAAGAATAACAGCACGTGGTTATGTTTGAGACGCAGGGCAGGGCAGCTAGATGTGGGGGTTAGCCCTTAGCCCAGCACAGTCCAGTAGAACTTTCTGGGCTGATAGAAATGAGCCATGTCCGGATACCAGACACAAGTGGTTGCTGAGCACTTGAAGTGGGGCCAGTGAGGCTGTGTGCTGAGCTTTGAAGTACCTGGGTGATGTGGCCCTGTTGTGACCAATGACCTGCCCATGCCATGGCAGGAAATCCTTGGTTTCAGAAAACTAAGGCCTGTGTTCTTGAGGCAGCTTGGGGCCCCAGCAGGGCAAGGTACCTGGGAGGCGTCCCAGGCTTGGTACTGCAGGGTCCCCGTGAGGATGTAGTCGCTCAGGTAGAAGACCAGGAGGCTGATGATGAGCAGCGGGCTCACGCCAGCCCACATGATCTTCCAGTACCAGCTCAGAGTGCGGCCAGTCATGGCCTGAAGGTCACTTTCAAATCTGCTTGGAAAACGGGAGAGAAAGTCTGGATTAGTCATGCTGTTGGAGCAAGGGGAGCCCAGCTTGCACATTCCTGTTCACTTAGGGAGGTTCTGTTCTGGCTCCACTGAGATTTGAACACAAACACAGGGCCTCCCTCCCTGATTCCTTCTGGGGGTGGAATGGGGAGAAGGGCTGAGGCTGATAAGAGCGGGGTGCAAAGTGATCACCCACAGAGAACTGGGCGTCAGGAGACATCTTTGTGGTGCTGACCTTCAGATGGAGGCTGGCGTAGGCCAGAGGGCATTCCCAGCAACGGTGGGAACAGAGAGCCTGGGACATGGTTTCAGCCAGCCTCAATGCCAGGGGATCCCCAGGGCAGCTCTGCCCCACCCCTCCTGGCTTGGGCTCTGCCAGCAACTCTACTCCCCATTAAAAACACCCCAGAGGGGAATCTCTCTTGTCCCCTGAAACCACAGCAGGTTTTCTGGGGCGGACAGAGAGCCATACTTGGGACTAAAGGGTGATGGCCCGGCAGTTGGAGCCGCCCAGGTGTAGTTGCCCGAAGACCACCACTGTGTTCAATCGTGTCTGCAGACTGTCTTTCTTCCCTTTCCTTTAAATGGATGCTTTTGCCTAAGTTTAGCAATAGCATAACAGCATCCATTCTTTTGTGGGTTTGACAGGCTAATCGTATATTTTTAATATGCACACAAATAAGTACGAAAAGGATCTTCAGCACTTTGGGAAATGCTGACCCACCCATCTCCTCATTTCACAGGGGAAGGCACCTGTGACTTGTTGGAGGGCTCCAGGTTGTGGCAGACCTAGTCCGAGGGCTTTAAAACCGCTTCCCACGACGGGAGAGGCAGCCTTGAAGGAGGGGCGGGGTTGGGGCGGAGTGAGACTGTCACCTGGTGCAACCACAGCCACTGCCTCTCCTCCACCCCTGGCCTGTCCCATGAGCTTCTACCTGCCCTTGTGGCCGCTGACCTAGCCAGACCTTAGGCTCTAGGTCACGAAGACTCATGTGCATAATGTGAACACGGGGATTTTCAAGACCATACATGGCAGAAAGTGTTGGGTTCTCTTGTCCCTTTACCTCCCCTATCCTCCACTTTCCTGGTTAGAGAAACACGGGAAGAGCTGCAGAAAGGCCGCATGGCACTATTGCACAGTGGCCACTAGATAGCGCAGGCCCCCCCACCGCATGCAAGCAGAAAGACTGCCCTCTGCTGGTCATTCCCAGATCTGGCTGCTTATGAAATCCCCAGGGCACCTTTGGTTTCTCCCTCCTTCCGGCCATTTACCAACACCCGCTTTGGATGGACTTGTATCCCTCTCCAGCGCCTCCAGTGGGGCCTCGGTTCTGTTCCTCTGGGCATTTCCCAGATGACCAATTTGTCCCAGTTTACCCAGGACTTCCCTGGGTTTAGCACTGAAAAAGCCCCAGCGTCCCAGAAAACCCTTCTTTCCTGGGAAAACGGGGTGAGTCTAACACTAAAGTCCTCACAATGATACTAGCTGTGGGGGAGGAGTACCGGCCGATAAAAAGGCATTCCTTGACCACAAAAGTTTGGAAATACTCAAATTACAACCCCCTCTCTGAGATTCATAATTGTCTTCAAGGGTCTGAGAAATCCTACGGCAAAGAATCTGGCTTTAATTTATGTCCTGGACTTATTTGATCGTGAAAATCCCTCCAGAAAGGCTTCCAAGAGCACAGTGGGACACTCGGCACCAGGGGCCTGGCTCCTAGACTGTCCCAGCTGGTCCCCGGACCCGCCTCCAGATCAGCTGGGAAGATGATAGAAGACTGGGGTGGGGACAACCTGGTACAGCCCTTCTGAGCAGGCTCTCATTCGAGCAGCAGTTCCCAAAACGTAATGGGCCTCGACCCCCTGCATGTGCCAAAATATGGATCTGATTCAGGGGCTTGGGGGCCTGAGACCCTGCATTCTTTTTGTTAAAAAATACATTTGTATTGCTTTCAGAGAGAAAGGGAGAGAGAGAGATAGAAACATCAATGATGAGAATCACTGATCGGCTGCCTCCTGCACACCCCCTACCAGGGACCTAGCCCACAACCCAGGCATGTGCCCTTGACTGGAATCAAATCTGGGACCCTTCAGTCCACAGGCTGACGCTCTATCCACTGAGCCAAATCAGCTAGGGCGAGACCCTGCATTCTCACAAGCTCCCTGATGCTGCCGTTCTGGGATCAGACTCACCTGCAGCTAGAGCCCCACCTGGGGATGAAGGTGGGGGTGGGGGTCCCCAGGGGTTCCAGTGCACGCCCAGGTCTGAAAACTGCTCTAGACCCGTGGTTCTCAGCCCGGCCACACATCCCAGCACCAGTGCTGCGCTGTGCCAGGGCTGAGAACCATACATCCTGAATCTGCCAGACTTCAAGGTCTGAGTTATCAACGGGACTTTGGTCAGCGAGCTTGAAAAATGCTGGTTTCAGCCCTGGCTGGTTTGACTCAGTGGATAGTATCAGCCTGCAGACTGAAAGATCCCGGGTTCGAGTCCAGTCAAGGGCACATGCCCGGGTTGTGGGCTCAATCCCCAGTAGGGGGCGTGCAGGAGGCGGCTGATCAGTGATTCTCTCTCATCATTGATGTTTCTATCTCTTCCTCTCCCTTCCTCTCTGAAATTATATATATATATATATATATATATATATATATATATATATATATAGATATAGATATATACACACATACATATATATATACACACACACACACATATATATATATTACTGGTGTCGGCCAAGGGTCAGAACAGCCAGTGCCCAGAGGCAGGACTGCCTGCCCCCGGAGCCGTTGGGGTTCAGCAGGGCCAAGGGGCCAATGTCCTTTAAGAGAAAGCAGAAGCACAGGAAATAGGGAAGGTGAAGGTTGAAGGCCAGCTGAGGGGAAGTGAGGCAGAGAATTAGCTGAGATCCGGGGACGATGAGAGCCCTGAAAGATGCCAGGCTTAAAGGAGAGCGTGCACTGCCGCTGAGCGGGTTGTTTCCTGCGGGCGAGCTTGCCCAGCAGTTGGTGGGGCGGGCCTCACCTCCGCAGCCCGTACACGTAGCACACGGCCACCGTCTCCACCAGCACGATGAGCAGCAGGGACAGCGTGGCCGCGAAGTCGTTGAAGATGTCGAACCAGTAGTTGCCGGCCTCCAAGGTGAACACCAGGCCCACAGCGCAGTTGATGAGGCACACCAGACCTGCGCCAAGACACGGCTCACCTGCCTGCACCCACACCTGCTCCAGCAGGGCCCTGAGCGCCCGGGGGCTCTGGCTGATGGGCTCAACCACGCGGGTTGGTCTCTCTGAATGTGTGTGTGTGTGTGTGTGTGTGTGTGTGTGTGTGTGTGTGTGTGTGTGTGTGTTTGGGGGTGGGGGTGGGGGTGGGGGGAAGGTGTCCCAAGGAGCGTCAGCAGGCAGCATCGATCATCGATGGTAATTCACAGAGCCGTCCTGCAGGGGGCACCAGCTCAATGGAAAAGAGGACGTTGTGGCCTCCCCAGGGGATCTCGCCCAGGCTGTGAACTGGGGCTGGAGATGTGAGCTGCGGGGCGACCCTCTGGGGACTTCCTAGAGAGGAGTGATGTCTGACCAGAGGGGTGTGGGGAGAAGGGAAGAATCGAACGTTTACCCAGCTCCCACCGCGGCCCAGGCACTTGCCATGCATCGAGCACTTAAGCTTCGGAGGCGGGTATCAGGAGCCCCCTTGTACAGGCGGGCAAGCCAAGGCCCCTCTGCCTCCAGAATCTGGGTTCTGGTCCGGTCTCCTTCGGCTGCCTCTCTTGGGCACCCCACGAAGTACTGGACCTAAAGCTCCCTCTTGCCATTTCACTGCTACCCCACATCGCACCAGCCACTGAGCCCCAGCCTGAGAGGTCACACAGGAGAGGGGGTTAGTGTGGCCAGCAGCTAACAGCATGCTGATGCATCTGCAGGTGTGAGGCGGCTGCTCAATGAGGGGGGCGCTGACCAAGGGTGGGCAGGACTTCACAGACCTGGGCTGGGAGGAGGGACGTTGTGGACAGTGTCGTCAAGGGAAGGGGTGGGTGCACAGGGGTGGAGTGGAGCAGAGGGGAGGCGGAGTGACTGGAAGAGCAGGTTCTTTCCTTAAAACCCTGCTGTCCGCTAAGGGCAGAATGGTAGAGAGATGGGGTGTCTGCTCTTACAATGGCTTATCACACAGGCAGGAGAGGGACAGCCGATGGCCAATTGTGACAGTGTGGGTGGGTCTCCTAGAGTTTGGGTGTAGACCGCACACACAGAGCACATACGTGTGATTTCATGTACATGGAGCCCAACAAAGGGGGGAACAAACATAAAACGGTGGCAGTGAGACCAGAGGGGACTTGGCCTCGGTTGGTGGTTACTCGGGTGGATGGATACATACGTCAAGTTCATTGAGTTTGTGCTTAAGGAATGTACACGCCGCAGCGGTTAAGCCTCAATTAAACAAGGACAAAAGCAGCGTCTCCCCTGGCCTGGGAGCTCTGGGTGCCAGGTTGGGGAGCTTGGCCTTTTCCCAAAGTCGGGGTGGCCACTTTCCGTCCCCTTGGGATGGAGAGCCAGACACATGGGTGATTGACACGTGCCCCTGGGTTCCTGGCATCCGCCTGCCCAGGGGGAGGAGACAGTGAAGGCAGGACTCCTGTGAGGTCGCTGCAGCCCCGTGGCCACCTCAACAGGCACACGGCCCCCACGGAGCCCATCCACCTGCTGGTCCCCCCCATCCGCCCTCCCCGAGTCCCGCCTCCTCCCCGCCCGCCGCTCGCTCACCGGAGATGGCCTCCTTGGGCAGGTGGCGGGAAATGGCCTTGCTGTCGGTCAGGGGCGTGAGGATGGCGGCCGTGTTGCCCAGCATGCTCCCGATCCCCAGCATCAGCAGCATGAAGAAGTACAGCACCGACCACAGCTGGGACACCTCCATGTTCTTTATGGCCTCGGTGTAGACGATGAAAGCCAGGCCGGTGCCCTGGACGGCCTGTCCCCGGGGACAAGACCGCAGTCACACACCGAGGGACGCGCAGCTCCTCGGACACACCCGACGCTAAGCTGTGGGGGACCTCCCACCTGCAGACCAGCCCCCCCATCTGAGCCCCAAATGACCAATGTTTACAACTGTTCTTTCAGGCTGCTAGACACATGGGTGCCGGTCATATGATTCTTTGTCCTTTCTGCCTTTTTAACATTTAAAAGGAAATGGAAAAAAGGGCAGGGAGCACCCAAAGGGCCCAGTGTCCCCGGGGCAGCAGCCGGGGAAGGGGGGGTCCGTTCTCCCTTCTCCTGGAAGAGGCGGAGGGAGGAGAACTCTTGCAAGCGCCTTACCGTGTCCAGCTCTGCCTCCAAGCTGCAGTTTTTAATCAGCGGGAACACCTTGCTGTATTGGCCGGGGTAGGTGGATGCCAGGAAGCCCTTCACCTGCTCCAGGTTGCTGGCTGTCAAAAAGCCATCTTCCAGGTCGAAAGAATTGGTCAGCAGCAGAATCACCCTGCGGGCAGAGCACGAGACTGACCTCCGCGACGGGAAAGGCCGCTGTCCCCGCCTGCTGGGGGCTCGGGCTCACACTGTCCCCCCGCCTCCTCTTCTCTGATTAGGTGAGGTCCTCACCAGTGGAATCTGCTGATTACCAACCCTTTATTTATTTTTAAAAATATACTTTTCTTGATTTCAGAGAGGGAGAGAGAGGGAGAAGATAGAAACGTCAACGGTGAGAGAAAAATCATTGATCGGCTGCCCCCTGCACGCCCCACAGTGGAGATCGAGCCCACAATTTGGGAATCGAACCCTGACCTCCTGGTTCATAGGTGGACGCTCAACCACTGAGCCATGCTGGCAGGGCAATTGCTGACCTTTTATTTTATTTTATTTTATTTTTTAAATATATTTTATTGATTTTTTACAGAGAGGAAGGGAGAGGGACAGAGAGTCAGAAACATCGATGAGAGAGAAACATCAATCAGCTGCCTCCTGCACACTCCCCACTGGGGATGTGCCTGCAACCAAGGTACATGCCCTTGACCGGAATCGAACCCGGGACCCTTCAGTCCACAGGCCGATGCTCTATCCACTGAGCCAAACCGGTCAGGGCCAATTGCTGACCTTTTAAAGGGCAAGGTATTTAGAGTGGCTCTGAAGAAGCCTTTGGGAAAGATCACAGAGAGCAGCTTCTGGAATCTCCACGGCTCAGCCAGGGAGCTCTCGGCTGCTTCTGGGGGAGCCGGGCCGAAGAAACGAAGGCTGTGTGTGGATGCCCTGCGTGCCGAGGGCTCTGAGTACATGGTGCCCCTCCCTCCGGAACACACTGACTCGCCACAGGCCTCCAGCTGCTGCTGGTGGTGGGCGGAGCCTGCATTGGACCCTGGATCGAGGACTGCAAGGCTGGTGCCTGGTGCCCCACACCCCTTGGTGTAAACATTTCTCTTTTCCGCGTCCAGCACGGCTAGAGAGCGGTCTGGTTCCTGAGTAGGGGCTGCTGGGATTGAGAAAATGAAAGAAAGAGACAGACACCACAGAGATGGAAGGAAAAAGCTGGGGCCGGGTGGGACCACAGTCCTCTGATGGAGGGACAGGGACCCAGAGCCAATACAGTGTGTTTATTTTATACAGCAAAACCCAGGAAGTTTTACTAAAGGTCAAGACAAAGGAGATTATGTGCATTCTTGGGTGGGCCCCGAGTCCTATGCGTTCCTGGTGCTTGGCTGGATTTAGATAATGAAGCCCACCCCCTGGCGCCTGAGCTGAAGGTCAAGCTGACAACACTCCTGCCTCTGGCAAGGTGTGTTTCCAGGATGTGGCTCTGCCAACGCCACTGGACTCAGCTGACGATAATTAAAGAAGTGCCCATGTGCCCTCCCAGGCGCTCTCTACACCTTGGTGCCTGGCATCCGCCTCCTCTTCCCAGTGCCCTTCAGCTCGAGCTTTGACTCACCTGCCCCGCACGGCCCGGCTCCCCTGGCGGCCCGGCTTACTTGTTCAAGCAGCTCTCGTAGTTGAAGGTGGCCTTGAAGCCGTAGATGGAGAAGGTCACGACGCTGGCGAATATGGAGGTGGAGCTGTTGATGAGGGACACGATGATGGCATGCTTCTGGCAGTTGTTGGAGGGCTCGTTGTAGCTGGCGAAGGCGATCAGGCTGCCGAACCCCAAGCCGAGCGAGAAGAAGATCTGGGTGGCTGCGTTGATCCAGGCCTTGGGGTTGGCCAGCTGCTCCAGCTGGAAGCCAGTGGGAACGGGGCTGTGAGCCCCGAGGGAGGGGGGTGGGGAGGGGAGGGGAGGGGGATCCCAACCTCTTGGGCAGGGGAGGGAGGGAGGCCCTGGAGGACCCTGCCTGGCACAGCAGGGCCTGGGGCTGGAGACTGGCTTGCCTGGCTCAGGCCGGTGCCCCGCCCACTCCTTAGCAGATGAAACATCCCTCCAGCCGTGTCCCCACAGCTCCTTCCCCAGGGGAGGTGTGCAGTGGAAAGTGTAGGGTGAGATCACTTAAAAAGGAACCGGGCCGCCGATGCATGAGCCGGGCACTGTATGGGCTTGGGCCTCCCGAGATGGAGGTGGTGGGGCCTGGTGGTGAGGCTGAGGTCTGGGTTGAACCCCGGTAATGTGGCGGGTGCGGGGGTGGGCTCTTGGGCGTGCTGCTACCACAGCCATTTGTTTCCAGGGGCCAGATTTGCTAAAAGAAGAATCTGTCCTGCCTCACAATGCTTGGGGACTGCCTGGCTGAGGGCGACTCAGCACCCGCAGGTTATCCATCCCTGCCCACGGCCTGGGGTGCCCACCAGCCTCCTGGGTTCACCCACCCTCTGTCTTGCCCTCTCCGCCCTCTGGAAGGGGCAGGAAGATGGGGCACCTCAGACCCCATCCCTCCAGCTCGTACCTTGGGGGTGAACATGTATAGCAGGCCGTTGGTGGCCCCGTGGAGCGTGAGGCCCCTGATCAGGTAGATGATGAGCACGCAGTAGGGCAGCGACGCAGTGAAATACACCACCTGCGGGCACCAGAGGGCAGAGTCAGCCTCGGGGAGATGTGGCCAGAGGGCCCTGTTTGCCTGCAGCAGGCCCGCTGCACCGGCAAACACCACGCTGTCCGGCCTCAGCCTGCAGACAGCGGGAAAGGCATGGGGTCTCGGTCAGGTCCTGCGTCTGGGCTGGGAGACGGGTGGTGGGACATGGTCGCCAGGCATGTAAGTGCCAGCAAATCCCTGGTTCCACAGAGAAGAGGAACCCAGAACGGAGGCCCGGCCCTCCACGTCCCTTCAACCTGACCTCGTTCCGGGAAGGATTGGGACCGCCCTCAAACATATCCATCACATGAACGTGTGTGCATTTCAAAACCCAGCGGGCAGGCTGCCCCTCGCTGATCACCAGAACCTTCGTGGGGGGGGGGGGGGACTGAGACGGCGGAGGGGCAAAAGCTCTTAGGCGGTGCCCATGGGCAGCGAGGCCTGAGAGCAGGGCAGGTGTCTCCGGGAAATCTTCAACCATCTAAGGTTTGAAAGGAGGAAAAACTCCCTGTCTGGTTGCTTGGTGCTACTGGGCAGGGTGGCTGTGGGGCTGGCTGGCCAGAAATGCCCGTCTTTTCAGGGGAGGGAAAGGCCTGGTTTTGAGATTGAGGGCTGCACCTCTGACCACCTTCATAGTTACCTGGCAGGTGGTCCCGCCTCCCCCGGCCAGCTCTGCCCCTCGCCGGCAGGAGACAGCCTGGGCCCCCGACCCTCCCCCCTCCGGCCTTGCCCCCACCTTGCCGGTGGACTCGGTGCCCCGCACGATGCACAGGTAGACCACGAGCCAGGCCAGGAGGAGGCAGAGCGCGGGTTCCCACTGCAGGCTGCCACTGTCCTGGATGGATGGCGAGATGTTGAGGGTCTTCCGGTACCAGAAGTACTTGGTGGAGGAGGCTTGCTCACACTCCGCGTCAAAGCCCGTGCGGTTGGCGTTCAGTGGGCAGACGGACCACGGCAGGGGGTCCTGGGGTCAACACAGCATCACACAGAGAGGTGAGGGCTGAGGCGAAGGTCAGGGGGGAGGGCGGGAGGTGGCCCTCACACAGGGCTCTTGGAGGAGAAGGGAGCTGGTCCCTAAGGGCAGGAGGTGGGAGCCCCCAAAGGCAGCCAGGGAGTCAGAGGATTTGTGGAGGGCACAGATGAGGTGGGGAGTAGGGGGAGGCAGGGAAGGGAGGGGGTGCATGAGGGGCTCCACACGCCTTACAGTCCTAACGGTGTTTTTTGAGGATCACCTAACTCTACTGTAAGTCAGAGAGACTGAGTACACAAACGGACAAGGGCCAGACCCCCTACGACCCCGCAGCCCGGCTGGCGTGGCTCAGTGGTTGAGCATCAACCTATGAACCACGAGGTCACAGTTCGATTCTCTGTCAGGGCACATGCCCAGGTTTCAAGCTCGATCCCCAGTAGGGGGCGTGCAGGAGGCAGCTGATGAATGATTCTCTCTCATCATTGATGTTTCTACCTCTCCCTCTCCCCTCTCCCTTCCTCTGAAATCAATAAAAATATATTAAAAAAAAAAAAAAAAGAACTCTGACCCGCAACCTCCCACCTGTCCCGGTGGCCACCTGCCCCTCCCTGTCCTGGTCCGCCCCTGGCTCCGCCCCGCGCTCTGGCTCCGCCCCCTCACCTGGAAGGAGTGGAAGAGGTACCAGAAGGCCCAGGCGTTGATGACGTTGTAGTACATGGACAGGAAGAAGGACACCACCACGCTGGCGACGCCTGTCGGAAGCAGAGGGCGCTGAGGGGCTGTCCCCACCCACCTGACCCACAGCCCTGGCCCCCCCCTTCTTCCCCCTCCCAACATGCGCCCAGGACACCCCTACAGTGACCACCCTGGGCTGGCAGAACCTCTGCAGCAGGTGTGTGGGGCTCCCCATGACCAGGGCCCTGTGAGCACTGCTAAGGTTAGCCTCTTCCGTCTTCTCTCTTGCGGCTCCTGGGACAGGAGGTGTGACATTTCTTGGAGCCCCGAGTGCCAGCTGCTGTGCTAAGAACTGTATGTGCGGTGGGCGTCATTATCCCCTCACAGAAGGGAAAGAGCTCGCCTGAGACCCGGGCTGGGAAGAGGCAGACATTGTGGTTGTCCCCTCCTGGCTCACCTGAGTCAGGTCACCTGGGCCAATCCCCGCCCTGGGGTGGCAGGGAGCAGGGGTGTGAGGAGGTGTGTCAGGTGCACGGGACAGGAGGGAGGCTGTCCCGCACCGTCAGGTCTGCAGGGGTCCCGGGGTGGGAGTGGGAGAGTGAGGGGAGAGCAGAGCAGAGGGATGGCTGACAACCAGCGGTGTCTGCAGGCGCCCACCCTATGTGTGTCTCTGCCCAACCCCTCTCTCCGGGACATCTCATTAGGAGCTTGAAACTGGCTGTGGTGTTGTATTCACACCACGTGTCAGCAAACGCTACGCAGCGGGCCTTCCCGGACCCCACCTGGAGAGCTGGTGGTTAAACATTCACCAGCCCCCCGCCCCCGTTTGGCACAAACATCTGGCCTCTTTTCTGGTACACAGCACATGATGCCTCGGAGAAGCCCTCCGGGATTGCTCGCTCGGGCGGACTGTCAAACCACACACCTCCGTGCTAAGCATTAACAGCCACGCACGATGGGGAGGCAGTTCGGGTTTGAAGATGATTTGTGAGGGCACTGGGCACATTTCTCCCGCGCCTGAGAAAGTCACGTACAAGTTTACACCCTCCTTGCCCCTGGGATGTCACTCTGGCATCCTGTCTGGGGCGGGATCGTTGGCAGAACAGAGCAGGGGCATCGCTGGTCAAAGTTCCTCCTGTTGGCAGAGGCAGCCCAGGAGCCGGAGGGTGTGAAGGCAGGTTAACCATCTCCCCAGGGTGCCCAGGACCCGAGCTCAGGTGGCTCCGGGCGGGCAGGCAGTCGGGCTATGTGTGCCCAGCTTCCATCCACCGGAGATATTGATGACAGCCCTACAGCCCCTCCGTGGTGGGAGGAAGATTAAACGAGCTGATGCTCACTGAGAGGAGGTGCCATTCACAGCCAGCAGGGGGCAGTGCCCAGAGGACACTGAGGCACAGCTCCAGCGTGCAGCTGTTTCCTCTTTAAAGACTAGCAACCTGGGGTCCAGAGGAGCAGTGTGGTCTCAGTTCCCCACCTGTGCCTCCTCCCTTCCTCACTCCTGTTCTATGGCAGTCAGTCCCTCCTGGGCCGTCTGCCCACCCCACTCAAGGGCTGTCTTTTGGGCCTTGTGCTTACCCTTTGCTCCCACCCCCACCCCACCCCCACCAGGGCTGCCCAGGACACAGGGAGGGAGTCTCCCGGTGGGGGAGGGCTGGAGAGCACCACCTACCAACACCGCTCAGGTAGGGGCTGATGGTCCTCCAGGCGCCGATGCTGCCCTGGCGCATGCGCTGTCCAACCGCCAGTTCCAGGTACAGGAGCGGCATCCCCTCCACGATGAGCATGATGAGGTAGGGCACCAGGAAGCTCCCTGTGGGCGTCCAGAGCCAACAGCCAGGTCATCAATGGGCTGTACTCCGCAACCACCAACCTCCCTGCCAACAACCTTCCCTCCTTCCTCCCACCTTTCCCTTCCCTCCTTCCTCCCTTCCTCCCTCCCTCTCTTCCTTCCTTCCTTCCTTCCTTCCTTCCTTCCTTCCTTCCTTCCTCCCTCCCTCCCTCCCTCCCTCCCTCCCTCCCTCTCTCCCACCCTTCCTCCCTCCCTCCCTCCCTTCCATCTCTCCACTTGCTCATCCTCCACCTTCTGCCTTCGCACTGTTCCACCTGTCATTCCTCTCATCCATCCATCATCCATCCATCCATCAATCCATCTGTCTATCTCTTCAGCCATCTAACCTTGGGTGATGACACCCAGCCATGCCAGTGAAAATCTTTGTGGCCTATTTTACCGAGAATGTTGGAACTCTATGTCTGCGAGGCAGTTCATGGCAGGGAGGTGCGACGTAAACATTCGTTTTCCTATCCACCTCTTCTAATCAATATGGTTTATCTAAAGATTCTTTAAAAATCACAACAAAGGCTCCAACTCATGTGTTTACTAGTGGTTTTTTTCTCTCGCCTTGGTAGTGACAGCTCAGTGTAGCGCTGTTGCGCCGGGGAAATCTGAAATCGTCATCATTAAAGTAGCTGGGCTAACGTTGTAGCTCATATTAACAGTGCTTGGAATTATTTTACTAACTGGTCTTTAAAGTGAAAATGTAGAGTTTCATCAGTTTGATTATATTTCAAATGAGGAATGCAAGTGGTCTTTAAGAAAAGTATATGTTTTTACGGGGGGCGGGTTTTTTTTTTGTGTGTGTGTGTGTTCTTATCTGAAAGAAGATAAAATGGGGAAAAACCAAGATGGCGGCATAGGTAAACACCTAAACTGCTGCCTCACACAACAATTTCGAAACTACAACTAAAAGACAAAATGTCTATCACCCAGAACCACGGGAAAGCTGGCTGAGTGGAAGTTCTACAACTAGAAGGAAAGAGAAAAGAGCATTAAGACGTGCACAAGCACTGAAAAGCTGAGGTACGGATGTGCGCGAATCGGGCTGGCGGAGGGCGACTGGGTGCACTGCTTTTTTCAACCCGAAGGGAGACAAGCTCCCGATTACTCTGAACTCCAGTTTCTGGGGAGACTCTGGGGACCCAAACTCCTACGGGGAGAAGCTGGACTGTCTGCCATCGGGTCGGAAAGTGAGGGTGGCTTTCTTGCAGAGGTGCACCCAGCAATCAGTGTTTACTGCGCTGGGGTGCGGGATGCGGGGACTTGGAAACGCGGAAACGCAGAGACGGCTGACTGGCAGCCATCGCTGTTTGTCACGCCCTAGCCTAGTGACTTCATGAGACCCCACCCCGCGCAATCTACAAACCCACCCAAGCTCCACGCAGTGGCTTTTGCATATAAATGGCCTGCCCTATCGCAGCTTAACCTAACAAACTGCAGCTCTGGTCAGACAGCTCCAAAACCTCCAAACCCCAAGCAAAGAGGAGAAAACTGTAGTTCTCGTTTTAACTCCTGCTGGGTGGCCTCAGACAGTAGCTGACCTGCACCCCATTGGAGATCCAGAAGCCAGTGTATCTAGTGGTCAGTGTGAGACGACACGAGATTTCAACTACTCACATCCATAAGTGAGACATTCAAGAGGCAGACTCAGTGAGCACCAAAGCCCCACTGAAACAAGTCCTGCCCCATAAGCGTGTCTCCAGCACAGCAGTTCTTCCATTATAGACACAGCGGGTCCTCACAGCCAATTGGCCTGGAGGTCAATTCCTCCCAGTGACACCAACAACAATCAAGACTTAACTACAACAAGGCTGTACACACAGTCCACAAAGGGGTGCACCAAGAATGTCCACCTCAGGTAACTGGGAGGCCGACCCACTGGCCCATATAGGATACCTAGCACACAAAGCCACCCTACCAACTCAGGGAAGCAGCCAAAATGTGGAGACAAAGAAACAGATCATAAACGAAAGAAATGGAGGAAAACAAAAGACTGGATATAGAGTTCAAAACCACGGTTATAAGGTTTTTCAAGAATTTCCTAGAAAAGGCCGATAAATGTAATGAGACCCTTGAGGATATGAAAAAGGACCAACTAGAAATTAAAGATACACTGACTGAAATAAAAAATATTATACAGAGACCCAACAGCAGACTAGAGGAACGCAAGAATCAAGTCAAAGATTTGAAATACAAAGAAGCAAAAAACACTCAACCAAAAAAGCAAAAAGAAAAAAGAATCCAAAAAGTTGAAGATAGTGTAAGAAGCCCCTGGGACAACTTCAAGCGTACCAACATCAGAATTATGGGGGTGCCAGAAGAAGAGAGAGAGCAAGATACTGAAAACCTATTTGAAGAAATAATGACTGAAAACTTCCCTGACCTGGTGAAAGAAATAGACTTAAAGTCCAGGAAGCGCATAGAACCCCAAAACAAAAGGAATCCAAAGAGGACCACACCAAAACACATCATAATTAAAATGCCAAGGGCAAAAGACAAAGAGAGCATATTAAAACAGCAAGAGAAAAACAGTTAATTACCTACAAGGGAGCACCCATACATTATCAGCTGATTTCTCAACAGAAACTATGCAGGCCAGACGGGAGTGGCAAGAAATATTCAAAGTGATGAATAGCAAGAACCTACAACCAAGATTACTCTACTCAGCGAAGTTATCATTCAGAATTGAAGGTCAGATAAAGAGCTTCACAGATAAGAAAAAGCTAAAGGAGTTCATCACCACCAAACCAGTATTATATGAAATGCTGAAAGGTATTCTTTAAGAAGAGGAAGAAGAAGAAAAAGGTAGAGATAAAAATTATGAACAACAAATACATATCTATCAACAAGTGAATCTAAAAATCAAGTGAATTAAAAATCTGATGAACAGAATAAACTGGTGAATATAATAGAATCAGGGGCATAGAAAGGGAGTGGACTGACAATTCTCAGGGGGAAAGGGGTGTGGGGGGTGCGGGAAGAGACTGGACAAAGGTCGTACACCTATGGATGAGGACAGTGTGGAAGGGGGGTAAGGGCAGAGGGTGGGGTGGGAACCGGGTAAAGGGGAGCTGTGGGGGGAAGAGGAGAAACAATTATAATAATCTGAACAATAAAGATTTATTAAATTAAAAAAAAGAAGAAGATAAAATGTTTGAAATCTAAGTATGACATGGGAGGCAGTTAGACAGACCTGAGCAGAGCAAGGACAGTGGGTCAGGTGCAGGGGTCAGATGCAGAGGTCACGAGGGTGGAAAGCCCCGGTGCCTAGTAATGGGTGAAACTGGGAACAGGGGAATCTCGCCCCCAGGGTGAACTCTCCTCCCTAGCACATCGCTGGCTGGTGTGGTTTCGACCTCCTGACCTTTCCTCCCCAGAGATAACATCTAGGCCTCAGTTGTACTTCCGCTCCAGGCCCAGAGGCCCAGCTGCAATGACTAAGGACTCCCTCCCCCTGAGCTGACCAGTCAGCTGAGACCCGGAGACCTTAAAGGACACTCCTGGAAAGCTGATGAATATTCTATTGAGGTCCACCTCTGGGACCTCTCCTAAAATTAAAATCTCCACCCTTAAAGGCGCTTAGGATGGAGGACCCAGAGAGTTCTCCCTTCCCAGCGCACCCCAGCGCCTCCCACCTCTCCACCTCCCCACCTCCCACCTCCCTACCTCCCACCTCCCTACCTCCCCACCTCCCTGGCGCATCACCTTTGCCTTCCTCTCTCCTAAGCCCCAAGGACCCTTTTGCTTCTGTAACTTGTTTCTTGAGCCCATTTCTTCTACCATTCACTTCTTCTACCTCTGTGACCTTTTAAATAAACTTTCTCTTAGAGTTTGAGTCTTGGCTCTGAATTCTTTCCTAGCCAGAGCTCAAGTACTGAGGTTGCTAAGCCCAGATCCGGTCTGACCCCGAGGGTCTAACACCTGGTACCATTCTCGCCACCAGCACGGGGACAATAGTTCTTACTGCTAAGAAGTGTAATAGTTATTACTCACGAATTTGATAGGTTCCCAACTTTCATGTCGTGCTGGCCCCACTTCCAGTGAGAGTATAAATATGTTGTATCACTAAGGCAGCTAAACCACCTAACCACGTGTTTGTGTAAAAAGAGACTTGCCAAGATTTATTTGACTGTTGAATCTTGAACATCCAGACTCTTACAGAGAACACCTCTTAAGGGGCCTGTAAAGTACGCATGATGGACAGTCTTGTATTGTACACATTGCGGACAGATCACGAGAATTCTCGTGTTTTCTGTTCTAAGGCTTGTGGCCGATCACTTATCTGGCCACTGGGTAAAGTAAGCAATAAAACTACTGGTCCGCAATGTGTTAAAGAATGGCCATTATTCACCACATCTATGGTATTGTGGCTATAAATACAGTCGCTTACAAAGAATGAAATCCCTATTCCGTCCTCTATTGTAGTGACTAATGGTTAGTCAGGGCCGGCCACACCGAGTTGCTAAATATTTTGCACATCATCCCCGTGTCCTCCCCCCCAGCTGCCCACCTTCAAAAACGCGCTTTCGGAGTTTTGCAGCCCTGATGTGCCCACCAGGAAGGGTGTGCGTAACAACTGTTTCACTTTCTCCAGGCCAGCCCTGGAGCTGGGTGTGGGATGGATGGGAGATTAGCCGCCCTGCTCCCTGCCCTGGAGGGATCACCTGGACAGAGGAAGGTCAGCTGCCTCTTAGTGGTCCAGCTCGCAAGCTAGTCCTCCAGCCTCACATTTCAGAGATAAGGCAGGGGCTGTGGTGTCTGTGTGGGAAGGCCAGGGGGTCCCCAACAGACAGAGCCAAGGCTACCACCTCCTTTTAGAGCACCTCTATGTGTATGTTTTATATCTTCAGCCTAAAATTTCATTAAAAAATGTTTTTATTGATTTGAGAGAGAGAGGAAGGGAGAAGGATAGATAGAAACATCCATCAGCTGCCTCCTGCACACCTCACACTGGAGATTGAGCCTGCAACCTGGGCATGTGCACTGACCAGGAATCAAACTGGTGACCTCTTGGTTCACGGGTCAGTGCTCAACCCCTGAGGCATACCAGCTGGGCCTAAAATTTCATTTTAATGAAACTGACTAATAATAAATTTTATACCCACTGATTCCTAAGGAGCCACCTGTAGACAAGTACTCTTGGTGATAGTGGGGAGCCAGCGAACGAAGCTACGGACGCCCCCCCCCCCCACATGGACAGCGGCAGGCGGCCTGTGGGTGGGGGTCACCACATCTGACACCATCCCCCTTCCAAGCAGATGCCTGACCCACTGCTTCTCTTGTTGGTCCTGCCTCTCATTCTCCGCAGCTCTTCGGCCATGGCCATTCCTCCCCCAGGTCCGTGGCTGTGAACCTGAGAAAAAGGTCCAGTGGGAAAGAGGGCAGGATCTGAATAACAAAAACCCTGACGCTACAGTGCAGGGCTTAAGGTCTGGTTACAGAGGAACAGGCTCTGAAAGCTCAAGGTAAACAACGAAATTCACACCTGCTTACATGAGCAGCTAACACAAAGACGCCTCCACTGTGGGTGCGTGCTGCCCTATAACCCCTGGGGTCTGCCAGGCCCTCTCCCGACACACCATGCACCTCTGCGTCACCCCGTTAGCAGCTGCAACATTCCACTAGGAAAACGGGTCCAGAATTCATTTCATTGTCTTTGGACACTTGGCCTGCGGCCAGTTTTCTGCCATCCCAATCCCAGCTGCGGCACAGAGCCTGGCCCACGTGTGTGGTTGTTTCCTCGGGTATAAATCCCAGGAGTAGATGGCAGTGAACAAGACCAGGCAGAGCCCCTGTGGCTCTCTCACCGCAGAGAGAAGGGGGAGCGCAGGGCCCGCGCCATGAGGCCTCGGGGTTCTCCTGTTCTTCTGGCACCTAGAACAAACCCTGCCCTCTCACTTCTGGGCCCTGAAGATGCTGCAGGCCGCTCCCCCTCCTGCCCTGCAGAAAGGCGTCTCAGCACCGTCCCAGGCTCCTCTCGCCATCAAGGAGTCCATCAGGGGTCCCACCCAGGGCATCCCGACAATAAGGTGGTGCTGACACACCTGCTTGGAGCAGCATCCAGACTCTCAGTGGTTACAAGAAAAGCTCAAGGTGTTAAACAGTCACAGCAAGGTGCAGGAAAGCTTGTCCCTGCAACAGGGCGGGCCCCATGGCCTCCTGCCTGTGGAGGTGGGCAGTCCCAGGCCTGGTGCCCAGGTGGGAGCATGGGGCTCCATCATCCTGCCCCACAAATATCCAAACACACAACTAGAACAATATGCAGAGAAAACGAACTTCAATATCTCAGACTGTAAACCAAAAAACCCCACCCCTCAAAATGCATCATCTTTATATATAAAAGCCTAATATGCAAAGTTTCCCCTCGGGAGTTCAACCAGAAGACCAGGAGTTCAATTGTTCGTGATGACATGAGCTGACCACCAGGGGGCGGCGTGGAACGAAGGAAGGCCCTGGCTGGCAGCTGGAAGGCCCCGATCCGCCCTGATCGCTGGCCAGCCCTAGGGACCTTACCTGTGCATGATTTTCGTGCACAAGGCCTCTAGTAGGCCTGTATGTATAACTCAAGACATTTATAAAATTTCTAGTAGAAAACACGGGAGAAAATCTTTCTGACCTTAGGTTAGTCCACATCAAAATGTGTCCTAGAGACGACACCGAAAGCATTACCTGTGAAAGAAAATATTGACAAACGGGACGTCCTTTTAATTCTGCTCTGTGAAAGACAGCAATAGGAGAATAAAAAGACAAGCCACAGACTGGGAGAAAATATTTGCAAAACACATATCTGATAAAGACTTTGTATCTAGAACATATAAGGCACTCTCAAAACTCAATAATGAGAGAAAAAAGGAACCCTGTACAAAAGAAACTGAGCAGGCATTTCACCAAAGAAAATATTTCAATGGCAAATTAGCACGTGAAAAGATGCTCAACATCAGCATTCACTAAGACGATGCAAATTCAAACCCCAATGAGATGCCACTGCACACCCATTAGAATGGCTCAACTGGCAGGGGCTGGGAGCCCCCGTCCCATGCTGGACGAGATGTTGTCGGATTCACTAGCCACTTAATAAAGCCAATACCAAGTGCCTGGGAGGATTTGAGAGCTCCCATAGTTGCCAGGGAAACGGAAAATGCTGCAGCCTGTCTGAGAAGCAGTTGTGGCAGTTTCTTATAACATAGCATACACTTACGGACCCCACAATGATAGTCCTACAGAAATGAACACCCACATTCCCACAAACCTCTATTGACAAACACGATATTGACAGCAGCTCTAGTCACAGTGGTGGAAAACTGGAAACAGCCTAATTACCCTTCTATGGGTGAACAGGTAATAAACGCCGGCACATCCACACCCGGGAGACTTAACTACTCAGCCACGAAAAGGAACAAACTACTGCAGCTCCCCACAGCCCGGGAGCATCTCAGAGAAGCATTACGCTAAGGCAGTGGTCGGCAAACTCATTAGTCAACAGAGCCAAATATCAACAGTACGACGATTGAAATTTCTTTTGAGAGCCAAATTTTTTAAACTTAAACTTCTTCTAACGCCACTTTTCAAAATAGACTCGCCCAGGCCATGGTATTTTGTGGAAGAGCCACACTCAAGGGGCCAAAGAGCCGCATGTGGCTCGCGAGCCGCAGTTTGCCGACCACTGCGCTAAGGGAAAGCCGCCAGAATCCAGGCTCTGCACCGTGGGATTCCATGTCTATGACATGCTGGAGAAAGCAACCCTGTAGGGACAGAAAACAGATATGAGGTTGTGGGGGGCAGGGTGGGGGGGGGGCGCGCAGGGAGTGGGGTGGGATTGACTGTAAAGGGCACGATTGTGGCGACGGTAACACAACCACTGCATGTGTCATCACTCACAGAACTGGACACCAGAAAACCCTGAAGTTTTCTGCGTATAAATATGTGTCGATAAAAGAGAAATTGGTTTTGCAGTCCGTTTGAAAACAAGTCCACTAACCCACCCTCTTCTCATGGGACTGTTCCCTGGGCTCCCGCATGTGAAAGTCCGGACACGGACTCAGCTCGAGGGGACCCTGGTGTCAGGGAGAGGCGGACAGAGGCCCGAGAAGGCGCCTTTGCTCCCACGTGTCCTGGGGCACATAGCGTGGTAGGTTACGCGCAGCCACATTCTGTGCAGCTGCTCCCACGAGGAGTGGAGTCCACGTTCCACCTGTGAATCTGGCTGGCCTTGGACCTGCTTTGTCGAATGGGAGGTGGGGAGAAGGATCCTTCGTTCTCCGGGAACTCGGCCCGAGACCACCTTGTCAGGCAACCCGAGGAAGACCGAGGCCCCGCCAACTTGGCACCAACTTCCAACGTGTGAGGGGCCCGACCAGACCAGCAGAGAAAAATGCTGCCCACCCCAAAACTGTGAGAAATAACTAATTGTGGTTTCAGCCACTATTTTTTTCTTCTTTTTTTAAAAAAAATTTTTTTTAAATTGATTTCAGAGAGGAAGGAAGAGAGAAACATCAATGATGAGAGAGAAGCATTGATTGGTTGCCTCCTGCACGCCTCCTACTGAGGATTGAGCTGGCAACCCTGGCATGTGCCCTGACAGGAGTCAAACCATGACCTCCTGGTTCATAGGTCGACGCTCAACCACTGGGCCACACAAGCTGGGCTTTTTTTCTTCTTAATACTTCAGCGTGTATTTCCTGCAAACAAGGACATTCTCTCACATAATCCCAGTGCACTCAGCAAAATAAAAAAATTAACGCTGAGCCCCGGCCGGGTAGATCAGTTGTTAGAGCATCGTCCCGATATGTCAAGGTTGCAGGTTCCATCCCCAGTCAGGGCACATACAAGAAGCAACCAATAAATGCATAGATAAGTGGAATAACAAATCGATGTCTCTGTCTCTAAAATCAATAAAAAAGTTAATGCTGATAGAGGACAATTATTTTATCTACAAACCTTTGAACTTTGACTTCCCTTTGTGTCCCCGCCCTCAGAAAGGGAGGAAGAGAAGAACTGTGTAGAAAATGTCTAGAACTTGGTCTCTAAGAGTCAAGGGGACGCTGTTTATAGAACAGCATCAGGCAATGAAGAAGGAAGGACAATTAAAGAAGAAACAAGATTACATGACGATGAAAAATCGGAATACAGCCTTGAGCCATGATCCTGCAGCCCAGAGGAAAAGGGCAGAGAAGTGGAAATGAGACGAGGAGAGCTGAGGCACCAACAGCAAGCCCAAGGATTTCCCATTGGGAATGAGGACGGGGGGGGGGGGGGGGGGGGGGGGAGGGGACAGGACGCGCCTACGCGGCGGCTGGAACGCGTGCCCATCCCTCAGGACATCTCCCTGGGTGTGTCACTGGCGGGCTCCCTGGTCCCAGGTAAAGTGATGAAAACATATTTAACACCTAGACATAGAGCTCACACATTTTTGAGGTAAAAATTGCACATAAGGGGGCCTAATAAACGGGGATGGAAGATTTGACTTTAGGTGATTTTGTATTTTATGTCTGTGTTGTGTTTTATTTGTATTTTTCTATTTTCTAAATGTTATACCATGGAGATGCAGTACATGTGTAACTCCAAAACACAGAAATTCGTTATTCAAGAGCATGTTGCTACTTATTTTCCTAGTTGTCCCACACAGTACCTGACCTGTTTGCTAAACCCAAGAATCTCACCAGAAGAGACATTCCTCCTGTAAGAAACAGACTCCGCAAGCCCTGGCATCTTGCTCTAGCTCTCTGAGACCCACAGAGACAAATCAGAGTCTACCACTCTCAGGGCAAAGTTTCCTCAGGCTTCCAAACTCCTCCTCTACAAAGCCCACCTGCACGTACACACCTTTGTCCTCTACAAAGACCACCTGTTGTGGCTCAGTTCCGGGCTGGGTACTGGCTTGAAAGGCTGTGGCTCCAATGGTGTGCTGGGGCCGGCTCACCCTGGCTCACAAGAGCTAGCTGTACCCATCTCTTGTGGCTCCAATGGTGTGCCGGGGGCCAGCTCACCCTGGCTCACAAGAGCTGGCTGTACCCATCTCTTGTGGCTCCAATGGTGTGCCGGGGGCCAGCTCACCCTGGCTCACAAGAGCTGGCTGTACCCATCTCTTCCCAGCCCCACATCCCGGATGTGACTTTGCTAGTCTGCAATCGGCCATGGTGGGAGCATTTACAGCACGGTAATCAGCAAATGCTACAAACTAGGTCCTGCGCTACCAAAGCCAGTTGTCCAACACCTACCAGCCCCCCACTGCCTGGTTCCCAGCCGCTGGTGCCTAGGAGGGGGGGCTTCCTCTAAAGTGCGGTCCATGGACCGGCAGCTGTCATGGGCACCACCTGGGAGCTTGTCGGAAATGCAGAATCCTGCCCTCCTGCGGATACCGGAGACAGAGTCTCTGGGCGTGGGGTCCAGCCGTTTACCAAGATCCTGCGCACTGGAGAGGGACACCCAGGCTTAGCGTGTCACTGTCCTACTGCATGGCCAGGTAGCCTCTGATTCCCTCTCTTTATGGTTCAAATAGCCCACAGGGAAAATTCAGAGAGAAAAAAAAATCCGGATTTCCACCAGCCACACCACCATTCTCATTGCCCCACGTTTCTTCCCGGCTGGAGCACGTGCTTCTATAAACACCAGCCGCTAGCTCACTTTCCCCTGCACCTTAGCATGGAGCACATTTGCATCTCGATTGCTTCCTGAACAACCTAGACTTTGACATGATCGCCAAGACCTGCCGGCTTTTTCCAGAAGCGATTGTGTGTGGTTCCTACAGCTGCACCCCCTCCCCCGCCCCGGGCCAGCCTGCTGTACAGAGGTGGTTGGTACTTGGCGTGCAATCTGCAGAATTAACATTCCTCGTGCTGGGCCCGGCTGCAGAGCCGGGAGGAAACGAGCCTCCCTGGTGGCAGGCAGAGCCCAGGGGTAGGGGCACAAACCCCTAATCCGTTTTATTCTGGGAAGTATTTGGCACAGCGAGGCTCTGGGGCTGGTCAACAAGCTCTTTGTTGACTGGGGGTGGGAGGTCCCAGCTCTGTTTGGAAGGAAGTTACACTTGGAGCCTTTTATAGGGTGGTTGGTTTACCCTTTAGCTTTAGGTGAAGGATGGATCTGTAAGCTGCCTGGGTTTGCTGGGGGTTGGGGGGGGGACATAAATTACTTATTAATTAATAGGCAACACGATTGTCAGCAAAAGGCTCAGAAAAACCACCGGCCTCCCCACATCATAGACCCTGTGCTTTTCATAACGAACCTGCTCATTCACCCAACAAATATTTATTGGCGCCTCCTCTGACCCCCGCCACCTCACAGAGACGGGCCAGTAGGAGACAGAGAAACTCTAGAACAAGGTGCAGTCCTTCGGGGGGACAGCCAGGGAGAGGCCTGGCCTCAGGGAGGCCTGGGAGTGACCCAGGCTAACTGCAGCTCCAGGAGGAAATACCCATGCAGGGTGCCTGCAGAGCAGCTGTGCCAGAGGGAGAGTGGTTCGGTATAGTTGGGGGAAGGGCTGGAAGATGGGTGGCAGGAAATGAAGTGGAAATCGGGGCAGGTGTTGGGTGTTCAGTGTGCTGGGATAGTTACTTAGTCATTTTTCTGTAGACACTAATGCCTGAGAGGGTGCCATTCACCCAACCAATATCTGTCCATCCCCCGACCCAGCCATCCTTCCATCCTTTCTCCAGGATCCATCCCTTCGTCAACCATCATCCATCCATCTTTCTAGCTACCTACCAACTTAATATACTCTGTCCCAGGCACAAGTTTTTTTCCTTCCTTTTCCCGAGTCCTCAAGGTCTTGCGGTTTTCCCCAGCAACTCCTTAGATCTATTCTACTTCAGCGTTACTGTGTCCACCGGCAGACCACCCAGGTGATGGTATTGTTAGGAACAAGGAATGGAAAGTCATGTGACAGCAAGGCCCACCGGGCCGATGTTTGGGAAAGGACAGAGGTAGCACGGGTAGGTGTGCCGACACAGAATGACAGGGAAATCGCATCCTGACAAATAATTATCTCAAAAGGCAGTCAGGGTCCTGTTACGGCATATGGCCACCCACACCCTTCACATAATTAGGATGTAGTTATGCCCTTAACATTAAAAAAAAAAAAAGTCAGAATTAAGAATACGCTATTTAAAAAACCCCCTCTGTGGATTAACCTTTTTGTTGAGGTTTTGTTTTTGTGAGTGGTGGGGGCAAGAGAGGGGAGCACTGTTTTAGGTCTTCGTCTTCTTAAATGGGTTGAATTTTGTAAATACTTTGGCCCTACATCTTTCATTGTCCTTTATGGCAAGAAAAAAAATCCATGCAGATTATAGAAGACATTACACACAACACACACACACACCCTATCAGATAAGCCAACACCACCCACAGACAACTAACTACTGTGAACATGCTGGTCTATTTTTTCATTCTTTTCTCTGCATATTTTAAGCTGAGATCATTCATTTTATGCAGCCTTGATTCTGACTTCCCTCCCTCCATCTAATGCATGAAGTGAGAAAATGCATAGCAGTTTCTGGAATGCCGGCTCATGGCTGTGGAGGACCCTGCACGGATGGTCCACGTTTCCCGAGCCAGGCGCCCGTTCAGCGCAGGGCTCGGCAGTGTCCAGTGTTTTGTTTTTATTGAAAGATGGAGACCATCCTGATCATCCACCTTCTGTCAGAACTCTCATATTTCCTTTTAGAAATGGAACAACTAAGAGAAACGTTTTTTAAAAAACGCTGAACTTCAATCCCTACCGTCACATTGCCTTCCAAAGGCCCTTGGCCTTCTCGGAAGTTCCGGGCCCTGGCACAGGTGCCCCAGCTCTCTGGGCGTTAAGAGAATGTGGTGTATGGTGCTGTCTACCTAGTGAGTATGCTGTGATGCTTCAGAGAAAAAAATTGTAAAAAAAAAAAAAAAAAAAAAAAGGAAGGACAGAAGGAAGGAAGGAAGGAAGGAAGGAAGGAAGGAAGGAAGGAAGGAAGGAAATGATTTGCCTTCCTGCCCTCTGTGGTTCCAAACCCAAACCAATCTTTTTATAAGAAATCTAAAGAAATAGCTCAAGATCCTCTATCCTGAGTTTCTAATCACACTGCGAGAACGTAAGTTTCGGAGCTAGAGTGTAAAGAGTTTCTGTTGACAAGGCAATTTCCTGCTCCCTTTTGACACTCATTAGAATTCAGACCATTGCCACCTCTCAAAATAGTGTCCCTCGAGCCTCCTAGAGCCTGGCCGTCAGGGTAAGGTAGGGGGCTTGGCCGCCCCTGGAATGGGGCCAGGGCTGCTGAGGGCATGGGGGCGCCTTGGCTGCCCCTGGGTCCCCTTCCCAGCTCTGCAAATCGGGGCAATCACACTAACGCGCTCCGAGCCTCCGTTGGAATATGGGGCCAGTCCCAGCGCGCGCCTCCAGGTGTGGGCACTTAGTGCCACTCTGCACCGGGAGCGCCGGCGACTGTCCCGCGGGGGCCAGGCGCAGACCCGGGCGGGAGCCGGCCGCCCGGAGGCGCACTCACCTCCGCCGTACATCTGGCACAGGTAGGGGAAGCGCCACACGTTTCCCAGGCCCACGGCGTACGAGATGCAGGCGAACACGAACTGCAGCGGGTTGGCCCACAGCGGCCGCGCTTTCTCCATGGTCGCGGGTCCGCGCGCTGGCCTCCCGCTCCGGCGCCTGCTCGGCTGTTTAGGTGTCCGGCCGCCAGGCGCGCGTCCCGCCCCGGCCTGGGGGTGGCCCCGCGGCCCCGTCGCACGCCCGCCTTTTAATTGCTAATCTCATTAACGGCGCGCCCGTCGGAGGGGCGAGGCTGGTAAATGGATGACGGCGAGCCCCACCCCGCCTGGCCTCCGCGGCCGGGAAGGCGCCGGAGATTGCGCCGCCCCGTCACTGGGGCTGGAGGTCGGGCGGGCGGGTGAGTGGGCTGTGGAGCTCCTTAGAGAGGTCAACCACCTCCCTGGCACTTATTGAGTGCCTACTGTGTGCTTTGTCTGGGGACAGGGCTGTGAACCTTCCTGCAGCTGACATTCTGGTAGAAGGACACACTTAAGAACTGAACTGAATAAAATGTCCCGTTCTTCATTTTTGACCCACAGAACGGACAATTTTATAGGGTTCATCGTAGTCCACATGTAACAGGGTGAGATGCAAGGAAGGCAACTGAGGCAAAGCAAAGGGGTTACGTTAGCCGTTCCCACGCTCAGCTGGTGTGGTCAGGGAGGGCTTCCCAGAGGAGGAGACATGAAGGAAGCGAGGGACCTCCTCCCCCTTCCAGAGGAAGAGCCATATAGGCAGCCCCACTTCTGTGCATCCACTCAACAGACCAGCCCTATGTGCCTACTGTGTGCAGGGCCTGGGGTGTGGCTCTGTAGGGCCCTGTGCAGCCCAAAACTGGGTTTTGAATAACTGCCATGGGGGACTCTGCTTCTCCGCCAGGCTAAGGGCCAGAGATTCTGATCATTAGGCTGGGGGTGGGGCCTCAGAAACCTCCTATTTCCACCAGTCGGGCAAGGTGACCTGGTGCAAGGTGGTCACCAGACAGGCTAAGCCCGGTAGTTTGTAGAAATGCAGGATCTCTCTGGCTTCGAATCTCAGCTGTGCCACTCGCTTCACTGAGTTCCGTTTCCTCATCTGTGATGGGAACAAACATCTCCCCCACCTCCCAGGGGCTCATGTGAGAATGAATTGATAACTGAGCTGACTACTTGGTCCATAGTAAGTGCTCAATAAAGAGGCCATACGATACATCCCCAGCAGGCTGAAGGAACGCATGTGCAAAGAAGTTAATATTAAGGACACACGTTGAACAGTGCCTGGCCTACAGTAAGAGCTAATAAGCATATGCTTGATGAGCAAATACATACATAGGTACCATTTAAAAGAAATGAAAAGCCAAGTTGCTAGTGGAACTCTTACTTGAAGCCAAAATGATATCACCACTTTGGGACAGTCCCCAGTCGGACTTTCCCTGGAGTTCCTGCTTGGCTGGTGGCAGAGGAGAAAACAGGGTGTGGTGAGGAAGGTGGAGGCTCCTCAGGCACATTGCCTGTTCTCGAACTTTCTACCTCCAAAACGCAAAGCAGAAAAATCCAGCAAAGCAGGAAAACCAGCAATCCAGTTGGATAATCCCGCAGGAAAATCCAGCAACGCAAAACAAACCCGGCAATCCAGCAGGAGAAATTATTTTTTACTTTTAAAATTTGCAATCTAGACAGCATTTTTCCTATTGCCAGTCTCCTTCCCGAAGGACCCCGCCATCCTGGCTTTTGTTGCTGCTTTGAGTGGTCCATGAATGGACTCAGGTACGTGCTCTTCCATGCCTGGCTTCCTGTGTGGGGCCCATTCATGCCCTGGTGTGAGTTGTAGGCTGTTCCTTCTCACGGCTGCATAGTGCTCCGTGTGAATGCACTGGTCGAGGACCCATGGACGTGTGTGTTGTCTCCAGTTTGGGGCTCTCATGGATGAAGCGTTAATGACATTCTAGTACGCGTCGTCGGGTCCACGCAGGCACTTGCGGCTGGGCACTTCTGGGCCACAGGGTGGGTGGGCGTCAGCTGGAGTGTATATGGCCCACCCGTTTCTAGAGAGGTTGCACCAGTTCACACTCCCACAAGTTTCGGTTGCTTTGCATCCTTACTGACGCTTGTCATTCTGTTCTACACAGGCTCATGGGTGTGTCACCATCACTCACTGTGGCTTTGAACGTGAACTTCCCTGATGCTAACAAGGCTGCACACCTCTCTGCAGGCTAACTGGGTCATTTGGATGTCGTCTTTCAGGAAGTGTCTGTTCAAGCCTCTTGCCGGTTGTTAATGGGCTTGTCTTTTTCTACCGACAGTTCTTTCTATATTCTGGAAACACGAGCTCTTTGTCAGTTTCATGAATTGCACACTTCTCTCAGCCTGTGAGTTGCCTTTTTATTGTCAGTGGTGTCTTCTGATAAACAGATGTTCTTAATTTGAACAAAGTCCAATTTACCAATCTTTTCCTCTAATGTTCTTCTTTCGTTAAAAAATAGATAAGTCCTCGTGAAGAAATTTCTCCAAGAGAGATAGAAACATCAATGATGAGAATCATTGATTGGCTGCCTCCTGCACGCCCCCCTACTGGGGATCGAGCCTGCAACCCAGGAATGTGCCCTTGACTCAATCAAACCTAGGACCCTTCAGTCTGCAGGCTGACACTCTATCCACTGAGCCACACCAGCTAGGGTGATAGGCCGCCTTTGGAATGTTGTTGCCTTTACATTACAAAGGCACAAAGGCACTGGACAAGGCGTGTTGCTGCCTCCAGCTCTCTGCTTGGCGTTCTTATTCTCACAAATGAGTTTTCCCTTGAGGGTACCTGGCTAAGAGGTGCCATGAGGAACTGGACACCTTGGAGAGATGCCACCCACACCTGTCTGTCACCTGGAGCAGGAGGCTGCTAGGACTTTGTTGGTTTGACATAGGCAAGGCCCTTTTCAATTCCCAACCCCAGTCAGGATGAGGCCAGCCCCTCCCTCCATCCATATGGCCAGACTCCCTGGAGCCTGTCCAGGGTATGCAGGCCTCAGTGGGGGCAGAGGCAGCACAGAGAGACGTCTCCAGATAGCCCCATAACAGGGCTAAGTCCTCCGAGGCTCCCCACACCTTCCTGAAACCCATCCGATAGCTCTAATCTGACCAGGCCAGCTGTGCTGCTGCGGCTGCTAGAAGTAGGAAGAACAGGCCTGGGAAGGGTGAGTGCGCTTTCACCAGGACCGACCGGCAGAGCAGGGCGTGGGGATTAGTGGCGGTGGCTGGAAAGTGTTTCAGGACCAGCTCTCTGCAGCCGCAGCTCTGGTGTGCAGCATCTGCCAATTTCTGTGGTGTAAATACTCCCCTGGTGGCCAGCTCCAAGCTACCAACGTGATGCTCCTGAACGTGGAGTTGGGGAGGGGCGGGCAGGGCACACCACTGTATTCAATTCCCACGACACATATTCAATGGCCATCCATAACCTCAAGAGCATACATGATAGTGTAGTAAGTAATTAGGAAGTGGTGGGTATGGAGCATTTATAACCTCTGTGTTTTGTTTTTGGTTTTGTGTTTTTTTCATAATGGTCATGTTTAACAATCAACTCATGAGTTCCTGTTGGTACAGCTGGGAAGCCGGCTGAGTGGCAGAGCCATCACTCAGGACACAGTTTCCGGAAGGATGCCAGGAGTTATCTGATTTCCAGATAAGGGTGGAGAAAGGGGATGGCCATGACTCAGTGCCTGTGACTCAGTTGCCCAGGTGTTGTCATGGCCTGGTGCCAGAAGGCCAGGTTCTTACCTGATCAGTCATGGCCACGAAGCTTTCAATAGCAGCCCTGGTGAGCCGCTGTGGCTTAACCCCCCTCAGTGGCTCCCAGTTCCCCACGAGATCAAGTCCAAAGTCCTCAGCCAGGTCTGGAAAGCCGTGAGGAATCTGACCCTTGCTCACCTAGGTTCTAGGAGAAGCTAGACTTTTCATCTTCTGGAAAACGTGCATTTTAATACGTCTGGGTAGTTCCCTCAGGCAGGAACGTCTCTCCCTCTCCACCCAGGAAATACCTGTTCTTCCTGCCCCAGGTGAAATGCACCCTTTTTAAGGAGCCGATGCCCCCAAGCCCAGGCGCACATGTTTCTAAGGCTGTTGGTGCTGCCCTGGCACCCAGGGTGCATGGTGTGTCCCCTCTGGTCTGTGCTGGCAGCGAGCCTTCTTCACCTCCCCCGTTGTGCGGGCTCGTGGTGGAGTCTCAATAGAAGGTAGTTGATAAGTAAAGAGCCTGCTGCAGAGACCCACACAGCAAAGGGCGGCGTGCAAATCTCTAGGGGGAGAATCCGCAGGGGAAACCTGGGGCTGCTGGGAGGACTGGCCCAGCTCAGGACCCTAACAAAAGAGTTAAGGTCCCCAAACAGGACCAGAACCCCCAGCTGAGCGCACACCGTTGTTCTGGAGGAGGCCTGGGCTCGTGCTGGCCCACGTGGTCGCCGTTGGCCACATGGGACTGCTCCGCTTTTGTTAAAATGAAATAAAATGAAAAATCCCGGTCCTCAGTCACACCTGCCACATTTCACGAGCTCGGTGGCCCATGTGTGCGTGGCTGCGGAGCTGGACAGCGTGGACCTAGGATATTCCGTCATGCAGGACAGTTCGACTTGGGTGTGGGGGACTCAATGGGAATTCCCGCACGGACTTCACCCCCTCTGAGCCTGGACTGTGGGCCGCTGCTTGGACAAGGCAGTGTCTGAATGCTGTTCCCCCACTCCCTCCATCCTCCATGTCCCAGGTCCTGGGAAGAGGAAAGATGGGAACTTCCTTCTCTCTGCTCCTCGCCTCCCACAGCAACTCCTTGAAGCCACTCCAGCTGCACCACTGGAAACCCCAACACCCTCTTCTGCACCCCCATCCCCAACCCCTCCTGCAGCCTTTCTCTTCTCTTGGGACCTGTGTCTGGCCCTCCTGTGTCCTCAGTGCCTCCCTCTGGCCTGGACCTCAGGGTCGGCTGTTTCCACATATTTCCCTCCTACCCACCTCTGTCCCCAGTCCTTTCACTGTCTCTCAGCCTTGCACCACCCAAACCTGAGGATCTCCAGGCTCCCAGACGGCGGTGAGGGCTTCTGAAGAGTCTCCTGGAGCTGTGGGTGGGTCTGCTGCAAACCGGGTGGTGAGGCCTCAGCAGGGCCGTGGTGCTGCCCATCCTTCGAGACCGTGCCTGGTTGAGGTCCTGGGGCCCTGGCCCAGGTTTCCAGCTCTGCTCCATGTGCCTCAAACCTCTTTCCATCCCCTCATCCCACTGATGACTTAACAAAGGTCCTGAGAACCCTACAGACGGCTGGACAGCTGGAGGGCACCCCCTCCAGGTAGGCACCCCCTCCAGGCTGGCGCCCCTGCCAGCCTTCCTGGGCGAGCGCCTGCTCCCTCCCGGGGCCGTGGCGTCTCTCCCACCTCATGCCCACTCTTCCTGCATGTGTGTGGGCCACATTCCCTGCCTCCACCCCTCATCACTGTTCATGCCTTCATCTCTCCTAAGGGAGTCATGTGGTATCTAGACCTCAGTGATGACAAGTGCAATCTGTCCAGTTACCTCCATACTGACAGCCCATCCTTGCTGTCCAGTGAGGTTTTTTTTGTTTTTTTTTTTTTAAATATATTTTATTGATTTTTTACAGAGAGGAAGAGAGAGGGATAGAAAGTTAGAAACATCATCGATGAGAGAGACATCGATCAGCTGCCTCCTGCACGCCCCCCACTGGGGATGTGCCCGCAACCTAGGTACATGCCCTTGACCGGAATCGAACCTGGGACCCTTCAGTCCGCAGGCCGACGCTCTATCCACTGAGCCAAACCGGTTAGGGCCTGTCCAGTGAGGTTTTACCATCTAAGCATGAGTCCCTGAACACTACCCTTTAGTTTTATCTGTGTTTGATCTTTATATTGTGGAACAATGTAGTAGTTATTCTTTGGAGTCTAACATTTCTTGCCTCACATTATGTGGTTTTTTGTTTTTCTTTTAAGTTTCATTCAAGTTGGTATGTGTACCTATGGTTAATTTTTTTTTTTTTTTTTGCCTCTGCTGTATTTCCTATATGGGTACAACCACAGATCATTTATCAATTTTTCTTTTCTTTTTTTTTTCATTTATCAATTTTTCTAATGATGGACACTGGGATTATTTATGAGTTCAGGCTATTATGAAGAATGCTGCTAGGGACATTCTGGTACATGTGTCCTGGTGCACATAGGCAAGCATTTCTATGGTTAGAATTGCTGAAACATAGTGTGTGTGTATTTTCAACTTTGCTAGAGGATCCCTAGAGTGGCTGTATCAATGATGTATATGTATTAATACTCCCACAGCAGCCTGAGTAAAAAAGCAAACAGTAAGATAGGGAAAATAAGTTCAATATATCAGTAATTATAGTAAATATAAATGGATTAAATAGACCAGGTTAAAGGCAGAGACTGTAAGACTGGAATAAAAAAACTCATCCAGTTACATGCCATGTATAAGAGACATACCAAACATAAGATCACAGAAAAATTTACAGTAGAATGATGAAAAGAATGTACCAGGAAAATGTTATCTAAAAGAAAACCAAAAGGAGCTATAATATACCAGACAAAATAGACTTTAAACCAAAAGTGTTATTAGTGATGACAAGGAATATTATCTATCAGTAGAAGGGATATTCTCAAAGTTGAATACAACTAATAAAATAGCTTCAAAAGACAAGGAGCAAATACTGATAGGAGTACATGAAGAAATGGACACATTTGCCATCATGATAATCTCTGTAGTCCTATATCTGTTATTAGTAGACAAAAGCAGAAAATAAAAGAACAAGAAATAAAAATAATATAGATTGTTACAATAAGAACCAAATGGAACTTCTAGAAATGAAAAATTCAATAATTGAAATTAAAAGTTCAGTGGATGGGTTTAAATCTGGATTAGACACAACTGAGGAGATATGCCAGAAGAAATGTTTTTGGAACATTGCAGAGAGAGATAAAGAGACAAAAATATGAACAAGCAAAGATATATACATAAGATACGTAGGACAGTAAGGCCTCATATATGCTTACCTAGAATTCTAGGAGAAGAGAGAAAGTGGGACAGAGCAATATTTCAAGTGCTAAGAGCTCAGCATTTCCCACCACAGATTCATGCAACCCAATTAATCCTGAGTAGGATTTAAAGAGAGGAAAGAAATATACCTCGAGATACATCATCATCATCATCATCATCATCTCGATGCTCCAGAACATCATGGTGAGCCCTCAATCCACGTCAAAGTTCTCACTGCAAAGGAGAGTTTAATTTGTGGGATTTTGAGATAATAAGGTAGAACTTAAATCTTGGACAGGTAGAACAGAGGGTAACTTAGGGAGAAGCGTGTACACACGCAACTCGGATGGACGGCAGATTGAAATAAACCCTCAAAACACAGCCACTGACCCACCTGGCCCAGGAGAGCAGGTAAGGCCAGTTTCCCCTGAATTGGGTGGAGGGCTGGCGAGAACCCAGGAATATTCCCGGAGGCCTGAGGGCAGGCACACCCAATGGGCTGGAGGGGTGACCTCCCTATGACCTGCCCGGCAGCACCAGTATCTCACAGGAGCAGATAAGAGCTGACCAGCTGCTCCAGGCAGGATCAAAACAGCCCAGCCACACCCAGGGAGAGGCCGCCAGGGGAGAGGGGCCACTCCAGGTGCGAGTCCTTGGGAGCCTGCAGAGGCTCCTGAGCTGGGGACAGATGGGAGTAAGGGTGCTGCCACCCAGCAGAGGGTGCCCAGGTCGGGGGAGAAAGGCCTAGCCCAGGGCGAGTGTCCAGCTCTGCAGGGTCCTGCGGACAAGAGGGGCAGAGCAATGTTGGGCAGAGGCATCTTAAGAATCATGTCCTGCCCCAGCCAGTGTTGCTCAGTGGATAGAGCGCTGGCCTGCAGCCCGAAGGGTCCTGGGTTTGATTCCGGTCAAGGGAACGTGCCTCGGTTGCAGGTTCCTCCCCGGCCTGGGCCCTGATTGGGGTGTGTGCAGGAGGCCACCCATCAATTTCACACTGATATTTCTGTCTTTCCCTCTCTTCCACTCTAAGAAAAGCAATAGGAGTTGAAATGTTCTAAGTTGGTGAATAACTGCAGACTTTGTGAAAGTATGCCAAGTAAAAATGTCCAGGAGTAGTCCCCCGATGTTTGTTTTTTTAAAAATCCTCACTGAGGATATGTTTTTTATTTTAGAGAGAGGGTAAGGACTAGAGCGAGAAACACTGACCAGTTGCCTTCCATACTTACCCCAATGGGAGACTGAACTTTTCGGTGCACGTGTCGACGCGCCAACCATCTGAATCACCTGGCCAGGGCTCCCAGTGCTTTTTATAGCTCTCCAGGGTCCAGTCAGGGTTCCTACATTGCATTTGGTTGTTATGAACAGAGGTGTTTTTAGGATCCTTTCCCCACTTTCCATTTTTCCACCTTATTAACTTGCTGAAGAGATTAGGCTAATTGTTTAAATTACAGAATGTCTAACATTCAGAATTTGTCTGATTATTTCATAGGGGGTCATTTAACACTGTCTTTCCTTCTCTAACGTGCAGAGAATGTACTCAATTTAGTCTTTATTTTTTAAAATTTTATTTTTTAAAAAAATATTTTTATTGATTTTTTACAAAGAGGAAGGGAGAGGATAGAGAGTTAGAAACATCGATCAGCTGCCTCCTACACATACTGGGGATGTGCCTGCAACCAAGGTACATGCCCTTGGCCGGAATCGAACCTGGGATCCTTCAGTCTGTAGGTTGACACTCTACCCACTGAGCCAAACCGGTCAGGGCAATTTAGTCTTTATATGGAGCATTGTGCATTCACTTAGGCAACGAACAGTGTTGCTGATGAACTTGGGGGAAAATGAGAGTATAACCTTTCTGAATCTACATCTTACATTTGCAAAATGGAGACAGTATCCCAGGCGATTCAGACTATCTGGCAAATCTAACAGGAGGCAGAGAGGCCCCCAGGATGGCGTGGAACTGCTGGCCAGGCCCACAGGCAAGGTGGCTGCACAGAGTGGGGGCTGGGTGCAGTGCTGGCTCTGGCTCTGTTTCTGGCTCTGCTGTGAGATTATTAGAAAACAGATGGGACACAGCTGACTTTAATGGCAGCTGTAAAAATGAGAGAAAAGAAAACGAGAAGTCTAAGGCTTGAAAGAAAGAAGATTTAACCTAACGTGGCAAGGCGTCGTCAGCGTCTTCCATCTCTGGACTGTTTCTCCTCTTGTCTTCGTGGTTGGAGCAGACCTGTCAATTCCTCTCTGTTGCAGGAATCCACATGGTCTTGGATTTGTTTTCTGAAAATATACAAACATATTCTCGACCAAAAGTTAATAATCTTTTCTATATAATTGATTTGGGATCCTTTTTATATTTGCCCAAATGATTTTCCTTTGTCTTATTTAGACACCATGTGTGTTTTTCATGGGTGTCTTGCTGTTAGCATTACAAATGAAAATTAATTTTGTAAAGTAAAAATTTTCTAGATGTAATTTACTTATAGGATATTTTTCCTTACATGATATTACCCTACTATCCCCCCTTTTTTTGATCAATGGAGGCTTTTGTAAATTTTATAATGCAGTCTTGATAACTTTAAATTTTAATTTTTTGCACAAAAATATGACTGCTTTAGTTTCATTGCATGTTCAGGAATTTTACCATGAGATGAACTACCAATAGAAATTTTAGTTACCACTTTAGGAACAGCTTTTTGTCCAGTACAATTAAATTTTCTTGAATATTCACTTATTTCAATTAGCCTATTTAAATTAATCTGAAAACTTGATTATTATTTTACTGTCAAATTTAATACTCTACCAACAATCTTAGTTTACCCTGTAAATATTAGTGGAAAGGATTATTTGCATTCTTGAGTAGGCCCTGAGCATTCCTGGTGCTAGGCTGGATTTAGATATAGGGCAGCTGCTGTTGGCCAAGTCTCTGTCTGTCATCTGTGTCCCGATCTGAGCTGGGCCAAGTCACTGTCTGTCACCTGTGTCCCGATCTGAGCTGGGCGTGGGAAGCAAAGCAGCCATGGGGGCAGGAGACCTCCCTCAGACAGGGTGAGGGTTCAGGCCCCTGAAAGGTTGGGGGGGTGAGGGTCTGTGCCCTACCTCTGTTGACCCCCAAGTTCTCTCCTGATGGCCCCTCTGCGAAAATAACGTAGGCAAATGCTTAAATACGTTTGCATTGATATATTTCGCCAGTACATATGTGTAACGACTCAGGGCTTCCTGAGACTTGGCGTAACATTAAAGAAAAGAAAACAGACTGTGTTCTTTTGTTCATATGCCCGCTTCCAAAGGACAACTGTTTCCACAGAGCAGCATGAAAGGCTTTTCTGGAAATGGACACTTGTGTTGTCCAAAGTCCCTGATTTGGGAAAACACCACCGAGAGGGCACCGCTCAGAAGGGCCCGAATGGAACACACAGGCATTTTTTTTCAGGTCAGAGAGAACAGATGCAGAAATGAGCTGACCTGGAAAACATTGTGGCCTCTCCCCACGACCACTCAGCTGACCGCCCGCATTAGGCAGACGCAGCCACGTGCTTGAAAACCCCGGGCCGAGAGCAGCCACCAACCCTTCAGTACTTCTTGTTGGTGTTGGCTGAATTTGTTTCTTCCCCTCAAATGTTTTTGCTGGGAACAAGCAATCGAGACCAACTAGAAGGCGAAACCTGGTGGAGAACAGACGGAGCTCTGTGAAAATATTTTCCAGGGACAGCGTGTCCCTGGGGCCGTGGGGTCTCAATCAGCGACCCCCAGGACGCTGCCCGTGTCCGGCTGTGCTGTTCTGAGTTGTTCTTTCCTTTCACAATGGGAGAGGAGCCCTAGGAATCCCACTCTGCCAGGAAACACACGGCTTCATTGCACAAGCTCAACGCTTCCAATTAGATTGGATTTCTTCCATCTCTCGGTGCTGAACATGAGGTCCGTGGCCGAGCAGGGACCCCACCAGGGAGCTGGCGAGGATGCGGATTCTCGGGCCCCCCCAGGCCTCTGGAGTCAGAACCTGGTTTTAACAAGGCCCCCAGGGGTTTGTGCGCACGCTGAAGTGTCGGGCTCACTGGGCTCTCCGTCCCGCTGCACGTCAGGATCTATCCAGCTGTTAAAACACAGATGCGGGGCCTGAGAACCACGTATTTGCCCATCTATCGAAAGTTTGAGACGTTGCATGGCGGCTGGCAAGGCTGCCTTTTCCCAGGAGAGGAAGGACCCCGCCACCAGCGCTCTGCATGTGTTTATTGATGTCCACAGAATCCCCCCTCCTGTCCCATTGTCCCCAAAGCCCCTGTGAATGGCCCACTTCTGCTTTTCCACCCCTTCAATTTCTTCTCTAAAACACACTTAGTCCACAGAATAGAACCTTCAAGGTAGTTTTGTTGTATATGCAACACAAACTGCTTCCCATGACCTTGAGGAGCCCAGAGCCTGTCCGCTGCTTGCCCAGGTGCCACGCTGCCCGGGAAGAGCTCGAGAGCTCAGAGCGGCTGTGCCAGGCCGATGCCCGCCGGGTCACATCATGCTGCTGAAAGGGCGCTTCCGACTTTGCGGTGCCCATGGCTAAACTGCAGCCACCTCGAGCTACACAGTGTCATGATCTGCCATGCACGTGTTCAGTACTTTACAGAGCACGGCATGCAGCCAAATACACGTGTGTAGTGTGACACACGGTTACAATGCTGGTGCCCACGCAGCCACCACCCAAGTGAAGACGCCAAGTATCTCCACCCTACCCTTTCCGTGTCTTCAAACTGCCCCAACCCAGAGATGACCGCGCCCCTAACTTCTATGCTGGCTGTTTCTTAGCCTTTCTCTATGGTATTTTTTTTTTAAGTTCAAAGGGTTTTGTTGTTGTTGTTGTTGTTTGTGGATGCATGTTCTCCCCTTCTCTTTATTTTCAGTTTAGCTTCCACATCCCTCTTCCTAGCCCCACTTTTCCCTCCGAGGGTCCAGAGTTGTGCTCCCCCCGGCCCCCGGGTAAAAGGAAGTCTGTTTTCAAACCTTCTCTGTAGCACCCAGGGTCCCTGCCGCTGTCACAGCCACAGCCACAGCCAGCTCCCTCCCTATCTGACCCCACGGCCACCCCTTTGTTTATGGCTTTACTATCTGTCCACACACCCTGACAAACATTGCTTGGTTTTGCACTTTCTGCAGGCGGAATCATAATGTCTGTCTTTTTTGCATTTTACTTTTAATGTCCGACTTGTGGGACAGGCCCACAGTGTGTGTAGCTGTAATGCGTGCATTTTTGCTGCTGTGGACAGCCAATTTGGTTGACAGTCAATTTAGGCCCTGGAGCAGGTCTAAAAACAAAAATATGTGGCAAAAATGTACAGTCTAAGGAAGCAGAAAACATAAAACCAAGGTGACGGACAGCAGGGAGCTGAGTCCTGGGAGCCTGAGGACACACACCACACAGCACTGTGCACAGCCCACGCTGTAGACCAGCGGCCCAGCGGCTCCCTGCCACGGCCAGTCCCCGGGCACCAACGGGCGGCCTCGGTCATGCAGGGAAACCTGGCTGGGTTAACGGCCACTGTGCTGGGGATGCGGGTAGTTGCTCATTTATCCCCACCACCTCACCCTCCCGCAGTCTTTCCTTGAAGACGGGTTTGACTCTGATAATGCATTGTTTTCACTTACGAAGCCGAGTCAACGCTGGTTTAAGAATGCGTAGGTTGCATCGAATATTAATCAGTTATTGATTCAGAAACACTGTTGGTGGCTTTCAGCTGCTTTACAAGGAAGAAAAATTCCAGAGCAATTACTCACAGGAATACTGAGGCGAAAATCCTAAATAATGTATCAGCTAATAGGACCCAGCAGGATATAAAGGGACAGTTATGTCATGGGGAGGGAAGGGGCAGGACTGGGCAGATCCAATGAGTGGCTCTCAACCCCGTGGGCAGTTCTGAAGGTAAGACACACTTCAGGACAGCCCCACACTGAGGGGAGGGCCGGGCTTTAGTCTTCCCCACGGACCGCTGCTGGAGAAAGTCACTCTGAAGGGGAGTGTAAACTCGGGGGAGGTGGTTCTCTTAGGCTGGGCAGTTGCAAAGGAACAGCTAAGGGCCTATGGCCAGCGACCCCTCAGTAGCTGGGCCACAATCCTTTATTCCTGAAGGGGTTACCAAGCACAGAGCAGCAGCCAAGGCTGCTGGGTCCGATGGCAACGATATAATGTGCCACTTCTAAATTCAGGCAGTTTATTACTTATGCAGACAATCAAAGGCCGAGAGTAAGCCAACGGTGCCAGCTCCCTAGTCCTCCTCTCACACCAGAAAGGACAGCACGGAAACGCCAGGGGCGGGTGACTGCAGCATGCGCGGTGGGAGGCCACGCTGCTGAGGGGCCGCGTCTAGACTGCACTACGCCGCAGTTTTCCATCCCGCAGTCTTTCTGAGCTCACCGGAACTTCATCAGAAGCCTCCCGGGAAGACAAGCAGGCGGGTGGGAGATGGCCTGGGAGCAGGTCCTCCCGGGCCTCCCCGCCTCGCGTCTTCTGGAGAACCACAAGGCATTCTGCCAAGACAGAGGAGCTGTGGGTCCACTCTTGCCTGCATGTGCCAGGGTGACTACAACACCCACCCACAATGACCCAGTGGAGTACGTTTCAGCACCCTAAGGACAGTTTAACGTTAGAAAATTAAGTGTTGTGGCTCACAACATTAACAGAAAAGAAGAAAAAATTGTATCATTATCTCCATAGATACAGAGAAGGCATTTAGCAAAATTCAACACCCATTCGTAATTTTTATAAATGCTCATAGCAAACTGGGAATGGAAAAGCACCTCCTTAACCTAATACAGAAGGTTGCAAACATTATCCTTTAATGGATAATAGTGAGGCAAGGATGCCTTCTATCACCACTTCTGTTCAGCACTGCACTGGAGGTCATAGCCAGTACAATAAGGCAAGAGAAAGAAATCATTTACCCGGAAACTAAAATGATCTGAAATCAACCTAACATTCTCCTCTAAATCAATCTAAAATAGAGCTGCCAAGATGCCACAAAGTCTATGCACTTCACTCACAGAGGAGGCGTTTCCAAGCCCTCACTGAGGATGCACGGAATTCTAATAAGCCACTCTTTACCAAGCCCAAAAGAAATGGCAACAGAGATTGGCACACTGATCAAAACCAGAGTGTTAGCTGCCAGTCCGGTAGGAAAGGACACGGGTGGATGTGCGCAAACCCTAAAAATCAGATGTAACAGCTCAAAAAACATAGTGCTTGCAAACCACTTATCATAGGGGCAAAGATCTCTCCACACCTCAGTAGCTCCGAGGCCACTGCAGAACAGGTCACTGATACAGATATCAATGTAATAGTGTAGGAGCAACTTGGAGTCACCAGGAAAAGATAAAATCATGCTTATGACTCACCGCTTAAGACAGGAAATTATGTCCCAAGGTAAAGATTTTTCTAATGGCTGATTTTAAAGTTTTGATCATTTATATGGAGAAACCTTAGGACTAGAAAATTAACTCATAGGTAATACCTAATTTTGGTCAAGCTACCAAGGTTTTTCACGGCTTAAGCTGTGCTTGCGCAGGGGGCAGAAGTTCAGTTTCACAAACATTTGGATTGAGCACCCACGACAGGCCTGAATCACTAAGACGGGGTCTGGTCTGGGTTCTCAGTCCAGGGATACTCATTTTCAGGGCTGTAACCAGGTAAAGGCAGCTGTGGCCTGGCCACCTGAGCACAGTGGGCTGAAAAGGCTCAACGCGGTTTGTGATTTCTTTGAGTGTGCGTTCATCCTTTGGTTAGTATGGCCAGCCTGTCAGATTGTCCACTGCATTTACTCTCCTGTCTTCCTAGTTCACTGTGGAACCACATGCTTACCCTGGCCTGCAGGTGGCCAGGAGGAGGCTCTGGGTGTCTCTGCCCCTGGGGGCCTCTTGGCCATGGGAGCTTGCGCAGGCAGGCACAGGAGTGCCAGAGGTAACATCACCCCGATAACTGAGGAGTTGGACCATGCTCTAGCCTCCACACTCCCGAGAGGGATTAAGGGTGGCAGTCCACAGCGGTCACCTGCTGTACCGACTTCCTTCCCTTCCTGTCTCATGCCCCCATACATTCATAGTGCTTCCGGGAACACCCCCAAATAGTAAACTACTTGAACAGAAATCCTTGTCTCAGAGCCTGCTTTTAGGTGAGCCCAGTTAAAAGAGGTGATGCCAGAAGTGGCCTAAGAAAGCAGGCCCTCAGGATGAGACACGGCATGCAGCCAGATGACAGCAGGACCTCACTGCTGGTGGTAAGCCTGACGGTGAGAACTCTCACCTGGGATGGACTGGGATGAAGGAAGAGAGGGGCAGGTTCTGACTAGCCAACTGTCACCTCAGGAGATGCTGTGACAACTAGAATGCCACATGGCGACATTTAAAGAGACCCCTACTACCTAACTGCAGAGAACAGAACATGCTGAGAAACAGGCCCAGATGGGATCGTTAGGGTAGTATGTTACAAAGAGAACAAAATTCACACCCCTAGAAAGTCTCCTTTAAGCGAGGGCTCTGATTGGGAAGGAATGAGACTCAGACATAAGTGAGCCCATTTGGGCAGATGCCCTCAAGAACCCTGACACCCCAAGTTCCCCTGAACTCTTGGGTCTAGCAGGTGGCTCACACCCCTGTGCTAGAGAAGGGCAGCCTCCCCCACCTGACAATCATGCAAAGGCCTCTCTTGGGAGAAAAGACTGGAAGGATAACCTTTGTCTTCCCCAAGATCTGCCCACTTCCCCTCGTTCCCCCTAAACCATCACATGGGTGAGCGGCAGCACGGCCTGTGTGGAGGAGTGGTGCCCTGCCGGGGAGGCAGTGAGTCACTCCCCAGGAGGGCTGCAGACCTGGCTAGCTCCCACGGGCTGGCGGGAACTGGCAAGCATGTGTGGGCGTGGATCGTGAGGATGTCGGCCCAGTGGGAGCGAGAACAGAAGCTGGCTGGGTTTACTGATGTGGGGGTTCTCTTCTGCTTTAGGGTTTGGCATGTGGCGAGGACACATGAGGCCAGTTCCAAGACACTGCTCCAAGATGATGGCATCCCCCAAATGAGGCGGGTTCCACACGGCCTTGCAGAGCACTGAGGGTCAGAAGGCTCCGAGGGATGGTGTGCTGGAATGGCTGACAGGAGAACCCACCTCGGGCAGGGGATACTCCCTTCACTGAAACCCTAAGGGAGGTAACATCAGCTTTGCTGAGCTCAGTGGTGGCTGTCCCGTTGTTCAGAGCTGACAATAGGAGATGCTGGGACATAACTGTGTGTGTAATTTTAAACTTATGAATTGTTTATTTCTGGAATTTTCCACTTAATATTTTCTGACTGAGGTTGACTGCAGGTAACGGAAACCATGGAAAGTGAAACCGTGGATAAGGGGGGACTATTGCCCATTTATTTTGAGCCCAGACACTTTCTCAGCTGTGGAAGGACAGGGTGCACCTGGCCCCTCCATCAGTTTTCTTGGTAAGCTGTGCTGCAAAAAATGTCCGAACCTCCGTCGATAAGCACAGGATGGAGGTGACCGCAGAAGTTAAATCCTCACGTTCACTGTTAATTTTCCCTATAATCGGTGAAAATGTTGCCTATAATAGGTGGTATTTACATTTCCAATTCATTCTTATATTTCTTGATGATCAAATAGAGAAAATGAATTAGGTTTCATTTTTAAAAATAAGGTTTATTTGTAATGTCTTCAATAACTCTGTATCTGTATTTACCCTGGGGAATGCATAGGTAGGGAGATTGCTCGCTTTAACATTTGCTAAAAAGGGGTTCTCCTCAGAGGAATGCAAAGGTTGAGACCCTTCTTCCCGCTAAACATCTCTTCTTTACTGTGAGGGACTCAGTGTATGTGAGCCAAGACCTTGGAGCACTCGGCAGAGAGGGGTTTGGGACAATGGCCAGAGCCAGGCTGTCCTTAGGCAACTGAAAACAGGACTCCAGTTTAAACAGTTGGAGCAAAGTCTAAACATCAGAAAAGTAAAGAGGGACTACAACAAACTTCTTCAAAATACATGCCTGAGGTGAGAACAGCTTGTGTTCACTCTACGGCAGCTTCCGGATGAGACCTTCAGTTTTTAATCTTCGGGTTCGTATCTGGAAAGAGATAGCAATTAACTTAAGAGCATAACATCATGATGCCCTCTTGTTGTCACTGTTACCAGGTGAGCTGGCGTGAAACACCTCCAGTGACTGCAGCAGTGACACCGCATTTCTCGCTTTACTTCACGGCTGAGGCAGAGTCAGGCACTCAGGACTGTGCGGGGACTCAGAGGGGCTTCCTGCAGCAGGCAGAAGGGACCAGCTAACTGCTGAGATGCCTTCAGACTCAAGCCTCTGTATCTGACAGATCCATGACGGCAGAGGAGAAATCAGTCATTATCTAAATTCAGATCCACACCACGAGCTGGTATGGCTAAGCGAGTGAAGGGTTAATGAGCCCAGATCCACCTCCTAGCTCTGTTCCCCTGGAACCCTGATAAAGATGTCAGCTGAGTTTGCAGACAAAACTGCTGATGACAGAAGTGGCCCTGATTAGTAGACTCCATCTGGACCAGGACTGTGAGCAAACGCCAAGTACGTGGTGGGCGCCACCACTTGAGACCTCCCTCTGCACGGTGAGTTCCTGTAACTGCACTGTCCCTACCTGGGGTCTATGTGAGCATGGACTTGTCAGCCATGCTGGCCATGGCATCCATCTGCATGAATCTCATTCTCTTGCACCTAAGGTGTCACCTGAGGGCACAGTACGACCAGGTCTTAGATGCTGCAAGGACACTGTGAAGGAGAAATGCCCAATGCTGCCCTGCCAGCTGGCTGTTTCCCACCCGATATCCTGCTACCTGAATCCACTGCCAGGAGTAGCCTAGAGCAGTCACGGGCGAGTCTACAGGACTGGCTCTACCGAAAAGCCCGGGTGGGCATTACAGACAAGGCCAGGCCAAAGCTCCACCGCTGTCTCAGATGCAGGCTTCGGACTAAGTGTAGAGCAATGCCCACCGGCCTGATCTCTCTGGACATAAGCTTAGGTTTAAGGAAGAACAGACATCGACCCAGCGGGGAGACAAATCCGAGTGGCACACGGGCACGGCTTACTTTGCCAGTCTTTTCCTCAGGTCTTTGATTTGGTCGTTCTTCTTGGTTAGAATCTCTTTCATGTTCCGGTAGGCTGCTGTTTGCTGGAATTTCTTCTCTAATTCCTGCACAGTGAAACATGCCCGCTCACTACTAAGAAGTAGTTAAGGAAGGAATGAACAAATCTGATGAAAGTGTATATTTTTTGCTCTAATTTTACTAATATTCTGCTTATATTATTTTCTGACTTCTTTAAAAAACATACTCATATAAAATTAAGAGTATCCAAACTTTAAAAATATTCTTTCAAATGACAAGCTGATAAAATGTCTCTCCAAACATAATGTTAGCAAATGACTCAAGCATACTGTGTCCAAGACATGGGAAGGCATTTGAAACAGTAAACTAATTTCAGGCAGAATAAGCACGATCTCTTTCCAAATCCCAAAGTAGAGTCATATTTCAGGATTTTTAAATTACTTAAATTTTTGCTCCCAAATTCTTACAAATTAAAGGTATAGAATTCTTAAAAAAAGTCACCCATCCCTCTGACAGGCTGTAGGAGTGACTGGCAGGAAGGGCAAGCCACTGTGGAATATTCTACCACACGGCACAAGGCGTGGAGATTTTTATCATCACAGATATTTTAGGGCCAAAGATGGAAGAATTTCAGTGCCCAGAAATGATAAATCTTTAGAACACACACTGGTCAACAGCTGGAGGGAAATGTGAATGTGCAGCTGTCCAGTGCTCGCCCAGTACTCTCCCTCTACGGCACCCACCACTCCATGGCCATTCACAGACAATTCAGACCTTTTCAGCCATGCTCAGCTGCTCCTGAACCCTGAGCAGATCGTGCTTGGCTGTCGCTAGACTCTCCTCCAGACATTTCTGGTTTTCTGTCTTGTCACTGAGTGTCTTCTGAAACTCACTCTTTAAAGCGGCAACTGTGTTTTCCAAGTCACTCAAGTCTTGGGCCTTTATAAAATCCTATGAAAATACACATGTGATTATAAGTTCATGCTGACGTCCTAAGCAGTCACTGTGTTAGATGGTGATTCACCTGCACAGGAGGGGAAGGCAGGTGACGCTGCAGGTGCACGCCAGCCTCCCTCCCCGGCCTGCACCCTGGCTCCCGGCGCTGCCAGCCCTTGCCCCCTCATTCGCTCTCAGCCCTCAGTGCACGGTGTCCTACACATGGCAGAGTGCAATCTCACTGACTTCCAAACACGTAAAATGTGATCTATGAACTGCGAGGATTCCGAAGAGAAGCAGGACAGAGGTGAGATTCTAGATATGACGGTTGTGTGTCTCAGTGCTCAGATGGCAAACAGGTTTTCTATTTTGAAGTTTAAAAAATCCTGGTGAAGAAGTTTAAATGATACACATGGAAGAATAATAAAATTGTTTATGACCAGCCTGTGTGGCTCAGTTGATTGAGCATCAACCCATAAATCAAATGGTCACTGGTTCGATTTTTAGTCAGGGCATATGCCTGGGTTGCGGGCTCAATCCCAGTGTGGGGCATGCAGGAGGCAGCCAGTCAATGATTCACTGATGTTTCTATCTCTCTCTCCCTCTTCCTTCCTCTCTGAAATCAACAAAAATATGTATTTAAAAATATATATATAAGGATCTCTTGTAAGCCAATGAGCTCTTGGGACACGTGAGCTGAGTATGTGTCCTCGGCCCTGGAAGGCAGAGTGATGGGTGCCGTTCTCACTGGCTTTTCCCGGACCAGGAGGTCCCCGTGCAGCACAACAGCGGCGGGGGAGTGAGGGGAGTGGTGGGGGAGGAACAGTAACGAGGACTTAATGTTCAGTTCATAGCTCTGTTTAGCCAACGTGAGAGAGCTGCCTCAGTTCACCTTCTGGTTGCCTTGGTCCAGCTGTAAGTCGCGCAGCGCCCTCTCTAGCTCTGACTTCTCGTCTAGCGCGTTCATAGCCTGCAGTCAAGTTTGAACACAACACGGTCAGGATGAGCCTGTAAGTAACTCTCAGGGTTCATTAGCGTGTTTCTCAGGTACCTGCATTTCGATGGTCTTCAGCCTGGACTTCAGTTTCTCATTCTCTTCTTGAAGCCTTAAAATTTCCTTTGTGAGTAAATTAAAGTTTTATTATTTCAGCCAAAGAATTTTTAATAGTTGACATTACTTGTTTCATTTTAAAATTCTATACAATAAGAGTTAATATGCAAATTGACCCTCATGCCCTCACAAGATGGCTGCCTACGACCAGGCCGGCAGGGGGGTTAGTGAGGGACAACCAAACAACTGAACAGCAGGCTGCATGGGGCGACCAGGCTGGCCCGGGGGGGCAGTTGGGGGTGACCAGGCCAGCAGGGGAGGCAGTTAGGGGTGACCAGGCCGGCAGAGGGGGGCAGTTGGGGGCAACCAGGCCAGCAGGGGGGCAGTAAGGGGTGACCAGGCTGGCAGGGTGGGGGAGTTAGGAGCAACCAGGTCAGCAGGGAGGGGGCAGTTGGGGGCGACCTAGCCAGTAGCCGGGGGGCAGTTAGGGGCGACCAGGTGGGCAGGGGGGGCAGTTAGGGGCGATCAGGCCGGCACACAGAGGCAGTGAGGGGCGATCAGGCTGGCAGAGGCGGGCAGTTAGGGGTAACCAGGCAAGCAGGTAGGTGAGCGATTAGGAGCCAGCAGTCCAGGATTGTGAGATGGATGTCCCGGATTGCAGAGGGTGTAGACTGGGCTGAGGGGACCCCCCTCCCATGCATGAATTTTGTGCACCGGGCCTCTAGTAGATAATAAAAACCTGCATGCCCTGGTTATGGGTAACATCCCATTTTCCCCAGCGTACCGGCCATGGCACCTGGAGTCTCCATTGGCTCTAAGACTCCTAGTTGCTTCTCTCACGTCTCAGACTCTCTCAGCCTCCCCTCAGCCTTTGCCTAGCCCCTCCCTGCCGTCTCTCACCCACCTGATCCTGCAACTCCCGTCTATTCTCGGCCTACACTGCACCATTGCATCAGAGTGCTGCCTGGTCCCATCCTGCCAGCCTCCTCCCTGTGCTGCCTGCCATGCCCTTCTCTTCCCTCTGACAACCTAACCTGTCTTTCCTCTTCAGCCCCGTCCAGCACTGCCTTCCCCAAGTCTGTCCTCCTCTTACACACACCCCTGCGCCTTTGCTGCCGCCCGGTGGCACCTGTGGCAACAGCTAGCGTTTCCTTATCTCTGCTTCCAGAATACCAGCTCCCCCTTCCCACGAGACCGGGACGTGTTTGAGGGCAAAAGGCCAGGTATTAGACTGCTTTTTGTCTAACAAGATCTAGCATAATACTGACAATACAGGAATCATGAAAAATATTTATTTGTATATTGGTAATTTTTATAAACATCTTAAATTCCCTTTGTTATCACAGATTATAAATTTCAAATGCCCATCAATAAATAATGTCCAGAATTCCATGCTCTTCACTTCCCCATGAGAAAATGCAACGAGAGCTGCTCAGTGGAGATGTACAGCAGAGCGCAGGAATATGTTCACTGATACTGGAATAACTGTGAGGCCAGGCGAGTACTAGAATTGTCAGGGGGATCACTTTGTATATTACATAAATGTCTAACCACTATGCTGTACCCCTGAAGCTAATATAAAATTATATTGAATGTCAACTGTAATTGAAAAACTTTTTATTTTTTTATTTTTTAAAGAGCTGTTTCAGACTTGCTAGAAGGTAAGTATGCCCTCTTCTGGCCCACCAGTACCATTAAGTAAACAACAAGAGACTAATTACCCTCTGTGGACCAAACCCTGACCCAGCCTCCTCTTCCTCAGTGTCTCCATTCTAGAGCTGCGAGGCAAGGAGAGGATGGAATAGAGGATCTGCGCCCCCCAAAATGATGGCAACATTACCTTGTTCAGGAGCTCTGCTGTTCCACCCTCGTTAAGTGGAGCAAGTTTTGGCTTTATGATGTCTATGATGGGCTGAAATGAAATACAGAAACCGAGCTGAAACCAGCACAGAATAAATCGCGTGTGATCATGGAACGCTTGCACTTTCTAAATGGAGATGCTGTGTAAGCACATCCACGGGGAAGTCAGCTCCTCGGACGAGGGGATTCACGTGGGTTTGGTTCTCTGCTACATCCCAGGGCCCAATACAAATGGGAGGAAAACATGAAACCATCCTCCCACATCTTTTGTAAAAAATACAGATGGAAGGAAAGGAGGGAAGGTGTTTAAAGCCAGAGCAGGTACAAAACCCTAGCGTCTCAGGACTGGGATTGAAAATGACCCAAAATTACCCTTTCCTTTAACATGTGGGAGCGGAAACAGATTTCTGCATGAACCCAGACTCTGGGAAAAACTAATAGTGATGAGGATTTAGGCAACTACACTGCAGATGAAGAATTACTTGGCAGTGTAGCAATGTGTACAAAAACCAAAAGACTCCATTCCCTCTGACCCAGAAACGTCTTAGCCAGAAATGTGTTCCACAGGAATACCTGGGAAATTGTTTGTATGTGTATATTCACGGGTTCCTCTCAGCAGCATTTCGGGGGTTTTTATGGGGCAATAAGTAGTCACTGCAAATGACGAGAAGGATTGAAAAGAGAAGTAGCTCCTGTTAGTACGGTCTCCACGTGACAGACGAGGAAAACGAGGCTCAGCCATTTCAGGTAAACTGCTCAAGGTCACGCAGCTCTGGAGTGTCAGAGCCAGGATGTGCACGCGGGTGTGGCTGACACGCCTGTACTCTGTATCATGGGAGTAGAGAGTTTATATGGCTGGAGTCAGGTGGACAGCAGGGAGAGTGAGTGTGTGTGTGTGTGTGTGTGTGTGTGTGTGTGTTTGTTGTGTGAGAGATAGTGGACAAAAACAGGCTTTCAGAGTTATTTACAAAACTTTTCCTCTTTTGCCTGAAAATCTAAGACAGTTTTTCAATCCTGCTCTTAAATTGAATGCTTTACCTTGAGGGCTCACACTTTCACCTCTGAGTGCCCAGAGTAACTTGGGAACTTTAAATACTGGCTATTATAGCACGGACTTAAAATGACCAAAATTACCTTTTTAGTGGAAGATGTAAATTCTGCCTTTTCAAATTCTGCAACTTGTTCTAGTAATTCCCTAGAGAGTAAAAAGCAAATTTGAAAAACATTTATTTAAAATGAATTTAAAGTAAAATCACACACACAAGAATACAATCGCCGGAACCAATCTCACACATGCTGGGAGAACAGAGCAAGATGCACCCCTCCCCACGTCAGGGTACTATCCAGTTACCAGCGGTCAGCGTCCAAACACAGGCCTCAACTCTGAGTCTGCCACAGCACCTAGGACTTGCCACCCACTGAGTGCAGTGTAACTGCTGGAACTACAATGTTAGACAAGTATGTCTGAAATTTGTAGGCAACTCTGTATTTCTGAGGTGCCATAGGGAGATTATCACATAATACACATCATTAGCTAGTAGATGTTCAAGAGAGACAAACTGATTTTAATCGCGTAGCCTCACAAAGATGTGATTACGGTAGTGCGAGCCACCTGAAGAAGTCTGACACAGTCCCGGAGACAGGGGTTCGGGTGCGCCGCCTGACTACTTCCTCTCCTTCGTAAAGGTGAGCGAGAGCTGATGCTACAAGAGCCTCAGTGGGAATGCAGTCACTGCTCGTCCAAGCTCCTTCCCAGCCAGCTTCTCATTTACTCGCCAGTAACCTGCTCATGGTGTTCCTTCCCTACCACAGGCCCTACCCATGGTCAACACTCAACATGGCCCACAAGCTGCAGCTGTGCTTAGATAACAGCCCCCAGGGTCAGAGGTCAGTCTTTCCTGATTTCTGCATGACTTTTCTGAGGATGAGTTTCAAGCTTGCCAGTTTTTAAAAAATTAATGAGCTCTTTGATGATGTTGGGATTATAAAAATTTTTTTACATTTCCTATTTAAAAGATAGGTCTAGTTGACCTATCTCTAAAGATTTATTGTAATGCTGATCAGGCTACTAAATATACTGTAAGGAATAGTTAGTAATAGCCTAAAAGACAATTTCATATGTTTCTAATGCCCAGGAACAGTAGAAGCAGAGAATTTTGAAGAGGACGTCAAGTGGCACCCAAGGTCACTCAGGACCCATGCTTTGCCACTGCCCAGCCTGAATTTTCTTGCGCACCTGCCCTGAGAAGACATTCACTAACTTTTAAGAACATGCTTGGGCCGCTATTGTCATAACTGCAGGTACAAATTTTATTACCTGTTTTCAAGTTCAGAGATATCTGTTTGCAGCTTGAGGTACCACTTCTCAGCTTGCGAGAAAAGCTGCCGCAGGAGTAACACGTTGGTGTAAGCCGTGTTGATGAGCTCCGACTCCACCTCACTGTGAACCACAGCCTGCAACCCGCTCAGAACCTCAGAGACTTCATCTATGGTGAAGGTCTCGTCCACCAGCCTGCAATGCAACAACCCAAACTTCCGCATGAACAACAAAAACCAATTACAAAATAAAAGAAACCTGCACTGTGACATGGAGGGGATGACGGGTTATTGTGACAATCTTTCTGGGAGCTATCCCCTTTATTAATAACTTAAGCTGCATTAAATTTTGATGTCTATTTAAGCAATTAAATTGTGGCTCATTCTTCAAATGTGGACATCCTTTAATACAAGTACATGCTCGGAGACATTCCCCCAAATTATTTACTTTTTTCTTTAAGTTTTCAGTTTAAAAATCTTTTTATTCTTCACTGAAATTTGTCTTGTCACAGTTAGTAATTTCAAAGGTCACCTGGAAGAAGTAATTTCATATAAGTAGTCTCTCTTTACTGCGACCAGCACGGCTAGAGAGTGGACGAGTCCCGAGTAGGGGCGATAGGGGATTGAGAAAAAGAAAGAGACAGACACAGAGACAGTAGGGAAAGCTGGGACCGGGTGGGACAGCTGCCCCTGATGGAGAGACAGTGACCCAGAGCTGGTGCAGCGCCTTTATTATATACGGCACGATTCCAGGAAGTTTTATACAGTTTAAGCCAAAGGATATTGTGTGAAATCATGGTTAAGGATCGAGCTGCAATTCTTCATTCTTGTGGCTTCTTTGTAATTGTCACTCCTGGCTGAGCCCGGATAATTGCGTTTGTTCCTTGCGCCTGGCTGAACTTAGATAATGAAACCCACCCCCTGGCGCTTGAGCTAAGTAAGGGTCAGGCTGACAACACACCTGACTCTGCCAACGTCACTGGACTCAGCCGACAATCAATCAGCTCATGTGCCTTCCCAGGCGCTCTCTACAATTTCTCCTTTCTTTCTACTATTTATCTAGCATTTCAATAATTGTAGAAACTATTCACAAGGTAGTACATGCCTACGAGAAAATCAATGATAATTATATGTTGCTTCTCCTAGCATTCTTGAGACTCGAAAATAAAATAAAACAAAAAAAATCTAACTTCTCTCAGTTAAAACTCCATGGACCACTGACTACTCCATAAAGGTGAACATCATCATCAACAATAGCATTAAAAATCCATCTCCCACAGACAGTGTTTGAGTTGAGAGGGAATTTTGGGGCCAACTTCTTCAATCCCCTCACTCTGCAGATGGAAACACAGACTCAGGAGGTGGAGGTGACAGGCCCATGGTCCCACTGCAACCCCTTATGCGTGCAGGTTTGAGAACGGATTGCTCCCACCACAATTTAATTTGAGTCTCACACATCCATGTGGCTATGTAGCTGCTCTCAGTGATAACTGACCATGATAACCCTGGCAATGGTTTGCATGGCCTCTGCCACAGCCTCCCCACATTGGCTGCCGGAAGGACCCGTGTTCCCACCGGGATACCTGCTCTCCTTGAGGTCTTGAAAGCAGGAATCTACAGTTTTGAGTCTCAAGCCCCTTTTTGAACGAGCAAAACGCATATAATTAATAACTTCATTTTGATGGTGCTCATTTAGGCCCAACTCTGCCTGAAAGAGAGAGAAAGAAGTAATCTGTTAGTCTTGAAACTGTAATAAAGGAACCAACAATGAAAACACAGGCTATCTTGTGGTGGAGACGCCAGATGGCCATTAAATCCTGTTCCCTTCTTCTCAGGTGCATGGCCGCCCAACCAGGGGGCACTTCCCAGACCCCCTGCAGTCAGGTGTGACCACACTACTTCTCAGTAATGGCTGTCAGAAGAAGAGATGAGGGCTACTTCCAAAGCCTGGGCCTTAGGATGGGGGAGGGGGGCTTTGCTACACCCCTTCTCTGACCCTTGGAGGAGGTGTGACTACCAGGGGTGGGCAAACTTTTTGACTCAGGGTCACAATGGGTTCTTAAACTGGACCGGAGGGCCGGAACAAAAGCATGGATGGAGTGTTTGTGTGAACTAATATAAATTCAAAGTAAAGGAGCGGAGGGGAGAGCAAAAGAACCGGATAGAACAGCCGGATCCGGCCCGCGGGCCGTAGTTTGCCCACGGCTGGTAGGCTGAACCTGCAGACAGTAACTATGCCCTAGGTAGGGCCTAGGGGTTGGGGGAGCAGCAAGATGAAAGGGACCTGTATCTTTGAATGACTTAATGGAGCAGCACTGACTCACTCACCTGAGATGAGCAGAGAGACGGAACTAACCTCGATATTCTTTAAGCCATTATTTTTTAGATTTCTATTACAGCAACTCAACCTTACCTCCTCTCATACAGCTTTAAACATTAGATTTGGTTTTGGCATAGCCATTAATTGGTCTTGAATTTAAACCAGATGACAGCTTGACAACTATGAGCTAAAGATTAATGAAATTCTTTTTCATTTTATAGTTACACTGTTTTAGCATACAGGAAAACGGGGCCTCTTTTCAACAGGTCAAAACGAAAAGAAATGTCAACCAAGTTCCCTCAGCTGTAAAACGGGAGGCTTGGACTCTTAAAGTCATTCTCACATCAGAAAGCTGGATTCAACCACGTTCTCCCTCCTCGGCTCCTTAACACATAATTGTTTATGCTGTTAAAGGGTGTGTGCGTGTGTGTGTGTGTGTGTGTGTGTGTGTGTGTAAACACTTGGAGTTTTTGGAAGCGAATGAGAACCTGAGAGCAGCGAGTCCCGCCAGCTCTCTTCACCATCCGCCTGCGCGGTGTGACCTGGCGAGGAGTAACGCCACGCCACGCGGCGGAGCGGGGCCGCCTGGGTAGGGCTTCTCCAGCTAGGACTATCCCGGATGGGCTACGGCCGAGGTTAACTGTGCCCTCGCACCCGGTGCGGCCTCGCCTCCCCAAGGAGGCCCCGAACCGGGCTCAAACCCGCCGCAGGCCACGCCATCACTGTGGAGCCCCGCTCCGCGTCTCCAGCCCCGGCCGCTGCCCACTCCCGGCACGGTGCCAGCGGGTCGCTACTCACCATGGCGGCAGGCGGGAGTGAGCGGCCTCAAGGAGCGAGAGAGGCCAGGCGCAGCCCTGCCAAAACTGGGACCACAAGGAGGTTGGACCACAGCGGCTGCGGAGGACGGGCGGGCTGTTTAGAAGCCTCTGGTTGCTAATGGCAACGGAGGCACGTGACCCCGGAGTTAGAATATTTTATTGGTCTTTAAGATCACGTGACAGGAAGTTACCTGTGACTGGCCGGTCTCCGCATGCGCATTGGTTCCCAGAGCCGGAAGTCCCACCTTTTCGCGCCACGCTGTCTGCGGGCGGGCCGCTGTTGCCAAGGTAACAGGAGGGGCGGGGCTGCTTGGGGACTCCACGCTGGAGCCTGGAATCTGAGGCTGCGCAGGGCTCATCACTCACGGCTAGCAGCCTGGCGACCCCGAGGGCTGTGGCCACCCGACTGACTCCCGACCTTTCGACGGGTCCCCGGGGCGTCGAGTGCGTCGCCCCTCCAGACTTTCTCTTCTCTCCAGGAGTTCCCACTTGGCTGAGTTAGGCCGACAGCACCAGTGCCAGGTTCCTGGACCTTAGAGCTTTGAACGACACTCTTCCCACCCCGCCTACCTTTTCTTTTATATTCCTGTTTTTTTAAAAAAATCTCTATTGAAACACCCTTTTTCCTTAAAAAATAATCGCGAACTTAGTCGTTGAAAGAGCAGCGAATTTCAAACGATTATGCCTAAAATCACCGGGCAAGCTTGTTGAAAGAAGGCTTCCGTAGCCTCACAGCCAGCAAGTCCAAGGCATCTGAGGCCTGGGTCCCTTCCGACACTCCAGGCGCGATCCGGCCCACTCTCTAACGCTGTCCGGGAAGAGCAAACACTGTAGATACCTCGAGGCTGGGGCTTGGTGAAAGCCATTGAGTGGGCATTGGGCATTGGCCACTGAGTGGGCATTTCTGTAGGCTCTGAAGGCAGACATGTGATCCAGATGCCGCCACTGGGGAGGCAATGAGTAATCGAAGAAGTGAGCTCAACACATAGAATAAGGAACATACTAGCAGAGAGGGGAGGAATCTGGGGGACTGAAACTTGAGGAGAGGTATTTGGCATTAGCCCTGACTCAGGAATAGATACAGTAACTTGGGTAATGCTTTTTGGGTTTATGTTGATTTTGGCCACTCCATTTTGCAACTTAAAATGGATCACAATCGGGACCTAAAAGTCTAGAAAGGATTTTAGAGATCTGGTTCCACCTGTTTACGTTATGGAAGAAGAGACCCAGAGCCAAGGTCACATGTTTCAGACCTCAGAGGGTTGGGTGGGGACATCTGAGGTTTGAGTTTGGGGTGAAACTAATATAAATATGTTTTCAAGAGCAAAACCAGAAAGCAGATGTGAACTATTCTGGGACAGTGGGTGTTAATTGCATTCTGATATCAAGAATTTCATTTTTCTTTTCATTTCCTGCCCAACTTCACTTTGGCCTTTCAGTGGCTTCTGGGCAGAATCTCTGGCTCCCTGCAAGGTCCAAAAGGACCGGTTCTCAAGCCCCCACTCCATCAGGACCCCGCCCAGCTCAGTGAAATGTCTGCTCTACCATGCACTTCTCACGCTTCTGCTCAGTGAGTGTTTGCTGAATTTGATAATAATAGTTGCCATTATGTAGTGCCTACTATGGGCTAGACATAGTCCATTCCAATAGTTGATCTTCACTGTCTTCTGTTCTACAATAGATATTCATTGAATTCACTTGAATAGGTGTGGATCCAAGACAAAGAATTTCATAAACACTTTTATGACATTTAAGAAAATAGAGTTGTTTGTCAATTTGTATTCAAAGGAAACCTAAGTGTATTTTCTTAACAGGCAAACTCCCGTGCTTGCTAAGTGTTATTAATGTAGGGGGACTAATGAAGTGGCCACATATTTTATTTGTGACTATATTTGTGGCTTGGGAATTTTGTAAGTTGTTATACAAAGCCGCTCATTGTTCTTATTTAAAATCCTATTTTAACCTAAAATCTTCTGTACCAAGGATGTCATATCACTTTTAGCCAATCTATCCAGCTGAGTGGAGGGTTGTTACATAAGCTGTCTAAATAGTGTCAGCAAATATGAACACGTATTTTGGTCTTAAATTGAGGAATTTGGCTCATGAAAAGGCTGAACTTGTGCTTTGGGTTGTTTACTAGCTTGGGTTGATCACTAAAGCAAACACTTCGAGCTGTGAAGCAGAACATTCCCACCCTACGTTAAGAGCGAGCTCCTTAGTCTCACTCTATTTTTTTAAGTTGTTGTGACAATTTTTAAAAGTGTGTGTGTGTGTGTGCATGTATGTATCAGTTCTGAAGGATTGGATGGGAGGCATACAAACCAGACCATAAATACCTCTTAGTATAGTTCAACATAAATAAAATGAAGATCAACTATTATTTATTTATTTTTGCTTCTGTTTCATTTCTGGAACAAGTTTTTTTTTTAATTTCTTTATTGGTTAAGGTATTTCATATGTGTCCTTATCCCCCCATTACCCCTCCAACCCCCCCACTCAAGCCCTCACCCCCCTGTTGTCTGTGTCCATTGGTTAGGCTTATATGCATGCATACAAGTGCTTTGGTTGATATCTCCCCCTTACTCCCCTCCTCCCCTACCTTCCCTCTGAGGTTTGACGGTCTGATCGATGCTTCTCTGTCTCTGGATCTGTTTTCATTTATCAGTTTATGTTGTTCATTATATTCCATAAACGAGTGAGATCATGTGATATTTATCTTTCTCTGACTGGCTTATTTCACTTAGCATAATGCTCTCCAGTTCCATCCATGCTGTTGCAAATGGTAAGAACTCCTTCTTTTTTACTGCAGCATAGTATTCCATTGTGTAGATGTACCACAGTTTTTTAATCCACTCATCTACTGATGGACACTTACGCTGTTTCCAAATCTTAGCTATGGTGAATTGTGCCGCTATGAGCATAGAGGTGCATATGTCCTTTCTGATTCGTGTTTCTAGTTTCTTGGGAAAAATTCCTAGAAGTGGGATCTCTGGGTCAAATGGAAGTTCCATTTTTAGTTTTTTGAGGAAACTCCATACTGTTCTCCACAGTGGCTGCACCAGTCTGCATTCCCACCAGCAGTGCACGAGGGTTCCTTTTTCTAGCATCCTCTCCAGCACTTGTCGTTTGTTGATTTGTTGATGATAGCCATTCTGACAGGTGTGAGAGAGTACCACATTGTTGTTTTGATTTGCATCTCTCGGATGATTAGTGACTTTGAGCATGTTTTCATATGTCTCTTGGCCTTCCTTCTGTCTTCTTTCGAAAAGTATCTATTTAGGTCCGTTGCCCATTTTTTGATTGGATTGTTTATCTTCCTTTTGTTAAGTTGTATGAGTTCCCTGAGATCAACTCTTTTTAGATTATTACTAAATGAGGCTCTTGGGAGTTTATAAATGGCCAGAAACTGGTGGTACCACTGGGACCACCAATTTCAAGGCGCTTACAAGCTAGACTAGACAAAGGAGGAATGGGAAGGTGATCATGGTCTTCTGGGCTGTGTTGACAGTGTCACTCATTCAGCCACTATTTACAGAGCCCCCTTGTGTGCAAGTTTCTGTGGCCGTGGTAGTGGGAATCTGAGGGGAGCAGTGGAGGGATTCACGAAGCCGTAGGTCCCCCTACTCTATAGATCTTTTCGTGATTGCTTCTCGGCCTTTTGGCTAAGATCAAGTGTATAGATCTTTGTATGAACTTGGGGGGACTAAGGTGAGGTTTTACCTGAGTAAAAAGAGGAAATCATTTTAAAAATATTTTTATTGATTTCAGAGAGGAAGGGAGAGGTAGAATGATGAGAGAAAGAATCATTGATCGGCTGCCTTCTGCATGCTCTACACCGGGGATCAAGCCTGCAACACGGGTGTGTGTCCTGACTGGGAATCAAACCATGACCTCCTGGTTCATGGGTCGACACTCAACCACTGAGCCATGCCGGCCGGGCAGAAAATCATTTTCTGAACAATTAATAGAGGTGGTATGCAGAAAATGCAAAAGTCTTGAAGGTCGTATGGGAAAGAGGAAGGTTTGAGAAACACTGAACTGGTAGTAGGTGGGAAATGTTTAAGGGGAAATCGTTTGGGGGATTATCTTGAAGAAGGCAGAGCTTTTGGAATATGGCATCCTGCATGTCATGGATCCTGGCCATCCCCTTCTCCGACCCTGCCCAGCTATATCTGAGAACATATCCAAGACTTTCAAGAAGGGAAGAGCCCAGGGTTGAAACAGCCTGTACAGGAGCTTGGGCATTTGAGTGGGTCTCTAGCGTAAGAGGTTATTTTCAGTTCTTTCGCTGTTTGCTCCTTCAGTAATTGGTTTCAAAATGCTCTAGTGGCCGGCAGAGTATTGGAGGGTGCTGACAAATTAGATTAGTAAAATCACTATCACAGGCATTAAAGAAGGTCAGGCAAGGAAGTGGTTCACCATAAAACACTACAACTCCCTTTAACAGTGTGTGGATGAAGCTAATTTCTTAGCCAAAATGATAGATTAGTTTCACTGATAACTCTCCACACATTAAAAAACCCCAGAGGAAACAAACAACAAAATCATCAAAAAAGGTAAGCCTACCTAAAAACAAGTCAGGAATGGGTTGTGAGGAATACCTTCTTGGGAAGTACAAGAAAAATTTCCTGTGACTATGGTGACACGCGCCAAATCCTTATCCTTCACCCTATTGTACACCAATGTGTTTGCGTTAGACCAACAAGCTCAGTTCTTGTGTTCAGCGATTGCTCATGGAAAACTGGACACATGAACGACATTATAGGGAAGGCGACAGTGGGCAAGGTGGAATTTGTCCCCTTCACCCATGGCCTTATAAACAAGTCTAGGGGGAAAGCAGGCTTGCAAAACAATCTCAAAGCCGACAATAAGTGGCATGCATCAGAGAAGGGCATGGTCCCCTCTGTTGAAAGGGGAGGGAGGTTCAGAGGGCAGTGGAATCTGGGCTCGGCTTGAAGAGGGTGTGTGGAATAGTTGTAGGTGGGCGTGAGGATTCTGAGGGAGAGAAGGTTGTCCTGAGCAAGGAACCAGACTCTGCATCAGGTGAAGCAGTAGAAGCATCCAGAGATGTATATTTCCATTTGTCATATTTCAAATTGCAGAAAGTGATACATAATATTGGAGAGCCTGTACCAGGTCTTACTTAGGAAGGTGGGCACTCCCAGATGTGACCTTCGCTAAAAGTTGACTGGACCACTGTCAGTGTAAAGGAGTTCACCAATTGCATTCCATCGTAGAAGGTAAAAAACAGACTTCTGTTTGCTCAGGAAGTGTTGCCTACAAAGGTAGGATGCTTTGGAAGGTCTGAATTGGCCCCGTGCAAGTATGTTCAAGAATGGAGGTTTTCTCAATGAGATGGGTAAATTCAATGAAGGACATGCCATTCTTAGTTTATGCCCGGTTGTCCTTCCCATGACTGCATTTCCAGCTCCTTGAAGGAAGGAATCTTTATTATATGATCAACCTGAACCCTCCCACAAGGAGGGCTCCCAAGCAAGCATTGAGGAAGATAATAAGCTCAAAGATGATAGGAACGAGGTCCTTGCTCCAGGCTCCTGTGTGATAGGAGAGAGCGACCCATTAGAAGGTCACGTCCACTTTACGTGGTCATCTTTTGGGAAACCAGGTAAGGGGCACTGAGCTCAATCTAGGGCTCCAAGGCAAGCATCGAGGAAGATCCCTGAGTGGAATCTTGAGGGGCTGGAAAGAGTTAGCTTGGGGAAGCGAGGTAGAAAGGGCAGAGAGAGCATAAACCTGAAACGGCCTGACTTGTGAATTCCCTAACAAACCCCAAGAGTTTAAATATTAGGTTAGCATCTAGTTTTAGGAGTTAATGTTGCCAAAATATCACTGCTTTGCTAAAAATATCGGTGAATAAGTCACGAGTAGAAAAACCTCTGACTCTTCACTTGTTCAGGCACACCTGAGGTTTGCAGCATCGGACTCCACCCTGTCTTGCCATCCCCATGAGGACCCACCCGGCCCCGCTCTGTCCTGGCTCTTCCTGCTGCTGTCTAGCCACCTTTAGCTCTGTTTCCCTGTAGCACCTGCTCCGCTCCCCACACCTCACCATAGTTCGCAGTGGCCATTGCAGTGCGGACATCTGGAACTCAGGAAAGACCTCTCTGGTCATCACCAGCTCCCTGCGCACCCCACCAATTCCTTCACTCTCCTTCAGCCTTGCCCCTGACCTGATTGTCACCGAACTGTCGTCTTTTGGACCTTCTGTGTCCCTCTGCTCTATCAGCCCTTCTCCTCGACTCACCTCTCATGCTCCCAAGCGCAAACCTCCACGTCATCACTCAACCATGAGAAGTGTCTATTTCTCACCAAGTGACTCTGTTACACCATCAACTTGATCCATTCCAGCCATAAACCAATCCAGCTGCCCACTTTTTGGTTCTTGCTGCCAAACCAGAAAAGTCACATAACTAACTGTATTGGTTTTATAAAAATGTTTGGACTCCCCCCCGCCTCCCCACCCCCAACTTCCTCTGGGCTTTCCAGCTGTTTAGACCTTCTGGGTCAGTTGCTGCTCCACTTCACCTAAGTGGCTGTCTCCTAAAGTGGTCCTAGTCCTCACACATTCATCCCCTTCCTCCTCTTCAAATCCAACGGATGGCCCCTCTTCTGCTTTTCTAGAAAAGTAAGCTCCCTGATAGCCCTGCATTTCTGCTCAAAGTGAGCCATCAACAAGCCAGGAAATACTTAAAGATGATTACCACTCATTATTGCCTTGGGCATGAGCAAAAAGACGTTCTTCAAAACTTTGGTAGACGGATAGAGCAGTATGGCTTTTTTTTTTTTTTTTTTTTTTTTTGAGAGCAAACTAAAAATTAGTATCAAAACTGAAAATGCACACACCCTTTGACCCAGTGATTTGCCTTCACTTCTAAGAATTTATTGAAGAAAAAACAAGAGCACCAAGATGTGTGTGTACAGAGATATTTACTGAGGTTTTGGCATGGTAAACATCTTGAGATCGGTTAAATGTTCCTGTTTTGGGGGAATGTTAACTAAATTATGCTGCAAGAAAGTGGAATTTTCTGCAGCTGTCAGAAAGAACAAGGAAGAATTCATGTGCACTGACATGGAAAGATGCGTAATACAATGAAAAACCAAGTTGGAGAATAGGAGTCCTAGTAAGATCCCAGCTGGTTCATTATAAATGCACATACAATAAATTCGTAAAGGCAGAGCAATAAACTCCTTAGCCCCAAATCTGGGCTGGGATAAGAGAAGGTGATAGATGTGGGGGGTGCTTGATCTCTACTTTATACATGCTTGTAATGTGAATTTCACTATTAAGTGGACTTGACTTTTATTTAATGACGTAAAGAGAAAAGAAAAGCCGATACAAAAGCACCTCTGGTTGCATTTGCCATTATTTTATGTGCTCACCACAAGGAAGGCACCTTCCTCCTAATTGTCAGGCCTCACCTCTGTTCTCTTTAAAGAAGAAATGAGGCAGAAACTGCAGGTCACCAAGAAAGCTGGATGCCCTTTCTTTGCTTTTCTTTCTTTTTTTAATCCTCACCAAGAATATGTTTTCGTTTATTTGAGAGAGAGAGAGGAAAGGAGGGAGGAAAAGGGAGGGAGAGAGAGATATCAATGTGAGAAACATCGACTGGTTGCCTCCCATGCACAAGCCAAGAGGGGATTGAACTAGCAATGTAGGTATGTGCCCTGACCAGGAATAGAACCTGCAACCTTTTGTATGTGTGTGTGTAAGAGGATAATACTCCAAACAACTGAGCCACTGGCCAGGGCTCTTCTTTATTTGTTTTAGCTCCGATATCTTCATTCTCTTCCTCTTTCTTTGATCCCTCCTCGGGTTAAAATCATGTTCAAGTCTCCCCCAGATTTAAAATGTAACAAAACAATGACAAACATTAACCCCAAACTGACATGTCCTTTGTCCAAACCTTTTCCTTCTCTCTTTTTGCTAAACTCCTTGACGTAAAGAGACAGCTCCCATGTCACCTGTCAGTCCCCCCGAAGTCTGGCTGTTTTCTTCTCCTCCCTATTGAAACAGACTCCTTGAAAGCCACCAGCTGGCCTGATGGGTGCCAAATCCAGTGCCTCATCGCAGTCAGCATTGCAGCATTTCGCAGCAAGGACCTCCTCCTTCTTCACCCTTTCCTTGGTGTTTGCTGCTCTGCCCTGTTCTTTCTGTTCCTCACTCCCCAGGGCTGGCTCTGCTCCTGCTCACCTCTGAAAGTTGATGTCCCTTGCAAGTCTCTGCTCAGCTGCTCTGTCTTAGCACTGTCCCCTCCTTGTCTGTGCGACTCCATTCATTCCCAGGGTTTCATCTGTCATGTCTGAGGATGGCCATCAAATCTGCACCTTCAAGCCATGCTTCTCACTTGCACACCCAACTTCTATTTATCTTACAGGTTTTCTCCAATGGGGTGTCCCAAAGGCTACCGAAATTCAGTGTACCCAAAGAGAGTCCCCCAGTCTGTCTTGACCCCATTGCATGACCAATCATTTTATCACCATCCACCCATGAGACGATTCAGAGGCATCTATGAGTTCTCCTTTCCCTCCTGCTGCTCCCAGCGTATCCAGCGATGATATCTCCTGAAATGACTTTCCAAATCACCACTACACTCTTCTTCATTCTGACAGCTACTCCCCTGGTCCCATTACTCTTAACTGGAATACTAATAAAAAAGCAATACAATAACCAAATATAAATCTGATATGTCCACAGCAATCGTCAATGTACAGAGCTTTCTCCTACTGGAATTTAGATCAGCTTCATGGAAAACATGCGGGAGGTTGGGTGAGTGGGGTACAAAATGATGCATATTATAGAGAACCCAGAAATCGACCCAAATCACTACGCTCAATTAATATTCAACAAAGGAAGCATGAACATACAATGGAGTCAAGACAGTCTCTTCAATAAATGGTGTTGGGAAAATTGGACAGATACATGCAAAAAAAATGAAACTAGGCCATCAACTTACACCATACACAAAAATAAACTCAAAATGGATAAAGGACTTAAACATAAGACAGGAAACCATAAAAACACTAGAGGAATCCACAGGCAGCAAAATCTCAGACATATGCCAAAGCAATTTATTCACTGATATGGTTCCTAGGGCAATGGAAACTAAAGAAAAAATAAACAAATGGGACTACATCAAAATAAAAAGCTTTTTCACAGCAAAAGAAACCATCAACAAAACAACAAGAAAGCCCACTGCATGGGAGAACATATTTGCCAATGTTATCAACGATAAGGGTTTAATCTCCAACATTTACAGGGAACTCATACAACTTAACAAAAAGAAGATAAATAACCCAATAAAAAAATGGGCAATGGACCTAAATAGATACTTTTCGAAAGAAGACAGAAGGAAGGCCAAGAGACATATGAAAACATGCTCAAAGTCACTAATCATCTGAGAGATGCAAATCAAAACGACAATGCGGTACCATCTCACACCTGTCAGAATGGCTATCATCAACAAATCAACAAACGACAAGTGCTGGCGAGGATGCGGAGAAAAAGGAACCCTCGTGCACTGCTGGTGGGAATGCAGACTGGTGCAGCCACTGTGGAGAACAGTATGGAGTTTCCTCAAAAAACTAAAAATGGAACTGCCATTTGACCCAGTGATCCCACTTCTAGGAATTTTTCCCAAGAAACTAGAAACACCAATCAGAAGGGATATATGCACCCCTGTGTTCATAGCGGCACAATTCACCATAGCTAAGATTTGGAAACAGCCTAAGTGCCCATCAGATGAGTGGATTAAAAAACTGTGGTACATCTACACAATGGAATACTATGCTGCGGTAAAAAAGAAGGAGTTCTTACCATTTGCAACAGCATGGATGGAACTGGAGAGCATTATGCTAAGTGAAAAAAGCCAGTCAGAGAAAGATAAATATCACATGATCTCACTCATTTATGGAATATAATGAACAACATAAACTGATAAACAAAAACAGATCCAGAGACAGAGAAGCATCGATCAGACCATCAAACCTCAGAGGGAAGGTAGGGGAGGAGGGGAGTAAGGGGGAGAGATCAACCAAAGGACTTGTATGCATGCGTATAGGCCTAACCAATGGATACAGACAACAGGGGGGTGAGGGCATGAGTGGGGAGAATAGGGGGGTAACGAGGGGATAAGGACACATATGGAATAACTTAATCAATAAAGAAATTGGAGTATGCTGAAAAAAAATGATGCATATTCTCCTCCTTCCCCATGAAATGGGAGTTTAAAATAAAAATTTAATCGGATCTTGGAAAAATCAAAGTGATGGTTTTCGCATGCCTAACATGGACTGAGGGGTATATTAGTTACACTAACCTATAAGTTAATCACATCAACAAAATTGCCCAATGGGCTAAGAATCATACTTAAATATTTAAAGTAAAAAATAATTTTAAACCCCCTAGAAATTTTATTGGGCAAATAAAGACCACTATGTTTAGTTTTTATTTCTAATGTATAAAAAACAGTGTTTTGTAATTTTTCAAATCAGTTAATCATAATGATCATTTTATTAAAGAAGTGCTGGTTTTAATGCCTTTTAATTTGCATTTTTTCTTGTGAAATGGATTAATTCAATGGGCCATATATATATTTTTTAAAGCCTTTCACACACTTGATTTTCAGGAGAAAAAAAAAACCTGGCTAATTTACATCCATTCTCAAGAACAGTGAATGAAGATATAAATAGTAGATGAAAAATCAATGCTACTGTATTTTTCTCTTTTAACAACTGTCAGAATGTAGTGTCAAGAAACACCAACTGACTCACAACAAAATCATCTTGTGCTGATCTTCTTTACTCAGAAAGATTCTGTGAGTACTTACAAGTACAAGGACTTTAGCCCAAATATGATGACCCCTTCAACATTTCCTCCAAGGTCAAGGGAGACGCTGGAGCACAGCACCTCTGGGTAAACATGGTGACAGAGAAGCATTCAAAGTGACGGGTGAACTAACACACTCGCCTACGTTTTCACCTAATGCCATGGAGATTAGCTATTAACATCCCCCAAATCTTTTCTATTCTTTGTTAAACTTAAAACCACATGTTGTATTTTGCAAACTATACTTAAATGCTACATATACTATAAAAACAAAAAGTAGAACAAAAAAACCAATCTTAATTTTTTTTTTTTTTAAAGAGAGATCTTGAGAGAATGAGAAGCTGTAGACACGACTGCTGTGAAAGTGCCTTTGTTTTATCCAAATAAAAAGGATAGTGAACTTGGCTAAGTCTGGACTACTATTTTATCTCATTGTCTTTACCCAAAGAGCGAATAGTTTTCCTGTAATATCATCATTAAAACAATACTTCTACGAATTGTTGATCTGAACCTTGAGGCCGCAAAATTTGTGATGGGATGTTTACTATAGAAACTGGTGTTTGTTCACTCAAAGTTATAGGCTGTGGTTGTTGGAGGAGGTTTGTTTACTTCCTCATCCTTGTGAGGAACCCACGGACAGAACTCAGAACCAGCATGTCAAACTCGCGGCCCGTGGGCCACATGCCTCATTTATTTGGCCTGTGTTGGCCTTTGAGTTTGACATGCTTGCTCTAAGCTGCTCTCTGAGAAAGAGGCATTTGGAGGTATTGCTCCCTGAAAAAATTATTTACAGCTGAAAGAAAATGGCTCGACAGTTGAATTTAAAAACAAAGTGCAGGAAGTTGCTTTCCTGGAGTGTGAGTGGGTAATACAGCTCGTGGGGCAGACATGGGAACTGATCTCTTCCTGGATTTTTATTTTATTTAAATTTATTGGGGTGACATTGGTTAATAAAATTAACCTGTATTTTTTAAAAATTTGCTATGCAGAGCCCAGCCGGTGTGGCTCAGTTGTTGAATGTCGACCTATGAACCAGGAGGTCACGGTTCGATTCCCAGTCGGGGCACATGCCTGGGTTGTGGGCTCAATCCCCAGTAAGGGGCGTGCAGGAGGCAGCCAATCAATGATTCTCTGTCATCATTGATATTTCTATCTCTCTCCAAATCCCTTCCTCTTTGAAATCAATCAACTATATATTTAAACAAAAAAAGAAATTATGCCAAGAGAATGTAAAAAGAGTGTGTGTCCATGAGCGTGTGTGTGTGTGTGTGTGTGCATATACATGTGTGTGTGTTGTGTATGGGTGTGTTAACATGTGTATGAACGTATGGGGATGCATGTAGGGGTGCACATGGGTATATATGATGTGCATGAATGTGTGTGTGTGTGTGTGTGTGTGTGTGTTAGTGGGGAAGAGCAGAAATGAACAGGAAAGGACTTTGGAATCCTGAGCTAATTCAGATGCTGGATGGGCATTTATCACGAGCTTATCTTAATAAATGCTTTTTGTAGGTGATGAAAATGAGCAAAAGGGAATAACCGAATTCTCTAATACTAGCATTGTGGGAGATTTTCTTTGCCTGAAATGAATCTTTCCTTATTTTAGATTTTGTTCAAATACTTAGGCCCGACTCAAATGTTTCAGTAAGAGGCACCATGAGACTTTCAGAGCAGGTGGAACAGACAAGTCATTTTGAAATTGGATCGCAAGAGGCCAGAGGGAGCTCCCGGGGGCTGGGAGTGGAGGTGCAGGCTGTGTCCTCACCTGGTCTCATAAGCCCCGGCACAACAAGGAAACGGGGCTCAAGGGGTTTACGTAATAAACACGGAGTAGTGGAGCTAGTTACAGTCTGTGAGCCAGTTACGTACCCCTCGCCCCTTAGTTTAAAAGTCGCTCTTTTTTCTGCAAGGAGGAGAGATGTTCAGCTTAGGTTTCCCAACTGATTCTGGTCCAGTTCATGGCCCACATTTTCCTGCTTGACTCTCATTTGGGCATATTTCTTTGGGATTATCTATACTAATAAAAGGGTAATATGCTAATTAGACCGGGAGACCTTCTGGATGTCCTTCTGGACAAAGCCATGGTGGCGGGGCCGGGGCAGAGATGGTTAGGGGCAATCAGGCCAGCTAGGGGGGGCAGTTGGTGGCAAGCAGGCCAGCGGGGGGGGGGGGCAGTTGGGGATGAGCATGCCAGCAGGGGGGGTAGTTGGGGGCGAGCAGGCTGGGGGGAGGACAGTTAAAGGTGATTAGGCTGGAAGGGGGGCAGTTGGGGGTGATCAGGCCAGCAGGCAAAGTGGTTAGGGGTGATCAGGCAGGCAGGCAGGTGAGTGGTTAGGAGCCAGCAGTCCTGGATTGCAAGATGGTGCAGGCTGGGCTGAGGGAAACACCCCATGCACGAATTTTGTGCACCGGGCCACTAGTTTTTAGAGAAAAGAAAACATGCACAGGGTCCAAGCACACTGGCCTTGTAGGAATGAGCTTAGCCCGAGAGGCATCATTTCTGGGAAACCAGAGACACTGGGAGTGGCACTTATTCCAAATCTCAGGTATCCCTTGTGTGCATTCTAGTTCTGTTGAAAGAATGCAAAGAAGCAAAACAACAACAACGAAAAACGCCCCTCCGAGGGCAAAAGTTCAAGGGAGGGTTTATTTTTAATGGTAAAAGGGAAGATGGATGGTGAGTAAAACTGAGAACGCTGATTAAAACTGGAAAGCTCAGAACACCCAGAAGTGCTGTTTGGTTGGCTGCATGTGTGTTTTTTTCTGAGCCAGAAGCTATCAAACACATCTGCCTTGTTCCTAAAAGGTTTTTCTAACTGGCTGCTAATCTCAGATGAGAATCATTTACTACATACAGCTTCAATGTGTGCAGAGTGGGGAGGGGAGGGGGTAGTATTTAAAAAAAAGTCCCATACATGGGTTGCCCCTGCTGATGAATGAATGATATCTGCAAAGGTGTGTGTGTGTGTCGGGGGGTGGGATACGTGTGTGTGTGTGTGTGTGTGTGTGTGTGTGTGTGTGGTGTGGTGTATGGTGTGTTGTCATGCCTGCTTACTAGTATTTGCAGATACAAGGGGCAAAATTACAGATGAGACCCTAGGTGAGACCATAGCCTGGCCCTATGGGCATGTTATTACAAGCTCAAGCACAACTGATTTGAGGTCTAACCCTTTTCTTAGGAGGTTTCACCAGTTACAAATCTCCAGGTAACTAACTGGAAGACTTCACTAAAAGGGAAATCTATTTATTGAAGCCAAAACCATGAGGGACATTCATATCATTTATTACAAACTTGCCTTGGAGATAACCGAGGTCCCAAGCAGCCACGTGGCTTACCTAAGGTACCAAGTCACTGTCAAAGTGTTTATTCCCTGCCTAGTGGTTATTATCATTATTATCGATGTGGAGGTAATTTTTTCCTGAGCAAATAAAAATTACACAGGATGGGGCAAAAGTAGATGTACAGTTGTAAGTATGAGAAACACAGGTTAATTCTTGTATTGTTATTACTAGAGGCCCGGTGCACAAAATTTGTGCACGTGTGTGTGTGTGTGTGTGTGTGTGTGTGTGTGTGTGTATGTGTCCCTCAGCCTAGCCTGAACCCTCTCCAAACTGGGTGCCCTTGAGGGATGTCTGACTGCAGTTGGACATCCCTCTCACAATCCAGGACGGCTGGCTCCCAACCACTCACCTGCCTGCCTGCCTGCCTGATTGCCCCTAACCACTTCTGCCTGCCAGCCTGATCACCTCCTAACCACTTCCCTGCCATCCTGATAGATGCCTAACTGCTCCCCTGCTGGCCCGATTGCTCCTAACTGCCCTCCCCTGCTGGCCTGGTCACCTTTAACTGCCCTCCCTTGCCAGCCTGGTTGCCCCCAACTGCTCTCCCTTGCTGGCCTGGTCACCCCTAACTGCTCTCCCCTGGTGGCCTGGTCCCCCCCAACTGCCCTCCCCTGAAGGCCTGGTCACTCCCAACTGCCCTCCCCTGCTGGCCATCTTGTGGCAGCCATCTTGTGTCCACATGGGGGCAGCCATCTTTGACCACATGGGGATGGCTATCTTGTGTGTTGGAGTGATGGTCAATTTGCATATTACCTCTTTATTATATAGGATTATATTATTTTCCATATGAACAACTGTGAAACTACTTTTGCCCCATCCTGTATATGGCCAGCTATGGACTTTTGCAAATCAAGTTCATTTTCTTGTTCATGGAATGTATTTTGGATCTGATAGATCTGTCGGACACCACCTGAGGCTCTGGGGTCATTGCTGTTGTGAGGTCAAGTGAGTCGTAAAGCTGAGTGAATTGGTTGTGAACATCGCTCTTCCTTGGGAGAAACTTGCAGATTAACTGTAGCCTCTGCATCCTCCACTGGGAACCAGTAGGGATGTGTGGAGCAGCCTGGAAGCAAGCCCCATAGATATAACTTCAAAGAAATACAGGGGAGTCCTAGCCGGTTTGGCTCAGTGGATAGAGTGTCGGACTGTGGACTGAAGGGTCCTGAGTTTGATTCCTGTCAAGGGCACATGCCCAGTTTGTGGGCTCGATCCCTAACAGGAGGTATGCAGGAGGCGGCCAATCAATGATTCTCTCTCATCATTGATGTTTCTATCTCTCTCTCCCTCTCCTTCTCTGAAATCAATAATAATAATAATAAAAAATACAGGGGAGAGAGCAACAAGTTAAATGACGCCACAGGTAAGCAAGGGGTCCTCTAAGGCCCAGTGGCTGAAACACGGAGATTCCACGAAGAAAAGACAAGAGACTACACTAAGACACCCATGGGACGTTAACAACCGGTCGCAATGCATGGTCTGGGTGTGGTTCCTGGTTTGGACAAATAAGCTACAGACGCCATTTTGAGGGAGTTTGAATATATACAGGATATTAGATGATTAATTTTAGCTGTGGTAGCATTATTGCTTGCTATGTAGGAAAGTATTCTTACTTATTAGAAATGCATCTTGAGATATGTAGGGGGTTATATCATGGTCTCTGTTCTTCACTGATGACACACAGTGGGACATTGCATATGAAACAGACTGAAGTTCAGGTTCCCCTATGGAATGGCTGAGCACACACAGACTTTGTACCAGCCACACGTATCAGAGACAACCACACTAGCAAGTAATGTGTAATTATAAGCTGCTATCAAATAATGAGCACAAATTTTATACACCATCTTCTAAAGATTGACGTCTTGCTGGGGAGTAAAGTGAAAAAGGATAGCATTAAATGTTTAGTTCAAAATAATGAGGAAGGCATTATCATGAAAAGATAAATACAAAATATTTATGAAAACCTGGGAACTGACTTAATTTCAGTATGTTCACAATTAAAGATTTTTTTCAACACATTCACATTTTATTTATGTTGAAATAAACTATACAAAATTGACCTTCTTCACCAAAAATAACAGCAATATTTTTGGTATTATTCCTAGATAATCACAATTAATGATATTTATAACTTTTCTTTCCTCAGTGCTACTCAAAATCTTCATCTATTAGTAAAAATCGATCAGCCATGGGAATGGTTAGATAAATTATGCTATGTCCCTATCTGAAATATTGTGAAATCATTAGCCATTAAGATTTGGACTTAACTTTTGGATTAAATATTTAATAACATGAAAACATGTTTATGACAGGGTATACAACCATATCACCATATAGTCCCAATTTTATGTAAGGGAAAATGATTGAGCCCCAGATACTTGCTGAGGGAGAGGTAAAGAGGACCCTTTGATGAAGTCTATTTTAAAGAAGAGAGTAGGTTCTCACCACATGGGGCAGATGTGGTAAATTTCTGACACGATAAAGAGAAACCTAATTTTACTCATCTGCAAAACTGAGAGTTGAAGAGGTGAAGCCCTTTGCCCTTCTCAGGATGAGTCACCTGAAGTGAGCCTCCTCACCACCAAGCACAGGACCGGGCGATTCTGCTGGGCCAAACAGGGGAGCCCACGCCGAGTGTCAGAGCCTAAACCTATAGTCCTCCAGGGCATTTTCATGGAACATTCTCTCACTCTCGGGAAGGGCAGCCAACCTGTGTGCAACCAGGAGACCAGGATCAACCTGAGAAACGCAGTCCTTCCTCACGGGCAGCTTTTCCTCAGTCATGAGAAGGAAAAGGATCTTCACCAAGTGTCACATTGATTTAAAATGGTGAAGAGACCTGACTCTTTCATGGGACGGGCAAGTGAAATTGTAACCATGGTAAAAAACACATTCCCCCGATGACTGGAATAGGGTACTCAGCAACAGTTCAAAAGACTGCGGCAGAGCCCGGAGCATTGGCAAGGAAAGACCTCCAGGCCTCACTGTGCAGAGAGTGAAGCCAGAGTAACGGGTATCATAGAACCACACTTACACCCGTGCATGTACACACATGCAAACACACGCATATACACGTGCACACACAAGCAAAACACATGCAAACACACAAGGCATGCACATGGAAACACATGTGTATATATATGCAAATATGTACATGCACACGCATGCATGCACATGCAAACACATATATATACACAGCCATGCATATGCAAAGAAAAAGCTCTGGATAAACATGCACCAAACTTTTAATAATAATAATAACATGAACTAGAAAAGAAACAGTATAAAAGGGAACTTAAACTTCTTATACTCTATATATTTCTGAAATTTTCTTTTACAGTAGCAGATATTCACTTAATTCTTATATAATTTTTAAAAAGAAGGAAGATGAACTCATCCACTTTTAGTAGAAATGTAAAAATGGTACAGTCACTTGAAAACAGTTTGGCAGTTCCTCAAAAATTAAACATAGAGTTACCATGTGACCCAGCCATTTCACTCCAAGGTGAAAAAGAAACGTGTATGCATGCATGAAGGCATGAATGTTTACAGTAGCAGTATTTGTAACAGCCAGAAACTGGGAGCAACCACAATGTCCCTTCCCAGTGAATGGACAACAGACTGTGTGGTATCGCTATGCAACTGGACACTAGTCAATAGTAGTGTTAGCAAAGGCAGCTAGTTTGTAATAATAAAAGTGTAACATGCTAATTCGACCTTCCTGACGACCTTCCAGACAAAGCCAGAGCTGTGAGGGCTGAGCCCCTTGCATGAATTTCGTGCATCGGGCCTCTAGTTAGGTAATAAGGAAAGAGAAGAGAGCCAGACATCTAATTAAGCCGACTTAACTAGGAGCTACAGGGGACAGCCACATCCTGGGCCAAAGGGACATTAATCCCAGAGCAGGCAGGAAAGACCGGCTTTTCAATCCCCCAGAAAACAGATTGCGGGGGAGAGAGGGATAAACATCGATGGGAAAATCCTCTGCAGGGCCCATGTGCAGCAGAAGCCGAGATGGTGCAGAGGGAAGTCCTGGTACTAAGCACGTGCCCGTAGAAGCCAGAACTTTGAGGCATGCACAGTAGGAGCCAAAATAGTGACCGTAAGGGGCGGAGTGTAGCCTGGGAAAACCTGGGAAAGGGATCAGCGAGGAAAAGGGCACAGACCCCAGAAGATCCCGGAAACGGATGGGTTAGGGGGAGGGCCCAGCACAGGCTGGGAAAACTCAGGAAGGAGGTTGGCTGGTTTAAAAGACAGCCTGCTGGTCCCGAAACCAAGGAAATATATGGAGGATTGGCAAGGACCTGGGGCAGCTGCTCCAAGAGTCTGCCTGCTCCCTACATCCCCGAGGGCATATTATTTCTTTTCACCCCAACAAATCTCGTACCTATACTTCTCCCACGCGTGTGCCCCTGAAATTCTTTTCTCTCGACACCACAAGAACCCATTTTCTCCCACAACAATAAGGAACAATTATTGATACACACATTAGTGTGGGTAAATCTCAAAATAGTGATGCTCAGTTAAAGAAGTCAGACAAAACGAAGTACATGCTATGTATTTCCATCTGTATAAAATTCTAGAAATGCAAACCAATCTACAGTGACCGGAAACAGATGGGTGGTTGAATGGGGAGTAGGGATGGGGAGAGGGAGAGGGAGGGGATGGCCAAAGGGCACAGGAAACGGTTGGGGGTGATAGATGTGTTCACTGCTTCGTTGTGGGGTGTTTTCAGCGGTGGATACTATATCAACATTTCTCCAACTGTACTGTACACTGTCAATAGCTTCAGTTTATTGTGTGACAATCATACCTCAATGAATCTTTTAAAATACATGCTTAATATAGAACATTTGGAAATTGCATAAGAATGAAGACGAAAAAATAAATAGCATCCTCACTCCCTTGAGAAGACAACTGCTAACATTTTGAGACCTTTTTCTTCTAAGAAATTTTCACACCCATCAGGCTTAAGTTCTACAAGGGCAAGTCGACCTGATGCAGCAGAGTAGTTCTAGCACTAAGCCGGAAAAGCAATCGTTCGATAACCATTGAGAATAAACAAGTGAATGTGGAAATACCCTAATTTCTTCACTTCCTATTATGTCAGAACTTTTTCATGTCATTAAAAATTCTTTGAAAATATATTTATGTCTGTACACCTTTTCACCGTGTGGCTATACAATACCTGGTTTTAGACTTGGGTTAACAGTTTTTCAATATAATCAATAGTGCTGTGACATTCAGCTTTGTGGATACATCCTTGATTATATCATGGGGAGTTCCAAAGATCCAATTAAGCAGGTTAATAATTTAATTTTACATTGTGCAGATAAGAATAACATAGTTAAATTTTCCATATTTAAAATTCATTTGTTAATTAACTTCTCTCTCCCTGAGTTTCCTCTTTTGTAAAATGAAAGTAATAATAGTGTCCCCCTCTCAAGGTGGGTGTGAGAATAAAAGGAGATGGTGCACATGCAGAGCTTATGACAAGGCTGGGCAGAAAGAAAATTGTGATGATGGGCACTTTGGAGCCATATTTATGCCAGAATTATCCATGTTTCCATGTAAATTCCCTCAACTCAAAAAGTTGTTCTTGGAATCTGTCAGTCCGAACATACCTCTCAGCCTGGCTTAAAGAATCTTTGGAATGGGTTGGAATGAAATAATAAGGTCTGCAAGTTACAGCACAACTGTTTAGCACCTCTTTAGAAAACTCATCTCGGCCAGAGATAAATATTGGCCCCAATGGAACAGATTCCAAGTTCTGGCCCTGGATAGCTCCAGGAACCCGAAGATTCAGGGGATAAATTTTTCTTTTGAGTGGACTTGCCCCAGCTTTCTGCTGAATTTCAGGGTTAAGTAATTTGGTTGAAACAGCTAGCTTCGTAGAGTTGTGGTAGCAAACCATAAATCATTCTAGGTTCCCGAAGAAGCTCTGTAAACCATAGGAAGCCAGATGACTCTCAACTGAGCTGTTTGATTGAACTGTTTTGGAGGGGATTTTCAGCCAAGTCCTGGTTCTCAAGTCTCAGCATTTAGCAGAAACATTCAGTGAGTTACACACACACACACACACACACACACACACACACACACACACCCCTTTTGTTCATTCACCTTAGCAAAGAGAAGATGAACATATATATGTATAGAATATACATATAGACTCAGAATGTCTGCAACTATATCTTTATTTAAATAATAACCACCCCCTTTTATACCTAAGGAAACCGAGATTGGTGACTTGCTCAACCCTCCACTTAGTAAGTGGTGAGAGGGACAACTCCAGCTCCCTCTAAACCCAAAGCAAGCATGTAATTTATATACTATAAAGTAATCCTATCAGCCAGCGTTTTCCCTGCACAAAAGCGTTTACAAGGTCCTTCAGGCCCTGACAACCCTTCTCTGTTCAGGTTGCTACTCCGAGGCAGGGATTCTCCCCACGTCTCCCAAACTTGACATCTGCTACCCGAAGTGCGATTCTGGCCCAGCTGCACGGGCATCACCCAGAAGCTTGTTAGAAATTCAGACTCTCAGGCTCCATCCAGACCTGCCAGAATCAGTATTTCAACAAAATCCCCAGGTGACTTATTGGCAGATTAAAGTTTGAAAGGACTCTGTCAGCCATCAAATGTACACATCATGGCCAGATCAGAGATACACAGAGTCATTAGGAAGAAACAGAGGGAGTGCCCCCCCCCCCCCAGGCCAGCAGGTCTGCATTGAACAGGCTGGTCAGGCAGGGAGGAACAGACAAAGGAGTGCTGTGGAGGCTTCCGCTGACAGGCAATCCCAGCATTGCTCATGGACGGAGGGTTCTGGCTCAAGGCCATTGGCAAGGTCAGGCCTGCTGTGTGAGGAATGCATCAGTCACCCAAGCCTGCTGACCCTGCACGTTTGTCTCAGGAGACCCTTAGGAGGCAGATTATAACCCATTTTTTATGGTTCAAGACTCATGAGGATATTCCTAGAAGACAGGACAAAGACGGGGCATACCTTCCTAATTTTGAAGGCAATACAGCCAACTCGGAGCCCATAATTGCTTGTATCACTGAGTAGCCCTCGTCTGTGGAAGGTGCTGGAAGCAGTGTGGGTAGTGTCTGCAGATGGCTTGGCATGGCGTTGGTAAGGAATGAAAATCCAAAGAGAGCTCTGATTTTTGTGTCCTACCACCCCCGTCTCATTGAAATAAAAATAATCAAGTATATCTGATCCAGAAAGGGGAGGTCACCCCAGAGTCTGGGAGAATCCAAAATGACATTTACACCATCTTCTAACCTCTTGTCTAAAACCATTTACTCTAGGCCTGTACTTGGCTTCTTCAGTGAGTCCGCTCATGGAGAGAGTGGTCATGCCAACAAAAGTACTCGAGTCCCCATGACATCTGTTCTTACATTTTCCTTCAAACCTCCATGTCTTTCCATTACACAGCACCGCCTCAGTAAGTGGGGGTATGGATTAGAAAGTTGTAGTAAAGATGTTCCTGAGATGACTTCTAGGCCTGTCACCATCTCCCCAGTGCCCGCTCTGAAGCTCAGGTTGGTGGGAGGGACAGGGCAGCACGTTACAAGGGTGCTCACAAGGCCACACGGGGAGCCGTGTGGTTTGGGGTCAGGAAACCAGGCGCCTGGTTGCCAGGCTACACCCACAGACCCAGGCACCACCACCAAGCCAGGTGTCTTGTGAGTTTTGGCAGCTCTGAAATTATGAGTTGACAATCAGGTAGCACGGAAGCCTGGAAACAAAGTTATCAGTCAATCAGATGGCCCGCTTGGATGTGGTTTAGACATCCTGAAAGTGAGCACACTGTGGCACAGGGTGGAAATGCTATGCCCGGGATGAGTGATGGCGTGTGTGTGTGTGTGTGTGTGTGTGTGTGTGTGTGTGTGTGTGGTTGAACAGAGAACCTATCTTTCTCTTAACTATCAGATGAACAATGAGCGATTTTGACAAATGGAATGATTTTATAATACGTTTCTAATGAGAGGTAATCATATATTTGCCCAAGCACAAAGTCTACTTAACACTGAAGACAAGTTACAGGATTTTTGTACTTTTCAACAGATAGAAAAACACTTAGAATCTTAAAATGTTTAAGGTTAGTTACACAATTATGCAATTTATTCCTGAATACACTCTCATGGTAAATCAGGCAGTGATTACAGACCAAGGTAAACTCCCCCTTGATCACCTCCCACCAACCCCCAACTTCTTCTTGGAGGTAAGCAGTGTGGCCACCTGGGTATGACTCCTTCCAAAGTCCTTTCTCTGCGATTATAAATGTGAATAGTTTCCTAGACATATAGAGAATGTCATCTTGGTGTCTTATTTTGTTTCCATCAGAAATACCACTCAGTTGAACATATCTACAATTTGCTTTGTTCATTCAGAAACATACCCAGCAGATCTTTCAATGTTAGTACATATAGATCCACCTCGTTCTTTTTAGCTGCTGCACAGTACTCCATAGAATGGATGTACCATCCTTTATGAAATCACTGTCTTATGGATGGACATGTAGGTTATTTTCCATTTTCACCACAACAATCTTGTGAGCTTGCATGAATCTTCTCCAAAGGGGAAGCCATTGGGACATAGGGACGCAATCCTGCCATTATCCCTCCCAATGTGGCCGAACCAATGTGCACACACTCAGGACTGGAGGAGCACCTCGTTCCCACACCAGTGCTCAATAGTCAGCTCACAAAGATTTGCCTATTTGCGGGGTGCAAATATTTTTTAAAACATATTCCATTGATTTCAGAGAGGAAGGGAGAGGGAGAGAGAGATAGAAACATCAATCATGAGAGAGAATCATTGTTCAGCTGCCTCCTGCATCCCCCACCCCCGCTGGCATTGAGCCTGCAACCCAGGCATATGCCCTGACCGGGAATTGAACTGTGACCTCCTGGTTCATAGGTCAACGCTCAACCACTGAGCCACGCCAGTTGGGCGCAGAGTGCAAATATCATTAATGTGCAGCTCCCTGGTTCTAGTTAGATAGAGCATCTTTCCCAGTGTTTCTCTCACCTCCTCTGGGAATGGCTGCCTCTTCACCTTTTCATATATTTTTATTTATTTATTTATTATTTTTTTAAATATATTTTATTGATATTTCACAGAGAGGAAGGGAGAGGGATAGAGAGCCAGAAACATCGATGAGAGAGAAACATTGATCAGCTGCCTCCTGCACACCTTCCACTGAGGATGTGCCCGCAACCAAGGTACATGCCCTTGACCGGAATCAAACCCGGGACCTTTCAGTCCGCAGGCCGACGCTCTATCCACTGAGCCAAACCAGTTTCGGCTTCATATATTTTTAAATCCGGGTTATTTGTCTTTGTCTTTTGAGTTTGTAGGGACAGAATTTCTCTTCTAAGAGAAATTGCAAAAAAGTAACAGCTTTCTTTATTTCAAAAAGTCACGAAAACATTTGCTTGTGTAGAGAAAAAAAAAGCCTGCGGTATATGTGTGTGCATCTTTTTTCCATAGCGTGACTTTAACACCCACGCACCCTTAGAAAACAGAGTGAAGCCCCTAAGATCGCAACAGCAAAGAAGAAAGACGAAGAACAGGCTAGTAACAAGAGAGGCCCTTTCCAGCCAAGCCCAGAATCCGGCTTCCTGGCCCACGGAAGGCTGCCTTAGCCACCCAGGGCCAGCTCTTCCCAGTGGGAATCTTCTCTGCGGCGGGAGCTTAGGATTTGGGCCCTGGCTTGTCAGTTGCTCATCTAAGGAAGTGATGTAAGTCTGTGGCCCTCGTCTGGGGTTATCTGAGGGGCTCATCGCAGTGACAGAAACAGGAGCAAGCAGGTGGCAGCAAGGAGTGGCAGGCCCAGGCTCACCGACTCACCCTCAACCGCAGGGGAGCTTATCTGCACGGCATCTTCCTGGCTGACAGCTGAAGTCTGGGGGCGCGAGGGAACAGGCACGAAGGGGGCGGAGCGGGGCCACAGGGGCAGGGGCAGGAGACCCAAGCTCTCTGCAGTTCGTTCTGATGTGCGTGGATGAGGCCAGGGAGCAGATACAAGCATAGACGCCAAAGGTGTGAGGTGTGGTGTGGAGTAAGGAGCTGTGACATGATCCCTTTCACCCTCTGTTTTAATGGATCATTAAAAAGCATCCCACAGACTCAATGTCACTAATCATCAGAGAAGTGGAAATTAAAACCACAATGAGATATCATCTCACACCTGCCAGATGGCTGTCAATAAAGCAATAAACAACGAGTGCTGGCGAGGATGCGGAGAAAAAGGAACCCTTCTGCACTGCTGGTGGGAATGCGGACTGGTGCAGCCACTGTGGAGAACAATATGGAGTTTTCTCAAAAAATTAAACATGAAACTGCCTCATGACCTAAGGATTCCACTTCAGGGAATATGTAAGAAGAAACCCAAACACCAATCAGAAAGCATATATGTACCCCTGTGTTCATTGCAGCATTATTTATAATAGCCAAGATCTGGAAGCAGCCCAAGTGCCCATTGGTAGATGAGTGGTTCATAGGTTGAGTGTCAGCCTATGAACCAGGAGGTCACAGTTCAGTTCCCGGTTGAGGGCTCCATCGCCAGTGTGGGACGTGCAGGAGTCAGCCAATCAATGATTCTCCCATCATTAATGTTTCTCTCCCCCCTCCCGCCCCTTCATCTCTGAAATCAATAAAAAAATATTTTTTAAACGCTGTGGTACATTTACAAAATGGAATACTACTCAGCCATTAAAAAGAAGGAGATATTACCCTTTGAGACAGCACGGATAGACCTGAAGAGTATTATGCTAATTGAAACAAGCCAGTCAGAGGAAGACACGCACCATATGATTTCACTCATATGTGAACAAAATAAACTAACAAAGACAATAGAAACAGACTCATAAAAGTTAAATTAAATTAAATAAAAAGATTCTATAAAGAGCGGCTCCAGCCATCTTTTGAAAACAGGCTCAGGGAGGCTGTGGTCCTATCCTTGGTGAAAAGCAGCTAGGCAACAATAAAAAATAAATTAAAAAGATAAAGCGGCCAGGAAGCTGGAGTTGTCAGGGAGGAGGTGCTCCTGGGCGCCCAGGGGAGATCTGTGACAAACAGACCCAGGAGGGAACGGGCTGGTGTGGCAGCAGCACCTGCAGGCTTGTTCCAGCGCAGACTGCTGGGCAGGCCCGTTTCTGATTCGGTGGCTCTGCAGCACCCACAGTTCTAACAAGCGCGCAGGGCTGCTGGTGGCCCGGGGAACACACTCAGAACCCCGGAGCTCAGATAAGTCCCAGAAAAACCTGGGCCCGGGGAGAAAACAAAACAGATGCTGGGAGGTTGTGTAGACGGTTTGTGGCTATGGTCTCCTCTCAGCTGGGGAGCGGAGGAGGAGAGTCGGAAAAAACTCAGACATGCTCTCATGGCAAAGTCTGCAGGTGGCAGATGAGGGGTCATGTCTGCCCGAGGAGCTTCTAGAGCAGTGGTTCTCAACCTTCCTAATGCCGCGACCCTTTGATACAGTTCCTCATGTTGTGGTGACCCCCAACCATAAAATTATTTTCGTTGCTACTTCATAACTGTCATTTTGCTACTGTTATGAATCGTAATGTAAATATCTGTGTTTTCCGATGGTCTTAGGCGACCCTGCTAGCGGTTCTCAACGGCAGGCGAGGCTGAAGTCCTGGCTGATGCCTGCTGCGGGGCTGCAGTGTCTTTAAAAAGATCGCCCTACAAAGCCAGGGCCAGGCCAGGCCCAGGATGAGCTTCAACTGACGAAGAATACATATTAGAAAGGAACCACATTCTCCCCAGGTATTTATTTTTTTAACCATTGAAAACAGGTAAAATTAAAGTAATAAATAACATGCACTTGGCTAAATAAAGGTCAAATAATTCTCTGAAGGATGATGACAAAAACATTCTTATCCTTGTTCTTTTTCCCCCAGTCCCAGTCCTATTCCCAAAACCAACTTCTTGGCATTTCTCAAACTATACTGAGTACCCGAATCCCCTGGGATCTTGTAAAATGCACATTTGACTCAGTGAGTCTGGGGCAGGGCTGACTCTGCATTTTTTACAAGCTCCCATGGGATGTGATGGCCTACGGGCCACCCACACCTCCTATTGGAAGGTGGCAGGTGAGGGGTCACGTCTGCCCGAGGAGCTTCTAGACGTGGGGAGGCTGAAGTCCTGGCTGGTACCCGCTGCGGGGCTGCGGTGTCTTTAAAAAGATCGCAACTTACAGAATCATGAGCTAAATAATAATCAGTGTGTTAATCCACTAAACTGTGGACTGGTTTGTTACACAGCAATAGCCAACTGGTATACCTTGCTTACTTCCTTTAGAGCACTTCTCCAGAAATGCAGCTAGCTGCTCAAAGACTCAGCTTCCTTGTCATTAAAAACGACACACTGTCTTATAGGAGTCATTGTGGGATTTAAATGAGGTGGTGTTTGTAAAGCTCCTGGCACAAGCTAGGTGCACAGGACATTTCTTTTCTTTTCCTTTCCCTGGAGAAGACTGGGAGTCCCAGCCAAGAGGAAGCCTGCACTGTTCTTCCCCAGGAACAGGAGAGGAGACCCTGGGAAATCTCCGAGTGGCTTTGGAAGCAATAAGAAAAAAGGCTTTTATGCAGCTGTACAAAGGAAGCATCTCTCACCCTTTGAGACAGCATGGAGGGACCTGGAGAGTATCATGCTAAGTGAAATAAGCCAGTCAGAGAAAGACACGTATCACATGATCTCATAAGTGGAATCTAATGAACAAAATAAACTGCAGAACAAAACAGACCCAGAGACATTGAAACATGCAACAGACTGATGCATTTCAGAAGGGGAAGAACGGGAAGAGACTAAACAAAGAATTATATGCATACATGCATCGCCCATGGAGAAACATTAGTGGGGGAAGGCCGGGGGAGGGGCCGGGAGTGTGGTAGAAGGGGTCAATGGGGGGAAAGGGGGACATTTGTAATACTAGGAACAATAAAGTCTTAAAACAATTAAATTGCATTAAATTAAAAAGAAAAAAGGTTGTTAAAAAGGGGAATCCAGGGTGCGATCACGAGGCAAGCCTGCTTATTGGGATGAATTTAAGTAATCTTCCTACCCTGGCCATTTATAAATTTTATATTTTTAATATATTTTTATTGATTTCAGAGAGGAAGGAAGAGGGAGAGAGCGATAGAAACATCAATGATGAGAGAGAATCATTGATCGGCTGCCTTCTGCACGCCCCCCACTGGGGATCAAGCCAGCAACCCGGGCATGTGCCCTTGACCGGAATCGAACCTGAGACCCTTCAGTCCGCAGGCCGACGCTCTATCCACTGAGCCAAACCAGCTAGGGCTACTCTGGCCATTTATTGAATTTCTCCCTAGTGTCTAGAAATAAAATCTTTAAACAACAACAACAGGATCAATATGGCTGCTCTGGTGCCTCCTGAAGGCCACTCTGTCAGATAGCAACCCCAACAGCACCCTGGGGCATAGCTACTGACGCCCTGCTTTACAGAAGAGGACCCCAGGCTCTGAGACAAGGCCATCCTGCAAGCACGTGCAGACTGGGCAGACCCCAGGTGTAACCATGACAGCGCGATGACACCTCCCAGAGAAAGTACGGCTCGCTGGGCCTGGGCTGAGGGCCAGGCCTTGGTTCGGCTCTGCCCCATTTTAGCCCTTTGGCCCTCACGGCGACCCTTGGAGGGGCACTGACCCCACAGACAGGTAAGGAAGGCTCTCGCCCAGGGTCCCATAGTAAGTGGCAGCTATCCCAGCACTATTCGCCTGAATATAGACCTTTCGACTCTCTTCCTTGGCCATTCCCAGGGGTGGGGTGGGCTGCGGGGAAGTTCAAGAAATCAGGTAGCCAACAGGAGCCTTAAAACAGAAAGAGAAACGAGCTAAATCCTTGAGGCCAACAGAAAGCAAGGCCGGGTCATTTCTGTAGTGCTGGCAAGACTGGGGAGAGGAAGGGGAACTGTCCCCCACCTTTGCTCAGAGGCCCCCTTCCCCCGGCCCCTCCTCTCCCCTGAATACAAGACAGTGCAGGTGGAAGCTGAGACAGCAGGTGACCCTTCTACGTGATCTCAGATGTAGAGGGAGAGGCTTCATCAGGGCTTGTCAGAGCGAGAAACTACGGGGTCCAACTCCTACAGCTGGAGACGTATTAACTCTGTCTGGGCCATAGGACTGTCTGGGGAGGCTGCTGTATGACCTTTGCCAGTGTATTTTTTTTTTTAAAAAAAACATGGTAATTATTGAAAAATGAGCAGTCGCTTCTTAGGTGGAGCCCTGTGAGGAATCTGAAGCCTGGGCTGGGGTCTGAATTCGGGCCCTCCCCCCCCACCCTCCCTGTCCAGCAGGCAGAAGCTCAGGTGTGTGGCGAGAGGAGGAAGCAGAGCCTCGGGCCAGCTGCTGCCCGTCAGGAAGTCTCCTCTGAGCTCCACGTAGGGGCCTGACATTTGATGTGGTGGTTCTGATGTGGCCATTTTGAAACAGAACGTTTTTACACAGCTATATTAATATCATGGAAAATTTCTGACTTTTAAACAACACCAGCCATTGAACTTCCAGCTTTTGAAAAAAGTTATCAAGTACCAGCGTCACCGGGGGTCAGAGACAGGGTGGGGGGTCAAAATCCCAGGCAAAACTGGGGGCGGGATGAGGCTCTGGGATGGGGGTCCTTTTGTAATTTGCATTTCCTCTGGGAAAAGAAGAGTTAAAAATTTAATGGTCTAAATTTTAGGTTCACAAAACTCCCCCAAGTTAAACACCCTTCTGGCAATCAAGACGGTGTGGTATTGGTGAAAAAACAGGCAACTAGATCAATGAAGCAGAATAGAGAGCCCAGAAATAGACCCCCATGAATACAGTCAACTGATCTCTGACAAAGGAGGAAAGGCAATTCAATGGAGCACAGACAGTCTCTCCAACAGATGGTGCAGGAACCACTGGCCATCCACATGCAGAGAATGAGTCTCCACACAGGCCTCACACCTCCTCCAAAAATTAACTCAAATGGATCACAGATCTCAGTGTAAAGTGCAAAACTAGAAAACTTTCAGAAGATAGCATGAGGATACACCTAAGTAGCCCTGGGTGTGGCGATGGCTTTTTAGATACAACTCAAAAGGCACAATCCATCAGAACGAATTGAGAAGCTGGACTTCATTAAAATGAAAAACATCTGCTCTGCAAAAGATAATGTCAGGAGGCTGAGAAAATAAGCCACAGGCTGGGGCGAAAATATTTGCAGAAGATACATCTGATGAAGGACTGTTCTCCAAGATATACAAAGAACTCTTAAAACTCATCAATAAGAAAATAAATAACCTGAATTTAAAATGGGCCAAAGATCTTAACAGACACCTCACTGGAAAAGATACCCAGATGGCACGTAAGTATATGAACCTATGCTCCATGTCATATGCAATCAGGGAAATGCAAGGTAAAACAATGAGATGCCACTACACACCTATTAGAATGGCCAACGTCCAGAACACGATAGCATCAAACACTCCCATTCATTGCTGGTGGGGATGCTAAATGGTACGGCCGCCGTGGAAGATAGTGGGTCATTTCTTACAAAACAAACTTCCTCTTACCCTATGATTCAGCAAGCATGCTCCTTGGAATTCTCCCAACTGTGTTCAAAACATATGCCCCCACAAAAACCTGCTCATAGATGCTTACAGCAGCTTTATTCACAATCGCCCAAACTTGGAAGCAACCCAGATGTCCTTCAGTAGGTGAATGGATAAATAGAAAGTGGTCCGTCCAGACAATGGAATATTACTCAGTGATAAAAAGAAACGAGCTATCGTGTCATGAAAAGACGTGGCGGAACCTTAAATGCATATGACTAAGTGAAAGAAGCCAATCTGAAAAGGTTACATCAGGCGTCCTCAAACTACGGCCCGCGGGCCACATGCGGCCCACCGAGGACATTTATCCGGCCCGCCGGGTGCCGCTGCCTGTCCTGCTTAGCAGCCGACTCGTCCCAGGCCAGCAGTGTGCATAGGAATTTGTTCATAGTTTTTTTGTGTTTTTTAAACTATAGTCCGGCCCTCCAACGGTCTGAGGGACAGTGAACTGGCCCCTGTTTAAAAAGTTTGAGGACCCCAGCCAAAACCGGTTTGGCTCAGTGGATAGAGCGTCGGCCTGCGGACTGAAGGGTCCCGGGTTCGATTCCGGTCAAGGGCATGTACCTTGGTTGCGGGCACATCCCCAGTGGGAGGTGTGCAGGAGGCAGCTGATCGATGTTTCTCTCTCATCGATGTTTCTAGCTCTCTATCCCTCTCCCTTCCTCTCTGTAAAATATCAATAAAATATATTAAAAAAAAAAAAAGTTTGAGGACCCCTGGGCTACCTGCTGCATGATTCCAGCTGTAAGACATGCTGGAAAAGGCAAAATGACGGAGGTGGTAAAAAGATCAGTGGTTGCCAGGGGCTGGGGGAGAGGAGTGAAGAAGCAGAGGATTTCTAAGGCCGTGGGACTACTCTGTGTGATACTCTCAGGGTGGATACGTCATTCGACATTTGTCCAAACCCCAAGAACGTATAACACCAAGCGTGAGCCCTCGGGTAAAATGTGGACTCTGGGTGGCTATGATGTCAATGGAGGTTCATCGGCGGTAACAGATGAATCACTCTGGTGGGGATGCGTGAGTGTGGGAACTCTCTGCACCTTCTGCTCAAATTTGCTGTGAACCCAAAACTGCTTTAAAAAATGCAAAGCTTGTTTTTAGAAAAGCCATCAGCACATCTCATGGTCTGGTTGTCACCAGCGCTGCAAAAGTTACCTGCCGTCAGCGGGGTGCCCGCCCTCAGCCTGGGTGTCAGAGAGGGAGGGACATGGATGTTCCGACTCACACCCATGCCTCCCTAGAGTCAGAGAGGGAGCAGGGACAGTGGCCGGCAGACACGGGGTCTGGCTCCTGCGGGCCGAGCTCAGGGACACGCCCATCTGCCAGCTGCTCTGGCAGGTGGGCCTCACGCTGAGAGCCTGCTGTTTTCCTTGAAGTCTCCCACGCAGCAGCCCGTGAGCTGTTAGATGTGGAAGTCGGGTCAGGTCACTGTCTGTGTAAACCTCTTATGTTTACATAAACCTCACGCCTGGCATCAGATCAAAACGACAACCCTGGCTGCCCCCCAGCCCTCTCTGTCCCCAGCATATGTTCTTGACACCCCGGGGCATGGCCAGCTCTTCCTGCCACCGGTCCCCTCTGCTGGGAATAGTCTTCACCTTTATGGGAACTTCTCTTCCTCAGTGTCACCTCTTTAGTGAGCCCTCCCGAAGCCCCTCAGCCACACTGTCATCTGTCTGCTCTAATCCTGTCATTTAGTTTCATATGATCTGTCTTGTTTACTGCTTCATCCCTGTCTCGGAGATCAGAGCAGGCACAGGGTAGGAACTTGACATAGAGATGCTGAATGAAGGCCTCAGCTGAGCTCTTCCAGTGAGCGAGTGTGTCCAGGCAGAAGGGATGAGCTTTATCGTTAAGAGCTGAGACACATGAGATAAACCCTGCAACTGGTCTCACGTTTCACGTGCTGCAGGCACAGACCGCGGCGGAGGCAGGGAGGACGTTCATCTCCCTTATCAATAGCTCAGGTTCTGCAAGAGCTTGGAGGCGGCAAGATGAACACTTGACCTCCCTCTGAGCTCCAGATACGTCCACTCCAATCCCTGGACCACATCACATCCAATGCTAAGTGCGTCACTGTCGGCTCAAACCAACTTTTCCTCCCACGTCCCCTCTCTGTGAAGGCACCCAAGTCTCTCCGGAGCCTCCAAGTGACCTTGCGCTCCTGTGGGCCACGTGGCTGTGTCTCCCCGTCCCTTTCATTCCTGCTGCTGCAGGATGGGGACCATCCCTCATTCATTCATTCTCTCTCTCTCTGCCTCTGACAACTGCCTCCTATCCGGCCTCCCGACTTTCAATGGCTAATCCTGGCGACTAAATCTGGCAAAAGGGAAGGGAGGGCTCCCCTTCAAGCCCCTCTGCCCCTGGCGAGAGGAGAGTGGCCCCCAAGCGCCAGAGGCCCTCGGCTTGTATCACAGACTGAACCGTCCCAAGGCGCTGGCTTAGGGAGAGATATCAGCTGCTGAAAGGTGGTCAGTCTAGACCTGAACTGTCCACCATGGTGGCCACTAGCCATAGGTAGCTGTTTATATTTAAGTTTAAAACAATTTTAATTTAAAAAATTAAATATATTTTTATTGATTTCAGAGGGAAAGGGAGAGAGGGAGAGAGGGAGAGAGATCAATTGCAGAGAGAGAGAGAGAGAGAGAGAGAGATTGCTGCTAAGCTGCCACCATGGCCAAGCCCCCAGGGTCCCCAGCCTCATGGGGCCAGTGGGCAGAAGGAGAGTCCTTACAGATTTGTCCCTCGGACGTTTGCCACTGGGGCGCCTGGCCACTGCCCGCCTCAGACCCTCCCCAGCAGGCTCCTGTGAACCCCTTGCAGACACTCTGGACTCCCCAAGTTCAGAGAAGGCCTTAGTCAATGAAGAGTAGAACCCTCACATCACCCTCTTCCGAAGGCCCATGGTGCCTGTGGAACGTCACCCTCTCAGTGCTGTGTGGGAGCCTCAGAAGGAGGACAAGACCACGAGCCTGGTGTAAACGGGGAGGCCCTGGCAGGCAAACCGTGTTAGACGCTCAGAAGGCGGGCATGTCGGGGTGTGAGCCCCAGCGCGATCTTGGAGGGGATGCACTCCGGAACTCCCCTTCGAGGGGTGAGAATGCAGAGAGGAATGCCCATGGCAAAGGGGAACCTGCAACCTCTCAGACCCACCCAGCTCTGGATTCTACCTGCAACAAAAGAATGGGGCTTTCCCTCCGAGGAACGAACCTAAACCGACGACAGCTAACACGATCACATCAGTCCCAGGCTCCTCTGAGAAATGAGTGGGTCCTCTCTCCCGCTTCCCCGCAGCCTCATCCCTCCCCAGGCTCCTCTCTGCACCCGGGGGAGGGGACCTGGGAGTTCTAAGGGAGCTCTCCCAGGCCTGGAGGCTACCGGGACCCCAGGGTTCCCTATGGTGCATTTAATCCTTTTCTCCCCCACTGCCTGCCCCACTTCTCTTCCTCCCACCGTCTCACCCAGGCAGCAGGTGAGCAAGTAGTGGGATGCCCTTACCTGGGGAACAAACAGCCTGAGCCCCGAGAAGGGTGGAAAGCCCAGCCTCTTCCTGCACCTCGGTGCATGCCTGCCCAGCCCCCCGAAAGCCTTCCTGGCCCCGTCAGACAAGGGAGAAGCAGGTTCGCGGTTCTCTGCGCAAAGACAGCGAGAGAGGCAGCTCACAGCGCATTGTCGTCCCTCTGCTGCCCCTGCCGTCTCTGTCACAGTGGCCAGTGCAGAGGGAGACGTGAGAGGCTGCTTCTCAGCCATGCACCGTTTTAGATACGACGCTCAGTGAACGTGGGACGAGGGAAGGGAACTCAGGGCTCCGTCGAGGCGGCTGCATCAACCACTGCTTTCATTCTGACTGCTCACGTCTGCACCCTTCTGAGGGGCTGAGTGTTGGCCTTTCCTATGTAGAGAATCTGTCGAACTGCATCTCACCCTTTGTTTTTTTCTGTCCAGATTGATGGTGACTGAGGGGCCCCGTGTCTGGGAGGCCCGCTCTGCTGGAGGGCGCCCCTGGGTCCACAGGGCGGGGGGGGGGGGTGACCCTGACAAGGGGAACTGTCTTTATGGGACTGTGGTTGTGATTGTCCTCAGAGCAAGTATAAAAGCGTCTGCTGTAATCACAACAAGGGACCCACTTGGGGCTTTTCTCTGCGCCCAGAGGGGGTGCACTTGTGTTGTGATCCAAGGCCCGCCATAGACATGGCTGGGAAGACTCCCGCTGCGAGCCTCATTAAAAACATAACATTTTGGCCCGGTTGGCGTGGCTCAGTGGTTGAGCATCAACTTATGAACCAGGAGGTCACAGTTCAATTTCTGGTCAGGGCACATGCCCATGTTGCAGGCTCAATCCCCAATGTAGGCGGCAGCCGATCAATAATTCTCTCTCATCATTGATGTGTCTATCTCTCTTTCCCTCTCCCTTCCTCTCTGAAATCAATAAAAATGTATTTTTAAAAACACATTTTGTATGTTTAGGCTTTTTCCAAAATTTCATCTAAACACCCATAATTAATAAAATTAGACATATTATCAGTGTTAACGTCTCTGATGTATAGTGGTCATGTCCAAAGAAAATCTTACCCTATTTGACCCCAACTTTAAGGTGCTTGTGGTCCTCCAGCATTCCCTGGGTTCCTAGATATGCGTCACACGTTGGCTAACGTAGTGCCATTCGACAGAATGCCAGAGGGGACGGGCACGCTGTCCCTGGCTACGTGCGGCTACCTCACATTTGCCGTCTGGCTAGTGTGACTAAGGAACTAGTTACATTTGAATTAATTTTACATTAAAGAGGCACACGGGCTGCCAGTCACTGTATTGGATGGCACAGCTCGATGGGTTTAGGTCAAGGCCAAAGGGTCCCAAGGTGATGGACAGCTGGGCAACGATCCCCCAGGCCTGCTCAGACCTCAGCACCTGAAGAGACCTTACAGATGCACCTTCACCAGCTGACGGCCCGGCCCTCACTGGGACTCTCCACTTCCCTTTTCCTGTAAGCAGCCGCACCGTCCAGGAAAAAACGCTATTCTTGCATGATCAGCCTGTGCGTGCGTCTTCAGAGATGGTTTTAGCGTAGACCAGCTTCCCCTGGCTTTTCGTTTCTGGTTGCAAACCATCGGTGCTGCGAATTGCTGAAAGCTGCAGCTGGTGACACCCCACTCCCCACCCTCTGGGCCCACCCGACCAGTGACAGCACAGACAGGGGTGGCCTGGCTTCCTTTGTGCTGTTTCCACCGGGTGGCTGTCTGCTCAGAAGGCTTGCCTCTCGTCCAGGCAGACAGCAAGCCAGTCCCTCCCAGGCACAGCTGGCGGCCCCTTCTCCCCAAGCCTCTCGCGTGCTGCCCTTCAAGGTGAGTACCCCCCTACCTCCTCCTCCCCTCCCCAGGGCCACCTGTGCCCTCAGCTGTGTGCAGTCACCATAGCTTCTGAGGCCCAGGCTTTGGTGTATGTGCTCAGGGGTCATGAGTACCAGGCTTCCAGGGTGAGCAATGACCTGCCCCAGAGGTGATGGGTTGAATAGATTGTAGCCCATCCAGACAACGAAATACCCACTCAGATGGTGTAGCTCCGTGTTAAATTGGCATTAAAAGTGGCCCATGAGGGACTGTTCACTAGAAAGCAAAACAGAGCGTTGTGTGTGCAGGCAGATTTCCACACCATGAAGCGCGCACGTGTTACAGAGAATCATCTAACAGGCGGTGTCTGGGAAAGTTAACAGCGGCTAAACTCGATAAGAGGCGTTTGTGTTTTCATTTCCTTCATGCTGCGTGCTTGCTTTGGGGGGATTTTCCTGGTACAGTGTGAAAAGACTCTTTTATAATCAGAAATCAGCCAAGCTACTTTCTTTTAAATGACTCATCGATGAATACTGGTTTGCCTTTCAAACATACCCCTCTTGAGTTCTTCATCAGCTGCTGCTCCCCGCCACTGGCAGGGCAGGGGAACTGTGCTGAGTGCTGGCCTGGGGTGGGGTGCAGCCAGCAGTCCCCACGCCCATCTCCTCAGGATGGAACAAACCAGAGCTAAGGGAAGCCTCTTTCTACCAGGATCTGTCTGTCTACTCAGGAGCCCCACTCACAGGCTCCCACTGGGAGCCCCCGGGGGCCAGGTCAGTGCCTATGGGGACTGGCGGTGGCGGGGGGGCAGGGGGAGCTGACCCTGTAGCAAACTGGACAAAGATCACAGGAAGGGTCCACATTCCTGACTCATGCCAGTGTCTGATTTGCTGGGTTACTACTGTGAGCCACGAAGTCTATGGATGGGGGGCGTTACTGCGCCCACAGCTGCTCCCTGCTCACTTTCATGTTGGTTACTTGAGGACAGTAGAGAACAGAAAAAAAAAAAAATTGATTCCAGGCTAAGTTGTCTAAGAGGCCCGTTCCACTTTTGGAGACTCAGCAGCTCTCTCGCTTTCCTCTACCTCCAAGGTAGATGCGAGGGGCACACAACTCATGCTTTCTGGCTTTCATGCCTTTGTTGATATGTTTCTTTGCCCTGGAGCAATGTTCTCTCCCTTCATTGTATGCCTCCGTCATCTCCAGGCTTCAAGGTCCAGCAAAAACACCACCTCCTCAGTGAAGCCCTCCTGGATTTCTCCCAGCACTGGAGAACATGATTTCTTTCTCCTAATTCCCAAAAGCGTTTCATAGCATTCACCATTGTTGGTATTTGTGGCCATGACGTGTCACTTGAATGTGAGCTGTGAGGACACAGGTCATGTCTTATACACTGTTTAAGTTAAGCAAGTGTATCAGGCATCGAGGCACACTCGGCAAGTGAGCTGTGGGATGAAGACCGTCCCCTTGTTCTCACAGAGCTCTCTGCATTCTGCAAAGAGCATTCATGCACGGCGTTGCTCTTGACCTGCCCAACAAGCCCTTGGAAAGGGTTGGCTATTATCTCCCTTTTATAAATATATGTTTTTATTAATTCCAGAGAGGAAGGGAGAGGGAGAGATAGAGCGAGACACATCAATGATGAGAGAGAATCATTGATCGACTGCCTCCTGCATGCCCCCTCCCGGAGATCAAGCCTGTAGCCCGGGCATGTGCCCTGACCGGGAATCGAACCCTGACCTCCTGGTTCATAGGTCGATGCTCAACCACTGAGCCACACTGGCTGGGCTCACCTCCCTTTTATAGACGAGGAAACCCAGGCTCAGTGAGGATCTGTCACTCCTTGCCAGGGTCCACAGGCAGAAAGGGATGCCCAGGGGCAGAGGGGGTCTTTCACTTCCGGCCCATGTGCTTCCCCCGCCTCAGCTCACTGGGCTGCCAAACGCAGGCAGGCTTTCCAGTTTAGGCGGCAGAGCCCAGGACGGGGCCACTCTGAGCAGCAGGGACAGAGATACGGGGCATCACTGAGTCAGGCACCAGGCCGCTCCCAGCAGTCTCTGTACCTGTTGTCATATGTGGGGTTTCCCCTGTTTTTCCCTCCTTCTCAGGGGCAAGAGGAAAATGACAGCGTGCTCGGAGGCTTCGCAGTTTACGAACAAAATACTCAACAAGTATTCTAAGACAGAGGGGAATGGAGAGAAAGGCCGACGGGGGTGCCTTTAGGTCTGGGGAGGAAAATGGTTCGTTTTTGCTCTTTGGCTCTCTCCAAATTTTCCCTGAGCCAGAAACACCTTTGTCAGGGAAGAAAGACAACCCTTTATAAAAAGCCAGCGCAGGGGTTCAAAGACGCAGAGTAGCTCGGGGAACTGGATGGGAGACGTGCGCTCGGGTAGCGGCCCCGCCAGCTGGGCGGCTGAGTTCCTCCTTTGGACGAGCTTTGCAAGCAGGTCCACGGAGCGGAAGAGCAACAGGGCCTCTTTTTTTTTTTTTAAAGCAAAGCTGACAGGTTATTTTTATGATAGCTCTTCAAATTTCATGCACAAAGGAAAAAAAAAATGAGAGTCTCATTTTCCACTGGCCCTCATTGTTCAAGCTCCTTCCAGAAAACGTTTCAGTGGGAGTCATCTGTGAGGTGTGTAACCTTTTATGTAGGTTTGAAAAGATCACGCAACGTCGTCTTCTCCACCGGGCCCTTTCACCGAATCAGCTTGCTCCGCTCTTTGTACACAGTGAGGTCTACCTTATTCTATTTATTGGTTCCGGTGCTTTATTGGACAGATGCATCGGAATATGACCAATTTCTGGATAGTTAGGTTTTTTTCTAGTTTTTTTTCTTTTTTGTCCTGGGGGAAATGCTGGCACACGGCCCTGTGTGTGGCTCTGTGTTCTTTGAGATAATACCAGTAGGTGTGTTCCCAGCAGATGAGCTGCTGAGTCAGAGCCCTTGTGCTTTGTAATTTCGACAGAAACGGCTCAACCCTCCAAAAGATCACCTAAACTTACACTCCCCACAACCGCGCCGAGGCCTGTCCCGAAACTCTCACCAGCACCATTCTCAGCGATCCCTACGTGCAACCCGAAACCAGCGATAACCAACCATAACCAGGCCCAGCGACAATCAAAGGCTAATAGCCATTCTCCCGGCCGGTGTACCAGCATCCACCTCTCCTCTGTAGTAAGGGTTCATATTGTACTCATCCACCCACTACGCTTGAGGGACGTGGGGGCCGTTACAGATAAAGCTGCTTCGAACACTGGTACTTCAGTGTTTGTGTGGATACCGTCTTGCGTTTTTCTTAGGCAAACACTTACGAGTGGGATGGCTAAGCACACGGTGAGTGTAGGCATGTTTCATTTTTTTAAGAAACTGACAAGTGGTTTTCCAAAGTGGTTGTCTCACACGGTGTGCGCTGAAAACCACTGGGCTTTCGGAAAGGCAGGACGAGTCACGGTGCTGTGTTATAAAAAGGACACCAGCAGGTTAGGGTGCGATTGATGAAGGAGAAGGTGTGGCGCTGGACACCGGAGAGAGAGGACCCGCCCGCTCAGGCACAGGCCCTGCCCTGAGGGAGTCCGGCTGTGGATCCCTTGGTCCTGAAGCAGCAGCGGAGCCAGACATGAGGCCACTACCTTTTCTTTGGTAAACAAACCTAGGACTTCCTTTTCGGGCTGGAGTCAGGATCCAGGGAAAAAAGGGCCCGTTACCCTTCTCTGAGCTGGTAAACCAGCGTGCAGGCAGGTGCTGGGGCGCTGGGCCCCCCGGAAGAGGGACTCCAATGCTGGCAAATGCCATGTTCTTGCCACCTGGCTACCCAGAGGCCCTGTCCTGCGGTCGGCAGGCTGATAAAATGGGGAAGAGGGGGATTCAGGTAAACAGACTCCGGCGGAGAAGCTGAGTCAGGAGAAGCCGAGCTGATGGACAGGACGGCTGGAATGGGAAGGCCTGGCCCAGGGCTCTCGGAGGAAGGTTTCACTCACGTCTACGTGAACAACCAAGATGATTCTGGAATGTAGACTATTGCACTGACATCGCACAGCGTGCACCCCAGCCTTGCTTGCGATCTTTTTCATGAGAAAAACAGATTTAACGTTGAACCTCCATCTTTAGGTGTGTATCACTGCTCCTTGACAAGCCCTCTTCTTTATCTTTGCCCTCTCTTTCTAGAAGCGAGCTTGCCTCTGACGCACCATGACACACCTAGAGTTCACAGTGAGTACAGCTCCTGAAATGCACTCCTGTCTTGCCTTTTTTGGGGGTGTGGGAAAGAATCCTGGGTGGGGGAGGGACTTCTCTGGGAGGTTTCCCGGAGTAAGATCCCTACTGAGCAGCGCCCCATAGAGGCAGTCGATGCACAGTGCAGAGGGCTTTACAAATGTGGAGACCCAGAAGCCCTTTGGGGTATGTTGTGAAGACAGAGGAAAATGCAATTTTAGATTTTTGCTCCCTTCCACCCTCCCTCCCTTTCTCAAGGGCTCATGGCTCAGGGTTCTGATCACCAGCCCTTATCTTCACTTCCCCTAGCAGAGGTTCTGGACGGCTCTGGGCCAGGACCCCATCCAAACTATAAGGAGGGGTGTTATGTGAGCGTGCATACATGTGTCTGAACAGTGTGTGCAATATGTGTATATGTGTATGTTCATGTGAGCAAGAGGGTAGGCATGTTTGTGCATACGTGAGTGTGCGTGTGCAAATCTATGCATGAATTGTATGTGTCTGCATGTGTGTGTGCTTGTGAGGGCCTGCGTCATGGGAGTCTGCCCTGTACACTGCACAGGGCCCTGTACTTACAGGTGCCACGTGCGTGATTTAATGCTCTACTGTTTTTAAATTCTTAACAAATTTTGAAAAAGGGACCCTGAAAATGGCACATCCTGTCCCGGGGCTTGTGTATGTGCATGGGTATGAGTGTGTGAATGTGTGTGCATGCACATGCCTGTACATGTGTGCTCATATGTGTGGATACGGCTAGTGCTGCTGGAGCAGAGGACCCACAGCTCTCAGAAGACTCAGAGGGATCTGGACCCAGAAAAGTTGAAGAGCCTCCGAGGACCTTTTTGGGGAGGATAGAACAGAGAGGAGAAGAGGCAGTCAGCATCATTCACAGAGTGTGATAACAGGTTGTGGCCATCAGTGGTCCCGAGGGGCATTACCCCATCAGAGACCTGTCACGTGTCCTGCAATTGCTCACTCCTTGTGTGTGCCCTCCATGGGAAGGTGAGTTCCAGGAGAGCAGGAACCGTGTCAGACTTATCCACCTCTGTATCTTCAGCGCACACAGAGTATCTGACATACCACAGGTGCTCAAGAAACATTTGTTGACTAAATAAATCTGTTATGATCCAAGCAGATGTTCTCAGAATCCCTATTTTCCACATGTACATTTCTTTTGTCTTATCAAAGGCTTTTGGGCTTGGAAGGGTCAGGTGCTCCATGCCTCTGCCATCAGAGAGAGTCTCCAAAACAGTGTCCTTGACCTAATGCCGTCTGGCGTCTTCTTGCAGAGTCCTGTCCCTAATCTGTCTGATGACTTCAGCTATGACTCCACGTCTTCCATGGATGACTATGAGAACTTCAACTTGCTGGACTTCTACTGTAAGAAAAGCAACGTCAGGCAGTTTGCGAGCCACTTCCTCCCACCCTTGTACTGGCTGGTGTTCATCGTGGGCACCGTGGGCAACAGTCTGGTCATCCTCGTCTACTGGTACTGCACCAGGGTGAAGACCATGACTGACATGTTCCTGCTGAATCTGGCCATCGCTGACCTTCTCTTTCTGGCCACTCTTCCCTTCTGGGCCATCGCCGCTGCTGACCAGTGGAAATTCCAGACCTTCATGTGCAAAGCGGTCAACAGCATGTACAAGATGAACTTCTACAGCTGTGGGCTGCTGATCATGTGCATCAGCGTGGACAGGTATATCGCCATTGCCCAGGCCATGCGAGCGCAGACCTGGAGGCAGAAAAGGCTTCTGTACAGCAAAATGGTTTGCATTGTTGTCTGGGTAATGGCGGCTGCTCTCTGCATCCCAGAAATCCTGTACAGCCAACTCAAGAGGGATTCTAACATCACCATCTGCACCATGGTGTACCCTCGTGATGAGAGTACCAAGCCAAAGTCGGTCGTCTTGACCCTGAAGGTGATCCTGGGGTTCTTCCTTCCCTTTGTGGTCATGGCTTGCTGCTACACCATCATCATTCATACTCTGACCCAAGCCAAGAAGTCTTCCAAGCACAAGGCCCTGAAGGTGACCATCACCGTCCTTACTGTCTTTGTCTTATCTCAGTTCCCCTACAACTGCATCCTGTTGGTGCAGACCATCGATGCCTACGCCAGGTTCATCTCGAGCTGTGCCATTTCCATCAACCTTGACATCTGCTTCCAGGTCACTCAAACCATTGCCTTCTTCCACAGTTGCCTGAACCCAGTCCTCTATGTGTTTGTGGGTGAGAGATTCCGACAGGATCTTGTGAAGACTCTGAAGAACCTGGGCTGCATCAGCCATGCTCAGTGGGCCTCCTTTGCCAGAAGAGAGGGTAGCTTGAAGATTTCCTCGGTGCTGCTGGAGACAACCTCGGGGGCTCTCTCCTTCTGAGAGACCTTCTCGCAGGGGTAGATGGTCCCTTTGGAAGTGACAATAAATACAGATCCACTCCCCCACTGATGGGATCAGAGGGACACCACAGAAGAAAAAGGAAGTGAGAGAGAGACAACTCAGAAAGGAATAATTGGAACATTATTAGTTTGAGTCAGAATTCGCCAAGCCAGAGTTTTCAAAACTGCTTAGCCATCCCAGGAGACTCGCTGGACTTCAGAGAACTGATGGACAGCATGCAGACTACCCCGGCTCCCCCTGGCCTGAGCATTCACGCATCTGACCTCAGGAGGCATCTGAGATTCTCAGAGCGCCGCGAGTTTCCGTAGTTTCAGTTCTGCAGCCACCCCTTCCAAAGCAGACACAGAAGCATTGGACACTGCACGTAGTCCACAAAAGCACAAGATTTCACGGAAACTTCCATCTTTGGGGAGTTTCTACCCTGGTTTTGAGGCTGATGCCTATGCCAGGTCTTACAGAGTCTTAATCTAGAATCTTTCCAGACAACCTCAGATCCAGTCCCCCCGGGTCTCCTTGATCTGCTCTGGGCCAGAGAGGGTCCTTGTGCCTGTTTAGAAATGATCTGCAGGACTGGCCACTGAGCCCCTGGGCCACTGACCATCCCAGCAAGTCGTCTGGGTTCGGTTGGCTTCCATCCCATTTCTGTGTCCTGCCGGAGGCCCTGCAATTCCACACCTGCCTCAGGGCTGTTGTGGCGAGGAGTCGGCTTGCCCACTGGGGTTGTGGAAACGGTCTCCTCAGCCCGTGCGGGAGGACCAGCTCCAGGTCCCCTTGGGCTCGCTCGGCTGAGTGGCTTTTGTGAAGGTCCACTTGGCTCCCTATAAATGGGCTGGTCCATTGGCCCTCTTTTTGCTGAGGCTGCTGGGAGGATATCTGCCTCCATGCTTCTCCTTGCTTATAGAGCTAACATGTTTAAGCTTTCAACTTACACATTAGACTGGAAAAAAGTAATATAACAACTTTTTCTTTTTTTTTGCTTTGTGTCTTTCTTTTAGCTGTTTGGCAATTTGATCACATTTGAAAATATTTCATATATTAGAAAAATGCTTAAATTTAAAAAAAATTTACTTTTCAATTACAGTTGATATACAATATTATGTTAGTTTTAGGTAAACTAGAAATAGTTTCTAATGTACATTTTAAAATATCTATTACTGGTCATTTTCTTCACTCTGTCCCCATATTTTAAATATGTACAATTACAGAGAAAAGAGCCATAGGAAGCGTGTGATGAGGAAGAGACTGGGATAAGGAAAAAGAATCTCCAAAAGATCGGACACCATGTTGGCTGACCCGTTTCTCTCTCCTCTGGTCAAACTTACTTCCCAGGTTCCCCAGTTAGTCTGGGGGAACTGCCAACGCCAAGGACTGTTAGAGCAGCTTTGCCTAACCCGGCAGCTTTGCCAGGTGTCTAGAGGAAGCATCTGATTCTCCGTGTGCTGGGACTTACTGTGGTTTCAAGGCCAGGCCATCCCTTCCAAAGGGGACACAGAAGACCGGACCCTGCCACATCCCCCTTCATCTCCTGCCCGCTTCTAAACGCGGGTTAGTGGGAAAGTACGCAGAAAACAGGCAGCAACAAGGGAGCACAGGGGGTCCTACAAAGACCTCGCTAACCCATCCCGTGTGGGGCAGTTGATGGCGAATAAGCATTGGCCTCTGACAGCACATTAACAAGGGCCCCAGTCCCACAAGCTCTGCTCACAGTCAAGGGGAGGGTGACTTCTCCAAGGTTAGTCTATGGGCAGAGCCATTGGGATGGCCACCATTCCCGGGGGACCCAGATGTCGTTTGAGGAACTTGGAAGAAGAAGGAGTAAGCATGGGCCAAACCTAAATAACAGTGTGCAGGTGGGCGAGAAGAACACAACTTTTCCGTTCTGGGTCCTCTCGATACTGTGGTTCTGGTGTGACATGTCATAGGCCCTGTGGAGCTGAGGAGGGGGGATGGAGGGTGAGGGAGGGTGAGCCAGGATTGAGGTCACTGAATATCCTCTCAATCTAGAGTCTACACTGTGATGGTGACTCGGTAGGAGTCTAGAGGTAAATAAGCCATTGTCCAGTGTAGGCTGGTTGGCAAAACAGTGCCAGGAGGCCCACCTTCCCCTCTGATTTTGAAGAAAGAGATGTGGGAACAGCACAAAGACTACGAACCCTGTGTGGCGCCCTAACACACGTCATCACGCCCAGTTCCAAGGGCTTCCTTTAGGATCCCACTGTCACTATGGACTGTCCGGTCCTAACAGCTACACTGTAGGATGGAAGACATGCTGTGACTGTGTTATGTTTTAAGATTCGTTGTTGGCAAATTGCCTTAGTTTTTAAGTGATTGCATAAATAGGACCATTTTACATTCAAATTAAACTAGGTTTCAGGAACAGACTCATCTTAAGATAAAAAGTTGGAAGAGTCCACACGGGAAAATCCAGGAGGAGGTTGTGATCATCCAACATTTCCAGAAAACATGGGGGTGCTTTTTGAAATAAAGGAGGATTTTACTAGAACTATATGCATCAGAAAAATGAAGAAAGTGAATAAAATATGTTTCCATGACCAAAAATGGATTTTCAATCACAAATTTAAAAAAAAAACCAACTAATTTTAAGCTGACACATCACAACATGTATATTTAAGTGGGAGTCATTGTTTTGAAGTAGTCAGTTTGAAATCTGGTCTTTTGAAATTGTCATGCAGGCCTACAGAATACTCATGCATTCATTCAGCAAACATTCATATATGTACCATGAACCTTTCTACTCACTGAGGTTATAGTGGGAATACAAGATCCTTACATCCCAGCAATAGGGAGAGGCCCAGTGCCACGTGGACTCAGATTTGAGAGGATGCTATGGAAGGCTGTCAGGTGAGAGCCCTTGGCTGAGAATCACGAGGCTGGACTTTGTATGGCTGACCAACTGGCTTGCAGACAGTTCCCGGGACATGCAACTCACATGGCAGCCTCCTTGGGTGAGCCCTTGGACAAGCAGCTTTGTGTGTGTTTCTGTTCTGGTGTATGTGCCTTGTATGTAGTAGACACAGTATGTTGAACTAATAAATTGGTTAAAATTTAAAATTAGTCATTTGTCCCATTTGTACTGCAGGTATCAGAAATCAGCTGCCAGGAAACTTTGGAAAAGTAAAGATGGACAACCTGGAGCAATGGCACATTGTGTCCTTTGGGTAGTAATGCAGCGAGTGGAGCGGGTGGTCCAGGGAGGGCTGGCTAGAGTGGGCTGGACCCAGTGCTCCCCACAGCCTGGTGAGTGGCTCAGACTGCCGTCGGCCCACTCCTGAGAAAGGTGTGTGTGTATGATCTCTTGCATTGGCCCACGGTGGCTGTTTCAAACAGTCCTGCGGGAAGAAGCAAGCAGCCCCGTGAGCGCCTGCCATTCTGACCTGGTCACTCCTCCCTGGAGGCCTTTGCCATGGCAGGATGGTGCTTGCACATGGTCTTTCCATGATGGGCTTACGTACCCAGCGACGGCGGCCATGGAGGATGAGACCTTTGGACACTTCCGGTAACTTTCTGATTCAATAAATGAAAAGCTGCCACATGTATTCTGTGTTTGCAATCTTTGAGTGGGTGTGCTTGCTTTTCCAAATCTGACTTGGCCTCAGACGTTGGAGCTTAGCATGGAAAGTAGGTCAGAGTCTGGGCAAAGGCGTCTTCTGCCCCAACCTGGCCTTGAAATTCCTGGTTTATGGAGGACTTTTAAAAAATCATCTCATCGTCCATGCTCCAGTGAAATGAGAATGGTTTAGAGAAAACCACGCCCACAGCCATCTTAGCGTGAGCACCGGGAACAGCATCTTCTTTAAATAGCTCAGATGTTCCCTGGGCCCTGGTGCCCTCATGTGCACCAGCTGGCTGACTATGGCAAGAGCCTATTAAGTTAGAAACGCCGCTATTGCCATCCGTGAACGGTGCGGCCCTGAGCTGATCTTCCTCTTGACTTCTTTTTCATGAAGACCAATGGACCTTCTTTTTTTTTGGTCTCATGCACCTTTGGCAATCCGACAAGACCTATAGCCCCCTGCTCAGTGTTTTAAAATGAATCAAATCTATAGGGTTACAAAGGAAACCAATTCTATTGATATATAATTCTCCAAATATTAAAACGATTCGTGAGCTAGTAATACATGTGCCTCTCTGTTGGTGCATTAAATAAAATCTACAGCAGGTCTAAGGACAGCCTTTGTTTCTGGGTGGAGATGAGCACCTATGATATTTTGAGAGTCTGCAACAGCTGTCACATGACATGAAAATATCTGTCATTTCCACTGGTGACGAAGTCACAGGTCTTGCTAATTCATACTAGTGTGGCAGGTTATCTACATTTCTAACTGTGGGGAGGCCCACATTTTAGTTAGAAGTTAGGGGAGAGATGCCATTTCCCCCCAACCCAAGTTCAGAGCTTCTGAAATCAGTGTATGAACCAGCTTGGGAGCCATGTTTATTGTTTATTTTTTCTGGGGGGGGGGGGGACGGGGAGCCCTTGTTTAACTTGATCTCCACCAACCCATACCCATTGGTACCAACTCACATTTCTTCCTCTATTCTTAAATTTTGGACATGAAGGGAACTCTTTTGGATTTGGGGGAAGGGATTTTTTTCCATTTACAATCTATCTGCCAGTTAGCAACATGCCCGTTGAATATAAATACAAGCCATAAAAAAATGTGGGTGTAAAAAGATTTTACCTGTGGAATATTCTCATACGAGGGGATTTGTTTAGAAATGCCTTCCTCTCCAAGAATGCAATTTCCATCACTGCATCTGGCTCGGCCAACACATTGAGGGAGAAGTCCCGGTTCCAAGATTTAAGGGTCGCTGTTGGAGTTAAATTAAGAGGTAGATCCATTAGCTCATCTGACCCCCTTTCCTCAAGCCCTAACCAAAGTGGTGACACAGCGGCCATCCTCAAGGACCTTCTCCATGTGGCTCCCAGATCACCTCTGCCTCAATCACCGGGCAGACTTGTGAATGAGCCAGCTCAGGTGGACCACAGTTGACTGGGTGGTGCCCAAGAATCTGCATTTTAACAGGCCACCAGGGAACCAAAATAAGAAAACTTTCTTCTAAGAAACTCTTGGTACTTGCTTTCCCTTTACTGACACTACACAAACAGCTTGACTCTGGAGCAAAACGGAGCCCTGGGTCAGTCTTGGGCTTTTCCTGATGTCTGAACCCTTGGCCACCCAGGCGGCTCTGGGCCTGATCTGAGATGAGTCCTGGTTCCCCATCCCTCTTCCACCATCAGGGTAAGAGAACACCCAACCGTTGGTGGGCGTCCTTGCTCATGGCCAGGGCTGTCTTTACAAAGGCTTCCGGTTCCATGCATGGACCCCGTCTCCTGTGCCAAGGCCTCTTGGAAGCATGGTGGTGCCTGCACTCCCCAGTGCCTCTCTGTGGATGCACGCAAGGCCCCGAAGGCAGCCGGAGTCAGAGGAAGAAGCGGACGGCCTGTTCCACGTCTGCTGTCACTGCCTTTGGTGTCTGTTTGGTAAACGGCCCAGGTCTCCATCCCACTAACACGCTGCCTCCACTGGACGGGGTAGCTGGCTATGGCCACACCAACGCTACCCTTCCCCACCGCTCTTTTCCTCGATGAGAAAGGCAACTTCTGCTAACCTGCCTGCAGGAAGGCCCTTCCCGCTTTTCCCTCTCCTCACCCCTTCTTTGCTCTCCCATCCTTAGAGCCCCTCCTCCTCCCACCCCCCCCCCCCCCCCGGGAGAAGACAGTGCCGCCCACTGACCTGGCAGACAGCTTTAGGCTCCCAGGAATGGGCACCTTCTTTTGTGGCTTGGTTGGGCTCCTTGGGAGCAGAAAGCTGGGGAGGGCCTCCTGAACCCACCTTTTCTTTGATGAGTCCATGGAGCCACGGGCCCAAAGCCAAACGTGGTCAGGACACGTCTCGTGAGGCCTGTCTCACTTTGCTCCCTTTTTAGCCAAGAAAACCATTCGTCCCAGGCTCCAGCTGGGGCCGCGAACTCGGAGATAACCTCAGTGTGCACGGGCCAGAAGGTGTGAGGAAACCACACAGTTTCGGTCCTCCCACGGGGCTCGGCGGCGGGGAGGGAGGAGACACACATCAGAGGCCGAGGTTGGCCATCGCGCTTTTGCTCGGCTTTACCATCTTCCTCCAGAAGCCCGGGGCGTGGGAAAAGTAAAAGGCTGACCTTTCTTTCAACCCTCACCCACTTTGAACGGCTTTCAGAACAGCTGGGCCTGCCCCCCTGCCTTTTCATGGCTTCAGCTTCAACTGCTCCCTCAAAAAGAGTCCGTTTTCTCAACTGGGGCGACAGGTTTCACTATCTGTTGGGCTTTTCAGATGTGTGTGGGCGGCCCCTCGCGCCAGATTTTTCCCACGCATCTTCAAACCGAGAGGGCTGACCCTGCCGAGTGTCCTTCTGAGTCACCTGGGGATCGCCACATCCCCTAGCACCAAGGGACGCACGTGGCCTGAAGAGGCGTGGTCCCTCCACATGCCACGGAGCTGGTGGCACTGAGCTGGCCAGGAGCCTGGGATCAAGCATGGGCCGTGGAAAGCCTAGAGCAGACTGGTACTTCAGCCGGTGGGAGAGGTGCGATGGGGATTCTGACATGGAGGCCCCCAGATCCCAGCCCCAGACGCAGCACATACATCTGTGTCTCAGCTCTCACTCCAGCCCCCACCCCGCAAAGCCACCACGCCTCTGGAGGGACTGTTCCATCTACAGAGACCCCTTCTCTGTGCTGTTTTGGGTGCTTGGATGAATCAATCTTCCATTACTTCAGGCTGTCGCTGGACAGTATGAGGCTTGGATTGAGGACATAATAAGAGGGAGTACAGGGGGAGGAGCCATTGATTGCTCACCTCACCTGCACCCTCTCCAAACTTCTCGTAGGCCAAGGGAGTTCCAGGAGCTTCTGTCCCTCACCAAGTTGGCCAATGGGATTGCTGGGGGCTTACAGCTGACTAAGGCATCGGGACCGACCAGCGTCCCTAAAGATTCAGTAATTGGATCACTCTGGTAGTGCTCAATGCTGAGAGGGTGAGGGAAAGGAGGAAGGTGAAGATGAACGGAGCCAGGGAGTACACAGATGCAGATACTCTGAAATAGCCGATTAAAGGGAAGGCCACGCGAGAATCTGGGGGGGAGAGTGAGGGTTGCAGGGAAGGGGAATGGGAGGTGTTCTTTGAGCACAGGGAAGGGAATGAGCTCTGGCATCCCGATGTGGCGTGTATGGTGCGGACAGCCCAGCCTGACCTCAACCTGACCAGTCCAGGAGTGACTGGGACACGGCTCTGGGCCTGACCCCGCTAGAGCCGTGTAAGTTGGGAGCCTGCGCCCCTCCCTCTGAGCTGCCCAGCCTTGTACCACAGGTGGACTAATTGTGGTTTTAAGCCATCCATGACCTCCCCACCCCCACTATTCTGGTAAATCCGACATCCGCCCTTTGCTCCCAGTGCTGTACCGGTGGAAGGGCTGGGACACGTTAGCTGAGGGCAGCTTGCCTGGCGGAGTGCAGTGGGCTGGAACTGGGACTGGCCCAGGCAGGTCTGAACACCCGCCCAAATGGACTGGGAAATATCAAGAGATCAGGCTGTGCTGTGACTTCTCAGAACCAATCTCCCAGCAAGGCAGCTTAACTTGACTGGCCTGGGTAACTTCGTGTGCCTTATGTCCCAATGGAATTAAAGATGACACCATTCTCAATGTCATAGTGTTTATTTAAATCCTGAGGTTAAAAGTACACTTCCAAATGGTGCAGCAGGTGCTGTAGAGAAATGTTTGGGGATACAAAAGGTTCTCACCCCCACTGTGCAGGTGGGGTGTTGGCATTTGATGTGCTTCTGGGTAATTCTTTGGCAGGTAAGAAAGAACCAGGTTCCCAGACCCACTATCCCATAAGTCCACAAGGACTGAGGGTTAGTCAATGAAAGTGCAATTCCGCTCAGAAGCCATGCACCTGAGGCCCTGGTGTTGCTCTGCAGCCACCAGGCAAGAGCGTCTGGATAACCAGGTTCTACGGAAGCCTTTTATCAAAATGCCTCCCGATATTTAGATATATTTCATTATTTTTAAAGTGATTAAGAGGGGAAAGGCTTTATTCAGTCTTTCCCATTTCCTTGAAAGAATCACAACGAAATAAGAAAAACTTACCCAAAGTTCCGCTAAAAAGCGCCTTTTGGGAGTTTTGTAAGGTGGACAGCTGACAGCAGTGGCTGTGAAGGGCAACCCTGGGCTCTGAGCACCACAAACGGCTTCTCTGCTAGAATTCTCAACCCCCGTCCACGGATGGGATTCTCACATGGAGTCACCAACGCAGACTTTAAGAAATGACAGTCCTATGAGTGTAGCAGTGGACATCTAACCGGTACCGTAAGCCACAGACTGAGGTTTCATCCCCAGCCGGGGACTTCATGTGAGTGGAATGGCTTCACCACGTTAGGTTGGTAACAAGGGACACGTTTGGAGAAACCATCCCCTTCATGTTTGAGTTACAGTATGAGGCTTCTTTCCACTTCCCAAACCCCGTGGGGTTCTCCTGTTCCAGGTTCCTGCTGGAGAATTTGTCTGCTCCTGGTCCAGTCGGCCTGAGTGCGGTGGGCTCTGTAGAGGCCACACTTCACCCAAACCCGCTTCCTGACAGAGGCCACAGTGAACAAGCCAGCCAGCATCAATATTAGAAAATAAGTGACTTCCTCAGAGAGCTGTTTCTCCTTTTCCATTACCTGGGACCCCAAGGTGTTTCCTCCTTATTGGTTTCTAGTGCCATTTCGTCTACTGGCTGGGCTACCATCTTCGCTAGGTCTTCATTGTCATTTGCATTTTTAAAAAGTACCCCAACCCCAAAGCCTCAGTAAAGCTGGGACCCTGCTTAGAATAACACAGCTCAGGAGGCCAAGGCAGTCTCCAGCTGCAGGGTGCAGAGCAAACTTGAGCTCACACACAAATTAACGACAGGAGTGCATCCAACACAAAAAATATGCTACAGGGGCCGGCCGTGACCTGGGGATCAGACAGTCCTCCCACCAACGAAGGCCTTTTTGCGACTGCAGTCAACGCTCCAGGGGTGCTCACCATGAAGGGTCCCTGCTCCCCAGGAGTGGCTCTGGGTTGAGGGGCCAAGTGGTCTTAAAGCTGCAGCAGGACTGTGCAAATAGAATGTCCCAGGCCTTTCACAGGAACCGTCAGCTACTCACTGGTTCCAGCTGCAGTGGCGGTGGCAGCAGAAGGCCATCAGCGGGGCCCGTCTCCCCGGGATCCTGCGAAAGCTAAGCTCTCACCAGATCCCAGACTTCCCTGCGTTCTCCTTTAACTGTTAGTTTCTTTCACGTGAGCCAGCTACTTCCTATTATGCTTTCCTGGAAGGGGGAGGAGGGATTCAAAGGCAGAACAAGCTCTGAAACCTTCAATCTCGGGCTGTGGCACACCTGAGGACAAGCACATGCTGTGAGGTCTCTGGGCCCTGCCAGGTCCCTGGCCGTAGATGCCAGAGGCTCTGGTGGCTCCAAAGAAAGAGCACAAGGCCCAGCTTTTCTCCTGAAGGTTCAGTTCACCATTCCCCATGCCCCACTTTAACGAACCCAAGTGCCCAAGTCTCCATTTGAATGAGTCTGAGCCCATCGCAGAAGCCATTTCCTCCTACCCCGGCCCCCAGGAGTGCTCTGTGGGGCACAGTGCCCGCGGGGGCCCTGACCCAGCCTCAAGCTCTCGGAACTGGTCAGGCCAGGCTCATGGATGACAGTGCAGCCTGAGGTGCTGTGATGTGACTTGGCCAGCAGGCTGCCTGGGCCCAGTGCTCTCTCCCTCAGCCCCGGTCAGCGTGGGCTGCCTGGTCAGACGCTCTGCTTAGCTGTAAGGACTGAGGCCCTGGCTACAGGTGGCTGGCCCCCCTGAACAGGCACAGAGGCCATCAAAGGTGAGCTGCTGTGGTGGGCGAAGCAAAGGGCCAGAGACCAGGAAAAGGAAACACCTGTCCCAGGGGAGGTGGCTCCTCAGGGAGGTGGCTCCTGGGCATCAGGTTCGGGCTGAGCAGCAGGAAGTGGGCAAGTGGTGCCGGGGAATCTGGCAGGTGGGGAGCAGGGGCCAAACGGTGAACGAAGAGCAGATTCATGAGCTGTGCCTGTTTCCATGTGAGTTACCTAAGACTTAAGAAGGCCCCTGATTTTGAAAGTGGTTCTCATCCTGATGATGATCATTAGTAAACGTATCTGCACACGAGGCAGCTCCTATTTGTATAAACGAAGGCCAACAGCCGAGAAGTGGGACCTGCAGGCCAAGCATGAGCCTGCTTTCTGGTCACACACTGGCGTTAATCGGCGTTTGGTGGGTTCTGATCCCTGAACACAGGATTATTTCCAGTTCTGATCCTTAGGGGAGATCTGAGAGGCCTGGTGATGAAGGGCTTTGCTCGCGGACAGAATTGCCCAGCAGAAGGTCCAGGAAGAAGGGGCAGTTGGAGGCGCCTCTGGAATTGCTGAGTGTGGGAGCAACGCCTAACTTACTGGGGTGGAAAGGAACAGGAAGATGGCTGAGGCTGGCTGAGGTCTCGTGAGGGCCCCTGGCACCCTGACTCTCATGATGACCCTGGGACCCAAGGCCTCACCGGGTCTGGCAAGAGCATCTGGCTCATGGTCTCTCAGGATGCCGGGCCAGGCTGGCAGAGCAGGGCAACTCTTTCCACGGGCAGAAGCAGGTACCACCTCTGGCCTGTGAAACTGCCCAGGAGTGGTGAGCCCTCCGGCAGTGCCCCTTCGGGGGTGAGGCAGCCAGGGAAAGGCTGCGTGAGCCCTCGGGAGCTGAGCTGCGGGCTGAGCGTGAAGCACAGAGCTGAGCGCATGCTGCCGGGACCATGCAGCTGGGAGAGCAGCCAGGGTGTCGCCGAGTCGCACAGTTGATCAGCTTGGAGTGGCTGGGTTGTTTTTGTTTTAGTGTTTTATGTGCAGGTGAGAGAGAAGTGAAACTGCTGAAATCCAGGTGCAGAGGCTACAGGAAATCACTTCCATCGTAGATCACAGGCCGGTCGACCGTCAAGTGATAAAATACTTTTTTGGAGACAAACCTGAGGAAAGGAAACAGAGATGGACATGGAGAGTGTTACCCTGAGAACCGAGAGGCCGAGGCTGCAGGGGCCTGGTGGGCGAGGGTGCCGGTTGGCACAGAGAGCCCTTTGAGGGGATCTCTGCTCAGAGGCCTGGGCCGTACCCCATTCCCTGTCTGTCCAGCTGAGCTCTCTTTCTGCAAAGAATCAGGGGCCCTGGGACATCACCATGGACTTTTGGAGTGCTCTATCCAGTTATTCTGCTAAAAACCCAAGTGGATTGGGACGGGGGCCCAGGTGGGGGGATGTGGCCACTAGCTGGGGCACCACACAGAAGAGACATGGCTGCGTGCTGATCAGGCAGGTCTCCTAAAAGCCAGCCCCAATTAAGGCCTTATGCTGGAGCCAGAGGACATCAAAGGGACAGCTGACCATAACCGTAGCTCCCCCGTCTCATGTCTCTGTGAGCCCTGGCTTATGGTCGATGCTCATCCACTGCTGGTCCTCTCCTACATCCTTCCTTGGCTGCCCTTCAAGCCGTATCTCCCTATACTGCCATCTCCCGCCCCCAGACCCTCCTCTCCTGGACCTGGAAGTGCTGCTTTGGTACAGGGCTTCCCAGAGACGGCACACGATGCCCCTGCTCCCTGACAAGCGGGCCAGGGACTTCGCCTCACAGTTCTAGTCCTGTTTATCCCTAGCTTTAGCCGTCATTCTTTTATTCCTCTCTCTTTCAACAATCTGTCACTTCACCCATCCACCCACCCACCCAGCCACCCATTGAATCCTTCCACTGTATATACTGAGCCTTTCTGTGACCTGGACATTGGGAACCTGGACATCAGAGAGAGGCAGGAGAGCATGCCGGTTGAGTCCAGAGTCTGGAGTTGGCCAGCTGTGTTCAAATCTGGCTCCGTCACTAGCTGTGTGACTTGGGAATGTCACTCGTTTACCTCTGGTCCTCAGTCCCTTGGCAGTAACATTAGGAGAGAGATGGTGCCTACTACCTGGGGACGCTGTGGGGCTGAAGTGAGTCCGTAAGTGTGGAGGGCTGAGAACACACCCGACATGTAGTAAGACTGTAAGTATCAGCTTGTGTGTTTATAAAACTGGTAACACATCGGAACACTGTAGTATAGGGGTCTAAAATCAGAGCTCTTAATAATAAATGAATGATAATTAATTAATCTATTTTTAATGTCCACCTCTGTTCTTGAGACCAGGTGGCAGGTGGCTGGTCCAGAATCTGATGAATGAGGAGCCCCTACCTGGAGAAGGAGTTGTCGAAGATGAGCATGTAGATGCCTGGTGTGCGGACCTTGAGCTGGCCCTGGATGTTCTCCTTGTGGGAATTGCATCGGGTGGTGGGAATGAGGACCTGGGAGGAAAGCAGATAAGGAAAACCATCAGAGGCTGAAAGGGCCCCATGGACCCTCTGGGAAGACCCTTTATTTGGGGGGAGGAAACTGAGACCCAGGGAGACTGAGTGTCCTGTCTGAGGTCAGAGCTGAGCTGGGTTGGGCTGGGATCAGCCCCAGGGGTAGTGGGGTGCCTTCCACACGCCATGGTTTGTTGATAACTTGTAGCAGGGGCAGGCATGAGTTTCATCCAGATCATGAACTGGTCAACACCCCAAAGGAGTAGACCCCAGCCCCCTTTGACCATGGCCAGTCCCAGAATGCCCACCATCTGCAGAAGCAGTCCCTTTCTGGCTTTAGGAAGCTGGGGCTCATTCTAGGTGAAATCCGTCTGTCTGGCTGTTTCCTGTTGGCCCCAGTTTTATACAAAGCAGCAGTTTTCAAGAGACTGGACACTAGGCAATGAAGGACAGGGATCTCTGAGAGAACAAGACGAGCCTTAGCTCACTGCTTTGAGAGGAAAAGGAAACAACCACCAGACAGGACAAACAGAAAACAAATAGGAAGATGTATACGCAAACCGAACCTCATCAATAATCACATTAAATGTAAATAGTCTAAACATCCCATGAAAAGGCAGAGATTATCAGGTTGGATAAAAGCAAGACCCAGCCCCATCATGCCTAAAGAAATGCAGTTTAAATGCAGAGATACAAATAAAAGTACAGGATGTAAAAAGGTGTACCATGCTGCACTGGTCAAAAGAAAGCTGGATTGACTCTATTAATATCAAAGTGAGTATTGTCTCAAAGAATATGACCAGGGATAATTTCATAACAATAAAGATGTCAAATCATCAAGAGGACATAATCCTACACATTTATGCTCCTGATGACAGAGCATCAAAACACACGAAGCAAAAAAAAAGGTAGAATTACAAGGAGAAATAAAATAAATTCACAATTATAGTTGGATAGTTCAATATTTCTCAATAATTGAGGGGATAAGTAGACAGAAACTCAATAAGAAAATAGGCCCTGGCCAGTGTGGCTCAGTGGGTTGGGGCAACGTCCTGAACACTGAAAGGTTGTGGGTTCGATCCCTGGTCGGGGCATGTATGGGAGGCAACCAATCAATGTTTCTCTCTCACAATGATGTCTCTCCTTTCCCCACTCTCTAAAAATCAATAAAAAATGCAAACTTAAAAAAAAGAAAGGAAATAGAAGACTTGAACAACACTATCAACAATTTGATCTAATTGATTATTATAGAACACTCCACCCAACAACAGCAGAATACACATTCTTTCCAAGTGCACGTGGAACATTCACCAGGTATTCTATTAGGCTGTTAAAAAACAACAACTTACATCTAAACCGATTCAAGTTATACAAAGTGTGTTTTCTGACAATGGGATTAAATTAAAAATGAATAGATCTCTGCAAAATCCCCAAATACTTGGAAACTACATCACACACTTCTAAATAACACACGAGTAAAAGAGAAATCAAAAGGGAGATCCCAAAGGCATGGGAGACAGTGCACCGGGTGTGTTCCTGACACCACAGTACATTTGCTCTGGCTGGAAGCTGCTGGTGGTGAGGGAGTAGGACAGGCCCAAGACAAGCCTGGAGGGGACAGAGATACATGAGGACCTACTATGTGTGAGCTCTGTGGCAGCTACTTTTGCACATTATCTCGTTAAGTTTCATTAATGTTCGATAATATTCTAATTCTATTGGGGTCTGAGATCCCTGAGGAGCCAAGTGGTGGGTTTTGTTTCTGTGGTCCATGACCTAAAACTTCTGAGCCTGGCCTGAAACACTCCTGCAAGCACAGGTAGGAAGGAGCTGCTGGACAGAAAGGCTGCCATTTCTACAGGGACACCTGTGCGCCCTGCATCTCCTACCTACACAGTCACAGCCTTGACTACAAAGCAACAACCAAGGGCTCGTTAAGGCAGGTCCTCTGAAGAGGATACGTTTAAAATAAGACTCTTCATTATTCTATCTAATAAAAGAGTAATATGCAAATTGACCATTACTCCAACACACAAGATGGCTGCCCCCATGTGGACACAAGATGGCCAGCAGGGGAGGGCAGTTGGGAGGGACCAGGCCTGCAAGGGAGGGCAGTTGGGGGGGACCAGGCCAGCAGGGGTGGGCAGTTGGGGGTGACCAGGCCTGCAGGAGAGGACAGTTGGGGGTGACCAGGCCGGCAAGGGAGGGCATTTAGGGGCGACCAGGCTGGCAGGGGAGTGGTTAGGGGGTGATCAGGCTGGCAGGCAGAAGCGGTTAGGGGCAATCAGGCAGGTAGGCAGGCAAGCGGTTGGGAGCCAGCAGTCCTGGATTGTGAGAGGGATGTCCGACTGCCCGTTTAGGCCTGATCCTGGTGGGTGCAGGCTGGGCTGAGGGACACACACACACACACACACACACACACACACACACCCGTACACGAATTTCGTGCACAGGACCTCTAGTTTTAAATAAATACATCAAGACGTCTAGCGGAGATTCGTAACGGCTTTGGTGTCAGAGCTCATGCAGTTGAGGTGATGGGATGATAATGGCATAAACCTGAGATAGGGTTCCGCTGTGATGTTTGGGGACACCTCCTGTTGGCCTCCATGCTTGAGTGGCCATGCCCTGATGTAGGTGATGTGTCTATAAAACAGTCCACGTTGGTTTAACTGATCTTTCTATGGGCTCCAGTGGATTGGGGTCCTGGTACAAAGCAAGGGTTCTATGCTAAATGGAAAAAGCCAGTTAAAAAGGCCACATACTGGCTGATTCCATTCACATGAAATGTCCAGTATAGGCAAGTCCATAGTGAGAGTAAGCTGGTGGTTGTTGGGCAGAGGTTAGAGAGGACTGCTAGTGGGTCCATATTTTGGGGGGATGTGATGAAAATGATATGAGTAGTTGCAAAACTCTGTGAATATACTTAAAAAAAAACACACACACACAAAAAAAACCCCCCAATGACTTGTACGTATTAAATGGATGAACGGTATCTCAATAAGTAAGACGTTAGCCTGACTGGCATGGCTAAGTGGTTGAGCATAGACCTATGAACCAGAAGGTCACGGTTCGATTCCCAGTCAGGACACATGCCTGGGTTGCAGGCTCAATCCCCATTTTGTGTGTGTGTGTGGCGGGGGGCGGGGGATGGGGAGGTACAAGAAGCAGGCGATCAATGATTCTCTCTCATCATTGATGTTTCTATCTCTCCTTCTCCATTCCTCTCTGAAATCAATAAAATAAATATTTTTTAAAAAGTAAGAAGTTAAAGGTCCTGTTCCCAGTCCCGGTTCCTCCTGACTCCCTCTGTGGCCCCAGGTGGCCATCGAGCTTCTCTGGACAAGCCTGGGTTCTCTGCCCGGAGTGCAGGCCTATGTCCTCACAAGGGTAGACTCTAGTTCCTGGTGTACTGTTTCTTTAACAAGTGCCTTCCCAAAATCAGTCTCTAAGCTCAGTGTTCAGGCATGGAAGAAGTCACCCTGGAGAAAGTGTGGCAGGGTGGGGAGTGTCTGACTGGTGCCACCAGAGATGGGGCCAGCCTTCTGCTATGCTGCTCCTTCCTGGACACTTCTTCTCTAACCCATGGCCCCATATGCTTCTCCTGGTTTGGCCCAGGGTCTCCTGCCCCAATCGCTGGTCCCCAGGCTGGGTTAGGTGACCACAGTGCCCACTCACTCTGATTATGACACTCACCCCATGAATCATGGCTGCCTATTTACTAGGGGCTCTGATTCTATCGTGAGCTCTTCAAGGGCAGATCCCACAGGCCCTACAGAGCCCAATACAGAGCAGAAGCTCAATAAATGGTTGTGAACAGACTGCAAGCATGAGCACACTTCCTGTGTCTGCACCTTCACAATCATACTGCATCCCGTTGTTTCTCATAAGATCCAGGCTGTCAGGGGGCCACACAGGGGGGTCCCCAGGACCGAAGCTGAGGATGTGTGCTGGACCTTCCCCAGGGTGACGTCTGTTTGGGGACCTCAGGCAGAAATAACAACCTCCACCTACAGCTGGCTGGGGACAATGGGCCTGTGAAGGCAGAGGAGCAACTGAGCACCCAGCTCACTCCCCCAGTAGATGGGCTTCTTCTGCCCCCTGGCGTCCACTGTGGGAAAGGCAGTGGTGGTCAGAACCCTGGGAAGGCACCTGGAAACCAGACAGGAGGACAGCTCCTCCAGGCCCCCAAGATCGTGATTCCTGGTACGAACCACACAGGTGTGGCAGGGGAGTGACTGGGAAGGGGAGAGACCCAGGGCTCAGCCATGTGTGAGCAGGTGGAATGGCAAAGGCCTGGACACCTGGTTTAGTCACCTCCTCCCTCCCGGCCACAAACACCCACAGTGTTAATCCTGGTGGTCGCAGTGCTAGGCGCTTGGTGGGCCTGGGGACTGGGAGGGTGAACAGCAAAGGTGCTGGTATAAGCTCTTGGCTGTGCGGCAGGGTCAGCGCGGAGCTGGTAAGTGCATCGGTATCACTGCTGCTCAGCCAACCACACAGGCAAGTCACTATGCACCTCAGCTTCCTTATCTGCAAACCGGACGAAGTCCTACCCATAGAGTGAGACACCACCCTCCCGGTGCCCAGCTGGCAGGTGACCCTGTGTCCACTCTCAGATCACATGCTCCAGGACCTCCGGGCTGGGGGATCGCCACCTCTCAGGAAGGAAGTGCCCAAAGCTAGGTAGGTGGCATGGTTGTCAGCCCCCAAAATGACGAGAGGGCAGAGCAGTGTTCAGATAAGAATGAACGAGACTGCCTTCAGCTCGGGGGCCTTCCCATCCCTACCCTGAGCCCCCCAGGGCACCCCAAGTTGCTCTTCTCTATCCTGATTCTTGCAATTTTGGAAAATGGAGATTTGGACAAGCAAATTAAGGCCTGGGATCCACCCCTAACCCCCGTCCAGCGTGGCTGACTGTCCTCACCATTCCCTCCACTCAGTGATTCGAATGGAACTGGGGTTTTTACCCAAACCAACTCTCATCCATTGTCCCTGCAGAGGTACGGGCATAGATTCTGACCCTCTTCCTCACCCCACATTCAATCAGCCACCATGGGTCCTATTCACCTGCTTGTGTCCCAAATTCCACCACAGCCTCTGCACTCTTGACTTCCTCCCCTTGATCCAGGCCAGTGGCCCTCAACCTGGCCGCTCACTGCAATCACCTAGGGATATTTGTGTCCCTGCCACACGCGGATCTCATTTAGTGGTCTGGGGAGTGGCCTTGACAGTGGGTCTAAAGAGGCTCCCCAGGTGTTTCTAACGTGAGGGCCAGGTTGAGAACTGTGGTCCAGGCCACCGTCAATATTGCAAGCTTAGGATGTCTTAGGAGTGTATGAACTGGTATCTGGCATGAAGATTTCAAGCCCAACCAACCCAAGTGACACAGTGGCTATGTTTTTGTGGTGAGATGTTGAACACCCAAAGCTAATGACCAGAAGCAGGGATCTCAGAAGATGGTCATCTCTCACAGTGATACTTCTTGGTTTGCATGACTGTTAAAAAAATAATCCTTACGTTGAACCATCCGTCTACATTCCTCAAAGTCTCAACTACCGATCTATCTGAAGGTCAGACTGAAGCTGTCTGACAAAGGAGTGACCTTCAGACATTTGAAGACTGCCCTCCTGAGCTTCCAGGTCTCTCCTTTCCCAAGCTGGACAAGCCCAGGTGCTGTGCCTGCTCTGTGATGCAGCCCACAGGGCTCTCCCACCCTGGTTTCTCTCGGTGTCCCTCTCACAGCTGGGACCCAGAACTTTTCAAGAAAGGCCTGCCCAGCAGAAGGCAGAACGGCTACGGCCCTGCTGTAGGGAGGGCCTGGCCAGGCGTCCTGATGTGAGCTCTGGCCCGCTGGAAGGGAGCTGGCCTTACCTTGCACTGATCCAGAGGTGTGTCCTCTGCCTCCCTGAAGACGACGCTGAAGGAGATACTTTTGGGGTCGGAGGAGAAGACCCAGCTGATGGTGAGACCTGCCTCGGCCACAGTGATGGAGATGAGGCTGTAGGTACTGGACCTCACAAACAGCTCCCTGTTACCTTCCCCAAAGCTGGCAATCTCATCCACTGTGAAGGGCAATTTTACCCTAAAAAAACAAATGCAGAGAGGGACCTGATCAACCTGGGCAAACTGATTTAATGGTAATAAACTCCTTCAGCATTTTGTGTTCTGGGAAGCTATTTATTTCTCCTTCAATTTTAAATGATAGCCTTGCTGGGTAATATAGTCTTGGTTGTAGATCCTGGCTTTTTATCACTTTGACTATTTCATACCAATTCCTTCTGGCTTGAAATGTTTCTGTTGAGAAATCAACTGACAATCTTATGGGAGCTTCCTTGTAGGTAACTGATTTTCTCTTGCAGCTTTTAATATTCTTTGTCTCTAACCTTTGCCATTTTAATTATGATGTGTCTTGGTGTGGGCCTCTTCAGATTCATCTTGTTTGGGACTCTCTACACTTCCTGGACTTGTGTTTCTTTTACCTTCTCCAGATTAGGAAAGTTTTCACTTATTATTTTTTCAAATAGGCTTCTCAAACCCTTGCTCTTTCACTTCTCCTTTAGGTACCTTTAAGATGCAGATGTTGTTATATTTCATGTTGTACCAAAGTTTCCTTAAAGTATCCTCATTAAAAAAAAAAAAAAAGTCTTTTTTTTTTCTGCACTAATTGGATATTTTCTGCTACCTTGTTTTCCAAATTGCTGATTCAAACCTCCACTTCATCTAACCTACTGTTTATTTCTTATACTATATTCATTTCACATTTTTGTATTGATCATTTCTGACTGGTCCTTTTTCATGCTGTTGAAGTTCTCACTAAGTTACTTGAGCATCTTTTTAAAAAAAACAAATTCACATTTTATTTATGTCGAAATAAACTGTACAAAATTGACTTTCTTCACCAAAAATAACAGCAATATTTTCTGTATTATTCCTAGATAAACGACAAAACACATTTTTGTAGGTTTTGCTTATAAATCAAGACGAGGCAGTAGATACAGTCATGGAAAAAGACAGAATAAAACAGACCAATCTGTTGTCAGTATCCATGACCTCTGATCCTGTCTTGACCATGAAACAGAAGGGTTCGACATATACTTGCTAAAAAGCTTATGAAGATATAGGCTCAACAAAGGAATGTAAACAGCAACACCCAGATGTGGAACAATGGCAGGTTCTTCCTTCAATGTTTAACAGTAACTTGTTCCTTTAAGATCATCAAATAAAGACAAAATCTACCCTGAAACCCTTGTTTGGCAAGCTTCCGTTTCTTTCACTATCTGGTAATTCCCTTAACTGTCCATTACAGATTTCTAATAGTATACTTAAAACTCCTGCTATTCAAAGGTTAGTCATGAGCTTCACTGTAAAGTTTTATGAAACATATACCTCCCACACCTCCTCAAAATTTATTTCTTCGAAGAACTGATTACTCAACACCGGACAACTGGATCCACAGTGATAATAAATGTTATGTCTAAAATGACTTTAGCAGAGATCACGCAGAAGTGCAACGTGGCACTTTCAACGCCACCCTCTGGAAGAACAGTTAGTTCTCCAAGCACGAGAGTTCAAACAGGGGCCATTTAAATCGTCAGATTACCAATGGCTAATGTACTCAAGATATCCAGTGATTAAGTGGCCTACATATACCCTATAGCTTTTCTATGTTTTCAAATTTCTTACATTTTTTTTCAGTATCAAATATAAGAGAAAACCTATTTCAATAGTCTCTCAGGTATTTCAATAGTTTCGGAATTATCTGTAGGAAGCTCTGACTTAGTTGTATAGAATTTGATATATGTGTCCAAACATTAAATCCAAATCATGTTTTATATCAAAGTTTATGTTAAGCAAAGCTAAGTTACTGGACCTTTGGTCTGTCAAAGTGTTCCTCAGGTACGCTTTGAGACGCTTTCGCCCATTTTCATAGCGTTCATTCTCAACCTTGATCACAAGAAGAATACATAGGACCTTTAGCAATGCATAAACATTAGGGAAAAACTTGATGTCTGGCAGGTGGAGGGCTTCATACATGGTGGGTGGACGCTATCTTCTCCTCTGTGTTTCCACTTGATTCTCCCACAATGCAGCTCAGCGGAGTGTATCAGGACTGGGTAAGTCGCGTCTGTACACATCAGCATGGTGCTCCTCCGATGTATTGAATTTGAGCTGTCCCATGACAGAGGGGATCAGAGATCAGCATTTAAGAGCTTTGAGGTGCTGTTCTGAGACTATATCTTTCAGTTCCTGGATAATGTGTTCCACTGTTGGAACACGTAGAGCTTCTTTCTAGTAACCCTCAGAGGTCAGCTGAGATTCCGGGTTCCCTTGCTGAGCTCTGCGGAATTTCCCGGGGAGCTTCATCTGAATATCAGGTTTGGTTGCCAAGTTGGTGGCTTCCTCAAACCAAAATTCATGATAAACTTCAATATTTTCCATCACTTCATTCAGCGAATGCAGCACCCCAGTCAAGCTACTGGCTGCAAAAAAGACATCAGAAGTCTGCCCCTGGAGATTTTTTCCCAAAGGCTCTTGTAAAAGATAGAACATTTTTAAGAACGACAATGGTAACAACGAAATCAAAATCTGTTACTGCACTACAGAGTACAAATGCTCAGCCTGCTATACAGTTATTCCATCAATATTTGTACCATGATTTATACCACCTAAATGTAAAACAAGTGCTTGTAGGAGGTGCCTGAAATTTCAAAAGCATCATGCTTGCCTGTCCACTGAGAATGGCAAATTTCCTTCAGTTCTTTTTTTTTTTTTTAAATATATTTTATTGATATTTCACAGAGAGGAAGGGAGAGGGATAGAGAGCTAGAAACATCGATGAGAGAGAAACATCGATCAGCTGCCTCCTGCACACCTCCCACTGGGGATGTGCCCGCAACCAAGGTACATGCCCTTGACCGGAATCAAACCCGGGACCTTTCAGTCCGCAGGCCGACGCTCTATCCACTGAGCCAAACCGGTTTCGGCTTTCCTTCAGTTCTTTACTCCTTTCTTCGTTGTTCTGAAAGAGGACAGGAATTACATTGTCAAGCTCTAGAAGCAGTTGTGGTGACCGATGGGAAAAAGAACAAACTTCCTTAATTGTTCCTAATGCAACAGACACTCCCATAACAGGCACCGGTTTTGCCAACCACATATTTAAGGCACAGGAAGAGCAGAGTGTGTAGACAGCTTGGGGATATTTCTCCAAAAGTCTAGAAGCAACAACTTTCATTTTGGAAGAAAATCCACTGGACACAATGTAAGCCTGGCCACGACAATATTCCATGTTGAATACCCACTTCTCGGTTATCACAGTGTGAAATTTCATAGCCAAAATTTCAGTATCAGCTTCATAAGGCAGGAAACCCACAAATTCCTCTCTCAGGATATGAGCTTCGTCAACAAACCTCACTAACACGGGCAGGTGCTCTTCCCCTGCTATGTCCACTATGTCGTCAGTGATAATCGAAAAGTAGAGAGAGTGCTCACTTCCCTGAGCATTTCTCCCCGAATGCAGCTCTCACAAATCTCTAGCACCTGCTTCTGCTGTGCTTTTGAAGAGAACAGTGTGTTGACTGCTGTTGTCTCAAAGCACTTTCTCAGAACCTCTTTCCTAGAATGTATCCGGCACTCCAACAGTGCCTGAAAGTGATCAGGAGTAAAGAGACCTTCTGGGATTTCATCAGCTTCATGTCCATCTAGAGGTATGTTTTCCCGTAAGAATCAAAATTTCAAATGAAGATTTTAAGTATTCTTTGTTTCCCTTCTCTTCAAGGGTTAAAGGTATTGTTGGTATAAGGACTAGTTCCACAGACCATAGTAGTCTCAAAGTGTTTGGCACATAATCGATAATGTTTATTTAGTTGATCAGGTGTTTTATCTTCTAATTCTGCTCTCCTATAATTTTCCACCCACTTCTGGCATCTGGCCGGGTCTCTTGGGAACCTGAAGGACAAATCCGACCGCGTGCTCTTCGGCGTGCAGTTGGGGGCTGTGCAGAAGTTCGGCATCGTTGCCTGCCACAGGCCGGCCCAGCACTCCCCTCTGCCTCCTCAGGGCAGCTGGGGAGGGGAGGCTGGCCGGTTGGCTGGGCAAGACAGATGCCTCTTGAGCATCTTTATAACCACTGTTTTGTACTCTAGATCTGGTAGATCGTTTGCTTCGATTTCATTTGTCTTTTTTTTTTTCTGGATATTTCTCCTGTTCTTTCATTTGGGGCATGTTTCTTTGTCTCCCCATTTTGGCTACCTCTTAGTGTTCCTCTCTGAGTATTAGGTAGATCTGCTATGTCTCCCAGTCTTCATAGGGTGGTCTTACGTAGTAGGCGTGACCCAGTGGCACCGTCTCTTTGACCACTGGACTGGGTGCTCCAGGAATGCCCCTTGTGTGGGTTATATGAGCCCTCCTATTGTAACCGAGTCTTAATTCCGATTTGCCTGTTCATGTGTGGGGCTGACCCTCAGGCTGGCTAACTGTGAGGATTGACCCCGACCAGTGTAAGAGCTGCTGTGCAGGAGCTGACCACACACACGAAGCAGAATTCACCTCAGCAGGGTCTGGTGCCCCTTGTGAAGGTAACTGGATCCTGCTCTGGAGTTGTTTGACGCTTGCCACTAGTTGGTTCTGGTGGCTCTTGGGAGGGACTCTGGTGCAGGTCAATGTCAGATGCTGCCTGTGACTGGCCCTAGGCAACCTGTTTGGAGTTTTAAAACAACCCACAGTTTGTGGCTGCCTCTGCAGGGCCTGGGCGTGTTGGGCCAAGTTGTGCACCAAGGCTGGCATTCAGTAGCACTGGGCCTGGGGGTAGGTTAGTAAAAGGTACAAGGCACTCTGAGATTTGCCTCTGCCTTCTGGCTGCCTGTTAGGCTCAGTCACTAAGAGAGCTTCCAGCAGCACTCAGGTTGATGTAGGTTCGTAGTGAGTCACCAGGGAGGGGTGAGTGGTGTTTATCATTGACACAGGCTCAAACTCGGGTTCAGTGCTGGGTCTGAGGCCACTCACTAAAGTCCCGGGGTAACTAAGGCTAGCCGCCAGCTGCTGGTGCCTGCAGACCTTCGTGGTGGGGCGGAGTTTCAGGGAGTCGTCAGGGGGAGGCAGCAGAGTTTATCAGGCACAAACAGACTAAGACTTGGCTGTGTGAAGGGCTCTGTACTGGTTGGGCGTGTGAGGGAAAAAACTGACACTGTTTAAGTGCCACATAACCCTGTCTGTCCCAGATTCTGCCTCTCCTGTGAGAGGGAGGCAATGGTCAGTCTTGGGGGAAAGTTAGGGGTGTGGCCCCCACCCCAGAGCCACACAGCTCAGTCACTAACACTCACTGAACCTGCCTGGACCTCTACACTCAGGGCCCAAGCAGCTGGCTCCTCTGCAGGACGTGATCTTTGCTGCGTAGGACCACAGGGAGTCTGGAGGGTGGGACTCTTGCATTTCCCCCAGGCTGATGCTGGAAGGAGAAGAGTGCTCCACCCAAGAAAGATAGCATCTACAATATAAGAGAGAAACAGGGCAAGGACCCTGGTGGCCATTCCTTCAGCTCTCTCCCTGGAGCCACAACCCCCCCCACGTCTCTCCTTGCAGAACTCGTCTCTCCGCTCACCCTCCTTTGGAGCCCAGGGTGAGTATCTGCCAACGAGATTTTGTGTGCTGGACCTTAAAGAGGACACCTTAGCCGAAACCGGTTTGGCTCAGTGGATAGAGCGTCGGCCTGCGGACTGAAAGGTCCCGGGTTCGATTCCGGTCAAGGGCATGTACCTTGGTTGCGGGCACATCCCCAGTAGGGGGTGTGCAGGAAGCAGCTGATTGATGTTTCTCTTTCATCGATGTTTCTAGCTCTCTATCCCTCTCCCTTCCTCTCTGTGAAATATCAATAAAATATATTTAAAAAAAAAAGAGGACACCTTAGTTTCCAGCAGGAAACCAAGGAGGACAGAATCCCCTGATTTTCACAGTCAGATGCTATGTGGTACCTCTTTCCCGGCTCTGGTACTCTGGGCTGGGGAGCCTGGTGTAGGGTTGAGACCGCTCGCTCCTCGGGGGAACCTTGGCAGCTGAGATAGCCTTCTGAAATTTCAGTTGCACCCATTGGGGTGGGCCAGCCCTTCTGGAGTCTCTGCCCTTCCTACCAGTGTCAACGTGGCTTCTTCTGTAAATCCCGAGCTTTAAGATTTCTGTTCAGCTAGTCTTCAATTGATTATTCAGGTGAGGTGTGCTATGTTTCAGCTGTAATGCCAGTCTGGTCCTGGGAGGAGGTGAGTGCAATTTCCACCTACTCCACTGCCATCTTGGATCCCCTCCCCTGATTCTCTAATGCAGGGCTGGTAGGATGGCCTTGGGGAAAAAGGATTCTTGGGGCTGTGCCCCTGGCTCTCTCACGAGGTAGGTAAGAGCATCTTCCAGAAGTTTGAAGGGTCTAGTGACAGGGAGTGCCTCTGCTTGCAGGCCCTCTGCAGGACCCAGCTGTGATGTGAAGAATGAGATGTGGAGCCAGAGGGGCCTGAATTCTGGTGCCTGCCTCACTTCTTACTGCTGCCGGCTGACTCTCTTAAGCCTCAGTCTCCTCCTATGCAAACAGAGACAGCCACCTGCCTCTTGCCTGGTGTGGAGATGACAATAAGAAGAAATAGGGAAATCTCCTTGATGCTACCTGTCTTAACTGGGGGGCACCCTGTCCTGCACCAAGCAACTCCAGAGGCAGCATGTAGCTCAGGGCTACAACCAGGGAGTGTGGTGGGCTTGGGCCAGTCTCATCTCCTCTACTCTGCCTTCCCTGGAGGAAATATGTTGCCTCTGGGGTGGAAACTAAAGCTCAGAGAGGTTGGGAAACTTGCCCAAGACTGAGCAGCAAGTGTTGGTGCTGAGAGTTCTGTCTGCCTCCAAAGCTGTGGGGATGGATGGAAACACTCCCCAAAGCTACGCTAATGAGAAGACTAATCCATGATTTAAAAATGCTTTAAAAAGAACACTTCTGATCTGAGTCATTCATCTTTGTGAAAACTGAATTCCATTAAACATGTTTCCATGTACTAAGTCTTATTTCTAATTATGGTATAAAAGGCCTTTTCCAATGTTTACATTTTTCAAAGAATCTGAGAGTAGGCAGAGGTTCATTGTGGGGAAGAGTTCTTTCTTGTAACATGAAGTGTCACTACATTACCATGTGTGTAGTCACTTCCTGACGGAATACCCCGCCAAGGCTGGGGCTATCTTACAATTTATGTTCCAGAACTGTCCCACATCGTTATTGTGATTGTGCCTTCAATTAAGTTTCTGACCTTTCTAGACATTACATGTTCAGTAAAGAACAATACCCAGTCTCCCCAAAGGAGATGCGAATAAAGACAAATTAAGGGTTTGCTATCTCTGCTCAAATAAAATCTTAAATAAAAGCCTACTGTCCACAGGACTCACATAATAAATGTAAATTCTACTGGTCTCCCTACTCTGCCCTTGATCCCCACAGACATACTCCACATGCCAACCTTTTTCAGATATAAATTAGAGTAAGTCACTCTTCTGTTCCAAACCTAATTTGGGGGCTCCCATGGCCCCCTCAGATTAAAAACCAAAGTCCTTACAATGGCCAACAAGGTCTGATGTGATGTGGACCGCCCAGCCTTCATTCCCTTTCTGACCAGTTCTCTCTGCTTCAGCCACCCTGGCCCTTACCCTATTCCTTGAACATGCTGGTACCATCCTGCCTCAGGGCCTTTGCACTGACTGTTTTCTCTGCTTGAATGCTGGTCCCTCACATATCTGAATGGCAACTCCTTTAAGTCTTAACTTCTTAGCATCACTCCATCTAAAGCTGCAAATTCCCCTGACCTCTCACCCGACTCTGTTTCTTTCCCCTAGCAAGTTACCTTGCAACATCTATACTAATAAAAGGGTAATATGCTAATTAGACTGAGTCAACCAGACATCTTTCGGTCTTCCTGCCTTCCTTCCAGACAAAGCCACAGTGGCGGGGGCTTAGGCAGAGGCAGTTAGGGGTGATCAGGCCAGCAGGGGAGAGCAGTTAGGGGTGATCAGGCATGCAGGGGGGAGCAGTAAGGGGCGATCAGGCCGGCAGGGGGGAGCAGTTAGGGGCGATCAGGCCGGCAGGGGAGGGCAGTAAGGGGGTGATCAGGATAGGGGGGTGGGGGGGCAGTTAGGGGCGATCAGGCTGGCAGGGGAGGGCAGTTAGGAGAGATCAGGCTGGCAAAGGAGGGCAGTTAGGGGCAATCAGGCAGGCAGGCAGGTGAGCCAGTGGTCCCAGATTGCGAGAGGGATGTCAGACTGCCGGTTTAGGGATTGGGCCTAAACCGGCAGTCGGACATCCCCTGAGGGGTCCTGGATTGGAGAGGGTGCAAGCCGGGCTGAGGACCCCCCCACCCCGTGCATGAATTTCATGCACCAGGTCTCTAGTATTATATAATTTACTTATTTACTCATGTTTATTGTTTGTCAAACCCTCCTGGACTACATGCTGAACATAGGGCAGGGATCTTTTTCTGTGTTGTTCACTGATGTACTCTAAGGACTTAGAACAGTACCTGGCACATGGGAGGTACTGAATAAAGGTCAGTGAATGAGTGAGTGAATCTGTTCAATGACTATTATGCAGTTACGCAGCCAACGGACCCAACACCGGAGGGAACAAGAATGCTATGGGGAAATATGCATGCAATATTAAATTTAAAAAGTCTGCAAAATGCCATGTACAATATTTAAGTAAAAATTATGTATATGTGTATAAAAATATGATTTACTTATCTCTATTTTTCTAATTTTCTACAATGAAAATGTACTGTGTTTATGATAAAAAAAAAGTTATTTTCAAGAAAGAACATAGGGCATAGCTATGGGAGAGGGATGAATATTAAGGGGGACAGGGAACTTTTGGGGGTGATGGACCTGGTCTGTACCATTTTTCTTTCCTAGTCCTAGGTTTCCTCTTTCGCAGCATGTTAGCTCAGGGCTACAACTTAGGAATGTTTTAGGCTGGAGCCAGTCTCATCTCCTCAACTCTGCCTTTCCTGGAAAAAACATGTTGCCTCACGGGTAGAAACTAAAACTAAAACACAGAGAGGTTAGGTAACTTGCCCAAGACTGAGCAGCAAGTGGGGAGCAGAGCTGGGTGGGCTTTGAGGTCCCTGAGATGATATGAGCTGCTGGCCGAGCTGGGTGTGGGCTGGGCAGGATGACTGGTGACTATTACACTGTATTATTGGTCAAAGGCCAAGCATTATACACTCTAAAGGGGGTCTTACTGTATATAAATTATACCTAAAAAAGGCACGACCACCGGTGCCCCGTCAGCCTGGGAAGCCAGGCTCCTCTGCCCCGTACCCACTGCCCTGGGATGCCCCGCTTGGGGATGGGCACTTACATCAGCTCTCCGGACTTCAGCAAGCAGATTTCCGTATCCTGCCCCAGGGCCACGTCTTCAGTGTCCTCGGGGGTTAGTGAGTTTGATGTGGTGTCCCTGAAATGTCACGAGAATACAGCCATTTAGCTATTAGCACACAGGGGCCCACAACCTGAGGCCCACAGCTGGAGTCATGTAGCCAATATCAGACCCCACGGAAACCCTTCAATCCGGAGGTCGTGAGACAGGCCCGCATACCCTGTGGGCAGAGGGCACTGGGTGGGAGAGGACAACAGGGCTGCAGTGATCTCTCCAACATCTTCCCCGCGGGTGTGGGACGGGATGACCATACACACATGGACCACCCCCCCATCCCATCCTAGCTGAGTTACAGAGAGAGGCTCTGACCTCTTGGCTTCCTTTGGACAGCCTGGATATCGTGCCTGCTCGCCACCAGAGCTCCCACTGCCCTACCTTGCTCCTGTCTGCCTACTGCTGGAGTGCTGAGGCCACAGGATGTGGGAATGTGCTCTCGGGTGCAACTACGTGGGGGTGGTGCGGGCTGGCACTGGGAGCCCCTAGTGGTGTCTAGATCAGCAGACACCCACGAGTGCCCAGGTGCCTGGTTGGGGCTGTCTCTGCACTGCTCACATCAGCCCATGACAAGCAGGTCAGTCAGCGCACCCCCCCCCCCCGCCCCCTGGAGCCCACTGTGGCTCAGAGGGCAGAGAGGTAGCAGAGCTCAGGGTGGGGGTGCTGGGAATCACCGCTTCAAGGCAGCTCTGGTCTTGGCTTTGCGACTAACTGCGTGCCTCTGGCTAAGCCCTTTACTCCCTGAGACTTGAGTTTTCTCTTCTCCAAATCTGAGGAGATGGAACCAGATGCATTCCAGGTTCTGCTGGCTTGAAGAAGCTGTACGTTTCAAAGGAGAAGGTGCTTTAGTCTGCTTGGCCTTCTCTGCTCTCCCTAGGGAAGGGGCAGCAAAAACCTGTCCCCAAGTGCTTACTAAAGTGCCTGCTGCCATCAAGGCAAGCCCTGTCATTCGCCATTCTGTTTCCCCCAGGCCCTGCCCCACCTCTGACCTTCCTTCTTGTTGCTCTTCTAAACATGGCTTCCAGATCCCCCACCTCTGACCCTGGGACAAACAGAATCACAGAATGTCCCTCAAGAAGCAGCTCAAGAGACAGGGGTCCAGGGGAGAAGAGATGGGCCCAAGGCCACGCAGGCCGACCTCATTTCATTTGCTTTTATCCTTGTCCAAAGTGGGAACACCGTAAACGAGAAAGATCTATAACATATGATGAAACAAACTCTGAAAACTGCAGCTGGTTCTCTCCACCTTCCTATATTTAGGACAAAAGATGTCCTTACCCATTGTTCCCTCTCTTTCTGCGTCTCCCCCCTCTCTGACCATCATGATGACAGACAACCCCCAGCAACCCACAAGGAGATGATTCCCAGAGCAGGTGCCTCAGACCCTCGCCGGTCCTGCCTGAGGGAGCTGAGAGGCGGGGAGGGGCGGAGGGGGGAGTATGCCTGGGTGGGCGATGAAGTCGGGAAGGTAGTGAGTAATTTTCAATAGATTTTCAAACTGTGGGTCACAACCCACAGAGTAGGTTGTGAATGAGTTATGGCCAACATTAGGAAAATGGACTGGAAATGACCAATGTATGTGGGGAGGGTTCAGTATTGTTTTATGAGGCTCTTGTTCTGATTTGAAGTCTACACATGTCCACACCCAGGGAGTCAGGTAACATGTACTCTCACTGTGAGATGTAGTAGAAAATGTCCAAGCAGCTGTGTTAAAAGATGTCCAAGGATTAAAAAATGTGAGAATGACAGGGAACAAAAGCAAAGCCACTAGGGGGCAGCCTATCTCCTCCCAGACCTATTTCCTTCTGTTGTCATTGATGTGCTTTTCTAAGAAAAGGAGATAAACTCACTGCCCACAAGTGACCTTCCTCCTCCCAGTTCCAGCCATGGGGAGCTTAATGCTAGCCACAGCAGTCTTGTGGGGAAGATGGCATGTCACACTTCCCCGAGCCTACGGCCAGTCCAGCTGAACCTGTCTTCATGCACAGGCATCTACATCAACTTGCTCCACCCCCTGAGGGTGCTCATCTCGGCATCCCTGGGCACCTGCCCTGCACACAGCCTGTGCTCAGTAAGTGTCCAGGTTAGGTGCCTCAGGCTAAGGCAGTTTTCTGTCTAAATGCCCCCAAGGGAGGACATGACCTAGGCTCTAATTTACTTACTTGTTTTTAAATATATTTTTATTAATTTCAGAGAGGAAGGGAAGGGGAGATAGAAACATCAATGATGAGAATCACTGGTTGGCTGCCTCCTGCATGCCCCACACTGGGGAGCAAGCCTGCAACCTGGGCATGTGCCTTGACCGGGAATCGAACTGTGACCTCCTGGTTCATAGGTCAACACTCAACCACTGAGCCACGCCAGCTGGGCAAGGCTCCAAGTTAGAACTAAGTGAGAAGAAAGTGGTGATCACAGACAAGGTGGATGCTGAGAAGTCCCCGGCAATGCAGTCCAGGGGTTCATGCCGGCCTGGAGGAGGGATCCCGGGTGGGGTCCTCCAGCTTGGTTTCTGCAGCTGCAATCTCTAGTATTTTCCTCCCACAGATCAAAACGCCTTGGCCTCTTTTTTACTGATTTGCTGTACGTCAATTTTGCAGGCTGCTGGATAGCAGACTGCCCGCTCGTTTGGATTGGCTGGGCAGGAAAGGGTGCCTGCAAGGCCCCTGTGGCTTGAGGGTCTGGCTGACCATCTTCCTCAGGGGCTCCATCTACGGCTCTGCCTGGCCGAGCCCAGCACAGTTGGGAGCGGTGCTCTGACCGATGAGAGTCCTGCAGTCCCCCAGGGCAGCCTGCATCTGTGATGTGAGCAGGGCCCTGTGAGCGGCAGAGGTTTACAATTGCACTGTCCAATAGACAGCCACTAGCTCTGGCTATTGAAACTCAGATTCACCAAATTATTTTAAAGCCACAAAATGTGACTCTTTAGTTGCACTAGCCACACATCAAGTGCGCAGCAGCCACATGGGCTAGTGGCCATCGTGCGGGACAGCATGGATCCAGGACGTGCCCGACACTGCAGGAGACTCTAGTCAACAGCCCTGTCTACAAGGTTGGGGTGAGTCATTTTGTGGATCGGGTATCCTTTTATTTTACGATTAAAGTAAATTCCTAGTAGTTGCTCTTTTAGTCACTAATTTCCTTTTGCCCCCAAACCAAGCATACGCTTCTGGTATTTTGATTTCTGATTACTTGGTAACTATGGTCTGACACAACAGACAAACCTGTAGGCCCATTCTCACAACCAACACCTGGGGGCGCCGCTGAGCAAGCCACACCCAACTCCCTCGCAGCCCTTTGGTTAGGCTGCCGTTGTTAGGATCTTTTCACTTACCCTCCACAGCCCTGTCACCCACCAAAGTCTGGCAGGCAGCCTCTTTTGCCAGCAACTGTAACGGCCTCAGCCCGGGTCCTGACATCCTAACCTGAGTTCTGGCTCGAGAGTGTCAGGTGCTGAGGAAGAGCGAGGTCAGCGCGGTCTGACTTCCACGATAAGTGTGCAGCAGGCGGCTGCCATGCCCCTTGGATTCTTCCCTCCCGTTTGGAAAATGTTGCCGTGTTCCAGGGGAAAGCCAAGGCATATGACTGGCTACCTCCCCTTAAGCAGCTTAGTTTTGTTTCCAAGAAAAGGAATGCCCTTGAAACAAGGAACACTGCAAATGGGCAGATCACAAGAGGCACTTTGTGGAGGGCAGCAGGTCGAGACCTGGTTTGCCCCACGGAGTACAAGTGATTACTAAGCGAGAAGAGTGCGGCCGAGTGTGTGTGAGACAAGGCTCAGGTCCTTCACACTCTGGCTCTTGAACTCGTCCTAAATGATGGCTGGCTTATCCCATGTCAGACCCACATTCACCTAGAAGCCATCTGGTTCATTGGCCTGGCAGTGACAGAGCTGGGTTTGTAGCCTGGAAATGCCAGTTACTAGCTGTGTGCACATGAGGCTAATTCAACTATGGCCCTGGGTGTTCTCATCTATAAAATGGGGATACCAGTTCTGCAGGGTTGAGAACCCGTGGCTATCACGTGTGAGCTGCATGCATACACAGAACGAGACCAGAGCATGCACTCTGCATTGGTCCAGACCCAAACTATTCCAAAGAGACGCGTGACTAGTGAATGGAAGTATTTTAAGATTCGAATGCCATCGGTTTACAAATAAAAGCTCTCTCAGGTCCCGGCGGGCGAGTCGGTCGCCAGCCCGGGGGCAGAGGGGTCTCAGTAATGGAGCCAGAGCTTCCTATCTTTGACCCCGAATTACATGGGTGCAGACTGGTCATGTGGATTCTGATCTGCTAGATGGGTTGGGCCTCTTCCAATCAGCAACCGAGGGTTCTTCAAAACTACTCAGCGGAAACATGGACCACATCACAGAGAGGCAGAGGTAGGGCCTGCTGCGGGCACAGCTCATCTCTGGAACAAACTGAAAAGGCATCTTGGTGGGTGAGTCATCTGTCTTCCTCTCTATAGGTAAAAGCCAGGGCTCCGAGTCCTGCCTGGAGCAGCCGCCCTGAAATGCCCAGGCTTTAGCTGCTCCAGGTTCCGATCCCATCTCTGCTGCTTGCTGCCAAGGGTTAGAGAAATGACTTATGGGTCCTGGGCACTGGAAGTGCTTGGAAGCGAATGGTCCTGGGGAGCTACGGCAGAGTCAGACCCTCCTGGGAGATGAAGGTCTATGTTTGTTCACTGAATAGCCTTTGTTTTGTTTCTTTTGCCTTTAATAAGACAGGCTCCTATCTCGGAATATGGTTTACCACTATACAACTTTTGGAAAATATAAGGGAAATAGGTCACCCCTAATTGCACCAGCCAGAGCGAACTGCTGATAAAATCTGGTCATTTTTCTGTTTTTAAAAAATATAGTCAAAACCCGATAGCTTATCGTGGATTCTTAGACCAGGGTGGTCGGGTATGTGGCAGAGTGTCAAAGGGCTCACGGACCCCACGAGTGCAAGTGTGTGTACATATTTCTGAGGAAAAGGTCTGCGGCCTCGACGAGATGCTCAAAGGGGTTTATGATCAAAGGTTAAGAAACCAGGATCAATTCTATATCCCTGTCACCTATTCATTGCAATAGTAACAGCCAATACTAAGTTGTGCTTATACTCTTCTGAGCAATTCAAATGTGTTACCGTATAAAAATAATAATAGCACTTCCTAAACATTAGTTATATTCTATTTTGTCTGAATTATAATTAGCTATTTTTTAAATTATTAGACATTTACACTATTTCCAAAGTTGCATATATTACCTTTTTTATTTTTATTTTTTATTTTCAGAAATAAACATAGAACTTTGGTTATGGAAGTAAATGGTTTTCACATTCTAGAAGGGAAAGTAATTTTTTAAGGTTTTGAAAAAAAATATGATTTATTGATTTCAGAGAGGGAATTAGAAACATCAACGATGAGAGAGCATCACTGGCTGGCTGCCTACTGCACACCTCCCACTGGGGATTGAGGATGCAACCCAGGCATGTGCCCTAACCGGGAATCGAACCATGACCTCCTGGTTCATAGGTCAATGCTCAACCACTGAGCCACTGCGGCTGGACGAGGAGCAGGGACTTTTTATTGAGGAGTCTCACCTGAAGGCAAGGCCCTTCTTTGCAGCGAAGGGCGCTTTGTTACCAGGAAAGACTGAGGGGACAGCACCAGGGCTGATGGCACTTCCAGTCACAACAGTCTTCGAGGAGATCAGAGAGGAAAGATGATGCCTCCTTGTACATGCCCTTGTCTGGCCGGTTCATGTATTTTTTTGCCGGTGGATATTTTGACTTTGCTAATCCAAATACCTGCCTCCTTCCAACTATGAAATTGCAATAAAGAATACTTGTGTTTCGTTTAAAAAATAACAAACACAAAAAAACCCATCTTCTTGAGGTACTGGCAAGGCATAGCACTGGGTCCCTGGAAATGGGCACTGTGTGTGGAGAAGCTGCAGCCCAGTGGTCTGGCACTCCAGGCTGGATGCTGCTGCAGGCAGGTGCCCATGCCCACGCCACGGGTCACATCACCTCCGTTAGGTCCTGCCTGGGTCCTCAGCAGGGTCACAGGGCAAAGAGAAGGGTCAAAGGGAAGTGTGGGCCTTGAAGGGCAGGGAGCACCAGGCAAAAAGGCAGCTATTTGGGCTTAGCTACAAGCCCCTCTGCAAGGCCTGCCACCGGCCTCTGGCCACCCACCCAGCTGGCCATTTCAACCAGGCCTTCCATTTGTTACAGGAGACCCCTCAGCCTAAACTACTTGTCATAAAAGCTAAAGCCATGTTCTCTTCTGGAGAAAACTACCGCTTAAGAGATGCCTGAAGGTTAAGATATCTTCAGGAAATGAGGCTCTGACGGGGCACGTTCACTGGGACAGGTGATAAAGGGGAAAGATGAGGCTGGGCTGTGAGAACTCCCCAATCCCTGGTCAGGGGCCAGCTCAGCCAAAGTGCTTTTCTTTGCCTTGTTTTTCTGTCGGTCGTCCTTTAAAATCTATGTAGTTGAGAGAGAAAGGCAGGAGGGACGGGCCGCCCCCCATACACCTTCTGGGGAATACGTGCCGTGGCTTTCACGAGGAGTTCAGGGGTCCAAAGTAACAGCAGGTGGGGCACAGGATGGGCGGGCACGTGCTGTGAGGCATGGGCAGGTGCAGCAGGCCCTGCTGTGCTGCTCTACCAAAGGGCACCGACCCCATGTCACCACAGGTGCCCTTTGAGGCCGAAGTGAGCACAGGTTTCCTGGGATGCGCAGGGTCTCCCAGGCGGGTGAGTCCTGAGGACTGTAAGGCTCATGAAGAATTCCGTCCCACTCATGTACTAGACTGTGCAGGGCGGAGCTGGGCAAGGGGACAGTGGGAAGACGGGTGTGGACCCTCAGCCCAAACATGATTCCTGTGTTTTGACTCACAGGTGTTCGTCAGAACAGACACTATGGAGGACGACGACTACTATCCAAGCTACATGTTCAACGTGTCCAACGCCAACAAGCAAGAGCACAATAACTTCCTGGCGTTCCAGAAGCTCTTTCTGCCCTGCATGTACGTGGCCGTGTTCCTCTGTGGCCTGGTGGGGAACTTGCTGGTGCTGGTCATCTACATCTGCTACCAGAAGCTGAAGAGCCTGACGGACATGTTCCTGGTGAACCTGCCCCTGGCTGACCTGGTATTTGTCTGCACCCTGCCCTTCTGGGCCTACGCCGGCATGCACGAATGGGTCTTCGGCAAGGTGATGTGCCAAATCCTGCTGGGCATCTATACTTTCAACTTGTACACGTCCATGCTCATCCTCGTCTGCATCACCGTGGACCGCTTCATGGCAGTGGTCCGGGCCACAAAGGCCTATAACCAGAAGGCAAAGCGGATGAGCTGGGGCAAGGCCATCTGCGGGTCCATCTGGGTGGTCTCCCTGCTGTTTTCCTTGCCACAGATCATCTATGGTGATGTCCATGAGAACGACAAGTGGGTCTGTGGTTACAACGAGGAGATTTCCACTGTGGTTCTCGCCACCCAGTTGACTCTGGGGTTCTTCCTGCCACTGCTCACCATGATTGTCTGCTACTCAGTCATAATCAAGACCCTGCTTCGTGCCCGAGGCTTCCAGAATCACAAGTCTCTCAAGATCATCTTCCTGGTGGTGGCTGTGTTCCTTCTGACCCAGACGCCTTTCAACCTAGTGAAGCTCGTAGGCAGCACGAGCTGGGTGTACCACACCATGACCAGCTACAATTATGCCCTCGCTGTGACGGAGGCCATTGCCTACCTGCGGGCCTGCCTCAACCCTGTGCTCTATGCTTTTGTTGGCCTGAAGTTTCGGAAGAACTTCTGGAAACTTGTGAAAGACATTGGCTGCCTCCCTTACGTGGGAGGCTCAAGCCAGCTAAAGTCTTCGGAGGACACTTCCAAGACGTGCTCCGCCTCCCAGCAAGTGGAGGGCACCAGCATGTTCCAGCTGTAGGCCTTGGGGCTCAGAGAAGCTGCCCAGGAACTTCAGGGGCACAGAATGCCGTGTCCTCTGGCGGCGACGGGGAAGGCTTTGTTTATAGCTTGTGCATTTTCGCGGAGAAGTGACCAAACGCTGCAGCTGGTGTGCAATGCTTCTTCTCAGGCATGAACACACCTGTTCTCTCCTTGAACACCCAGGCCTAAAGCTCACAGGGGAAGCTAAAAACTGTAAGGGGTTTCCTTCCTCCGTCTCCGAGAATTCTGACACCAGGGGGAATGGCGTTGTGACTCTAAAAACCCCAGGTTCTCCTTCACTGAGACCGAGACTGAAGGTTGAAGTGGTACCATGACCACAGAGCTGCTGACAGCAGGTGACGTTGAGCTCCCAAGTTCAAGAGATTCTTCTGGTTTCTGGGAGACAGGGATGAGAGCAGCCATGAGAACATGTGCTGACCCTTTTCCTTTGCGCTCAAGCCTCAATCTCCAGGAACCTCACCAAGGAGGTCAGGTTCTGCCTCACTTTTGGTTTAACTTTTATGCTCTTGTTCTGTGATTAATCCTGGAAGGACTTGCACCAGGGAATATGAACAGGCCCAAACAATTTAGTTGGCTGAGAATTCCAGAGGTCCACAGAATGCTAGAAAACTGTGCATAGCTGAGTGTAAGATCACTGTGAATCTACGAAATGTTCTGAAATGGAGTCTATGTTGGGTCTGCTCATTTTGAAACTCAATTATCTGCCTGGCCGATATGGTTCAGTGGTTAAGCTTTACCCCTGAACCAGGAGGTCTCGGTTCGATTCCAGGTTGGGGCATATGTCCGGGTTGTGGGCATGGTCCCCAGTAGGGGGCGTGCAGGAGGCAGTCAATCAATGATTCTATCTCATTGTTGATGTTTCCACCTCTTTACCCCTCTCCCTTCCTCTCTGAAATCAATAAAAAAAAAAATATTTAAAAAGCCAACAACACAATTATCCTATGCCTTTCACACACATGTATGCACAAATTCTTTATGTATATGTAATTCTTTCTCTTCCACACATATGTCAAACAGCATATGATTTTCATGACTAAGAAATAAAACTTTTAAAAGTCTCCAAACTGCTTTTACCCCTTGGGCACTTTTTGCTTTAACATGGCACGCCTGGAATATATCGAGAGCTTATTTGTGGGCCCAAGGCACAAGAAAGAAGTGAGGATTGCAAACTCTCAGGGCACTGCTCTACCAAGGAACTGGAATATACCCGTGAAAACCACCCAGCGCCTTCGCTGTGGTTTCCAATGTCCTGCCCAACATGTGAGGTGTATTTGTTTAACCTCCGTAACGTGGTCACAGAATGAGGCAGAGTTTTAAATGTCAGACACTGTGCGTGTCGTGTCTATTAGATACTAACTATCTGCTCAATAGGCTTAAAGTTGCCTCGTGGTTCATGAGTCACAAGTCACTCACTGAAAAAGGAGGACAGCTGACACCAGCTATTATGCAGTCAGAATTATGGGCTGAATAGTGTGGTTTTGAGGTTTAGATGGACCAGAGCTGAATCCAGCTCTGACCCTCACTACCTGGTAATCTTTTCACCTCTCTTGTTTTGGTGAGACATGGACTGTACCACTGCCGACCTCTTGGGCTGGCATGCGGACTGGAGACCCTGCATACAGAACACTGGGCGCAGTTCGCATTCGTGGGCAGGAGGGCTCCCAAATGGCAGAAGTTACTGTTCTTTGTCCCGAGAACTAGCAATACTACTGAGCCGCAAACAAGGATGAAATACTGCCATTTGCAACAGCATGGATGGATCCTGAGAGTCGTGTGCTAAGCAAAATCAATCAGATGGGAAAGGGCAAGAATCATGTTCTCACTCGTTGTGCAGGGCATAACACAGAAAATGAACAAACAAAAGAAACAAAAAGCTCATTGACACAGACAACAGCATGGTGGTTACCAGAGGGAAGAGGGGTGGGGGACGTTGAAGAGGGTCAGGGGGGTCAAATATATGGTGACGGAGGAGGGTAGACATAGGGTGATGAGCACACAATACAATATACAGATGATGTACACTTGAAACCTATATAATCTCATTAACAATGTCATCCCGATAAATTGAAAAAACAAAAACTAGCAACACAAAATGGAAGCCGCTGTGTTGGCGAGGCTCGGGAGGGTTTGCTTCGCGCCTTCAGAGGGGCGTGGCATGCCACATGCACTGCCAGCCGGCACAGGGCCCACGTGATCCCACCTGCTGATTCATAACCGTGCCTAATGCATCCATGAGTGACTTTCCTATACTCGGGCCTCATGATCGCTGAATCCGTCCCAAACAAGATCTGCTCTTTTCCTGGGGACAAGGCCGACTTTTATCTTCTTTAAATTGGCTTTAGTGGGGCATCGCTGTCATCTCCCTGTGTGCCTCCACCAGAGGTGTTGAGCACCTCTGACAGCGGGGCCACTTGCCCCTGACTTTCCTGACAGTGTCCCAGCACAGGAGGCGAGGCCCTGCAGCATCTCCACAGGCTTCTGTGGGGGGAGGCGGTGGTGATGGGAAAGCAGGGCCCTGGGTCACTCAAACACCGGCTCAGTGGCAGCCCCACCTCTGTGTGTCCTTGGGAAAGCCACTCAGGCCCCAGGCCCATGCCACCACCCACACCCCTGGCTAGTGACAGTGAGGCCCGGACAGTGCACTCCGAGGGCCAAGCTGGGGGCTGCCTGGCCACAGCAACACAAGGGCCACTGTTGGGACCACTGGCTTCTCCCTGACCAGGCACTGCCAGTCCGTACCCCATCCCCGGCCCTTCCACAGCTTAGCAAACCCGCCCACCTGTCCCCAGGAATCGCACAGCAGCTTAAACCTTCACCTTCCTGCCTCATCACTCACTGGTCCTACAGTCTCTGGGCCCTTATCTGAGACACCTGGGAGTAGGGATGACTTTCCACCTCCCCTGGGTACACGCCATTCATTACTGGCCACGGATCCCGGCACAGCCCACATACACCACAGGGCTTTTGTGTCTTGATTTCATTCCATCCACACAACAGCCCAGAAGTCTAAGTTCCCACCCTCAGACCTGCTCTTCTCCGCCCCGTATTCTCACACACACCAGCACCTCATATAAAAGGCCTGGGAGACGGGGGCGGGCGTGTGGGGGGGAGGGGTTGGTGAAGGGGCGGGGGAAGGAAGGGAGATAGAGGGAGGACGGAGAGCAAGGGAGCAGGCTGGGTGTGGGCACTCTGCCTGGGGTGTGGCCTCAGGGTCTGAAGGTAAAGAAAATGCTCCTCGTCGACCATGTTTGCAACACTTGGTAGAGACCACGGATGGCTGCACTGTCCCATGTGAACACAGGGTGACCTGCTGCAGAGGCTACCTGGGAGCCGCCCGGGTGACCTCCGTGAGCGCTCTGGACTGAGGAAAGGGTGCTGCGGGAGAGAAACCTGAAGCTGCCCCCACTAGAGGGGTGGAGGCAGAGCAAAGAAGACGCGGCCCAGGGCCGGTCAGGGCGTGCCCTCTAGCCTTCTCCTCCAAAGGCAGCACCCCTTCCAGGTGCCCGGTGTGTGGTTCATGGGAACGGCCAACACCGTTTTGCAGGCGAGGAAGCCAATTCAGAGACTAATACCTGCCAAAGCTCACACAGCAGAACGAGGGCTAGGACCCCAGTGAGGAGCCTTTCTCCTCCCCCAAAAGTTGGTGAGGTTTTATGCAGCTGACGGGCCCAAGGTACCTGCCAGCTCTACTCACCCGAAGGCAGAGCTGTTGGTTAACCCAAGCACAACGTGGCTTCCTAACCTTAATCAACATCACCATATCCTGTTCTCATTTTGTTGCTGAGATACCAGGCATCAAGTCTCCTGGTTGGTGACAAACCCACCACAGCTCCCCAAAGCACATGACCACGGAGCATCAGTTCTAAAGCGTTAGCAGCCACGATGCTGTGTGGGTGAGCTTAAGCTCAGTATCATCTGGGCACCTGGAGGGGTTTTCCTTGGAGAAGACAAGGGGGCCATGGGGTGCCAGGTAACGGGCACACAGCAGACATGCCAGCTCAGCCCAACACATCACAACGCAGGCAAGCCTCACGGAAGCGCTGGCAGTTTCCTTCCCTGGGTCACTTCCTGATTCCGTGACTGAAACGCACAAATCTGTCAGCACTCAGAACACCTTCTCTTTTTGTTCCTACTGGGAAAGGGGAAGGTGAGGGGCCAGGGCTGCAGGGGGCTCACTTTCTCATGCAGCTGCAGCCGAGGCTGCCCTCCCAGGCCTGAAGCTCAGTCCTGCTCACCTGACCACCACCTGGCTGGGAGGCGAGGCAATGTCAGTGAAGTGGTGCCAGGTGAGGACGGCAGACAGCGACTTAGTGCTAATGGGACGGAACACACCCTGGGGACCGCTGGGCTGTGAGGGTTGGGGAGGACGCGCAGGCTGCTGCAGTCCGGGAAGAATTCTGGGGGTTCCAGAAGGAAAAGACCCAAAGCCAGAGAAGCGACATGAGCAGGGGCTCTCTTGGGTTGGGTGATCAGGTTGACTTTCTCCATGAGACCACACCATGGTAAGTGCAGTCACTCCTTTAGTAAGAGAACACTGGATACAGAGGTCCCCTTAAGCCTAAAATCTCCTGTCGAGAGTCCCATGACGATTAAATGCATCACCTCCTATGCAGCAGAAATCCTGGGTGACAGCCGCCTCTCAATTTGGGGAGGAAGAGAGATCAATACGAGTTGGCAAGAGCAAGACTCATGCTGCTGTCCTAACCCCCCGGATTTCAGAAAGTGACTGCATTTGGACAACGACCCTCATCCAATCTGAGTGGTGTCCTGGTACGAGGGGGAGGTAGGACACACCAAGGTGACGTGCAGACGCCACGCAAGGAGGCACGGTCGTGATCTGCGAGCCAAGGAGAAAGGTCCCAGAAGAAACCAAACTGCCACCTCCTTGACCTGGACTTCCAGTCTCTGGTGTGTAAGCACCGAGTCTGTGGTGTTTTGTTATGGCAGCCGGAGCAGGCTCATGTAGCTGCCCACGCCAAGAAAGGCCTTAATGCTGAAATCCGGGGACCACTGACTTTCCCGGGACGTCTCTGACAAAGCACAACAGTGACCATCCCCGAGCCCTGAACTCCCTGAGGGCCACTGCTCCCCAGCACTGTGCTGAGGCACCTTCCCTTAAGCAAGGACAGCGATCCTCCCTCCAGAATTTCCTGGTCCTTTGATAAGCAAGCGCAAGGGCCAGGCATTGAATGAGCACTCGGGAAATGGAGGTGACCTCTACTCACTGTTCGGCCACGCTGGGGTCAAGAGAGTCAGCTTCGGTGGGCGTTTCAGGCAGGGAGGAGCCGGACTCCTGTATCTGGCACAGCTCCTCGTCCGTGATGATGTCAAACACAGTGTCGTCTGGTGACCTGAAGTCTGGGTTTGTGCCTGGACCGCAGAGGCAGATCAGGAGAGAGGAGAAAACACACACAGTCATGCACAGGATGGGAAGGGGGCCTCGGGGACATGAGGGGTGCAGCCATGCAGGACAAGCCACTGGGACACACAGTGAGGAATCGCCCAATGATAGCTCCTCTGCCCAGATGTGCGAGGAATGGCTGTCGGGACGTGGCTACTGGGAAGAGCCAGAAAAGCAGAGTGGGGACTAGAGAGGAAACTGGACGCACAACTTAGATTTCTCTCCAGCCCTTCAGTCAGGGGCTTGGAGAGGTCTCACACTCCTACATGGCCTCTGAAGCCCTGGTTTAGAAGGGAAAACATGTATCAAAACCTTATCAGGAAAGACCCGAACGGAAAAGTAAAGGCACTCCTGTGCTGCCGAGTCCTCGCTCTGTGAGACATGACCTTCCACGCCCCTTTGAATTCTGTCTGGCCTGCATTTTCACCCCAATCCAGTGGGGTGGGGGAGACCTCCCTCTGCTCAAGGACTTGTAGCGGCCACTGTGGCCCTGACCAGGGGACTGGTGTCGAGCTTTGCGGGCCACTCAGCAGGAAGGATGCCCTGTGAGTGCTCCTGTGCCTGTCCCCACCCACAGGCACCCTCTTGCATGTGTCATGGAAAATGTGATGGCAGGTCTGAGGTGAAAGAAAGAAGAGAATGACAGGGAGGGAAGGAGGAAGGCAGAGAGACAAGAGGAGACAGGAAATATCAGAAATCAAAACAAGTGACCTCAGCGCGCTGGCACAGGGCCACCCTCTGTGGTCACCAGAACACGCACCACTACGTCAGAGCAAAAAAAGAAGGTTCCAGTTCCTACGAGCAACAAGTTTCCCAGCTGGCCCTCCACACGGCTACTGGGACGGGCCCTCCACACGGCTACTGGGACGGGCCCTCCACACGGCTACTGGGACAGGCCCTCCACACGGCTACTGGGACGGGCCCTCCACACGGCTACTGGGACGGGCCCTCCACACGGCTACTGGGACGGGCCCTCCACACGGCTACTGGGACGGGCCCTCCACACGGCTACTGGGACGGGCCATGCTTTAGAAGGAACGTTCTGTTCGTCCTCTTGTCTGAAGTCTACATAATGAAAGGGCTGAGGAGCGGCTGAAAAAGGGGGCCAGAGATTGGTTTCTTTGTATGGACCCAGACACAAGAAGCATCAGGGACCCAAACTGATGTCCACTGAGAGAAATAAAAAAAAAAGACAGTAATTAACTGTACTATGTTCACGGGTTGGAAGACTAGACTGATTTCTGACAAAGAGGCAAAGGCAGTTCTACAGGAAAGAGAATACACTTTCCAACCAATGGTAGTGAAACAATTAGACAATCACGTGCAAAAAAAAATGAATCTCTACCGAGAGTTTGCACCATATCCATAAATGAACGCAAAATAGGTCAGAGACCCACATGTGCAACCTAAAACTGTAAAACTTCTAGGAAAACTTGAAAAAATCTTTGAGTCTTTGGGTTAAGCAAAGATACATATGACACACAAAAAAATTTGATCCATGAGAAAAAAAATGGATAGACTGCCCTTCATCAAAATTATAAACTTGTGCTGTCTGAAAGAAAGTGAAAAGACAGGCTGTAGACTGGGAAAAAATATTTGTAAAACACATATCTGTAAATAATTTGTATCCAGAATATATAAAGGACGCTCAAAATTCAATAATTAAAAAGTTTTAAATGAGCAAAAGATGTGAAGAAATACTAAAGCCGTGCCAAGTACCACCTCCCACTCCCACCCCCGCCACTGCCCCGCCACCGAGCGGTTCTTTGTACCCAACGTGGGTAATGAGGCCCGCCAACCTCCTTGAGGATCCAGTTAAACAAAAGATGCTGGTGGCCCTGGATCCAGGCAGAGGCCAAGGAGTCCACCGGGAGCAGCCCAGCAGGCAGCACTGCCTGAGCAGAGAAGAGACTCCCTCGGCCCTGGCCATGCCGGCTCTGCCTGCCGGGACGCCTGCAGGCCAGCCGCCGAGAGCAGCCTGGGCTGGCCAGCTGGGCCGTGCTGGGAGCAGGAGCAGCAAATCCCGCTTCCTTTTACTGCACCAAGTGCAAGGACACGAAGGAGAACACATCCTCCTTAGCCACTGAGAGACCGTGAGCCCCAGGAAGGAGTGCAGGAGGTGGTCATTTCCAGACACAGCTCCTGGCCTTCAGTCACTCTGGGAGAGAGGGTGGAACGTCGGGGCCCAGGCTGTGGGAGACAGCAGCATCTCTCATGTGTGGGGCACGGTCACTGGTAGTATGTGAGCTAACGGGGACACAGACCTCGCGTTCACGAAGCTGAATCATACCGGCAGAAAGTTATTCCCTTTTCAATTCTTGTTCAGTCCCAAGTACATCATAAAGAAAGTCTCAAATTGGTGGGCTACATTTTTATACCTCTTTAACGCCCAGGTTTGGAAAACACTGAACTGAACTTGTGGCAGCTAACTAGCCAAGATGGGGCAGCCGGGTGGAGACGGCACCTGGGGAGGAACGAGGGCGGCAGCAGGAGTCTGACCTTGGCCTCTGGCAGCCTGCAGCCCAGCCTGGGCCGGCGACAGCGTGGGACTGGGCTGGCTCTGGCTGGAGCCCGAGCTGGTACTGTCCGGGGAGCCGGGGCTGAACTTCTGGAAGCAGGCTCGGCAGCAGCGCTCCTTCCGGCCCCCCGGCTTTGTCGCCACGTAGTTGTTGCAGCAGTAGTAACAGAAGATGCGACCACATATCCTAGGGACCAAGCAAGCATGGGCTGTGAGGATGGTGCTGTGGGCCTTGTGCCATCTGCTCAGCACCAGAAAGGGGCTCTGGATTGGGTTCTAGACGCCACATGGCTCTCGTCACACCTGGCTCTGCCCCCCATTTTAGAATGTGGCCATAAGGCCCATCTGATAAGATTCCAATAGAGCCATCCTGGTAGGGTTAGTGGGAAAATGTTTTGTTTCCTAAGGTTGTGGGAGGCCGGGGGATAAAGTGTGCGGTCCAGACCACCTTCCCTGACACAGGATCCGGGTGTGGCCGAGGCCCTGAGAGAGAGACTCCAGGCCGTGCGATGCTCCCCTCTGCCACCACTGAGACCGCTTTTGTCTGCCCTTCTTTGGGCCCCAGGGGTCTTTGCTCTCTGTGCTTCTCCAGGGACGCTTTAGCCCCACTGGCCTGGGTTCCAGTAACACCCTCCCCCTCCGGTCCCTCAGGCTGAGGGAGGGTCAGGGCTGCTGGTCTGGGTGCTCCACATCCCTGGGGTCCCCTAACTCCACTCACACATCTTTCCCTTCAGGATCCCTGGGTGTCCTGCTATTACCCTGCCTAAGACACCCTCCTCGCCCAGGTCCCTCACAACCAAAACGCACTGTGCTCCTGTGGGCACAGCCTCGGGCCGGCCCGTCGGCTGCCTGCCCTGTTCCGGGCCCTGCCAGGGGCGGTGCTGGCCAGCGTGCTGCCTGCTAACCTGCAGCGGTGCCGCCGCACCATCCAGCTGAACTCCCGCCTGCAGTCAAAGCAGTGGTTCACCTCCGAGTCCCCGAGTCGCTCCTCAGCGCTGAGCTTCTGCTGGAATTCCAGGGCATCAGACTTCTGCCAGAGAGCATCCTTGTCCCTGGGACAAAGCCACATCAGAAAAGAAGAAGGAATCCATGAAAACAATGGAATTATCCCTGATTCATTTTAAAAAACAGACTCCAAATTCCCGAGACACAGAAGGCAACTTCACCTGTACCCTGGAAGCACACCCTCTCTAGGTCTCCTGTCACCCACAGCAGCCCCAGACTCCGTAGGCCCCTCCAATGTGCAGGCCCTTCACTGGCACCGCACACGTGAAGGCACAGAGGTGACCTGGGACGTGCAGAAAAGGCTCTGGCATTTGCCCAGCGGCCAGCACGGACAAGGGTGACACAGCTCAGGCGTCCAGATGACAGTGCAGGAGGCCACGGGAGCTGAAGCTACAGCGTGCTGTTGTGGTTACCCCACAGTCCGTGCTGTGAGCTAAGGACCACGAGCACACCGCCCTCTCAAATCTTAAATTTACACTTATATGGTTCATGGTTCAAGTAACATCTAATCACTGCAGGGGATCAAAGCTTTCCCAGCCTGAAAATCTGATGTGATGTCCGTCACCCCGTGTTCCCCCGAGAGACAGCAGTCACCCCAGGAAGCAAGTCTGAAAGAAGCGGGGCTTTTGAGAAAAGCCTAGCAGTATCCGAATGTGCCCGACACACCAGGGAAGACGCCTACAGAGACAGCCTTACTGCTGCCATTGGTCACTTTTGGGGCTTCCGGCTTCAGACATCGGAGAGTTTAATTCTTTCCCGATGGAACCCCAGTCACCATCCTAAGGCCTCACATGGCCCAGCAGCACCTCAGCCCTGATGACCAACACCAGAGCCACCTCAGCCCTGAGGGAACAGGCTCCGCCCAGCCAGGGAACTCACAGCAACCCCAGACCAACCCCATAACCCCCAAAGCCAGAACACAGAATCGACTGGCTTTCCAAGCACACAAGACATTGTCAGGGGCAGGAGGACTCATTCTTTGGACCAGCATTTCTCCCGGCTGCTCCACAGCTTGTCCTCTGTCCCAGGAGGCCCGGCACCCACACCCTGGGAATGTGGGAATGCCGCGGACCTGAGCTTCCTCCTCACCCATCGGGGGAAGCTGTCTGTGCTCAGAGGTCTCAGGTCTGCAAATTGATGACATGTGGGCAACGTTTTCAAACGTCCACCTTAGTTATAATTTAATATCACCGTTTCGCAACCCCAAATAGGATTAGGTCTAGCATTGCTTATCAATGGCTGCTAACGTTCAAAGAAAGGGCTAATCAGATCGATGTGGCCCTTGAACGCCTCAGAACTACAAGCCAATTCCATGCAGTGTCCTGGCCACAAGTGTGAACCTGAGTCTGAGCAAGCCTCTAGCAGAGCAGAGATCCTGGCTCTGGCTCGCTGATGCCTGGAACCCACTCCCGCTGGGTCTGGGTGAGGCCTGGACGTAGGTATTTTATCTTTTTAATGGCTCTCCAGTGATGCTAATGGGCAGTCAGGGCCGAGAAGCACTGCTCTGACCACCAATTTACAGGAAATACAAAGGCTGGGGGAACATGTCAGATGACCTCACAGGGATACAATCAGCAGAATCCGGGCTATGGGGAAACGACCAGATAAATGACCTGGCTTTCTCAAAAGTAAATTGCAAAGAAAAAGAAAGGTAAGAGAGATGGTGGGGAAACCCATAGACTAAAGAGATCTAAGAAAAATATCGCCATGCAATGTATGGATCTAATTTAGATCCTGCTTAGGAAAATTATAAGGCAATTGAAAAAATTGTGAAACCGAAATCCACTCTCACTAGGTTGCCATGGGCCTGAGCAGAACCTGTACGTGTGTGCCTGTGTGTGTGTGGGTGGGTGGGGGGGAACCTTAACAGAACACAAGCAGGTGGGGAGGGGGCGCATTTCCATGGAGAGTTCTGTTAAGAGCAGTTGCATGTCTTCAAAGAAACACCAACACTCACCTGAGCAGCTCTATCAGCCGTTCCTCCAGGTTCCTCTTGGTCCTCGTCAGGTCATCCAGGTCCGCCAGCATCTTCTGGTCATTCTTCTCCCGGCTTCTCGCCTCCTGGCAGAGTTTGCTGCAATACTCCTGGATTTTTGCCGTGGCTTTTTCAAGTTCCTTCTGGGTCCTGGTGGAGGAGTGGTACGTTCTCTGATTCCCCACTCCTTCCTGCTTCCCCTGGGCCTCGAATAGGGGTCCCGCGGCCCTCCCGGCCTCCCCCACAGTGAAGGAGCCCCTCGGCACTGCCTGCTCACAGGTGGCGCACTCCCCTAGCCTCGAGGACTCCTCTCACACACCCAAGCTCTTCACACCAAACACAAGGGGCATTCTGGAAGAGCAGGTAACCTCAGGCACTCGAGCACCCCAGGATGAGTTGAACTGAGGTTATAGGAGGAGCCCTAGGACAAGGCTCAGGGGCTAGTGCTGGGGAGGGGGAGTGTTTGCAAGAGGAAAAGGAGTCAGGACAGAGGGGCACAGCTTCCTGGAGGCGACCACCTGGAGGAGGACAGTCTTCATGTGTCTTTGTGACTCTACACACAGATCGTGGTGCCGAGCATACAGCAGGCACTCCAGGGGCACGGCCAGATGTGCTACCTGACAGCCCCGCAGAGCGTGCTGGCTGAGCCGCTTTGGCCAGCCCTTGCCCACCCCACGTTCAGCCTGGCTATCCCCTAAGGCAGTGGTTTTCCACGGATGCTCTCTAAACCCCAAGGCCCACAAGATGTTTGTAAAAGCTCCAGTAGACAGGGCTCTGCAGAGACGAACTAATTTGCATCTCATCCAGCCTTTTCCCCTCCAGCATAATGTTGTCAGGAGGTTGTGCACTAGACCCCGTCCACCGAAATGAGTATACACACAGACCACCACGGACTGCTCACACAGTGGATAACAAAAAATCCACTCCTGGGCACATGGAAAATGCAACCTGGAGCAGCTAAAACAATGGCTGTGAGATCTCACAAACAACCACTGTCACAGCGTTAAAAACAACAACCCATCACCAATGTAGACGTTCTATTTACACTGCCAGGTGAGCGTGACCTGGCTAATGGAGCCAGGAGTCAGTCACTGAACATCCAACATGCGCTGCGTCCTCCGCTGGTGGGCCCAGCCTCCAAGGAGGGTGGGAGGAGGGAGAGTAGAAAAGTAAAACCCTCGGCACAATTCGGGTGCCTGCCTTGGGGGTGGAGGAGGCACACGTGCAATTCGGTCCCTGCATCTCCTCCTGCTACACCTGTTTTCATCAGCCCCTGGCAGGACGAGCTGGGCCCCACCACCAGGCGGTGGGCTCGTGCTCCAGGTGGTCCCTAAGCCTGAAGGCGAGGAGGCTCGGGAGGCGCAGGGGCTGGCCACACGGAGGCCCCAACTGGTTAAAAAGCCATGAGGAAAGGGGGAGAGCGTGATGTGCTCTGCACAGACACGGCACCAGAGCGGCTGTGGGAACACAAGCTGGCCAGGGTCCTGGCACACTCGCTCCCTGTCAGGACGAGCTTGGGAAATGAGGGAGAGCTCGAGGCACCTCCATAGCGGGGGAAACACACACACACACACAAACACCAGTGTCCCACAGTAAAACAGAACATATGTCTGTCCGGATATTGTTGATTAAACAGACCTCTGGAGCCCAAAGTGTCTGGGTTCCAATCCTACCATCGCTTACATCCTGTCTGACCTGGGAGGGCAAAGGAACTCTTCTGAGCCTCATTTTCCCCATCTATAAAATGGGAATAAATAATACCACCCTCATTGGACTGTTGAAGGATTAAATGGGCAACTAGATGCAAAGTATTTAAGACGGTGACTGCTCCAGTTCAGGCATTATTTAAGTGTCTGCTGCTTTTATTGCCATTATCATATCCCAACTTTTACTTCCTGTTAGTTTTTCCAAAACACGACGCTACGGACAGAAATACTCCTGCCAGGGGTAAGGAAGTGGAAGTGGAAGGGCCTGCCAACCACAGGCTGTGAGGGGCGACTGCCAGGCTCTCGGCGGCATGCTTCCAGCACAAGCGCTTTCTGGTCTGTGGCTTTTCTTGAAAAAGGACTTGAACTTCACAAGTGGCTGACTTTCTAAATGACTGCACCCAACACCCCTTCCCTGAAGACTGCCACTGGCCACGTGGGTGGGCCGTGTAACTAACCTGTCCAAGTTCTCGCGCAGGGCGGCCCCCTCCTTGTCCTTCTTCAGCACGGCGGCCTGGCACTCGGAGAGGCGGCTGCTGGTGCGGCTCAGCTTCTCTCCCATGTCTGCCTGGGCGGCCTGGCACAGGACGGCGGGGAGGAGATATTAGGCGCAGACGCACGTGTCAGACGCCATGCAGCGACGGCTGTGCTCTCACCATCTGGCTGGTCCCGTCCAACTGGAGGGACTTTTGTTTGTTTTAAAGTGAGGCCAAGAACCTTTGTTCTATTTTTGTGGAGTGTGACACACTCCGATTTGTAATGATGTCCCTTAAGTTGTCAATGGCAACTAGTTGTGGTGGTTGGAGGGGAGGCAGGTGTCAGGATCTCCAGGGTGGGGGTGGGGGTGGGTGGCAGGGAGCAGGATTCAGTGAAAAAGGTCACTGCCCTGAAGACTGCGGTTCCAGCACCACCCCTGTCCCTGCTCAGTTCAGACTGACTGACTCAGAGCACATCTGCAGGGGTGACTAGAGGACAATGTTTTCCTTGCCAGAGGCTGCATGAAAAACACATCTGGCAGCCCTAGCCAGGTGTCCGGGGCGTGAAAGGGACCATGATACAAACTCAGGTTGTCTGCAAAAGTGGACTGATGACCCCTTCAGCTTGGGAATGGGAAGTCCTATGGGGAGCCCTTCAATGGTCCAGTGAGAACCAAACCAGAACCCCTCGCCCCTGATGGGCCCACAAAGTGAGAGGGGAAACGACCAGGTGGAGGCCACCACATCAGTCTCCCCTTCCCAGGTGCCAGCCTCTGATCAGGGCTCCTAGAGGGGCACACCCCGGCCAGGCCTACCTCCAGCTTGCCCACAGCCTCTTTGGCGGCCCGCAGCTGCTGGCCTCGTACCTCAAGCTGGCCCCGGAGGCTCCTGCACTCTTCGCTGGCAGTCTGGAGAGGACGAGAAGGGGATCGCAGAAGTGGGGTTCTTGCTCTGAGACTCCCCAGCCACATTCCCCGAATGGGTAAAAACAAGCTACCTCTCTCTTTCCCCCCAAACTCAGTAAGCGTCAGGCTTCATTGGCAATAAAACTCTTTCCAGTTTACTGAGTGACTTAGCTTGGTCCCCAAACTTAGAATTTCATTTCTGCAAGGAAAAAGTGGCCTCTGAGCCCCATGGAGCTTCATGGGGTGGGGCGACAGGGTAGGAGGCACATCTGTGGAAACATGCGATTTATCACGGGGCCCTTGGAATAGATGACAACAGTCATCCCTGTCCTCACGTTTAACTCCTTTTCTTTGTGCAGCATCAAAGGCACGTGGTAACCGCTGTTCTCATCTATTCCAAGGCCCTGTGGTAACTGAGTGGGTTCCCTCCGACCGCACCTGCTGTCAGAATGGCACCTGAAGGGACAGACACAGGCCTCGAGGCAGCCAGGACTGCTGGCATTCTGCAGTAGGTCACAGAGGCTAGAGCAGGGGTCTCAAACTCACATGCCCCAAAGGGCTGGGTAACTGCATAAAGGATTGCAAGGAAAATACCAGAGGATGCAGGCCCCTTTAATGTGGGCAGTGCCCGCCCAGCTCCTGCTGACCGCTGCCACACTGAGGAGGACGGCATAGGCTTTAAGATCTCTCAAGATTTCAGCCCAGCTGGCGTGGCTCAGTGGTTGAGCGTCGACTTATGAATCAGGAGGTCACATGCCAGGGTTGCAGGCTCGATCCCCAGTAGAGGGCATGCAGAAGAGAGCGGATCAATGATTCTCTCTCATCATTGATGCTCCTATCTCTCTCTCCTCTCCCTCTCTCTCAAAAATCAATAAAAATATATTTTTTTAAAAAAGGATCTCTCCAGATTTTGAAAGAAGTGCGCCCAAAATGAATGTGTAAACATCCTGCTCTTTGAATGGTGACTATTAATTAAAAGTAAAACTGTGGGCCAAACTTGTGTGCCATGGCCTTGAGTTTAGATTTCTGGCCTAAGGCATCATTCCCCAATGTTGGGCCCCTAGCATGTTCCTGCAGAGAGGATGCTGTGAGCTATGATGGCGGGATGGGACTATGAACACCTGGGCCCTCATGTGCCCGTGGCTGAAGGTGCGTCCTATCTCCTCATGAACCCACCAGGTCCTGCCGCAGGAGACAGGTGCAGCCCATGGCCAAGGCTAGGATTACCTTAAGTTTACTCTGGTAGTCCATGATCTCGGTGCTCAGCTGGAACTTGAGGGTGTCAAGCTCCTGGTGTGCGGTTTCCTGAAGGCCCTGGGCCCGCTGCTCGGCCTGGGTCAGCTGGGCCTGCAGGCCAGGCAGTGAGTTAGCTGCCTCCTCGGCCGCCTTCAGCTTTTCCTGCAAGATCTCGTTCTCTCGCTGCAGCCCCGCCACCTGGTGTTCCAAGACCTTGAGCTCCTTGGCGGCCGCCTCTTTGGCATCCTGGAGCTCTTGGACGGTGCAGGCCAACACGCCCTCCATCCGCTCCCTCTCCGCGGTCAGTGCACAGACCTGGATGCCGAGCTCGGCAGTGTCGGTGTTGGCCCGGTGCAGCTGCTCCTGCAGCTCGGCATGCTCCAGCTGGGCTTCCTGGGAGCTGCATTTGGCCTGAGACAGCTCCTCCTGCAGGGCCTGGAGTTCCTCCATCCTCAGATGGGCCTCCTGGGCCCGCTCCTCCTGCAGGGCCCCTTCCTGCTCTGAGCACTGCAGCAGCTCCTGGACATGGGCCCTGTTGAGGGCCTCGTTCTGCTCCTTCAGTTGCTGCACAAGGGCCTTGTGCTCCTGCAGAGCCGCCTCAGTCACGCTCAGCTGGCTCTGCACCTTTTCTCGGTCACCCAGGGCTGCCTGGAGCTGGGCCTTGAGGTCAACCACCTCAGCCTGCACTCGCTGAGCCTCCTCCTGATGGACTTCCAGCTGCGCCTGATATAGGGCCAGCTGGGCAGCTAGCTCCTGGGATGCATTTTCTTGAGGTGGGCCAAGCTCCTGTTGGCCTTTTTTGGCTCTGAGGGTCTCGATCAGCTGGGTCTGCTGCTGGCACTGGCTCTCCAAAGCCCTGAGCTCCCCTTCCCGGGTCTCTGCCAGCTGCCGGCACTGCTCCATCTGCTCCCGCAGCTGCTGGCACTTGGCCTCCTTGCTCTGCAGGGCAGCCTCCTTTTCAGCCATGTGGGCCCTCATGGTCTCCTTGGCCTTCACAACAGCCAGGAGGCTGGCCTCCATCTGGTCACCCATATGCCGGATGCTGGCTTGCTTGGACTCCAGGGAGGCCAGGGAGCCCTGGATGGCTGCCTCCCGCTGCTGCAGGGCCTGGTAATCGGCCTGCAGGGCCCGCAGCTTGTCCTCCAGGCGCTGGTTACGGGCCATCACGCTCTGCAGCTCCTTCTCCAACTCCATGTTGGCCTGCCGCAGCTCCTCCTCCCGGCCGCTCCCCTGCACCGTAGTACCATCCATCGGTCCCTCCTGCAGGGCAGAATCCTGGGGGGTCAGCACCTGATTGCTCTCTGCCACCACGGGCAGGCCTGTGCCTGGCTGCGCAGCCAGCCGCTCCAACGTCCCCACCTTCTCGCTGAGGCGGTCTCTGTCCTGGATGAGCTGCTTCCTCTGCTCCTCCAGGTCACTCACGCGCTGGCTCACCTGTGCCAGCTGGGTCTCCAAGAGCCGCAGCTGCCGTGTCAGGGACCTGGCCTCGCGCTGCAGCAGCTCCTTCTCTTCGCGCTGCTGCCGCTCGACCTGCCTCACCTCTGCCAGCTCTTCCTCCATGGTGCTCATGTGGGCCAGCGACTCCTGCAGCCGGCGCCGGAGCTGGGTGGCCTCCTTCCTCTTCGCAGACAGCTCTTCCTGCAGCGAGGCCATCTCCCTGACGACACGCTCCAGGCCGGCACGGGACTCCTCCTTCAGCTGCAGCTCCCTGGCCAGCTGCTCCAGCTGCGTGCTCTGCTGCCTGTTGAGCTCCTGGACCTTGGTGCTCTCCCGCTCTAGGGCGTGAAGCTTCTCCCCCAGCTGCTGGATCGCCAGGGCCGAGGCACTGGGGTCGAGCTCTGGCTGCCCCTTTGTGTCCAGTGCCACATCTGCCTTCTGCTCAGCCATGCCCGGACCTGGGACATCAGCTGAAAGCTGGTCCTTCCTGCCCAGTGCGTCCCGTGTGGCCTCGAGCTCCTGCGCCAGGCGTTGCAGCATGGGCTCCAGCCGCCGCAGAGCCAAGTGGGAATCCCCCTCCTTCTCCGCGGGGCCTGGCTCCAGGGCCTGCAGGCACCTCTGCAGCTCCTGCACGGTGCTCTGTGTGGCCTGGGTGACCTCCCACTGCTTCTGCAGCTCAGCCGTCATGCGCGTTAGGCGGACGTTGTCCTCGGCTGCAGAGCGGGCCCTCTCCCTCTCCACCTCGAGCTGCTCCCCCTGTGAGGTGACGGCTGCCCGCAGCTCCTGATTCTCTCGGTCCAGCTGCTGAATGCGCTCCTGCAGCTGCTTCTCCCGCACCTCCAGCTGGTCCAGCTCCACCCGCATCTCATCGAAGCCCTCCAGTGCCTCGTTATTCAAGGGGCTGTTCAGGTCAAGGCTGGTGGCCATTTCTTGAGTCTGGAGTGGGGGAAGGGAGGGACACAAAAACATGGCTTTGGGATGAAGCTACGTGGCTATTTGGAAAAGCTTTAGAGTTTAATGAGAACAGAAGTAAAAATATAGCAATTACATGACCTAAGGTCAGTCCATCGAGCTATTCAAAGGACGAGGACCCTTTTGCTCACAGCACCTGACAGCAGCACACCCTGAAGACCAAGGGCCACACATGTGAGCGCCCCGAGACTCAGAACTCGCTGCCCATTCAACTTCCTGTGCATTAGTAACATAAAAATGTTACTAACTTAACTTACATAACTTAAACTACTGTCCACCACTGCACTATGCCCACAGCTCCTGTGGTGATTAGACCACAAAACAGGCTAAAGGATTAGTCGATTTTCTGCTCTTAATGCTGCTTATGTTCATTCCCTTCGTTTTGTTTTGTTGAAAAATTCCAGCAGCCTTTCCCACAGACTACATACAACTCTGACACATCCACATTTCTAACAAAACGACCCAAACTAACCTACCCACTAGCATTTACCGAGCACTTGCTGTGTGAAGCCCTTACACACAGTACATGTGCTCCCGCACCCACCCTCACAACCACCACCCGCTCAGCTATGGTGATTTTTCCATCCCCTTCGCACGGGTGAGAGAGCTGACGCTTCCAGAGGGTCAGGCATCTTCCTGGGGCACAGCTGGCAGGTGACAGTCGGGATTTGACTCAGCCGCTTTTAACCAGAATGTTAACCTGCTTCCTTTCAAATACCTTAAAGCTTGTAAAAGAACTTACTTTTTAAGAGGCCTAAGCTCTATTTGGTCATAAAAACCTGGACTCTAGAAAATACTGGGTGTAACTGAGGGTTCGTTGCTCTGGCCGGAACAAAGGTGTCTGAGAACATCGCCCTGAGCTGCGAGGTGCAAGGACACACCCTGGCTGACACTGTGGCGGGGAAACCCCGGCCTCGCCGGCATTACCTGCAGGTAGCTGCTCACCAAGCTGCTCATGCTGGAGCTCCGGCTGGGGGGTCGCCACAGGTAGGCAGAGGAGCCGGGGGTCAGTGTCCTCCTGCGGGGCACAGAGCAGACACACCTGTATCATAGCAGGAAGCGCGCGCACATGCACGCACGCACGCACGCACGCACGCACGCACGCACACCAGGTTGCGGGGGCGGGCCCAATGCCCAGCCAGACAGAATGTAAGGATGTTTCCACCAAAGGGCACATTCACATGGGTCTGCTGTTAAAAGTTTAAACATGACGGCTTTCCTCCCAGTGCCAACCAACAACTAAGTGAGCATAGTTTTTCCCAATTTTTGGTTTACATTTTCCTTAACTCTTGGTGCCTGCCTCAGTCTGTCTGCTAGTGAGGAACAAGGAGCAGTCAACGTGGTACATAAAGGTCACACTGTGCTTAGGGGCTCATGGTCACTGCTTCACAGACCTGCTTCGAGTCAGGTGGCTGTCCTGGGGAGTTAGGTGCAGGCCCTGCCTCTGCTGCCCACCAGCTGTGTGACTTTGGGCAAGTCCCCCCTCTTTAAGCCCGTGTCCTCAGCGCCCCTCCTGGTGTGGTTGTCAGGATTCAGCGGGATGACGTGTTGAGCGCCATCTTGGTGTAAAAAGTGAAAACGTGGCAACCTTCCCAGGAACCCTTCCACGGATGGGCTATAGCTTCCACTCCCTCTTCCTGCCTGGAAGGCCTCCATAACCCCTAAGAACACGGACGGGAAAAGGCCCACCCGCTCCTCCCCAGACTGGCACACAGTCCCTTAACATTTAAAAACCTTGGCTTTTGCATATGCATTTCCACTCATGCCACCTGGCCAATTAGGTCAGCTTAAGGTTGGAGCCTTCAGATATTTAGTGAGTCACAGTTCAAAAAAGTCTGTGCAATTAACAGGCATAAGAGTGGCGAAGCTTTACGTATTTACTGAGCATACAAAGGTGCTTTGAGTACAAAGGTGCTTTGAGTAGACTGGTGGCAATTTCTAAAACTTCAAAGATCCCCCCCCGCCTCCTGCCCCATCTTTTATACCAAGCAATTCTTTACAATACCTGGCAAATGTCGGCCAGGCCGCGTCCAAGTCGTAGCCCCTGGACACCAGGTCAAACTGAACGTCGGTGAGCTCGTAGAGCTGGCCCACAATGTCAGAGCTCAGCCTTGGCTTCAGAAAGGGGCTTCGGGCATAGTACCAGTCACTGCAGGGAAGCATACAAGGTGAGGTTACAAGAAATGCAAGAAAGGAAAGAGTGAATTCGGTCCTCTCAGCATGGCACTGCCCCGTCCAATTCTAACACAGGCTACTAAGGTAAACAGACAGACAGACACATGCCGCCCCGCCCCATGTGATTTTCACTGCAGCTCCTAACTCCCCTATAAGCCTGCGCTTCACAGAAATTTCTGAGATGAACTAGATACTTATACAGTTATTACTTCTGTTAGATCTATTTCCCCATCACGACCTCCAGGGAGCCCAGATGTGCCTGGCAGGTGCAGTTACCTCAGTGAGGCCCAGGCTCAGTGGGGCTCAAAACCCCAGAAGTGATTCTGCAGACAGGCCAGGGTGACCAGTGCGGTGTGTCCACTCATTAGTGCCTGCACCAAGGCCATGCCACCCCCAGGGAAAACTGCTGGTCAACCTGGACCCACGCTCCTGCTCTAGGACTCAGACTCAGCACGGGGAGCCTGGGGGTGCATTTAGCATCTCCCTGCGCCTCATCTTCCTACACCTGTCAACGCTCAGTGCTCCCTGCCCCCCACGTGTCAAGGACTGTGGGAGGCAGGGCTGAAGAGGATGACAGATGTGAGAGGGCTCTGCTTGTGCCACAAGGACAGACACTGCAGCGCAGGTGTCATTACATTCACCAGGGCCTTTGGTTCACCTGTGAATGGCCGGGGTCAACCCAGAGCTGCCGGCATTTACCTGGTCACTTTGGTGTTCATGAAGCACTGCTGCAGGGTGTCTGCCAGCCTCTGGTGCACCAACGAGTAGCGGATAAATGCTCTTCCTTTCCCCAGAGATGTTCGGAGCTGGAAAAAGATGACACGGGGATGCAGAACTGTTAGCCTAAGTCATAATGGCGCATGTTTGTGAGCACCCATAGATGGCCTGCATAAAACAAACAGCGCAGACAACGTCCCCCAGTTCTACCCTATACACTGGTTTCACTCTGTCCCTCCAAGGACACAAACATCTGGTAACATCATCCCCCAGAGCGAGGCCTGAAGTGAGTCGCCTTCTTCCAGGCCTCCATCCGAGAATAACCTATAGAATAACCTATAGACAGGTTCAGAAAGATGTGTTCACGAGGCTCCAAACACCTGTGGGTTCCACTGGGGTGCCACTGTCCCTCCTCTACTCCATCAGAGTCTCTGGGTTTGGAGTCAGAGAAGAACTGTATGAATTAATTAGGAATATTCAGAATGAAACTTGGAGGCCGATAAAGGACTTCTCACAGCAGAAGTGAGCCTTAGCGAGAGCTGGTCAGCGTGGCTAATGTCTGGCTGTTTGGCGGAAGAGGCCTACAGGGCTTGGCTGGAGCCCTTGTGGAGGGAGGGAAGAGGAGGGCAAAGGGCAGGGGTGTGTAAGGGGACTTTTAAGAAGTTCTAATGACTGTATAACTGCCTCCTCTGCACCCTCATGAAACCGGCAGTGAAGTGCACGTGTCGTCAACGCTTTCCTGGTGGGTTTCTCATTTAGTCAGCAGGAGTCCGGGGTGGGAAAGCAGGGGTGCGTCTGGGTGGCCCAGCTATGCGGGGGTCATGAAAAAGGAGCGCGGTTCTATTTCAGGGTGTAGGGGCTGGATAGAGGGCCTGGTTATGGGACTGTCTTCGAAACCTCGCCCCACCGTAACAAAACATGGTTTCTAAAGGCTTCTGGAAGCTTGTTGTGGAGAAGGAGTGTGCTGGTCAGACTCTGCCAGCTGGGGACACACAGCAGCCGAGATGGACGAGACCTAGGGAACAGCCACAGAAGACATGTGCGACCAGCTGCAAATCAGGATTCATACTGCCGATGGCTGGGCCCCAGAAGGCCAGGCACCGTTTAGCTCAGAGCTATCCGACTTCTCACGGTTGGCTTAAGGAGATGATACCACAACATGAAGTCGTTTTAAATAATAAAAAGGTGTGAAACCTCAAGAATCACAAATGCTGTAAGACGTTTTTCCATGTCAGCTTTGTGGGTTTGGGGTAAAGTCAGGATGCCTGGAGGGAGGTGGTGGCAGCCTGGCCCCTGGCTTTATAAAACCCGCTGTGTCCTGTCTATAGTCCTTTGGCTGTGACAGATGCCTGAGGGGGGGATCTTGATGACATCACTATGTCAAACACTTTTGCCACTGAGGAGTGAAGTCAGAACAAAGTGTTCAGTGGTGAGGGCTGGGAACTCGGCAGCGAGAACCTGGTGCGGTGAAGCGAAGAGTGCCGGCCACATAAACACCCACCCCCCACCGGCCCCATGGAACCGCGTCAACCGCACAGGACAGCCGTGTCTGTGAGCTCCCAGGGAGCGGCTTGTCTTTAGGAGCGAAACAGCCACTGTCACAGCATTTGGGACACTTATTTTTAATGGAAAACACCTGAGTCTTGTTTTTAACCAGGTCTATTAACAGAGTGTATTTTATATACAGAAAAGGAGCTATTTAAGGTCTTTTTAAACATACCTTAGGGAAGAGAACAGTAGTTCCTTTGTATTACAAATGAAAATACTGCCTAGCTATTTTATTTTCTATTTTTTTAGATCCTGGGTCCGCTTTTATGGCCCAATTCCTGAAATTTGTTAGCAGTTAATCAGAACTCATATGCAGTCTACCAGGAAGCGGTACAGCAGCAGTGAAGGACAGGAAGTCTGCAAGGTACACGAGAGCTGATTCCGCTTTACGCCGGGCCATGTGCCAGGAGCCTGATAACCAAGCTGAACGCAGGTTCTGCTCCTGCCCATCGTGGGGCGATGCAGAGCCCAGCGTGAGCCCATCCTGAACCTCTTGAAGTGGTGGATCAGAGCCCTCGACTGCTTTAGTCCAAATGGCTGCCTCCGCCCAAAGGGGCCAGAGGGGCCCAGCAATGCTCTTGCCCATGAACTTTTACCTTCTGGCTTACTGGCCGGGATGGCACTTGATTGTTGATTGAAGTTAACCCAAGTACCAGCAGCCCATCCTGCCCAGTGACATCCCAAGCTCAGTGGTGCCCAGAGAGCAGAGTCCCCAACAGATGAGAGGACTGCACCCTCTGGGAGGGGGCGCCTATGCCAGCCACCAGAAACCCTACGAGGTTTGTGCAAGCAGGGAACACTTTTGCTTCTAGAAGACAGTTTCCTGGCCTTGAACGGTTTGACTGCATTGTGAGTAAAGAATAAGAGCCCGCTAAAGAGTAGATGTAAGCGTTTCATAACCCTGGGCAATGAGGATTAAACTAAATGTACTTCCAGACTTGAGCTGTTGGAGGTCAGCGGTCGCAGGCTGCCGTTGCTGTGAGGAGTGGGAGATGGAGTGCAAGGGAACTCCTAGGCGTATGGAGAGGAGGGCAACACTGAGCACCCCCTCCAGATTTGGGGTGCAGCAAGCACTGCTCTACATCACAGACCCAAGTGGCCCACCAGGCAAGATCTCACAAGACCCTGCGCTACTCGGACATTAAAGACACTGGCAGAACAAACTCTTCCACGTCGGGATCTTTCATGATCTCAGATGTCAGAGGTGCAGCTGGTGGAAAACGCCCAGCACTCATGCCAGCCTATCTGTCATTCTCTATAAGAAGAAACCATCTGGCTCCAGGGCTGGAAAGGAATTCTCCCGGGAGCACCTGACTCTGTGGTCACCTGACTCTGCAGTCTCTGCAGGAGGCCAGCCAAGGAGCACGGTGCTGCCTTTAAAGTATCTTTAAACTTATAGACAAGACACTGAAAAGATGAAATGTTCAAATCCTCTAGGCCTCCTGCTCTAAATCCAGGGGGTCACTTGCTCCCTAATATGTAAAGTTCTTACTCTCAGGTAGACTAGGCTTATGAGAGAAAAAAGAGATTCCTCAGGAGTGGGAGATGGTGGAGAGACAGAAGAGAGAGAGACAGAAAGAGAAAAACAGAGAGATTGTTCTGGAGTTTTGCAAAACAGAGGAGCCACGGCATTCTGCTCTAGGGGCTCAGAACTTAACGTGGGAAGCTGCTTAGCACACGGGCATTTAATGTCTCTTAAGATCCCACATCACTCTCTTCATTTCAAATCTAAGGTTTCTGGAAAACCTGCAGGCAAACAGCCCAGCAAACATGAAGAATTTATCTAAGAAACCGATACTTTCAGAAGGTGCTGTACTCCTCCGGGGGCCCGTGGGCAGCCCACGGTGAGACTAGCCCGCTGTGAAGTGTGGGCTGCGGTCTAGTAACAGGGCCGGCTGGGTGAAGGCTCGTGTGGGCGGCTTCCCTGTGCTGACAATGGGCACTGAGTGTACCTGGGCTGATGTTTTCACTTCACCACTCGTAACCCCACTTCCTCACTTGACTGTCTGCAGCAAAGGTCTCTGTAAAGAGAAGCTGAAGACCGGTGACAGGAAGACGTGGGTCCTTGGCTGCCCTGCTTACCTCCGAAATAGACTTGACGAATCGGATCCCATCGTTGGCGCCCTTCACCTTGGCCAGGCAGGCACAGAAGTAGTCCCAGTAGTCCTTCTTGCTGCCCAGGAGGGTGGCCTTCTCCTTCTGATCGAACTGGGTAGGGAAAGGGACAGAGAGAGGCGGTCCAAACCCACTGCTGTTCATCTCATTAAATGATAAGTAACAATAGCTTCTTGGTTGCCTGGCACTGGGCAAGGCCCTTTATAGGCATTATTTCTATTTACTGTCAAATGAAGGTGTTTTAATCCCCAATTTAGAGATAGAGGATCTGAGGCTGGGAGAGGTTAAGCAACTAGTTCAAGGTCATACAATTATTAAGATTGAGGAATAGAAGCCTGTCCACCCCCCACCCCCAAAAAAGACTTATCTCTTGAAGAGATCTCTGTGCATAGAGTTGGGTGGAAGACCACCAAAGTTTGCTAGTAACAACCTTGACAAAGATATGTAACAACTTATGACAAAGAAATACAAGTGAAAAGTCTTAAGGGCAACATGAAGTGTTAACTAGGTCTCAATTTAGGGAAATGAGTTAGTGGATTTTATCACGTTACTCAAGTGTCAATGTTTTAATACACATACAATAAATTCAAGTAAGTGTCAGCTATGGGTCATTTCAAATCCAAAACCTAAACAGGCTACATGAGAAAAAAAAGTCCATAAATATCTTCACAATGTAAAACAGAGAACAGGCTGAAAGGGCAACGGGGCAGGAATCCTTCAACAGGCTGGGGCACCCCTCCAGCGGGCTCTCATCCTGTATACCTTGGTGGGATGTGACGCTGAAAACTAATGGTGCTCAAAATGTTTGGCATATCTTTCTATAACACAACATCTTATAGCATTTATTTTTCTGACTATAGAAGATATGTTAGGAAATCTGGATTTTAAAAAACAGAATAGATGCCCTAGCTGGTTTGGCTCAGTGGATAGAGCGTCAGCCTGCAGACTAAAGGGTCCTGGGTTCAATTCTGGTCAAGGGCACATGCCTGGGTTGTGGGCTCGAACCCCAGTTGGAGGGCGTGCAGGAGGCAGCCAATCAATGATTCTCTCTCATCACTGATGTTTCTCTCTCTCTCCTTCTCCCTTCCTCTCTGAAATCAATAAAAATAAAAAATATTTTTTAAAAATAGAAAAGATTATAATGCCTAAGATTAACTTCTGTTAACATATCAGTCCATTTCCTTCCTGTTGTAGTTGATGGACTTTTCTGCATCTGCAGAGTTCTCTGGTCTGTGCACTTGAACCAGCAGACACAAGCATTAGGCTGCGAGTGTGCGGAGAAAAACCTCCCTGGGCTGACCTCAGAGTGGGGACCAAGCGTCCATTTCCAGCCTGCTCCTGGGTGAGCTGGTGCTGCTGGCCTACAGACCACAACACTTTGGGCAGGAAGGCTCTAGCACAGGCCACTGGATAACCTTCAGAGGCCCACATGCTCCTGCAAAATGTGATTGGTGGGTACACATATGCATGTCTGTTTGGGAACAGATTCCGTAGCTTTCACCTGATTTTCAAAAGGGGACGTGACTGCCCCAAATTAAGATCCCTGCTATACACGATCCTTGCTACCTGCCTTAAGTTGACCTAAGTCTCTAAAGAATGTTCTGGATTCCCAAATCATCCTAAGGGGCAACTTGCCAAATCCCCAGAGGATGGCACTTGGAGGCCCGAGCTCTCGATGGGGACTGCTCTGACCTTCGGTCTAACCAGGATGGCCTAATGGCTCCACTGAGCTTTCTGGACCACGTCCTCAAAGCTGATGAGTCACCCATCAGGGAAACAAGACAACAGAGCAGAAATCAACACGTTACAGAGCCACTTACTTGAAGGAGGTACTCAAGTTTGTAAGAAAACTTATGCAAGTTGGTGCTGTCATCTGTGATGGGTTCCCCTGCTTCCTTAAATTCTTTGCTTAGCTCTGTCACAGCATCTTTAAGACAACAAACAGGAACACATAACCAGGTGGAGGCCAACCTCCAGGAGACAAGCAGGATAACCGGGAAGCACGAGGCGGCAGTGGTCGGTGATGGCAAAGCACCTCACAACAGTGAAGTGCTGTATCCACATCCAGGGACGTAAGGCCAAGCCAGAAGGCACTAAGGTGTCCCCAGAGCCCACAGGCACCTTGCAACAGCTCCCTGGGTGGGCATTTTTCTGGGCCATCCCTGCAGGCCCACCATGCAGGCCTCGTACTGCTTGGTCAACAAATGTTTGCTGTGTGGATGAATCATTGAGCAGTCCCCTGACACTGGCTGCCCAAATCTGCACTGTGTAGAAAGCCTTGTCCTTCGTTCTGGCCATGTTTCTGTGGTTCTTCACTATCACCTCACCGCTCAGTACGGGGAAGTCCAGGCTTCAAGAAGACCCAGAATGTGCAAAAAGTAACGTGACAATCGCAAGAATGACAACAGTACCTGCTTCTGTTAACGGGGACCCAGCTAGAGGCCAGGCCTTTGCAAGTCTTTCCCCTTTAATGTAGCCATGTGAGGCAGGAAGTGCCTTATTTCAACAAATCTAAGATGCAATTGATTTTAAGATGACCCCAACGTCAGAGCTGTTAAAACGTGAAAAAGAGTAAGGACCATGTAGAATTTTACAGACGGGGAGCTGGCAGAGAGGTCAGATCACTGCTGTACACTGAGTGCTTGGGGTGGGGGTGGGGTGGCAAGGGCCTTCCTTCTGCACCCTCAGGCTCAGTTACTGCTCCTGGCGATGCCTAGGAGCAGCAGGCCCACAACCGGGAGTTCGGAGTTCCGGGAGTTCGTCCAGGATAGGTTACCTGCCCACTGCCGGCAGGCGAGACAGCAAAACAAGAAAGACCGGTATCTGGTCTTCCTGCTCAGAGGGAAGGAGAATATTCTTCCCCCTCTCCATCAGAGAGAGCCCAGAGACGCATGCTTCAGCCAAGAACACACACACACACACACACACACACACACACACACACACACACAGAAACCAGGCCCGGATCTGGAAAGGAGTATTTGATTTTGTTTACAGAGTGCCCTTACAGTGCCCAGAGAGGAGGGCCCGTGGGCTCTCCCAGTCCTATAGGATGGACAGCTGAGCCCCGAATATTTCAATACGTTGTGTCCTGAGAGCTCCCATCAATGTCCCCACCCCCCTCGTCCCTGTGTGAACACAGATGAAAGGGCTGAACTTCAACCACAAAAGCAAAAGCAGTCACAGCTCCCTCCACACCAAACCCGCATGCCGGGCGGCCTGACCGTACCCTGCAAATCACGGATGATCCTCTGGAGCTGGCTCTCCGCGCTGGGGGAAGCCATGGCGACTGGCTACAGGCCGTGGTCTCGGCTGTGCCCTCCTGCCTGGGTCCGGTCAGCAGAAGTCAGACTCCATGGTGGCACCTGCACGGGAAGGAAGCAGCAGTCAGACACAATGTACAATCAGCAGAGGGATGCTGCTCTGAGCACAAAGGTGCCCCGTCTGGGCATCTTCCTGCAATGAGGAGGGCTTGGCCTTTCTGTGTGGGCCTTGCTCTGTGGGCACCCCCTGGTTGGCTTCTGACACACTTATACTCAGACACAATGACCGGTTTGGGGCCTTAAAAAAACACCCAACAAGGCCTAGCCGGTTTGGCTCAGTGGATGTAGCGTCGGCCTGCGGACCAAAGGGTCCCGAGTTGAATTCCAGTCAAGGGCACGTGCCTTGGTTGCCAGCTCCTCCCCGGCCTGCCCTAGTCAGTGCTCCTGTGGGAGTCAACCATCGATGTAGCTCTCTCACAGCGATGTTTCTCTCTGTCTTTCTCTCTATCTGCCACTCTCCCTAAAAAAGAAAAATCAATGGGAAAATATCCTCAAGTGAGGATTAACCAAAAAAACAACAACCAAAAAACAAACAAACAAAACCAAAAACATCAGCCAGATAGCCTGGCCTAGCCTCTCCTAATGGGCCCTCTCAGACAGCCCGGCTTCACTTTCCACCTTTAAAAATGCCTCCCAGTGGCTCCCTCACACCCCGAAACCTAGGCCAGAACTAGTCCAACCCACCCCGCTCACTGGCCTGCCAGGCCTCTGGTGCCGGCTACCACCAGACCCCTAGCTCCCAACATCCTCCCCAGCTTGCTTTCTCGGAGGGCGGCTCTGTAACCTCTGGCCAGGAGCGGTGGGCGAGACAGGACACGTACCCTCAGCACTTCTGGACCAAGAAGCCTGGCTTGCCTCTCGGGCGGGAGGTCTGCAGCCCGGATGCCCACAGTCCAGCTCTGCCTGGGTGGGCAGACACTGCTGGGCCTTTCCCCAGGGGCCTGCGCAGCCCTCAAGGGACACTTCTATTTTAAGCTCGGTTACTGTCCTCTTGCGGCTGGTGAGTCCTGAGTTACCAGGCCTACTGGGCAGCTGCTGAAGTGATTTAAGGACACTGTAGAGGCTGAACCCAACAATGATGGGATCTGAGCAGCACTGGGAAGAGGCCTGGGCATGCATGTGGACACTCCGCTGTCCTTCTTTCGGAACCTATAGCTCTTCCTTTAGATGTCCCATGCAAAGGTGGAATGATTGCTGGCACAGCAGCTGGCAAGAATAGAGGTGCCCGTAGTAGCAGCCACACTAAACGATGCTGGGTCCTGTCAGGCACTTTACACATGTGATCATTTAATTCCCACAACCGCCCGAGCGGGGTAGATAACACACAATGGAGAAACTGGCATTCAGGAGTCATGTAACTTGTCTAAGACCACGGGCCAGCAAGGAGTGGACATGGGGTTTGAACAACCCCAGTCAGTCTGATTTCAAACTAGACTTTCAGCTGAGACACTCACTACAGCGAATGACCAACCACTTCCACTGGCTTCTAGGAACCACCCTGAACTCCAGCCACTTCCCAAATACTGTGCCGCTACCCCAAGTGTTTCTAACGCGTGCTGGCCCTCACTCTCCCGCCACACCATCCCCTCATTGCTCCAGGAGTCAAGGCAAGAAGATCCTGGAATAGAAATGATCCCAACCTGAGCTCCTACAAATATTTACGTAAGCATTCCGGTGCCAGCCTGCGGTGGGAGGGCCTGTCACAGGCCGGTATGCCAGGCCTATTTTTAACTAACGAGGTAGGGCAGCTGTGACTCAGTGAAAACAAGGCCCAGAGAGGGCTTCTCTGGCCCGGGAGGAACTAGACGGGCGCATACTTACTCACTCCCAGTAACTCATGCCACGGAGCCCCAGAGTCAGGGGATACCGAGAGGACCCGCCAAAGCCCCCCAGCAAGTGCTGGCGCCCTGCCCATCACAGACACCAAACTGAGGTGGGAGTGGTTTACAAAAGGCCAGACCACCCAGCCCCATCTGTCCAGGTCGCCTGCTGAACAGAGGCTGAGCAGGGAGCAGCCAGGGCCTGGAGAGAGCCGAGCCCAGGCTAGGCCAGACCTCCACAGGGGCCCTGCTGCCCAGGCCCCAGGCTCTGTCACGGGCCTACTATGTGTGGGCTGGGGACACAGAGGCAGGCAAGGCACAGGCCAGCCCTGGACGGGCTTGGCTGTGCACCGAGGAGACAGACAGAAAAACACCCAGATATCAGGAGAGGACAGAAGAGGTCCATGCCGACATCTGGGTAAAATGTTATGGGTACTCGGCAGTGAAAAGGCATGAACCACAGATACACGTAACAAGTGCTTTCTGCTGAGTGAACGAAGCTGGACTGAAAAGGCTACATGCTTTCCGATCCATGTTGCGTGTTCTTGCAAAGGCAAAAACACTGGGGAGACACCAGATCAGTGGGTGCCAGGGGCTGGGGTGAAGGGAGGCTCTGACTACAAGATCATGTAGAAATTTGGGGGGCAATTCTGTTCTATCCTGACTGTGGCGGTGGTCACCTGACTGTAAATATCTGATAAGCACGAGCTGCGGTGGGACCCGGGGAAGGGACAGTGCATTCTGCTTGGGGAAGGGGGAGGGTGGTGGACACTGTGATGGCAGCCGTGTCGGGCCAGGCCTGAAAATGAGCAGGTCTTCAAAGAGACACAAGGTGGAAAGGCGCCAGGGAGGAGGGTCCGCGAAGCCTGTTTCTCTACCGAAGTCCCTCTTTTTTGCATGCTGTCAACACGAGAGCCTTGCAGCTTCTGGGAGGACTAATCTCAGCGGAAGATGACTAATACCCCAAGAGTCCTCAAAGGAAGCCTACTGGGCCTGGGTGTTTATTCAAAGTAGAGGCAAGGCTGGCACACCTGGGAGAGGGCGGAGCTTGGAAGGGCGTGAAAACGGCAGGTGGAGTAAAGCTGGCAGGCTCAGGCCAGGACAATGCTTGAGCTATACCACCAGCTGCATATCCTAGAAACCAGCCCTCTCTGGAGTCTGGCAGGAGGGAAACAGCGTCTGCAAACCAAACCGGCACCTTGGCGTGACGAGCCTGAACACAGACAGAGAGAGAGACATGCTCCTTCAGGACTTCTTGGCGCTTTGGGGAAGCTGCCCTTGTGTGGGCCCGAGCCCAGGCCTTCTCTGCCTGACCCAGCAGTGTGCTCAGTGGAAGCCAAGTTCCCGGGTCACGGGGTGAGCCGTGCCAGCTGCCAACTACCTGAGCTGCTTTTCCAAATAGCCTGCGTCACCGTCACCACCAAGCTCGTGAGCCCTACGAACTGGCTGCTGGGCCTGTAGGTCGCAGTGGGCTTCCCACCAAGGCTGCGGGTCACCACCTCACACGGTTTCGGGAAGTCAGAGCTTCCTTGGAAGACACGACATGGTTACCATAGGGATGCTGGCTCCATGGACTTAGCATTTTGCCTTCCCTGTTCCTTAGTCTGAGGTCATTAACCAATGAAAGACACAGAAAGGGGCAGGGGCACTGTCTCTCTCCAAACCGCGGTCAACTTCCTGTGTCTCTAGATAACATTGCCCTTTGGTTGAGGGATGAAGCTTTTTATGGTTTTTTTTTGTTGTTGTTTTTTTAACTCACACCATTTCTGGCTTTTCCCCACACCAGGAACCAGTTCTGACAACAACTGCATGTCCCACAATTCAATTCACTTCTGACACTAACTACTTGGGGATACATTGGATCCTCTTGCCAACAACTAAAAATTATGTTTAAGCTTAGCCAGAATGCCTGAACACATCCAATCTTCTGAAAGAGGAAAAGGGACTATATCCACTTTAAAAAATTATTTTAGAGGTAAATGATCTTCCACCACCTCGAAAATTCCTCCTATTCCTGCCCAGAAGCCCTAAATACTTGAACAACAGACACAGCAGTTTAGTCCCAAATCAAGATACAAAGACTGACTCACATAAACTTATTTATACTATGGTGCAAATGACTAATAGTTATATTGCCCAGAAATGGGTTCTGGCAGGGGCAATATAGTGTTTGAATAGCTACATCAGGAAAGAAGAATCAGAAGGGTCCAAGGAGGAAAAAAAAAAAAGGAGAAGAGGAGGTTTGGGGCATGAAAGGCAACCATGCCCTGCTCTCAAAATTTGTCCTATTTGTTCAATAACAAGTACTGATAACAACAACACAATAACTAAGAACTGACCCTGAGAGGACACCGTCCAGTGGGGCTCCTCTCACTCTCAAACAAGGCGGAACACACCAGTTGTCAATCCCACCCAGACCAAGAAAGGATGTTACGACGTTCCGATCAGTCAAAGCAGAAAGCCTTTCTGGAAGAGCCCACTGCCTTGGCCTGGTTCAGCCATCTATGGAAAGGGGGGCACTAGGCAGGTACCTGCGGCTTTGAAGGCCCCCGGTTCTGCTGGCTCGGCGGCGCTGAATCAGTTGTCGGCAGTCAGGCTGGCCTCACCAGCTTCAAGAAGGTGCCTGGGCGAGTGCTCAGCAGTCTGTCAGAGGCTAGCTCAGAGCAGACATTGCGGCACACGTGAGCAAAGGCTCCTTAGGCAACCCCACCCCTTAGACCTATAATTAAAATGTTGACCCATTGTATGCCTGGGTCATCTTTCCCAAGCACACCTTCTTGCTTGCAATCTTCTCCTTTTCTTAAAGGGAATGAAGACTTAAGACTTTGTCATCACTTCTTGAACCTTCTCTTGCCCATCCCCCAGCAACAATTTCAGGTTTCTTGGTCACCTGTCCTGGAAGACACACAAATCTGGCCCCAATTCCTGCCCACTGACCCAGGAGAACAGGGCGAAGAGAAACCTGTGGATGGGGGTGGGGGGGGGTGTTGCTTCTGGGCCTGGGGGAAGCTGTCTTTTTTTTTTTTTTTTTTTTTTTTTCCAGGAAGGTGAGCAGCTGCTCCCAGGAAGGGCTACCCATCGGTACTGGTACTTGGGGCTGCAGGGCCATCGAAGGCCAGAGAAAGCATCCGGGAGGCCACAACAGCATGTGCGTGTGAAAATCTGGGCAGTTTCTGGGACAGCTGCACAAAAAAGTGAGGACAAGCTGGCGCACCTACCCCTAACAGCACAAACCCCATGCAGGTGGGAAACAGCATGCTCCCAAATTGTACCCTGGGAGCCGGGCCGGCCAATGTTGAATTACGGACCCAATCTCTGGCAGAATATACTGTACCACTAAACATGGCCTTGAGGAAGACAGCAGGTAACCCATATGTGCTAACAAACCTCCTGCCAACCAACTGCGTTTGCTGGGTACCACTTTTCAGAGGCAGGCCTGATCCAGGATGGGGGGCTACAGCTGTGAACAGGCTGGTGGAGTCCCAGACCTTCAAGGAACTCATGCTCCATGAGGGAGAAGCAGATAGCATGATCAATCACGCCTCCTGCACAAGCCTATAGACAAATAAAGAGGCCTCAGAAGCACTCTGATGAAAACAGGTGAACCCATGTAGCAAACTCTACTTTGCTCACGATTCTAAGCCCCTACTGCAGGGGGACTCGCCTCTTTTCCACTCTGGTGGCCATCTACCAGTCCAGCAATTTCTTGTTTAATCTGTCTTTCCCACTTGTCTGTAAGCTCCACCGCTATTCATTATTTATTCATCATTTCCCAGGCACATAGCACAGTTCTGACACATGGAGGGCCCTCAATCAATTACCTGTTGAATGAATGAATGAATGAATGAATGAATGAAAACAAAACAAACCACTGACTCTTGCTCCACAAACCAAATTAAACTTTAGGCATAGAAATGTACTAGAAATGTAGCGACATGTAACTAATGATAATTATCCTTCAGTGGTGGGAAACAGGTAAATCTGCCCCAAAAAATCTATTTCTCTGATTTTTCGATTTGCCTTTATTGAGCATAAAATACTTTTATGTTGACTAAAATAATGCATTTAAAAAGTCAAGTTGTAATGCAGACAGTATATCATCATTATTGTGGCAATACTATAGTTATTACTCTGAGAATGAATGGAATTATGTAATTTAGGGATTGGATGGATTAGGTGTGTCTACAGGAGAGTGTGTACCGCAGCTCTGACCCAGAGGCATCCTTACCCAGAAGCCTCCATTCCCCCACCCAACACAATAATAACCATGGCCACTACCACCACCTCCCCATTCACCCAGCCTTCCCCAAGGCCCTCTCCTTCCTCCACTCCTGGAAGCTTAGATCTGGAACCATCAACAGGAGGAACACTACGGGGGGGGGGGGGTGGTGTGGAAGGTATTGATGGATCTGAGTTAGGTTGTGCTCCTTGGGTGACAAGAGCAGCAACGTGGTTATGGAGGTGGGGGAGGGGTGGGCTATGCTGGCACATAGGAGGGGCAAGCAAGAACTAGGACTGTGGGAGTTGTGGCAATGGGCAAGAAAGCGGTCTTCTCTTATCAGCTGTAGCTGAGTATCGCCAATCTGGATGCTCTTCAAATTAGAAATTGGACTAGTCATGTGAAATTTCCATTACCTATCATGCGACGAATAATGCAATCAAGATCACACCACGATTGGGTGAGAACCATGGTACGTTTCCCTCACCAAACTATTTTCAGGCAATTTTAGCAAATCTATTTGTCCTAGGGACATTATTTGACCTCCTCCTACCTTGTGTGTGTGTGTGTGTGTGTGTGGTGGTGGTGGTTTTTAAATTTGTTTTCTTGGTACAATGTGGGGAGGTGATTCTTCACCTTCCTTCATGGAGCTGGGGAAAGAGAACAGATATCCTCAGTGGCTAACTTTGGCTGAGGCCCCTTCTAAGAGCTGCACCTCCCTGACCAAGGCTGCGGGTTCAGCTTGAGGAAATTCCTTCCAGCTCTATGTTAAATGGACACCACCTCTGGTTCAGTTGTCCATCCATCCTGGACCTCTTACAGGGATTCTCTTGCCCTACCCCTCTGCATACTAGTGACTTGCTTAGAACGCTTTTTCTGTTTCCATTTTATTATTATTTTTTTAATTGCAAGTATGTCCCTAAGAGTTTTCTGCCTCCGGCTCAGGGTGCACTACCTACATCCTCCCATGGTTTGGTCGAACCTGCCCCTGGCTCCCTGAACCAGCTGCAGGGCCACAGAGCTGTAACCAGACCTCAGGTTCTCCTTAAATCTGTCCTCAGAACTACACTGATGTACACACCCTCGTCCCTGAAAACAGGATCTGGCCCAGCTACAAACAACTGCTTGGTGTCTTCTTTCTAATGCCACCCAGAACTGCATGAACAGGAAGGACCACTGGTGGTCACTACAACCACCAGGCTGAGCGGCTTCAATGTGAGGAAGAAGGGAACATGCCTCCTGCACAACTCGGCACCTCTCTGCCATCTCCATCTTCTAAAAGCCATGGAGCCCATGCGCTCTGAGGGTGACCCTCTTAACAGGGGGACAGTACAGGGACACGAACAGCAAGGAGATAAACACAGATCCATGGAAACATTTCAACAGCCACTCTACTCGTTTATTCAGTTGCTCAAACAGAGGCTCTTATGCCAACCAAGAGCTTAAAAACGAAACGAAACAAAACAAAACAAACCTGGCACTGAGATGACAAATAGAGAACATTGCTTATCTTTTGAGCAAGACAATGACATTCAGCCACTAGGTGAGCAGATGTCGACAAGGCCAAACTCCACTCATCTCTGCTCACAGGCGGCTTCTGCCTAGTTACAAGACACCAGTTCACGAGCCTTACCTGCTCTGCCGACGGGGGCTGCTCCGGTGAATGAGGCACCAAACTCTGAGTTCCTAGCGGTGATTTTCACCAGGAGATCACAGCCAGACAACACCCTTCCTCTGCCTCAAGTTTAAAGGCATTCTAGTCTTGACTCACCCAAGTTGTCCTTGGAATCACCAGAAAACCCATCAACCAAGAAAGAGGGAAGAGGAGGACGGCCAGGAGTGGTGGGCGGCTGTGTGTTCTGGTGGCAGCTGCCCACGGCCTCGGTGACCAACACGGGTCAACCTCACCATCTGCTCTGGCTTGGCTGTTGAAGGGTAAGCAGTTTACCACTCCAAATGGGCCTCTCCGGGATACAGATCACGTCAGGCCAGTTCATTTTAAGACACAGCAGAGGTGCCAGAAGCTCAAAATACATAGGAGTTGCCCTTAGTAAAAGGATATTTACATTTGTAAGGGCAATCTCCATTTGTAAGGGTGTTTCCACCTCAGGGGACCAGGCCGGCTTTTGCCAGCACTGGAGAAGGCAGGAGCTTAAATCTGCATAACAACCTCACCCTGGGGGACCATGCTTTCCCCAGAACGGACCCCCCACCCCCAACATCAGCTTTTGTCTTTAGCTGCAGGTGGTATTTAAGGTGTTGGCTCCCACCATTTTGGTGAGTTACACAGTTCTCCCTGGGTCTCTCCCTTGGAAACGTGTGATTAAACTTTAATTTGCTTTTCTCCTGCTAATTTGCCTCGTGTTAATTCGACTATTAGTCCAACCAGAAGAATCTTGGAGGGTAGAGGATAATTTTTCCTCCCCAACATCTGCTCTAAGTGGTTCCTCTCATCACAAACATCTGTGGGCGCCATCCTGACCCAAAAGGTCCAGGCTAACAGCGTGGCTCCCAAACCCTCACGGGTGCCCTGAAACCAGCCACAAGGAGCAAAGACCATCCAAGGAGCCGCTAGAGGACAGACCCCGAAGCACAAAAATCACCGACGTCTAATATTAATCATAGAATCTAACAGGTGGGTGTGTGTTCACTATGCAAGTCTCTCAAAGATTCTGTGTGTTGAACTATTTTCCGAACAAAAATCCTGGAGACAATAAAAAAAAACAAAACTAACTGAAGCAGAAAACCCGGTTCCTAAAACAGGAATCATTTAATCAAAGAAGGCCACACCGCCCAGCACGGAGATAATGAACTCTTGCTTTCCGGGGTGAAGATAATAATGGCCCCACACCCGGTACAGGGCATTCAATCATTTATAAGCAGTTCTTGTCACAGAAAGGGGAGAAGGGGTCGAGCGCGGCCCACTTCAGAAGGTGGGAGCCCTGAAAGCAGGAAACCTCAGCGCGACAGCGCTTCCCCGCCTGCGGCCCCCGCATCCGCGTTAGGCAGACGGCAGGGAAGTTAAGCTTGCTACGGAGACGGAGAGGCCCGCGGCGGCGGGAGGGCAGCGAGCAGATTAAGGCCTGATCCTCTGCCCTCAGAGCCCCTGACCCATTTCTCTGTCGGAAACGGAAGCTGCTGTGGTAAGACGAGCAGAGGGGCAGAGAGGCTGTGGCCAACACGGGCGGTTTCACTAAGCGCTCTATTTTTTTTTTTCCCCCCTGGGAGGGCAGCCAATGGGAACTGTGAAGAGTGACAAAAGGCATCAGAAGATGCATTAACAGGCAGCCACGTGGTTAATGTGTCAACCACACATGATTTCTTATAAAAATAATAATAAAATTCAGCACCCTTTCTCCATCCCCCAGCCGAGGTTCTGCTCAAGTGCGGAGCAGCCACACCAGAGACAATCCACAAACCCACAGGTGTTTCAGCAAGGACGGCCTGGGGCCAACCTGAGATCCTGTGTCTGGGCACAAGGGGCAGTGGGTAGAGGGCAAAGGGCCGTGATCTGAGGATGGATGTCTCGGGATGAGCAAAGCAACCTCTTAGGGAAGGAGGGGAGACCAGGGCAGCAGTGGAGTAGCGCGAAGTGAAGGGTCTGGGCAGTCCTGGCCCAGCTGAGCCAGGAACTGGCTTCTTAAGGTCAGTGCCTTGGACAATGCAAGCTGAAAGCTGGGGACCTCACCCCGCTGCGCCTAAAACATCCCAGGCTTGTTCTGAGACCCCCACCAGGTGGGTTCCTCTGCGGCCCCTCGGCCGTTGGAGGTCTTGGAGCTGGTGTTGGGGGGGTCTGTCTTTCTAACTGGTCACCAGAGGCAGCGTGGGCTCCAGGGCTAGTTTCACCCGCTGTGGACATTTCCCAGGCCCGCTGGACAAGGTCTCGGGGTCTGCGGGACACCCAAGAGGGGTGGGAACGAAAAGGGCAACAGGTGCCTTGAAGTTTTTCGCTCCGGGGCCGAGAGCAGCCTGGGCGCCCCCAGAGTCCGGCCGGCCCCCCGGTGGCACTTACGCGCTAGTGGGTCCACCGCTGGGCAGAACCGAAACTTTCTGGGGCCAAGCGGAAGACTGCGGGAGCGCGGCGTAGACGGCCATGATACGCAGAGCCCGCCACAAGCGGGTGCGGACTACAACTCCCGGCATGCTCCACAAGCCCGAGGCCTACAACGCCCATCGGACCCCAGGGGCATATGGGCTCAGACTACAACTCCCAGCATGCTCCGCAGAGCTGAGGTTGACAACAACTACTTGCATCTGCCTTGTAGGTTAACGTTTTCAATCTCCGAGGATACACAAACCACGGTGTTGAGATCTTTCTCGAAAGCAGCCCCGTCCAGGTGTGACTTTTGAGAATTTGAAATGTGGCTAGTTTGAGTTGAACTGTGCCTGTGTTGTAAGTGCAGAATACACTTGAGTTCCAAAGACTTAGTGTGGAAAAAGAAATTCCGAGCAGAAAGCAGTATCATTCCCTCTGTGGTCCTTGTTCAAACACAGTTGGATTAAGAGATAGGAAAAAGCCCTGGACTTGGAGACTGAGACTTGGGTATTAGGCCAGAGGAGAGATAGGGACAAAAAACTGAGCCAGGGAACACTCAAGACAGACTTGGCCTCGGACAATTTTGCCTAAGGCCTAAATGGAGCCAATTTTCCACCATCCTGATTCACACAGGATTTATTTCACACTTTATCTCCAACCCTTCTCCTGTGTCCCTCCCTTCACCCAAAATCCTAACCCAGTTCCCCCCATAAGCAGAGAACTTTAGGAATCCTATGTAATGATCTTGAGTAGAGATTTATTTGTGCATATGATACAATGATTTTTTCTGTTTTTATTAGATGATTGCAATAGTAATTCATATTAGTCTGGGCCGAATGATTTACAAAGCAAGTAATTTACACACATAACCTCATGTGCTCCTCCATTGTGTGAGTAGAATCTGTCTTTGTGTGGTTGATATACAGTTTTACAAATGAGGACACTGAGGCTCTGAGAGATCCAAGGTCACAGTGAATGAGTAAAGAGCTTGGATTTGCGGTTTGGGTCCAGGGTTCAAATCCCAAGAGACTTCTCAGCCAGTTTACTTTGGGGGTCTTTTCTACTGGGCTTTCCATGTTTGTGGGTTTCTTTGTCCCATCAGAGGCAGCTTTCACAAATGAAAACCACGGGAATTCAACAAACCAGGTGATGCCTGGGCTGGTGGTTTCTGGAGAAGAACCCATGGGAAGCCTATGCATGGTACCTGGAGTTGACTGGAAGATGTAATATAAGCAAGAGTCAGAAGAGGAAATGGAAGTAGAGAAAAAAAACACACACACCAAAAAGAGAGTCTCCTTATCCACTTACTCAACCAACCACACATATTGTGGTGCACCAAGGAAGGTTCTAGATATGCAACACAGATTGTGCAGTCAAGGAAGTTCCGCTCTGGCTGGGGTCATCTGAGGTCTGGGGCTGCCCTGGGCTTGGAGGCTCGTTCCTATATGGAGATCAGCAAGGTTCCTCTCCTCTTGATTATGTTTGAGGGAGTGTGGAGGTGGAAATGCTGTGAAGAGGATCTTCCTTAGGTACCGCTAGGGATTTTATATGTTTCAGGTATGGCAGGTCTGCAGCCCTGTGACCAGGGCATCATATTTCAACTATTAGGGGAGGAATAGGCCCACAAGAGTCCGGTTGAGGTTGAACAGTGGTTTTAGTGGGTGGAGGGAGGAGAAAGCAGGAGGTTGTAGCTGATGAAGGGTGTGGTCAAAGAATGTAGAGTACAGTCCCTGGCCTCACCCACACTCCCTTTCTGATAGGGTGTCCCTCTATCTTCCAGCTTTTACCTTTCTGTCTCCACGCCTCTTTCCTTGGATTCCCAAGGAACTGGATTAGGAAAAGACTATTGATTAAAGGTCACTTTAAGAGCTAGTCTATCGGGAGTGCCAAAACATCACTAGAAATGAAGAGATGGACATGATTGTATTTCATGAAATGCTCCTAGGGATATGGCTGTATGTGTTGAAAGAAATACTTAGATATGCATCTTGGGATTTGAAGGAATGGGATGGGGTAAGGAGACAGTGGATCAAGCCTCTCAAATGTCATGCTCTATGATGATATAAGACCCCTTAAGCCTACCTTCTAAGAAGAGTGGGTTCAAAACCCATAGAGCTTTGGTTTAGCCAAGTGGGTGTATGATCTGGAATCCTCTGTTTTTCTGCTCCCTGGCCTCAGCCTGCCACCTAAATAAAAGTTGAACAGAAGGTAAGTAATACCAGTTTAAGGAGGTGCCAAATTACTGGCCTGATAGAAGCCCATAGGCTTAGCTCAGACCTGAAATCATCTCATCATCTCCTTCCTTAGGTGGTGAGCTATTTCTTCCATAGGTGGTGGGTGATGGCCCCACCTATTGGTTAGCTAGTCCCTTCACATGTGCACCACCCAGCCTTTTTCAGCAGGTGTTACTGACCAATTCTTAAAATTAGACCTTCACTCTTCCCAGCAAGGTCAATGTCCTCCAAGGCTGGCCTCCCAATGGCACCTAGATTATTGAAATGATAGCTGGAACTGAAGGGGGAAATGCTTTATAAGCTCTCCAGGCTCCAGCTGAGGGCTGTATTAGTAGCTACTTTACTCAATAAGCATATATTGAGTGCCACAGTGACTCTGCAAAGTCCTGCTCAATGAACTGTGGAAGATTCTGGAATTCCCATTTTCAAGGAGTTGTACCCAATGTTTCTAAGTAGGGTGCACGTCAGAATCAGCTGGGGAGATTTTCCAAAGGCCCCAGTCCAGAGCTGAATCAGGTTCATAGATTGGGACCAGGTCTGTATGGTATGGGAAAATTTAGAGGGTGGTCCTTGGATGTGAAGCTATGGGACCATGGAAGAGGCAGGCATGCGTACCATGAATGAAAAGGCAAGGTCAAATATAGTCATTGCCACATAGAAGATTAAGCAATGTGCTCTGAGTGTAGACTAAGAAAGAAAGGTTAACATCTATAAAGAAGTAGCTTGGGGCAAGGAAGGTAGAAAGTGCCCCATGGCAGACATCCCCCAAAAGCATAAAATAGAAGAATAATGACAGCTGTCACTCTTTGCTCCCACTTTGTATACAATGATAAGAGCACCAGGGTCCATGGTTGGCAAGGTGCAGGACCAGGTTCCTGCCTTCAGGCAGTTTGCAGTCTGATGGGGCAGGGAGATAAGACATGCATGTATGTAACTATGACTCGTGGTGGAAAGTGACAAATAATATTTTTTAGGGACAAGCAAAGTGCCACAACAACCAGAGAGTGCTCTCCTGATTTAAAGATTGGGGAGGGCTTCCTGAAGAAGCTGGCCTTTTAGCTGGGGCTTGTAGATTAGGGAGCAGAAGGACAAGTGTCCCAGGCCCAGGTGACAGCATGGCAGAGGCCAAGAGGAAACTGGGTCTTTTGTGGTTGGATCCCATGCTGGTGGCATGGGGGTTTAGTGTGGAATATAATAAACAAGTTAACAGTGGATTTTAGGAGTCTGGAAGGACTTGCTAAGGTGTGTGGGTTTTATTTGTATGAAATAAGGAGCCACTAAGGGCTTTGAGCAGCTTGGTTTCAATGCAGAGGACGCTGGTGGGGAAAGAGATGAGCAGCAGGAAATGCTGAGGAAGTGAGGCCATTTGGGGATGAATCCATGAACATGCAATGGCGAGAACAACTCTGAGAGGCACTGGGAAGGCAGAATCAATAGAATATGGCCATGGGAGTGGAGGGAAAGGAAATGCAGGACTTGAAGATGACTCAGGTTTGGAGGGTGAGCAACTGGGGGGAAGCTGGTGCCGTCAACCAAGCAGGAGAACATTCCAGGTGGAACATGATGAATCTGAAGTGTCAGCTCAATAGCTATCTGGAGAGAATGAGATGTTGGAGGACATCTTCCCCTTGACTGCCTTCACCAAGATGGGTGCAAGTCTGGGCCTTCAGAGCTGGACGTTGGCATCTGGAAGGTAGCAACTGTATCTTGTTCATCTTTATATCCTCCAAGTACTTGCTTCATGCAGAGGGCAGCACTTATTGCATTCATTCTTTTTTTCAATAAAAGATCTATGGACTACATATTCTAGAAATTGGAATTATGATACAGAACACATCTCCAGTCCAGTTGTAGGTTTTTAGAATCCAGATTTCATCTGACTATGCTTATTTGAGGATGTGGTTACTTTTGTCCTCATCCAGTCATCACTGAGGAATGCTCTCCAAAATTAGCTGGGACAACTGTACAGTCAGGAATGGGAGAGACTGTCTTGCCAGCAGCCTGCATTGCACAATTATCACACATGAGTTTCAGCCCCTCATCAAGTCTTAAAGGATGCACCTTTCTGGGAATCCTTTCATATTTTAGAACCTTCTGAACTAAGCAATGATAACAAATCCATGTCTAAATGAATGAATAAATGAAGGAATGAATAATAAACTCGGAATCCAAGAAATGTTTTTCTTGATGGCAATATAAAATTTCCAGGCAGGAAGCCCCTTTTCTGCAGTAGGACCTCCTGGTGTAACGTATTTCTTTCACCTCCCACCCCTGCAGCCGTAGCATCTCCAGTGTTGTGCCTCTGCAATGCTCTTTCTTGTACCACTTCTCTTTGCTCCCACTCCATCTCTTCTGTCCATCTCAACCTGCAGCACCAAACTCCCTTTCAATAGAAGGAGGCGCTCTCATAGTGGAAAGCATTGCGGGAGTGAGGTGATGGGAAAGGACTGGACGCCTGTGACTGGCAGAGCCCAGAGTGTCGGAGCAGACTTTTGAGGTGTCTGCGGAACTTGACCCCGACAAAGACATAGAGCACTGGGTTGAAGCAGCAGTGGGAGAAGGCAAAATCACGGCAGATGAGCAAGGCATAATCCAGCTTCCAGTAGGCCTGGCAGCTCTGAATGATGTTAAGTTTCAACAGTGTCTGTAGGAATAGGACCAGGTTGTAGGGAGCCCAGCTGATGAAGTGTGCCAGCACTATGGTGAGGATGAGCCTGACTGTCCGATGGTGCCGTTTGGACCGCGAGCGGAACAGAGTCCTGAGAATCTCCACGTAGCAGAACAGGATAATCCCCATGGAGAGCAGAAAGAAGACAATGTGCTGGTAGACCGAGGCCAGGTACCACTTGAGTTCTGAATAATCACATTCTGATGAAGATTCTGGATGATAAAACACTTTGTGGAAGATGGCATCGGGGATGGAGGACAGGATGCTGACTGCCCACACAGCTGTGGTCACCAACACGCGGCATTGGAGGGTGTAGACTCTCAGGGATGAGAGGGGGCTCACCACAGACAGGTAGCGATGGATGGTCATGATGGTCAGGAAGAAGATGCTGCTGGAGAGGCTGATGGAGAAGATCATGTTGGAGAGCTTGCAGAAGAAGTCTCCCAGCACCCAGCCCCAGTGGTACGCCAAGGCCCACAGAGGCAACAGGAAGGAGAACACCAGGTCTGAGAGGCACAGGTTGAGGATGAAGACATTGGTGAGGGACTCCAGGCTCTCATACTTTACCAGGACCCACAACACCAGAATGTTGCCCACCAGGCTGAGGAAGAACACCAGGCAGTACAGGATGGTGGTGTTGAAGGTCGCAAAGGTGAAGGTCTGAGTCTCACACAAAAAGCTCTGAGAATCATAATCATAAGGGGTGGTGGACTCTGGGATGCCTGAGGGCTCCATCTAGACATTGAGAGTATCTGAAACGAATAACAATAAGATACCTAGAAAACCTCAATAACTTGGGAGTACAACAACATACTTCTAAAGAATCTATGAGTCAAAGAACAAATCACAAGGCAAATTGTAAAATATTTTGAACTGAATAATAATGAAAATAGCACATATCAAAATTCACGAAATGTAACGAACCGTAATGTAACTAAATGTAATGCAGTGCTTAGAGAAAATTTTATAGCTCTAAATGCTATAATTAGAAAAAAGAAAGGTTTAAAAATCAACGATCTAAAATCGGTGACTCAGAAACTGGAAAGAGAACAAATTAAACCCAAAGTAAGTAGAAGAAAGGAAATAGTAAAGGTAAAAGAAGAAATAAAGAAATATAAAATAAAAGAGAGAAAATGTACAAAACAAAATCTGGTTGTTTGAAAAATATTTGTCAAGGTAATAAAACTCTAGCTAGATTGATTGAAAACAAAACGAGAACAGAAACTGTCAACAGTAGGTATGAAAGAATGGTTATTGCTACAGATCTTACAGACTTTAAAAGAATAACAAAGAAATATATTAAGTTTATCTTAAATTCAACAACTTAAATGAAATGGGAAAAAACTTTTAAAAATTCAACTTACTAAAATGGACATGAAATGATATGGCAAACTGAAATGTTCTTCATTTATTATAGAAATTTAGTTATCTATAAAAAAAATTTTCCCACAAAGAAAATGCTAGATGACTTTTCTAGTGAATTCTGTGAAACTTTATGGAAGAAATGATACAAATCTTATAAAAACTACCTGAAATATAAGATGGGATACTTCCCAAACCATTTTATGAGGCCAGCACAATCCTGATATCAAAATCAGACAAAAATATTGCAAAAAAAAAAAAACACCCCAAAATGACAGACCCGACTTCCTCATGAACATAGAAGCAAAACCCTTGACCAAATATTAGCAAATCAAATCCAACAATATATTTAAAAGAGATAATACACCATGACCAAGTGGTCTTTATCCAAGAAATATGAGATTGGCTCAATATTTGAAAAATTAATCTGCCCCACTGCCATGGCTCAGGGTTGTGTCAGCCTATGAACCTGGAGGTCACCGTTCAATTCTGAAGGTCAGGGCACAAGCTCAGGTTGTGGACTCGATCCTCATTGTGGGGCTTGCAGGAGGCAGCCAATCAATGATTCTCTCTCATTATTGATTTTTCTATCTCTGTCTGCCTTTCCTTTCTTCTCTGAAATCAATAATGATTGATTCAAAAAAGAATTGTTCTTTTAAAAAATAATCCATATAAGTCACCATATTAACAGAATAATGACAAAACTACATGATCCTTTTTGATAAATGCAGAAAAGCATCTGACACAACTCAATACCCATTCATGACATAAACTCTCAGCAAGTTAAAAATAAAGGGGATATTGGGCATCTACAAAAACCACTCCACTTTTTTGTTGGTTATTCATTCATTTACTCAAAAATTGAAAGGTACTCCTGGTCTGGGCCTGGAAGGCTTTGGGGGTATGAAGGAGAATGTTGCCAGAGCCCAAACCACTCTGAGTTACATCCTAGTTTGGTTTCCCTTTTGCCTGTCATTGCTCTCCCTCCCATCTCCTTGGCCCTCTCAACCCTAAGTGAGTAAACTTATCTTTCTGGTCCACAATATATTTTGAATTGAGAAACACAGTTCTAAATTATCCTATTACCGAGTCTCGGAGGAGGATCCAAGATGGCGGTGTAGGTAAACACCTAAACTGCTGCCTCGCACAACAATTTCAAAACTACAACTAAAAGACAAAATGTCTATCACCCAGAACCACGGAAAAGCTGGCTGAGTGGAAGTTCTACAACTAGAAGGAAAGAGAAAAGAGCATTGAGACATGCACAAGTGCTGAAAAGCTGAGGTACAGAGGCGAGCGATCTGGGCTGGTGGCAGGCATTGCTTTTTTCAACCCGAAGGAAGACAAGCTCCTGATTACTCTGAAATCCAGTTTCGGGGGAGACGCAGGGGACCCAAATTCCTACGGGGAGAAGCTGGACTGTCTGCCATCGGGTCAGAAAGTGAGGGTGGCTTGCTTGCAAAGCTCCGCGCAGAAATAATTGTTTACTGCGCTGGGGCACGGGACGCGGGGATGTGGTCGGAGACGCAGAGCCAGCTAACTGGCAGCCAGTGACACGCTAGCCTAGTGACTCCCTGAGACCCCACCCCGCACAACCTACAAACCCACCCAAGCTCCAAGCAGCGGCTTTGGCATATGAATGTCCTGCCCTATCGCAGCTTAACCTAGCAAACTTGCAGCCCGGGTAAGACAGCTCCAAAACCTCCAAACCCCAAGCAAAGAGGAGAAAACTGTAGTTCTCGCCGTAGCTCCTGCTGGGTGGCCTCAGACAGTAGCTGACCTGCACCCCATTGGAGATCCAGAAGCCAGTGTACCTAGTGGTCAGTGTGAGACGACACCAGATTTCAACTCCTCACATCCATAAGTGATACACTGAAGAGGCAGACTCAGTGAGCACCAAAGCCCCACAGAAACAAGTCCTGCACCATAAGCGTGTCTCCAGCGCAGCAGTTCTTCCATTATAGACACAGTGGGCCCTCATAGCCAATTGGCCTGGAGGTCAATTCCTCCCAGTGTACCAACAGCAATCAAGGCTTAACTACACCAAGACTTTGCACTCAGCCCACAAAGGGGTGTACCCAGAGCATCCACCTCAGGTAACGGGGGATGTTGAGCTACTGGCCCCTATAGGTCACCTACCACATAAAGCCATTCCATCAACACAGGGAAGCAACCAAAATGCGGAGACAAAGAAACATGTCACAAATGAAAGAAATGGAGGAAAGCAAACTACTGGACAACATAGACTTCAGAACCACAATTATAAGGTTACTCAAGAATCTTCTAAAAACCTCTGAAGCACTTAGTGAGACCTTTAAGGATCTTAATGAGAATGCCAAAAAAAAATGGAAAAGGACCAGTCAGAAATTAAGCATACACTGTCTAAAATAAAGAATATACATGCCGAAACCGGTTTGGCTCAGTGGATAGAGCATCGGCCTGTGGACTGAAAGGTCCCAGGTTCGATTCCGGTCAAGGGCATGTACCTTGGTTGCGGGCACATCCCCAGTGGGAGGTGTGCAGGAGGCAGCTGGTCGATGTTTCTCTCTCATCGATGTTTCTAACTCTCTATCCCTCTCCCTTCCTCTCCGTAAAAAATCAATAAAATATATTTAAAAATAAAATAAAATAAAATAAAGAACATACAGAAACTCAACTGTAGATCAACGTACCGCAAGAATCAAACCAAAGATCTGAAATATGAGGAAACAAAAAAAAAAACCCAACCAGAAAAACAAAAAGAAAAAAGAATCCAAAAATATGAAGATAGTGTAAGGAGCCTCTGGGACAACTTTAAGCGTACCAACATCCAAATTTTTGGGGTGCCAGAAGAAGAGAGAGAGCAAAATATTGAAAACCTATTAGAAGAAATAATGACAGAAAACTTTCCCTACTTGGTGAAAGAAATAGACTTACAAGTTCAGGAAGCACACAGAACCCCATATAAGAGGAATCCAAAGAGGACCACACCAAGACACATCATAATTAAAATTCTAAGGGCAAAAGACAAAGAGAGAATATTAAAAGCAGCAAGAGAAAAAGAGTTAGTTACCTACAAGGGAGTACCCATATGACTGTCAGCTGATTTCTCGGCAGAAACTATGCAGGCCAGAAGGGAGTGGCAAGAATTATTCAAAGTGATGAACAGCAAGAACCTACAACCAAGATTACTCTACCCAGCAAAGCTATCACTCAGAGTTGAAGGCCAGATAAAGAGCTTCACAGACAAGAAAAAGCTAAAGGAGTTCATCACCACCAAACCAGGATTACATGAAATGCTGAAGGGTGTTCTTTAAGAAGAGGAAGAAGAAGAAAAAGGTAAAGATAAAAATTATGAACAACAAAATGACATCAAATACATACCTACCAACAAGTGAATCTAAAAATCAAGTGAATAAAAAATCTGAAGAACAGAATGGACTGGTGAATATAATAGAATCAGGGACATAGAAAGGGAGTGGAGTGACAATTCTCAGGGGGTGTGAGGGGTGCAGGAAGAGATTGGACAAAAATTTTACACCTATGGATGAAGACAGTGGCGGGGGGTAAGGGCATGGAGTGGGGTAGGGAATCAGGTGGAGGGGAGCTATGGGGGAAAAATAGAGGAACACCTGTAATAATCTGAACAATAAAGATTTATTTAAAAAAATAAAAACGGTTAAAATGGCAAAAAAAAAAACAAAAACCAATGGGGAAATTTAAAAAAAATAAAAGTCTCATAAAAAAATAAAATAAATTATCCAACTACCAATAACAACCACACCTTACATAAAAACTTATAACCAGTTAAATCACCTCTGCTTTCTTTAGCATAAGGAAAAGTGTTATATATGACAGTTCTACTCCAAGCACCATCCACTGACCCATGGAATCAGCCTCTGGAGGGAGGGCTCAGGAATCTGCACATTTATCAGCTCTTGAGGTGGTTCTGCTGGTCACCAAAGTCTAAGAATCCCTGTTAAAATTAGAGGAAAACATAACTTTAAAAGGAACTCACCTATACCTACACCTCTTTCCATGCGTCTTGAGGCAGAAATGGTGCTTCTCATATTTTGCTCAGAGAAACCAAAACATCTGCCCTGCCCAGTAGGCTGGAGTAAGGTGGGAGGTGGAGTCTTCACTAATCCCTCCTCCTCCCCCACCAGGCGTTGGTTCAGGTAATTTTGGAGTTAGAAGGAATATTAAAGGATAATGTATTTTTTAAGTTGTATTTTTATTTTATCAAAAATTGTATTTGATTAATGTACCAGTTATAAGTAATTATTATTTTAAATTAAGATAAAATTCATGTAAAGTAAAATTCACTATTTTAGTTATTTTTTAAATGTATTTTTATTGATTTCAAAGAGGAAGGGGGCGGGGATATACAAACATCAATTATGAGAGAATCATTGATTGGCTGCCTCCTGCAAGCCCCCTACTGGGGATCGAGCCTGCAACCCAGGCATGTGCCCTGACCGGGATTGGAACCATGACCTCCTGGTTCATAGGTTAATGCTCAACCACTGAGCAACACTGACCAGGCAAAAATTTATGATTTTAAGTTGTGGAATCCAGAAGTTTTTAGAATATTCACAATGTACAATCATCATTACTATCTAATTTCAGAACGTCTCCATCACCACCCCCCACGAAAGAAATGCCATGCTTGTTAGTAATCAATCCCACTCCCCATCTCTCTCCATCCCCTGGCAACCACTAATTTACTTTCTGTCTCCATGGTTTTGTCTATTCTGGACATTTCATGTAAATGGAATCATACAATATGTGATCTGTGTGTCTGGCTTCTTTCACTTAGCACATTTTGAAGGTTCATCCATGTTGTGGCATGTCAGTACTTCCTTAATTTTTAAGGTTAAATAACTGATTAAGTAATGGTTGCATAATCCCATTGTATGGTTAAACCACATTTCATTTATCCATTCAAACATTTAGGTTGGTTGCACTTTTTGGCCATTATGAATAATGCTGCTCTGAACATTCATTTTATGTGGACATATATTTTTAATTCTCTTGGGTTGTGAACTTTCCAGATTGTATGGTAACTTTATGTTTAACTCTTTGAGGAAATGCCAAACTGTTTTCCACAAAGCTGCACCATTTTACTTTCCTACCAAAATTGTATGAGAGTTTCAATTTCTCCACATCTTTACCAATGCTTGTTAGTTTCCTTTCTTTAAAAAAAATTATGGGGTATGCAATGATGACTTATTATGATTTTTATTTACATTTCTTTAATGAATAACAATGTTGAGTATCTTTCCATGTCATTTGGAAATTTACTTTATTGGGTATTTTGGGGGGGGGAGTATCTATTCAGAACATTTGCCTTTCTGAAATTTGGGTTATTTGGCTTTTTATTTTTAAAAGTGTTATTTATATACTGGAGGCCCAGTGCACAAAATTCGTGCACGGGTAGGGTCCCTAGCAGCTGCTGGCTGCCAGCTGGGGCCTTCCTTCATTCCGCGCTGCCCCTTGGTGGTCAGCACACGTCATGGTGAGTGATCGAACGCCGGGGTGGTCAAACTCCCGAGGGGACACTTTGTATATTAGGCTTTTATATATATATAGATTCTGGACACTAGTCTCTTATCAGATATGTGATATGCAAATAACTTTATCCATCCTGTGGTTTCCTCTTTAATTATTTGCTGGTGTCCTTTCACACACAAAAGTTTTTAACTTTGATAAAGGTATATTTATAAGATGTTTTTGTTTCTTGTGGCTTTGGTGTCATTTTTAAAAAACCATTGTCTAACCCAAAGTCACAAAGATTTGTACTTGTTTCCTGCCCAGAGTTTTTCAGTTTTAGCTTTGAACTCTTAATTATATTCCATTATTGTCTTAGGCCAGCATCCCACTGTTTTGATTACTGTAACTTTGTAGTAAGTTTTGAAATCAGGAAGTAGGCGGCTTCCAACTTATTCTTCTGTTTAAGATTGTAAATCGATAAATGGAGTATGATTGCAAGTGGTTTCAACAAGGGTGCCATGACTACTCAGTGGGAGAATATTAGCCTTTTTAGCGAATGTTGCAGGGACAACCAGATACAAAAGAATAAATTTGGACTCCTACTTCATGTGAGATACAAAAATTAACTCAAAATGGATTAAGGGCCCAATTGTAAGAACTAAAACTATAAAACTGTTGTGGGTCAAAGGACACTATCAATAAATGGAAAAGAAATTTTAATAAGGGATTGCATTGAACCTGTAGATCAATTTGGGGAGTATTGCTATCTTAGCAATATTGAGTTTTTCAATCTGTGAACACTGCATTTACTTAGGTATTCTTTAACTTTTTCCCAGGGTGTTATGTGGTTTTTGATATACAGATTTCATGCATTCTTGCTTAAATTTATTCCTAAGTATTTAATTTTATGCTGTTGTAAATGAAATTGTTTCCTTACTTTTATTTTCAGATTGTTCATTAATAGAGTATAAAGATACAACTGATTGTTATATATTGATCTTATATTCTTCATCTTTTACTAGCTTTGATAGTGTTTTTTATTTTTTTTTTAGTTTTTTAGTTTTTGTTTTTTTGTTTTGTTTTTATAAATCTAAGATTTTCTGTAAAATCATTCCATCATCATAATGAGATGGTTTTACTTCTTCCTTTCCAGGGTCAGTATATACATTTTAAAACAGAAAGTTCAAAAACATTGGTCAGGCTGCACAGAGGTGGGGCTGAGTTCCAGCCTCATGCAAACTCAACACGCAAAAAGAGAAGTCCAGTCCTGGGTATAGCACAGTGTGAACAGCGACCTGGTTACCACTGTTAAGGTCTGGACCTGTCTGTGGGAAAGTAGGATCCAGGGCAGAGAACAGGGTCAGAGGTCTTTGGCATCAGCATCAGAGTGGAGTCCTTGGCAGGAATGAATTGCTATTAATATATGAACTGCTGACTGTAGGTCTCCATGGTCTCATGATCTAATGGGACCAAGTCCAGCAATATGGATGGCTCTGTTTGAGCCTCAGCCCCATGGACATGAGACCAGGCATAGGCCTATTCACACTAAAGGTCTTGCAGTGTTGGGAGCCCTTGGGGAGAGCATCCTGGCTTCAGTGAGCAGTACATTCATAGGGAAATATGCAACCATGGCAGTGATGAGGGGCAGCCTTGGGTAGCCGTGCAGACCAAGGATACCATGAAGCGATGGAAAGGAAGAATACTGCAGCCTTGTTGATGACAACACATGAGACCATGTCAGGTACCTCATATGTACTGAATAAGCTTTGGGAGATGAGAGCCAGGAAGACCAGTGCTGAAGTCCTGTCATGGGGGCTATGTATTTGTGAGGGCCAATGTAATCTGAATTTTGAGGTCAGTGTGACCTATTTGAGTGTTAGGCTGGAAAGCTTGGGCCCTTCTATTAATGTCAGAGTCAAAGGCAGAGTTAGATCTACAGGAGGACATGAAATAGCTTTAGCTTCAAGAGTTACAGAAAGTTATGTGACTCTCTGAAGGTCACTGCACATTATTCTTATTGCATCAGTAATACAGTCACAGGAGTCAATGTGAATCATTGATGAAAATCAAAGATACATATTGAGAAACAACTCCATATTGATAGTAAGAAAGCAAGTAAGAAAATAGATAGGTGAGAGGGGAGGGCTCTGCATACAGGAGAGGACTGGAGGCCAGCAGGTCAAAGTGGAGGGAGAGCTGGAGTTGGAAAATCACTGTGCAGCCATCATAGTGAAGGTTGGTTCAAGCAAGAGCCATCAATGGACACTAAGTCTAAGGGTGAGGAATTTTACTGAGAAGCAGGATATTTTCATGGTCTTAAAGTGTCTCCACACAGACTACTTACTGAACAATAGTAATTATATAGCAAAGAAATTGGACATTTTGACAAAAATCATCAAATTTAACATCCCCAATGAGGGTGCAGCTGGACATCACGTGCCTCCAGATGTGAAGTCCTGAGAAGGATACAATATCACTATTCTAGCCAGGGAGGTATAACCCAAATCCAAAGATGACAGCTCATCAAACTCAACATGTGGAATGCTCTATTAAGAAAGGGGGGAGCTTGCCTGGCTGGTATTGCTCAGTGGTTGAGCATCAACCTATGAACCAGGAGGTCACCGTTCAATTCCTGGCCAGGGCACATGCCCGGTTGCAGGCTCAATCCCCAGTGGAGGGTGTGGAGGAGCCAGAGGATAGATGATTCTGTCTCATCATTGATGTTTCTAACTTTCTCTCCCTCTTCCTTCCTCTAAGAAATTAATAGAAACAGAAAAAGAAAGAGGGGAGCTCTATTCCTCAAAAATGTCAATGTCAGAAAGACTAAGAAAGGCTGAGAAACGATTCCAGATTAAAGGAGGTAGAGAGACATGACAACCAGATGCAGGATATGACCCTAGGTTGGATCTTGCTTGGAGGGAAAAACTTGTTATAAAGAACATGATGGGATAAACTGACTGAGGTGAATAGCCAGAAGTAGATTAGACACAAGTGTTAATGTCAACACAGAATTTACTGACATTGATAACTGCACTGTGGTTATGTAATACATCATTCCTATTCTCAGGAAGTACACACTGAAATATTTAGGGATTTAGAGCCATGGGCTATGCAATTTATTTTTAAGTAATTCAGAAAAAGAGATGGGGGAGGGGAGAGAGAGAGAGAGAGAGAGAGAGAGAGAGAGAGAGAGAGAGAGAGAGAGAGAGAGAGAGAGAGAGAATATGCCTGCAAGCACACAGGAAAATGCTGTGGGGCAAAATGTTAAGAACAGTCAGTGACAGTGGCAACAGTGTGAGTTCTGTATGTGCTGTTCTTAGTCCTGCCATCTTTCTCTGTTTGAAATTCTTTTCAAATCAATAGTTTAAAAGTTAAAAACAAACAAACAAAAAGTAGATGGTGCAAAAACCTTACTCTCCTGTCCTCCTTCAAACCACTTTGATTAATTTCTTGTGTTTCCTTCCAAAGTTCCTCTTTGCAAATACAATCAGGTTATTTTTGCATGAAGTCATGATCTAGAGAGTTTCTGCCTCCTCTAACAGTCACCCAAATGGCCTTGCTTTTTCATTTGTTTCCTACAGAAGTCTTTATTGTTAGTATAATACTCTGAACTTCCCCCCTCTGGCTAAGTAGTCCATTCGTTCATTGGTGGAATCTGTAGCACATAAGACATCTGGACCTTGGAGTGGGAGCAAGAGAGCTTCTCCTAAGTTGTATCCCTAGGTGTCCTCTGAAGTGGGTTCAGGCTGGGAAGGAGTGAACAGAGGGCCCAGAAGCCCCTCTGGAGGCCCTGATTCTGTAACTTCAAAAGCCCAAGGCTGTTGGGAGCCTTGCCTGTCTAGCAGGAGGATCTGCATAGACAAGCATGGCTTTAGGGAGCCTCCATCTGTGCCAACCATTGACTTGATTAGACCTCATAGCAACACTTCAGTAAGGAGGGCACTATCAATATTTGAATATTATGGATGAATCAGCAGAGCTGCCCAGAGGTTAAGTCACTGGGCCACAGTCAAATAGCAAGAAAGTGCAGTTATCAATATCAGTAAATTCCATGTTGACGTTAACACTGGTGTCGAATCTACTTATGGGTATTCCGGCTTAGTCAGTTGATCCAATCATGTTCTTTATAATAGCTTTTCCCTCCAGTCAAGATTCAACCTAGGATCATATCCTGCATCTTATTATGATGTGGCCGAGTGGGATTCAGCCCAGCTTGCCTGACTCCAAGGACTCAAGTTTCTTGGGGGTGGCTTGGTTCAAGCTGTTTTCCAAAATTGGGCATAGGGTTGGGGATGTTAAACAGTATCTGACCTTTTAGGCTGGGGTGGAATGTCCCCCTCTGTCTGTCTTCTTACTGCTCTTGGAAATGCCTGGAGGAGGTTCAGTCCTTATTATATATGTCAGACTAGCATTTCAGGATTTCATTTCAACACTGATTTCTTTTCACACAAAGATTTTGACCCACATGATCAATGAAGGGCTATTTGGTGGCAGCTTTAACTTGAAGGGACGATATAACCATTCTGGAAAACAATTTGACCGAGTCTTCAAAATTTAAACACATACTTATGTGATCCAGCCATCCCACTCCTATGTATTTACTCAAGAATACAAAAACCAGCTCCAGCTGGTGTGGGTCAGTGGTTGCACATTAACCCATGAACCAAGAGGTCACTGGTTCAATTCCTGGTCAGGGCATATGCCTGGGTTGGGGGTTCAATCCCCAGTAGGGGGTGTGCAGGAGGCAGCTGATCAATGTTTCTATCTCTCTATCCCTCTCCCTTCCTCTCTCTCATGTCAATAAAAACGTATTTTTTAAAGAAGGAAATAAAATCATTGTCCATACAAAATTTTGTTCATAATAGCAGCTATATCTGCTATTCATAGCAGCTATATCTGTGATAGTGCAAAACTTGAAGCAGTCCAGGTGTCCATCATCAGGTGAATAGATACATAAACTGTGGAATACCCATACAGTGGAATACTCTTAGCGATAAAAAGGAACAGACTATTAACACGTGGTACAACACAGATGAATCTCAAAATGATGCTGAGTGAAGGAAGTGAAAAAGAGGATACACTGGGTGATTCCATTTATAGACTGTTGTAAAAAATGTAAACTAATCTGCAGTGACAGAAATCAGATTCGTGGTTGCCTGGGTTGAGGGTGGAGATAGGGTTTGAATCCAATAGGGCATGATGAAACTTCTGGGGGTGATAAAAAGTTTGTTATCTTGTTGGGATGTGGCAATAGAGATATGGAAAATACTGCCAGTGTGTGCTCTTACTCAAACACTTACAAAGGCAAGGTTCTGGGTGACCATCCATGTATTTGATACTTTAAGATGCTTTACGCAATCTAAGGTGTATAATGACATTGGCTGCTGGCTCTCCATTGTCCTAGAGAAAGTGAGCAAAGAAGAAGATTAGCTCAGGGCTTCAGATTGTCAGCCCAAGTTCTGCATGAGTGACATAAAAACTTCTATATCTGTCCTTAAAGAAATCCATCTCCTGTGGCCAGCAGACAGATTTCTGGAAACCAAACCACCTCTCAATCTGCAGTGGCCAAATCGTAATGCAAACCAAATCTACAGCCTCGCAGGGTATCTTCTGTTAAAGTGAGGGCATTGGGAAAAAGAGATCCTGAAAATTGGGACGGGAACATATGGGAAGATCCCAAGGAAGCTGGGGGTATAGAACCCCTCCGTTTCCAGTAGAAGCAGCCCTTCCACCTCTGTATGACCCACCAAGCCATCATCGAATGGAGGTGTTACACATGAGACAGGGCCAAGCAGGTCCTAAAAGCACAAGTAAGTTACTTGAGGAAGTGACCCAAATGCCCACGGCCCCCACTCTTGCTACACTGCCTTCTTACTCCCAGCCACACGCCTAGGACCTCATGAGGAATGCCCGATGCCTAGCTGAATGAGGAGAAAAACTCATGTCTGGTTTACAGATGGTTCTGCGAGATCTGCAGACACCGCCCCAAAGTGGTCCACTGGAGAGGCACTGCAGCTTCTTGCTGGACATCCCTGAAGGATAGTGGTGAGGGGAAATCCTCCCAACGGGCAGAACTTGGAGCAGTGCACCTGCTGTTCACTTGCTTGGGAAGAGCAATGGGGACCCACGCTCTCGGTCATGTTATTTCTAGACAGTGTCTGGGTCCAGTCCCACCGATCGCAGCCTGTGCACATCACATTTGCGAGTTGATTTAGGAGGGGAAATCTTAGTTCCCTGGTTCCCAGTTTGGGGTATAGAGAGGAAAGGACGCTCACTTTTACTTCTACAGAACATGCAGCTTGCAGTTCCCATTTCCAGCAACAAAGAGGAAAGGGTGCCTGGCCACCTTTCACTTTCACTTGACCAAGGTCACTGGAGCCTCCAAGATTTATTTTTTGGTTCGACTTCATTGAGGTATGTATTAGGCAGGGTTCTACCAGAAAAAGAGAATCAATAGGATGAAAAAGCAATCTCCTTCTCTCTCTCTCTCTCTCTCTCTCTCTCTCTCTCTCTATATATATATATATATATATATATATATACACACACACATATATATATATATACATATGTGTATATATATATATATATACATATATATATATATATATATATATATATATATATATATATACAGCTTTATAGCTGACAGCTCAATTGATGTTTCTTTCTTTTCAGATTTAACCCATTGGAATTAATAATTATTCAAAGTGTGTATACATTTTTTGGGACACCCTGTATATATACACCTACATACATATATATGATATTTAGATATATTTATAAATATGTAGTTATATATACTATCAAATCATATATTTATATATAATATAAATTATAAATATATATAGTTAGTATACACATATATTTTTATAGATACATTTATAATAACAAGTATACACACAGTTACAATAACAAAGTCATACTTGTTCCTACGTGATACCACTATCTGGGTACAACTGGGAATGTGCTAACCCTTTCCCTAGACAGGTTTCAAAGTTCTTGGGTGATATTCATTCTTTTCCTGGATATCTGGTAACTTGAATACATAATGTACAGTTATTTGTTATTTGTTATATTTTACGTTAGAAGGTAAGAGAAGGAAGACAAATTTATATAACACATAAGGAAATAGACATATTCATGACAAAATAAGGAAGAGATACTTATAACAGTTCTGGTTCACATTTCTGCATCTTGCCACATAGTCATAGCTGGTATTGACAGCTACCTTCTTTCACTACCCGTTCCATACTCTCGTTGCCCTCCGCAAGTACTTTAGCTGGTCATGGTTCTTTGACTGATCCAACCCTTCATTCCTAAAACCTGGACCATTAGCATTTCAGCACGTTGGACTAAGAGACACCCCAAGAAGTCACCCATGTTCCAGACATATTCTTTCTTACGTCTACTGTGTAGTGGCAGGTCAGTTTCATGCCTCCTTTACCTGTTGATTCAGAGGTAAGAGGACCCAAAGTGTCTGGATGGCAGCCTCAACTTCTAGTTCAGTGGAATCATAGTTGTGTCTCCTGGTGGAAGCATTCCTCCCTTTGGAACCAAGACCTCAAGACCAGCGGAGCGTAGGGGAATTCTGGTTTGGGTGGGAATGAAAGGGATCTACTACCTGCCAAATGCAGTCACTGGCTAGGGCAGCAGGGAGTGTGGGGGGAGTGGCATGCAGCCTCAGTGTGCACTGGAGGCAGCTGGGACCATGGATCAGGGTGTGGGGAAGGGAAAGAGCAACGGTGAAGCGCCCCTGACCTAGCAGAGTGGGCAGGGGAAAGCCACTGCAGAGGCTGGTGAGACCTACAGCCCGGAGAAGGCTGCTTGACCTTGGACCTGGCCTTTGGCTGAGGAGCAAGTCACTTCCAATCTTAGCCCAGCAGAAAGGGACCCAGAGGAATACATGCCCCAACCTCTTTCTCCTCCCCATTCCACCCCACCCAACTCCTGCTGGTACCTTCCCCTGGCACCAGCAAGGAGGCGAGGGAGCCTGTTGATACAGCCCATTCATGGGAGCACGGGGCAGGGTGGAGAAGGTAAGACACCAGTTCAGAGCTATGGGAGATCCATCCCCATCCTGCCCCATTCAGTGCATGCTTCCCTTGCCCACCGCATTCCGCCACCCACGCCGTCTCCTCTGCCTGAAGGCTCTCCTGGCCAACCTCCCTTAGTTCATTCCTCCTCCTCCTGGGCTTAAACTTCCCCCTCCTGAACAGGTCAGGCTCTTGTGTTGATTGTGTTTTTTTGCACCCTATCATTCTTCAAAGCATGGCTCTTCTTATGACAGACAACATTTTTATGCAATAATGATTTATTGAACAATCATAATGCCACCAGCCAACATGTGTTGAGCACTGATGCCAGACACGGTAACTATTTGTTAGACGGTTGTCTAGAGCACCGTCTCCATGAGGGCAGGGACCTCGTTGTGTCTTGTTCTTTGCTCTCTCTCTTTCCAGTGTCTTGGACAGTGCCTGGCGCACACTAGGAGTTCAGCAAACGTGAGGTTAAAAAGTCCCCACAATGAGACTAGCAAGTATTTTCTAGTGTGAAGTTTTAACTGTTAATTCCACTCTTCTTGAATGTAAACTGGTCTTAGCGATTCGCTTGACCAATAGAACCTGTGCAGGGGACATTCTGGGACTTCTAGGTTATAAGAAGTCTGCAGCCTTCAGAATGTCTTGGGACATTCTGGTTGGGCGTCCTGAACCACTACTTTTTTTGGTATTTTTGTTGTTGTTGTTAATCCTCATCGGAGGATATTTTTTTCATTGATTTTTAGAGAGAGTGGAAGGGAGTGGGAGAAACATTGATATGAGAGAGATACATTGATTGGTTGCCTCCTGAACTGCCCCTACCTGGCTGGGGATGGGCATGCCCTTGACCTGAATCAAACCTGTGACCCTTCAGTCTGTAGGCTGATGCTCTATCTACTGAGCCAAACCGGCTGAGGCTGAACCACCACTTTTGAAGTCCACTGTCACGCGGCTTCCTTGCTGATAAGACCGCCTGGGAGCGTATGGGCCCAGCTTTCTGGTCTCCTCTGCCAAAAGCCATCCACCAGCTCGGTAGCACCAAGGGACCTCCATTGATACAACACACACTCTCTCTCTCTCTCTCTCTCTCTCTCTCTCTCTCTCTCTCTCTCTCTCTCTCACCAGCTGAGTTCTGCTCAAGTTCTTGAGTTACAAAATTATGAGAAACTAGAGGTCCCTCAGCCCAGCCTGCACCCTCTCCAATCTGGGACCCCTTGAGGGATGTCCGACTGCCCGTTTAGGCCCGATCCCAGTAGAGATCCAGGATTGCTGGCTCCCAACTGCTTGCCGGCCTGCCTTTCTGATTGACCATTAACTGCTTCTGCCTGCCAGCCTGATCACCCCCTAACCCAGCCGTGGGCAAACTATGGCCCGCGGGCTGGATCCGGCCCGTTCGGCTGTTCTATCCGGCCCGTGGAGCCGAAAGAGCAGAGGGTTCTCTTGCTCTCCCCTCCGCTCCTTTACTTTGAATTTATATTAGTTCACACAAACACTCCATCCATGCTTTTGTTCCGGCCCTCCGGTCCAGTTTAAGAACCCATTGTGGCCCTCGAGTCAAAAAGTTTGCCCACCCCTGCCCTAACCACTCCCCTGCCAGCCTGATTGATGCCTAACTGCTCTCCTGCCAGCCTGTTTGCCCCTAACTGCCCTCCCCTGCAGGCCTGGTCACCCCTAACTGCCCTCCCTTGCAGGCCTGGTCCCCCCAACTGCTCTCCCCTGCAGGCCTGGGTCCCCCCCAACTGCCCATCCCTGCAGGCCCAGTCACTCCCAACTTCCCTCCTCTGCCAGCCTGGTCACCCCTAACTGCCCTCCCCTGCAGGCTTGATCACCCCCAACTGCCCTCCCTTGCAGGCCTGGTCCCTCCTAACTGCCCTCCCCTGCTTGCCATCTTGTGATGGCCATCTTGTGTCCACATGGGGACAACCATCTTTGACCACATGGGGGCAGCCATCTTGTGTGTTGGAGTGATGGTCAATTTGCATATTATGCTTTTATTAGATAGGATAATAAAATGGTGCTCATTTTAAGCTTCTATTTGGGTGCTTTATGAGACAGCATACTGTGTAAGATTGCTTAGGGGGAAATCCCAGCCTATTTTCCATCCTGCCTTCAGCCATCCCACACTCTCAGATAAACATCACCACCCGGAGTTTTGGGGTTAGCACATTCCCAGTTGTACCCGGAGTTTGTGAACTCTCCAGCAACTTCCCTTTAATGTGGCTTGAAGGTGGGTACCCTCTCTACTCAGCTTCCATTTGCAGCACAGCCGGGAAATCCCCCAAGTGACAGCTGAGTTGCTCTGGGCCACCTGCCAAGTCTTCACATGGCAACCCTTCGATCTTGGTGGCAGCAAACTCACTGACTCAGGTCCTTTCCTTAGAAGCATGCTCTGCCCCCCAGACCACGCAGGGTCTGTGTGCACACGGGAGCTGGGGAAATGTGGGCAGCTGGCTGGGGCTGCCCCTGGACACACCACCTTGCTTCCCAGGATGCATGCTGAGCAAAGCGCCTCTGGAACCATCGGGGCATCGGAGCGCAGCCACGGCTTGCAGTTAGAGGACTGACCCCTGGTGGTTGTGCTCCTAAAGTGTGGAGAATTCTGGAAGTTTCTGGTAGCACTAATGACTAAACAGACACCTGAGAAGCTTAGGACCTCTGGGCCTGCCCCGGGGCCTCTGGAAGGGTCCCGTGGGGATGTCCCTGGGACTAGGGGCATGTGCCAGCTCCTCCTGAGTAGGGGGCGGGGGACCTCTTCTCACTGCCCCATTGCTTGGGTGGGTAGGGGAAGGTGACAGTGTTCCTGGCAGAACTAGAATTTGGGGAAGAGGGAGGATGTATTTGTGATTTAGTGAGACAAGCACATGAAGGCGGGGCCTTGAAGAGCCTTGGACTCTCCTTCTGCTCCTGGTCACAGCCATCCTTTCTCAGCAGGAAGCTGGTGTGGACACAGTGCTGTCTGGGGCTCATAATGAATGCGGTTTCCCAGGCCCTAACTGACCCAGGCCAGCCTCTGCCTTTGTAACAAGTGTCTACTCTAGGCGGCTCAGGAGGGGGAAACCAGGCAGTGAACTTAACATCAGGGACTCTGGAAGTAGGCTGCTAGGGTTTCAACTTGGACTTCAGGATTCAGTGCTCGTGTAGTTTTGGTGCCTCAGTTTCCCTAGATGAATTGCAGAGAATTACAGCACCCACCTCACTGACTGTGCCATGTCAGTCCTGGCATTATTGTAGGTGCAGAGGGCTTGAGAAGAACTAAATCGTGTTCCTTGCCCCTAAGATGCTCAAGGCTCACAGGTGTGCAAATGGGCGATTGGGATGCAGGGTGGTAAGTGCGATGTGAGCGGCTGGCTCTGAGCACACCAGCCTTGGAGAGCTAGGAAGGCCTCCTAGAGGAAGGATGAGGAGGAGTCATCCAGGGGCCGAACGCCAGGTGCGGGGGAACACACGCCGTAGTGCACATTCTGGGCCGCCTGCTGAGTCAGAGCGGATGAGGTGTGTAGCGTGAGAGGCAGGACTGTCAGGGTTTGAGGCTGGAAAGATGCGCAGCCTCTTTGGGTTGAATTGGGTCCCCGATGCCTTCGGTTCTGGCCGGCTCATCTCACACATGGCACATCCTTACCACGAAGGCCACCTGGTGTGCCAAACAACAGCACTCGCCCTGGACCAGTCAGCCAGCACTCTGCCTTGGTACAAGAAGCCACAGAGGCCCGACTTCCCGCCCACAGAGACACATGACCACTCTCAATGAGAAAAGTGTCAAATAATTGTGGGTCCATGCTTCCAAACCATCTCATGGACATTCAGGGAAAACTTCCAGCGGGAGATGACAGGGGCTAACTCTTGGAAGGTGAGTAGAAATGAACAGGAAAACAAAAGGAGGAAGGACGTGAGGTGGAGAAGATCAGCCAGTGTGAGAATCAGGGCTGGCTCGAAGGACTCCAATTATGGCTCAAAAGGAAAGGACCGGTGAGACACGAGGAGAGGGAGGCAAAGGCCTTTGGGTTAACCTAAGGCGTTTGAAATTCATGCTGAGTGATACCTGGTGAAGGTCTCAGCAGAGGAATAGGGTGATCAGTGGGTTCATTGGGATACTCTTGGCTGTAAGGGACAGAGCACATGGCTACAACGGCCTACGTAGCGGGAGGCTGCTGACTTCCCTTAGGAAGAAAATGCCAGGGCTGGTGCAGGAGCTGTGTAATGTCACCAAGAGCCAGGGCCCTTTCTATCTCTCTCTCTCTTTTTAAAAAAAATATATTTTATTGATTTTTTACAGAGAGGAAGGGAGAGGGATAGAGAGTTAGAAACATCGATGAGAGAGAAACATCAATCAGCTGCCTCCTGCACACCCACCACTGGGGATGTGCCCGCAACCAAGGTACATGCCCTTGACCGGAATCGAACCTGGGACCCTTCAGTCCACAGGCCAACGCTCTATCCACTGAGCCAAACCCGTCAGGGCCCTTTCTATCTCTTACCCCAGCCGCAGCATCTCTGTGGTTTCACTCCTCAGGATGGCAAGATGGCTGCTCTGGCTCCAGCCAATGTGGCTTCTACAACATCCAGAACAGGATGTGAGGAGGCATCTGTCTCAATGAGTGGCTCTCATCTGGGGGAATTTTTGGTTATTACAACTGGGGAGAAGCTCATGACATCTAGCAGGTAGAGGCCAAGGATGGAGCCAAACAGGACAAACTCGCATGAAAGAGAATTACCAACATGGCAATAGCGCTGAGGCTGCAAAGCCCTGGCCTAAACTGATTGGGTGCCCTTAGCTTAAGTGGGGAAGGTAGAGTTCCCTCCCTCACTCTACACTTGGAGCTTAGGGTCCGAAGATCCCATTGTCTGGCTTAGCTTCTGAGTGACCCTAGACACTGCCATGTAATGTACTATAAAGCCACACTTTGTATCGTTTAAGTGTAAGAAATGAAACCATAAAACCAGGAAGGCAGAAATAGTTATCAGATGGATAGGGAAAGGCCTTATAAAGATACTTATATGTTTACACACACTACACATAAATAGACTATGTCCATGCTCCTCAGCACATGCCATTGGAGAAGGGAATTATTATCTATCAGACATGGAAATGCTGATAGACCTTCCTTTATATAGGATACAGGACATACCTTTCTTTCTATGGGATACATCTTTAGTTCCTGAAATTTCCATTCCACTGTTGTGTTAAATGCAGTGCCCTTCATTTTTTTTCAAAATTTCAAAGCAGAATGGGTGGATTGCTCTTGCTATGATTGGGGCAGTGATGAAGGAGGAGGGGAGGACATTGGCTTAGAGGTGGCTGTTGCTAACCTACAAGAAATACAGCTTGTGTACGGTCGTCCCCAAATCTGATATTTTCACCAGAGGTTTCTGGTTTGGCTTAAATTTTTTAGAGATGCATTGCTGACCTGATATTTTTATTCTTCCTTTTCCTGTTTCTTGTTTTTTTTTTTTTTTTTTTTTTTTTAAATGAGAGTTTGAGCTCTGCTGGTTAAGTGTGGGTATAAGAATGCCATGTATGTATGTATGTATGTATGTATGTATGTGTGTGTATATGTGCATGAATGTATGTGTGGTTTTATATGTGTTTCCATGTCAATGAAGTTAGCTCACCAAGTTCCAGGCTCCTTCAATAACAAAAGATGTGGTTCTCTTTGTAGCCCATCTTCACTATGAAATTATCAGCTGAAAAAACATAAAATAAAATAGTAAACCAAGGTACTGTGCCTGAAAACCTTCACCAAATGAGTTATTGGAAACTAGATAGCATACTTTTAAATAATCCAAGGATCAAAGAAGTCTCAAGGGGAGTAAAAAATACATTGAATGAAATAAAAATACAACACAGCACACTTTGCGGGAAACAGCTAAAGCAGTGCCCAGAGGGAAATTTATAGCACGAGAAGTCTATATTATGTCTCACATAAGTATCTAAACTCCTACTTTAAAAACATAGAAAATAAAGCAAAATAAATCCAAATTAAGTAGAAAGAAGGAAAAATAAAGATAAGAGCAGAAATAATAAAATTGAAAACAAAAACAACAGTGAAATGAGATAAAAAATTTTATGCTGGTTGAAAAGATCAGTAACTCTAGAAGAATGACAAAAAGGAGAAAGACACAAATGACTGATACCAGGAATGAAATAGAAGATAGCTCTACAGTCTCTGCAGCCATCAATAAATAATAATCAAATCCTACGAACAGCTCTACAGTTTAGGGCAGTGGACTAACTCTTCAACAAACACAGACTACCAAACTCACCAATATGAAATAACTTGATTAGCCTGACAATTATTAAGGAAACTGATGTCATAATTTTAAACTCTCAAGAAAGAAATCTCCAGATCCAGATAATTTGACTGGAGAATTCTTCCAAATGTTTAAAGAAGAGAGAACACTTCCCAACTCATGTTGTGAGACCGGTATCAACCTGAAAACCCAAACTAGACAAAGACAGTACAAAAAATAAATATAACTACAGACTAATATCCCTCACACATGTACATGAATAAAATCCTTAACAAAATATTAGCAAGTAGCATATGGGGTTTATTCCAGAGATGCAGAGCTGGTTCAACACTTCAAGTCAATCGATGCAATCCCCCGGCCTATATTGAAAGGTAAAGAAGAAAAATCACATTATCATATCAATTGATATAGAAAAAACCCTTGACAAAATTCAACAGCCATTTATGATGAAATTCTCAGAAAAAACAGGGATGGGGGGACTTTCTCAACTTGATAAAGAATATCTATTTAAAAACCTATAGCTAACCTCATATTAAAGGTAAAAGATTGCATGTTTCCCCATAAGACTGAGAACAAGGAGAGGATGTCAGCTATCAATACTCTTATTCAGTCTAGTGCTGGAAGTCCCAGACAGCTTAATAAGTGGGGGAGGAATACTGATTGGAAAGGAAGAAATAAAGCTGTCCCTGTTTGGAGACGACATGATGGTCTACATAGAAAATACCAAAGAATATTAAAAAAAACAACAAAAACAAAAAACTGAAACGATTCCTAGAATAATAAGCAAAGCTGTGGATACAAGAGCAACATGTAAAGATCAATTGCATTTCTATGCAGTAGCAATTGAAGTGTGGAAAGCAAAATTAATGTACAATTAATGTATAATATTTCTCCCAAGAAAGAAATACTTATGCATAAATCACCAAAACGTGTACAAAACAGGCATGCTGAAACTACAAAATGCTGATAAACCAAAGGACATCTACATAAATGGAGAAACACACCATTTTCATGGGTTGGAAGATTCATCATAGTCAACATACAAGAGACATTCTTGCCTTGTTCTGGGCCGTCCTCTAAAAAACCCGGAACACACACTGTATGATCCCACAATTGCACTGCTAGGCATTTATGACAAAGAAACAAAAATTCATGTTTTCACAAAAAACTATGCATGATGTTTATAGAAAGTTTATTCTTAATAGCCCCAACCTGGAAACAACCAAAATGTCTCTTAATGAATGAACGGCTAAATTCCATATCATGGGCTACTACTCCAAATGTTTAAAGAAGAGAGAATACTTCCCAACTGATTAGTTAAAAAAAAAAAAAAAAGCACTCTCAAAAGGTCACGTACTGTGCAATGTCATTTACATAACATTCTTGAAATGACAAAACCATAGAGATGGAAAGCAGGCATGGTTGCCAGGGGTTAGGGATGGTGGGGGCAGGTGTGACTACAGAGGTAGCAGGAGGCAAGTCATGGAATAGCTGTGAATTCAAGCCTGGAAGGAGCGGGTGTACGCAAATTAAAGCTGTCAGATGTCATTTTTTTACGCATGTGTTTGGCAAAAACTAGAAAGTCAGATTGTTAGGACGAACCACTCCTAATCTCTCCTACTTGGACATGTTTTCTGAAATATATTTTGTTAGAAGCCTTTTCCCATTGCTCGGGGCAGACAGCTGGCGCCTGCAGAAGCAAGATAAGAGGAATCCCCCTTTGCCTGACTGACCTGTGACCTCTCCTCCCTTAATTCCCTTGACCCACTCGTGCCCTCCCTTCCATTTCCTCCGCTTGACTGGCGCTGCCACAACCTGACCCTATGTTGCATACTTCTACCCTAGATAAGAGAACCTAACCATCCATCCCCTCGGGGCTGACACTCACACACTGGTCTCAGCCCGCTGTGAGAGAGCGCAATAAGATTTCTTAAAAACTCTCATAACATCTCTTGGCCTGGCTGCTTTCTGGGGACCTACCACAGATAATATCAAGGGCTGACAAGGATGGGGAAAGAGGCCCCTCGAGGCAAGCCTGTGGGAGTGTGAATTGGTATAGCGTCCTGAACACACGCTGGGACAACTGAAGGCTGCACATACCCTCTGATTGGGCAGCTGCACTCTTAGGCTGCGCACCCAGAGAAACGTGGCTAGGATCACCAGGAGACAGTGGGAGATGCTCAGGGCAGTGTAGTTGGTGGCAAAGTCCGGAGTGTCTGTCACTAGGGAACGGACACATAAAATGTTGGCACGTGGACATGCAGGAAGACAAAACAGAAATCAGAAATACATTTACTACAGCTGCATGGGTCTGGCTCAAAAAAACATCATGTTGCCCTGGCTGGTGTGGCTCAGTGGCTAGAGCATTGGCCTGCAGACTGAAAGGTACTGGGCTTGATTCCGGTCAAGGGCACATGCCCGGTTGCAGGCTCCATCCCCAGTAGGGGACCAATCAATGTTTCTCTTTCATCATTGATGTTTCTCTCTCTCTCTCCCCCTCTCCCTTCCTCTCTGAAATCAATAAAAATGTATTTAAAAACAACAACATCATGCTGGATTTAAAAAAAGCATCCCAAATGATATTTGATGGCGCAGTGTCACTTACGTAAACTAAATGCGCTCACACTGGAGTTTTTAAGAACATAAATACGTATTCCTCTTGGCATGGACCGCCAGTGATTGCAGCAGGCCATGGTGAGGAGAACATTCCACTCAATTCAGTGCATTTGGCAACTTGCAAAAATGTTCCAGGCATGATACTGGGGATTGATTGGTCAGGTTTGTGAACCACAACAACCTCTTCCAAATGGGTGGCTTTCAATCTGGGCTCCACATTAACTCACTCAGGAAGTTTGAAAACACTGATGTCTGGGTCTCACAGCCAGAGGTTTCAGTCTGATTGACCTGGAGGGTGGGCCTGCACTGCCAGGATTTTACAGTCACACCGCCCCCCTCCACCACTTTCTCACTCCAATGATTCCAGGTACAGCAAGATTGAGCACCACGGCCCAGGGCTCAGATTTTATACGTCAAACAACTGCTCCAGGGAATCCTGTCATTTGGGCAAATTCTGATGACACTTGAGCCTCAGGGTCCTCAGCTTTGAAATGGGAGACAAAGGCCTTGCAGACTTGAATGGCGTAGATGGGATGTTGGTCACTGACTGCCACTTAGAGGTGGCTCCACAAACCGCAGCCATTATTATTATTATTTTTAATGAGAAGATCATCGAATTCATCCAAGTTAGAAGAGAGAATTGTGAATCCTGATACACCCACATTTCCCCTGGGAAAGAGGGAAACCTAACACAAGGGCTGAACCTCCGTGGTCCTGAGTCCCCACCAGGTCAGGAAGCTGGCCTTGTTGGCAGTTTCCATTTGAAGACGCTAGAGAAATACGCGGCTGGCCACTGCCCTCTACTGAAACAATATTGCCATTTCTAAGTAGAGAACAGACTTGTCCTATGATTGCACTTGAATGTCAACTCACTGGGGACGAGGCTGGCTCCTGCGTGAGCACGCACAGAAAATGTTGTCCTTCTAAAGAAATCCCTGTAATTATAATAGGCAAGCCATGGCACTTTCTTATCTCTATTCTAAGCATTTGACATACGTTATTAGTAAAGAAAGAATCTATTGTCACAAACACAACTCATCACACTGCAGACACAAGGGGCAGGTGCTATTATCACCTCCATTATACAGATGAGGACAATGAGGCCCGGAAGGTAAGTTATCCAAAGTCACACAGCCAGCAAGCAGTGAAGCTGGCTCCAGAGCCTATTCCTAACATCTCTGCTATATTGACTCTTGAATGCCTCTGGCTCCTTTGACTTGGTGGCGACAGTTGTTCTGCAGCCTGGATTATTGTCCAAATAGGTTTTCCCTGCTCAACACACCCTTGTCCGTGCCCCATCCCCCTGGGACACATTCCCTCGCTTCCCAGCAGTGAGTCTGCATCAGTTCTCGCTCCCAAATCCCTCAGGAGTTTGGCCGTGACTTGCGTCTCTGATTGGCCCGTGCTCTCCCCAGATGCCCTCACAGATGCCCGCGTTATATATGATCATTCAATCAAGGAACTGAGACCTTAACTCGATGTCATGAAAACCCATGATGCTGAAGGAAGCCAGATGAGTTCATGACCTCTCTGATACACTCCTTCCCCTACCTTTACGCTCTGGCTGGACTGAGCCACCGGCGCCCCCAACTCATCAGTCTTCTCTGTGCTTTCAGGTGTTTGACTCATTTAAAACCTTAGGTCTCTCATGTATTTTCCGTTTTGTCCACCAGGGGGAGTCTTCTGCTCTTAAAGCCTTGATTCCTCCTTTGCACAGGTCAGCTATTGAGTGCTGGAAGTGTGGAGGGTCCGAATTGAGTTGGGCTTCAGCACAAATTATACACCAAATATTGAAAAATCAGTACAAAGAGTGGAATTTAAAATATATTAATAAATTTAATAAATTGGTTATATGTTGAAAGATACCATTAATATTAATTCTACCTATTTGTTTTTAGATTTTTAAAAATGTGGCTACCAAAAAATTTTAAAATTGTACATGTGACTCACTTTATATTGGTCAGCACTGGTTTAGAGGCTCCCTCCCAATGGCAAACTCTAAGGTAGGTCTGCAGAACCCTAGGGGTTCCAGGGAACCCAGTCTGAATACCCTTTGCTTGACCTGACTCATGAAGAAACCGAGGCCCAGATTGGCCAACAACTTTTCCAAGGTTATCCAAGTGATGGAATCTTGAGTTTAGATTAGAACCCAGGTGTCCTATACCTGGATTTTTCCTCTTCTATCATGGAAGTCCTTGAATGCCACACAAGGTCATGGGCATAAGACCCTCCGCTGGGCTGTTGAGGTCCTTTATCAAGAAATGTCACCTCAGGTCTCTCCCTGCTTCCTCCCACAGGTCTGCACAGCCAAGGGGCTGCTCCCCGTCACATCCTATGCGCCCCCGTGAGCATTTCTCCACTTCCTGCTGCCAATCCCAGCCCCTGCTTTAGGCCTCTATCTGGTGCTCCCTCCACAGGCGCCAACAGCTGGACTTGAGACCCTGAAGACAAGCAGCAACTGCTTACCCTTTATTTTAAACCACCCTCTTGACCTGCCCAAACCCAGTTCTATGCAGGGGGTAGGGGGGAGCATAGTGGCGCTTGCTGGAATAAGTTCCATTTAGCTGGAAGGATGAAGAAACAGCCAGATAGACTTGCCTCATGCCGACCGCATGACGATCCCACACTGTCACTGCCGAGAGCTCACGTAGGCCACAGGCATAGTCTGCGGCAGGGTGACCGGTCATCATGTGGCCAGTGATTCACATGGGAACTGAAAGCACCCCTCATTGGAGTGACTTCTCTAAAGAGGACACATGAGTCAGCAGTGATGGCACTGGAGACCAGACCAGACCTCGTCAGGGATCTGAGGCCCTAGTCCCCATACACACACCTGCGCCGCAGCCCAGCAGGATTGCAGCATTGTGGCTCAGCAATTGTTTCCTTAGTGGTCAGGGCTGAGGCCCAGAACACGTGTGTGTGGGTCTATCCAGGTGAGAAGGTCCGGATGCTGGCTTGTTTCTCCTCGTCATGGAGGCCCCTTGCAAGTGGGGGCCAAGGGTCTCAGTCACTCTCCCTAGCCCTGGACTCATGGGGAGGAGCCGTGCGGGTCTGAGGCCTGAGTGTGGCAGGGTTGCTTGAGCCGTCACTGCTCTATGCCTGCAGCCTCTTCTCTCCCTCTTCTGGGGCTAAATTACAGAATGGCTGAGTCATGGGCTAACAGAACCTGTCTGTATGAGTCAGCAGCACAAGATGAGGGCGCTTTTCCCAGTTTCAGCTATGCCACTTTGGGCTAGTCACCGTATGTCTCTGAGCCTCAGCTTCTCACTTGTAATTACTTATTACTCTTTTTTAAATTCCTTAAAACTTAGTAGTTTAACCTGGCCAGCGTGGCTCAGTGGTTGAGCATCGACCTATGAACCAGGAGATCAAGTTACATTCCTGGTCAGGGCACAGGCCCGGGTTGTGGGCTCAATCCCCAGTGGGGGGTGTGCAGGAGGCAGCTGAGCAATGATTTTCTCTCATCATTGATGTTTCTAGCTCTCTCTCCCTCTCCTTTCCTCTCTGAAATCATATATATATATATGATTTAATAAATATATTTAATAAAGATTTAATAAATATTTAAATAATAAACATTTATTATCTCAAACAGTTTTCTTAGGTCAGGAATTTAGGAGCAACTCAGTTGTGTGGTTTTGGCTCATGATCTTTCATGAGATGGGCTCAAGATGTCTGCTGGGGCCCCAGTCATCTGAAGGCTGGACTGGGGCTGGAGGATTTGCTTACTGAGAGCTCACTCTCATGGCTATTGGTAGGAGCCTCTCCATGGGGCTGCTTGAGGGTCCTCCTGACATGGTAGCTGGCCTTTCCCAGAGTGAGCAATCTGAGAGAGCAAGACAGAAGCCACACTCGATTATGACACAGCCTCTAAAGTTAAACTCTATCCCATTTGTTACCCAAGTCAACCTGTTGAAGGATGTGAATACCACGAGGTACAAACTATTGGGAGCCATCTCAAAGGCTGGCTACCACGATAGTGTTAATAGCATCTGCTCTGCCCGCCTCACAGAGCCATCATAATTTTTGTTTGTATAACTTCAAGGAAAACCATTAATCAAAGGTGCTTCTACTAAGGGTCAAGGCAGTAGCTGCTAAAAACAGCTGTACTAGGGGCTGCTGGGGCTGGACCCTGAGACCATCAGAGGAGCACAGGAGGGCCAACAAGGAAACTTGGTAGCTCAGAGGCCTCCAGCCCTCTTTGCTGTCCCCATGTGAAGGTATAATGTGGAGACGATTAGGAAGTTGGCCCATTACATATGGGTGCTCACTGAAGGGAGGTTTGCTCATCCATTAGTCTTCTCTAAGAAAAACAGGTGGGCAAGGCTCAGGAATTCCAGGAGGGGGACTGAATAAAGATGGGGCTTGAATTGTGCCCTAGCCCTTCATCCTGACATTCTAATGAGTTCATTTGCTCTTCCCAAACTCCAAAGGGCTGCCTAAATGAGAAGGTCATTGTTATGACCTCCTGGCAAGACTCCCCAGGTCATTCCTCAAAGAATATCTCCTCCTGATTTCCTAAGTAGCCATAAAAAAGAATCAAAATATTTTCAATGCTTTGCAACTATCAGAAACAACTTCTCAAGGTTGAATCTAAATCTTTCCTGGTTCACTTATGCCCACTCCACTCTAAGGATATTCTGGTTACCACTGATGCATAACAAATCATTCCAAAACATAAGGGTGAAGGACGGCAATCATCTTCTTTTGCTCTTGATATTCTGGGTTAGGAATTCTGGACAGGCTTAGTGGGACTATCCTGTGGGATGTCTCATGGAGCTGTGATATGATGTCAGCTGAGGGTTCAATCATCTGAAGGTCAGCCTGGGCTGGAGGTCCAAGGTGGTGCACACTCACTGCGGGTAGCGGATGCTGGCTCTGGCCTGGAAGCTCAGCTGAGCTGTCCACATGAATGCCTTCCCAGGGCCTCTCCAGCAAGGCCGTCTCAGAGTAGCTGAGTTTCTTATATGGCGCTGGATTCTCCTGCAGCTGGTGTTCTGAGAGAACCAACTGGAGTCTGCATGGCCTTTTCAGTGTCACTTGTCCTACAGTTTATTAGGTATAAGCTACTGTGGCCCGCTGGCTCCAGGCAAGTCATCAGGCTAGCGTAGATCCAAGGGGCTGAGAATTAGACTCCGTCTCCTGATGGCAGAGTGGCAAGGTTCCACTGCAGATGGGCGCGTGGGGTGGAGAAGTTGCTGGGGTCATCTCTGGGGAGTACCATCTTCCACAAACGACTAGAATCGTTTCTCACACTTGAAGGCCTGCATTGAGTAATCCATGAACATCTCATTGCATAGAGTCCAAGACCACTTAAATATTCTCTAGATCAATCTCTTTGTTATCTGATGAGACCTCGAGAGCAGAAGTGGCTTCCCCCAGCTCACACAGCTGGTCAGAGGATCAGTAGGAAGAACCCAAGTCAGCCACCCACCTGCACCTCATCCTGCCCTTGGCATTGTTCCCTGCCTTCTTCCTAACAGAAGAATAATTTTGTGCAGGTGTCTATCCTGCCCACATGGTTCATAGCCCCAAAGGGAGCTGACCCTGCAATGTCGCTCTGTCCACACCCAAGGCCAGCATGGCAGGATGAAGCCTGCAGATGAAGCCACCGTCCCTTGACAGGAAGAGTGAAAAAAACTCACCAAAAAGTGGAGTTGGAGCCATTGTATTGGTCAGCCGTAGGCCTGCTCTACTGTCCTTTCATTTGTGAGTCAATGATCTTCTTGTTAAAGTCACTTTTAGTTCAGCTTCCGGTTACTTGCAGCTAAATGCCTCCTTATTAAAATACTCCTTCTGCCTGGCCAGCATGGCTCAATGGTTGAGCATCAATCTATCAATCGGGAGGTCACGGTTCAAATCTTGGTCAGGGCACATGCCTGGGTTTCGGGCTCGATCCCCAGTGTGGGGCATGCAGGAGGCAGCCGATCAATGATTCTCTCTCATCATTGATGTTTCTATCTCTATCTCCCTCTCCCTTCCTCTCTGAAATCAATTAAAAAATGAAAAATAAAAACCTTCTATTTCTGGCATTAGCCCTGACCTTAGGAAGGAACCTTCAAAGAGATTTAACTCACATGCCAGGCCTAAACCTCAGGAATGACCAGTGTGCCCTGACCTGACGTGGTTTCCGGTAACTGGGATTTTCTCTTGCTCTCCGTCCCTAACCTCCACCTGTCACGGGATCGGTCCCTCCCGAACCCGCTCTTATTGCTCCTGTTATCTTCAGTTTCTTCTCAGGTCTGGAGTCCTCTGCTCTTCCCAAATCTCCAGTGGCTGCAGCCTTATAACCTACTATTGTCCCAGATGCTCTTCTACCCACACTCGCCACCTTCCTGAATTTGGAAGGCTCTGTTGTTGGGGTCCTCTTTCTTGAGTTCTGAGTTGTGCACCTTTTGGTGCATGGCTGGCCGGACCCCAGCACCAGATGCTCACCTAGTTTCTGTGTGTTGTACCGTGCAGATGCCGGACACTCTGCCCCTGCAGCTGGACAGGACCTCCTCCCTCCCCTGCAGCTGGACAGATGAAGCCTGCCCCTCCCTTTGTGTCTCCTACAGGGTGTCTCCTTGTAGATCTTCCTGTTGGACTCTTTGGGGGGAAATGCTTGGTTTGGGAGGTACAACATCCTGTAGTTACACCTTCAATATCTACACCTTCGCAGAACAGAGTCATTCATGTTTCACAGTGCAGAAGGCTCATTTGTATGCTGTTCACGTTTTATCATATTTCTCCTCTGCTGGTTGGGGAGTGAGGTCACATGCGATTGTGAAAGCAAAATAAGTAGTCCCTGCCACCGATAAGATTTGGAATGAAGTACTAGGTGTGTATAAAGAAATATACAGAAAGCCATCTACATCAGTTCTCACTAAGATATGTTCATCTTAGCTTGAGGTCTCTGTTTTCATCCTCACCACCTCTCTGTGGCCCCAAATGATTTCCTTGCACTTCAAAGGATTTCCTGCTTGCTAACAAATATCAGTATTTGGGGGCAGAATTCATTCTGAGACTTGCTCTTCTGGTGACCTGGAGTGAGGTTAAGGGGCAGTGTGTGTGTGTGTGTGGTGTGGGCGGGGGGGAAGGGTAGGAGGTACACATGCATTAATGAGCAGTGGGGAATTTGCTAAAGATTTCAGGGGCTTGTGTGTGTGTGTGTGGGGGGGAAGCAGGGCAAGTTAACCTCACACATATGTGTCCAGCAGGTTTGTTGAGACCTTCCTCTGGGCTGTGTAGGCAGCTCTTGTCTTCCTTGTCTTTTTGACCTCAACACCAGCCCTCCCCTTCCTCCTCCCTCCTTTGTGTTCCAGAAAAGCCCCTTCCTTCTGCAGAAAACGTAGGAGGGCTCAAAGTCGAGGCTGGAAACTCCCTTTCCACCCTTTGAAAAGTAGACTTCTCAAAGACCATTTCTTCTCAAAGAAACTTTCATGCCAGCAGCTACAGAGATGTTTCTCCATAGTCTTTGCAATTATCTTTAACATGGTGGTCAGTGCAGAGAAAGGTTCATGATTCAAAGCTGTTGCTAGAGTGAGGCATCAGGAGTTCCAATCTCTTTGCTTTTCCTTGGGGTGGTCCGGGTGTCCCTGGATTGGTAGAGAGCTGCCAGCCTTGGCCTGGTTTCAGTCTCTGCAACCCCCTTCCCCCCACCCCCAATTCAACATTACCTTCAAGCTCCCCTCTGCCAGGTCTCTAAGGGGGCTGAAGCCCACTCTGAGGCCCACATTCAAGCTCATCATTAGGTTCCAAGGTCATCCTCCAGTCTGGCTACTGGGCCGTTGCCTCATTTCTTGGGTTGCCTCCTCTCTGCCTCATGGACACCTGTTCATTTCTCAGTCTCACTCTGAGTAGGTCCTGCCTTGTACCCAACAGCTTTTCCCCACCTTTGGGTGTTGGACTCCTGCCCCAGCTGGAACCCTAAGACCTAATGCGTGACAGATCTTTCTGAGGAAAACTGATGAGCCCCTGGGCTTGCAAGGGCACCTCCTACTCCCCACTTTGGTCACGTAGAACCCTGGGGTTCCTTTTGGTTACTATCAGCAGCTACCACTAGTTACAGGAGTCAAGGGCCAGCTACTCCCTGCAGCCTTGCTCCAGGTCCCCAGAGAAGCAAGTCTCAGGCTGAGTTCTTCCCTCAAACAGATGTTTAACAGCAAGTAGGCACAAATCAATCACTCCACCTTGTGTACTTGATAAAGTCCAAACTCTCTCTTCTGTGGGGAGCTCTGTGTATGAAAGAAAGTTTCACCTGGGGCAAATGTGTCAAGACTCTCATAGTGGGATTGGCACACCACCCAGTCAGACTCAGGCTGGCCCATATTCTCTAGAATCAGCAGCTGGACATGGGCCATGGGCAGCGTTCCGAAGAGGGAAGGAGGAAGGCTCACTAGAGTCTAATCCCTGTTACTTTGTATTGTGGAGTTTCTTCATGTTTTTCACCAATGAAAGCCCATCTCTCCATGCATTATGCTAATTAACAAGACCTCTGGTACTGATTAGAGATAAAGACAGCTGAAGCACTTGTGGGAGTACCTCTGGCCTTTGGCCTTCTTCTTTTCAAGATTTTATTAAGCCCAGCCAGCGTGGCTCAGTGGTTGAGTGTAGACCCATGAACCAGGAGGTGGAGGTTCGATTCCCAGTCACGGCATATGCCTGGGTTGTGGGCTCAGTCCCCAGGGGATTGCAGGAGGTAACTGATCAATGATTCTCTCTCATCACTGATGTTTCTACCTCCATCTCCCTTCCTCTTTGAAATCAATAAAAATATTTTTAAAAAATAAAATTTTATTAAATTTATTGGGGTGACAATGGTTAATAAGATTATATAGGTTTCAAGTGTACAATTCTATGATACATCATCTGTATATTGCGTTGTGTGCCTACCACCCAAAGTCAACTCTCCTTCTGTCACCATATATGTGACCCCCTTTACCCTCTTCTACCCTCCCTCTTACTCTCTGGTAATCACCATACTGTTGTCTGTGTCTGTAAGTTTTTGTTTGTTTGTTCATTTGTTGCTTTTATATCCCAAATATGAGTGAAATCATATGGTTCTTGACTTTCCCCATCTGATTTATTTTGCTTAGCATGATATTCTCAAGATCCATTCATGTTGTTGCAAAAGGCAATATTTTATCTTTCCTATGGCTGAGTAGTATTCTGTTATATATATATCCAAACATCTATTGAAGGACACTTTGGTTATTTCTATGTCTTGGCCACTATGAATAATGCTAAAATGAACATAGGGGTACATATATCTCTATGAATAAATGTTTTCAAAATTTTGGGGTAGACACGCAGAAGAGGGAGTGCCTCACAAATGGCCTTCTGATTACATTCTAGTGACCACTGCTGGAGTCGCCATAGTTAGGGTGACAGGAGTCCTCTAGGGTATGGATTAAAAGGAGTGACTCACCCTTAGATCGCACTTCCAGTGATGAAGAATTTCAAAGTCAATGGTAGATATCATAGCACCAGAACACCCAAATCTCTATATTAATAGTAATAAACAGCATTTCTTTGGCTTACAAGGCATTATTCCATGGTTTTCAGCCCCTTACAAACTACATCCCCTGAATTATTTCTACGCACCCCAGGCATCTCTCACAGATTCCCCATTAGTGCCACTCGCTAGCTCAGCACAACTTCCACTTCATCCCTTTCACCTCAGCTTCCTTAGCAATGGGCATTTGTTGCTGGGCAGGCCTCCAGTAGCACTCCTCATTTGGGGGGCAAGCTGCTTCTTCCCAGTCCAACCATCAGTGACCTTCTTGGGCCAATCATAGTAGCCACATCCTTTTGGTCAAAGTGATTGTCCAGGAACAGGAAAGTGGTTTGCAAAGCCAATCAAGAGACTTCCTGGAGCCGAAACCGGTTTGGCTCAGTGGATAGAGCGTTGGCCTGCGGACTGGGGGGTCCCGGGTTCGATTCCGGTCAAGGGCATGTACCTTGGTTGTGGGCACGTCCCCAGTGGGAGGTGTGCAGGAGGCAGCTGGTCGATGTTTCTCTCTCATCGATGTTTCTAATTCTCTATCCCCCTCCCTTCCTCTCTGTGAAAAATCAATAAAATATATTTTAAAAAAAAAAGAGACTTCCTGGAGGCATTTTTCAACCCAGAGTTGATGAGGACACTCTCTCTCCTCGCTAGTATTTAGGTCCAAAGCTGCATGCATTCATGACTTTTGCCTTGTGGGGGGGAAAAGCTACATTGTGAGAATGAATTCAAAATGCAAAGAAAATCAGAGACATAAGTTGTCATGGACTGAATGGTTATATCCCATACCCCTCCCTCACTAAATTCATATGTTGAAGTCCTAACCCTAATGTGACTATATTAGGAGGTGGGACCTTTGGGAGGCAATTAGGTTCGGATAAGGTCAAGAGGCTGGGGCCCTCATGATGGGATTAGCACACTTCTAGGAAGAGGAAGAGACACCAGAGCTCACGCTTTCTTCCCATGTGCACTCACACAGAGAAGAGACCAGATGAGGACACAGCAAGAAGGCGGCTTCTACAAGTCAGGCAGCTGGCTCTCCCCACACACTGAACATGCTAGTTTCTTCATCTTAGGCTTCCTGGCCTCCAGAGCTGTGAGAAAGAAATGCCTGCTGTTTAAACCACCAAATCTGTGGTATTTTTTATAGCAGCCCAAACTGGGGAGAAAGTCTGGATAATAGCTGAATCTCTGAATCTGGCCGCCCCTGGGTCCAGCTGTACCGCCGTACTTGGCGCGGTTTGGTTATGCAGCCCACAGATTCCCTTTTTTGCTCATGCTGGTGAGAGTTAAGTATCTGTAATTTTTTCACCATCAACAGTAGTCAGTAGTTGCTGAACAGGACCAAACTTTCACTCTTTGTGGGAGCCCTGCGCTGCTGGAGCCCCTGGTGCTTGCTGATATGGACTATGGTCACCCACTGTGTCCTCCCCATGCTGCCCAGTGTGTCTGAATCCAAACCCGAGGACCAACCAGGCCCAAACAGAGACCTCAGAATTCCAGTGCAGTTGGCCTGTGGCCAGTGTGTCTGGCAGACGCCCCGACTTGGGGCTACAGGTTGCCTATGACCTCTGGACTTGCCCACTGCCAGATCAGGCATATTGCAAATCAATTAAGGCCTGAGAAGTGATTTGGGTGTTTTGCTTTTGAAAGTTATATTATCAGGCAAGGTATCATACTGGCCATCCTCTTCAGGAACTATTTCTGCCTTCTGAGAAGGACTTCTGCCCCCAGGACCTGAGACTAATCCTGTCCCCTTGGCGCTAGCTGGGGCCCAGGTCCTGACCACATTCTCCTTTCCCACCTGTCCTCAGGCCCTACTGTGTGCACTGTGGCTAACTGCTCAGTGGTCTCCAGAAAGGCCTCACACATTCGGAGCCGCAGTGAGGCTTGTGTGTCAGGTGTTCAGTGTTTATTTACATACCCAGCTTCACATCTCATTTATTGATGTATTTCTACACTGACTTACCCGGAGCTTGTGGTCTCAGCAAATAGGACCCTCTTGATTTCTATCAGCACTTTCCACACAGAGGAAGCCAGATAGCATCGTGTACGTGTACCGAGGGCTTGTTTTCATCTCTGATCAAGAGGCTGAAGCAGCAGATTCTCATGCAGTTTTCTCCTTTGCCTGAGGACAGATGATGAAACACCTAGGGTTTAGTTATCTCATCCGGAGAATGGGACCATTGTTAAAACACTGTTCGAACCTCACCTCCAACAGGACTGCCCCAGACCTGCAGCAATGACTTCTGAGTGTCTCATGCTCCTTAAGAGAAGCGAGTTTTCCAAGAGGACACCTTGTGGGAGAGCAGAGAGCAGGAGTGGGAGCTGTCTGGTGTCACAGGTGGTTGGGGTGTACCATGCTCTTGAATGCTTTCATGGGCCTCATGGCTGTGACTCTTTCTGCCTGTCACCCTCCATCTCTTCTTACTCTCAATAAGTAATCATCTCTGGTTTCTCCAGCCCCAGACTCCAGATGGAGCTGGTCTGACCAGCAGCGACTAGACATGCCCCCTCCTATTCATTCTCTTTCAAAATAATAGAACTTCTCATTTTTAGCTAGGCACAGAATACAGGGTGGGGCAAAAGTAGGTTTATGGTTGTTTGTATGAAAAATATTACAATAATTAATAAATAATAAACTCTGTGTTTTGTATACTCACAACTGTAACCCTACTTTATATGAACCCTGATTTTTAACGAGGCACATAGCTGACTAGTATAGGACTAACATTTCCCAGCCTTCCTTGCACCTGGGTGAGGCCATCTGCTCATGTTTTGGTCAATGGGATGTGAGTGCAAGTGATCTATGCAACTTCCAGGTTGTGCTTTTAAAGGGAAGGGGCATATCCTCTGGGGTCCTTTTTCCTTTCCTACTTACTGGAATGTGGGAGCTGCAAGCCATCTTGGACAGTGAAGATGAGGACAAAACTATAGAGTTGGCAGAGCAACAAGATAGAAAGTGCCTGGGTCCCTGACACCTTTGCAGAATAGAGCTGCCATACTAGCGTAGACTTCCATAAGAGAAAAAAATAAACATAGATTTGTTTTAACCATGTGTTTGGGGTTTGACCATGGCAGCTGAGCCACTGTTACTTTTAGGAAAACACGAGTCAGCAGCCTCAACTGGAAAGCCTATGGTTGGACTCCTTTGGCCCAATCAGTGACCACCTTAGCACAGAGAATACCTGTGGGAAGGGCAGTTTCAGCCAGGAAGGGCCATATACTATGGCAGGGAAGCCATCAAAACCAGAGACTCGCACAGCATTAACTGCATACATCACAAGATGTCACAGATCATTTTCACTAGATGAATAGAAAAGGATGTCAACTGTGTTTGTCTGAATATCTATGGAGTTCCTAGATAACAAGCAGGATGAAAAACACCAGGCTGGAAATTCCGAGCTCAGTGGTGTTGAGAGCTGGGGACATCATCAATGGAGTTTGAGGCATCCTTAATCTGACTCTGTGGCAACCACAACTGCCTCTTTCTATCCTGTAACTTCATGTTAAATTCCCTGGTGAGGGACTCTGATTGGCTCAATTAATGTTATCACCTTAGTTTTGTCAGTTCCCTTTGCATCAAACCATGTCATAAGCCACTAGCAATCTATAGTAGGGTGTCCACTCCTGGTCCCCTCTGTGGTCACCCCTGTCCAATAGTTATCCTATAACTGCTTTCCCTAGGTGGGTGGGTAGGGGGGTTGGGGGCTGTATGCTAGGCAGTTTCAGTCAAAGGGGCATTGGGCATAGAAAAAAACAAACACCTAAAGCATTAAGGAATTGGCTGCAACCACTTCTGATGATTCTGGCAGGTTTTAGCACTGGAGGTTCTAGTCAAAGCATGAGAAGGGCCCCAGAATGGGTAAGACCAGGTGCTAGTGGCAGGAGCCAAAAGTGAGGCTCCAGGCTTTGGCTAGAGCACTTCTGGGTGTGGAGGGACATTGGGAAGAGTCCATCTGGAACATGGCAGAAAGGACTTGTGTTCCAAGGAGACTAGGAGAGGCTGTCAGGTCCATGGGGGTGCAAAGTAGAACTTAAGTGTCAGCAGCAAGACCAGAGACAGTTTTCAAATGTGGGGCACAAGGTCTGCCCATGGTCTATCACTTTTCTGCCTGACTCCAGCAGATTTCAGACCACTCCGCTGGATTCATCTTCCCTGCTGCCCTGCTGTCAGCATGTCTTATTTATTCTCACTGACTCCTACCCATGGCTCACAGTCATCCAGACAATGCACAGTGGGGCCCAGCTTCTTCTTCCCCAGAGTAATTTCTGGAAAAGAGGGGCTGCCAAGGTCGTATTCCTCTAAAGTTTCAAAATGATGGAAAGATGGGTGGGATGGAGAGATGGGCAGACATCCTAATTGCCCATCAGCCCGCATTCTCCCCTCCTTTAGGAAAAGAAACCCAATTTTCAGACTCTCCTCGGGTTAGGGGTGGCCAAGGGACAAAGCAGAAGGCCCGCATACCTTCTTTCAGAGGAGCTGGTTTGGTTCGTAGAAACTCTTCTGCAGGTTTGCAGCATGGCTGGGTGGGCTGAGTCTCCAGGATCCTTCTTGGATCGCTAGGTGATCTTAAGGATGGAAGCCACGTGCTGAAGAGGGAAGAGCAGAGAGCTCAGAGTTAGAGCCTCTGATGCTGCTATGGTGCCCTAGAGCTGGAGGGTCAGCCTCCAGGTGCTCTGGACCTAAGTGAGGAATAAGCTTTTGTCTTGTTGAAGCCCTCACTTCTCAGTGTGTTTTGTGGTCCAGCAGCACGGGCACTGCAGGAGCTTGGGAGGAATGCTGAACTTCAGGACCGGCCCTGGACCTTTTGAATCAGAATCTGTACTTCAACAAGGTTCACAGGTGATTTATGAGCACATGATGCTTCGAAGAGCATTGATTTAAGCCATCATCACCATCATCCTGATCATCATCATTTCTATTGTTTGCAGTTGAATCTAGTTCTTGCAAATAGAGAAGATGAACCCCATATGGTGTCACCAAGTAAGTGGGGCTGAAGAATGGACTGCTGAGAAGGTCGCTGTTGGGTCCTCCCACTTTCCTCCCAGGAAAAGCATGCATGACTTTCTAGAAAACCCTTATGTCCCCAAGTCATACCATGAGGGGTTCGGGGAACCTTGGCCGGGAACCTAGGTTCTTGAAAATCAAGGTTCCTGTCAGCTGCAATTGTCTCCACTCCCTACCCTTCTGTCTGACCCAAGAGTGTCAAAGGGTAGATGATGGTATTTAGCCCACAGGAGGTAGGTGAAGGGGCCCACAGTCATTCTGAAACCATAAGGTATCATAAAATAGGTCATCCTTCCCGGAAGCTCTGCCTTCTTTTTTTAAACACAGGCGTTTCTTAGGCTTTGTTCTGGGGCCGCCTAACTCAGACTCAATTGCCTAGAAGGGTCACACTCTCTGGTACAAAACTCTGGGCAAGATCCCTCCCTGATCCCATCCATATCTACTCCTGATGGTTGGGAAAGGGGTGAGAAAGAAGCTTCCCGAGGATGTCTCCTAAGGCTGATCTTCTGGAAAACGGTTCTTTTTTTCTTTTTCTTTTTTTAAAAATATATTTTATTGATTTTTTACAGAGAGGAAGGGAGAAGGATAGAGAGTTAGAAATATTGATGAGAGAGAAACATCGATCAGCTGCCTCCTGCACACCTCCTACTGGGGATGTGCCTGCAACCAAGGTACATGCCCTTGACCGGAATCGAACCTGGGACCTTTCAGTCCGCAGGCTGATGCTCTATCCACTGAGCCAAACAGGTTAGGGCTGGAAAACGATTCTTGACATGCTACCAACTGGATTCAATGGTGGCAGCCTGTATATCAGCCTGCTGGAGTCCCTTGAAAACATTCAACTCTAGCGAAGCAACTGAAAGTAATGGCTAAGAACATGAGTCTGGGATTTAAAGGGATCTTGTTTCAAATCCCAATTCTGCCCTTTGCTACCTATGACCTTGGGCAAGTTTCTAACTTCTCTAAGCCTTCTCTGCAAGCTCCTGGTAGCCCTGCTGAAGTTAACCCGAGTTTCCTCATCTGTACATGGGAGGAATAATAAGAATAACAACAACAACAAAAATCATCTTCCTTGGAGAGCTTTGTGGACTTAGGTACTTGACCTTGTGTACAGTTAAATCCTCAGTTTTTGATGTGGGTAGGTGTGTGGACATCACAGGTCTTGTATACCAGCATCTCTCAAACTTTATTGCCCAAAAGTGTCACCTGGAGATTTTGGTAAAAGGCCGTGTCTGATGGGGCAGATCTGTTTGGGGCCTAAACTTCTGTACATGTGAAAGCTTCCCAAGAAGCCACTGCTCTGGGGACCACGCTTCCTATGGCAAGAGTATAGGCTCTACCACTGACCTGTGGATATTCCTTAGATACTGCCTCTCAGTGTTCAAAATCTGACCAGACAATTTCAGACACTGTATTACAAAAAGCAAATGAACTGCCATCTGTTTCTTGATCTCACCACGAACTTTCTATTTTCATTTCTGTTTTGTTGCTATTGTTAATTACCTACTAGAGGCAGAACTTCCATGTGGATGAAATGCCAAGACTGAGAGAGATGGTGAACCCCGCAGGCAGCGGGATCTGGTTCTAGGCGGGTCCCGGTGGTGCATGATTTCCCGTGTTTAAAAAATACCTCCTGGATTGATGTGGCAGTTTTATTGTGGTTATGGCTTTCAACACACTTCCTGCGTTTCTTGTAAAACAGCAACAGCCCCAATGATGACAGGTTTCTTCGAGGGCTTGAGTCAGACCTGAGGTACATCCTTGGTCCTCACGGTAAGGCCTTTGGCCTTTTTCTGAGCACACACCAGGGCAAATAATCTATGTGGACTATGTACTTGTTGTTGGAGCAAACAACTGCAATTCTGTTAGAAAAACATGAGGTTTGCAGCACCTCACAGCTTCACCTTCCAAGAGGAAACAGCCCCTCAACAACAGAAAAGAGGAGCCAGTTATTTTGTAGTCAAGATAGCCTGGGTCACTGATCTCAATGGCAATGCTCACAGTTGCTGGAAATTCAGAGATTCATACGTTCTTGGAGCTGAACTTGGCCGGAGAACTTCTAAAGGCAACTCCTCAGTGTTTCAGGGGTGGAAACTGGGACCAGAGGAGCTAAGTGACTTAGCCAAGATCGCACAGCTAGCCTGGCCTTCATGACCATTGTAGAATCCTCCCTCAGATATTTTAGATGCATTTCCTTGCCTCGTCATCCCCATTTCCTACAACTTCTACCCATGATGTGATAAAAATGATGCATTAATTATTTCTCTTTTCTTCATGAATTTTTCCATTATGGAAATAACAAATACCATATTATATACAGTATAATTAGAAAACAGAGGGAAAAAACACCCACTCTATCTTTTGACCTGATGCATATCTACTACTTTAAAATCCTTTGGTATTTTTCTTATTTTGCTTTTTAATTATTAAAATATAGTTGCCTGGAAATAAACATTAAAAACCACATAGAACGCCATAAAAAGTAAGTCTTCTTTCCCATTCCTTTCCTAGTTTCCTCCTAATAGGTTTCTTCATTTGATTGTTTGTTTCTATTTCTTCTGGTATTTAGCTTGATAGTGCTAAGTAGCATACTACACTTACGTCTTCGATTATCAGCTCCAAGCTCTATCGAAAGACTTTTAGCTGTGATAGGTGAGAAACTTATTCACTTATAGATCCCCTTCTCCCAGCTGCAAATCATGAATAGTTGTGTATTTTTATTTCTTCTGATGGTTAACCTTATGATTTTACAGAATATTCAGTTTCTGTTTATTGACCCATTAATTGTTGGTGGTAACTCTTGGTTCCCCTCTATGTAAGATGGAAAATTAATACCCCTTTTCTTCCGTCCACTGCTTCTCTCCCGTCTACTCCTCGCCCTCTCTCAGTTATACCACCTCTGTAATGTTGCCAAGGCTTACAGCACATGCCTTCTGTTTAGTAAATTTGTTCTCCATGTTCTGTCAGTTAAGTCTGATCATTGAAAGCCAATGAACAAGCTGTATTTAAAGTACAGACATTGTAAATATTAGTCTCTACAGAAGCAGGTATTATGTTGGGATCTGTAGAGGGGAGTGTTCCAATGTCAAGGCCAAGTGGGTCTTCTTTTCTTAGACTCCATCGACTGTACAAAATCATACGTTTTGGTTGGCTTTATATTTGGGCCATGATATGTGTGTGTGTGTGTGTGTGTGTGTGTGTGTGTGTGTGTTCATAACTTACTATTTTCTGGAATTTTTACTTGATTAACAAAGAAGCATGTATCTTCTTTATAATATTACAGATACCTTCCAGCTCTTTAATTATATCATTTATTTGCTCCGAATATACAGACCTTCAGCTAGGACAACTGCACATTTATACTGGAGTTTCTTTAAATTGCCTTTCGAGGCTGGTTTAATTGGTTTTAATTCTCATAGTCTTTTCTCTCTTGGGTAGTACATTATCAAGTAATTTTATTTCAAAAAACTGTATGGGAGTCCAAGTTCCTGCATGACACTGGATCTATCGTTTGGCAAGATATCAAATTCTAGGTACAAAATGATTTCTATGGATTTTGAAGGTAGTTGCTCCATTGTCTTCAAGCCTCAGTGTTGCTGATGAGAAGAATGATTTAGTCTTTCATTGGTTATCTGTTTCTTGTCTCTCGCTGAGTGTTTTAGGATCTCTCTTTATTATCAGAACTCTGAAATTCCATGAGGTTGCTTCTATGAATTATTCTTTGTTCATTGTACCGGGTACTCGGGATCTTTCAGACTAATCCTTTTGTCTTTCTTCAGCCCTGGGAGAATCCTTTTCTAGTACTTCTTTGATAATGTTCTCTTCTCCATTTTCACTCCTCTTCTTTTTTGAAACTCCTATTACACATATGTTGGTCAACCTGAATTGACACTTTCTGTATTTTTTTTCACAAATTATCCTCTTTTTGTCATTTTCTTGGTTATAAAGTAGTATATATTCATTGTAGATAATTTGGGAAATAATTAAATGATCCAAATATCCTCAAGTTTGTGGGTAAAATTATATTCTAATAATGTGATATGTTATAATATAATATTTTTGCATTTTACCAGCCCATTAACTTCTGTTTTCATAACAGTATGAGTGTTTTCTCTTTTCCAAAATTTGTTATAGTTATTTCTGGGTGTTTACAAGGAAAAGTTAAGAGAGAAGTATGTCTCTGGAAAACATAGATAGGATACACAGTGGTTTTATTGATGTATTATTTATAATATTGAAAATTTGGGTCTGGCTGGTGTGGCTCAGTAGTTGAGAGCTAACCCATGAACAAGGAGGTCACCAGTCCTATTCCCAGTTGGGACACATGCCTGCATTGCGGGATCGGTCCTCAGTGGGGGGTGTGCGGGAAGTAGCTGATCGATGGATGATTCTCATCATTAATGTTTCTCTCCCTCCCTCTCTCTGAAATCAATAAAAAAGAAAGAAAAATTGGGGAAAATATCTACCAATAAAGAAATAAGAAAATTATGGTATCATCTACAAATACTTTATAGTTCTTAAAAGTGATGTTTGTGGGCAATTTTTAATGATGTGGGATAACTTTTTTGATATAATAGTGAAAAAAAGGATATAAAATTGTATGTATCACATAATTTCGATGATGTAAAACACATATTCATATTAATTAGTGTTATCAGTGAGGGAAGAGATAGCAAATAATGCTTATTTTCTTCTTTGTACTTGTTGTGAGTTTCGTTTTATCCCTGACATGTTGGTAGGAAGGGTTTCTATTCTAGAAACTGCTCATCTCCATCTACTTCCTTAAAATTGGGGATTTAAGTCACACTTTGCACACTCTGTCGACTCAGCTTCCAGTGCACTTCCTCCTGCTCCCCGCCCCAGTGCCATCACTTGCTTCTGGGACAGCCACTCAGTGTCAGAAATATTCTAGTTCTGTTTTCGACAGCACTTTGTAAAGCAGTACATATTGTGACATTTGTTCCTTTGTTGGTTTGAGAGCTGCTGGAGCATTTTTTGCCTGTTTTAAAGCAATAGAACTCTGGTGTTTATTGGATTTGTGGGGGAGAGAGAATATGACATCTGTTTCAACTTCCACCTAATACAATTAATATTAAAAAGCATAGACAACTCCCATGCATTTCCCACTTTCAATGGAAAAAAACAAAACCCTTTGCTTTGGCTTTATTTTGTTGGTTTTGTTTCCTTTTAATAGCTCTTTGCACAAATGTATCAGCCTGAATGGGGTCTTGGTTTGACATAGAGTCCAACACTATCTAGAGTAGTAATAGGTGGATGAGTAGGACACTGCTGAGCCTTCTATGACCTGATAGGTCTTCCTCTGCCTCAAAATGCTCCATCATTCCTTGTCGACGGGCACTGTCACATGCACTAGTGATTTTAAAACTGGTTCCATGTCAATGGAACTTGGCATACACATAAAAACCTTAAAAATGTGCAGAAGTTCCCATTTATCCTTAAAAACAAAACAAAACCATGATGGTCAATGCAGTGATACTTAGAGTAGTAACCTTGACCTTTACTAGTATATGCTCAGCTCCATGAGACCGAACAGATCAAGAACATGGTGGATGCTAATACAGTGCTTCCATGGGCCAGACACTGTTTAAGTGCTTTAGATACATTTGTATTCACAACAAACCAGTGAGGGATATCCCCACTCTACAGATAAGGAAACAGAGGCTCAGAGAAGTTAACAGATTTGCTAAAGGTCACTGAGCCTTTCAACTCAGGCAGTCCAACTCCAGAGCCACACTTTTCATCACTGTACTCTGCTGCCTCAAGTAAACCATGGTCCAGAAGCACCAAAAGGGTGTTCTAGAAGGCAGGGAAATACAACCAGTCTGGTTCATTCTTCTTGTTAAAAATTTTCTTCTTTGTGCTTCCTTTGGGTGTTCTATAATGACCACTTCTTGCTCCTGAAGTCAGAACATTTTGAAGTGTTGCAATCATTCAGTTCTTCAGTTGGTATGAGGGTGCCACAGAAGAAGCCAACCCAGGCTCTGGGCTGGGGAGTGGTGGGAGATAGGCAAGATCAGAGGCCTCTGGGGATGGAGGAATGCAGGCAGACTTCATGCAAGGGCTGTTCGCATGGGGTCTTGAAACCATACAAAATTCACAAGGAGAGAAAACGAGGACCTAGTGATGGTTTCTGAACACATGCTCTTTTTTTTTTTTTTTAAATATATATATGTTTTATTGATTTCAGAGAGGAAGGTGTTGTGGGGTCGAACCCTGGAGTCAGAATAAGACCACCGGAGGCTGCGGATTGATTTAAAAAAGCAGGCAAGGATTTATTGAGCTGGCCAGGACGGCCGCGAGAGCACCCCACGCAGGTGGAGTCCACCCTCACGACCGCACCATTTCAGGTGTAGGCAGTCCTTTTAAAGGTCTAAACCACAAAAATGTTCCTTTGTTCTAAACGAGCCCCCAGCCACATCCTGCTGGACATCGGATTGGAATGTGGACCTATCTTGCGAAAGCAGATTGTACAGAAGCAGAATTGAGCAAAGTTAATAATCTCTAAAAGTTGTCTGCAGTTTCAACTGCTGGAGCTACTGAGTCAGTGGCAATCAATCTCCTGTGGTTCTGGTCCACAGGCACAGGAAAATAACCTTTGTGATGTGGGATGGATTTATGTGCTGAGGTAACTACCCTATTGTTTAAGCAAGTAAGTGTGTGTAGAAGCCAGAATAACAGGGTTAAAATTCAAACAGCAGTTTTTACCCAAGTATGGTTGCTACCATACTTCAGAAGGGAGAGGGAGATAGAAACATCAATGATCAGAGAGAATCATTGATTGTCTGCCGCCTGCACACCCCCTACTGGGGATCAAGCCCGCAACCTGGGCATGTGCCTTTGGTCAGAACTGAACCTGGAACTCTTCAGTCCGCAGACCAGCACTTTATCCACTGAGCCAAACAGGCCAAGGCTGACCACATGCTCTTTTATTCAGTTGTAGCATACCAGTCCTCTTGGAGTCTCTGAGTCTGTGCAGCTGAGTCAGCATCATTTTTCTTGGGAGAGAGGTTTCTGGGTTCAACAGACTGATCTCCACAGTCACCTTGGGGGCTCCCCTGCTCTTCCAGAGATAATGTTTCCTCCCGCTCAGGTCAGCAGGTCACCGCTGTCTCCATGACACCCATGATTTGAGGTGGGGGATGGGGTACTGTCGACAACATTTGCAGTTTGCAGAAGCAACTCTGGACATTTTCTGTTGCGGGAAATGACTGCACTCCACGCAGAGGTGGGATGGCGTATGTGTCAAAAGGGGGCCCCCCAAGGGGAGTCTGAGCCCACAGGAAGAGACCCCCGGGGCCCATGCAGTGGCCCTTCCAAGACTAGACCTGCGACAAGGGTCGGTTTCACACGTGGTCAGGCACTTCCTGTGAACTGAGCCCCCACAGGGGCATCTCAGCACCTGTGGATGCCATGGACAACTGGAGGCGTTGTTCACAGAAATGACACCGAACTGCCTCTGCCACGCTCCTTGCTAAACCATCAGCTCGAAGCAAACCAGAGGCACCTGTCTCCCCACCACCCCGACCCCAAACCCACCCCAACACCACCCCCATCCCCAGGAGAACAGTTCCCATCTCCCAGGTCACGAGCACACTGCCCTCCTCTCGGCCACTGGTCCTCAGTCACTCCCTTCTGCTCGTCCCTAGGGTAGCCGGCTGGAATCTCTGGAATCTCCCGCAGAACTGGGGAAGGGAGGCCCGTGCTTCCCAGGCCCTAGAGCCTTGCCTTTACCCACGTGAAGGTAGATTAAAACGCTGAGCTTTCCTGGTGGCTACAAGGGAAAGAGACCCTCCCCTTCCCCTTTGCAGAGCGTTTCTGTGAGAAACCAAGTGTTTGTAAATCCTCCCTGTGGCCCTTGTGGAGGTGCAGGTAAATATTTGTAAAGGTGAAATTGCCATATTTATCATCAAGCAACGCCACAGGGATGTAAGGAGGGCCCTGACATGTGTAGATGGGGTACCATGCTGCTGCCCCCTCCCCCGCGCGGAGCTGGGCCAGCAGACAGCAAGGGGGTGTGATTGGTGTTCTAGCCACTTGGGCAGGAAGCTGGGTGGAGAGATTACATCAGCTCTCAGGTGTCACCTTGGTTGTTGTCAGAGGTGACTCACTACCCAGGTGTTCTTACATGAGGGTCTCTGAGCCTAAATGGGGCTCTTTCCAGGATGCTGGCTGGTGCGGTGGGTACGAAGGGCGGGCAGATGAATGGAGGCCCCCGGAGAATTCTGTGCCCCTCCACTCACTCGATCTCTGGTACTCCCTTCCTTTTTTCATCTGTGGGTACAAGCCAGAAAGGAACCAGGGCTGCTGCTCTCAGCTGACAGTTTGGTTTCTGAGCATTTGACGCACCCAGCAGGCTTGTTGCTAGTCAGGAGTGCATTTGTGATCACGTCCTTGAGATACCGCAACCCCCTTTGTTCACACTGTGACGGGCCATGAGCCACTAGGGTAATCTGACCCCAACTGTTCATGCTTGGCCTTGGAGGGGGCCACAGGGGCTGGTGTTCCGGGCACTTCCAGAGTCATACAAAAGGCAAAGGTCGGGCCGAAACCGGTTTGGCTCAGTGGGTAGAGCGTCAGCCTGTGGACTGAAGGGTCCCAGGTTCGATTCCGGTCAAGGGCATGTACCTTGGTTGCGGGCACATCCCCAGTAGGGAGGTGTGCAGGAGGCGGCTGATCGATGTTTCTCCCTCATCAATGTTTCTAGCTCTCTATCCCTCTCCCTTCCTCTCTGTAAAAAATCAATAAAATATATTAAAAAAACAAAAAAAAAACAAAAAGAAAAAAAACAAAAGGCAAAGGTCGGATTTTTGAGCACTGATTCAGAAAAAAAAAAGTGTAGGTCCCTCAGTCTGTGCTTACTCACTCTGAAGACAGGAAAGCTCAATCCCCTCACTGTTCCTGCATCTTTAACAGGAGACCGCCAAGATTCTGGTGATTGATTCAATAATCTTCATGGAATGAGAAGAATTAAGATGAAGAAGCACTTATAATTTTATTTTTTATTTATGTATTTATTTATTATTTACTATTTATTTTAAAATATATTTTTTTTATTGATTTCAGAGAGGGAGGGAGAGGGAGAGATAGAAATATCAATGATGAGAGAGAATCATTGATCCACTGCCTCCTGCATGCCCCCTATTGGAGATCGAGCTAGCAACCTGGGCATGTGCCCTTGGTTGGAATTGAACCAGGGATCCTTTAGTCCTCAGGCCAATGCTCTATCCACTGGGCCAAACTGGCTAAGGCAGCACTTACAATTTTAAATAGACACAATTTATTATGTACCGTATAATAGATGTGTAGTAAGAATTTCTGAGGAAGGAATTCCTTTTCAAATGCAGGAGGTGGTCTTTACTATCTGACTGAGTCTTGTAATACGCCTCTCTGAGGAGAAAGCATCCAACTATAATGAAATTATTGATCCAATAGTTTTCCCACTTTGGAAGTTCAGATTTTTGCACAGATATTTTCTTCAGTGCTTTAAAAAAAAATAATGTGCAGTATCCTGAAATCTTTATTTTAACTTTGTTTTATGATTATAAAAGTAATACATATATGATGTCATTTTTCATACAGAAGTTTTAATTTTTATGTATTCAGACTATCAATCTTTCCCTTTATGGTTTGTGCATTTTATTCCTTATGGTCGATTGCACAGATGGCGTGATCTTTCTACTCCCTGTGTTCCTGCCTCCGTGCAATGTCTGTACAGCTCCTCCGGTCGGGAGGTGGCCCTATCGCTACCTACTGGACTCTCAGTACCTGCTTTGGCCAAGGGAATGCGGTGGGAGTGAGGCAGTGGGAGCTCTGAGCTCAGAGGCCTGGAACTCTGCCAGCTGCCAGCTACATGAGCTCAAGCTCGCCTCCTGGAGGATGGACATGTGGCCCAGGCACCCTGTGACCCAGCCAACAGCTAGTCCCTAGCTAACCTGACAGCCGGCCACAGTGACATGAATGAGCCCAGCAAAGACCTTAAGGACTGCCCCACTGAGCCCGGACTAAACTGCTCGACTGCAGAATTGTCAACAGGGGAAGCTGGTGGCTGCTTTAAGCCGCTGAGTTTTGGGCTGGCTTGTTAGACGGGAATATTGAAACAGTGCGTGTGTTGCTAAAGAGGTCAGCAGGAGAGGTCTTTACCTTGAGATCAGACAGGCTCTTCTATATTCTCTTTTCAAAGTCTCTCCATTTCGCTTTTCTTATTTTTGTATCACAGTCTGGAATTAATTAATCTGGAATTAATTTTTTTTATTGTATGAGGTAGAGGCCTAATGTATATCTGCTCATTTCTTTCTATTTTTTGAATGTTTAAAATATTTCGTAATAAATGAAAACCATTAGAAAGGAAATATAGAGTTACTAACAAAAACGTAGAGAACTACAACAAAAATAAAAACAAGACTTCACCCCCAATCAATAAGACAACTCAGCAATAACCACTTATAACTTGAAGTATTTCCTTCGAGCTTCAATTTAGGTGAAATTGAAATCAAATTGTTTTCCATTTTTCTCACTTAGCACGGCATTGTATTTCCCTATATCATTCCAATTCTCTAAAATAATTTGTAATAATCACATACAGTTCGTCACACGGGTATACCATAATTGATGTACTGTTAGGCGGTTAAGCTCTCTCTCACTTTTCAGTATGAATGCTGGTAGAACATTGAATATTCTTGCACACATATCCCTGATTAGTTCTTTAGGGTCATATCTAGAAATGAAGTTCCTGGGTCAAAAGGTATGAACAATTTTAAGATCTAAAATATAGTTAGAGAAAGAAACCCTCTAGAGAGGGGGTGAGCACCCACGCACCTCTGCCAGCTGTGAATGAGAGGTCCATCCGTCCGCACGCACATCCTCATGCTTTTGCTGAAATAAATGAATGAATTCAATCTCAGCTGATCCGTTTAGTCAGAACAGGTCACATGCTGATGAGAATGCAAAATGTGGAAGAAGCTCATAGCAAGCAGAAAAGCCTATAATGATTTATTAACACTGTAGCTGCAGTTCCTGAATGGTATATTATGTTGACTGAGTTTTGTAGGTGTTGAACCATAGCTGTGTTCCAGGAATAAATCCCACTTGGTCATGGTATATATTCCTTTTAATATGCTGCTGAATTTGATTTACTCGTGTTCTGTTGAGGATTTTTGAATAAATACTCATAAGGGATATTGGTCTGTAGTTTTCTTATCTCTTCATCTGGCTTTGGTATTTGGATAACGCTTGTTCAGAGACTGAATGAGTAATCAAAAATCTCTGAACCGAGAAAAGTCCTGGACCCGGTGGCTTACACGGTGAGTTTTATCAAACATTTAAAGAAGAATTAACACCAATCCTTCTTAAACTCTTCTCAAAAATCGAAGAGGAAGGAACAGTTTCTACCTACCTCACATCTATGAGACAAGCATTATCCCAATACCAAAGCCATCCAATCTGTGGTATTCTGTTACGGCAGCCCTAGCAGGGCTTTTTGCCTCCTTCCCTGTTGGTGTCTCCTGGTTGCTGGCTTCTTCGGCTCCAATTTTGGGATAGATAAGGGAAAAAGAAAACCCAGGTAACTCACCACCGTGTACTTCCTCTAGTCCTGGGATCCGTAGTCAGTCTGTCTTCCTCTCTCCACCTTTCAGTCTTCCTATGTTTGTCTTATATATAACGTCCTGGGTTTTTAGTTGTACTTAGAGAAGGGAACAGGAAAACGATATTGACTCCATCTTCTCAAAAGTGGACGTCTCTTTAGGTGCTTGCTTTTTGTTGTTGGAAGGATGGGGCCACTGGAGAGGTTGAAGGTGCAAGACAGTGAGGGACCTGCTGATGGACGCTGACATGAGGGCAAGGCTGGCATGTGAAGGCCGAGGAGGGGAATCAGCCCTGGGCAGGGGCAGGGTAAGAGCACATCCTAAACATCGGCGGAGGGTGCAGACAAATAAGAATGAGACAGAATGCCCAGACCTACGCCAGTGGCTTCGTCTCCTCCATGAAGGAGGAGCTGAGTGGTGAACGATCATGGAAGAGGCGGGATGAGGGGCTGGAGAAGGAAGATGGAGGCTTGGACCAGCTGTGAGTGGTTTCAGAGAAACCTCCCCTTGCCCTCGTGTGGAGGGTTGGCCATCAGCAATGATGGCAATTGCTGTCGCTAACATTTACTGCAGTGTGCTGCATCCCCACTCCGACCCCCCCCACACACACACACACTCCAGAGAGCCACGTGCTCCTGATTCCCACGTGGTGATGAGGAAGCCAAGCCTTGCAGAGATGGAGTAACAAGCATTTCATGGCCTGAAGTGGCAGAGCCAGGACTTGACATTGGAGACCATGAGTCTGTGGAGTCTTCACACCTGGGTGAATCTCTCTAGAAGGCTGAGCATAAATACAGAAGGAGAATTGCTAGATAGAGCCAGGGTTCCTCGATGCAGAGGTGCCAGAAGGGCAGTGTAGATTGTATTGGGACCAGATGGACTGAGGTAGTGACCATGTGTCTGGATGGAGAAAGAATTAAGTCAAGACAGTATGAGGCCCTGACTGGTTTGTCTCAGTGGTTAGAGTGTTGGCCCGCAGACTGAAGGGTCGTGGGTTCGATTCTGGTCGAGGGCACATACCTCAGTTGCAGGCTCCACCCTGAGGGAAGCAACCAATCAATGTATCTCTCTCACATCAATGTTTTTCTCTCTCTGTCTCTCAACCCCTCCCTTCCACTCTCTCTAAAAATCAAAGGAAAAAATATCCTTGGGTGAGGATTAACAAAACAAAACAAAAAGACAGCATGGGGCTGATAATAGCTATCTATAATAATAAAAGTGTAATATGCTAATTAGACCGGACAGCCAAACGACCTTTTGGACAAAGCCGGGGCAGCAAGGGCCGAGCCCCTTGCACGAATTTCATGCATCGGGCCTCTAGTAATTATAATAATAATAAAAATAGCAGGTCCAAGTTGCCAGAGATCTTGACAGGGTGGAAAACAGGAGGGAGTGATGAAATGCGGGAGGGTAAGAGGGGGTGGGAACGGTAGGAAGTTGTGGTCAGAGAGGGAGATGCTAAGTTAAGGATTTCTTGGTAAGGCAGATTCTAGAGGCGACAAGGTTTGTAGTGTGGGTGGCTGAAGGTTGGGGAGGACAAAGGATTTGAGGTCAAGAAACTCAAGGGTGGAAGGGTAGTGCCTCTCTTCACACAGCTGGTCCCCGGGGGAGATGGAATTAGAGGGAATCAAGTTCGCTGACACCTGTGAAAGCACTTGGTTCAAGCCATCACAATGGGGCAGGGACCACTGCAGTGAGGACAACAGTGGGAATTTATAACCCAGGAGTGGGTGGGGGGCAGTGCATGGAAAATCACTACAAGGAAACACTAGGGGTGCGGGGGTTGTTCTGGCGAAAGCAAGGTAGCAGGATTCTTGCTGAGGCTGGTCAGGGCGGCCGCACCGCACGTGGGGGTGGTGGAGCCTGAGGAACCCAGTCAGGGGCTAAGGGTGATTAGATATCGAGGGTGGAAACTCTTACTACAACCACTCTGCAGGGTTCTTGATAAAAACCGAATTTTACAAAGAAGTGCCCTGATGTGTGGGCCTAGGAGAAGGTTCAGGAGCCTGATTCAAGTTTGATCAAGAAAAGAACTTTGTTAAACAGACTTAGAATCCAAAAAGGATCTGTCAGACCAGGGGGTGAAGTTGGTGGGGATGCGGGGGTCGGGGGGAAGGCACAGCAGATGTGATGATGCTCAAAAGAAAGGAGTGTTATGAGCACAACTTAGAAGTGAAATCAGGGTAAAAGGGTTCTGATACTGATCCTCACATCTGCCTTATTCACCCCCAGAGTTTCGGGAGTACCTCCATGTGGTAAGCCTGGTGCTGGCGACATTGAAACCCCGAGGAAATGACAGTCCAGTGGGGGAGGCAGGCACGTGAACCTATTTACAAAACAATGGTAACAACCTATTTACAATGGTAACAGCTACTTGGAATCAGGGCGGGTGACTGGTCTGGTCTGGGGTTGCGGCTGGGGTGGTGAGAGCAGGAAATGATGCTTGGGCCACCCCGAGGGACATTTAACAGGTGGGCACTATGGATCAGTGGCAGGGGAAGGCACAGCTGAGAGAGAGCCTGGTGGTCTGGTGTGGAGCACAGGAGCCACATGTTGGGATGAGAACAGGCAGGGGTCTCCCAAGCCACTCGAGGTCATGTCCCCACCTTATTCTGAGTGTCCTCTGTGGAGGGAAGTGACAGGGAACAATCAGATTTTAGAAAATGTGAAAAAGCAGAGGACACAAGCATAGCACAGTGGCTTCAAGTATATAAAATGCATTGCTAGCCCGGCCGGCGTGGCTCAGTGGTTGAGCGTCAACCTATGAAGCAGGAGGTCATGGTTCCATTCCCGGTCAGGGCACATGCCAAGGTTGTAGGCTCGATCCCCAATAGGGGGCGTGCAGGAGGCAGCTGATCAATGATTCTCTCTCATCATTGATGTTTCTATGTCTCTCTTCCTCTCCCTGCCTCTCTGAAATCAATAAAAATATATTTTAAAAAACCCAAAATGCATCGCTAGACCGGCACATGTCAAAATAAACAGGTTCAGAGAGGAAAGTCCTTGTCGGAAGTTCCCTTTATGATGGCCAGCGTATTGTTTTTGTAACAAAATGTGGTTAAAAGGAAAAGGGAACAAGCATGGGTTACCAGAATCACATTTTCCTGGCTGGAAACAAGTCCCAAGAAAACAACACAGGAGGAGGAATACTTTATGTTCCCTGTCTCTTCTCTCAGCCCCAGGGCGAGGCTGCTCAGTGGGGCTTCCTGGTGTTACCTCCCCTGCTCCCCCAAGGATTAGGGACAAAGAGCAAATAGACTAATGGACTCTTATGGGGCAGGCATCGGGCGTGGCAGGGAGGAGATGGCTCTAAGCACCCCCAGCCTTCACACAGAAATCCACTTGCTTAAAGAGCAGGTGTGGACCAAGAAAGGCCGAGGGCTCTTCCAGGTGAAAATCGGCTGAAAACAGAGACGTGGCAGCTTGCCGCAAAGCAGGATCCCAGGCTGGGTCTGGGTCGTGGGGAGACAGCTTGCCAAGGGCTGTTTCAGGGCAATTGGCAAAATGTGACCATGGACCGTGGATCTTATGGATGTTAAGTTTCCTGATTTCCATCACTGTCCTGTGGCTACACAAAAGAGTGTCCTTGTTCTTAGGAAATACTAAGTATTTAGAAAGTATGCAGGACGTGATATCTACCACTTCCTCCTCATTGTCCAGGAAAATAATGCATATGTTACACATGGAGGGGGAGGAGAATGATAGCACAAGAGGGGGGCCAAATATTAACACTGGGTGAATCTGGACTTTTCCAGCCTTCCCGGCACCCAGCCAATGCCATGTGACCCGGAAGAACCCCTCAGCACCTACAGGATTATGCCAGATAATAAGTAGTTTTGTTATTTTGGGACAGCAAGCTTTAGGTGTTTCTTTTGTTAATGTAGCAAATGATAACACATATCCTAAGCTGGTCACGTGAATGAGACAGGGAATGTAAAGTCTAATTGATTAGATCATGTGATCGTTGCTTAAGGCTTATTTGACTGAGTCTGAACCAGGTTATTCACCCCACAAGGACTCAGGACATCCTTGTTCATTGTTCCCCTTGTTAGAATGAACTACCCCTAACGTCTCCTGCTTGGACATGTTTCTGAAATGTACATTGTTATAAGCCTTTTCTCTTAGCTTGGGGCAGACAGCTGGCATCTGCAAGATAAGAACTCCTCTCCGCCTGACTGACCTGTGCACTCTCCTCCCTTGCCCCCCTTCACCCACTTGAGCCCTCCCCTCCATTCCCTCCGCTTGACCATCTGGCACACCCACACCCTGACCCTATGTTACATACTTCTACCCTAGAAAAGAGAACCTAACCACCCCCTTGGGGCTGACACCAACACACGGCTCTCAGCCCGCTGTGAGAGAGTGCAATACAACTTCTTAAACTCTTGAAATGTCTTTCGGTGCAGACCTAACACCCCTGTCTACAGCTTCCTCTGCGATGTCAGTGCTGGGCCCAAAGGCTTCCTGTTGTGAATGGAGGAACTGGAGCCTGGGGAGGGAAAATGACCTGCTCAGGCCACGGAGGACTGAACTAGACTGAGGACCAGGACTCCCAAATCTCCTCCTCCTTTCTCCTTGGTCATAATTAGAGACATGAGCTTTTATTGACTGATCCCCAGATGTCACACACTCCTTGTGCAGTACAAGTATCTCTGAACCCTCCCCGAGGCTCTACATCCTTTGTCATGAATAATGAGGTCAATCTCCACCTCCCAGATGAGGAAACCAAGGCTGAGAGAAAATGAAGTGTTGCCCACTGTCACGTAACTAAGAAAAGTGGAGCTGGAACACATATGTCATAATAAATAAATGAGTATTCCCATATTGAAGATACTTGCCCAGCACTTATTGACAGCAGCCTGTCATCAAAAGTTTAGAGACCTGACCAACCAGCATGGCTCAGTGGTTGAGCGTTGACCTATGAACCAGGAAGTTGGGGTTTGATTCTCATTAGGGGGCGTGCAGGAGGCAGCTGATCAATGATTCTCTCTCATCATTGATGTTTCTATCTCTCTCTCCCTCTCCCTGCCTCTCTGAAATCAATTAAAAAAATAAATTTTTAAGGAAGTTTAGAGACCTTTGCTTTCCATCCTATCTTGCTGCTTCCCACCTGTGTGGGGACAGGGATGGCTCTGCCTAAGGGTCTGAGCTGGGGATCCAAGCACCCCCCTTCCTCCCTCAACTGCCTTGCATTCTGCCCACACTCACTTTTATGCCTCTGCTTCCCTTCTCCATGAGTTGGTCTCTCTGCAAAGGACCTTCGAATTGCTGAGGTTCTTTCTCTCCTTCACTCCATGGGACCTGAAAACAGAGCAGATAACAACTTTAACGTCATGCAAGTAGTTACAAGGCACCTCAAGGAGTCTTGGTGTCCACTCTTCCTGGTCTTCATCTCAATGGGCTGGTTCTACCCTCCCAGAGCCCTCTTCTTTTTGCTCTTTGTGCACATGCGTGAGTACACGCCAGGATCCTCTGCTCTGTAATCACAGCTCCTAAGCCACAGTGAACTTTGTACTACTCCTATCTCTATTGATTTGACCTTTGACTTCCTCAAGGGAGAGAAAGTGAATAGAGCTCAAATTTTTAGTTTTTCTTACAGAGCTGATTTTATAACAGTTGACACAATAACCTTCCATGAAGCATTTACAGCTTGTCAATTTTTATAGGGAGAACATGGGTTATGACTGCAATGCAAAGGTGAACAGCAAAGATGAAGATTCCAATGGATCTTGATAAACTGGGCTGCTGAACTGAAACCAATAAGATGAGATTTCATAGGAAAGAAAGTAAATTTATGCTCTCATACTTAAAACATTAGTCATGCACAAGAACTAGATGGTAAGTTCTGTGATGGAAAGCAGTTCAGGGGAAACAACTATTTTGTGACTACATCTAAAGTGGAAAAGACTTACCTTACAACTAGATCAATAATAACCAACCCTGTGACACTTTTCTGGAAAATTGATTGCAAAGATCTGAATATCTCTAGACTTAGAAAACAAAGGAACTCTACTCCTCTTTCCCCACTCTCCCAACACTTGGGGAGAATAAAAAGAATACGATGGATAAATTACCTCTGGGTTAAAATAATAACCAGTTGGGGCACATATACAACAATGGCCACACATATAACTCAGAAGCCCCTTCATACCAAGTAGCTGGTCAAATGCTCTAGATGTGAGTGGTTAGAAATGAGGTCTCAATTCTGATCCTGTTTTTTTGTTTGTTTGTTTTTGTTTTTCAGATGCTCCTCTGTTCTCAACATCTGTTGTGGTTCTTGGGTCTCAGGCTAGTTAGAGATTGGCTGACCTGAACAAGGGCACACTCTCTTTGTAAATTCTTAGAAGAAAGCAAGTTCCCAGTTACTAGAAGAATGCAAAAGGGGCTGGATGGCTTTTGGTTGGCCTACCGCAGGGGATATTCCCACATCGAAATGACCATCTGAAGAGTCTTTCAACCTCCAAAAGGGTCAAATGTGGAACTGAAAGTCATGAGTGAGTTTTGACTCTAGTCTTGCAACATTCAATAGCTGTCAAGAAATTCTTGAAATAAAATTTCAAATATTAAAAATAATAGATGCCATGAGGACAGCTTGGGATCAAGTGTCTGGATGGAGAAGGAGTAAAGTGATGAATGGTGATTGGATGACCAGCTCCAGGAAGGATGGAAATTGTGACCAGGGTGTCTGTATTAGTTTCTTATTGTTGCTGTAACAAGTTAACACAAATGTAGTGATTTAAAACAACACAAATTTATTTTTTTGCAGTTGTGGAGGCCACAAGTCTAAAATGAAACTTATGAGGCTAAAATCAAGGTGTTGGCAGGCCTTGTTCCTCCTCGTGGCTCCAGGGGAAAACCTGTTCTTTGTCTTTTTCAATATCTCTTGGCTGACATATTCCTTCACTTGTGACCGCCCCCCTCCCTCACTCCAATCTCTGCTTTTGTTGTTGCATTGCCTCTCCTTCTTCAGTAGCCAAATCTCCCTCTATCTTCCTCTTCCTTACTTGTGACTACATTTAGGTTGTATGAGTTCTTTGTGAATTTTGGATACAAGTATTTTTATCAGATATATGTTTTGCAAATATTTTCTCCTGGTCTATTTCCTGTCTTTTCATTTCCTTAATGGTATCTTTGAAAGTGCAAAAGTTTTGAATTTTGATGAAGTCCATTTTCTCACTTTTTCCCCATTTAAGAACCATGCTCTTGGTATTGCATTTGGCAAATCTTTGCCTAGCTCAGAGTTTGAAGATTTTCTCCTGTCTTCTTTTAAAGGTTTGTTTTAGCTCTTACATCTAAGTCTGACTTTTGTTGAGTTAATCTTTGTGTGTTGTGTGAGGTGAGCGTCTAAGTTGATCTTTTCCGTACACATACTATTTTACATGAAACGTTCTTCTGTAATGTTAATATTGATAAGAGCTTAATATTCCATTTCATGAATATACTACAAACAGTGGGGTCCTCATGTTTAATCACTGTCCCTCAAAAGAAGCAAAAAACAGAACAGAAAATGAACAAAAAAATAAAAAACCCCAGCCCTGATTTGTAGCATTGCCAATTTCCCTGGTGTAAATATGCTAACCGTGTCCATTTGCAAGATACCAATGCTATATTAAGGAGCTGGGAAAGAGATCACACAATCGGTTCTTGTGACTGCTACAAGCTGGCTGCAGAACATCATTACTGAATCTATTTGACCAACCCCCTGGGGTTTTCTGTTTTTTTGTTTGCTTCTTGTTTGTTCCCCCTTTTACTTTCAATGTATAAAAGGTGTCCAAGAAAGCAGGAAGCAGCAGTCTATTTTATTCACTGCTTTAAATGAATGCTGGCCCTCCAGGAAGTATCTCATTTTCTCTCAGAACAGGCACAGCTGTGGGCAACATCCTTGCAGCCTTTCTGTGGTCACATTTAGTAATGCCATTCTATTTACTTTCAGGACAACTCCCAGCGTTGCTTCCTGGTGAAAATAAAGAAAACCGAATTTTGACAAAACAGAAGTACAAAGCTGCTAGAACTTCTGCAATTTTGCAAAGACACATATTCAGAATCCAAGTTATATGGGTGACTTCTCCTTTTTCTCTCCTTCTCGGGAACCAGGTAGCGAATTAAGCAGCCCTGCAGGGCTCAGCAGTCGTCCTGAGAGACCCCAGTGATGTCTGGTGTGAATGGCCACAGCATCAGCTTCCTGAAGGTGTCTTGGGCATCAAAGTAATACAAGGAAATCACTGAAGTGTGACCCTGTTTCAAAGAAAAGGCACTCAAACTTCCTTTTCAGAAAACTTTGTTAGAAGTAAAAATAAAATATGGGGCCACTCTGGGGCAGCAGCTCCTCATGGACAGTTAAGTTATTAAATCCCCGTTTGCAGCTCTGCGGCAATCCACCCAGTTTGCTCCACTCTGTTACCAGGCGGAAAGAGGCCTGGGATACCCAGGAAGGGTGAGCAGTAGGAGGTTCAGCAGTAGGAGTTGTGGGGACAGGAGGGTTCTGAGGAATTAGTACTACCTGACAAGAACTTTATCTCAAGTCTTTATAACTCCTACTATTTTAACTACACTTTTCTATTAATATGAAAAGTGAAATTCAGAGGGATGTTACCCAGGGTCTCCTGGCGTATAAATACCATCTTAGAAAGCCTGTGCTCTGCCGAAACCGGTTTGGCTCAGTGGATAGAGCATCAGCCTGTGGACTGAAAGGTCCCAGGTTCGATTCCAGTCAAGGGCATGTACCTTGGTTGCGGGCACATCCCCAGTAGGAGGTGTGCAGGAGGCAGCTGATCGATGTTTCTTTCTCATTGATGTTTCTAACCCTCTATCCCTCTCCCTTCTTCTCTGTAAAAAAAAAAAAAAAAAAAAAAATCAATAAAAAAAATAAAAAAAGAAAGCCTGTGCTCAAAGTGTGAGTCACCTCCTGATAGAAAACTCAAACTCAATATATTTTTATTGATTTCAGAGAGAGGAAGAGAGATAGAAACATCAATGATGAGAGAGAATCATGGATCAGCTGCCTCTTGCACACCCCACACTAGAGATGGAGCTCCCAACCCGGGCATGTGCCCTGACCAGGAATCGAACCGCGACCTCCTGCTTCATAGGTCAATGCTCAACCACTGAGCCACGCCGGCCGGGCTCAACTTCAATATTTGTTGGTGGCCTTTCGCTCTTGACCATCTGCCAGCTCATCCCTCCCACCCCGGGTGCCGGGTGGCTCCTCATGCACACTGTGGAAATCCTACCCAACATTTTGGTTCCCAGAGGGTGTCATGTTTCAGGGTCTCCACTGACAGCACACCCTCATCCTGAAATGCTCATCCCAAACTTGTTCAGAAACAACTTCTCATCTTCTTTTCTCTGTCTCTCTTTCCTCAACTTTCTCCCTTGCGCTTCCCTCTCCTCATCCCTCTCTTTCTTCACTTCTTTTTTTTTTTTTCACAAAGAATAGATTTTCTTATGATGTGTTTTGTTTTGTTTTGTTTTTTAAAAAGATAGCACTGAAAGAGGGCACAGATGAAAATGAACACCACCCTTTCTGGTGGCTTTGTCCAGTGTCAGTCTAGTTAAGCTGGACCGACATTTCCCAGAAGCCCTGGCCTATAGGGGTCCATGTGAGTGTCCTCCAGGAGAGATAATTAGCGAGCTATTTATAAGAGTGAGGCAACAATGTCATGCTCTGAAGATGCAAGCAGGCGCCGGGCCCATGGTGGCTTCCACGCACTGTAGTCCACCTGCTGGCTGCTCTTGCGGGAGTTGGGCAGCACCTGGCCTCACAGCGACTGCAGGTCCCACTGCTTCCCCGCTGCTCCTGAGTCCTGGGCTGGGTGCCTGGCATCAGCATGGGTAAGGGCAGCTTCCCCTGCAGGTCACTATGCACACGCTTTGTCCTCATGAGGCCTAATTGTCCACATGCATTGCGGTTAGTCCTGCCAGGTTCCACTTCGTCCTCGCTGTTGTCCACACCTAGCTTTTCTCCCTGACTGCCTGTGTGGCTGATCCACAGAGATTCCCTCCCAGTACTGGATGCCAGGCGATAGCCTGCACAGACTCGTGCCAGCTCCCACAATCACATACACTCCAGCTTCTAAGCAAGTCCTTAGTCCAGAGGAGCTCCAACGTTCTCAGTTCAGAGTCCCTCCCATCTCAGTACTTTCTTCTCAGTGCCCTGAGGCCAAAAGAAAGACCAAACTGTTCCACTTATTAAGTGGTTAGATCCAAACAACTTAAGTGCTTTTGCGTATAGCTGTTTGAAAATACATACAAATTGGAAGAAAACATAATATTTGATTTTATTTTTAAATAATCAGTGTCAGTGGGATATGCGCACCTGTTGGGCACAGCCCCATTCTCGAATCTTGGAATCCCCTGGATATTGTCACCCTCAGTGCCTGCTCCCCACAGCTTTTTCTCAAACCACTGGAAACTGCTCTGCAAAGATATAGCAACTTTGAAAGGGATGTACTACAGTCTAATATTGAAACTGTAAACTACCTCAAACTCGTAGTTCCTGGGATGTCCAAGAACTGGGTCTCAAAGAGATATTTGTACCTTCATATTCATAGCAGCATTATTCACAATAGCTAAAACATGAAAGCAAGTCAAGTATCCATCAATGAATAAGTGGATAAGCAAAATGTAGTATATACGTACCATGGAATATTATTCATCTGTAAAAAGGAAGGTGATTCTGATGTAGGCTACAACATGGATGAACCTTGAGGACCTTACAGTCAGTGAAATAGCCATTCACTAAAAAGACAAATACTGCGTGATCCCACAATTCCATGAGGGTCCGGGGGTGGGGTGGGAAGTGAGAAGTTATTTTTTTAATGGGTATGGACTTTCAGTTTTACAAGATGAAAAGAATTCTGGAGTTGGCCCTAACCGGTTTGGCTCAGTGGATAGAGCATCGGCCTGAGGACTGAAAGGTCCCAGGTTCGATTCTGGTCAAGGGCATGTACCTTGGTTGTGGGCACATCCCCGGTGGGGGGTGTGCAGAAGGCAGCTGATCGATGTTTCTCTCTCATCGATGTTTCTAACTCTCTATCCCTCTCCCTTCCTCTCTGTAAAAAATCAATAAAATATATTAAAAAAAAAAAAGAATTCTGGAGTTGGATGGTGGTGATGGTTGCACATTATAAATGTATTTACTACCACTTAACTGTGCATTTAAAAATGGTTAAGATGGTATATTTTATGTGTATCTTACCACAAAAAAGATAAACACAGAAAAAAGAAAAGAAAATGATATACATTAAAAACCTCAGAATGGGACTTCGGCTTTGGGTCATTCCGTTTTCCCCATTCATCTGCTAACAGGTTATTTCCATGCCTTGGCTATTGTGGATAATTTGGTAATAAGCAAGGGGACACAGATTTCTGTTTGAGATCATGATCCTTTGGATATATATCCGGAAGTGGGATTGCTGGGTCAAGAAAACCCTAGGGCAGTGTGACCTCCTTCTCCCAAGACAAAAGTTTGCTAACCCATCATGGTACCAGTTTCTTTGCAAAAAGATAACCTGCAAACATAGTAGGTCCCCACTCAGCCAGTGTGGCTCAGTGATTGAACACCAACCCTTGAACCAGGAGGTCACGGTTCAATTCCCAGTCAGTGCCCGGGTTGCTGGCTCAATTCCCAGTGTGGGGCATGCAGGAGGCAGCCGATCAATGATTCTCTCTCATCATTGATGTTTCTATCCCTCGCTTCCTTTCCCTTCCTCTCTCTGAAATAAATAAAAATATCTTAAAAAACACATAGTGGGTCCCCACCTGAATGGGAGGGTGGTTTGGTAAGAGCATGTCTAGAAAGAGAGAGGCCAGCCCAGTGGTGTCACTGTGTTGTAGGTGAGGTGCCCAGTCCCTTAGGGTGCATTCCTTCCTTCCCTTGGCTGTCCTGTCACCGTGGGCTCCTTGGCTGCCCCACCCATCCCACCTGGGCTCTGTTGGTGTCCCTGTGTCTGTCCACCTCACGGAGCAGAGGGCTCTTCGAGAGGAGACCTCCATCCTGTAGCTGTGCTTCCCAAGTTTTGCTTTGACTGGAGCAGGTCCTCAGTTGCCACGTGGGATTGAATTGATTTGTGCAAGCAAAAATAAAGGAAAAACGGGCAAGTTCAAGTGTATCTGTTCCATAGAATTCAGTGCAGGCACCAAAACAAAGCTTTGAAATAGTTTATTGACCTGGAAGAGCAATCGAACATACTACTACTTAAAAACAACAAGAGCAGAAGGGTGAGTACCAAAGTCCATCTTTGTTTTAATCATAAACACGCACCAGAGAAAAAAACAAACTAAAAGAAAGTATACAAAAAACGTACAGCAGTTGCCTTTAGGCAGTGGGATTTGTGGGTGATTTTGATGTCCGAGTTTTTTCCCCTTTGTGTTTTAAAGCATTTTTAGAAGCAATTTTTGTTATTGGAAAATGGTTTTTAAGGAAATACAAATCTTAGGAACAAGGGAACAGAGCATGATAAATGGGAGGTGCCTGGTGAGTGGTGAAGTGTTAGAGACATTTAGGGTAAATACGTTTCTTTGAGTTAAGGTCCCTCTCAACTTCCTACATCAAGACAGAGTCCCCACCCCATGCTGCCTGTAGACAGTGTCCTGTCTTCCAGCCTCAACGCCATCAGCTCACACACTGGTCGTTTTTCTAATGATGGGCGCAAGGTGGGAGCCAGAGATCCAGAGGAAGAAAAGCAAGCCTGCGTCCTTTAGCCTGTTAGTAATTTCTGCCATAAAGCCATCAGAATCTCCTGCCCCAGCACCTGACTGACAGGGAAGGGAGATTCCAGAAATATTCAGAAAGAAAGGAATGGTCATGGGAACAATGACTCCCTCCCTTCTATGGCTGTTTCCACAAGTACACACATTACCCACGTGGTCTGTGTGGAGACCACTGCCTGAACTGTTGGTTATTTGTGGATACAAAAATCCTCCTTAAGGGAAGTTCCACTGCCAACAGCAGTTTCCCAATCTTATTTCCCATTAGATCTCAAGTTCTTCCATCACGAGTTCTATGTTTCTCAGGGTTTCCAGGAGCCCAAACCCTGCAGTGGGGTGGGGGTTGCAGCGGAGGCAACTGCTGGCTCCTGATTGGCTCCAGGCTCTGAGTCAAGTCAAGGCTGGGAAATCACTATTTGCAAGTTCATTGGTGGTGGGGATAGAGGAGAGGGGATGCTCAGTGGCTTTGTTTACAAATGTGAATGTTCACAAATCTGAAACCCTTTTTGGGCCCAAGCCCTTCACTGGCACCCTTTGTCCGGTCTTCTGGAATGTTCTCCAGTTCACTTATTCATTTCCAGGGAGAAGTTCATGGAGAAGACTCAAGCCCCAGAGGTGATTTAGTCTAGACCACCTCAACCCTCGAGGGAGTCTTTCTTTCCATGCTGTGTCTATGGTCCGGGTCTGCCAGGGACAGCTCAGCTGCCTCCTCTCCGCCAGCGGGCCTGCCAGGCCACTCTTGCAGTGGTCTTAGTCAGAATCCATTAGAGAGCTCCTGCTCCGCGGTGGAGGGGGACGTGGAGCTGGTCCTCTCCAGCCTCTCGGTGCGGAGGAAGGGGAGCCGTTTGGCCAGGCGCACGACCAGGAGCCTGTGGAACAGCTGGCGCAGGTACTTGCGGAACCTCTCGCCCACAAAGACATAGATGATGGGGTTGATGCAGCAGTGCGTGTGGGCGATCACTTCTGTCACCTGGATGGCCAGGTCCAGCTGTTTGCTCTTCTCACACTCATTAGTCAAAAAGACGTTTTGAAAAGCAGAAATAAACACAGTCAGGTTGTAGGGGGTCCAAAAGAGAAAGAAGAGGATCATGATGATAAAAATCAGGCGGACAGCTCTGGCCTTCTTCTCATTGGGACGTCTGAGCAGAATATTTATAATTCCGGTGTAGCAGATGATCATGATCACTAGGGGCAGAATCAGCCCCAAGATATTCATTTTCAGAGCCTGGAACTGTTGCCACTGTTTTAGGTGTTGGTGAGGGAAATGAAGGCTGCAGGAGTAATGACTGAACTCCCACTGGATCTTAGAAAAGTAAAAGCCCGGGATGGCAGCCAGGATGGCCAGGACCCAGGTGATGAGGCTGGTGATGATACCAAAGGTGACAGTCCGGGCCCGCAGAGCAAACACGGCATGGACAATGGCCAGGTACCTGTCGATGGTCAGCAGGATCATGAAAAAGATCTCACTGTACAGGCCTATGTAGTAAAGCCCCGACAGCAACTTACACGTGCCTTCGCTGAACCTCCAGTTATCCTTCAGATTGTAGTCAATCCAGAAGGGCAGCGTGAAGAGGAAGAGCAGGTCAGACACGGCCAGGTTGAGGAGGTAGATGCTGGTCATGCTCTTGAGCCTCTTATATTGCATGAGGACCAGGACCACCAGGATGTTGCCAACCAGGCCAATGATAAATACCAGGGAGTACAAGGGGGGCAGCAACTGAGACCCTAAAGCCCTTACCTCTCCTTTCTGGCACGGGGTTGAGTCCCCATAGTCATATTCTGTGGTCACGTCATAGTCCTTCAGAGTGGTTGATGTTTCCATGCTGGCTTCTCCCATGGGTCCAGGAAGATGGTTTCTGTATTACTTTGCTGTCAAAGGCAGTGGTCTATGGACAACAAAGACAAGGCAGTGATTATATGTCCTCAACCACTTGACAACTGTTTGCTGAATGCCTCCTGTGCACCACACCCTGGGACCCAACGTTGAACAAGGGGGACCCAGGTCCTCTCTGCTTTCATGGAAACTAGAGTTTAATGGAGGGGACAGGGACAGTAAACAACTGAGTGCACAAGTCATGAATTCAATTACTTTGGCGATGAGCATTGTGAAGGAAAAGTCCGATGGATGGAGAACCCAGACAAAGGGAGACCTCCCCACATTCTTCATCACCAATACTTCCCTCATGTTTCCTATGGACTTGGCATTGGACTTGGTGTTAAACAAGCCTGGAGGGGTACCATTATTGTTCCCCACTTTAGAGGTGATGACACAGAAGTTTCCAGTGGTTAGGGCACATGTCTGGTGAGAATGAGAGCTGGAGCTCCAACCCGGTGCCCATCCCCGAAACCACTGCCTCCAATCACAGAGCAATGACCTTGCACTTTGGAGTCCAGAGAAGGACATGGGAAGGAAAACAGTCCTGGCTGAGAGTCAAAAACTAACCAATGGGTCTTCATGGCTTTTGGGGCTAAAAAGGTTCTCAGCTGGAGTGACACAGGGTATGGGGGGCATGTAAAAATGTGTAGACTTTTTATCTTTTTTTGGTTGTCACAAAGGGTAGGGATGTTCCTGTCATTTGTTAGGCAGGGCCAAGGATGTGCTACAGGGCAGAAATTATCCCACCCAAACCCCAGTAGTGCTGCCATAGTGAAATTCTAGGAGGCCAACCCCATTTCTTCATAGAAGGCATCAAGGACACCAAAGTGAACTCAGCCTGGCCCACATTACACGGCCCTGATGAGGCACAGGCAGGTCTACAGTAACTGTAGGCCCCCTGTGAGAGCGTAAGGATTCAGAGGAAAGCTCAGGCTGAGTGGAGTGGAGCAACCTGATAAGAAGAAGCGGAGCTTCTGATGAGGAAGAGCTCAGAACAACCTCAAGCCATGAGGTGTTACACAACAACCAGATGGACGCTGAAATTCTGCTGAAATAAGCTTTTAAATATTTTTACCCAAGGTTGCCTTAAGACAAGCAAAAACAAACACAAAATGATAGATTGCTATTACAGGACTCCTCAACCCCAGCTTTTTAACCCTCCTTTTCAATTCTTTCTGACCACTTATTGAAGACACTTCCCCAAAGGGAGCATGGGCTTTGGTGTAACCGACCAGCTGTGTGACCTTGAAGAAGTTACTCTACCTCTCTGAGCCTCAGTTCCTTATCTGTAGTGTGGGAAAGTAACAGTTACCTTGAAGGGCTACTGTAAGGTAAAGTATGAGAAAAGGACCAGGACCTTAGTAAGTATTAGGGGGCTTCCTTCCCTGAGGCCTGTTGCCACCAGAAGTGTCCCAGGCTGCAATCCTATTCTGGCTGATGTCCGCCAAGTCCCCCCACCCCCAACCCCCATCTCTATGTAGTAAATCTGGAAAGTGAATTCTGCCTGAAAATGATGAACACAACATCCCCTCCCATATGAACTGTGCTTTGAAATTTTCAATATGTTGCTGCCAATCTGAATTGCTTTGACTTAAACACAAGTCAATAAAGTAGGTGACACCTATATTTGTTAGGTCTGATCAAATAATCAAATCGATATCCCCTCCCTGGGAAACTGACCTTTAGATCATTTCAAAACTGACATTCCCTTTCACTTAGACCACATTCCATTTGCTAAGACCAGTAACTTTCCCCTCTGGACTTGCCCAGGATCCAGACCTGCACAGAAAATTCCCTGACAAAAAAAGCCTGCCTAGATTCCTTTAAGATCTCTGACTCCCCATCCCTAGGTGCTGATGCCATTTGGGGGCTCAGCCCATCTGGTTTCCAGATGAACTAATAAATTTGTAATTATTTACCACTTTAGGCCTTGTGCGTACCTCCTTCAGTGACCCTAACATTTGGTGCCAGGAGGGTTCCCCAGGGAATGGGAGCCATTGCTCCTGCTTCAGTCACCCCAAGTTTGCTCCTCAGAGAGAGGTAGGCAACGGCAGCTCGTCCTGGGCTTACTTCCAAGTTCCACTGGAGGGACATGATCATAGGACTCAATATAGGCCTCCTTCCGAACCAGCCAAGGAGGACACCAGATCAGGAACCTTTCCTCCCCATTGCTGACCCTCCACCCCACACCGGCTAATCTTCTCTAGGTGAGTGATGATTTCCCTCACCTCGAGTCTTCTGTCCACTTACTCTCATTGGCTTCTCAAACGTCTCTCTTCTCAAAAGTCCTAGAGCTAGGCCAGAAGACTCCTTGGCCGTACAGCCTCAGGTCCTTCTAAACTGGGGGCGCCCTGTCTGGAGCGTCACCCCTCGTTTCTCCTGGTGATTTGTACAGTGGTAGGGATGTCTGCCCTAAACAGTCACCTTTGGACTTGTGGTCTGTCACTCACCCTTCCTCTCTCATGGGCCATACTTATTCTCCTTATCATGGGGAACACTCCCTCTACACCCCCTTAAATGACCTCTCTTGGCTGTCTCCTTAAAAATCTTGACCGCCTTAGACTCATGGAGGAGATCAGGCCCAAGAGCCTCATTTTCATTTGTAACACTGTTTGTCCACAATATAAACTAGAAAATGAGTCTCAGTGGGCCTGAAAAGGGCACTTTTGATTTTAACACATGGTGCGATTTAGATCATTGCTGTCACTGCAATGGAAAAGAGATTCCCTATGTCCAGGCCTTTTTTACCCTTAATCAGATCCTTCTTCACACAAAACATCATACCCCTAACACTTCTGATTCTGAATCTACTTTTGACACGGCAGATCACCGACCCCCACCCCATTCTGTGCCCCTCTCTCACCTGCACTAGATTCCCCAAACCCAGACCCCCCTAACCAGCAACCACCTTTTCCCCAGGCCCCTGAGAGCCCAAATCCTGAGAACTTGAGTTCAATACAGCTTTTCCCCACCTAACCCTCGCTCTTGGGCCACCAAAGACTGCCTTCCTCAACAGCCACTTCTATTCCTGCGCCCATTCTACCCCTGAGGGAAGGAGCAGGAACCAAGGAGATAGTCCAGGTACACATCCCATTCTCTACGTCTGACCTTTCCCAGATTAAAAAAAGATTAGGTTACTTTTCTACCAACCCGACCATTTTTATTAAGGAATTTGAGTACCTGACCCAGTCCTATGACTGACCTGACATGACATCTATATCATCCTGTCCTCTTCTCTCACCCCAGAGAAGAAGGAGCACGTCTGACTAGCAGCTCAGGACCATGCCCATGCTCTCCATAGACAGGACACAACGGCCAACTCGATTGGTTCTGGCGCGGTCCCCAAACTGACCCGAGATGGGACTATAGGTTAATCCTGCATAGCCATATAATCACCTGTCTCATTGCCAGACTCAAAAGGCTGCCCATAAGGTGGTCAACTATGACAAACTTAATGAAATCACTCAGGGCCCTGGCGAAAACCCAGCTCTCTTCCTCTCCTGCCTCACAGAGGCCTAACAGAAATTTACCATCTTGGACCCCACCTTCCCTGAGGGAATCTTTCTTCTGAACATCCATGTTATAGCCCAATCAGCCCCCAACATACACCATAAACTTCAAAAAATAGACACAGGCCCACAAACCTCTCAAAAAGACCTTGTTAACCTGGCCTTTAAGGTCTTTAATAATAGAGACAATAAGACCCAAATCCAAAAAAACAAAGGAGAGATCAAGCCAAGGCTGAGGCCCAGAAGGAGGTATTTCAGCTCCTAGCCACCACTCTCACGAGCCCCAAATGAAGTGCCAGTCCTCCAACAAGGGTAAGTCAGGGGCTAAGCCTCCTCTGGGCCTGTCCTTCAAATGCAACAAGGAAGGACACTGGGCCAAGTCCTGCCCAAACCTGAGACCCCTCCTGGGCCCTGCCCAAGGTGCGGAAGGGAAGGCCACTGGAAATGACTGTAGTCTGGCTCCTCCAGGTCAGACCTCAGCCAGTCCAGCAAGGCCACCCTCTGAACCCAGTGTGCAGCTCCCAGACCTCCTGGGACTGGAGCTGCCCAGGCCCTGACAAGACCCACAGACTTACATCACCAGGGAACATCACTATGTCCCCTACTCTGGACAAGAAATACTCTCCTTTCTCAGGCTCACTGGGCACTTTTGCCTCTGGGTTCCCAACTTCAGTCTTCTCAAAAAGCCCCTCCATGATGGCAAAGGGACCCCTCACTGAGCCTTTAGATCCCAAGGCCAGCATTCTTACCCCCTTTAATGCTCTGAAAACTGCACTCACCTCAGCGCCTTCTCACCTCAGCGCCTTCTCACCTCCTCCTTCCCAAAGAACAACTTTCTTTACTGCAAAATTGCAAACGATTACTTAACAGTCCTGCTACTATCAGAAGCTGAACTCATTATCACCCAAACCTTAGCATGTTGTCGCTAAGGGAAAACGTGGCAGTTTTAAATCCAAGTGGCTGGAGGCCTGGAAACTGCAGTCCTAGAACAGGCTGCAGGAGCCTGTTTCCTTCTCCCCCCACCTTTTCTCCAGCCATGTATGCCTATATGCAATTTTCCAAAAATTTTGGTAACTTAAAAGCTTTGGAGCATTGCTGGGTTAAATGACAAACATCTATATATTTTAAAATAACATAAAATACTGAAACATTGATTGCTAGACAAGTTTTAAATTTGCCTGCTCTTAGCTTTTCTAAGAGTGAAGAATTCTAATGAAGTTGGAAAAATTGTAGGAGTTTAATATAAGTATTGAAATGGAGTTATTTCAATGATGGTTATTTCTGAATGAGAAAAAAAGGTTTGTGCAGATTGTAGAAAGGTTTGTGAAAGCTGTAGAAGAGTTTGTCCAGTGAGTCAGGACCTGATCATCCATGATATCTGAAGAGACCCCTAGTAAGCTAAAGTAACCCGATCCAGGCTCTCTGATGTTGCTTAAGCTCTTAGATTGGAGCCTAGACTTTATTTCCACTGCTCGTTCATAGTCCTTGACACTATCATGGAAAGCCTCAACAGGTCTTCCTGCTTGGCATTTAGGAATTTCTCTCCCCTTTCCTAACATTCTTAAAAGTTATCAAAAGCAAAGGAAAAATTTATAATTTAAATCGTGTGTATGGTCATCATGTATTTGTCTGTCTGTATACATGTGTTTGTCTGTCTGTATACATGTGTTTTCTGCCTCCCAATGGCACCACTGGCGTATAATGTTTTAAAATAATATTCTAGAAAATTCAGCCTGCTCTAGGAAGGAACTTACAAAGATTCAGAGCTGAGTTCAAACAGGAAATTCTCAGGGGTAACAGGTTATCTTTTATATATATTTAAAACTCTACACTGAACCTAAAAATATAAACTTTATAATATTTGGCTCCAAACTAATGTCTCTTTCCTTTCACCAGACCATTTGTCATAATTCTTGTCATTCCAGCTTTGGCCCCAATAATAGTAAAATGTACAACACAGTTTGTCTCCACCAGGTTACAAGCCCTATTTGTACTCAGGAAATCCCACCCCTAGACACCATCACAACCGCCTCATCATTGCTTTGACAGAGAGCTTTGAAGGAAAAAAATTCAGTGCCAAAAAGTCCTTGAGGAGGGATATGTTAGAGAGACCCCCCAGAGCAAGTATGATGGGCCAGGTACAGAAACTCACCAGGGCAGAAAGCTCTGGGCAAAACTGGGAAAACAAGGACGTCACCCCCAGGGTAACCTATCCTCCTCTTTCCTATCACTAGTCAGGCAGTTTGGACTCCTGACCTTCTCCTCCCTAAAAATAACATCTAGGCCTCAATTATGTTTCAGCTCCAGGCCCAGAAAAGCAGCAAAACCAGACAAGTGACACTGTGGCTGCCTCAAGACCAGCTTTTACCTCCCAAGTCACTCAACAGGTTTCCTCAGCCTTGGGTATCACATATAAACTCTACTCGGCATCCTAATCAAACACTGACTGTAATTAATGATTGGGCATGTGCTAGAGATTTTTTTCCCCTACATCCCTTCTTAACAGGAGACAGACTTCTACTCAAAACAGGGATGAGCAACTGGACGGGGTCCTGTACTCTAGTCTTTCTCTCACCCAATGAGACGTAGCCCCTAATAATTAGTCTTACCTGTTCCCGTAACCCATCATATCCAACACAAAAGGGCAGTCCAGATGGTCCCTCTCCTCATAACCCTTGGTATCTCAGCAGGTGCTGGAACTGGCTTAGGGGCTTAACCACTGCTCTATCATATTTTGAACTCCTGTCTCAGGACCTACAAGAAAGCTTAGATGACATTGCCAAAAGTTTAGTTCAAATTCAGGATCAGATAGATTCACTAGCGGCTATCACCTTCCAAAATCAGAGAGGACTACACCTCCTAACTACACCTCTTTCTTGAAGAAGAATGTTGTTTTTATGTCAATTAGTCTGGCCTAGTCAGGGATGCCATCCAAAAATTAACAGAAAAGGCAACAAAAATTAGAGGTCAGTCAACTTCATGGGACTACTGGCTAAAAAATATAAATTGGTATAACTGGCTACTTCCCTTCATAGGACCATTAACATTCCTATTCTGCATCATTGTTTTTGACCCCTGTATTCTGTGCCATTTTTCATCTTTCCTTTAGGACCCCCTTTGAGCCTTCACCAACCAGTCTCTCAGGGAAATTATGCTGCTACAACCCCTCGCTCCAACCAGGAGGCATCTATACAGTGTTCCAGCAGACTACAATCAAAGTCCATCCCCTTTTGATCTCGATGTCCCCTCTTAGCAGGAAATAACTATGGAAGAAATGACCTCCGTCCCTATTCCATAAAACAAAAAGGCTGGAATGTTAGGCCTGATCAAATAATCGAATTGATACTACTGACCTTTAGATCTTTTCAAAACCGACCTTTAGATCATTTCGAAACTGACATTCCCTTTCACTTAGACCACATTCTATTTGCTAAGACCAGTAACTTTCCCCTCTGGACTTGCCCAGGATCCGGACCCACCCAGAGAATTCCACACTGAAAAAACCCATCTAGAGTCCTTTAAAATCTCTGACTCCCTGTCCCTGGGTCAGGGATGCCATTTGAGGGCTCAGCCCATCTGGTTTCCAGATGATCTAATAAATTTACAATTCTTTACCACTTTCGGCCTCATGCATTTCTCCTTTGGTAACCCTAGCATCAATATCAGAATCCCTCTCTTCAATCTGGAGTCTCTAGTGCTCTTCCTTCTACACTGCTTAATGAACGCTTCCTGCTTAGAAATTTACACTTCTGCAGTGGCCATTGGAAATTAACGCACATGGGGGGGTGTTGGGCACCCCAGCTGCGGCGGGGGTGGGGGGGCTGTTATTTCCTGCCAAGTCCATTCCTCTGGCTCAGTGGTCAGCAAACTCATTAGTCAACAGAGCCAAATATCAACAGTACGATTGAAATTTCTTTTGAGAGCCAAATTTTTTAAACTTAAACTTCTTCTAACGCCACTTCTTCAAAATAGACTCGCCCAGGCTGTGGTATTTTGTGGAAGAGCCGCACTCAAGAGGCCAAAGAGCCGCATGTGGCTCACGAGCCGCAGTTTGCCGACCACTGCTCTGGCTCGCTCCTCCACCTTTGGACTTGCCCCTTGATTGAATAATTAGCCCTCTTTTTGGAGAAACCCAGGCTGGCAGTCACTAACAAAGCTGTGTCGACAGTTTCTGATTTCTGCTGCCACTGCCAGTGCAGGCACATTGGCTCCACAGTCAGCATTTCGGGACCCAGTGGGTTTATAGAGGAAGCAACAAGCACTGTGGGAGCACAAAGAGCAACTAGTGTAAGACTGACCCCATGAGTCCAGTCTTGGGGGGAATTTTGGCCAAGGTGAAGGCACGTTGAGCCAGCATTGTCAGATGCCATTTAAACAGAGTCATCTCCATACCCCCGACCTCCAACTCCAGTCCCTGCTTTCCCAACTTGTTGGGCACCATGGAGTAACTCCAGGACACACTGCTCCCTGAAAGGGTTAAAGAGAATAAAACGGGGCAGAGGAAACTTATTGTGCTTAGCAGGTATCTTGCAGAAAGCTTGCAGACTTGAGCACTGCATAGCTTAGATAACCAGAGGACACCTGGTGATGGGAGCTAGAAGGACCGGACCCTTACACCAGCAGAAACTGCCTGCAGCCAGCAATAGCTGACAAAAGCCTTCCCCTCCTTCAGTCGAGGCTAACTCCTTTTTTTTGGATTCAGCCCACCTGCACCCAGACGTCTGAAATAAAAGCTCTGTTGATACATTATGGCTTCATGTCATAGGTGCTCAATCCCGACCCACTCCAAACCTTTTACTCCCAAAGGGAAATGGGCTGGGGGCGGGCCTTGGAGGAGAAACCAAGGACCCTGTTGCCATCCAACCTGCCAGCCATGCTGTAGTCTTAGCTGCAAAATCTGCCCCCAGGTCATTACACAGTGGTCAGTTCTGGCCCTGGAGCCAGGAACCTTCCAATGCCATTATCCTCCCGCCTGGGAATTGATGAGTCTCTGAGCAGAGAAAGCGCAGTCTGCGAGGGTAAAGACACCGGGCTGGTGGTGTGCAGCTGGCTTACCTTGGCTCATACGAACCAACTGTTTGCATGTCCTCCCAACTCCACATTCAGCATTTGGTAGCTTGAAATCAACCACAGTGGGAATATTTACATGCGGAAATTGGCACGACTAGAAATCAGGGCTCTTTTCAGGAGAACCCATTATGAAATATTTAGCAGCGCATCAATGCTTCCCCCACCCCCCAGCCCCAGTCTCAATAGCCTAAGAGCTGTCCTGCTAGTCAGAGCGGGGGACTAACAAGTCAATGAGTGGCACACAGCCTGGTGGCAGGTTTTGCAAACTTCTGGGAACTTCTAACTCTGGAAATCTGAGACTCCCCAGATACGGAGGAACAGTTGAAGTAGATACCTCCAAGCAGCCTCCTCGCCCCTCCATCTTCGGCACAAAATTCTGCTGCCTCTTTGTTAGTAAAACAGAATAGATGCATCCCAAGAAGTCATCTGGCCAACTCCCTGCCTTCAGGGGAGTGAAATTCTACCTCCTTCAAACGCAGCCCACCGTCTGACTTTGAGGATCCCTGGTTCTAGTCCTCTTAAGAAGTTGGTTCAGTACCAGAGCGTCCTTGCACCTGCAGGGGCTCTTCTAATTCCTACCTCCCTCTTGCTACAATGACTTCGTACAACATGTATGGCTTTCATTTACACGGGGAAACTTGGCAAGTGATTTCCTCTTGAATAGCCTTCCACAGAAAGTGCCTCTTGTCCCTTAATACTGGGCTGACTTTTTAAATCAGTAACCAACAACCTATCATTCAAGAAAGCTTCCCTTATTTAACAAAAAATGAAACCCTATTTTATGTATGAGTACCCAGTCTTATAAATCCACCCACTCTCGGTATGGCTATACAGTTCGCTGCCTTACAAGTGCATCACCAGGCTACTCAGACATCTGCCTGGTCCTCGAAGAATCCCTCCCCCGCTTCCCGTTTGAGGAGATAGACAGATAAAGCAATGATCCCCTGCAACGTGAGCAGGACCACAGTCCTGCCTAGCTACCTGCATGTATTCAAACCAGATTGCCCTACACAGAAACTGACAAGACAGAAGACAGGTGCCACTTACTCTGGCGTCAAGGGATTTTGTCCACGAAGTCTTTGTTTCTAGAGCTTCCAGAGTCTCTGTTTGCAAGGTTCAAGATCCTGATAAGAGAAGCAAGCCCTCAGCTTCCTGTGTAATGATGGAGATAGGACTCTGGGGGGTTCTCAGGTGTTCAAAATAAGAAAGGGAAAAAAATTCTTCTTTTTGTCGAGTTGGGTGTCCATGAATGGCCACAATGCCCACCGGTGGCCAGTTCCTGGAGCCGAGTTCACTCGAAGGATGTTTTTGGTCACTTGACTGCACTTCTCCCTGGGGAGCTCTGTCTTAAGGGGATTGGGTAGGGTAGGGTGGGGTGGAGTTGAGTTGGGCGAGGGAGGTGGCAATGAGATATTCCTAGAACTTGTGGAGCAATTGAGGGCTGGAAATGGAGGGATGGGCAGATGCAGGGTGTGGAGTTCTTGTGGTCAGTGAGTAGCCTTTTTTTAAAAAAAAAAAAAAAAAATAAAGACTGCAAATGGGAGGATTTAAACCGGAACAATGAGTCCTTCGTTCCTCAAAATGACCTGGCTGATAAACTAGAGAGGCAGCAGCTTCTCTTTGGCGCCCCCTACAGTCTTCACTTCAGACTGCTCACTGTCCCTCTCTTCTCCCCAGTTTGCCCCCTCCCCCAACCCCACCCCCAAACCCCACAGAGTTGATTTTACCTAGAGGAGCCTCCAGCCTGAAGTGAGTACAGATCTGTAGGATAGAGTTTGGCCACCTCTTCTGAGTCCGGGCTCCTATTTCATGCAATGGTCCAACACAGGCCAAGTTCAAATCCCAGCTCTCCGCTTGAGACATGGGCAGATCACTAACCTTTCTAAGTCTTGGTTCCCCCTCCATCAAATGAGAATTTTGAATGCTTAGGCCAATAGGAGGATGCACGAGGTCTTCTTGTGTGAAAAATATCATGAGCATCTGGCATAAGGGAAAATGTCTGATAAGTGGTGCTTATTATGATTCTCTCCACAACTACCAACACCTGCTCTGTGCTTGAGTCTATTTCAGTTTCCATCTGTTTTCCTGTAAAACAGGGACTCTGCTAGCCTTTTTCTGTCTGCCGCAAAGTGCCATGCAGAAATCATAAACCTGAACATGCTTTGAAAATGCTCAGTTTTTCAAGGCTCAGTTTCCTCATCTGTAAAAATGAAGACTTTAGACGAGGTGCCCCAGTGCCCCCTTCCTGGGAACATCCCATGAGACTGCTGGGTTGGGTCTCCCCTCTTTGACAGCCTGTCCACAGAGAGGTGGTGGAAGAGAGAGGTAAAAAGGTAACAGATTGACAATGATGGCCATCGGCCTGGAACTTGCCACCTTTGTGCAGAGAGCAGGGTGTATGTGGAGGGGTGCACGTCAGTGACGAGCCTCTGAAATCAGACAGTCCTTTATTTACAGCCTCGGCCTACCTTTTACTGACTGTGGGCACGTTAATTAAGCTCCTAAGTGTCTCATTCCTCTTCTGTGAAGCCAAGTTAACATGGATCAACTGGAATGCTCGTACGTTGCTGGTGGAAGTATAAATTGGTACAACCACTTGGAAAACTGTCTAGTGGTAGGTCAAGTGATATATATGCCTTTACCTACCCAGACACTCCACCAATGTGCGAGAGGCTGGCCCAGCTGGCTACAAAGATCCTTGCATTAACTTCCTGAGAGAAAGATTAGTGGAAGGAGGTGTTGGCTTGAGCCCAACCTTCCTGTCCCAGGTAGGCCCCAAGACCCTGCTCGCAGGAGCTGGGACAGGATGGGTCTAATGAAAGGAAGCTGTGCACGCCTCCCTGCTGCTCTGGCAATTACTTCCTTCCACACACTCAAGGCTGGGGTTGACCTGAGCTCTCCTGCAAGAAACTTCTGGCCCTTTCATAACTTCTGCAGGTTCTTTGTTTTTCACATGCTTCTATGTTCTAATCTGATTGCTGCTTGCTTTGTTGAGGCTGTTGTTTTGGTTGTTTCCTCCTGAAAGATTCCTGTTTTAGTTGATGTGACATTGAGAATCTGGAAGATCGGAGGGTAATAATTTTGGGGTCAGGTTGCTACATATAACTTAGTATACCTGTGAGCTGAGGACCATGAGTAGCCTGAAAGAAGCACCAACAATATCTTGCCCATCTTGGGAAGGGCCAGGACAGAACAAGCCCCTGTAGACCTCAGGGAAAACGCTACGGGTCCTGCCTGCCTTCACATTTGATCACAATGTCATCCTCATCTCCAGTTGAAGGACAGCAGGCACCTGTCCGTCTGATGACAGTACGATGCAGGTGGAAAAGAGCACCTGAGAGGTCGGCCCAGCTCTGCCTGTCACTCTCTCGGTGGCTTTTGCCAAGTCCTGGCTGAATTTCCGTTTCCTCGTCTATAACACAAGGTAGCAAGAGCATCCCTGCCGACCTCCTGGGGCTGCTGTGGAGACCCCTGTCAAAATGAGAGAATGGGCCAGAGAGCAGTTGGCAACTGTGTCGTGATGGCCACGCATGAGGCCCGCATCTCCCAGAGTTCTCCTAAGCAACCCTAGTTCTGAGGGATGTTAATGGGTGCTATTTGGAAAAGAACTCTTTTCAATGTTAAGAATAGGTTTGGGAAGTTCTGGGTTAACAATATAAATCGGTTCCTCACTGCAGGACTTCTCAGAGACTTAGTGTACTCTGAACCTCCGTGAGTGTTTTCCAAACAGGTTATGAGAGAAGCATTATGTAGAAAACTGGGAGGTTCCACACAACACCCTTTTGAGCAATGGCAGATTAGAGAACACAACAGTCCTTCAATGGAGGACACAGGCATCATCTTGACAGTTATTATGTTAATGCTTGGATCACAAGAGACATCAAATACATTGGATAGATTAGTTAGTTTAACCAGTGATAGCCAAAGAGGAGCCACAACCTGAAAGACACGGAGGCTCTTGATACCAAAAAATGGCCCAGGAGAGAGCTTCGGGCCACATGGGAAGAACCTGAGCGAGATCCCCAGAATCACCTCATGGCCTGCCAGAGTCTACAGACTCCTGAGTCATATTTCTATCAGGAATTGTACATGTTGTGTTTATCCTCACGTGAATTAACCCCCATTTTAACTTTTTCTAAAGCCGAATTTCTGGATGAAGTGGGCTGCCAGGATGGCCCCCCTTCTGGGAGACCCTCCTAACACCGTTCTTGTTCAAGGGGCTAGAAATCAGACCCTTGTAGCCTCTCCACCCAGGGATGCCTCACATAACCCATGGCAAAGGACAATTTTCTAATAACATAAAACAACTAAGAACTTCTTAGCTTCTCTTTTTCAGACCAGATGCTTCCAGTTCCTCTACCTCTTCTCTGACAGGGGTTCCGCTGACCCAGCTGGCTGAGTGCTGGCTGTTAAGCTCCCTCCAGCTGTGGCCCCAGGATGCCCAAATGCCCTCCTGGTAGAATGTCTGTCCTTTCTTCCTATCTTTTCTGCATCATTTGAAGCATATAACACAGTCCTACATACATAGCAGATGTTCATAAACACGTGGTGAATTTCATTGACTTGTTCACTTAGCCATTTCATCAAAGATGGCACCAAACATGGTCAGAGCTCTTCCCACAAATGTAGGGTGAGCACCTGCTCTGTGCCCAGCACCATGCTAAGTCCCCTGCACACATCAGCACAGCAGCAGGCACTTGGCTCTGCCCTGTGAAGCTTATGCCATATGTTACTCAACCCACATCATGTTTGCTTAGCCCTTTTGCACATGTATCCAGTTGGTTCCATAGCACCCCTATGATGTTATTCCCAGTTTACAGGCGAAACAGCTGAGGTCCAGTTAGACTATATGATTAACCCAAGGTCATGCAGCTATAGGTACTACAATTGAAACTCAAACTCCAGTTTTCTTGGGTTGTGTAAACTTGTGCTACAACCTGCCTCACTGAAATATCCTATTGAGATCTACAGAACAATTAAGTTATCCTCTAGTCAACATTCTTCCTGCACAAGTAAATTCCAATCTTGTTTCATTATCCTGCTTCTCCGTGCGTTAAAGCAATAATTATTCAAGAATCATCACCCCTGCCTACCCAGTGTGGCTCAGTGGTTGAGCATCAACCTATGAACCAGGAGGTCACAGTTTGGTTCCCGGTGAGGGCACATGTCTGGGTTGCAGGCTTGATCCCCAGTGTGGGGCATGCAGGAGGCAGCCGATTAATGATTCTCTGTCATCACTGATGTTTCTCTCTCTCTCCCCCTCTCCCTTCCTCTCTGAAATCAATACAAATATATTTTTAAAAAAAGAATGATCACTCCTTTCTCAAAAATGAGCAATGCCAAGCGAATGCAGAACCCCTAAGAACCCCTTAGGAACTGATCAACATCAGCAGCGTTCTTGTCAAGGGTTACTCAACGGAGTGTGCGATATTGATCACTGAAAACAAGAACTGCACTAAACTTGATATCTTTCTGAAAACTTGCAAAACCTGAGACAGTAGCCTGTTCAGAAGGGGAAGTCAGGTTGTCTCTTACCTTTCTAATGTCTCAGAATAGATGGTACCTCCGCTTCATCAGTGGCGAGATCTAAGTTGTCACTGGACGCCTAAAGGACTTTGCTAAATTAGCAGGTACCATTTGTCTTCTTTTTATTTTCAGCTGGGGGAGGATTTACTAAATGCAAAAGAAGCTGTTTATTTAGAAGAGACTTCCAGGTAGAATGTCATGTTTCTAGGAAAGAGGAGATGGAGCAAGGGGTTTTGGTGGGTGGAAGCAACACCTCCCAGGAGTGCTCTTGAATGAAGGAGGCAGAGGGGAGGGAGATCCACCCCAATTAATAAGCAGCATGGGGCCAAAGTGGGAGAGTGTGTTGTATAATATGTCCATTGTCTTCTTGCTTTCTCCCATTTCCCTGTCTTTTTCCCACTCATACTATGATACGTTTGCCTCTTCAACTCATCCTAACTCAGCCTTTTATGCCTGTTCGGTCAATAGCCCATAACTGTGCCCATGTTGCCTTCCCTAAGGCTTTCATAAATTCTCAACTAATTGAGAAGATGACCACTCCATGAGGGTTACACTTAGTAGTTTTGTGTTTATTGATACTGACTTGTAAGAAAACTTGTTTCAAGTTGTCATTGAAAATCCACTCTGAGTCAGACTATTAGATGAATCAGTGGACTGATTTGGTATCTTTTTGTCTGGCTCTACAAGGTTGACTGCTTTGCCTGGTCCTGTGTTAGAGGGTAGGTAGGGATAGAAATCTTATCTAATCTAGGAAAACTTGGATTGGCTGGAGGTGGAAACGAGGTGTTATTTGATGAGTGTTTTGGGGGAGGAAGGTGGGAATATGGAGTCTTTAGCATATGGAAGCAATAGGAGTTGGAACACATTTGCAGCTCTTGTCAGAAGGTGGTGATAATAACATTTAACCATGCAGGCTGAGTTACTTCTGCTGGGGGAAAGAAAGCACTATATGACTCAATAAGAAAAAAAACAGATATAGCCAGTAGAATAAAAAGGGTAAAGGGCACAAACAGATAATTCATAGAAAAGGAAATACGCTTGACTAATAATTACAGTTTAAAAAGAAATTAAATAAATGTTAGTTACAGCAATAATGACATCCCTTTGGCCATATAATTGGCAAAAAAATTACATTCTTTTAAATCTTCCATGTGTTGATGGATGCTTGCTTAGAAGGGTATCATCACCTACTAGTGCCTCTAGAGCAGTGGTCAGCAAACTGCGGCTCGCGAGCCACATGTGGCTCGCGAGCCGCGGTTTGCCACTCTGTTGACTAATGAGTTTGCCAACCACTGACCTAGACTCTTGATTCCAATAATTACAGGCTGTTGTTGTTCCTTGTGATTAAGCCCCTATCCCAGTGGTCGGCAAACTCATTAGTCAACAGAGCGGCAAACTGGCCGAGAGTAAATATATGGTTACACACTTTCTGGGAGCAATTTGGCAAAATGCATCAAGAGCCTTAGCATATGATTGCAAGTAGAAATGGTGCTTTGGGAAATCTACTTTAAGGAAATAACAAAAAATGCAGACAAATATGTTTATTGCGGCATCCTATCTAATAAAAGAGTAATATGCAAATTGACCATCACTCTAACACACAAGATGGCTCCCCCCATGTGGTCAAAGATGGCTGTCCCCATGTGGGAGGGACTGCCCTCCCTTGCTGGGCATCTTGTGGCAGCCATCTAGTGTCCAAAAGTGTCTCCAAATCCTAGATGATTATACTCAATTCAGCTTTGCAAAATTCATTAAGGGAGGGCAGTTGGGGGCGATCAAGCCTGCAGGGGAGGGCAGTTAGGGGTGACCAGGCCTGCAGGGGAGGGCAGTTAGGGGTGACCAGGCCTGCAGGGGAGCACAGTTAGGGGCAAACAGGCTGGCAGGGGAGCAGTTAGGCATCAATCAGGCTGGCAGGGGAGTGGTTAAAGGGTGATCAGGCTGGCAGGCAGAAGCAGTTAGGGGCAATCAGGAAGGCAGGCAGGCGAGCAGCTGGGAGCCAGCAGTCCTGGATTGTGAGAGGGATGTCCCTCAAGGGGTCCCAGATTGGAGAGGGTACAGGCTGGGCTGAGGGACACCCCCCCATGCACGAATTTCATGCACTGGGCCTTTAGTTATTCATAAAAGTGCAAATTGGAAACAATTATTCATCAATGAGACAATAATTAAATAATCCCAAATAGCTATACAATATGTTAGAATCATTACAAATTATATTTTCTGATAATTTTTAACCACATGGAACTAGGTATAGGATATAAAATTTAAACTATCAGAATATAAAATAATTCACAAGGGTGATATCCATGATATCAAACATGTTACCTAGAAAAGAGACAGTGGTTCTCTCTCCATGGCACAGGTGGGGGTGGAAGGAGCAGGGGCCAGGAAGCTGAACCCTGTGATCAGGCTGAACACCCCCAGCCACAGCCAGCACCTTGCTCCCTCTCCTCCCCAAGTGTCATTTCTGCAGGGTGGATGCCCCTGGCTCCTTCGCTAACCTTCACTGGGTAGGGTTTCCTCTTGATTACGTTTCAGTTGGGCAATGTTTGCATTAAATGTCTTGCCTGGGACCTAGTACAGTGCTCTGGATACAGTCTTGGACCACTTTAAAAACCCCATCACATGCTAATCTGTAATACTAGGTGACCATAAGGTTAGCTTTGATGAGGTTTTTGAAAAAACTCCCCGCATGTGAACTTAGATCACATTAACAGAAGTGTTGTATGCAAATCATGGAAAGTGACCATTTACACAGCATCCTAAATTGGTCAAAAGTAAGTCCCCAGTCTGGGTGGTTGTACATCAGCTCCCCCCAAGATCAAGAAGGAGAAGCAAGCCACTAACATTTCTAAGCAAAAATCAAATGCTTCTCCTCGCATAGCCTCCACCTCAGGTTTCTTAGGTTTCTGCTGTGGTTTCAGGTTCTGATGAGTAAGCCCTTTGTCTTGTAATTTGCCTAGGTTTTCAACCCAATTACCTTTAGGTATTTGCTAAGTCTTCCAGTGGTCACTGCTGCGGCTTGCTTTGTTGTGGCTGTTGTTTTGGTTATTTCCTCCTTGTTTCTAAGCACTTGCCTTCTGTTACAATTTAATTGTAAGGAAATATAGAAAAATTTCAAACTTTACAACTTAAAAAATGATAATCCACTTCCCTGCCACCACTATTTTTACTTTTTGTCCATTGCCTTTTATACGTACATATAGTTTCATGTTGTGATCTTAATTTAGGCACCGTCCTTTCTCTCCATTTTCCATGAACATTTGTCTATGTTCCACCTGGTCTCCAGAACTGCTTACAATGACTGCATAATAAATACTCTATTGTGTAAATGGACTACAGTTTGTTCAGAATATCCTTCATGTGTCAAACACTTAGACTGCTTCCAGTCTTTGTGTCTTTCTATAATGAAAATGATGCCACAATGGACACCTTTGTGCACAATTGTGTTTTCCTCCTTTGGGTAAATTCCTAGGAGATGAACTACTTAATCAAAGAAAGCCCGTTGTCTCTTGATGGTTCTTGATATATATAAGATTTCTAAAACTTATTAAACAATGTCTCGGTGCTCCAGGTTCCTGGGAGCAACCTCACCAGCATTGAGTGTCATCATTAAAATTTGTGGGGTTTTTTTTTGTGATCATTAAAATGGCATTCTAGACCTAAATATATTTTCTAAAGAAGTGTCTCCAAATCCTAGATGATTATACTCAATTCAGCTTTGCAAAATTCATTAAAATTTAAACCTATGAATACAAGAAGATGCTTGTCAATATGGAGAGGTAGTTGCTAAATATTCCCCACTAACAAGGGAGGTTGCCTATATATTGTTAGGATGAACTACCCCTAATCTCTTCTGCTCAGACATGTTTCTGAAATATACATTGTTATAAGCCTTGGCCCGTAGCTTGGGGCAGACAGCTTGCGTCTGCAAGATAAGAACTCCTCTCCACCTGACTGACCTGTGCACTCTCCTCCCTTGCCTTCCTGGACGACTCCTGCCCTCCCTTCCCCTCCATTCCCTCTGCTTGACACCCTGACCCTATATTGCATACTTCTACCCTATGTAAGAGAACCTAACTACCCCCTTGGGGCTGACATCCACACACAATGGTTTATTGTGAGAGAATGCAAAAATATTCTCACAACGTCCCTTACTTGGCTTCTGTCCCTGCAGACCTAACATTTTGGTGCCCAAACCAGGGGCCTGTGGGAACCCCCACTCCTGACTTCAGGCTTCTCCAGATCACACCGTCCACTCAAATTTCGGATAAGCATCCCTTCCCTTGACCCTCTGATTGGCCAGCTTTTGCCTCACCCAAGTCCTCGAATGTGAGGCAGGATGGTCCACTCTTCCAGGGCCAGATCCCTGGCTACCCTGTGTTAGTGGGACGCCCTAACCTAGCAGTTAGCCTTCCTCTTCTCTCTGGTTGGGACGCCTTCCCTTTGGACTTCTCACCTCCGGGATAAACTTCTTACTCACCTATCCTCTTCTCCACCACACCAGCCCATTATGGGGAACCAGCAACCCTTTGGGTTGCCTCTTACGGGATCTTAGCACATTGCGGACCAGTAGTTTTATTGCTAGCTTTACCCAGTGGCCAGATAAGTTTCTATTGAACAAGCACAAAAAACATTTTACATAAATGTTAAAGGCACACTTTAAAATTAAATACCCATTGCATTTTGAAGTTATTTATTACATGTTCTTACAAGCTAATGTTTTTAAAAGATGATTGGCCGCAAGCCCTAGAACAGAAAACACGAGAATTCTCGTGATCCGTCCGCAATATGTTAACTTCACAGCCACCATCAGACCCATAGGGCTCATTTTCTACTACAACACGGCTTGGCCCCAACATGATAATGAGGTCTCTTCGCCTGGCTCCCGTGGGCACGGACCTAACATATATGTTTCTTTGGACCTGGCTGGATAGGAATGTGGGGAAGAGGCTCCTCTTCTTCTGCCTCCAGGAATTCTGAGGAAAGAGACAATGGTCATGAGGGGAAGCCATCACACCTGTGGTTCCCTATTTTTCCCATCCAGGCTTTGACCGGAGTTGGTGTGTGCGGAGGACTCTTTAATAAATTGGGGGGAACCCTAAAAGGATGTCTCCCTGCAACTCACCTCTTTACCCACATGGGATAGCAGTTAAGTAGGTGGTCAGGTGGCAAAAAAATCTAGTCTGCCCTCTTGAGAGTTCCTGGTTTGTATGAGGCCTGGGTGTTTGTCCATTCTGAAGGGGCACAGGTCCTGAGCCAGGACCCTGATAGGATGTGGCATTGACAGAGGGGTTTCGGATCCAGCCAGAGCTAAGGGAACACTTTCACCTGGGAGAGGTCACAGTGCCTAGGGAAGACCAAGAATCCATGGATCATGATGCCGTTAGCTACGAACTATTGCAGCACATGACAGCAAAAGGCTCAGGGTTGGGACTAGGTCGCCTCAACCCTGTATTTTAAAAATATATTTTTTATTGATTTCAGAGAGGAAGGGAGAGGGAGAGAGAGATAGGAACACTGATGATGAGAGAATCATTGATCGGCTGCTTCCTGCACACCCCACACTGGAGATCAAGCCTGCAAACCAGGCATGTGCCCTGACTGGGAAATGAACTGTGACCTCCTGGTTCAAAGGTCAATGCTCATCCACATGTCAGCCGAGCACCACTGCCATGTTAGAAAGGACCAATGAGAGAAGACAAGAAACTAAAATTATGAGCTGGCAACAACTTTAGGTTTTACTAATTTCTCTATATGTTGCCAGGCTAAGTTTAAGCCACTTTGACTCAAATTTGTGAATTCTTTTTTTTGGCTCCCCAGCGGGTGCAAAGCTGGTAACAGAGATCCAAATAGTTTTGGACACTGAAAAGGCTCCATTTGCATTGCACAGTGGAGTTGTGATGAGCAATTTTAGCGAACCAGCTAAAGGAGTATCATCTCTCTCTCTCTCTCTCTCTCTCTCTCTCTCTCTCTCTCTCTCTCTCTCTCTCTTTTTTTTTTGTATAGTACCCATGTGTACACATCGTAGGGAGAAGTGTTAATATTAGTGCTAAACTCAGCATGGCGAGATTTTCAACTTTCGTTTTTTGCTTTCTTTATTGTTGATGTTTGTTTCTTTACTATTATTGTCTTATTTTTCCAAACTGTAAAAAGCCATTTTTAAAAGCCTAGTTCAAGCCTTCTATTTCAGATTTAAGTATTCATTTTCCTTAGGACTGTGTAGACAGATGAAAAGCACATCTAACTATAAGAGGCCAGTTTTCATATTTCTGACCCCATGTGTCTAGTAATCCTGGACTTGGCTCTTGACTCTATAGAATCTGCTTGTGTGCTCCCCCATGCGTTGCACTCTAGCGCCCCCTAAAGGTTCTCCAATGTTAGCTCACTGATCATGTTGATTTTATGGAAGTGACACATGATTTAAAGGCACAGTCGTCAAGTTGAACAAAACTTCAGGAAAAATTTTAAATGGACTTGTTTTTAGATCAGTCTGGGAGAGTAGGAAAGAAAATACAAAGAATTATAGCTGAATAGAGGCTACTACACTTTGCTGTCTGGAGCAGGCAGCCCTACTCCTTTGACATTAAAGCAAAGAGGGACGCTCTCTGTGGTTGTAAATGCGTAACACATAGAACGATGTGGGTTTTTTCTCAGCTGCTGTGGATTATGCCATTAGGAATAAGAATGTTGATAAGATCAGATCAATCAGCCATTCCTCCGTGTTCCACCTGGAAAGCCTGCCTGTGTCACTGATGTACTGGGACAGAGCCATGAAAACAGATCCACAGAGACCCCATTTTCCTAATTTCATCTGCAATGGCTTCTCGTTGCCTTTCTTTCACTTCTGCTTCTTTCCCATGTTACAGCTGTTCTGAGTTTCACATGTGGTCTCATGTGCACTGTCTCATCTAGTCCTTACCACAACCTCGAGCAGTATCATGATCCTTATTTTGGAGATGAGCTAATGAGGTTCAGAGGTGAGGGCTTGTCCCAGGCCTGCAGCTGGTGAGAGGAAGGGCCAGGACCCGCTACTGTGCCTCCCACCCACACAGAACCCTGGCAGGGCAGATCTTTGGGAGCTCAGTGCTCTGTTAGGGAGCAAAGACAAGTCCTGGCCATTGGCTCCAGGTGTTGCTTTTCTAGGACTTGCCTTGAGAAACACCCATTGACTTAAACATTCATGTCCTTCCGCATCCTCCGCATGGAGAGGATTAAGTCAGAAGAATTTCTTCCGAGGCAGTAGTGCAGGGATTGGCTGTCCTTCCTAGGACTCCCTCCTTGTCTAGTTTTCCTTTTTCTCTGGTGAAGTGTGTAATTGTAAGAAAAGCAGGCACTGACCCTGGGGATCCTGATCTTAAAAATATCAAATCTGATAAGGAATCCATCTCATTGGCCTGCATGACAGGCTCGTCTCAGTATTATGAGGAGCAGAAAGGGGGTAAATTAACTTAGGTTAATACTGCTTATAACTGTAATTGTTAGTAATAAATCTAATAGCTACATCATCAAAAGTTAAACTTAAAAATCATTGCATTTGACTCTAGTGATGAGAATATTGGTCATAGATACTGAAGATCTAGCCTGAACTTAAATATATATATATATTTTTTTAAAAATAGATTTTTATTGATTTCAGAGAGGTAGGGAGAGGGAGAGAGAGAAAGACACATCAGTGATGAGAGTCATTGATCTGCTGCCTCCTGCACACCCCCTGCTGGGAATTGAGCCCGAAACTGGGGCATGTGCCTGGACTGGGAATCAAACTGTGACCTCCTGGTTCATAGGTCAACGCTCAACCACTGAACCACACCAGCTGGGCAAAAAAAAAATATTTTTTTAATCCTCACTCTAGGACACACTTTCATTGATTTTTAGAGCGAGAGAAAGGGGGCGTGAAACACCCATGTGAGAGAGAAACATCAATTGGTTTCCTCCTGTATGCACCCCAACAGGAGGAAACCTGGGTATGTGCCCTGTCTGGGAATCGAACCCATAACCTGAATGAGACAACACTCCAACCAACTGAGCAACACCAGCCAGAGCTAACCTGAACTTTTGTATTCACTTATTAGAGAGTTTGGGGTAAATGACTAAATTTCTTCAAGGTTCAATTTCCCCATTAGCTCTGGTGAACAGCACATTATCATGAGGCCAGGGAGAGAGGTCATTTTTTGTAATAATAATCATCACTATTATTATTAAAAGCATTTAGTTTTTAAATAGGTAAGATGATTTTGAAAGTCATATATAAACCATAAAACAAAATGCAAGCTATCTTAAAAGTTACAGAAATAGGAATAACGATTATATTATTGTTATTGTCATTGTTGTCCAGCCTGTGTTTTCCTGTTTTGTACTCCTTTCAAATACTTTCAGAAATCAACATCCCCCGTCTTCACCGCCATCCACAGTCTTTCTGTCACCTTTCTCATCACGGTCATGCTGACTTTCCAATCTTCCATCTGGCATTTCTGACTCCTCCCTCACAGCAGCTCTGATGGACACACCGAAGAACCTTTGCACGTATAGGCTGTTTATCACACGTGGTTTTGTTGGGTAATTAACAAACCAACTGGGATTCAGAAACAGTGGTCGTGCCTACTAGTAATTGTGGGGTTGTTTCTGCTTCTTCTATCACAGGGACCGGAGACATGGCAACCACAATAGTCTGGCCTGAGATCGAGGAAGAGACCACCTTTTACGAGTATGGGCTCTCCACACCATGCATCAAAGTCGATGTCCAAGTGCTGGGGACCCAGCTGCTGCCCCCACTCTACGCCCTTGTGTTCGGGGTGGGGCTGCTGGGCAACGTGATGGTGGTGGTGATCCTCACAAAATACAGGCGCCTCTGCATTCTGACCAACATCTACCTGCTCAACCTGGCCATCTGTGACTTGCTCTTCCTCTTCACTCTGCCCTTCTGGATCCACTACCTGAAGTGGAATGAGTGGGTTTTTGGCCATTGGATGTGCAAGTTGCTCTCGGGGCTTTACTGCATCGGCTTGTACGGGGAGATCTTTTTCATCATCCTGCTGACCTTAGACCGGTATCTGGCCATCGTCCACGCCGTGTTTGCCCTGCGAACCCGGACCATCACTATTGGCATCGTAAGCAGTATCCTCACGTGGGCCCTGGCAGGGCTGGTGGCCCTCCCGGAATTTATCTTCCATAAGGCCCAGGAGCAGTCCGGAATGCTGTACTGTAGTTCCCTGTACCCCGAGGACGAGGAGGACGCCTGGAAGCGGTTTTATGCCGTGAGAATGAACCTCTTGAGCCTGGCTCTGCCCCTGCTCGTTATGATTGTCTGCTACGCCGGAATCATCAAGACGCTGATGAGATGCCCCAGCAAGAAAAAGCACAAGGCCATCCGGCTCATTTTTATCATCATGGTGGTCTTTTTCATTTTCTGGGCACCCTACAACCTGGTGGTCCTTCTCTCCGCTTTTCAAGAGATCTTTGACATCAGCTGTGCGCGGAGCAACCAGCTGGACATGGCCTTGCAGGTGACGGAGGTGATCTCCTACACGCACTGCTGCGTCAACCCCGTCATCTACGCCTTCGTCGGGGAGAGGTTCCGGCAGCACCTGCGCCACTTCTTCCACAGGCAGGTGGTGGTGCGCCTGGGCAAATGCCAGCTATTCCTTCCCAGTGAGAAACTGGAAAGAATCAGCTCTGTGTCCCGGTCCACAGGGGAGCAGGAACTCTCTGCTGTATTTTAGGTCGGATGCAGGAAGCTGCCTCCAGAAAATGCGCTGGGCACATGAAGCAAATGCATTGAGCCAATGACATCAGTGCTTTGAACACTGGAAAAAGTTCTTGAAGACATTGAAAATATAGACACAGTGGTTGCGGTATATCTATGCACCACGAAGTCATTACCAGAGGCCAATGGCTGGCCAATTTACTTATTGTCAAGCCTGAAAAGCAGAGCTTTGCTTGTGAAGAGTTACAATACATTTTAACGCACGTGTTAGAGAGTTAGTATATGCAGCTACAAGCAGGCAAAGCTTTGTATATTTTAAATCTTCACTTCAGCCAGCTATTGACATGAATGAAACATATTTCACAAAATACAATAAATCAGTTATGTTACTTCTTAAGGTGCCTAGCTCTTTCCTTGCTTGATAAAAAGGCTGTTTGTTTTTAATACATTTTATTTATTTTTTGCAGAGAGGAAGGGAGAGGGATAAAGAGTTAGAAACATTGATGAGAGGGGATGTGCCCGCAACTAAAGTACATGCCCTTGACCGGAATCGAACCTGGGACCCTTCAGTCCGCAGGTCACAGCTCTATCCACTGAGCCAAATCGGCTAGGGCTTGTTTTTGTTTTGTTTTTTACAGTTTATGGCTATGTACTTTCAAGCAACATAATGGTATGCCAAACCTGCTCTGATCATTCTTAATATTGAGTTGATTTTCTATTGGCACCAAATGACCACATTTCCCATGAGTGACTCACCAGAAGAGCAATTTGGCATTTTCAGTATAGAGGATAAAGGCCTGCTCATAGACATTTCTTAGCCTGAAATGTACAGACACAGTACTCCTAAATGCCTGGCTCACCACTCATTCAACAACTGTGTGTGAGGTGATATAGACAGGATGCACAACCATAGCTTTCAGCTAAGGGAAGGATGCAAAATATATAAGACAAACAATCCTTGCCTCCCAGAAACCTTTCATTGAGTAGGGGTGTAAGACAGAAACAAATAACACCAGTGCAAAGAGGAACACACTCAATGCTATGCCTGGTCCAGGAAGGGGGAGTCTGAGAGAGGAAGACTTCATGGAGGAAGTGGCTTTTGAGCAGGTTTATGAAGGAGGAAGAGGATTGGAGAGGGAGACGATTTGGGAGGCACCTTAAGCCAATGAAATGCCCAGTACAAAGATGAGAGGGGAGAACACGAACGTGTGTGGATGGAAGGGTGGGCCTGGTGGGCCGGGAAGGATCACAAATTTCAGGCAAAGCATCTTGGGCTTTGTTGGGAAGGCAAGGGGAGCTAGTAAAAGGTTCTGAGCAAATTATCAACATGGTGCCTTAGGAAGATAAATCAGGTCACACGCCAAAGACGGAGGGGAGGCCCCAGAACCATGTAGGAGATAAGTTAGGGGACAAGTGCAAGTGTGGAGGCAATGAAAGAGCAACAGCTGGGAAGAGAGGTGGCAGGAACACCCAGAGAAGAACTTGGCCAAGAGACAACATGACGTCAAAGCACCAGGAGTGATATATGGTTGATTGAAAAAAATCAAAGGCCAAGATCATATGTGTGTGTGTGTGTGAGAGAGAGAGACTTTCATTGAGAAGTAGTGTCTGCCCTTAGGTAATTACAGTGCCAGATAGAGTTGCTTGTTTATATGCTCCCCTGGTCCCTGGAGGCTTTTAGGAGCTTTGTGACCCACACAAACTGCCCACAATCACATCATGACTTCAGGGTGCTCCATTGTGCTCCCCAGCCCAGCACACCTGCACCATCCAGTGTGCTCATTACCAGCACGTGCAGCTATGAGCACTTGAAATATGGCTAGTGTGACGGAGGAACTGAAATTTTAATTTTTATTCAATTTTAATTGATTTTTTAGACAGAGGAAGGGAAAGAGAGAGAGAGAGAGAGAGAAACATCGGTGTGAGAGCGAAACATCCATCAGTTGCCTCTGGCACACCCCCACTGGGGATTGAGCCCACAATACAAGCATGTGCCTTGACCAGAAATAGAACTGGCAACCTTTTGGTGCACAGGACAACGCCTGACTAACTGAGCCACACCAGCCAGGGCAGTTTCTATTCAATTTTAATAGTCACGTGAAGCTAGTAGCTGCTTCATGTGTTAAGTAGTGTAGCTATTCCCTTCAAACTCGCCCCTTCACCTCTACTCTACCTACGCAACCAGCTTCCTGTAGTCAGCACACACATGCCTTGAACACTGTGCCACAGACCAGGGGAAATGCTGGTGATGCAAACAAAATCAAACAAGACCCATTTCTAGAAAACTCACTCATTGTTCAGTGGAAGAGACCCATCTGACTCAAATGACCGTAATGAAATGTGACAGGTGACCCAGGGACCCTGTTGCAGAAAGCAGAATGAAGACATTTCACAAAGGACACAGAGAGAGTGACATTCTGCTTAGGCTGGGTTCCCCCAAGAGCAGTGCCTGGGCAAGGATTGGAGAGCCAAGGGTTTATTTGGGAAGTACAAGAAACTCCAGCAGGGAGTGGGGAAGGAAAAGGAAGATGCCAGCCAAGGGCACATCACAAAGCTCCTTCCATGGGGGGCGCCTGGAGCTCAAAGCTGCTAGAAAACTCAGATAAGCAGTGTAGGTCACACCTCAGTTATCCCACTCCAGGGGCAAGGGGGTTGGGGTATTTACTTTGCACTGCTGAGGACTGCTCCTGGGGGAGGTTGATTTCCCAGCACTCTGGCCCAGGGCCCTTCCTAGTTCGGGGAAAGCTCCTGGGAAGCTGGGTGTTGGAAACACTCAGTTAAGGCTGGAGGGTAAAGCGTCTGCGACATATTCGAACTGGTTTGTGAACCACTTTTTCATGAAGCAAAGGGTGGAAGTGAGGGTGGTGCCCAGGCAGAGGGGTCCATTGGTTGGAAGGCATAGTGGCCCAAAAGGCACTACACAATGGTGGAACCATCTGACCTTGACAATGGCAGGTGATCATGAGCACACAGCAGCGTGGACTTCCTGTTCCTCCTCCTTTGTGTTGAGCATCATACTCTGCTATTAAAAAAAAAAAAAAAAAGATGATCCTTTCCCAGTTTGAATTTCTGGGTTTTCTTCAAATTCCAGAGCTAAAAGTGTAGTCATGACATCTCCTGAACAAAGCAGGTTCCTCTCTTTCCTAGTCTGTGGGCCACCAATAACTTCACTGGGTTTTCTTCCGTTTCTGCCCCTGGGTGAAAAAACCCCAGTACAGGTAGGGTCACCACTATCTTTCTATATGCACCGATCTGATCCAGGGGTGGGTGTAATGTGAGCCACAGGCCACATCCAGCCCGTGCCTGCACCATGAATTCGCTGAAACATAGCCACACTCAATTGTTCACCAATTGGCTGAGTGGTTTTTGCCCCATGACAGACTTGAGTCATTATGATAAAGATCGCATGGCCCACACATTCTAAAATATTCACTTTTTGTCCTTTAGACAAGTTTCTTGACCCTGACAATCCACCTCCCACAGGGTCTGGGGCTTGGATAGTCACACTTTAACCAGGGAGACCAGGTTGTGGGGGAAAGTCAGGATGTGAGGTCTATAGACAAACTCTGTCCTTTTGTGACCTCAAGTGGTTAGGGGACTTTTAGGACCTAAGTGTGATGACAAAAATCATAGGACTGCCCAACTTTTTCCTGGGGCTAGAATTCACTTTCTAATTCAATTTAAAGGGACACGAGACACAATGATAAATATTCTTTCTGTTTATACCACGTGGGTCCTGTTGGTTCAACATACTAGTGGCGAATTGAAAACCCCAAAATTTCAGCCCTCTAGTGTGCACATGGAGCTCACATGAATTTTCAGGACAAGGCTGCAGGGTTTAAAAAGATGTGAGAGACCCAGATCCTGGCTGAGAAATAAGGCGGGGGGCGAGGGGAGCAATTATATCAAATATACAGAGAGATATAAACAGATGCAGTCTAGACTTTTTGAACTGAGGAAAGCCTCTCCATTTTCAGGTAGGACAAGGTTCTTCCTGGCTCAGTTTGTCCTGGCAAATTGGCCTCAAATGGTCCCTTACTTGCTAACACCTGCTGCAATTGCAATTGCAGCGGGAAGTGGGAACACTAGGGGGCCCTCGCTAATGCCGAGCCACAGCAGGCCCTGTGTAGTCAAGAGAAAACCATATATGAATGGAAAGCACTGAGATAGAGGAAGAATCCATGGGGCTGGGAATATCTGGAAGGACGCAGGGGACCTGGGAAGCCCTGAGCCTCCTGTGCCCTCGGACATGCTGTCTTCAACACCCCTCATTCCCAACGAAGCCCTTTTCCCGAGCATGAGAAAGTTCACAGCTCATCCCATGTACCACTCTTCACGCTCACTTAGTAAATAGGAGTTGAATTCAACATGGCCCAGAAGATAACATGCAGAATCAGAGCAGGGAAGACGATTCCCTAAGGAATTACAGGATTTGTTTCATATGTCATATCAAAAAGCTGAGTTTGGATTTTGAGAGTGCTTCATAAAAGAGGGCAGGACAGAATTTTGGATTGGGCTGAATTTATTGGTATGTGCACTCACCAGAAACACTGAACTCAATGGCTAAGGTCTAAGAGGTTTCTGATTGGGCTACTACCGATTTGGACCAAATACTGGTCCATACTAGGTGAGCTCTGATCAGTCTACCTCACTCTCTCTATATGTAGTGGAGAAGACCCTCCTCTCCTTTGTCATTAAGACAAGATTGGAGAGGAAGGTCATCTGGAATGGCGGTGGGAGGAGCTGTAATTCAAATACAATCCTTGACCTTAGAATATTAGGGAATATACTAAGTGTGGATGTTTGGCCTGCCAGAAACAACATAGGTGTAGCCATTATAAAAGCCAACAGAAAAAGGGTGGCAATCAGGGCACGAGAAATCATCTGGCATCCAGAAACCCCTGAGTGTGTTCATTCACCATGGTGATCCCAGGAATTCCATCACGACTTACTCAAGAAAATGTTAGGTCTGGCCAAAACCAGGCCTGTCTTGAATTGATTTAGAGAGAACGTGGCCTTTCTCCAAATTCTCAGAAGTGGGTCATTTCACAAACCACACTTCTTGCTGATAAGGAAACCACACATCTTTGAGGAAGAACTTTACGCTATCACCACTCATGAGAACCCTCACTCTAGCCTTTCCCAAGTGGGCCTGCAGCCACTTTGCTGAAATCACATGTACTGGGAAAAGTGATACTCAAACTTGTTAGGCATCATTGGATGCCAGTTGTAAATTACAGGAGAGAGAGAGAGAGAGAGAGAGAGAGAGAGAATATTTTTGCAAATAGTATAGTGTTAAAAATAAATAAATAAATAACCCAGGAAATCGTTGAGGTCAGCACAGAGTAGGTTCTCATGAGAGCCAGGTGATAAGTTTCGATGCGACCTTGTGTCATTATGGACCGAATAGGCCATGAACCCACCTTGTGATTTTTTCCATTAGTCCCAAATGCAGCGCAGGGATAGATAGAGTCAGCAAAGGGTAGGACTCCCACACTGGCTCTCAGACAGTAGAAAAAGGTTACTCTGAGAGGATCATCCATGTAGAAGCCATTGGAGACTTCCTGTCGTGCCAATCAAAACAAACACACTATCCCCCAGGGAAAATAGCAGGTTAGTGTCCCCTCACAGATGAGAAAGAGGCAGACCTAGAAGCTCCTATCAAACCTCCTTTTTAACTATGTTTCTATTGATTTTAGAGAGAAGGAAGGGAGAGGGAGAGAGAGAGAGAAACATCAATGAGAGAGAGAGAAGAAACCTCCTGTACGCCCCCTACTGGAGGTCAAGCGCACAACCCAGCATGTGCCCTCACTGGGAATCGAACCGGCGCCCTCTTGGTGCATGGGATGACACTAAACCAACTGAGCCACACTGGGTAGGGCTCATATCTCCTTTTAATTCTCCCGTTGACTGACATAAAAAATGGATGGGTCTTGGAGAATAAAGGTAGAGTATTGCAACTAAATCTGAGAGTGATTCAATCGTGTGTGTTCTTCTAAATTTGGTTCCCTCGCTGAAACAAGTCATTACAGTCCTATATAATTTCTGGGTCAGGAATTCAGTCAGGGCACAATGGGAACAATCAGAAAAGAGGAAAAACTCTTGGAAATTAAAAATATAATATCAGAAATTTTAAAAGAAAAGTTAACACAAGGTTTGAAAGAGAACAATGAGTAGGAAAACAAGAACAGGAAGTCAACAAATAATGTCAAAAACTGATACACCGTGAGGTTGCAGTATAAGCATATTACTTAACAACACGGAGGTCAGCACCAGGAGAAATGGCCAAAAGAAATGAAAGTGGTTGCCTCGGATGAGTGGGCAGGGATGGAACCGGAGATGCTATTTCTAATTGCTTATTATGCTCTATGATAACTGTCATAAAAAGTAACTTTAAAAATGTGATGTTATTAGGTAAGGAAATAAGAGCAAATAGAAAATAAGAATAGTAGAGTCAGATTAATTAAGCCATCACATAGTTAATTCCTGTTGCATACACTAAGGCCCTGACCACTGAAAGCAGTAAACACGCACTTGACCCTGCACTTCTTAGTAACCCAAACCAAGAGCAAACACTGTCTAATATAGTCACTAAACAATGATTAGAACAATATTAAATTAGAGGCCAACAAACTGCACGTTTTAGGTAAATGCTGAGTGGCCCAGTGTTAGCTAAAACTCAGTACCTGGCCACATCTAAGGCCAAGACTGTTGGTCACCATCACAGGAAAAAAGAAAGCTGGGACTTAAGAACAATCTGAGATCTCATTTCAACGTGCTATGATAACTGCAATGTAATATTAAAAGTGAGCACTCTCATTTTAAAGTGTGGCATCGCTTCTCAGGACTGTCAGCGTTCACTGGCTCCTGTGGTCACCACACAGCACGTGTGAGATACGATAAAGTCCCTGGCTTCCAACCGAGGTTGGTGGAGGAGTGGTTTGGGGTTTTGTTGCCAGTATGGGAAAGTGCTCACAGCCATGTTGGCACTGAGTTACTCCGCTTTCCATTCTTTATCTCTCCTGGTAATCCACTAAGGTGACAGTTGGTCTCCTCCCCAACTCTTGGAATTAAAGATATCATCGCTGGTGATAATGCGATTTCATTGTGCGCTGCTTGAAGAAGACACCTTATGACTGTGTTCTCAGAAGCTGACTATATGGACACCTCTTGGGAGCCACTTCCCACGCCCCTGGCCTTTTCCGCCGTGGGCGCCAGTTGCCTTGCACAGGTGCAGCCTGATGGCATCTGGTCCGGGCTGGGTCACCCTCTCACTGGTCCCAGGACTCCTCCATTGACACTCAGCACCCACATGTGCAAACCGGACGTGCGGGGGACTTGACGTCCACTGGGGCAAAGCTTTGACTAGTGGGAGACTGGAGCTGATGCGGAAATGTGTCCAGCTCCGTCCCCAAGATGGACAGTCTGGAGAAGTGTCTCATAGCTGCCAGCACCGGGGGTAGTGGCCGCCAGGTATCCTTGTCCTGGTCCTTCCTCTTTCCCTGCTTTCTACCCTGTCCCTCACCTCTGCAGCCTGAGATCCCAATACCGGATGATCACATTCCCAGATGAAACTCCACCACGTGAGCCTGGATCTGGGACTCTACCTTCTGGGGACTGCAAGCCAAGACCCAGCTCAGGATTACTGTCTTCACTTTCCTTTTATCCATCTCTCCTAGTTTTCCATGCACTTGGGGTTCCATACAAGCACCTGAGAAAAGCTGGTTCTTAAACCTTGAATCTAAGAACGGGCCATGGAGCAATGTGACCGGCATTTGGTGTTTTAATAAACGGTCCCAGGTTGCAGCTCAGCTGTCATGCACCCGCCTCTGGAGAGGAAGGATGGCAGGGTCCTCTCAGCAGCTCCGAGTCAGCAGGACAGTGCTTTCAAGATGACTTCTTCAGTGGGTTCCAGGAAACCAGCTATTTTTTTTCCACAACTCTTGGTTGTTAGCAAGTTCTACTACCCACTCTTGTCATCTGTAACGTGCATTACACCTTCTTTTCGCCAAACAGCCTTTCCAGCGCAGCGTGGATGCTGTGCCACTGGGTTAAGTGTGTGTGGAAGCAGTTTCACTATCTCCATGTGTCGCATGGTTTACCTTCTGCTAAAGCCCGAGTGCTACACCTGGCCTTTCACCCTTTCTGCGTGTGACCAGCATTTCTGTGACGTGATGCCCTGTTGCAGGTACTTTCAGAAAGCCCCACTGAAAGGTGCAAACAAAACACCACGTGCTGGTGATCCACAAGTCACTTATCGCTCTACCATCTGTTTTCCATTTTCAATGACAACTACAGAACATCTTTGCTCTATTTATTTTCCATTCAGTACGTATTTTTTCTTTCAGATTCACTGTGTTGCTATCTGTTTGAGACCCAGAAATCTCTTGACAAGCAGAGAAGTAAAAGCCTATTGTGTTTCAGTGTGATTCCTCTATGATCTCAAACTTCTACAAAAAGAGATACCTGCCAAGCCAGTGTGAGCTTCGTCCCATGCACCAAGAGGTCACTGGTTCTTTTCCCAGTCAGGACACATGCCTGAGTTGGCAGCTCAATCGCCAGTAGGGGGCGTGCAGGAGGCAGTCAATCAATGTTTCTCTCTCATGGATGTTTCTCTCTCTCTACCCCCCCACATCTCCCTCTCCCTCCTCTCTCTCTAAAAATCAATGAAACATATTTTTAGGAAGGGATATCTGGTTGTCTCCGCATGTCCCAACACCAGGTGCACAGGACACAAGACCAGCAGGACCAGCATGTTCAGTATTGTCAGGAACCCTTTTGTGCACAGAACTCCAATATTCAAATGTCTTCTAGAAGGATCTTTGCATCTAGAATTCACAGCCTGGACAAATCTCAAAATCTTTCTATTTCTGAAAAGGGTTGGCAATCTCTAGCAATCATTTTGATAAGCTTTTTGTTTAAATTTTAACCTCTATGCTTTCAGTTGTCTTTTGAAGACGAAGGCTGTGTCTTTAAAGGTAAAATATTATTGTGAAGTCAATTGTTTTGAAGTTTGATTAGTGAAATAAAATATGTTTTGTGGTTTCTTTCTTTCCTCAATATTTTTTTTTCTCTTCTTGATGCCTTATATTCTCTTTATGCCTGGATCAAAGAAGGTTTATCATGGATATTTTTGTACATTCTTCTGGAGTCCTTTTGGGAAATTTTGAGGTGAGACTCTTGTCATTCTGGTTTTAAGATGAGAAGAATTCTCACTTAGAAAATCTCCTGGAGAGATTCTGGCTGAAATTGAATTGACTAACCTAAAAATTAACTACAGTTCTTAAAGGTCATTTTGTTTAATTTTATGAATAATTCTAGCAAGTCAAATAACTGCAAATATGAAAATTATATAATTGAACCTCCATAATCTCTATCCTACCTTTTAATGTTATTTATGTTTATAAACATCTCTCAGCCCAACACTGACACAATATGCTTCCTATAGCATTCAGATAACATGTACTGTCTCTTTAAAAAATATATATATTTATAGATTTCTGAGAGGAAGGGAGAGGGAGAGCAAGATAGAAACATCAATGATGAGAGAGAACCATTGATTGGCTGCCTCCTGCATGCCCCCCACAGGGGACTGAGCCTGCAACCCGGGCATGTGCTCTGACCAGGAATTGAACCATGACCTCCTGGCTCACAGGTCAACACTCAACCACTGAGCCATGCATGCCAGGCATCTTATTACTTGTTTTAACTCCATTCTAACTTTTTAAATTTATTTAACCATTTGAAGCATCTTAATTTTTGCACATAATATTGACAGCTTATATTATCATTAGTTTGCAGCATCGTACTCTTGCAATATTTAATGTACATTTGTGTTTCAATTGGTTGACAGAATTTAAACATATAAAACACATAAGGAGATTTTTCACTCTAAGTTACATCCAAATGCTTAGTTACATTTGGAATTGAATATTCAGTTATTGACAATAAACGTGTGCTTGTGTTACATGCACTGAAATGATGAAAACCTACATGATCACATAACCACTGATCATGCATAAGCTCAGAAATCCCCAAAATGACGTTGATGCAGGCATCTAGCTTTTTTGCCTTTCTGATGACTAAGGTCAAAGCTAAAGCCAACATTAGATTCTTTTAATCATATTTTCCCCTATCTCCTATTACCTCAACCCCCACTTTGTATAGCAGTGAATTCTTACATGAGTTATATCTCTACTGGGTGCTTGTCAAAAATCCATGTGCTATTTAGTCTCGTGACTCATAGGGTTTAAAAAAGAAGAGAGCAACATTAGTGTGGTTCTTTCAAGAACTATAGATGTTTCAGGAAGTCTTAGAAGAAGCCTAAAGATGCATTTGGTAGAATGCTTTTCTTTTTCTTAATGACTGAAAAGTCAATCACTATTTTAAATTATGTAAACATTTAGCTAAGCTACCAACGGAGACATTCTGGATGATGGTGATGATCTAACCTTTGAACCGAAGCCCGAGTGCACAAGTCCAGGGGCCGCAGGTGGAGATGTGTGGGGAGAGGCAGGAGGTAGTGACACCTCACGTTCTTACCTAATGATCACAATATTACTTCCTGTCCTCACACCACTAAGTTCCACTGTTTTAAAGTTTTAGTGCCCAAGGTACCCCCAAAAGTTCTCCTTAATTGGAAACTGAAAATGCTACCTGACCAACTGCCATTTCCTTACTCAATTAGAGAAATGGCAACAAAAAGGGGGGCGGGAAGAAAAGAAAAAATATATATATTTCAGAAGCACGTATACCATATGTGTGAAATATAGGAAAACATTTTAGGCATCTCCTTGTACTATTCTACCCCAAAGTAGGAGTTAACAGAAACTACCTCCATCCTATGCAGGCAGATCTCAGATGATTGAGGAATGAAAGATTGGGTGACCTCAAAGGACTCCACCCATGGAGGTGGTGGCCAAAAGAAAGGAAACAGGAAAGAGGAGTAGAGGGTGGGTCTTACATCCCGGTTGCAAAATAAGTATGATTATTACTGTCTGTAATTCTCTTTCTCCTTTACTCCTCCTGTTATTGTGTATAAGTTATGCTGGTTACAGTTAACTTTAACATTGGTTCATAGGCTGCAGATGATCAAGATGAGCTCATAGTGAAAGTCCAATAGAAATTGACCTCACTGGGAGCGCATGGACTTGGATGACAGTGAACTCAAGCACTCATTTCTAGGTGCAGCAGTGGGTGTTGACTTTGAGTTGCTCTCCACCCACCACCACCATCCTTCCCTCTCCCCCCACCGCACCCCCCACCCTGCAACCCCCAGGTCGCCAGGGAGCGTCTGAGTGCTTTCACATTTATCCTGGTATCCTGGGCCACCTTTGGATAATCAGGAAAAAAAGATCAAGTGTATGTTTGCATGTAGTCAAGGGGTGGACTGTGATAAACACCCAAAGAGCTGTCCATCAGCTCACAGAAATTCCCACAGTGACCATGCTCACCCACCCTGCTGCCTGGCTTTGGGGATGACACACACTGCATGATCAGATTTAAACATTTCCAATAAAATAGTTTTGAACCTCTCAATGAAAACAGTCTGGAACCAAAGGTAGACAGAACTGAGTTATCTTGAGGTAGGTTTCCAGGGAGCAGGTCCCGGGAGAACCTACTGCTGAGGTGCCCAAGTTTCCACAGACCCTGTTCTTCCAGACACCAGACGGTCCCACTTATCCTTCCATTCCATAAGCTTCCCGTGCATCCTTGCAACAAATCCATTTAGAACTTAAGCATCCATTTTAGTAGCTTTCTGAAGAAACTAACTGATGTGGACATAAACGTAGGGCTACCTTAGGGAGTTTGATTTGGTAGCACAGGACGCCGTGGATGGAAGTGGAGAAAGGAGACTCAGAGAAGCTAGTTAAGAACTATTCTGAGATAGGCAACCAGGATTTGGTCAAGTGTGCTGCACAGACAAGAGTTCGTTCAAGATTTAAAACTTCCTAAGGAACAAGTGTTGAATGGTGTGTGTGTGTGTGTGTGTGTGTGTGTGTGTGTGTGTGTGTGTGTATGTGCGTGTTGTATTCCAGGGTTGCCGAGACAGAGAATGCAGACAGCTCCACTCACCGTTTGGCCCCTTCACAGGCATGGCTGAGAGGCCAAATCTTTCTCTCCCCAGGTGGTCTCAGGGCGCCTCACATGGTGTCTCCAGCTGGGCAGCTGGACTTCTTACATAACTGCCCCGCACTCTGGTATTGTTATTTCAATGGCATTGATTCCCGGGAGTGGGATTGGTGGGGCGCAAGGCATATACTTTGGATCTGAAAGACCCTGCCAGTTTAGGTTCTGAAACAACACCAACCACTTCTTGTTTATAGACAGTGTCTGAGGAAAGCTCTCGCTTCTCCTGCCCGGCACCAACTCATCACGCCAGGCGTTCCACTCCTCCAGTGTGGTTCCTGTAATGCACTCAGGGTGCGGTTCACTTTTAGTGGACTTCGTGTGCTGGCGCACGTTTGTATTACTTTTGTAACCATTTGGATTTGTTCTTCTGTGAACTGCCCATTCATTAGGAATATAAGACAGGGGACATACTCACAAATGTGGAAGGGGTGAATAAGCATAGATGAATTCTACATCCATCACTATGGTGACACATTTTGAAAACCCTGAGGAAATGGAAGATCTCCTAGAAAATTTTAAATGATCAAAATTCATCCAAGAAGAAGTGGAACTACGAATAGATTAATTCACATAGAAAAATTAGGAAGGCAAACTAGTTTCTACCTTTAAAAAAAAGATACCAGAACCAAATGTTTTCACAGCTAAGTTCCACCTTACGTTTAAAGAATAGGTAGTTTCTATGATATTTAAGTTATTGCAGCTCATAAAAAAGAATGGAAAACTTCCCATCTTATTTTGTGAGGCCAGTCTATTTTAAAGATAGAACTCAACTATATATCAATGTTACTTATGGGTTCATAAGTCAAAGTCAAAGCATTAGTGAATAAAATTCAACAGTATAGCAAAAGAATACTATTCTATGGTTAATTCGTGTCATCTGAACATGAAAAGTGGCCCAGATTAGGAGCTCTGTTCTCTTAATGCAGTGGTCAGCAAACTCATTAGTCAACAGAGCTGCAAACATGTGGCTCGCGAGCCGCAGTTTGCCGACCACTGCTAGGCCACTGATTTTCAACCAGTGTGCCATGGAAATTTTAAAACATGCAATCCCTGACTTTTGTCAGGGGCACTGACCTCTTTTCCCTTAGTTTGTCAAATTTAAAAAATGACAACAGCCAACACAACAATAGTCATAAGATGTGAATGAATCAAAATGATACCAATTTTTTTGTCAGATGGGCAAAAAATATACAATTTTTTGGTATGCCACAGAATTAGAGTAATTAGTTTATATGTGCCATGAGATGAAAAAGGTTGAAAATCTCTGTATTAGATTAACAGATTAAAGAACAAAAGTCAAAGGATTGCATTAAGAGCTACTGGAAAATTATTTGATAAAATAGCAGCAATGATTTCTAAAAGAGGGGAAATTGTAGAACAATATGTAATGAGATCAATTGTGAAAATCCTCTAAAAGTATCACCCCAAATGATAAAATATTAAAACTAAGCCAATTCATTTCAGGAACCATACATAGATGCCGGCCATCACCATTATAACTTAATATCGTCTTAGAGGGTCTAACAGCCACAGTGAGTACAACAAGGAAAAAATCGGTACAACTTTGCATGTTCCTATGTCTTGAAACCCCAAGAGGAAGAAACTTCGGGAACACACAAATATTGATGGCTTTCCTTAGACTAACAATAAGGACACAGGAATCCAGAGGCTAGAAAAGACAAACATATTTGCTTATATCACTTCTTCAAAATTTTACAGAACAAAATAAACCAAATATAACATGTTGAAAGGCACACCTTGATGAGATAAGGAATAGACTTCATACCGCAGATAGCAGGTTTCCCCTCTAAATGCTTGCTTCTAGCAAAGCAAACCGTTCTAGATTAACAACCAGATTACAAGGCTGCTTTCAGCACACGTTCAAAAGTAATCATATAAAGGTAAAAGCATGTGTACCTCCTTTCAAACCCACCACCTAAAAGAGCATGTCCCCAGAGTCTAGCTCATACCTCCCGCCAGGCTGCCTTCATGGGGAGGAAAGAGAAACTCCGCACCCTCTTAGGCTCCGGGGCAGTGATTTCCAACTCCGGTTTGATAGTAGCCCCTATGGATTCTAGTTCATCTCTGTGGGGCCCTGAGATCCTGCCGAGCTGTGAAAGGTGCTGTCCCCCTGCCCTGGCTGTCCTCAGCCTTCCCAATCTGCAGTGTGGCCCTGGAGGACAGATCAGCTGGGTTTTGGATGCCAGTTTAGATGGTATCTGTCCTTTTACCACCAGGCCCCATCCCATGGACTGAACGGTTTGAATGGAATCAGGACCCTGGGTCAGGACACCCCATTGGGCCCAGGGTAAGATGCTACATATGCACCTACTCCTCCAGGTGCAAGTCTACAGCCCAGCCACTTTCCTGCCCCAAGTCCAGGCCAGTCCCCAGTTTCTCCCATTGCCAGCCGATCTGCATGTGTTTGTTACGATGGCTTGGACATTGCCTGGGGACGTGGGGTAAGGTGAGACCATCGTGAAGTGATGAGTCCACCAGTTTCTGAGCTATGTCACGGTCCCAGCCCGTGTGTGTGTGTGTGTAGCCTCCATGACCCGTGAGCCATCCCATTTCTCCTGGAGGATGTGTGGGTTCCCTGCAGAAAGCACAGCAACCCAAGAGCGGCAGCTGCAGCTGTGCGTGTAAACACCAAGAAGCAGCTAGGAAGGTGCGGACCGGAGAGGCATCAACCAGTCTCTCTGCCCCAGAGAGGAGGTCAATGTGACAGGGCAAGGTGGGGAGTCTCTCGGGGAAACTTGATGAAGCAACTGACACGTCGCATGAGTGGGTGGGCTTGGGGTGAGAAGGGGCCAGGAAATGCAGACTGTCAAAAAGCAAGGGAGAGATGAGTCATGACGATAATTCAAAACCTGCAAGAAGGGAATTACTCTAAGGACTTAAACTCAAAGGTTGCTAGTTTCGGTCCTTCTGCGGAAGCTGAGACGAAAAGGCAAAAGGACAGGTGAGGAGAGGGGATTTCAACACAGGAATCAAAACTGAGGTGGGGGTGGGAGGCTGAGAGACGGGCGAAGACATTTTCTTCTCTCCAAGTGCCCATGATCTTGACTCCAATCCATGAAGGTCTGAGGGATTAGCTTGTGCTTTTGGGGGGTTTTATTTTTGTGTGTGTGGCTTTCTGATAGCTCCCATGGTGCCCACCAAACATGTAGAAAGCAATGTCATGGAAGCCACACTGAGCAAAGAAATCATTATGGGATGTGCAGGAGAAATGTAAGGCCTAGTCTCCACATGAAGCCACAGCACTAACTGGTCTGATGTGGGCCCCACTGGTCAACATGAGGTTGGTGGACCAGCAACATCCACATCACCTGGTTACTTATCAGAAAGGCCAAATATCAAGCCTCACCCCAGACGCTGCACTTTTAGCAAGATCCCCAGAAAACATGCAGGCACATTACAGTTTGAGGAACACTGGTAAAGGCAATGGGGCAGAAGGGAGACGCTGCCTGGAGTCGGTTGCTACTGGAAGCTTCATGGACAAGCTGGGTCTTGGACAAATCTTGAATGTGGATGTGGAGTGGATTTAGGAGTGCGGGGATGGAAGAACAGGCAAAGCCCTCAAGGCCCATTTCAAATACTTCACACACAGGAAGTCAGGAGGACATAGCCGTCCCGCCTGCCCTCTGCCCATCAGACTTCCCTGGGATGATCCAACCCAGGACACGGCTCTGCTTACCAGGCATGAAGCCATAATGAGGAGGCTTCTTCACAGCAGAGAAAAACCCAGCTCCAGCCCATGTATTTCTAGATGACCACGTGTACCAGGACAATGCACTGAGGCGTCAGCACAGACAGCGGCCATAGTACCAGGAGTGGCCATTCCAGTGCCTTCCAGCTGAGTCTCCCCCACCTGCACACAACGGAAACTCAGCCACAGGGGGCGAGAGGCTTGACTAATTATGGCCTTGTCTCACCCACACTGATGCCCCAGCTGCTTCATCCGGCTCTCTTTCTGCCATCCTAGAGTAAAGCTTTCGTCCCCCTGGTTGCCACATGAGCTCCAGATGGCTGGTCCACCAGCCAGCTTCTTATTTGCATTCTAAGCAGGAAGAAAAAAAAGAAGAAATCAACTAAGAGGAGGAGGAAGGAGCAGTGACAATACGAGGAAAGAAAAATTTCCCAGGAATCTCCAGTACATATTCACTTCGGTCTCACTGGCCAGTATGGTGCCGCATGGCCACCTCTAGCTGCAAGGGAGGCTGTCTTCAACATAATCACAGTTAATAACAAAGGTAGGGGTGTGGGTACTAGTACTAGAAGTACTAGTTAAGAACATGGGCTTCCAAGTCAGACGGGCCTGGCTTGACTCCCAGATCTGGCCTCTCTGAGAGAGGGACATCGGCTGGTGTGATCTGCCAGGCAGGACCACCCCAAATGCCTGAGTTGAGTACAAGATTCAGAAAGCAAGCAGCAGGGACTGGAAGGGAAGCACCAGGACAGAGGCACCTCAGCGGGTGCAGTGGTCATTATGCTGCACCCAAGGTCCCCTTCAGAGCCGACGGGCCCATTCCCTTTGGGCCAAGGAGTGCTGCCCACACAGCCTCAGCGGTCAGCCTTTTATTTTTGGAAGCGCTTTGACTAAAAACAATCACTTTGCCCAAAGTCACATCCCCTTTCCAGGACAGCCTTCGTCCATTGCTCCCCATGAGACTGTTGAGACTGCGGGGCTGCCCAGCTCCTCCCACCTCCTGGTCCTACTTCCTGTCCATCCCGCCCACCAACATTCTCCCTAAACTCGCCCAATAATCTCCGCAAACTCATTTCCCAGGGGCACAGCCTGCACCGAGTTTAACCTATCAGATTTCTGTTGAATGCCTGTGTGCCTGAGCCCTGGACAGGTGCTGGGAGGAGGGGCGAGTGAATGCAAACCCAAACCAGCACCAGTCCCAGCCTTTCAGGAGCTCACAGCCTCATGCAATAATGGAGCTGGGGAAACAAGCGGTTAAGATGCAGACAAAGTGCAAAGAATGCTCTAAGGAGGAAGGCGTTATCAACAGCCTGGACTGGGAGCGGGGAGACAGCAGGAGATCTGGAGGGGCTTCACAGGAGAGGGAGCCTTCGAAATGGCCTCTGAGGATGATATAGCAGAGCCCATGGCAGAGAAGCACACCAGACAGGGCCAGTGTAAGCAAAGGCACCGAAGGCTGGGGTGTGGGCCGTGTCCAGAGGGTGGCAATAGACCAGTTTGGCCAGAATGGGAAGTGAAATAGAAGTACTAGTTAAGAACATGGGCTTCCAAGTCAGACGGGCCTGGCATGACTCCTAGATCTGGCCTCTCTGAGAGAGGGACATCAGGCATGTTACTTCCCACAACCAAGGCTTTCTCATCTTTAAACTGGTAATTATACATCCCTCTCTCCAAGGAGCATCTGGGGATTGAGGAGTTAAATTCTGTAGGCCATGACAGAACTCCTGGAAGAGCACGAGGCTGAACCGATACTCTCTAGCTGTTAGCACACAAACAGAGACATGGGTGAGCCAGTGGTTCTCAAAGTTAGGTTCCCAGCAGCATCCAATTAACTGAGAACTTGATAAAAAGGCAGACCTGCTGAATCAGAAATTCTGAACGACACCCAGCCATGTATTTTCACAACCCCCTCCCGGGAAGCTCTGGTGGAAGCCAAGAGAGGACTTTATTTCAAGGACACAAGGCTCTTCGGGGAATCTGAAGACAGAGGTGCCGCAGGGCCTGGAAGATGGGCAGCCGACAGAGATGGGTGCTGGGGAAATGGGAGTCTCTGTGCTCCTTCACTCACCTCTCCTCTCTCACCTCTGCCTTTCTCTTCCTGGGCTGAAAATGAGCTTTCTTTGTTTCTACTTCCACAGGCTGAGGGTGTCTGCCATAGAGAGCTGCCAGACCTAGACGCTGAACTCTTGCAGTTTCAACTCCAGGTTCCCCTGGAAGAGGCTCATTGGCCCCGCTAGTTTCAGGCGCCCACATCTGCACCCACTAATTGTGCTTTGGGGGCTGAGGCTCCCAGTCTGATCACAGGTGCCCTTTCCCTATCCCAAGTGGATGGAAGTGAGGTGCTGATTTAATGGGGTCTCCTGTGCTTGGAAATCCAGGCAGGCACATGGGAAAGAGGTCATAGTGAGAGTATGACATTCAGGAGTCACAAGCTTTGAGCCTGGTCCCATAGAACCTTGGTTCTCAAAGCATGATGCCCAGACCAGCAGTACCAGCAACATGTGGATAGAAAAGCTGTCTTGGGCCCCACCCACCCAGAGTTACTGAGCCAGAAGCTCTCCAGGTGGGCTTGTCAATCTGGGCGTCAGCCAGGACGAGTTGGAGACCACCCCTAGGGAGGGCTCAGAAGCAGTGCAAAAACCCCCCATTTAACGAGGGACACAATCATTTTTGTAACCCTGCCTGTCTTTCACTCCACTTCCGTTGAGTCATAATGAAATAGGCAAAAGAGATGTCAGAAGAAAAAGCATGCAGGGTGGTGGCTCCTGTCTGCTTTTCGTTCTTTAACGCAGGATGCATAGCAAGAGACAACTTCTCAATTCCATGGGCTGTTGGAGCTGGGAGAGAGTCCGATCCTCCCTCTTCACTTTTGGGGAAACTGAGGCCCTGCAGGGTAACAAGCCATGGCCATTGTCTCCCATTCATTAGAAGAGTCAAGATGGAAGCTGAGGCCTCTCAGTGTCAAGCTATCATGATAAAAAATGGCACTTTTGCCCAGCTGGTGTGGCTCAGAGGAATAAGCATGGTCCCATGCACCAAGAGGTCACTGGTTCGACTCCCACTCAGGGTATATGCTCGGTTTACACAGGCTCAATCCCCAGTGGGGGGCATGCAAGAGGCAGCCGATCGATGTTTCTCTCTCATCAATGTTTCTATCTCCCTCTCCCTTCCTTTCTCTCTAAAAAATCAATAAAAACATATTTTTTAAATGGAACTTTTGTAGGTCAAAGAGAAAAGTAACTGAGAACATACAGCAAAATGAAGCCATGTGACAGCTGTGTGAGTAATTAAGACCAACTCGGAACCAGCCAGTGGAGTTAGGGAACATAAGAGTTGCATCTGACAATATCTTTTTGTTGAATCCCGAGTCAAATCATCAAACCCAACATCCCACCATTATTATTAATAAGAGCTGTTCACGTGCACCAAACCAGGTAAGCCTAAAACCACCACTACTTTACAATTAGCATATTCATACAGCTCTACTAAGAAAGGGAAGGAGGAAAAGGAGAGAAAGAAGACAGGACATTTTATAGAGCCACAGCCCTTAAGTTCTCATCTATACTAATAAAAGAGAAATATGCAAATTGACTGCACCTCCACGACGCCCACCAGACAATCAGGAGTGAATATGCAAATTAACCCAACAAAGATGGAGGATTAATTTGCATACACAGGCACAGAGCGAAGACTGAAGGCTCCGGCCTGAGTGAAGACCGAAGACTGAAGAAGACTGAAGACTGAAGACCGAAGACTGAAGAGGCTTGGCTTCTCCACTGCGGCTGGAGCGAAGACCTGGGTCCCGGGTGCCGGAGGAAAACCGGTACCAGCAGCCAGGGGAAGGAAGGCCTATTGCACGAATCTTCGTGCAACAGGCCTCTAGTATTTAAATGGATCTGGGAAGTATCCAACAGGGGGAAATCACTAAAACATTGCATAGAGAATTATGAAAAGCATGAACGTTAAGCGCCTGAACTTTGTAGAACTACAAAAAGTAAGATGCTCATGGTGGTTAATGTTGTCAGTCTTAAGAAAAGGAAGTGGCGAGTCCAGGCTGAGCTGGGTGGATGGATGTGGCCTGTGGGGGATGCAGAAAGAGGTAAACAGACAGAAAAAAAAACACGTTAATATGGATTTATTTTAAAAAGAGGAACCAGACTGAACCAAAACAAAGCCATCTTTGCTCCTAGCTCCGGGTTTTACCAACATGTGGATTGGAGGAAGGTGGGCAAGGACAGTTGTGCAGGTCGTGCCCTGAACAAGGGTGCTGCCCCTGCCCACCGGGCAGGTGACCTTTGATGACTGCAATCCACCTGGCGGCAGCTCACACAGCCCTGCTCAGCCCAGCCAGGGTGGGGCCTGCCTCTAACCTCACAAGGCCGAAGGGCAGGGTCATGCAGCTGGTTTGCTAGTAGTGCTTATTTGTGCCCTTTCTCTTGTTTTTCCTTCATCCGTCTGGCTAGAGGTGCAATAATGAAGACTGTACGCAGCCTTACCTCAGGCTTTGCCACCGAAGGAGTTATGGACAAAGGTTTCCGTTTTCAGAGCCTTTGAGGTTTCAGAATTGTGGACTATGGGTGATGGATCTCGGTTTTCACTTTCATTCACTCCAATTGCTTTGTGATTTTTGTTCTGCTTTCCCTTTAACTCATAGGCATTTAGAAATCTACTTTTCAGTCTCAAAACCATTTTTTTTTCTAATGGAAATAAAAATTATCTTTAATTTGATAAATTATGCTCAGAGAATGTGGTCTGTGTGATACCATTTCTAATAACCATTTCTCATATTTACTAATAACTCTATTATGAACTTGGACACAGCTAGCTTTTATCAAAGGTCTCTGTATATTCTTGGTTTCAGAATTTCTCAGTTGGCGGGCGAGCCATGAATGCATTTAGGTGTGTGGTAACAGGTTGATTTGTTCAGCCCTCAGGTCAGCCAGGCCCCGCAGGGCCTTATCATGAGCAACCTCATCTGCGCTCCTAGAGGGCGGCCCCTCACTCAGGAAGCTCACCTGGCAGCCCCCATAGGCAGCGACCACTCGATCTGCATCCAGCCCTTGTGTCTGTACTAATGAGCGAAACCCAGCCAAGGAGGCATCTCTTGGTGGACACCAATGTCACCAGCCAGCGGCAGAGCTCACGCTGCCTGTCAAGGACAAGGGGTCTGTGGCCTTGGAGAAGGAGTTCGTTCGTGCTCCAGGTGCCCACGGAATGCTGCAAGGCCAAGGCGTCAGGTAGAAGTTGGGGGCCAGGGAGGCTCAGAGGGAGCTCCTGGTAGACATAGCCCCAGGCAGCAGTGCCCGCTCTCTGCTTTGTATATTTCAGCCACTTCTGTCCACGTGTGGCTGATGTGCCCTGTTAGTGGCATCCAAATCAGCTACAGGGGTGACTGTGCTAACGATGATATGTGATTTGTAAAGTAGAGCTGCATCATTTTAAAAACTTAATATAAAACATTTGATTGCCTTCGATATACTTTTGTATTTTGATGTAAGAAATGTCAACATCACATTTGTTAATGAAAGAGAAAGAAGAACTATTAAATTCTCCAGTATAATTTCAACTATTGCAACATTTTGTACAGCTGCACATATTTTGCTTTAATTTTTACCACCTATTTATGTGACAAGTTTCTCACTGGTGGTGATTATCAAAAACTTGAAATTATTATCATTAAAAATCTTGATCTGAAATGTATCCAGCAATTTCCAGCATTATATATGATAAAGGTTTATGTCTGTGGTGCAACCTCATTTATCATCTTAAAAAATGGGAAAATATTTTATTTGTGAAATTTATTTAAAAGTCAGTGTGTGATATTTTATAATGTGCATTTTACATTTCTTATTTTAACTATAATATTAACAAAATGAAAATTATTTTCTTAATAGATCATTCCTTTACTATTGTGTCATTTTTCTCATTCCTAAATTAAGGGTTTTGCCTTAAATTCTATTTTGATATTACTGTATAACTCAGCATTCTTTGGGTTAATATTTTTTCTAGAATCCCTCTTTCCATCTCTTTATTTTCAATCTATGTGGCTTTCTTATAGAAGTTCTTGTGAAAGCAGTAAGTGGTAATATGTCTTTTAACAGATGATGTTAATCCATTTACATTTTACCTTTTTGTGTGATTACTGATATAATCAGACTTACTTTAGCCATCTTGGTTTTTTTTCTGTTTATCATCTTTTTTCTTTCTTAAAACTCTTTTCCTGTCTTTGATCCTCCCCACCCTCACCCTGCTATGTTCGAAACTATAGGTTGCAGTCAATTCTCTTTGCAGTTATTCTTACTTTTTAGCACATTTAATAACACATTTTTCTAACAGATTCCGAAGTTTTTTACTATTTATATTTTCCTTCTAAACACAAACTGATTTTTTCATATTTTACCCATTGAATATCACTTCTCTACCATCTAGTCATCACTGCTTTGTAGTTTGTTTTGTTTTTGTTTTCACACTTTAAACAACAACAACGTTTTCTTCCATTGGAAGTTAAATTTACCAAGACATTTTATCAGTTTTTATCCTTATAGCTGTTTATTTTTTTGTATCCTGTGATTTCCTTCTAGGTTTCTTTTTCTTCTTATTGAGGCACATTTTTTAATCATTCTATTATTGAGTGCCAATAGACAGTAATATTCCCTAATTGTGTCTGTCTTAAGATCTCTAATTTGTCTTCACTCTTGAATGATAAATCAGCAGGGTATAAATTCTCTAGGTTGGCAGTCATTTTCTTTAAATGCTTTGATGATATTACTCCTTTGTCATCTGGCATAAAACTAATCTTTTCTCTCTGACAATTTTGAAGTGTCTATATGGCTGATGTGCTACAGTTTAGATATATGTTTAGATATATCTTGGCTCCATTTAAGATATGCTTACACATATTATTGTGAATTACTAAATACAGTTACCATAAAGACCTTTTTGTTGTTGTTGTTAATCCTCACCCAAGGATATTTTTTCCATTAGTGGAAGGAGGGGGAGAGACAGAGAGAAACAGCAATGTGAGAGAGACACATTGATTGATTGCCTCCTGCACACATCCTGACTGGAGCCAAGGATCAAGCCTGCAACTGAGCTATGTGCTCTTGACCAAAATCAAATCCAAGACCCTTCAGTTTGGGGCTCAATGCTGTAACCACTGAGCAACTGGCTAGGGCACCATAAAGAATTTTTTCAATTAATTAATAATTAATTTCACTTGGAGTAAATTTGAATCATTATGATTTTAGACACAACCAACAGAAAAGTCAACTAATAATGACTGAAACAATAAGAGTTATCCTATATAATAAAAGGCTAATATGCAAATTGTCCCCTCGACGAGGAGTTCAATGGTGGGGGGGGGGGGGGGCGGCTGGCCAACCGCCCAGGGGCAGGGCTGGCCCGCCAACCACCCGTGGCCCCTCCCTCCAGCCATCCCAGCCCAATCGGCCTCGATCGGAGCGGGCCATACGGACCCCACCTGTACACGAATTTGTGCACCAGGCCTCTAGTATCATATAACAAGAGGCCCAGAAGATAATGACATAACAATAATCAGTCACACACAATGTTTTAAGATAAGATCTACCATGTCATTAGTTTATATTACCTTATAGATTTTTATAGCTAATAAGGAAATCATACAGGCCCTTTTTATTACAAGTTTTTATACCTTCAGAAATCAGAAAAAAAACCAGTTTGAATATTATTGCAAATATTTTCTCTACTCTATAGCTTGTCTTTTCACCCTCATGAGAGAATCTTTTGCAGACCAAAAAATTTTAATTTAGAAAAAGTTTAATTTATTAATTTTTTTCCTTTTATTAATAATGCTTTTGTTGTCAAACCTAAGAACTCTCTCTGCCTAACCCTAGATCCCAAAAGTTTTCTTTGTTTTGTTTTTTTAATAAAAGTTATATTGTTTATATTTAACATTGAAGTTCATGATCCATTTTGAGTTTTGTATAAGGTATGAAGGGTTTTTTTGGTTTGGTTTGGGTTTTTTTTTGTTTGTTTATATGTTTGTTTGTTTGCCTGGGAGGGCTATTTGCTTTCTTTTTTAAAAAATATATTTTATTGATTTTTTTACAGAGAGGAAGGAAGAGGGAGAGAGAGTTAGAAACTTCAATGAGAGAGAAACATCAATCAGCTGCCTCCCGCACACCCCCTACTGGGGATGTGCCTGCAACCAAGGTACATGCCCTTGACCAGAATCGAACCTGGGACTCTTGAGTCCGCAGGCTGATGCTCTATCCACTGAGCCAAACCGGTTAGGGCTTTGCTTTCTATTTATTGAAAAGCTTATTCTTCCTCCATTGAGTAGCTTTTGTGCCTTTGTCAACAATCAGTTGGTCATGTTTGTTCAGGTCTGTTTCTGGATTCTCTATTCTGTTCTATTTATCTATGTGAGTATATTTCCACTAATTTCATACAATATTGATTACTATAGCTATATAATAAGTCTTGAAATATAGTAGACTAGTTTTTCTCACTTTATTCTTCATTTCCAAAATTGTTATACCTATCTAGTTCCTTTGTCTTCTCATATAAATTATACAATAATCTTGTTTATATCTACAAATATATATATATAGTCCCTTGCTGTTTTTGTTTTTTTAAAGGAATTGCATTAAACCTGTATATCAGTTGGGGGATAAATGATATCATTACTATGTTGAGCTTTCTAATCCATGAGCACAATAAGTCTCTTCATTTGCAAAGATCTTTGATTTCTTTCATCAGCGTATGTAGTTTCTTTTATGTTTGTTTTACATATGATGATCGGGGGTTTTAATCATGCCAGTGGGAGGAATAAAAAACACTACTTTTACTCCATCTTCCTGAAGGTTTCTATTTGTTTATTTTTATGCCCTTTTCCCACAGCTAGAATATAAGAGCCATATCTGATTTGTTTATCACAACAATTTCAGGAACTGGTCCAATGCCCAGGTGATTGTGGGCATTCAGTAATAGACACATGAAGAAAAAAATACTGAAAAGAAATAAAACTAAATCTCCATATCGCACATAGACTTTTGATGGTAGAACTATAGATATACTCTCCTCTCTATATGGTAATCAATTTTTCCAAAATGTATCACCTTTACAATGAAAGAAATAAACTTTTTAATAGAAGAAATTAAAGCCCAAGATAGATGAAATATATTGAAAGCACCCATTTTTCCCCAAAAAAGAGCTTTATTCTTTTTATTTATTTATTTAAAATATATTTTTATTGATTTCAGAGAGGAAGGGAGTGGGGGAGAGAGATTGAAACATTAATGATGAGAGAGAATCATTGATCAGTTGCCTCCTGCGCCCCTTACTGGGGATCAAGCCTGAAACCTGGCACGTGCCCTTGACCAGAATTGAACCCCGGAACCTTCAATCTGCAGGCCGATGCTCTATCCACTGAGCCAAACTGGCTACAGCCCAAAAGAGCTTTATTCAAATAAATCATATTAGAGTTATAGGAGAACTAGAGGCCTGGTGCACGAAATTCGTGCATGGGGGGGAGGAGTGTCCCTCAGCCCAGCCTGCACCCTCTCCAATCTGGGACCCCTCGAGGGATGTCCGGCTGCCCGTTTAGGCCCGATCCCACTGGGACATCCCTCTCACAATCCAGGACTGCTGGCTCCCAACTGCTTGCCTGCTTGCCTTCCTGATTGCCCCTAACCACTTCTGCCTGCCAGACTGATCATCCCCTAACCACTCCCTTGCCAGCCTGATTGATGCCTAACTGCTCCCCTGCCAGCCTGTTTGCCCCTAACTGCCTTCCCCTGCAGGCCTGGTCACCCCTAACTGCCCTCCCCTGCAGGCCTGGTACCCCCCAACTGCTCTCCCCTGCAGGCCTGGGTCCCCCCCCAACTGCCTTTCCCTGCAGACCCAGTCACCCCCAACTTCCCTCCTCTGCCGGCCAGGTCACCCTTAACTGCCCTTCCCAGCAGGCTTGATCGCCCCCAACTGCCCTCCCTTGAAGGCCTGGTCCCTCCCAACTGCCCTCCCCTGCTGGCCTGATCGCCCACAACTGCCCTCCCTTGCAGGCCTGGTTCCTCCCAACTGCCCGCCCCTGCTGGTCATCTTGTGGTGGCCATCTTGTGTCCACATGGGGGCAGGATCTTTGACCACATGGGGGCAGCCATCTTGTGTGTTGGAGTGATGGTCAATCTGCATATTACTCTTTTATTTGATAGGATAGAGGCCTGGTGCATGGGTGGGGGCCGGCTGGTTTGCCCTGAAGGGTGTCCTGGATCAGGGTGGGGTTGCCTTAGGGTGTAGGGCGGCCTGGGCGAGGGGCCTGTGGTGGTTTGCAGGCCAGCCACACCCCCCGGCGGTCCAAGCAGAGGCCCTGGGATCTGGGATTTATTTATCTTCTACAATTGAAACTTTGTAGCCTGGAGTGGAGCCAAGCCTTCTGCTTGCTCTGTGGATGCAGCCATTTCTGTTGGGATTTATGTATCTTCTATAATTGAAACTTTGTAGCCTTAAACGGAGGCCAAAGCAGGCCAGGGCTGCAGAAGCTTGGCTTCCTCCATCACCGCGGGCAACCCTACCCTCCTGCTCTCTCCAGGTCCATGGTGGCTGCCATTTCTGTTGGGATTTATTTTATCTTCTATAATTGAAACTTTGTAGCATTGAGTGGAGGCCTGGGCCAGCAAGGGCAGGTGGAAAGCTTGGCTTCCTCCATTGCCAGGGAAACCCAAGCCTCCCTCCTGCTCTCTGTTGCTGCACCCATCTTGGTTGGGTTTATTTGCATATTCCCTCCTGATTGGCTGGTGGGCGTGGCTGGTGGGCATGGCTTATGGGTGTAGCGGAGGTCCGGTCAATTTGCATATTACTCTTTTATTTGATAGGATTTGCAGGTATGACTGGAAAATTGTTGCCAATAATATTTGGGGAATAAGAGAGAAGGCAAAAGACTGGAATTGGGTAAATATCCTTGTTGATTTCTGGCGTATTAACTTATGCTAGAAATTGGCACTGAACTTTCACAAAGGCTGGGCAGAATAATGAAATGCTAGCTTATGAATATTAAAAGACATAATCATAGCTCAGCCAGCATGTCTCAGTGGTTGAGCGTCAATCTATGAACAGGAGGTCAAGGTTCAATTCCCAGTCAGGGCACGTGCCTGGGTTTTGGGCTTGATCCCTAATGGGGGGGCATGCAGGAGGCAGCCAATCAGTGATTCTCTCTCATTGATGTTTCTATCTCTTTCTCCCTCTCCCTTCCTCTCTGAAATCAATAACTATATATATTGTTTAAAAAGACATGATCATAAAGGGTCAGCCCTGCCCAGGGGCAAGTAGTAAGGTGGGCCTCAGACATGATAAGGATGGAGGGTAGGGATAGAAAGTGGTGGGGGATTTATGAAACAAATGCTTACTCATTAATTCTGGTATATTCAATGTCTAAAGTTCATGAACTTATTGAATATCACTCTTTTATTTCCACCCCCCAATCTCTGACCTAAATTTCCCTGCAATTAGTTGACTATGCTCAGGAACTTCTGGTTTATCCCTTCTCATGCTGCTTAAGCAACTTCTCAGTTCCACCTCTCTTGTCCACCCCCAGTTTTGTTGTTGCTTAATTCCTTGGCCTTGTGCCACCCAACTCCCCTCACAGAGCAACTAACTCTTCCACTATAGGACAACATAAATCCACTCACGACAATGTATGCCATACCAACCACATTTCCCTTTTTTAACAAAGTTACCCAATTGGTAAATCCAGGAATGCCTGACGAAGCTCATTAACAACAAGAAATTGGCAGACTCTCTTCTGCCTAGTATATATCTTGACATTTGGAACTCAAATAATGAGAAGTAAATATGATTGCATTAGATTGAATGATAGTTAAAGGAGAATGAAGACTGGTTCAACAATGGTACTAAGAATAATTGATTCATGGGTTCATGTTAGGAGAAAGCTAACATGCACCACATTGAACTCTTTTCTATCACTAATTTATTTATTTTTAATATATTTTTATTTATTTCAGAGAGGAAGGAGAGGGAGAGAGAGATAGAAACATCAATGATAAGAGAGAATCATTGATTAGCTGCCTCCTGCATGCCCTCCACTGGGGATCAAGCCTGGAACCCGGGCATGTGCCCTTGACTGGAATCGAACCTGGGACCCTTCAGTCCACAGGCCAACACCCTATCCACTGAGCCAAACCAGCTAGGGCAAGGGCATGTATCTTTTCTATCACTAATTTAAATGAGAACACTAAAGCTATGCCTTACTGTTATGTGAACTGGAAAAAAATTGAGAGTGACAGCTAATAAGTTTAGTGACAGAATCAGATTTAAAAATCATCTTGATGGCCTAAAATAACTAGTTAAAACTAAGAGGATAAAATCTAATAGAATAAATATAAGGTCTTGTTTTTATATGCATAAAAAATACATCTTAAAAATGTCAAATGATGATAATAGTTAATGTTTGTAAGTTTATAGTGAACATGACAAACACATTCTTCTTCAGGTCCATGACCTTACTACTGAGCTTGTTACAAGAACAATTGCAGCTGTAGACACGTGAGTCCTACCAGCCAAACTTTTCTCACAATCCTGACTTGAGCCACGTAGTTTCTGAACCTTACCATCAAAACAAAGAGGGGCCAGAGGAAGTGACCCATTTCTGTTCGAAGTGAGTTGCAGGCTTCTAATGAGGAAAAGCAAGAGGCTTCTCTGGTGTGCAAAGTCCATGTCTCTGACATGGATTTGAAATATCAAGCATTGGAGCTGTTTGCAGACAACAATGGTGGTATCATTGGCCATGGAATGTCAAACAAGGATGAAACCCTGTAAAGATTAAACGTCAAAAACCCTACCTTCCTCCAGTTTCCTGTATTATGGATTATAATCATGGATGGGATGTAATTGGGATGGAACAGAAGAAAATATTATCTATTAGGCAATTAAAAATATTTGTGAGAGCTAGCTTCCTCAAATGAGAACCCATCCAATTTCCATGGTGACCCACGAGGCATCAATTTCAAGAATCTGTGAGTCAGAAGAGTCCTTGTCTTCTCTGAGTTATTATCCAGGACTCCAAGGAACCCCAACACGCTAACCTTTTCAGATTCCTTCTTTGTGACTAGCCTAAAGAGTTTCTAGTGGACATAACTCTGTTTTATTCATCTCTGTAACTTAGCAACTGGCCCAGAATAGCTGTTTTATGGGTCATGAATGCATGTTTTACTCTATTTCTTCCAGAGTATGAACTCCAGGTACTGATAACTGTATTCCAGTGACCTGTTTAGCATCTGTCTCCCTACTAAACTGTAAACTTCTTGAGGGTGGAATTCATGTCTGACTTATCTCTGTGCTCCCATGATCCCTGCGTTCAAACCATGCCTAACTCCATACATTTGTTGAGTGACCGGATGCATAAGTGAATGCATGAACAAAAATGAGCCTCCCTAACTTTTGTCAATCATACCTCAATAGAACCGGGGGACGGGGGAGCGAGTCTCCCTATTTCTGACCAGTAGATCAGTTGCTTTGTTCTTCTGCAGCCTAGACCTTACTACCTAGGGCATCTAAAGTTATCTGTTAGTGCAGTGGTTTTCAAACCTTGGTGTGTATCAGAATCATCTAGAAGACCCGGGTTTTTGATGTAGGATGGGGTGTGGCCCTTTGTAGGTTTACCAAGTTTCCCAGGTGATTCTGATACCTACCCAGACCAGAGAACAAATGCTTTTGTGCAGTACGTCTCAATCATTCTCATGTTGTACCATCATAGAAAATGCCACCTTCAGTATATTGGCCTAAACAAGATGAAGTTACTGGAAGCTGGGGATTCAACCTGTTGGCCCTCCTGAGATCCTTTCATTCACTGGCAATACCACTAGGAAAGCTCTGCAGAACCTTGATCCTCACACAGTATCTAGGGCCCTGCAGCTTCAGCATCAACCAAGAGCTTTTTATAAATGCAAATCTCGGGCCCTCTCCAGGCCTGCAGAAGCAGAATCCACATCCTAACAAGGTCTCCAAAGGACTCGTGTGCACATCGAAGATTGAGAAGCACTGGTTTCAACACCCCTAACCTTGAAACGCCAGCTCCTCTCTGACCTACAGAAAATCTGTGTGTCCAGGAAAAGGCATGACTCAGAGAAGCAGGGGAAGTGGGGCAGAAATCTGCTGAGTTCAGCTACAATCACTGATCAGGGGGTGTGTGTGTGTGTGTGTCTGTGTACTAGTACATGTTCCGCTCCTGCCAGCACCACGGGGCCAGAGTGTAATGAGCACGGTCTCAGATGTTAGGAAAAAAAGAAAAAGTTAAAATTCTAAAAGATGCCAAAGAAAAATTTTGCACTGATCCTTGAGCTCACTGTCCGCAGCTAAGCTGAAATCCAGGACAAAGTTTTCCGCTCTATTTCTGCTACCTAGTTCGTTGATGCACTTATTCATTTATGGAGTATCTATTTTGTACCAGGCACCACATTAGGCACCAGAAATGCAAATATGAAACAGCTCTTAGAATCCTCACTCAACCCACATAGCCTCTTCTCCTCCCAATTCGTATAAGCTCACCTTCTTAGAATGCGCATTGCACGTGGCACACCTCTGGACCAGATCCTGCCATGGTGCCAACCTTCTTATTTCCTGGCTTATCTCCCATTTTCCTACATAAACCCACCAATACCTGAGGTTGGTCCTTCACTGTCTCCCAGATGTGCCACACACTTTGCTGCTGGAATCTGATTCAGCAGGTATAGGGAGAGGCCTGGACATCTGCATTGCTGTAAAGTCCCTTGACTGGGACTGGTACATGGCCATGACCGAGAACTGCTTGTGAACAAGATCAGAGACTTGGCCCCCGACCTCTAGATACTCATGGTCCAGCAATGCAGGGTACAAAGGCAATAATAGTGGGAGGTGGGAGCAGTGTTACTCAGTACAGTGTTGCCATCCACATGGGCGGGGCTGATCCTGGACAGGGCATCCATGAGGCTGCCGGGAGGAGAAGACACTTGAAATGGTGTCTTGCAGATAGCTGACAGAAGGAAAGGCATTCAGGCAGGAGATAGTGTGAAGCTGGGTGATACCTTCGGAGAACTAGAGAGAGTTTGCTGTGGTTGGAGCTCATGTTGGGTAGCAGCAGGAGGAAAGGGTGGGGAGGCAGAGGGCCAGATCTCAGAAGGTCTGCTATGCCCCACTGGAGAATTTAATCTTCATTACATCACGGGTCACGGGGAGTGGCATGGAAGATTTTAATCAGGGGAATACACATCTGAACTTCAATCTCAAATGAGCAGTCTGGAGGTTTTGCAGGGGATGTGTGATAAGTTGGGGGTGGGACTAGGGGCAGGAGAGTCAAGAGCAAATTGGCCAGTTGGGGAGGCCACGCGGGAGTTTAGTGCGGAGCAACAACACATCATGGCTGTGCCACTAGTGGTTATGCAGCCTCGATCAAGTCAGGCCATTGCTCAGGGCTCAGTCTCTGCAGCTGTAACATGGGTGGTTTGCCCCAATAACCAGAAAGATCACTCCCAGCTCTACAAGCCCATGATATGATGAAATTCAGTCAAAGAGATGTTTTTTTTTATTGTGGTAAAATATACAGAACATAACACTTATCATTTTAACCATTTTAAGTGTACATTTCAGTTGTGCAACCATCACCACCATCTACCTCTGTTTTTATCTTGCTCAACTCTATATCCATTAAACACGAACTCCCCATTCCCCCTCCCCCCAGCCCCTGGCAACTATTCCGCCACTTTCTGTATCTATGAATTTGACTACTCTAGGAACCTCATGTAAGTGGAATCATATATTTGTCCTTTTGTGACTGGCTTTTTCACTTAGCGTGTCTTTAAGGTTCATCCATGGTGTAGCAGGTGTCAGAATTTCCTTCCTTTTTAAGGCTGGATAATATTCCAGTGTGGATACACCATGTTGTGCTGATCTCCATCTGCTGATGAGCACTTGGGCTACTTCTACCTTTGGCTATTGTGAATAATGCTGCTATAACCATAGATGTACAAACACCTGTTTGGGAGGGAGTCCTGCTTCCAATTCTTGAAGTAGAATTGCTGGATCATAAGGTAATTTATATTTAACTCTTTGAGGAACTGCCAGACTGTTTTCCACAATGACTACAGCACTTTACGTTCCCATCAGCAAAGCAAAGTTTTCCAGTTTCTCCACGCTTCATCAACACTTGTTATGTTCTGAGTTTTTAGAAACAATATCATTCAAATGGGTGGGGAATGGCATCTGCATTTTGACTTGCTTTTCTCTAAAGATAAGTGATGTAAGACAGCTTTGCACTTTCTTCTTTGGAGACAGAGCTATTCAAGTCCTTTGCTCATTTTTAAATTGGATTGTTTGGGGTTTTGTTGTTGAATTGTAGGAGTTCTTTATAGATTTTGGATACTAACAACTTCTTATCTGATATATGATTTATAATTTTTTTCAATTCAGTGGATTGCCTTTTCATTCTGTTGATAGCGTCCTTTGATGAACAAAAGTTTTAATTTTGATGAAATACAATTTATCAATTTTTTTTTTCTTTTTTGGCCTGCACATTGGTGTCAGATCCAAGAAGTCACTGCCCAATCCAATGTCATAAAGTTTTTCCCCTGTGTTTTCTTCTAAGATTTTTACAGTTTAATTCTTTATTTTTTTTAAATCCTCACCCAAGGATATTTTTCCATTGATTTTAGAGAGAGAGAGAATGGAAGAGAGAGAGAGAGACAGAGAGAAACATCGATGTGAGAGAAACACATCAATTGCCTCCTGCATGCACCGCTACCAGGCCCGGGCCGTGGAGGAGCCTGCAACCTAGGTACGTACCCTTGACCAGAATTGAACCCGGGATCCTTTGATCCATAGGCCGGCGCTCTATCCACTGGGCAAAACAAGCCAGTGCACAGATTTTTAAAGTTTTAGCTCTGGCATTTAGATCTTCGATTCATTTTGAACTAAAATTTGTTTATGTCATATGAAGTAATGGTTCAGTTTTATTCTTTTGCCTGTGCATATCCCCAACACCACATTAAAAGTACTGGTCTTACTTAGACACATGCAAAAAAAAAAAAATGAAACTAGACCACCAACTTACACCACACACAAAAATAAACTCAAAATGGATAAAGGACTTACTCATAAGACGGGAAACCATAAAAATATTAGAGGAATTCACAGGCAGCAAAATCTCAGACATATGCCGAAGCAATATCTTCACCAATACCACTCCTAAGGCAATGGAAGCTAAAGAGAAAATAAACAAATGGAACTACATCAAAATAAAAAACTTCTGTAAAACAAAAGAAACCATCAACAAAACAACAAGAAAGCCCACTGCATGGGAGAACATATTTGCCAATGTTATCACCGATAAGGGTTTAATTTCCAACATTTACAGGGAACTCATACAACTTAACAAAAAAAAGATAAACAACCCAATCAAAAAATGGGCAATGGACCTAAATAGATACTTTTCAAAAGAGGACGTAAGGAAAGCCAAGAGACATATGAAAACATGCTCAAAGTCACTAATCATCCCAGAGATGCAAATCAAAACAACAATGTGGTACCATCTCACACCTGTCAGAATGGCTATTATCAACAAATCAACAAACGACAAGTGCTGGCGAGGATGCGAGAAAAAGGAACCCTCGTGCACTGCTGGTGGGAATGCAGACTGGTGCAGCCACTGTGGAGAACAGTATGGAGTTTCCTCAAAAAAACTAAAAATGGAACTCCCATTTGACCCAGTGATCACACTTCTAGGAAAATATCCCAAGGAACCAGAAACACTAATCAGAAAGGACATATGGCCGAAACCAGTTTGGCTCAGTGGATAGAGCGTCGGCCTGCGGACTCAAGGGTCCCAGGTTCGATTCCGGTCAAGGGCATGTACTGTGGTTGCGGGCACATCCCCAGTGGGGGGTGTGCAGGAGGCAGCTGATCGATGTTTCTCTCTCATCGATGTTTCTAGCTCTCTATCCCTCTCCCTTCCTCTCTGTAAAATATCAATAAAATATATTTAAAAAAAAAAAAAAAAGAAAGGACATATGCACCCCTATGTTCATAGCGGCACAATTTACCATAGCTAAGATTTGGGAAACAGCCTAAGTGCCCATCAGCAGATGAGCAGATTAAAAAACTATGGTACATCTACACAATGGAATTCTATGCTGCAGTATAAAAGAAAGAATCTTACCATTTGAACAGCATGTATGGAACTGGAGAGCATTATGCTAAGCGAAATTAAGAAATGTGGGACCTCCAATTTTGTTCTCTGTCAAGGTTATTTTGGCTAGTTAGGGTCCTTTGAAATTCCATATGAATTTTAGGGTGGATTTTTCTATTTCTACAAAAAAAATTATTGGGATTTTTATGAGGATTGCATAGAATCTGTAAATCACTTTAGTTAGTATTAGCATCTTAACACAACATTAAATCTTTCAATACATGAACATGGTTTGTGTTTCCATTTATTTTTGTCCTCTTTAAGTGTTTTATAGTTCCAGTGTTCCTCTTTGGTTAAGTTTATTCCTAAGTATTTTACTTTTTAGTGCTTTTGTAAATAAAATTGTTTTCTTAACTTCCTTTTTGTTTTGTTCATTTACTGTATAGAAATTTAACTAATTTTTGTGTGTTATTTTGCATCCTGCCCCTCTGCTGAATTCATTTAGTGGTTCTAACAGGTGCTTTTTTGTGTGTGGAATGTTTAGGGTTTTCTACGTACAATATCATGTCATCTGCAACAGAGATCATTTTACTTCTTTCTTTCCGGTTTTGATGTCTTCTTTTTCCTTGCCTTGCCTAATTGCTCTGGCTATGACTTCCAGTACCATGTTGAAGAGAAGTAGTAAAATCAGGCACCCTTATCTTTCCCTAATCTTCAGTTTTTCATAGTCTGAAAGACTTTTTAATCTATTCTCGGGGTTAAAGAAATTCAGAAATTTGCTAAGTAAGAGACCATTTTATTAACCTCCTGGCCAATAATACTGAGAGATCAGAAAAGAAAAAGAGGGAGAGAGAAGTATCTGGTGAGCATAATGTATTGTGCTGCATATACTTCCATTTTCCCAAAGGTGTTCACTAGATCACAAAAGAAGGAAAAAAGAAGGCACTAGGAAAGGCAAAAAGTCTTGATCGGCGTTGACTGAGCATCACGGAATGAAATAGCTTTGCCTTTACTCCCATTAGTGACTTCCCAGGAAGACTCCAGCCCTCCAGCTTGGAGTGCAAGCTTCAAACAACCAAAAACACTTGAAGCCAGATGCCTTGAAGAAATGGAGAAAGAATTTGAGGACCCACATCGTGTCTCTTCCAGAAAGGGTCTTCCTCGGGGGTCCTGGCCCCTAAAGAGCTATGCAAAAAGAACATCTGTTGAAAGATGGAAAGTTGGTCTAAAAATACAAGAGAAGGAACTGAAACATTTCAGAAAAGGCAGGGCTCGGGACCAAGAAACAAAAAGAGGAAGATAAAAGTTTAGTTACAAAAAAAAAGAGGAATGGAAATTGAATTTTTTTACAAAGCAAGTCCAGAAGCTTCCCCCTCTTCCCTGACTACTCCATCAAAAAAGGGGAAAACAGTCAATGGGAAACAGTTCTGAGAAAAAATAAGTGTCTGCACCGTTACAGCTGAGAATTCAAACAGTCTGAAGAGTTGGGCAATTTCTTGACTAAAGGTATGTTGAAGCTGAAAAGAGCTTTTCTAAGAAAAGTCCACCCCTCCCACCTCAGAGAGGAACACTGAGGCTGAGAGGCCGCCGAAGCTCTCTCGGGGTCACAGAGCTATCGAGGGTCAGAGACAGGCCAGAAAGGCATTTCCAGGCATCTGTCCTGTGCTCTTTGCAGTGGACTCCCATGTCAATATGATGTATTCATTGCACTGAATTGGCATCTCTCCTTTGAGGTTTCCTCAGTACCAGGTTCACATCCAAGTCCGTGGTTCTCAGAGCGAGGTCCCCAGGCAGCAGCAGCACCTGGGAACTTGTCAAAAATTCACAGTCTCTGCCCAACCCCAGGCCTATGGAATCAGAGACCCCAGGCGGCAGAGGCCAGTCTTAACAAGCCTACCAGAGAGTTCTGATGCACTGAGGTTGGAGGATTGCGAATGCAACAATATCCCTGGTATGCATTATATTAGCAGAATAATGATGAACATGTACATCAGGATTTACAAAAGAGCTCTTACTCTGCATTTTTTATTGGTGAGGGAAGGGCGGAGTTTTCTTAATATCTCTGAGAGTAGAAAGTCAGGTACTGATATACCTATTTTATGACCTCCAAGATGAGGTCCAAGGAGGGTAACCAATTGCTGGGATGGTAGGTCTAGAGAGAAAAGGCCAGCACTGCAACGGAGTCTTCTGCCTTGAAAATCAGCATAGTTACCCCAAGGAATTCCTAGATAAGACTTAGCACTTGTCACTTGCAGATAAAATAGTGTCAGCTAGGGCAGCCTTGGAGAGCATTCTTAGAAGCATGGAATGCTAGGTCCATTGTGCCATTATGCAGACAAGGAAATAATCCTAGGAGCTCCCATTTTTTGAGGCCTTACGTATGATCTCATCAGGTGGGCCTGGAAGAGCTGCAATCAGAATGTATGCTGTCTGTCTTCAGAGCCTGCCTACCCAGGAAGGCTGCATGGATTGTACTTGGTCATCCAATCGTTAGGGGGCAGCACTGAACCCATACTCAGTGTTCACTGCAGATCTAGTGCGCTTTCTACTACAGAAAACCTGTTTTTCTCTCAACCAATGGTTTTCTAACAAGCTCCCGGGTGTTTGAGTAGTGAGGCTCTAAAATCCCTAATTTGAAGACTGCTCAAGCTGATGTGGAGTAAGAACCTAATGTTTTCACTTCTGCTCCTAGTTAGTAACACACACAATCCCGTTCATTTTCCCTTTGGCTCTCTCATCTATACCCACCCATCCTTTCCCCTCCGTTGCCTTCCTTTCAGGTACCTCACACCAGGTAATTCTTGTAATGGCCTCCCAGCTCATCCATCTAGTAGGTTTCTTTGGTCTCAGTCTATACTGCCCTCTCCATCAGATGTACCTTATCAAAGCACCAATTCATTTAAGGCAGGTTTGGGATTCAAAACCTTCTTTTCCTCCTCATTGCCTAAGACTCTTGAACTTATCACTCAAGGTCATCATCCATGACTTCCATGACGCAACCTAGCCTTTTAGCCTTACCCCCAATAACTACAATGGCTTTGGCATATAGCCTAGAGAAATTCTGCTAAGTATCTAAAGAGGGCTTGTTGTTGCATTATTTAAATAGTGAAAAACTGAAATCAATTAATGTATCCATCAGCAGAGAAAAATTTTTTTAAATTGTGGTTTATTCACACAATGAAAACTTTCATGAAGTAATTGGGGGTTCATTTTACCAGATGGAAACCTTTTGCACCAAAACCATTACAACCAGGATCGGATTCCTGGGCTTTTCTCTGTTGTGCATAAAAGTTTAAGGTTGAACATCTTCAATACAGTACTCCTACTTTTAGCAATTTGCCCCAAAGAGGCAATAATACAAGTGAGATAAATCTTAAAAATCATGAAGTTACAGATTGTATATCCCTTTTTATTTTAAAACACACAAAACAGGCCCTGGTGGGCTAAGTTGGTTATAGCATTGTCCTGATATGCCAAGGTTTCGGGTTTGATCCCTGGTCAGGGCACATACTAGAAACAGCCAATGAAGGCATAAATAAGTGGAACAACAAAGCGATTTCTTTCTCTCTATCTCTTTCTTTCTCTCTCTCTCTCTCCCCGCCCCCTCTGAAATCAATCAACAAATACATAAATTTTAAAAATAAATAAAACACATAAAACAATACTACAAATGTAGTAAAATAAATAAATCGTGCATAAAAATGATAAAGTTGACACTGGAAAGGGAAAGATTGAGAAAGATAAATGGGGGCTGGGGGAAGGTACACAGGTTAATTTCAGTTGTAGCTCTAAATTTTTGCTTCTTAAAAATAGAGTGAATATGGCAAAATAAGATTGTTAAAGTTGGGCAGTAGGTACACAACATTCTGTCATTATTCTTTGAACATTTCTGTATATTCAAATAGTCCATTTAAAAAATAAAAGTCACACATGCATACTTTTTCTAACTAGCTCCTTTCTACGTCCTGGCCTTCACCTGTGTCTCCCTCTGCCTGGATTCTTTTTTTAAAAAAATATATTTTATTGATTTTTTATTACAGAGAGGAAGGGAGAGGAATAGAGAGTTAGAAACATCGATGAGAGAGAAACATCGATCAGCTGCCTCCTGCACACCCCCTACTGGGGATGTGCCCGCAACCAAGGTACATGCCCTTGACTGGAATCGAATCTAGGACCCTTCAGTCCGCAGGCCGATGCTCTACTCACTGAGCCAAACCGGTTAGGGCTGCCTGGATTCTTTATGCCATGGTAAGAGAGGAGGTGTAGAGCCAGACAGATTGTCTCAGCACCGAGTTGACCTCAGGAGAGATTCTGAATCTCTTAGTGCTTCAATTTCTCTTGCAAAAATTGAGTATAATAATAATATTGAGCTCATAGAATTGTGATAAGGATTAAATGTGGCTGCTATATGTGAAGCACAAAGCAGTGCCTATAAAGCATTTAATAAATGTCTGCCATACCATCATCACCATCAGTATCCCCACCATCACCATCATCACCATCAGTATCCCTACCAACACCATTATCACTATCAACATCACCATCAATACCTCCGTCATCACCACCATCATTATATCACCTTGTATATTAAACTCCTATTTGTTCTTCATATTTTAAATATCAGTTAAAATATTACTTTTCAAATAAGTCTACCCTGACTCTTCAATATAAGCTAGATTTCATAGGATCCTGTCCTTTTTTGTCCCTGTATGTATACAAATTTGTAGTTATATATTAATGTGTTTTTTTGTTGTTGTTGTTGCTTAACATCCTTCTACTATAATTGAATGCAGAAGTTTTTTGAGGGCCAAGGATGGGTATATTTTAATTAATTTTTATATCCATTGTCCAGCCTAAACTGGTACAGACTCTGAATATTCATTTGTTGAATGAATAAATAAATGCATATACCATTTTATCATTTAACCAGTATGCAGCCATTACAATTATGTTTCTAAAGAATTTGCAACATGGAAAAAAATTGGCTTGTTTAGTGGAAAAACTAAAAGGTACGAAACAATATATACATATATGGATATGACTTCAATGCCATATAAATAATAATAACAAAAAAACAAACCTATAAATCAAGGGACCATAGGGGAGATGTGCATTCACAATGTTGTGCAACCACCGCTCTATCAACTTTCAAACCATTTTTATCACCTCAGAATAAAATCCTGTATCCATTAAGCTGTTACTCCCCTTTCTCTCCTGCCCAGCCCCAGCAACCACCAATTTGCTTTCTGACTCTACCTATTCTGGATACTCCATAGAAAAAGAATCACACAATATGCAACTCTTTATGTCTGGTTTCCTTCACTTAGCATGATGTTTTTGAGGCTCACACATTGCACCATGTATCAGTACATTTCATTTTATGGACACCTGTAGGCACAGACCAAAATTTCTTTATCCATTCATCCGCTGATGAACATTTTGGTTGTTTCCATCTTTGGGCTATTGTAAATAGTGTTGCTATGAACATTGGTGTAGCTGTATTTGATTGTTTTCAGTTTTGGGGGGTAATATCTAGGATTGGAATTTCAAAGTCATATAATAATTCTATGTTTCTTTTCTTTTTTAAGGAACTGTCAAACTGTTTTCTAAATCTGATGCACCATTTTACATCCCCACCAGCAACATAGAGAGTTCTGAAGTAGTATCTCATTGTGGTTTTGATTTGTATTTCCCCTCATGACTAATGAGGTTGAGTATCTTTTCATGTGCTTGTTGGTCATTTGCATATTTTCTGTGGAGAAATGGGTCTTCAAGTGCTTTGCCCATTTTTAAATTGGGTTGTTTGCCGTTTTGTTGTTGGGATATTCTTTATATTGTCTGGATACTAAACCCTTAGCAATTACATGATTTAAAAATACTTTCTTCTCACTTTATTGGTAATGTCTTTTGATGCACAAAGGTTTCTAATTTTAATGCAGTCCAATTTATTTTTTTCCTTTTGTTAATAATGCTTTTGATGTCATATCTAAGAATCTATTTCAAATTAAAGGTCTTAAAGATTTACCTCTATGTTTTTTCTAAGAATTTTATTGTTTTAGCTCTTATATTTCCATCATTGATTCATTTTGAGTTAATTTTTGTAAATGATGTGAATAATGGGTCCAGCATGTAGATATCCAGTTGTCCCAGAACTATTTGTTCAAGAGAATATTCTTTCCCCATTCCATGGTCTTGACATCCTTGTTGAAAATCAATTGGCAGTAGATGTATGAGCTTATTTCTGGCCTCTCAATTCTATTTCATTGATCTATATGTCGGTTCTTACTGTAGATTTGTAGCAAGTTTTGAAATCAGGAAGTTCAAGTACTCTGAAGTTGTTTTGTTGTTGTTGTTGTTATTATTATTATTTTTAAGACTGTTTTGGCTATTCAGGGTCCCTTGAAATTTCATATGAATTCAAGGATCAGCTTTTCTATTTCTGCAAAAGATAATTGGAATTTTGATAGGGATTGCATTAAATCTTTAGATAGGTTTGGGCAATATTGCCATCTCAACTATTTTAAGTCTTCCAGTATATGAATATGTGCTATTCTTTCAGCAATGTTTTATTGTTTTGGTATACAAGACTTTCCCCTCCTTGATTAAAGTTAGTCCTATTATTTAATTCTTTTAGATGTTATTGTGAATGGAATTATTTTCTTAATTTCCTGTTCCGGTTGTTTGTTCCGATTGTTTCCAATCAGTTGTGCACAAAACCACAACTGGTTTTTGTGTATTGTTTTTGTTATCTGCATCTTTGCTGAATGTATTAGTTTTAGTAAGTTTTTGTGGATTCTTGGGGTTATCAACATATAGGATCCTATCATCTGTGAATAGAGATGGTTTTACTTCTTCCTTTCCCATTAGGATGCCTTGTGTTTCCTTCCCTTGCCTGATTGCTCTGGCTAAAACTTCCAGTACAGTGCTGACTAGTACGGTGAAAGTGGGCATCTTTATCTTGTTCCTGACCTTAGAATCCTGCAAAGGTTTTCGTCTTTTACCATTGAATCTGATGCTCCCTATGGGGTTTCACAAATGGCCTTTATCATTTTGAGGAAGTTTTCTCACATTTCTACTTTTTTAAGTGCTTTTGTTATGAAAGGGTGTTGGATTTTGTTAAATGCTTCTATGTCAATTGAAATGATCATATTTTTTCCTTCATTCTGTTACTGTTGCATAATTACATTGGTTGATTTTTTTGTATATTGAACCATCTTCCTTGAATTCTTTAGATAAATTCCACTTGGCCATAGTGTATAATCCTTTTATATGCTGTTTGATTCTGTTTGCTAGCGTTTTGTTGAGAGTTTTGCATCTGTATTTATAAGGAATATTGGTCTGCAGTTCTCTTATGGTGTCTTTGTCTGGATTTCCTATCTTGGTGATGCTGGTTTCATAGAATGAGTTAGAAAATGTTCCCTTCTCTTCTATCTTTAGGATGAGTTTGAGAAGGGCTTAAATTTTCTTTAAATGTTTGGTAGAACTCACCAATAAAGCCACCTCGTCCTGGATGTTTTCCCCTTGGGAAGTTTTTAATTTCTGATTCAATCTCTTTTTCTTTTACAGATTTTTTTCAGGTTTTCTATTTCTTCTTGAGTCCATTTTTGGTAATTTATTTGTTTCTAGGAATTTGCCATTTCATTTATGTTATTTAATTTGTTGGTAGACATTGTTTGTAGTATTCTCTTATCTTTTTTATTTCTGTAAAGTCAGTAGTAATATCCCCACTTATATCCGAGTTTAGTTACTTATATTTTTTCTTTTTTTCTTAGTGTAGGTAGAGGTTTATTAACTTTATTGATTTTGTAAAAAAAAAAAAAAATAAACCGATCTTTGGCTTTTAGCATATACTACTTTAGAACATATACATTATATTTGCGTTATAATAAACCTGAGTTGCATTACAAATGAATTGTTCTTCCTAAACCTTTCCTTCCCCCACCCCCTACCCCCAATTGCATTACAAGGGAATTGTTCTTCCTAAATTTGTCCTTTCCCCACCACCAAATATTTATGGTTTCTGCAAAGCCAGCAGCAGTTGGGTACACCTCCAACTAGCCACACTTAGTAACTAAGTGTGGCTAGTTGGTTGTTATCTGCAACTTTGGGTCCAGCATGTGGATATCCAGTTGTCCCAGAACTATTGGTTCAAGAGAATATTCTTTCCCCATTCCATGGTCTTGACATCCTTGTATAAGCTTATTTTTTTTTCCATCACCCACTGCCCACCAAGTGCAAGGCCTCAGTCATGTCCTCCAACTACAATCTCTGCCACATCTAGCTTTGTGGATTTCTTCTCATGCCAGCTGTACCCAAATAAAGAGCACTATTTGGGTTGCTTGCAGTTGGCTACAGCATTGTGCCCCTTCCTGGGACACCTCAGAAACCACACTCAAATGGTAGATGATGTCAGTATCTATGGCCCCCTAGGCCATGTATGAAACCGCATCCTGCAGGCAATCACCCCATCCTCCTCCTACCCACCATGCCTTGGGTGGGGGAAGGGAAAGGAATAGTATGTAATGGTGGTAAGAATGAGTTCTTGCTTCTCATTCCCCAAAACAGGCCCAGCCCACTCTTGTCATGTCTGAGGCATCTAAACTAAGATCTAAGTCTAGTTACAGAACAGTTTCAAACATCTGGGCTACAGAAGAACACAAGATTATCTTTCTAGTACAGGGTTCCAATGGCATCCCATCCCTTGAGAAGGCTTTTCAGCAAGTGAATGTATTAAAAATCCTGACCTCACCTCTATTTCGCTAAATTTCATTGGGCCTGAAAGTATAGAAACATCCAATCTGCTACCACTACACTCTAAGTTAATAAAGATATAAATAACCATTGTTGATAACATTTTTATTTTTATTTTTCATTACATATTCTTGTCTATTTGGGGTTCACTTGGAGATGGTGATGAACTTGGAGACATTCATACCTGACCTCTGTTACTTAACACTTCGTTTTCAAAAATCGTTTGCATTTTCTGGGTTTTCTTGCTGTGACTATATGCCCTGTTATGTTACTTTATCACATGCAATACTAATAGTGGTAACAATTTGTATTATTTTTGTAGTATTGTGTAGTATTATTTTTTATAACTGTGCTTTTTCTATGGGCATTATATTAGTCCAGATCATTGCTTTAAACCAAAATTGAAGATGTAAAATCCTAGAACTCACTAATCTATTTTAGTAGGTCACAGGAAGCATGCAAACCATAGAAACCACAGTCATCAAAAGCATCTGTATTGAAAAAAAAAAAAAGTAAGAATTTATCTTCTAAAGGTGTCAACAAACAAATCCATCACAGTAAAGTTACAAGGGGGCATAGAAGTACCCTCAGGCCGTTGTAAACCTTGCCTGTCCTCTTGCTGGGGCAGCAATTCTCTCCAACCATGCTCTTTCCCGTGTTTTTATTTGATTGAGTACTATCATTCATGGAAGGGCAGAAGATTCTTAGAACAAACCTAACTTTCAGCTTCAGTGATCTAACCCCCAACTCAGCTGCTACAAGTAAAGAGGAATTTTAAACTTCCCATGGCCAGTGTACGTCTGGTTCTTCCCTCTTCTTTGGAGAAGCAAGAACTATTTTTATTTCATTAGTTTATGGAAGAATTGAGTGTCTCCTCATCCCTGTCCCAGGTCATCCTGAGTTGATCACGGCTATGACTTTCATGTGATCCTGCTTGTTTAGCAGGCAAACCAGAAATAGGAGGCTAGTGACATGCTTTCCCCAAAGTCTGCTCAAAGGGCTACCCTCCTCTTCCAGACTGAGAATTTCAGAAACCATGTGCCACAGGTAGGTATGGGAGTCTCAAACTTAAGGAAAAGCATCTTTCCTAACTCCTTCCATGTGTATGAAGAATTCTAAGGTATACCTTCCCAGGTTCCCAATTTTCTGACTAGCTACATGGACCAGGTGAGAATGGAAAAACAAACAAACAAACAAAACGTTTGGCCTGATAGTTGTGTGGTTATTTACCATTCTCCCCCAGATCCACTCTGAGCCCCAGGAAGCAACATTTATGGGCTACATCACTTAGATTCCCCATTTATCCCTCTGCCTGGTGGGTTCAGTCACTTGTAGGCACTGGCATGAGATTAGAGTAGAAACCAAAGATTAGTTTCTGCTCCTGCTCTTCTCCTGAGTTGCCAATGTCCTAGTAATGGCTGCATCCTTTGACTTTCAACTCAACTCCAGAATATTGTTTATTCTATAACCCTTCAGGTTATAGACTAAGTATAGGACTAAAAGTTCCACTGCTGCTAGTCGTTGGGCACCTCACTACCCTGAGCATTTCTTGCAGGGCAGGTCTATTGGTAACAAGTTCTATCAGTTGTTATGTATTTTGGAATGCCCTAATTTCTCCCTCACTCTTGGACAATTTGGCCAGATATAGCACTACATTTCTGATGAGGAATCTGCTGCTAATCTTAATGAGGATCCCCTGTATGTGATGAGTCGTTTCTCCTTGCTGCTTCAAGATTATCTGTGTGTCTTTGTCTCTTAAAAGTTTGATTATAATGTGTCATGGTGTGAGTCTCTTTGAATTTATCTTATTTGGAGCTTATGAGCTTCTTGAATGTTTATATTCACGTTTTTCTTCAGTTTGGGAAAATATCAGCCATTATTTATTCAAATATTCTCTCTGCCTCTTTCTCTATCTCTTTCCCCCTGGAACTCCCACAGGTTCCTTAACCTCTGTTCACTTTTCTCCAACATTTTTTTCTGTTTCCATCATCCTATCTACAAGTTTGCTGATTCTTCTGCCTGCTCAAATCTGATTTTGAATCCCTGTAGTTAATTTTTTATTTCAGTTATTATATTTTTCAGCTCCAAATTATTTTTTGGTCTTTTTTTTTTTTTAGGGTTTTCTCTCTTTATATTTACATTTTGTTCATGCATAGTTTTCTTGACTTCCTACACATCTTCCTTTAGTTCTTTGAGCATCTTTAAGACACTGTTTTAAAGTCTTTATCTAGTAAATTTGACATCAGATCTTTTTCAGGAACAGTTTCTGTTGATTTTTTCCGTTGAATGGGTCATACTTTCATGTTTCTTGCATGCATTATGATTTTGCTATTGTTGTTGAAAACAGGGCATTTGATTCTAATAATGTGATAACTCTTCTCCAGGGTTTGATGGTTTTTGTTATATTTTTAAATTGTTGTAAGTTGTGTCTGTGCCAAGGATCAGCCTGAGGTGTGAAATTAAGGTCTTCTTGGGTCTTTTCTGAGCCTGTGCCTTTCCTTGGGTATGTATGGTCACTTTCTAATTTCCCCCAGAAATGCAGTTGCTATTAAATGTCCTGGTCTTTAATGTTTGGCTTCCAAAAGGGGAAAAAGAGAAAATGGAGAGAAAAATAAAGGGCACTGGCCCTTTAAATCTCCTAAAAGTCTCTTCAGCCAGAGGAGGATGGGCTTGCAGCAATGGGGGGAAATGCAACGGCAATGACTGTCTGCCTCTTTGCACCTCTGAGATCAGAATCAGCAGCCAGTGATCTGAGCGCAGATTCCCTCATATCTGGAGAGAAGAGTCCAATTTTTGCCCACCCTGGCTCCTGCAAGTGTGTGCCAAGGCCACCTGGAACATGTGCAAGGCCACCTGGAGCCTGTGTGCAGGAGATGAGTAGCTGCTATTGTGTTAGGAGCTGAAACTGACCAAAGCTAACTGCGATCGACCATTCAAGTCTACTCCTGAAAGTTATCAACAGACTCAAAGGTTTCCAAATAGTTAAATCAGACTGATTCTCCCAGGAAAATTGTTGTCTAGGTGGGGAGAATGATTCCTGGTGCTTCCTCCTCCACCATTTCCTCAGAATCTCAATGATGTTTTCTTTTAACAAAACTTCTTTCTGAGTAGTAAGACCTATCACTGAGACCCTTCTTACCAAGGACATCTCTGACACAAAAGACCATTGAGCATTTCCTTTCATTAAAAGGCTCTCTTTATGAAATTTCTAACCTGATCTTAAATCCATGATGCCACTGAAACCAGGGCACTTGGTCACATAAAACCTCATTATATTTCCCCCACCATCACCAACAGCCCCGGCTAGCATGTATCCTCATGAAGTTCTCTTTTGCTCGTTTCATGCAAATTATCACTGGCAGGAGAGAGTAAAAGATTTCTAGATATAGAGACCCACAAGATAAAGAAGCCCTGAGTCGTTAGACACAGGAGCAAATGTACAGGGTGTGTCTGACTTACTCTCAAGGTTGCATAAGCAAGATTTCAAAATCAGTCCTACTCTGGAGACCTCAACCTAGCGGACAGTGTTCCTGGCTGGCAAAGAAGAACCTCATGACTCTTGTTTTTTTCTTCAAATCTTTACCCTTACTCTTGTATCCCCGCCTTCTCCTTCTGCAGGAAACTTTATTTCCTACTTCTGCACACCAAGTTCCTACCTCCAGATCTGCTTGGTTCAGTTGCTGAGAAACCTGACAACCCAGTGCCACTTGGAAGAAGCCATCCCCTGGTGAGTCGTGCATTTTCCATCACTTTGTGGATCATAGGCTCAGAGCATCTCAGCTCTGGAGATGCAGGGACTGGGAGCACTCTGAGGGTCTACACAGCCCAGGAACTTGGGTGTGAGAAAGGTGGGAAGAGAGGGTGGAGGGCTGTGTCTGCCCCAGAAATGTTGAGAGAGACCATGGTGACAATGAGGAAGTGCAAAGCAGGGTGAGACCACCCCTCAGGGCCCAGGTGATTCAGAAAGGCGCTGAAAAAGAACAATCAAGAAAGTGAGGACAGTCAGGCATTTCAGCTACTGCTCTTCTCACTCTGTCCCTCCCAACTCCCAAGGGCTTTGAAGAGCTGGAACTTTCCACCCAGAATTTTCTCCCCCTCTAGTCCAGGCTCCAAACCAAAATGTGCCTCTTGCCTTAAACCAGGAGGCCCACAGAGGCCGAAGTGAGGGGCTTACTTTTCTGAATGGCAGCTTTTCATTGGCTCTGGGTGACGTGTCCTGACACTTGACGGTGACACTTAGGCCAGTGCATTTCAGCCACCTCCCTAAGGGTCTGCTGCGGTAGGAGCTAAGTGTGCTGGAGTGACAGGAGAAAGGTGACAGGCGGCTGGCCTTTGAGAGGCCAGTGCAGGTAAACAGCAAAGTGCAGAGAACACACGGTGGAAGGGGTTGAGGTAAGTCACCCCCTCGTACTCCCTCACCCTGATCTGGATCATCAGAGCGAGGGTCTGGGCTAGATAATTCTAACTGCCAGACTTCCTGTGTGATACTGGAGCCCGGCATTGAGTACCACTGCTTCAGTCCACGCTTTCCCATACAAAAGAGGAAACTAAACCCTGATTAAATAGAGAACCACCCAAGGCTCCTCAGTATACTCATTTTTATGAGGTCTCGCACTGGATTACCTGGGCATCTTGTCCTCAGTGGAGCATTCTGTTTCTCAGTCACTTGCAGCCTGCAAGTTCTGTTAATCACTTACTCCACGGATATTTATTTAGAAGCAACTATGCGCTGGGTTGGGTTCTGGGACAGTGTGATACTTCATTGCAAAGCCAAAGATCTCTACCCCCATGGAGCTTGTGTTCTGGTGGGAGTATGTGTGGGAGTGCGGGGTGAGAGGGTAGGGTATACCTGTACATGCATGGGTGGGACATGTTGGTGTGGGTGAGTGTGGATTCTAAGGCATGGGGAAATACCTAGGAAATCTGTTACCTGTTCTTCTACACCCATCTCTGCTCTCAGAGCCTGGAGATGAGGTGAAAGCCCCTGAGGGTCCCAATTCCAGCTCAGCCACTGCTTGCTTTGTGGGTTTGGGAAAGTCATTTAATCCATCCATGCTTGCATTTCTTCACTTGTAAAATGCATAGTTATCTCACACATCTGTTGCAATGAATAAATTAATTAATACATGCAAAGGATTTAGCATAGAACCTGGAGCTTAACAGAGGACTAGCAGGCTGCAAGTGATTACAGTTTTAATTCTTTGGATGGATGCAAGTGATCAGAGATGTTGGTTAGGTGCTGCAGATTTTAAGAATCGGGCTCAGCGATATGAAACGCAAGATCTGGGAAATGTACCAATCACAGGAGGAATTAAGGAATGTATGAACATATAAAAAAGATGTGTATGTAGATACAAACAAATTCAAAGTCACTGCCAGAAAAAAAAATATTCTTGAGAATCAAGCCTAATGATGTTTAATGTCATACTTTTTATTGGTGCCTCCATTAGCCAGGTGCCATCATAAGAGCTGGAGATAGAAACATGATCTAGTTCTTGACCTCAAGGAGCTCACAGTGTGTAGAAGATAAGGTGATACGTGCTTATTTAGAGGCATGCACTGTGTTATGAGATGATTTAAAAAAAAAAAAAAAAAAAGGAGGAGGCTTCACAGAGAAGGGGAATTTGAGCAGGAGGTAGTGGAGGATGAATGGGAGCTCACCAGCCATTTGGGGCAGAAGGGCAAGAATGTGCAAAACTGCTGAAACTGGTTTGGCTCAGTGGATAGAGCGTCGGCCTGCGGACTGAGGGGTCCCGGGTTCGATTCCGATCAAGGGCATGTACCTTGGTTGCGGGCACATCCCCAGTAGGAGGTGTGCAGGAGGCAGCTGATTGATGTTTCTCTCTCATCGATGTTTCTAGCTCTCTATCCCTCTCCCTTCCTCTCTGTAAAATATCAAATATATATATATATAAAGAATGTGCAAAACCATGGAAGCCTGAAGGAAATGACGAGTTTGGGGAAATGGAGAGAAGAGGGCTGTGTCTGGAGCAGAGGGCCTGGAATTTGAGGAGGGTTTAGAGGTGACGCTGAGAAGTGAGTTTAGAAAAAGCGTGATGGGCAGTCTGGGCATTACCTTTGAAGTCCCATCACATACACATCATGGGGCCACTGGAGGTTTTAAGCCAAGAAGGGCACGATCCAGTTTCAGTTTGAGAGAAGACAGAGTGAAGGGAGCATGGCCAGGAATAACCTTGGGCAAACGAGAGACCACAACAAAACCAAGAGTGAGAAGCATCCGAGGCAAGGAAGTGGCCGTGGAAAGAGGCTCAGAGGGATGAATCTCAGAGGTGTTTATGAGGGAGAAGTCATGTGGCACCACAATAACCATACAGAGCATGTCTCCACACCAGGTGCTGCACTAAGTCCTTGTCTCCAGTCATCTTCATGGCAGCCCAGCCTAGTTAATATTTTATACATAAAGAAACTGATAGTTGAAGAAGTAATTAGCCCCAAGTTATACAACTTGTTAGCTGGAGGCTGGATTCTAATCTAGGTCTGTTTAACTCTTAAGACCTGGGGTGGTGACATTCTGGTTCCTAAGAATGCCCAGTTCTGCTTCTTGGGGAGTGTAGTAAAGGACAATAGCCAAAGAAGAATCCACAGATTGAAGCAAGTTTCCAGGGCTGTGCAGTGTGGGCTAACTGGCATTTGAGATGCCTGTATGATACCCACTTTGCCCACTGTTGTAGCTCTAATGCCTAAGACAGAACATGGCTCCTAAGAGGCAGTCAATAGATAAATAAGTCCAAGGGGAGATACGCAGTAGACAGTAGAAAATTCCACTCTGACGTATAGAAGTTGAAAGATGAGCCTGGAAGACAGAGCTTTGGGAAGCATTAGCCTTCAGGGGACTTAGAACCCTCAGATTAGGTGACACGATTCAGGAAGAACTCTGGAGCGAGAATGAAGAGGAAAAAGGTAAAGAGGTGAGAGCCAAGAATGGTGCCTGGGGACTCTTACAGTGTGGGCAGCGGGAGGAGACACCAATGAAGAAAATTCATAAGAAGTGGTGAGAGAGGAGCTAACCTGTTTTACTTGGAAGGAGTTATCAGAAGGATGGACGGCTCAATGAGGATGAATCTGAAATGAAGCCAGGGCATTTAAATATCGGGTTGTCATGGCAACCTTAGCAAGAGTCATTTTGGCACAATGATGAAGGCAGAAAGTTGAGAAGATTATCAGTTAGAATACTTTTGGCTGCAGGTCACAGAAAAGGCAACTCATCATGGCTTACACACAGGGCCTCACTTTTCTCAGATAACAAGGGTGGGTTTGGGACTTGGGGATGTTCGGACTCTGCTTAGATTTGCTCCAATTCTCTGGGTCCTTCAGTCTTGGTCTCAAGCACAAGCTACAAGAGCGGAAGGTCAGGCTGAGGTTTCTCTTGCACCTCTCTTATCAGAGAAGAGTGTTTGCAGGAGCCTTCAAACAGAGTCTCCTAGATCATCATCCAGGAATGGGTCACCTGCAGAGGAGGGAGGGAGAGCAAGTGTGCAGCACATTCACCTTATGATGAGAGTCGGGCTCTCTGGGGTGGCCAACGGTGCTGGCAAAGGGCCGTTGGGGAAGATGACTAGCTTCTCTACTGGGAACAAAGGGAAGTGGTACACTAACACGCATGCTTTCCAGGAGATGGCTTCGAAGCAAAGACGAAGACTGGCCGCTGCTTAAGGGGCAAGAATACTTTTAAGACGGAGAATTGGAGCAGTTATGTTGTGTGTTATCATCTTGTTCTCTGCTTGCAGGACGGAGGAGGATGGGAGGCAACGACACGTTAATCCAGTTGAGCCACAACATGCTGTCCACATCTCATTCTCTGCTTACAACAAACATCCGGGTGGACGGTGCAGACCCCACCACCATCTTTGACTATGGGGAGGACGGTGCACCCTGCGTAAAAGAAGATGTGAAACAAATTGCAGGCAGGCTCCTGCCTCCGCTCTACTCGCTGGTGTTCATCTTCGGGTTTGTGGGCAACCTGCTGGTCGTCCTCATCCTGATCAACTGCAAAAAGCTGAAGAGCATGACTGACATCTACCTGCTCAACCTGGCCATCTCCGACCTGCTCTTCCTTCTGACGTTCCCAGTGTGGATTCATTGTGCTGCGAATTGGACCCTGGGGAACGTGATGTGTAAAGTCTTCACAGGGATATACCACGTTGGTTATTTTGGAGGCATCTTCTTCATCATCCTCTTGACCATTGATAGGTACCTGGCGATCGTCCACGCTGTGTTTGCTTTAAAAGCCAGGACAGTCATGTTTGGGGTGGTGACAAGTGGGGTCACCTGGGTGGTGGCCGTGTTCGCCTCTCTCCCAGGAATCGTCTTCACCAAATCCCAAGCTGACGAGTCTGTTTACTACTGCGGTCCTTATTTCCCAGTCGGCTGGAAGAATTTCCATACGATAATGAGGACCTTCTTGGGCCTGGTCCTGCCCCTGCTGGTCATGGTTGTCTGCTACTCGGGAATCCTGAAGACCCTGCTTCGGTGTCGCAACGAGAAGAAGAGGCACAAGGCCGTGAGGCTCATCTTCGTGATCATGATCGTCTACTTCCTTTTCTGGGCTCCCTACAACATTGTCCTGCTCCTGGACACCTTCCAGGAGTTCTTTGACCTGAATACCTGCAAGAGCACCAGCCAGCTGGACCAAGCCATGCAGGTGACAGAGACCCTGGGCATGACGCACTGCTGCATCAACCCCATCATCTACGCCTTCGTCGGGGAGAAGTTCAGACGGTACCTCTCCGTGTTCTTCCGAAAGCACATCGCCAAACACCTCTGCAAACAATGCCCAGTTTTCTACCGGGAGACCACCGATCGGGTGAGCTCCGCCTACACCCCTTCCACGGGAGAACAGGAAGTCTCAGTGGGTTTGTAAATGAGCAGCAGTTTGCTTGTTACTTTAAAGGGAGATAGCCATCTATCTATGATAATAAGCCTCAAGGGTTTTGAACGATACAGACCTGCAGATCTCTAAAGTCAGTGCCCAGGAACCTCAGGGTTGCATGTATCGAGAAAGACCTATGTCTGTCACTCCTTGTACAGCCAATGTGTACTCAGGGCATATTCCAGAAGCGCTGTGCGTAGAGATTGACTGCAGCCAGCTCGTCTCAGTTCCTGGAAAATGCCTCATTGCCCCCGCCTTCACCATTTTCTTCACTCGCTCTGATTCTATCAGTCTCTTTAATCAAGTGCCCAGTGAGACAACTGTGGGTGAAGGAAATGGGTGAATGGGCTCGGCCACATGCAGGGGGAGGGAGGCGTGAGAATGGCTGGGCCTGGGTGGGGATGCAGGGAAGGGGTTTGCTCGTTCAACCAGGCAAGGAGTGGCCCTGAGCCTCACCTCCCACCTGTATTTGACTTTGAAGGCTTCCCAGGTCCTGAGCTTGGGGACTGTACTCACTTTCTGACAGCTTTGCTTGGGTCCCATGATCCTCTTCTGCGTAAGTGCACGACACATCCTCACTTTATTCTGTTATACCTATACCAACCATGCACCCTACCTTTGAAATCTGTTAAATCTATTGTCCCACTGCCCCCATGTTTCTTGGGCCACATCGCCCTATATAAAAATGTATACAAATGTTTATTTGTGAAATATGCATCTTCTCTAATGAGATGAAAAATAAAGCGCTCACTTGGTATTGTCAGGGAAAGGGGAGGGTGGGAGGCAATGATTAGGATAAAGTGTGGGGACCAGTGAGTTCCCCCATCAGGGGTGCAAGGCCATAGCAAGAGTGAGACCACCCCAGGAATGTTTCCAGCATCAGCTGAGGGGGAGGCCAGGAAGGACCCTCAGCACCTCCCAAGGCCTTGCGTCGCAGACCTGACAGTGCAGCTTCTGCTGCCTCTGCCTCTCCAGGCCTTCCGGCCGCCCTGGCCCTGTTTCCCCAAAGCCTTTCTCACACCCCCTGCCTGTAGGGTGAGCCTACTCCAACTGCCAGTTTGTGGAGGGTCCAGGAGAGTAAACCTGGGGAGAGCCTGCAGGCAGCTGTGCAGCAAGGACCCCTCAGTGGGCCGGGAAGAGGGAAGACAGTGGGTGGGAGCCCTGGGCTGTGTCCTCAGGACGGAGAAGGGACCCCACACTGCCAATCACACATCAGCCATGTGTCTGTGTCTCCAGACCAGCAGGCAGGGCGGCCTCAATGAAGATGACTTTGGATTGCGGGGCAGGGGCTCAGAGGGGCGGGGGGGGGGAAGCGGGGGTGGGGGGAGATACAAATGTTTTCCATGGGGATGGGGATGGAGGTGGAGTTGCGGGGGATTAACTGGGGAATTTATATGACTATGCATAACCCATGGACCCAGACAATAGTGTGGCAAAGGCTTGGGAGGAGCGGGTGCGGGGAGGAGGGGGTCAATAGGGAAAAAAACAACAAAGCAGACATCTGTAATATTTTCAACAATAAAGATAAATTAAAAAAAAAATAAAGACATGAACAAAACAAAAAAAAGAAACGTTTCCAAACTACCTTCCAGAGCTTCCTTTCAGGATACAGGGGTAGAGTTCAGATTTAAAAAAAAAAAAAAAAAAAAAAAAGTTAAAGATGAAAACTGCGACTTGTGAGTGTGCTAACCTACATTTTAAGAATTGTTATTGTGCCAAGCCTGAAAGTGCTGTATTCGTCATGGAGACAATTCTGATTTTGAGCTTAAGTCTTGGACTGTAGCCCTAACCGGTTTGGCTCAGTGGAAAGAACGTCGGCCTGTGGACTGAAGGGTCCCAGGTTTGATTCTGGTCAAGGGCATGTACCTTGGTTGCGGGCCCATCCCCAGTAGGGGGTGTGCAGGAGGCAGCTGATCGATGTTTCTAACTCTCTATCCCTCTCCCTTCCTCTCTGTAAAAAATCAATAAAAATATTTTTTAAAAAAAGTCTTGGACTGCAGCTCAGCAGACACAGCTGTCAGTCAGGGGGTTGGCGGTCTGTGATCTCAGGGCATCCGACCTAAATAGCAGCAGCGGATCCCAGCGCTCCCCGCAGCCCGCAGCCCAGCCCAGCCCAGCCCAGCCCAGCCCAGCCCTGTGTTCATTCTCTGACGTGCTGCCAGGCATCTTGTTTTGCATCAGTTAGTCTAGGAAGGCATAGGTTTAATCACATTAATGCTTCCGGGCTTTGTCAATGTCCATACTGATGCTTGGATTGTCCCCTTTGGCCAGTGGCAATTCCTAAATCAAGCTGACCCCTAGGCAAAGCTGTAAACCTTTGTAAAGAAGGGGATTAGTTCACCGAAGTCAGCCAAGGTGAGCCAGGTTAAGAATGTGCATCCGCGGTACCCAGTGCACGTCTGATCTGATGCAAGAAACACGGGCTCTCGGGACCTGGAAGCTACTGTGGTTTTACTTTCTTGTTTCGGGGCTAGAGAAGGATCACAGAGAAGTGGCGGGGGGGGGGGGGCGGGGGGGAGAGGGGGCGGGGAAGGGGGCTTCTTTCTCCCTCCGGTATTTGTATTATCCCAGTGAATGCATTCAATTCTGTTTTGGTGATGAAATGTAAGTCTTGTTATGACTCTGAAAATGAGTCAATGCTCTCCCTATATTGTTTAAAAAAAAACACACGTGTTGGTTAAAAACTCCCATTTCCTCCTCACCCCAACTCTGGCAACCACCGCTCCCTCCATTTCATCTATGAGTTTGACTGCTTTAAATATCTCCTGTGAGTGGCATCAGGCAGCTTGTCCTCCGTGCCCGGCATATTTCACCTAATATACCATCCTCCGGCTCGCCCGTGTTCCAGGGCTTCCTTCTTTCCTGAGGCTGAATAATACTCCACTCTGCATATATCACCTTTTCTTCATCCCTTTAGCAACACGTGTAAATTTCAGTTATACAAGATGCGTAAGTTCTAAACGTCTGCTTTACAACATCGTGCCTATAAATAACAATACTGTATTGTACACTAAAAAATCTGTTAAGAGGGTAGGTCTCGTGTTAAGGGTTCTTACCACAATAAAATTTTTTTTTTTTTAAACTGCCTGCCTTGTTGTACTGTGGTCTGATGATCGCAACTTTTCCCTCCTTCCCCGTGTGATTACACAAGCCTGTCCTTGCTGTGTGACCCGCAGGCGGGACACCCCCACCCCACCCACAGGCGGCCCGGCCAGTGGAAAGTGAGCCGAAGGGACATGGGCCATTAACAGTGGTTGGGCTGAGCCTCCAGCTGTCCCTGCTCAGCCACTGACAGGCTGTCCCAGACCAGGATTCCTTCCGCGCAGGCATCCTGGGGACCAAGCAGAAGACACAGAGAGCAGAGCCTGGTCCCTGGCCACACGGCGGCCACACGTCCCCGCAGCAAGAGGTCTGTGGTAAGCCCCTGAGTTGCGGGGGTTGTTTGCTAAGCAGCACAGAAGCTAATTAATACGTATGATATGTAGAGGCTTCCTAAGTGAAATCCACTGTGACAAACACACCCGAGGATCTACGAGGTGCCAGACTAGGTCAGATATTAATGCCTGTGCCCTTTTGATTTTATTTTTTAAAATATGTTTTTATTGATTTTAGAAAGAGAGGAAGGGAGATGGAGAGAGAGAAACATCGATGAGACAGAAACATCGAATGGCTGCCTCCCACACTGGGGATAGAGCCCACAACCTGGGCACGTTCCCTGACTGGGAATCGTGCCTAGGACGACACTCAGTCCACTGAGCCACACTGGCCGGGCAGTGTCTGTGTCCTTTGACCTCACTGCTGATGGGGGGAGGGGTAGAGAGTGGGGTGATTTAGAAAGCACAACGCTCGCTGCAGAGCACAGAAACACGTAGATGTGAACACTTTTTGCGAGCCCGGAGGAGAAAGTGACTGACAACGATAGACTTGCATCGCAGTAACAACAGCTACGGCAGGATTTATCAGTGCCAGGGAAAGTGCCATTTCTAGAAGTGGGCACCTCCTGGCTCCTTTCTCCCGGGAAGAGCATGTGAGTGGGCTGTTTGAGTTTCGCGGATGCCAGGGAAGGTCAGCATTCCTCGGGGTGGGTATCTGGAGACTTTTAGTGGCGTCGGGGGCCTGACACAGCCCCCCAGTCCTCCGGGTGTGGGCAGTTGGAGGCATTTGAGCATGCCTCAGGGCGGGCCTGCAGCCTCCTGGGGAGAAGCCATGCAGACCCCATCTTTCCTCTTGGCTTCCTCCCATTACTAAAACTTCCCTGACACATTGCAGTGGCCTCGGGTGAGCTTCCCCAGCAGCAAAGGCCGCCAAGGGGCACCTTGTGGCAGAGAACAGGGTCTGGGCTGGTGCCTGACCTCTGCAAGGCAGCCCGGAACTCAGGGGGCGGCCCTGGGTGTGGTGAGTGACTGAGGTTGGAAACTTCTTCAGACGCTGCTGCTGCGTTGGCAGCAGGTTTGAACTTGACCCGGGTGCTCTCACATCCTTGGGGTGTCCTTGCTGCCCCGGTGCCACACCCTGTCTTCCCCGCCACCTCTCTCCAGCGCCCTCTTCCCTTGCTCAGCTGCCTAGCGGATGCCCCTTGAAGAATGTGGGGCCCATCGCTTCTATAGAAGAAAAAGTGTCCGTGGCCTTAAGGTTAGTGAAGGCTGTGGAGTCTGTTGATGGCTTCCAGGACTGGGGCTTTATTAGGAGCCAGTTAATAAACATTCTTGTCACTCAAAAAAAAAAAAAAAAAAAATGCAGGCTGGCCTCCCCCTCTGACAACCCCCATTCCTCATACGATTCTCTGGGAGCCCCCTCCTTGGTTCCCCTCGCGCCTCCCCATCAATCCCACCCACTTCAACAACCCTTTTCTGCCACCAGTTTTCTCCTTACAGGGACAGGAGTGAGGGGGTAGACATGGTGGGGGGCGGGGGGCGGTGCCCAGGGCTGGTTCTGTCACTCAGCCCTGGGGAAGGTGTGTGACCAGGTGTCAGTGGTTTTCTTAGAACTGCAGGGTACTTAACACCTCCTCGCCCTCAGCCTCAGGGTATAACTGCCAGTTCTGGGGCAATGGGCGAAGTCCCACCTAATATCCTGTTATGCACAGAGTTGAATATAGAGCAGATCACACTGCGCTCCTTAATCGGTACATAAGACTACCGTCACTGCACCTAAGGTCGCATCCGCCCCATGTCTGGGCAGTGATTTTAAAAAAGACAACAAACCCAAAATGCAAGAGCAGGCTTTTCAGGGGCGTTAAGGGGTTTCCACCTTGTCGAAACCAAGGGGTGAGGTGGACGGTCTGCACGTGCCCATGTGGCTTGATGGTTTAACGGGGCAGCGGGGACGTGGTGCATGGGCTGGAGGACGGGGTTATCCTGGGAAGGGTCTAGAGGACAGAGACAGAGGGAATAGAGGACGGCATGGTGACCTCCCAACCCCGCTTCGGGATGGGTGTCTGAGGCAGAGGGTGAAGGGCGATGGGAGTCACAGGACACCAGCATCATTGCTGAGGCACACGGGTGACAAAGCCGGGGGAAGGGGGGTGTCTGTGCGTGTTAGCGGGGGGGCGGTTTCTCCATTTTTGAGGACCATAGGGACTCTGGCCCTCCTGGTGAAGGTGGCTTTGGGACACCCGGAACGTCTTCCTTGGTGGGGAGGTCAGAGACTGACAGCAACATCAAAACAAGCTGTCCATACCGGTGACCAGGGGAAACGCCCAGCTGCCGAATTACAGGGTTCTGTTGGACAAAAGAAGCCGACAGGAAGGAGGCCAGAGTCCAGTTACAGGAGGTTAAAGGACAGGCACATCGAATCCCTGACGACGGAAGTCAGAGTGCCCTGGTCTCCGGGCAGGGCACAAGGGCGCCTTTGGGGTGACAGGGCCATTCCCTGTCATCTCGATCCGGGTGGTGGTTGCATGGTGCCTCTCCAAGCTATCCACCTAGGGCTAGTGTGCTAGGCCGCATGTAAGTTCCACCTCAATAAAAATAACAGTTAAAGAACTATCTGAGGCATTTAATAACGTGAGCAAATGCCTACAAAGTCGTCTTTAGTCTTTAGAAAAAGAGCAGCCCCCGGAACTGGTACACATCGGAGGGCAATTAACCAAAAAGCACATGTGAGAAAAGGTCTGGATTAAACCACATCGTATGTTGAGAGGGACTGTTTTGAGATTGTGAGACTATGTCTAATTTCCCCCCACTTTCTATTTTCTGTTTTTCCCAACTTCATACAATGAGCAAGTGTTGGCTTTATAATTAGACATTTGTTTAAAAAAACTAAAGGATGCGTTCGCTATTTTTACAGCCTATCTCAGTGTTGACTGACATTGACTACAGTCCATTCGAGCCCCAGGTATGTTCATGTGAGCTGCTGTGTGGCAGGTTTGAGCTCCCTGTGCTCAAGCAGGTGGCCCGTGGAACCCCAGGAGAAGACCATCCGGATGTTCTCCCCAACCTGTGGACGATGCTCTGAGTACATGGTCCAGAGATGGCCTGGGTACGGAGCGTGAAGCAACCCTTGGAACTTGGGGGCAATGACCAGATGTAGAGCAGCTGTTTAAGGACTGGCCTGAGACACCCTCCAATACGGAATGCCAGAGCAGTCAAAAGACCGTTTCTGGTGGGAAGTCTGAATGCCATGCCTCTGAGGATGGGAGCCCTGGAGAGTGGAAGGGACCGAGTGAAAAGGGAAGCAGAGACCGGGAAACAAAGGCACAGGATACACTGCTCATTTGTTGTCATTGTTGTATCCAGAACAGTGTTTCCCTGATGAAATGCTGAAGAAGTTCCTTCCCACTGGTTCTCACTTCCTTGTGCATCCTTGGGACGGACCCCTATCACGGGAGCTGACCTGAACTCACCTCTAGACCCAGAAGTAAGAGGCGGTCAGGCACCCTGCTAAGCTGTGATTCCTTGTCTCTGCCTTATTCCCACCTAATGTGTATTTTCCAAACCAACGTGGCCAGAAGTCATTCACTATTTAAGTGGGGAGCTGCCTTCCAGATCCCCAGGCCTAAGCCATCACTGGACAGATGAGGAAATGGAAGCCCAGAGAGGAAGTGTCTTGGCCGAGAGCACGGGGTGAGTGGGCACCGCAGTGTGGGTGAGGGAGCCTGCTCCTTGCTCCACGCTGCCCTCTGGGGGTCAGCACACCGTCAGGGGCTCAGCCACCCCAGGGCAAAGCCCCAGTTCCACGTGGGAAAGTTCGAAACAACCCCTGTCTCCTACAGAAACGTAAGGTTTGTCCAGCAGCTTCTGAGAGCTCCTCACCATGTATTACCAGTAAACACCAGAACCAAAGCTGCACCTGCTTTCTGTGACATTTTACATCCATTTATTTGCTACCCGTTTTGTGAACTCTTTCTAAAGCACGCTTTATATTTCACTGCTTAACTAACCCACAGAGGACAGGCAAAAGCATCTACTGTATACTCACCACATCATTTGATACCCCGCCCCCACCCTGCGCTGGCACAGAATAAGCACAATATAAGCGATAGACATTAACATTATTTTCCTAAGCCCTGCTGAAAAAACGACAGGTCGCCTAGAATTTTCCCTCCCTTTTTTAATTCGTGTCCTCCACCCCGCCCCTTTGGCAGCCAGTAGCTCCTTCTCTGTGTCAATGGGTCTGTGTATCACTCGATCTTGACCACAGACCTAACGAGTAGGTTTGTGTGTTGGATGTGTTGCCCCATTTCCCAGATAAGAAAACTGAGGCCTGGAGCGTTTCCAAAACTTGCTCAGGTCACATAGTAAACAGCGACGCTGGGGCTGAAATCCAGCAACATGACTGCAGGGTGCGGTTCCTAGTCGTTGCCTCTTGAATGACACACCGGATGAACAGGGACATTTTCTTCATGGCTCCCTGTCCTGGTTAGGGTGACTGGCCATTGGGCTCTGTGGTCACACAAACATATGTGCCCACGTGGGGCGGTTCTGGATTGCGGGGCTATCCCTGTGCCTTCCCGGCTTCCCCTGGTCTCCAGGCACCAGGGTCAGCTTCACTCTTTTAGTTTCTCATTTGCTGATACTAAGCAGCTCTATACAAGGACCCCAGGGGATCAATTATCTATCTATCTATCTATCTATCTATCTATCTATCATCTATCTTTATTGATTTCAGAGAGGAAGGAAGAGGGAGAGAGAGATAGAAATGTCAATGATGAGAGAGAATCATCTTTTGGCTGCCTCCTGCACACCCCGCCATTGAGCCCACAACCCGGCATGACTGGGAATCAAACCGTAATCTCCTGGTTCATAAGTTGATGCTCAATCACTGAGCCAAGCCAGTTGGGCAACAACTGAGGTTTTTACATAAGTCACCTACCATCAAGAAAGCTTGATGTGACTGCCTAGTATTGTCATCTAGTCCTGAATTCGACCCTATGCTTCTGGCATTTGTTGCCCATTTCATGTTGAAAAGTTCTCACAGCTCCAGACAGAACGTATCCTGGGAGTGGGAACCCTGCCGCAGCTATACCTGGCACAGTACCTGCACCCACCAATGCCCGCGGGGCTGGAGGGCTGCAAAACAGTGAAGAGGTTGAGTGAAAACTCGTACTGATGCGCCCCACTAGATTCCCGAGAGAAAGGCGGGCAGCGTGGTTAGCTCACAGGTGAGCCTACAGTTCAGATGCTTTAGGTAACCAGTTGTTTTAGTTAACAGAGAAAAATCGTATAGGGTGCCGAGTGAATGTGTCAGTTGCAGTAGGCAGGCATGGGGAGAAGGATGGGTAAAGGGGAGCACGGGGTTACTATGAAGGATTCCCCTCTCAATTTCAAGTCGTTTTGAGTTCGCTTCATTGTCAACAAACAGGAAGAGGATGGGGATCTCTGGGCCTTTGGGCCTCACGCTGATAAGCCCTGAGACCTTGCACATATCATTTGCCCCTTGGACAGCAGGGGTTTTTGTTTTTGTTTTTCCTTAAAGCGAGGGCTTTTCACTAGATACATGGGAATATTCTAGTTCATATATCCTCCCGTTCTTTGTTTCCTAACAGCCTCTGTGTAATTGGATGAGCAGAGAACCTAAAGAAAATCGTGTAACTAGGGAAGCCCACGTGACAGACCCGAAATCTACTCTTCAGCCTATTTAAAGCTCAATTAAAAAAGGAAAAGAAAAAGGAGAACTGTTTACTGATTTTTTTTTGCCCTGCAACATACGTATGCATTACAACTCCGCCCTGTTTAAGTAGAAACTGTTTAAGCTTCCTGCGAGTTTGCTGTATATGCTTGAGTTGCACAGCTCAGCTGGTCAGAAGAGCTAAGACATCCGTCCCCACCAGAAACTTCCCGGTAAGTCACCTCTCAGTCACTTTGCCTATGAGTTAGCTCAGCTTCTGTGATGAGTACAAGCCTTTACAGGAAACCCATGGGAGACATTAGACAAGCACCAGGTGCTCAAAGGACTATCTTAAACTATCATCTCGATGATCAGGAAAGGCTTAGAATTTAGAATGAGTTTCAGACGGTGATAACATCGAAGATACACAACACGATTATGAATGAAAAATTCTAAAGGAAACAGTATTATTTTTTTTTTTTTGAAAGCCCGACCTTTCAAAAGAAAGCTTTGTCAGAGAGGGGATTCTTGGCAGAATCTGGGTAGAATTTATCTTCTGATCAGGACAAAACCTCCCGGCAGGATGCCCTCAGAACATGTGCCCCACCAGAAGTTGCATCTCAGTCTGGTTCTTTTGGTGTGTTTCCCCCCCACGCCCCAGAAAAGACGGAGGCTGAAAATTGCCCAAATTAATATCATCACAAATATCAAAGTCTCCCTTTAACACATGAGTCTCACAGCACATGTCCGTGTGTGCTCCTTTTTCTGGCTCAGAACTTCAAGGGGAGATGGTCTTCCCCAGCTGCCCAGGATTAGAGAGAATTCTCAGGCCAGGAGTGGAACTTGGGTAGCTGGGGCAAGCTGGAGGGTTGCGAAGGAACTGAGCAAACCCAGGAAGGATGGTGGCAGATGGAACATTGTCCGCTTGGCCATTCCTTGTGGATGTGGAGATCTCTTACTCATCGCAACTCAGGAACTATAAACACAAACTTCAGAGGAAAGGGGACAATGGTCTGGATGTTACAATTGGCCGTTGGCCTTAGGACCCTCTCGGGGACCCGGCATCTGCAAGCCCATTTTGTTCTGACCATAGAGAGAGAGGGGCACAAGGCTGATGGCCCTGCCCATTGGTTCTCTCACCAAGGAGTGAGAGACAGGATGACATGGTGGATGAGTGTAGGTTGCCTGTGTTCAGAATCAGTTGCTCCCTAGCTGTGTGTCTTTGGGTAAGTCATGCATCCTCTCTGGACTTTGAGATTCTTATCTGCAACATGGGAGCAGTAATGTGACCTGTCTCATTGGGTCACCTTGAGGATTAGTTGCCTACGTGAAGCTTAGTGGTTGGCATGCATGGTACCCTGGGAAACTTAATTATCAGAGCACGCCCGAGGTGATGCTCACGGAAGCCCACTCCAGGGAATGGCAGCTTCAGCATAGATTGCAAGGCAGTGTTGGACTGATGGTGCCTGACTCCGTTTCTTGAAACCGTTATTCAAGTTTCACCCAAACCACATGGCTGTGGAACCATCAGATTTTATTTGGCAAGATGGTCCTTTCCTGAGTTTCCCCAACAGAGCGAGTAAGCAAGGAAGCTAGCAGCAAGCCTTCCCTTTATTTTAAGAGTTCATTCTGTGTCAAAAAAAAAAAAAGGAGCTCAATTAAATGTAGAAATCTATGTATCAATTTTATGGACCCATTCGTGTGTAAAAACATTTGCAGTCATGGTGGGCCCCTCGGTACCTTCTGGGGCTTTATCAGAGATCACTGCTTCTGTATTCACAGGGCTGAGCACGATGGATCAAGTGTCAGCCACACCCGATTACATCGACTACAGCATGTCAGAGCCCTGCCAGAAAACCAACGTGAGGCAGGTGGCCGCCGGGCTGCTGCCTCCGCTCTACTCGCTGGTGTTCATCTTCGGGTTTGTGGGCAACCTGCTGGTCGTCCTCATCCTGATCAACTATAAAAAGCTGAAGAGCATGACTGACATCTACCTGCTCAACCTGGCCATCTCCGACCTGCTCTTCCTTCTCACCATCCCCTTCTGGGCTCACTACGCAGCTGGCCAGTGGGTCTTCGGGAACACCATGTGCCAGCTTCTGACGGGCCTCTATTTTATCGGATTCTTCTCTGGAATCTTCTTCATCATCCTCTTGACCATTGATAGGTACCTGGCGATCGTCCATGCTGTGTTTGCTATAAAAGCCAGGACGGTCATGTTTGGGATGGTGACAAGTGGGGTCACCTGGGTGGTGGCCGTGCTCGCCTCTCTCCCAGGAATCATCTTCACCAAATCCCAAAAAGAGGGTTCTCGTTGCACATGCAGCCCTCACTACCCCACCAGTCAGTATCATTTCTGGAAGAATTTCCAGACCTTGAAGATGGTCCTCTTGGGCCTGGTCCTGCCCCTGCTGGTCATGGTCGTCTGCTACTCGGGAATCCTGAAGACCCTGCTTCGGTGTCGCAACGAGAAGAAGAGGCACAAGGCCGTGAGGCTCATCTTCGTGATCATGATCGTCTACTTCCTTTTCTGGGCTCCCTATAACCTCGTCCTGCTCCTGAACACCTTCCAGGAGTTCTTCGGCCTGAACAACTGCAGTAGCTCCAATCGGCTGGACCAAGCCATGCAGGTGACGGAGACCCTGGGCATGACGCACTGCTGCATCAACCCCATCATCTACGCCTTCGTCGGGGAGAAGTTCAGAAATTACCTGTCGGCCTTCTTCCAAAAGCACATCACCCGCCGCCTCTGCAAACACTGCCCGATCTTCCAGCGAGAGGCCCCCGAGCGCGGGGGATCCGTCTACACGCGCTCCACGGGGGAGCAGGACATCTCTGTTGGCTTGTGACCTGCACTCGGTTTTTAGCCCCAGGCTGGGGCTGGGGGCAGTTATTTCAGAAAGGAAGTGGCTGTCATCGAAGGCCAAACATCCACCCATCTATTTGGCATCTGCCCTTCCATTCTAGAACCAAAACAAGTGGATGAAATAGCCACCTTGTCATCTGCCCTCCACGGACCTCAGCAATCGACGAATGCTCCCTTCCCTGCAAAAGTTCATTATAAAAAATGTCCCCTGAGCATTGCTGATGCTTGAGTTTGGTTACCTGACCAGGAACAACAAAACGAATCAAGACATGGTTTCTTGCCTGCACAAGGCAACGTACGGGTTATAAATGTGTGAAGAACAGTCCTTGTCTCGCCGTGGGGAGGAGAGACGTGGACGTGGTCAGTTATGAAAGGCCGTCTCCTCATGTGACCTCCCCTCCAAGGTGGGCAGTAAGTTCCCCGGGCACTCGGGACCAGGTGAGAGCCTGTGGCCTGGTGGAGCTGAGAGGAGGGGAGGGGGACCCACTGCTGTTGGAAGAGAGGGAAGCTGCGCGACTGGTTGGGAGGAAGGTGTGGGCTGGAGTGTGAGGAACCTGACAGCAGAGCAGGGGCCTTGGCCAGTGTTGCAGAGGTTCATGACGTGCCCTGAGGAGGACCTGGGAAGGTGAGCATTTAGGGCAGGGAGACCAGCAACACGCAGGTCAGGGTGAGGAGGCCTCCACTTAGGTCACGGCACAGGAAGGGATGGGGTGGCGGGGAGTATATGCACAGCATTTAGGGTAAGAGTCAGCAGAGCTGGGCAGACTGGGGTGGGGGTTAAGGGGCACAGAGAGACCCTAGGTTTCAACACGCAGACTGGAGATGCCCTAAAAGAGACTTCTAGGGAGGTTTAGGTGAAAAGCAGGAAGGGGAGGTGGGAGAGGAGGGGTGGGTGTTGTGAGCTTGTACGCAGCCTGGTGAGGACAGACTCTGGCTGTCTCTCATTGATGCAGCAGCTCTCAGAGCATCCTTCCTGCCCCAGCTCAGTCACCAGGCATCTCCTGGAGGCTTTGAAGCAACAGGTGTGTGAATGCATGTGCCTGAGGCCCAGGAACACTGCCAGCTCAGATAGGCGACCTACATAGTTCATGAAAACCCAGAGCTTTATTGAGCCAAGAGGTGAGGGAAGCCCAAATGACTAAGAGTCTGCCTGCCACACCCCGCCTCCCCCCTCTTCCCTCCCCCTTCCTCCCCACTGTCTAAGCATCATCTTGCAGATTTAACCCTATCAATAGGCAGAGAGGAGAAGATACACACTCATTTGGAAACAGGCTGCCCCCAGCTCTATAAGCCACAAAAAGTACAATTGACCAATCTCTGTGTTTCGGGCTGAGTGTGGGGCCTTACTCTTCAATGATGCCTCCTCCAAACAAATCCTACCCAAACACTAAGGAAGTTACCCATTTGGAAGGGAGAACTATGGTTTGTTTTTTTTTCCTCTCTGCAGTTGCTACTTTTCTTACTTAGCATATGCTGGAGAATGTTTTGAATTGAGGTAGCTAGGACCATGGTAGTAAACATTAGGTGAGGAAACATACAGGAGTGAGAATCACCGGGAGATAAAGGTGTCAGAAGAATATGAGGTGTTAATGGTTTTTCTCAAACTCCGAAACCTGAACCTTGTGGGTTGTGGTTGTTGACAGGAAGTGACTGAAGTACCTGATCTTTCCCTCTTAAGGCAGTTAAGGGGGCATAAGTAGCATATGATCCCAGCCTCTGGCTTGATTCGGAAATTCTGACATCTTTGTATCTATCTATATCTATCTATAGATAGATATAGATAGATAGATAGATATAAATATAGATATATAGATATAGATATATGGTCTTCGTATGTATATAGAAAGTTACCAATTGCTTGGAAGAAAATATGTGTCTAATAAAACCATCCTCTAAAATAATAAATTATATTCTTGTTCTTTCAGTGAAGGGTTCATTTAGAGACTAGCACTTAAACTGTGATAGCATTTTGTAAGTAACTGGGAGAATCTCACACATGTATTGAGAACTGTGTTTTTTAAAAATTGTTTGAATAGTTTAAAAAGTTGACCTGGTGCCTGGATCAAATTTCCAGAATAATTTGTATTTAAAGATGCTGCCTCCAGGGTGGAGTTTCTGAGCAACAGACCTTGGAAATCATTCAATTTCCAATTTAATTCTATGGCTCAAATAAAAGAGTTGACACGTTGCTGTTGTTGTTTTAAAAAAGTACCCCATGTGTGTTGAAGCACTCGGCAGCTGTGTGTGTTCGCCAGTGAGGGCGATAGATAACGCCATGGCCTCCTGGGCCTACAGTCCTGAGGTGAAGGAATGGGATGCGGGAGGAGGAGGTTGGTTGCTATAAAGGTTGCTTTTTGTTCGTTTACAATCTCTCTCAAACACCTGGCTGCGGTGACGACAAGGATGCCCTTGTGGATTTCTGTGCATGCGTCAGAGCACAGGTGCGCCAGGTAGAGGTGACGTCTCCGCACATTCATGGTTGGGAACATGCTGGTGTCCAGGTTTGCAGCCTGCTGTGCTGTCACCTTCCAGCAGGTGGCAGCAGAGCCAGCAGCCATCCTACTTGGACGTGGGTGAAACGCACAGAAGACAAGGACAGCTGGAGCTGGCTCTTAAGACAACTTCTCCCAAACAGCATTGAAGGACCGCCTTCCATCTCCTAGGCCTAGAGGAGGCATGAGCACAGGAAGGCCGACAGGGGGCTGAAGTTAGCGTAGAGGGACGGGGTCAGGGACAAGGGAGACCTGTCCCAGACAATGAAGGCAGCTGTTTGGGCAGGTTGGAAGGTGTCAACTTTTAGGGCCGATATACATCACTTTTTACCCCTTTCCATCTTAATAAGTGACTCCAGAATGAACATGAAGAAATAGCTACCTGGGGTGTCTGCAGCCTTACCAGGGCCCGCCCCCATGAGCTCCTTCTGCCCATTTCCTCACTTCTCCTTGGCCTGGACCCTCCACTGCCTACTCTTCTTGGGAGTTCTGACTCCATTCACCATCCCCTGGGGGGAAGGGACCCTGCTCCTCCATCCAGGGGCTCCTGCCAAGGAGGGCACTGCGTACATGCCATGCATAAAGTCCTTAGCAGGGAGGAATAAGGAACAATTTCATAAATTACAATTCTGTTTACATTTGTATTCCAAAGGTTCTCAACTTTAAACAGTTCTAAGTTAAAATGCATTGGCATTTCCACTGCTACGATTACATTTACAAGTCATTTATTTTCTATCGGAGGGAACAACAGACTCCCAAACATGAACATCAACTTCCAAGAGGTAACCTTTCTAATGAAGGTATTCGACTTGCCACCAGCTACCCCAGAGGCCAGAAGTGAAGATGAAAGCGGAGCATAACCTGGGCTATCTAACTGCCCTCCCTACTAGTCTAACCTGTGGGCTTACAGTGGCAATGCATGGGCTTCCCTAACCATCCTGGCCAGGAGGGACAGAAAAGGCAAAACCGAAACACATTTCCATAGCTCCTTCGCATTTGAATAAAATCCACGGCAGAAATCTTGCTTGTATTTTTCCGAAACATTGCCAAACGTTAATACGTTAAGTTATATAGGTCATAATTGTGCCAGATTTTCCTTCATCATTTCCTTCAAGCATTTTTACAACTCTTATTTACGTTTGGCTCCATATTCTTACTCTTTAATTTGATTATAATTCTGTGTCATTGCAATTCTGTCATGTTTCAGAAATTTATTTTTGTTTCTTTTTCTGAACTAGGTTTGTTAAGTATATGTGTAGAAAGAAGCTTTTTTTGAAAATAAATCTTTATTGTTCAGATTATTACAGGTGTTCCTCTTTTTTTTCCCCATAGCTCCCCTCCATCTGATTCCCCACCCCATCTCATGCCCTTACCCCTCGCCACTGTCTTCATCCATAGGTGTAAGATTTTTGTCCAATCTCTTCCCGCACCCCTCACACCCCCTTCCCCCTGAGAATTGTCACTCCACTCCCTTTCTATGTCCCTGATTCTATTATATTCACCAGTCCATTCTGTTCTTCAGATTTTTTATTCACTTTATTTTTAGATTCACTTGTTGGTAGGTATGTATTTGATGTCATTTTGTTGTTCATAATTTTTATCTTTACCTTTTTCTTCTTCTTCCTCTTTTTAAAGAATACCCTTCAGCATTTCATGTAATCCTGGTTTGGTGGTGATGAACTCCTTTAGCTTTTTCTTGTCTGTGAAGCTTTTTATCTGACCTTCAACTCTGAATGATAGCTTTGCTGGGTAGAGTAATCTTGGTTGTAGGTTCTTGCTCTTCATCACTTTGAATATTTCTTGCCACTCCTTTCCGGCCTGCATAGTTTCTGTTGAGAAATCAGCTGACAGTCGTATGGGTACTCCCTTGCAGGTAACTAACCGTTTTTCTCTTGCTGCTTTCAAGATTCTCTCTTTGTCTTTTGCCCTTGGCATTTTAATTATGATGTGTCTTGGTGTGGTCCTCTTTGGATTCCTCTTGTTTGGGGTTCTCTGCGCTTCCAGGTAGGGAAAGTTTTCTGTCATTATTTCTTCTAATAGGTTTTCAATATTTTGCTCTCTCTCTTCTTCTGGCACCCCAATAATTCAGATGTTGGTATGCTTAAGGTTGTCCCAGAGGCTCCTTACACTATCTTCATATTTTTTGATTCTTTTTTCTTTTTGTTTTTCTGGTTGGGTGTTTTTTGTTTCCTCATATTTCAGATCTTTGGTTTGATTCTTGGGGTCCTTTGATCTACAGTTGACTTTCTGTATATTCTTTATTTCAGACAGTGTATGCTTAATTTCTGACTGGTCCTTTTCCATTTTTCTGGCATTTTCATTAAGGTCCTTGAAGGTCTCACTAAGCTCCTCGGAGGTCTCATCAAGTTTCTCGGCGGTTTTTAGAAGATTCTTGAGTAACCTTATAAATATGGTTTTGAACTCTATGTCCAGTAGTTGGCTTTCCTCCATTTCTTCATTCGTGACATGTTTCTTTGTCTCCGCATTTTGCTGCTTCCCTGTGTTGATGGAGTCTGTGGTAGGTGACCAGTGGTTCAGCCTATCACCTGAGGTGGACACTCTTGGTGCACCCCTTTGTGGGCTGAGTGCAAAGTCTTGGTGTAGTTAAGCCTTGATTGCTGTTTGTACACTGGGAGGAATTGACCTCCAGGCCAATTGGCTATGAGGACCCGCTGTGTCTATAATGGAAGAACTGCTGTGCTGGAGACACAATTATGGGGCAGGACTTGCTTCAGTGAGGCTTTGGTGCTCACTGAGTCTACCTCTTGAATGTGTCACTTATGGATGTGGGTAGTTGATATCTGGTGTTGTCTCACACTGACCACTAGATACACTGGCTTCTAGATCTCCAATGGCGTGCAGGTCAGCTACTGTCTGAGGCCACCCAGCAGGAGCTACAGTGAGAACTACAGTTTTCTCCTCTTTGCTTGGGGTTTGGAGTTTTTGGAGCTGTCTGACCAGAGCTGCAGTTTGTTAGGTTAAGCTGCGATCGGGCAGACCATTTATCTGCAAAAGCCACTGGTGGAGCTTGGGTGGGTTTGTAGATTGTGCAGGGCGGGGTCTCAGGGCATCACTAGGCTAGGGCATGGCAAACAGCGATGGCTGCCGGTCAGCCGTCTCTGTGTCTCTGTGTTTCCAAGTCTCCGTGTCCCGCGCCCCAGCGCAGTAAACAATGATTGCTGTGTGCACCTCTGCAAGAAAGTCACCCTCACTTTCCGACCCGATGACAGACAGTCCAGCTTCTCCCCATAGGAGTTTGGGTCCCCAGTGTCTCCCCAGAGACTGGAGTTCGGAGTAATCAGGAGCTTGTCTCCCTTCGGGTTGAAAAAAGCAGCGCTCCCAGTCACCAACCACCAGCCCAATTCACGCGCCTCCGTACCTCAGCTTTTCAGCACTTGTGCACGTCTCAATGATCTTTTCTCTTTCCTTCTAGTTGTAGAACTTCCACTCAGCCAGCTTTCCCGTGGTTCTGGGTGATAGACGTTTTGTCTTTTAGTTGTAGTTTTGAAATTGTTGTGCAAGGCAGCAGTTTAGGTGTTTACCTATGCCGCCATTTGGTTTTTTTCAAAAGAAGTCTTTTTCACACGTGATTCAATGGAAAGGCCTTCATTAAGAACGCTGTGCTATACTGCCCCCTTGTGGACATTTTAGCAATCAACCAGGGCATCCCCTAACCACCTGGGCCAGAGAATGAAGACAGAGCCTTTTTCTCTTCAGCGGTTTAAAGCTTGTCTGCTGGCACTCTTGTTTCTGAAGAACAAGAGGAGTGTGGATGGAGGACGCAGGTTGATGCCTGCGGTGAGATAAAAGTCCCAACTACCCCTGCCAATCTCTGCAGATCGCTGAACTCATGATCTTGCAACAAGGTCCAAAAATGTCTTGTGACAAAGCTTTCTCATAGCCCATAAAATGCCACAAGACCCTCCCACATTTCTCTTGCAGGTACCAAGTGTTTGTAGGTGGGTTTCTTTTACATCCACACCCTCCTGTCTCCCTTATTGATATCACCTCAATTTGATCACTTACCGTGTCATAGAATTTGAGACCAGAAAGGTTGCGAAGATCAGCGAGCCCAACCCCCTCACTTTAGAGAGGAAGAGCCGAGCTCACCCCCAATCCCAGAGATTCTGATGTAGCAGGTCTAGGCGGGCCAGCGCAGTGGTGTGCTTTCAGTCATGGTACTTCCCCAACCCGCATTTCCATAGCTCCTTCCATGGGCAGCCAGCAGGGAGCCATTGAGTAGGGCAGGTAGGAGCAGGGGAGGTGGGTCTGGGATTCAGGGGGGCTGTGCTTAATCAAGGCTGCACATGGTAGTCAACTGGGGAGCTTTACAATTAGTGACAGCTGACTCCACCCCCAGGGATTCTGATTGGATGGGTCTACAATGCGGCCTGTGGTTTTTTGACTTTTAGAAGTTCATGGTGATTCTAAGTATGGCCAAGTTTGAAAACTCTGCCTAAAGCCTGTCCTGCTGAGCATGCTGGAGCCATGGCTGCGGTCCCAGGAAGACACCCCAGCCCCCAACCCCACGGCTGCAAGTGGAGGACACAAAGACCAGGGAGAGTCTGGATTCAGCTCCAGATTTTCATAACAGAACATTAGCACTGTCTTCAGCAAGCTGGTTTTTAAAGCATAGGAATCTAGACTTAAGTGGCAACATAAAATATCTACAGGAGGCCCTGAGTATTTCACAGTCATTGCTGGTTTGGGATTATGCTTTGACTCATCCCTTCCAAGAGAAAAGTAAATAAAAGTGGGATGTCTGGCACCCATGCTGAGCTTGCAGCTTCAAATTCCAGAGAGACTGTCTCTCATGCAGAAAGGGGGCTGCTGTGTGAGATGTTCCACAAGTGAGTACAGATTTCACTTATGTTGGTGAAAGAATTCCTTCTGCCCTCCCTCCTGGGAACCATTCCTTTAACTCTCCAGTAAAACATTGTCCCTACAGAGCTGCAAAACTCTAGAAATCTGTGTCAGCCTGGAGAAGGCAATGATAATTCTGCAGTTAACTTTTCACTTACAGTTGATATGCAATATTATATGAGTTTCAGGTATTCAACATAGAGGGTTAGACATTTAAATAACGTATAAATTGATCCTGCTTCTAAGTCTAGTACCCCTCTGAGATCACACAATTACAATATTATTGATTATATTCCCTAAATTGTATTTTATATCCCCTTGACTATTTTGTAATTGCCAATTTGTACTTCTTAATCCCTTGCCCTTTTCACCCAGCCCTCCAACCCCCCCTGAATGGATAAAGAAGATAAGAAATGGAATATTACTCAGCCATAAAAAATAATGAAGTCTTACCATTTGTGACAACATGGGTGGATGTAGAGGGCATTAAGCTAAGTCAGTGGTCGGCAAACTCATTAGTCAACAGAACCAAATATCAACAGTACAACGATTGAAATTTCTTTTGAGAGCCAAAGTTTTTAAACTTAAACTTCTTCTTACACCACTTCTTCAAAATAGACTTGCCCACGCCGTGGTATTTTGTGGAAGAGCCACACTCAAGGGGCAAAAGAGCTGCATGTGGCTCGCGAGCCGCAGTTTGCCGACCACTGAGCTAAGTGAACTAGGTTGGAAAGGGAAAGACAAATCCTATATAATAAAAGCCTAATATGCAAATTGACCAAACAGCAGAACAACCAGTGGAATGACCAGTCATTATGATGTGCCCTGACCACAAGGGAGCAGACACTCAATGCAGGAGCTGCCCCCAGCCCACAGGCCCCGGGCCAGCCAAGGCAGGTGCCAGTGGGGGGCCCCAATCACCCCACCAGTTGCCCTACAGATCGGCCCTGATCGCCAGCCAGTCCTAGGGGCCCTACCCATGCATGAATTTCGTGCACCAGGCCTCTAATACCATATAATTTCACTTACAGATGGGATCCAAAAAACAAAACAAATGAACAAACAAGATAGAAACAAACTCATAGATACAGAGAACAATCTCTGTGCTCTGTATTTTCTTTGAACTTGCAGTTAATCAGTTGCAGGAATGATTCCTTGGCAAGACCCCTCTGTGGGTGAGGACCTTCCATTGCTCCACATCACCTGGGAGGGGTCTGGGGGGGCGCACTGTCACCATTACTGTGATGAGAACATTGATCAGTGGGTTCTGGGGCTGTCGGTCAGATCAGTTACAGAGTCCCCATCAGCCTCTGATGATCATTCAAGGGCCACTGCAGTGACACAAATTAGAGAGGCCACCTGCCTACCTACCATGAAATCCAAGTAAGCCAGTCACCTTCTTGCTCCCGGAAATCATGTCCATGACCGAGTCCCACAGTGGCTTGCAGTGCCCTGGAGAGAAGACTCATGACCAACTGGAAGAGATGACCCAACACACAGCTGTCCCGGGTCATGTCTTTCCCGAGACCAGATGCTCAGCCATTCCTTCTCTCCTGTGATCAGCAGCAAGAATTCCCCAGTGCGCCTCTTCTTAGCTAGGTGGGTGCCTCTCTGCACAGCATCTAGAGCACCTCTACTAGTGCACAGAGAAGCCCCCACTGCTCCCACCCACGCAGCAAGGAGCATTTCTCCACCCCGCACTTTTAACAGCCCTTTCTTTGTCCAGTGAGTGAACAGGTTTTCCCACACAGATAGGCAGGTATTTGCTCACCAGCTGCTGTGGACTAAATGTGTGTGACCCCTAAATTCCTATGTTGAAGCCCTAACCTCCCAAGGTGATGGTATTAGGAGGGGGGTCTTTGGGAGGTGATTCGGTCCTAAGGGTGGAGCCCTCACCAGTGAGATTAGTGCCCTTATGAACGAGACACAGGGCTTGCTCTCTCTCTCTGCCCTTCACATGTGAGGACACAGAGAAGACGGCCATCTGCAAACCAGCAAGTGGGCTCTCACCAGACACCAGATCTGCTGGCACCTAGATCTTGGGACTCCCAGGCTCCAGGACTGAGAGAGACAAATGCCTTTTGTTTGCCACCCAGTCTATCGTAATTAGTGATAGCAGACCAACCTGACAAAGACACCAGGCATTTCTTTTAAAACGTGTTTGCCTACCTTTCGGAAATGGCCTTCTATTAATTACAACAACAACAACAACAATAACAACAAAATGTCGCTTTGCCTCCCACCCCCTCCTCTTCCTCCCCAATCAAACCTCCTCTCCTGTCTTTCACCGGGACAGAGTAAATAACAGAGTGCAGTGGAAAGTGTCATGAATTCAGGGGAGTTGCATTTTAAATACATCGTATTCACCCAATACCTATTGAGAAGCTACTGAGCTGGTGCTAGGGTTACCACAGGCCCCAGTTCCTGTGTTCAGGGAATGATGTAAGAGTCTAAACACAGAGCCCAGAGGTAAACAGACAACTACAACGTGCGTGGGGTGAGGCCCGCTCCCAACACCGTGGAGGGCGTTAACGCTGGGCAGTGAAGACTGGCTTCCTGGCAGGGACAAAGGCTCGGCTGGAGCCTGAGACCAAGGGGCAGCCTTCTGGCGTCTCATGTTTATATCAGGCCCCGACTCAGAAGCACAAATGAGACCATGTTATAACCAAACACACTCTTCCTCATTCGGAGCCGCATCTGCTTAGAAGCCGGTCCCATTTCATCTGTGCCCGCCTGTTCAGTGCAACCCCGGTATTGCTCAGTCTATTTCAAGATGCAGAGAATTCATTTTCTGTTGGGCACGCCCTTGCTGAAATATTTTCCCTTTTTTCCCATGCCCACAGTTGATTCTTCTGGGGTAGTGGATCTCACCCAGAGGACGATTTTCCTCTGGGAGCCACCTGGCCGCGTCTGGAGACATTTTGGTTGTCAGGACTTGGGGAAGAGGCCAGGGATGCTGCTCAATACCCTCAATGCACAGGGCACTCCCCGACAAGAAAAACGTGTTCAGTCCCACAAGTCAGCAGTGCTGTGGTTGAGAAACCCTGCCCCAGCCTCATCCAGGAGGACACAGGCCTGTGGTGGGCTGTTTGGGATCCCTGGCAAGATTGCTGCAGCTTCCTCCAGACTCATGGAACGTTCTGGATTCTTGGCATGGCCACAAAAGACACGACTGTCCCCGGGCACTCTATCATCATCCACCCGTTATCTCACTCCACCACTTTGGTCTCGACCCTCTGTCAGTCCTGTTCTTCCCATCAGATCCTTCTCCTTCCCACAAAACATCACCCCCTAAAACTTCGGATTCTGAATCTACTTTTGACCCAGCAGACCATCAACCTCCACCCCCTTACGCACCCCCTCCCTCACATGCAGTAGAGTCCCAAAACTCAGACCCTCCTAACAAGCAACCACCTTCTCCCCAGACCCTTGGGAGGCCAAATCCTGAGAACGCCAGTTCCAATACAGCCTTTTCCCACCTAACACTCGCTCTCAGGCCACCAAAGACTGCCTTCCTCAATAGCCACTTCTATTCCCAAGTTCGTTCTATCTCTGAGAGAGGGAGTGGGAACCGAGGGCATAGTCCAGGTACACATCCCATTTTCCATGTCCTACCTCACACAGACTGAGAGGTGCTTGGGTCTTTTTCCACTGACCCCACCACCTTTACTAAGGAATTTGAGTACCTGACCCAATCCTATGACTGACCTGGCACGACATCTATATCATCCTGTCCTCCTCTCCCACCCCAGAGGAGAAGGAGCACGTTTGGCTAGCAGCTCAGGACCATGCCCATGCCCTCCATAGACAGGATATGGCAGCCAAACTGGTTGGCTCTGACATAGTCCCCTGAACTGACCTGAGATGGGACTATCAGGTTAATTCTCCAGGGCACCGGCTCCATAGCCATATAATTACCTGTCTCATTGCCAAACTCAAAAAGGCTGCCCATAAGGCGGTCAACTATGACAAACTCAATGAAATCACTCAGGGCCCTGAAGAAAACCCAGCTCCCTTCCTCTCCCGCCTCACAGAGGCTTAACAGAAATTTACCACCTTGGACCCCACCTTCCCAGAGGGACCCATTCTTCTGAACATCCATGTTATAGCCCAATCAGCCCCCAACATACACTGCAAACTTCGAACAATAGACACAGGTCCACACACCCCTCAAAAAGACCTGGTTAACCTGGCCTTTAAGGTCTTTAATAATAGAGACAATAAGACCCAAATCCAAGAACAGAGGCGAGATCAGGCCAAGGTTGAGGCCCAGAAGGAGGCCTTTCAGCTCCTAGCCACCACTCTCACGAACCCCAAATGAAGTGCCGGTCCTCCAACAAGAGTAAGTCAGGGGCTAATCCTCCTCCGGGCCCGTGCTTCAAATGCAACAAGGAAGGACACTGAGCCAAGTCCTGCCCAAACCTGAGACCCCTCCTGGGCCCTGCCCAAGGTGCGGAAGGGAAGGCCACTGGAAATCAGACTGTAGTCTGGCCCCTCCAGGTCAGACCTCAGCCAGTCCAGCAAGGCTGCCCTCAGCCCAGTGTGCAGCTCCCAGACCTCCTGGGACTGGAGCTGCCCAGGCCCTGACAAGACCCCACAGACTTACATCAGCAGGACAGAGCCTCAGGGAATGATTGTGGTGGCAGGTAAGCTGATTGCCATTTTAACTGACACCAAGGCCACTTATTCTGCCCTCCCCAAATTTGCTGGGACCCTTGTCCCCACCTAAATCTCTATTAAGGGGCTTGAGGGATTAGTCTCACAGCCATTAGCTACTTCACCTCTACACAGCATCTTAGTAGACACCCCTTTATCACTCTTTTCTCATTCTACCTCTGTGTCCAACTGGGGCCACCACGCATCCCCTCATAAAGCTCAGTTGTCCCGAACCACAGTCACCTAACTTGGTTTCACTCTCACTCTGCACAGCTGAGTCATTACCTTAGCCCATAAATGCCTTATCTCTTCCATGACTGTCCCTTCAGTCATGGCTGCCTCAGGACCAACTTTTACCTCCCAAGTCACTCAACAGGTTTCCTCAGCCTTGGATATCACATAAAACTCCACCCGGCATCCTACTCAAATACTGACTATAATGAATGATTTGGTATGTGCTAGAAATTTTTTTTTCTATATTCCTTCTCAGCAGGAGTCAGAATTCTACTCAAAAAAGAGATGATCAACTAGACAGGAACCTGTACTATGGTCTCTCTTTCACCCAACATAGACGTAGCCCCCCAATAACTAGTCTTTACCTGTCTCCAGATAATCCATCTCCTCATGACTCTCAGTAGCTCAGCAGGTGTCAGGACTGGCATAAGGGGCTTAACCAGTGCTCCATCATATTTTGCAAATTCATGGGAATACTGGATAAAAAACATAAATTGGTATCTACCTTCCTTCATAGGACCATTAACATTCCTATTCCTCATCCTCATTTTTGGCCCATGTATTCTGCACCATTTTTCATCTTTCCTTCAGGACTGTCTTCAAGCCTTCACCAACCAGTCTCTCGGGGAAATCATGCTGCTGCAACCCTTCACTCCAACCAGGAGGCAACTATACAGTGTTCCAGCCAACTACAATCAAAGTCCACCCCCTTATTATCTCGACATCCCCTCTCAGCAGGAAATTACTATGAAAGAAATGATGTAGTCCCTATTCCATAAAACAAAAAGGCTGGAATGTTAGACCTGATCAAATAATCGAATCGGTATCCCCTCTCCTGGGAAACTGACATTTAGATCATTTCACAAGTGACATTCCCTTTCGCTTAAACCACATTGTATTTGCAAAGACCATTAACTTTCCCTTCAGGACTTGCCCAGGATCCGGACCCGCCCAGAGAATTCCACACCGAAAACGTTGCCCAGAGCCTGTTAAAATCTCTGATTCCCCGTCCCTGGGTGCTCAGCCCATCTGGTTTCCAGATGACCTAATAAATTTTAATTCTTTATCACTGTCGGCCTCATGCGTACCTTCTTCGGGGACCCTAACAGAAACAAGCAGGCACAGGAGGAGGCAACTTCAGGGAATGGTGAGTAGTTTCATGAGAGAGTGAGAAGGGAGTAGAAACAGATGGGACAGGAAGCTGGTGAGCAGAGGGCAACTAGGGATGGCCTTGCTCATTGTGCTAAGGAGTGTGGGCCCAAGGGGTGTGGAGAGGGGCTGGGGAGGGAAGGTGTACCTTGGCCATCTGATCGACCCCAGAATGTGGAGCATGTACGGGAGGAGGCAAGAGTGGAGGGAGGCAGAGACCCCAGGCAGAGTTTTGGCAGTGCTCTTCTGGGGACACAACGGAGGCCTCTGCCAAGGTTAAGAGCTCTGAGTGGCGAGCAGCTAACAAATTTAAAAGCTTCCAGGGGGGCCCAGCTGGCGTGGCTCAGTGATTGAGTGTCGACGTATGGACCAGGAGATCATAGTTTGATTCCTGGTCAGGCACATGCCTGGGTTGCGGACTCCATCCCCAGTGTTAATCAATGAGACTCTCTCATCATTGATATTTCTATCTCTCTCTCTCCCTCTCCTTTCCTCTTTGAAATCAATAAAAAATATAGATACTATAGTATTTTTAAAAAGAAAGAAAGCTACCAGGGGAATGACTCATCAGGACTTGGATTTAGGGAGGGAGGGAGATGAAGGCTGGGGCCCTGGATATGAGATGATGGGTTCAGTGTTCAGGACAGTTGAGTTAGAAATTCATGCAGCTGGCAGTGTCGGGAGAAGCTGGATGTGCTGGCCTTGGACCCAGCAGAGCACATGGGTGGAGAGGCACATCTGGGGGTCCCAGCAGTGGACACATGGTTCAGGACAGAACCCTAAGGAGTGCAGATAAGAAGGAACCCCCGGGGAGAAGAAGAAGGTGTTGGACAGGCAGAGCCCTGCCGAGGCGAGAGCTCAGGGAGGAAGAGGAAGTGTCAACAATGTCCCAGGCCGCCAAACAAGATAAGAGCGGAAAAAACATCCTCGGGGCCTGTGATGCAATCCGAAAAGCAAAACAACCTCCCAGTGCCTGCCTGGTCTCCTCCTGCACTGACTCACAGCAAAGGGACAGTGTAGAACTGCCTGGGAAGGCACATGGGCATTTCTTTAAATTGTTGTCAGCTGAGTCTGAGGCGACTGGCAGAGCCGCATCTCGGTTATGCCCTCCCCAAGAAGGTGGGGGGCGTTATTAGTACTGACTTTTTACCTTCGTCCAGGTGCTGGCTTTGATATGTAAATCCAGGCAAGCACCAGGAATACTAGGGCCTACTCAAGAATGCAAATAAGCTCCTTTGATCCTAAGTTTTGGTGATACTTCCTGGTATTTGGGGGTATAAAATAAATGTGCTGCGTGGGCTCTGGCGTCACTGCCTCTCCATCAGAGAGGATGGCGTCCCACCTGGCTCCCAGCTTTGTTTCTATCTTTCTATCTGGTCTCTTTCTTTCTTTTATTTCTTAATCCCCAGCTCCTCCACTCAGGAACCGGACCTGTTCCTTTTCCGTGCTGGACGCGGAAAAGAGAGAACACCTCTACAGGACAGACAACCGTATTTCCCCATTGCCCCTAAAAAAGCACAAATTTGTCCCAAAGTTCTGAGCTCTCTGGAGGGGAAAGGACCTGCCTTTGTGTTTCAAAGGCCCTGGTTGCTGAGAGAAGGAGGGACCCTTTCCAAGGACTCTTTCCAGAGGATATGGCTGCATCTTTTGAGATGGGAAAGAGGTGGGTACCTCAGACTCTGGTGCACAGATAGCAGCCAGCTCAAACCACATCCTTGGAGTCTATAGGAAAGGCTCCGGGGAGCCTCAGGGACCCTCTTTGGGGGAGCACTGGGCAGGGAGGGAGCACAGCTTTCAGTCTCCTGGGCCTTGACCCCAGGAGGGCCCACAGTACCCACCCAGGCTGAGGACCAGGGCCCAGCCCCGTCTTGCACAGTTAAAATCTGTCATGATTTAATTTTGTTAAAGGAAATATTTTTTAAGTGAGGATGCTACTTGGTTGATTACCTTTTACCTCTGTTTATAAGAAAAGATTTCTTATCTCTTCAAAATATGGTTCATATTGAACCAGAGACTGTTCAATCTTCCCAAGCCTCCAAAGCAAGCATGTCAAACTCGTGGCCCGCGGGCTGCATGCAGCCCACATTGAATATTTTTGTGGCCCAGCCAATATAACAGTATGTAAAAAATGTTTTAATAAAACATTTCGTAACTTAATTTTTACAATATCCTGTTATACATAATCCTATCTAATAAAACAGTAATATGCAAATTAACCATCACTCCGTTACACCAACAAGCCATGCCCACCAGCCAATCAGAAGCGAGTATGCAAATTAACCCAACCAAGATGGCTGCGGCCACCGAGAGAGCAGGACGGAGGCTTGGGTTTCCCTGGTGATGGAGGAAGCAAAGCTTTCCGCACACCCTGGCCTGCCCAGGCCTCCACTCCAGGCTACAAAGTTTCAATTATAGAAGATAAATAAATATCAACAAAAATGGCGGCAGCCACGGAGCTGGAGAGAGCAGGAGGCTACGGTTGCTCCCAGCAATGGAGGAAGCCAAGCTTCTGCAGCCCTGGACTGCCTTGGCCTCCACTTAAGGCTACAAAGTTTCAATTATAGAAGATCAATAAATCCCAACAGAAATGGCTGCCGCCATGGAGCGAGCAGAAGGCTTGGCTCTGCTCCAGGCTACAAAGTTTCAATTGTAGAAGATAAATAAATCCCAGATACCAGGGCCTCTGCTTGGGTCGCTGGGGGGCATGGCCAGCCTGCAAACTACCACAGGCCCCTCACCCAGGCTGCCCCACGCCCCAAGGGAACCCCCACCCTGATCCGGGACACCCTTCAGGGCAAACCAGCTGGCCCCCACCCATGCACCAGGTCTCTATCCTATCTAATAAAAGAGTAATATGCAGATTGACCATCACTCCAACACACAAGATGTCTGCCCCCATGTGATCAAAGATCCTGCCCCCATGTGGACACAAGATGGCCACCATAAGATGGCCAGCAGGGGAAGGCAGTTGGGAGGGACCAGGCCTGCAAGGGAGGGCAGTTGTGAGTGATCAGGCCAGCAGGGGAGGGCAGTTGGGAGGGACCAGGCCTGCAAGGGAGGGCAGTTGGGGGTGATCAAGCCTGCAGGGGAGGGCAGTTAGGGGTGACCTGGCTGGCAGAGGAGGGAAGTTGGGGGTGACCCATTCCTGCAGGGGAGAGCAGTTGGGGGGACCGGGCCTGCAGGGGAGGGCAGTTAGGGGCGACCAGGCCTGTGGGGGAGGGCAGTTAGGGGTGACCAGGCCTGCAGGGGAGCGCAGTTAGGAGCAAACAGGCTGGCAGGGGAGCAGTTAGGCATCAATCAGGCTGGCATGGGAGTGGTTAGGGGGTGATCAGGCTGGCAGGCAGAAGCGGTTAGGGGCAATCAAGAAGGCAGGCAGGCGAGCAGTTGGGAGCCAGCAGTCCTGGATTGTGAGAGGGATGTCTGACTGCCTGTTTAGGCCCGATCCAGATAGGATCGGGCCTAAATAGGCAGTGGGACATACCTCGAGGGGTCCCAGATTGGAGAGGGTGCAGGCTGGGCTTAAGGACACCCCCCCCATGCATGAATTTCGTGCACCTGGCCTCTAGTTATTAATAACAAACTGCAACGTTCTCTAATGACTGATTACTATAATCGTGTTGCACTCATTTCCCTTCCGCGCCTTCTGTGCAGGTGCACCATTTCTCTCCACTAATACTAGCAGCGAATATTTTAGCAGCCGATGGCCACGTCATTAGTCTTGGACTGACTTGTTTGGTGTGCGCAACAGGAAATATTTCACTTTTGGAGAACAAGAAAAATAGGTTTATTTGTGTTACGCTTATTAATTTGTGCAGTTATTCAGTGTCTGGTAAGTTAATGTTCAAGAAAAAAAAATATTGCCGAAACCAGTTTGGCTCAGTGGATAGAGCGTCGGCCTGCGGACTGAAGGGTCCCGGGTTCGATTCCAGTCAAGGGCATGTACCTTGGTTGCGGGCACATCCCCAGTGGAAGGTGTGCAGGAGGCAGCTGATCGATGTTTCTCTCTCATCGATGTTTCTAGCTCTCTATCCCTCTCCCTTCCTCTCTGTAAAATATCAATAAAATATATTTTAAAAAAATATATTAATTTTTATTAAAATGTTCTATTATTTTATGTTAACGATTACTAATTTACTTCAGCCCTTTGCATTCAGTATATCTCTATAGAAATAAACCTACGTTTCTATGAAAATGGAAGCTTTTTTTTTTTTGTGGCCCACATGAACTTAAACCTTGTTTATTTGGCCCGTGTTAGTCGTTGAGTTTGACATGCTTGCTCCAAAGGCTAGAGTGTGGCCAATGAAATAAGGCAGGAGAAAGAGGAAAAAGGAAAACTGGAGGGTGGCGTGGGGGCGGGGACATTTCAGTTCTCCTCCCACTCTGCGAGCCCTGATGACCACAGTGAGTCATCAAGAGGCATAAGTGGAGCCCTAACCGGTTTGACTCATCAGATAGAGTGCGTTGGCCTGTGGACTGAAAGGTCCCAGGTTCGATTCCGGTCAAGAGCATGTACCTTGGTTGCGGGCACATCCCCAGTAGGAGGTGTGCAGGAGGCAGCTGATCAATGTTTCTAACTCTCTATCCCTCTCTCTTCCTCTCTGAAAAAATCAATAAAATATATTTTTTTAAAAAGGAGGGATAAGTGGCCAACGGGCACGTGACTCCTCCTACACGACCACAGCATGGTCTTATGACATGGTAGTTTTGTACTCTTCAGTTTCTGTTTCATATCTTAGGGTAAATAAAATGTGCAGGAAACCCAGAACCCTCAGCATGTGCAGTAGGCACTGTGGGTTCTGCCCTGATGCCCTCTTCAGGGTCAATGCACCCACTCTCCCAGCTGCTGGGACTGGGGCAGCTGCATGCCTCACTGGGAACCACCCTCAGCTGCTGGGACCTGCCTGCCAGGCTATGCCCCCTCCCAGGGGAGGGCTGAGGCCTGGCCCCCTTCCCTCAGTGTGGGACAGCACTGCAGGGCCAGCCCAGCGCCAGAGCTCCTCACGGGATCAGCTGAGGCCTCAGCTGGAACTCCCTTGCGGTCAGCTTCTCCCTCTTCTGGGTCCCGCCTCAGTTGGGTCCCTTCCAGGTTGTCTCCTGGGAGCCCTTTAGATCAACAAGACCTCTGCCTGCAACGCCCTCGCTGAGAGCTCTGCATTCCCGGGAGTGCGATCTCAAATAGTCAAGTGCTTGGCTCCAACTTTCTCTTCCACCAATACTCAGTCACAGGCACCAATGACTAATAAAATATCTCCATCCTGGTCGTGTTCCTTTCACTTCCCTTGTCCCATCTCTGAGATACAAGTAAATGGTCCCTCAAGGATCTGAAAAAAGAAGACATTGGGAGGAAAAGGGAGGAGAAGAGGCCTATGCACTCCTCGCCTGGCTAACTCCCACTCAGGCTTTCAGCTTAGATGACAGCTATCCTGGGACACCTCCCCTGGGCCCTCTGGGCTGGGCAGGTGCCCCTGCTGACTGCCCCATAGCTCCGATGTGCTTCCCAGCCTATCATGTGACTCCCTGGGTTATAATCAGTTATGTACTTGACCATATCCCTTTAGATGGTCATGTCAATGCCATGAGGGCAGGGAATGGGTCTACTTTGCTCATCATTTTCTCCCAGGGCAAAGCTCCTGGCACTCGGGAGATGTGTCCTACAATCTTACTAGGAAACAAGTGGCACACTCCAGTAGGGCAACTGAGAGGAGTCTGGTGAAAGGGCTCTTTACAGAGATTGAGACAGAGGATGGGGAACTCAGCACACAGTGCAGGACTCAGTGCTGGTGAGAGTGGGCCGCCTTTCCCACCACAGGCCAAGAGGAGGGTGCTGTCTGGCAAGAGCTGCCCCACCAAGAAGGAGACCCAACCAGGAACGAGCCTCCAATCTCCTACCTGAAACTCCCCATTGGCCAAACCCAGCGGAAAATCATAGGCTACGGGGGGTCTGCTATTAATAAGATCAGTCTCTCTGGACATAAAGCAGGGTAGAGGAGAGTGGACAGAGAGGGGGGAAAGGAAGATTTGCAGGACAGTAGGCACGAAATACCTGTGAAATGAATAAACGAGTGACACTTTTCAACAAACGCTCATTGAAACACTACTCAGTGGATATTTATCCTGTTGATCACCACTGGTGTAGACAAATCAAAGGCCACATGCATTAAGAGGCCACTAACTGTGACTCCAACATGGGGCAGACAGCAAAGCCCGGGGCTACATGAGATGGGGAGCTGGAACTGAGATGTCCTGGCATAAAACTAGGAAAAGGTGGACTAGAAGAAATGCACCCACAGGCAGAAGACAATGAGACAGCGGACCAGTCCTTGCCTAGGCTCTAAGCCAGGGGTGGGCAAACTTTTTGACTCGAGGGCCACAATGGGTTCTTAAACTGGACTGGAGGGCCGGAACAAAAGCATGGATGGAGTGTTTGTGTGAACTAATATAAATTCAAAGTAAAGGAGCGGAGGGGAGAGCAAGAGAACCCTCCGCTCTTTCGGCTCCGCGGGCCGGATAGAACAGCCGAACGGGCCGGATCCGGCCCACGGGCCGTAGTTTGCCCACGGCTGCTCTGAGCAGTAGAGGGAAGACTCTCCTCTGGGAATCCAAAATCTGTGCTTCATGCAAATATGAGGTTCCATTCTACAGCACCCTCAACACAGGAGTCCACAACAGCAGACCAAGAAAACTCATCTCAGGCCATTGATGCCCCTAGTACTTCCGGGCTGAAACAAATGCAAAACTCCCCCCAGAAGGGAGTGCTCCCCCTTCAGGCCACACAAAGCTGATGCAGAGAAAATAATCCCCAATAAATCTGAACTCACATGGAGACTGCAAATATCCAAGGAAATGGATCACTGTGAGAGACAGTTGGTAGGCTTCACAAACCACAATTAAACCCTGACTGGTTTGATTAAATCGTGATTTGATGAAAAATTTTATAAGGAATCAAGATCCTTAAAAAAGGGAGCAAAATATTATTAGCAGAACCCACTCATTGTAGACAAGGGTCTATTCCATTCTTGTTGGTTTGTCGGATTGCTCTAAGTCAGCACCTTGCCTTAGAATATGAAAAGTCCTAGAAACCCTTCTGGATATGGGAGTTTTTACTCAGTACGTGTTTTTCCTTTTTTTCCCTAGAAAAGTCTCTGGAAGCTAGTTGAGACAGGAGACCGTAAGTTAGTGATGGATCTTGTCTTTGTGGCTCAATGGTGTTAACTAACTAGTCTTAGAAACACTTACTCAAAGAAAGAATGGAGGGGAGAAGTGTGTTGGTGGGTTGGTTTTACTGGGGCTTCCAGAGAGGTTAGGGAACGGACCAGTGGATAAGCAGAATGCTAGAAATCAAGCCAAAATAAAACAATACTGAAAGCAAAGGGCATGCTAATTCCAGGAAGTCGGGGTGATCCTGAATGTACACAACAGTGGTTTTTCTTGGGAAACTTCCAATTTCACGTAATCCCGTGACACATTCGAGGTGCCTGCCTGCAATTTCCCTCCACTTAACCACATCACGTGCAGGGTGTGTATTCACGGGGTTTTTCAAGTCTCAACATTGGACTTGACCCTCATCCCCTGGCCTGCGATCAACCAGTGGGCATCCGGCAATAGAGTATCAAGAGCTGCCATCACCTACTCACTCCAGGTTCTGGGGAGGTGGGGGGCTGGTGTGCCTCCAAATAGCCTGGCCACAGGAGGTAGAGCCCCTGAAGGAAGAGTGACTTCTGCTGGTCCCAGGGCCACAGCCGCCACCACTGGACAGAGCTTCCCAGGGCACAGTGACCCTCACTCACAGGAGCCCGGGGGGGGGGGGTGGCGGGGGGAGGGAGGAGGCAGCAGGAGGACTGGCTGGGAAACAGTCACAGCCCCGGTTCCCACCAGCACCAGCCCTTGCTTAGGGAGGAGCACGCTGCGTCGCCCTTTGAGTTAAATTTAATGCTCGATCACATGTTCGTCTGGGTCCTTCTTGTGTTTGTTTTCCCTTTCCTTTAATGCTTTCCTTATTTCTATTTTAACAGGTCCGCGTTCTGGGTGGAACGCTACCCCGAACACCTCTGTGGCATTAACAGGATGCTGTCTGACCAGCAACATAAACGCTAAACCAGCCCGCAAGAAGGGTCCCGGCGGAGGCCGATCACAGGCGCAAAGACTGGATCTGGGAGTTCAGACAGACTGCTCAGCTCTTTCAAGTTCCTCTTCCCAGTTCAGTTTTCTTCCCAACCCTCCCCGTCATCCCTCCACCCCAACCGCCCACCCCCTTCGCCCACCACTCCACATGTGGACTCTTGTCTCAGCTTCCTCTCTCCGGCCTCAAACCTCGCCTCGCCCCTGCCTTATCTGGGGTTGAACTTGTCACCCTCACATTCTCTGCCTCCCTGTCCTCACCGTGGAATGTCCCTGCGCCGGGTTCTCCCTCGAGGCGCAGGGTCAGCTCCTAACAGCTCGCCTAACGCCTCGGTTCCCGTGGAGTGGGGCTGTCGGTGCTCACGGCAGCCCACGCTCCCTGCACTGACACCCCACGTCTGCACCCCCTTCCCAAGGGATATCTCTGTGGCTGCCACTGCCGGGGAAATCCTCTCTTGAGACCCCATCCCTCAGTCAAAAGTGACCAGAAACACCCAGCACAGTCCCTGGGGTTCTCACTACAAGTTCTGGAAGCCCCGGATGGATGCCGGGTGTGGGCTCTGCAGATGCTAAGGAGCCGCTGCAGGTGGGCGTCCGGCCCCTGGGTCTGCAGGTGCCACTGTGACACTTGGCTGCAGCTGGTCCCTGCTCAGTGACACATGTCAGATGGGCCTTCCTAGCCCTCCCTCCGTATCGCCCAAGAGCAGCCGAACCCAGTTCCCTTATCTGGGGCAGCCAGGAGGCCCGGGCAATCAGAGGCGGGTCCAGGGGGAGGTGGAGGACTCGACAACTTCCTGGTTTCCCTCGGAGGCTGAGACACAGCCTGGGGGTCTGGGGGAGCTTTCACGGGGCTTTACTTCAGTTCATTCCGGAGCCCCGGGACTGGAGGCAGAGCTATCAGGGACACGCGGTGGCTTCTCTCACCCCGAGGGGTCAGGACCGCCTGCTGGGCTGGAAGGAAGCCGGTGTCTCCAGTCCCAGGCCCGGCCCAGCGGCTCGGCCAAGGGTAAGTCATCTGTGTATTTCCCCAGCCAGGCCATGTGGGGCGCAGGATGCTTTCGCTTTTGCAGACATTTGCTCCTGTCCTTCGAGAGAAGAGCTCGGAGCTCCCAGCCTGTCACAGGCAGCTGCCTGGGGGTGAGCCAACTTCTCAGACAGGGAGAAATGATGACCCACGCCGAACCTGGGACACTGGTTCTGGGATCCCCCACGCGGGCGCTCCTCTCTCTCTCCTACATATCGCCTGCACACGGGCTCCTGTTTCTGCCCAGAGAATGAATGAGGTTCTTAGAAGACGTGTCCCGCTTACCTGCGTTTGCCAGGGGTGTCCGCGTCGAGTGCAGCAGCCCACGCGGGCAGGAGGGACGGGGTGGAGAAATGTCTGTTTTCACTCTCCTGAGCGGCAGACGTCCTCTGGCTCAAAGCGTGCTGCGTGGGCACTCACCTGTTCGCTGTTCCTCAGGGCCGTGCAGCTGTCTGCAATAACATCATCTCTCCTTTCTCTGTGCAGGGCAGCCGGGCGATGGCTAATTACACCGACGATGATGATTATGACGTCCTCATCTACGACCCTCTGCCTGACAATGAGACTCTCGGAAAGGACGGCACTGAGCAATGCCTCGCGTACGACCCCGCCGTCCTCTCGGGCCAGCTGCTGCCTCAGCTCTACACCGCCGTGTCCCTGCTGGGCCTCCTGGACAACATCTTGATGGTGTTCATCCTGGTCAAATGCCACAGACTCCGACACGTGGAACACATCTACTTCCTGAACTTGGCCGTGTCTAATCTGTGTTTCTTGCTCACCTTGCCGATCCAGGCTCACGCTGCCTCCCACGGTGGGACGCTGGGCCATGCCATGTGCACAGTTCTCGTGACACTGTCCTCCGTGGGCCTGCACAGTGAGGCGTTGTTCAATGCCCTCCTGACCCTGCATAGCTACCTGGTGTGTTTCCACGTGAGACGCTTGTCCCCAGTGGCCAGGAGGGGGGCCTGTGGCGTTCTCGCCAGTGGCCTGGCCTGGCTGGCGGCCACTCTGTTGGCGCTGCCCGAGGTCCTGTTGTGCACGGCTCAGGGGGACAGCCGGGGGTCCAGGTGCCCCTGCAGCAGGTCTCACTTCCTGCCGGGCCAGGGGACGGCCTGGGAGCCCTTTCTGACCTTGAAGGTGAACATGGCGGGCCTTCTGGTCCCACTGCTGGTTTTTATCGTTTGCCTTGTGCGACTGGGAAAAACATTAAGGAAGTCTGACCTTTTCCAGCTGGTTTTCGCCGTCATGGTTGTTTTCCTCCTGATGTGGGGACCCTACAATGTGGCGCTGTTCCTGTCTACGTTCAAGGACTCCTTCTCCCTGCGGGACTGCAAAAGCCGCTACCAACTGGACAGGAGCATCCAGGTGACGGGCATCATCGCCAGCACCCACTGCTGCGTGAACCCGCTCCTCTACGTGCTCCTCGACAAGGCGTTTCAGAGGCGCCTCTGCCCTTGCTGTTGTCCACTTCCGCCCACCGAGGACCCTGCACAAGATACGCCATGGGAAGAGTGTGACTACTCCACTCAACTGTAAACCGGCTTCCATCAAGCTGGACAAATAAACATCGCTTTTGTTTCCTGGATGCCTGGTTTTGTATATGTTTTGGCTATGGATGAACTGTGCGCTCCCCACCTCCCCACCCCAATTTATATGTTGAAGCCCTAACCCTGTTATCTGGGCATAGGAGCACTGGGAGATCACTAGGGTTAGATGAGGTTATGAGGGTGGGGCCCTCGAGATGGGATTAGTGCCCTCAGAAGAAGAGACACCAGAGAGTTTCCTCATTGTTTTACGCGTATATCTATGAAATCCATACAGGGAGCAAGGGGGGAAGTGAGCACTGGCTTTGCCTCAGGTGCTGGGCTAGGCTCTTTATAAACATTTTCACACCTCACTTCTCAGCCATGGTGTGGGTGAAATTAGTCTCATTTCTCTGAGGAGGAAATGGAGGCTCAGAAATACCTCTCAGATCACACACAGCTACAGAGTGGCAGGGCTGGGACACAAACCTCGGTGTCGTTTGCTCCAGAGCCCGTGCTGTGTCCAGCGTGCCACACTTCCAAATACCGGGCAGGAAAACACATGAAGTGAATATGTACTTTTAAAACCAACTGGACTGCATTTCAAATGAGAAGAAACCCATTTCTATAGAAGCCATGTTTTTAACACAGGTTTTCTTGCAGATCTTGAAAGAATGGCTCGCTGGAGGCTCTGGATAGAGGTGAAGGGACATGTTCTGTGGGAATTCCCTAGGTTTCTCGGCTGCTCCCCCACCAGGCCCCAGCCATCGCCAACCTGTGAGCCTCCCCCATGTTCCCACTGCTTCTTTCTACTTTCACAATAGTAAGTGTACGATTAGGTTTAGAAATATTTAACACGGTGTGTGTTTTGTCCTTTTCAGTGAAACATATACCTCAGGCCTCAGCAGCCTGTGACTAAAACATCAGAAGTGTTTGCCTGGGGAAATCCAGAGCCTGTGTTTCCATTCCATGGCCCAAGTAGAGATGACAGAGGAAAGGGAGATGCCCATGGACCACAACCTTTCACCTCCATCACTGAGGAGGGAGGACGAGGAGGTGACACTTGGGGAGACCCCAGAGGAACACCGTTGATAGCAAGCACTGGCTCTTCCATATCTTAGTGGGGGGCTATGGATGAACTTTGCCCCCCCCCATTTATATGTTAAAGCCCTAACCCCCAATGTGATGTTATTTGGGAGTAGGGACTTTAAGAGGTCATTAGGGTGAGATGAGTTTATGAGGGTGGGGCCCTCGAGATGGGATTAGTGCCCTCATAGGAAGAGACACCAGAAAGCTGCCTAATACTCTCTCCACCATGTGAGGTGACAGTGAGAAGGTGGATATCGGCAAGCCAGGAAGAGTACTGGCACCAGAACCTGGCCATTCTGGCACCCTGACCTTGGACTTCCCAGCCTCGAGGCCTGTGAGAAATCAATTTCTATTGTTTTTGGTGTGTGTGTTTTTTAAAATATATTTTATTGATTTTTTACAGAGAGGAAGGGAAAGGGATAGAGTGTTAGAAACATTGATGAGAGAGAAACATCGATCAGCTGCCTCCTGCACACCTCTTACTGAGGATGTGCCCGCAACCCAGGTACATGCCCTTGACTGGAATCAAACCTGGGACCTTTCAGTCCGCAGGCTGACGCTCTTATCCACTGAGCCAAACCGGTCAGGGCTTTCTATTGTTTAAGACACCCAGTCCACGGTATTCTATATGGCAGCCCAAGCAGACTAGAACAAGGTTCCTCCAGAATGACATTAACTTGTAAATAAAAACACCATGAGATGTCAAAAGGGAGACCTCGGAAGAAAGTGTCCCAGCAGATATAAAAGAGGGTTATGATGCTGAAGAAGAGGAGAAGGAAAAGGACAGAGACAGTTCCACAAATTTAGACAAGTGGGTCTGGCCTCTTCACCCACTTCTACCACATGCAGGACAGAATTCAGCGAAAATGACATCATTTGCAGATGTTTACAGGTGCAGCAATGAACTCAAAGAACAAATCCTGTCGGAATTTCCAGAATGAAAACATAGAGTGTACAGAGAATAAGGGGGATCTACACTCTTACAGTGACTGAGGGTGAAATGGTTACTAAAAATCAAAACTTCGTGATGGTTGATTCAATTGCAACAGCCCACACACAAAGGTAGTGAGAATGTTAATAATTCAGTGAGATCGTCCTCCCATGTCAGGCAGTTATCCTAAAGGTAAAAGTAACACAGGGCCCTAGCCGGTTTGGCTCAGTGGATAGAGGGTTGGACTGGGGACCAAAGGGTCCCTGGTTTGATGCTGGTCAAGGGCATGTACCTTGGTTGCAGGTTCCTCCCTGGCCCCGGCCCTGGTCAGGGTAGATGCAGGAGGCAATCAACCGATGTGTTTCTCTCACATTGATGTTTCTCTCTGACTTTCCCTCTCTCTGAAAATCAGTGGAAAAATATCCTCGGGTGAGGATTAACCCAAACAAATAAAAATAAAACAATAACACATGCTTCTCTACAAGCTACCGCATTAGAAAACTAGCAACCAGTGAAAAGAGAAGGTGGCTAATGTATTCAGGATAAGCTGGCAGTGTTTCTGTTCTGACTATAAATTATTTCCTAATGCAAAAAAAGTTCCTACCAGGTCCAGGTCCTTCTGATTTGGGAGAATAATTGAAATCTCATGAACAACCCTCTATTCACCTCAATTCTATTTATTCGTGCGCACAAATGGAACACATTTGAAAACAGGAAACAGGATTAATATTGTGAACGAAAAAGCAGAAAAAAAAAATACAGGATGCCCAGTTAAATTTTAATTTTCATTACACAACCAATAATCTTGTCTTTTCCTTTTTTTTTTTTTTTTTTTTCCAAATGTGACAGTCACATGAGCCCACGTTATCTCCCATCCTAGGAACTGCTCACCCTTTCCTGGCCTGACGCTCCCACCCCCGCCTGAATTTCAGTAGAGCTTCGCCTCTACAAAGTGCCTTCTCAGACATCTATCTCATCGGCACCACAGATCAGTCTTTCAGGGAAAACCAAGCGTCATCGGCCTCATTTTAGAAAAGGGGAAACTGAGGCTTAAACGGCACAGCTGCCGCTCCCAGTCCGGGCTTCTCACTCTCTGACATCAGTGCTCTTTCCTCTCCTGCCCATTGTCCCCACCCAGGACTTCCTCGCGTGTCTGCAGGGCCCCGTGAGTTCCTGAATGTCACCGCACTGGATTTTTTATGACAGTCCAAAGGATTGGGGGAAGGCGGGTCCTCTGGCCCCTGCTCCCCTCAGCTGCCCATTTATAGACACTGAGAAAAACAAACTTCTCCAAAGAACTATCTCTGGCACATCTAACAGAAGGAAATCTTTGATCCAAATTTTAGGCTCTGAGCCCCTTGACATTGCCCTGGGGTTTGGCCTTTAGCTACTTCCCTGGAGGCCATGCTCAGGAGGGGCTGGGGAAGGGTGTGGGTGTCTTCCTGTGGGACTTGACATAAGCCATCTGGCCTCCCCGAGCCTCAGACAACTGGGGTAAGGCCCTGCCCTCTCAAGGCTGCTGGCGATGGGATGGTCGCTGGAGTTTCAGCTCGGGTCTGTCTCACGGTGGGTCCAGAGGGTCCCTGAACCCATCTAATAGCTATGTCCCCAGTTGCAGAACAAACACACGCAGCCCTGGACAGAATCCCTGCACTGATTCTCTGTGGAGTGAGGGCAGCCATGGCGGGAAAGACCAACTGGAAGCCATTGGAACTGCCTCTTCCTGACAAAATGCGATCAAACAAGACTGCGCGTGCAGAGGAATTCCCGCAAGGACTGGGAAGATGCAGGAGGGCATCCCCATCCTAATGGCTGAGTTGGTTTGTGCAGAGCCGAGTGGATCTTGGAGAATGCCCAGGGACCGCTGTGAACTTAACCAGGTGGGGACTTAGTGGCAGGGCCGTTTCAGCTGTGGTTTCATTGCTGGGCCAAATCAGCATTTCGCCCCCGGACCTGGTGTGCAGTTTACTTTTTTTTTTCTTCCCCCTAATCCTGTCAGTAAAGACCATCAGAAGCTGTTTGTTTTCAGCTGGCAAGGGGGAGCCCTCTTCGCCTCAGACCCCACCAAATGCCTGCGGATGGGAGGGCTGGCCCCTCCCAGACCCCACCAAATGCCTGCGGATGGGAGGGCTGGCCCCTCCCGGACCCCACCAAATGCCTGCGGATGGGAGGGCTGGCCCCTCCCGGACCCCACCAAATGCCTGCGGATGGGAGGGCTGGCCCCTCCCGGACCCCACCAAATGCCTGCGGATGGGAGGGCTGGCCCCCTCCCAGACCCCACCAAATGCCTGCAGATGGGAGGGCTGGCCCCTCCCAGACCCCACCAAATGCCTGCGGATGGGAGGGCTGGCCCCTCCCGGACCCCACCAAATGCCTGCAGATGGGAGGGCTGGCCCCTCCCAGACCCCACCAAATGACTGCAGATGGGAGGGCTGGCCCCTCCCAGACCCCACCAAATGACTGCAGATGGGAGGGCTGGCCCCTCCCAGACCCCACCAAATGCCTGCAGATGGGAGGGCTGGCCCCTCCCGGACCAGGGCAAGGCCCAGCCCAGCAGTTGCTTTAGGAGCAGCCCACATGCTGTGTCTTGGGGCTGGAGAACCAACTAGCCAGCACCTCACAGACCTGCTCACACCCTCTCCACACGGTATATTGTTTTCACCACAGGTACTCATAAGCAAAACATGGTGTTGTTGTCGATGGTTTTAAAGGTTATATAATTAGCCGCATTCTCATACTGTAAGTACTTCTGTTACCAGCTCCTTTTGCGCGGCACCAGGCTGTAAGCAAAGTAAGTTCCTGAGTGGCCAAGCAAGGAAAGCCGTGTAACTATGCTGAACGAATGGAATTATGTTTGCCTGAAGCAATTTTTAAAAATGTGTCCAGAGAAGAAAAACTCATTTCAGTCTGTTAAGCTTTCCACTGATGACAGTTGCTTGAAGAGTTGAGGACATTGGGAACAATACCAATAGTCATTTTTAAAAAAATGATGCAAATGATTTTGAGGCGTTTTCCTTGGCTTTTGATGGGTCGACAGATGTTACAGATGCTGTCAACTGAGTCAATGGTGAGTTTGAAGCGAGTGAAGAATTGGCCTCCGTAAACAGCCTGCATGCAGTAACTACAGGCAAAGATATTTTCAGAGAAATTAAGAAAATACTAATTCAGAACAATCTGAAGTGAAGTCTGCAAAGATGTTGTTACAACTGATGGTGGTTAAAATATGTGTTAAGCAGAAAAAGACTTAGGTGGACACATTTACAAAGCTTTTTGAAAATGGAAGGTGTGATTTTTCATTAGTGGTACTTTGTGGAAAGTATGTCAGTTCATGGTATGCATTAAACCACTAGTACCAACGTGAACTTCATTGGCTCACATGGACTTAACCACCATCAGTTCTGTGGATTTTTTTTTCCAGAAATAAAAATTTAATGTCCTGACTCACCCCATCATACAACAGTTTGGGGGCTTAGCACTGGTAAGCCATTTTATCATGATTTTTAGAGGTCAGGGCCAGGATTGACATTTTTTTTTAACAAGGACTGTTCTTATCTACCTTGCAGGACACAAAATGGCTCTGAAAATTAGATTTTTCTGAGAAATAGATTATGTTTCTTAATCAACTCAACCCAGGATAACAAGGCAAAATCGCACTTACGTGTGAAACAGATGCGGCATTAAAGCGACTTGACAACTAATGCTTGAATCACAAGAAATGTCAGGCCACACTTCCGGTTCAATAAAAGTTCAGAGCTTAAACTACTGGCCCGGTGTTTTGCAGACCTCAGTGCAAGGCCTATAGAGATTGCCATAACTCAAAGTCAGTTTGTGCACCTGAAGCGCATCCATCTAGTCTCCAGTTGGAAGCCGTGTGCCATCAAACGGCATGGCAGCTAAAGGTAAACATCGGGAGAGAAGGGTCTGCAATGCAGTACATTTCTTCCAGGTGATAAACATGCACAATTAAAATCATACGCTTGCAGACTGATATCATTATTGGGCAGCACCTATCAGAAAAGACATCTTCAAGAATGAAATATGTACAATTTCACCACAGATCAGTGTTAACCGATGGACATTTGCAATCAATTTTAATAATAAAGAATACTCATTCTGAACCCCAATTAAGCAAAATTTTACCCTCCAAAGAAGAATTTCATTCTTCTCATTAGTTGACCTGCATTACCAAAACAAAATAAAAACATTGTACCCAGATCATGAGTCTATACTTCCCACGGCAGTTCAGCCCATAGGTTCTGCCTTGCTTTCCCCATTACATACTTCCATCCTCCTTCCTTCTCTCAGTTACTCTGGGTCCCAGAAACATCAACACATTTACTCATGTTCTCAATCCTACACACACATCAGAGGTTCCAGAATTGTTATGCCCATACCACTTGGAGTTCCCACTAGACAGATAGAAGAATGATAAGGACATGTACCCAAACCAGTCCTCGAGACATGGCCTGGCGTCGGGGCATGAAGTTGTTGCTGGGCCAGGGAGAGTTACTGGTGATACAGGGTAAAGCCATGGCCCAGCCGGTGTGGCTCGGTGGTTGAGTGCTGACCTGTGACACATGCCTGGGTTGAGGGCTGGATTCCCACTGTGGGGCGTGCAGGAGGCAGCCGATCAATGATTCTCTCTCATCACTGATGTTTCTATTTCGCTCTCCCTCTCCCTTCCTCTTTTAAATGTAAAGCTGTGGCCTGACGGGAGGGTGTCCGAGATGAACGTGAATGACTCCCCAGGGAGCCCTGTGGTAGAAGCCGCTGCATGGTTGTCTGGATGGGGAAGTGGCATCAGTGCGAGAGAAGTTGTGAAATATGCAGAAGTCATTGGGAGAGGAAAGGGGGGGCCGGGGCTACCCTGTCGCTGGTCAGTGTGTGTCTCTGTGGTGGCCGTGCAGCTGTGCAGGTCGAGCCCTGCCTACAGCATCCAGATGAGGGGCACCCAGGGGCCGAAATCCAACCCACATGGCTCACCAGGCCGCCATCCCTGGAAGGGGCTGTACATCCCCCGGGAAAGGGGCACCTCCCTTGGACTTTGCCCAGAGGCCCTCTATGAGCTGGCAGGGCCGTCCTCTGACTGCTCTCGGACCAGCCACCGTGAAGGGCTTTGCAGCTGCTTCTCCTAACACAGTGGTCGCCAACTGCGGCTCGCAAGCCACATGCGGCTCTTTGGCCCCTTGAGTGTGGCTCTTCCACAAAATACCACAGCCTGGGCGATTCTATTTTGAAGAAGTGGCGTTAGAAGAAGTTTAAGTTTAAAAAATTTGGCTCTCCAAAGAAATTTCAATCGTTGTACTGTCGATATTTGGCTCTGTTGACTAATGAGTTTGCCGACCACTGTAACACCTTTCCCCGGCTCCACCGCCCTGCCCCGTCCTGCATGGGCGTCCTGTGTGGGATTCTCAGTGGGTCGGTTTGTCTGAAGACTCTTGACCTATATGGAAGGTCAATTCCACCTCAGGGAGGATGAGGAAGGTGTGACTTCCTCTGACCAGGTCAGACTTAGAAAAGAGGAGGTGCCGCTACACCAGCTGAGGCTGTCTTCTCGGTTCTGTACAGCGGGGCTAGGCCACCATCCCTGGAGGCGGAGGTGGCGAGAAGGGCAGCGCGCAAGAGGCTGGTCCTGCCCTGTGTTTGCTTCTGCTTGTCCGTGTCCCTTGGAGCAAAGCCTGCTGGGACAAGAGTGGTCTCACCCTGCAGGTCATATACGCTTTGCCTGGTCTTCCTGCCCTCCTCGCGTCCCCCCCCCCCCCCCCCAGCAGTAGAGGATGGAGGAGAAAACACTGGGGTATGACCAGGAAATGACCCCCTGCGGCTGTTTATTGGATTTTGGGTTTGTTTGTTTCTGTACTTTGCAGTTAAAGTAGCACAACCAGGCTCTAGAAAAGTTAACATCTTAAACAAAGGGCCTGGAGCAGAACCTCGGCCCAGAGCGCGGCCCAGAGCGCATTTCATTCTGGGATTCGGAGGCCAAAGGCCAACAACCAGAAGGTCAGATTACATTCCTGGGTCTGTCGGAGGTCCCTCCCCATGGGGACAGTGGGAGGAGGCAGAATGTCCCGAGGAGTTGCAGGGGGGAAGGCAGGGTGGTCTGCTGCGACCTATGGCCCTGCCTGGGCAGAGAAGGAGAGGAGACGGGAGCGGACTGTGTGGAATGCAGGCATGAGCTCCCCTTGAAGTCCGTAAGGAGCTTGGGTTGCAGATGCGAGAGCGCAGCCTACACTCAGCTCAGCGTGAGAAGGAAAGGCTACAGGGCCGAAGGTCTGGTGGGGTCAGGGCTTTGAACTGCGTGGCCTGGACAGGGAGCGGCCCGAGAAAGAAGCATCTGAGTGGCTGGAGGGCTCTGCACCCACATTTCCAACCTTCACAGGAGCGTGAACTTGACTGAGAGCTGTCACTGTGGATGTGTTGTCTAGTATTCCCCCTCCCCCAACCTCCTGGGCTATGACATAGATCTCAGCAGCCTTTCAGAGCGACCCTTCTCCTGCTAAGACCAAGCCCACACGCTGGCCCCTCCAATGACCCGAACACTTCCACTGTTGCCCCAGGGAAGCTGAAGCTGAGGAAATGCGCTTTCCCCTTCTTCTCCATCTCTCCCTGCCTTACCAAGAGTCTCCATGTCCTCTAACTTTCTCCTTTAAAATTCAAATAACATGCCCCAGCACCCATCTCCTGCGCTGCCCAAGGCTCAGGATCCTCCTTGGAATCCCATGGGCTCAGCCTCCCCTCCCCCAGGACAGCTCACAACCACCTCCAAGCTGCTGCCCTCAACTGATCACTACTTCAATTTCCTTCCTCTCTCCATCCGCCTCCCGCCATGCAGACCCTGCCCTGGGCGCCTGTCTGAGGGTGGCTGACCTGGTGACTAACCTGAGGGAGCAGCTTCCTGGACCCCACTGGACCCCATGCCCCCAGTAAGGGGACTCTGGGCATTTGTAGCCAAAACCCAAACATTTGGTTCTCCCCTAATTCCCTTCTGTGGCATCAAGACAGTGGGTCAGAAACAAAACTCTGGAGAAGAAAATCATGGAGGGCACACTTGCAGGACCCCCCAAAATGCAGAAAAGGAGGTGACATAGGAGGAGGCATGGAAGCCGAGGGAACAGGGTTTCAAGAAGGAGCTGGCGGCCCAGCCGGCGTGGCTCAGAGTTGATTGTTGACTTATGAACCATGAGATCACAGTTCAATTCCCAGCAGGGCACATGCCCAGGTTTCAGGCTCGATCCCCAGTAGGGGCGTGCAGAAAGCAGCCAATCAATAATTCTCTCTCATCATTGATGTTTCTCTCTCTCTCTCTCCCCCTCTCCCTTCCTCTCTGAAATCAATAAAAAAATATTCTTTAAAAAGAGAGAAGAAGAAGGAGCGGGTGGTCAACAGGATCAGAAACAGAGAAGCACTCAGAGGGGAGATGGAAAGGCTCCTAGGCTGGGCTGGGGTGCAGGAGAGTCCTTTTCCAGAACCCGGCCGGAGAGTGAGCAGGTTAAAGTAGAAGCACAGCGAGGTGAAGAGAGAAGGCAGGAGTGGCCCATCCACCCCACCGAAGACAGTGAAGGCGGCCTGCCGCTCAGACCAGTTTGAAGAGGTTGGCTGGGGGGAGTGGGGGGAGGATTAGTGACTCAAGGTTAACCGGAGAAGGAGGGCCAGCAAGGCCAAGGGTTAGAAGTATCTCACTCTTCCCATGATGCCTATACTTGTACATTTACTCTACCTGCTATTTCCTTAAAATACCAGATCCTCACCAGTCTTCTTGATATTCGGTTTCTTCCACTGATCCCTGGATTCCTATTCTGTACTCTCTCCCCTGCCCTAGAAACACACACATGTACTCACTCCACTCACACGCGCACACACGTGCACACACTCTCACACACATGTACACACACACTGAGACGGCCGAGTCAATGTGCAGCCACACGTCCGTGGGGAGAACAGCTTCTGGCCTGTCCTGAGATTCCAGGCCATCGGGCATCACACCCAAAACTGCAGGAGAGCGGAGGCTCGGGACCTGAACAGCGAGGAAGAAGGGGTCGAACCAGGCAGGTGTTGGGTCAGACACAAGATTTCAGCATAAAATCCTAAAAAAAGATGAACGATGCTTAATAAGGAATGGAAATCAACAGCATTTCTGGTTTTATTTTTTGCGAAGATGACAGCAGTGAATTGTGGAAACAGGTGTGACTAACACACTGCCCCTGGGGAAGGGAGAAGAGGCCCCGGGGGCCTGGGCATGGGCGGGGGCAGCGAGGGCTTAGGCTCTCTGCGGGACTGGGCCATCTTCTTGGGGTTTACCTCCTCAGGAAGGCACAGGCTTCCAGAAGTGCTGTGGACACAACAAAGCAGGAGATTCAGACACTGATTTCGTTTATAAGCAAGACATCAATCAAGGCGGGTACTAAAACAGAGGCTTTCTTCCGCCCTTTTCCCAGTCATGCTTGCTCTGCTCACACTTCCCCACGGCCCAAGGCAGCCCATGGCAGCTGTGGCCTCACCAGCCTGGGCCATTCCCTGCTCTGGCCTGAGTGACATGACCCCCACCCAACTTGTCTCTAACGGACACTGACAGTTTCCTGCCTGCAGGGATGTGCATCCTCTGTATGCAGATGTCCGCAATAGTGTGCACTACTCATTCACTCATTCATTCACACCTGAGTCACTGTGCTAAGTGCCAAGGGTTCAGCCTGGCCAGACAGGCCCTGCCCTCGGGGGCTGCAGTCTATGCCACCGTGAGCTGGCTGCTTGCGTGCATGGCCCTCTTGCTGTGTTTCTCCAAATGTTGCCTAGAAACACCTGCAGCACAGCTCCCCGAGACCTCGGCTGATAGAGAGCAGGGTCTCCTCGTGGGCACCAGATTTGCAGCCGGGACTTCTGTTGTGAGGGTTGTTCTGTGCTCTTTAGTAGCATCCCTGGCTTCTACCCACAGGTACCAGCAGCGCCCCCTAAGTTATGAGAATTAAAAATACCTCCAGGCAAGCCAAGTATCCCCTCAAGGGCAAAATCTCTCGAGTTGAGAGTCACTGATACAGAGATTCTTGGTCCTACCCCCACCCGTGGACCACCACCACCACCCCCATCAGATGCCTCTGATTCTGGATGGCCTGGGGCCACAGAATCTCAGAAGCATCCCCTGGAGCCTCACAGTGCTCTGCGGTGTCTTCTTAATATTTTTAAAGGATTGAATTATTGTCAGTGCATATTTCTGGCTAAATGTTATTTTGAGCATTTGTATTCTCTATAGTTGGTATTTGTGGTAGCTGTCTAGACACCGGAATTTGTCCTTTCTCAATACATATGTGTCTATATACATACATATATACATACATACACACCCATTTCATTTTACTGAATAAAATGCTCAGTTTCTAAAAACTGCCTGGCAGTCACTATCATAATGATAAAATTTAGCATATTATCTCCTGCTTTATTTTGAGTCTCCATTTCTTTCACCTCATCAATGAGATTGTAATTTCCTGACGCATAGAGACATTCCATTGCCTTAACATTTGTATACCCATCTTCCCTCTGAGGATCCTGCTTGGCCCGCCAACCTTGACCTTGCCCCACGGTGGTTTCTGGGAGATGCCACAGATGGTCCACTTACGGGAGGTGGAGCATTGTCTCAGATTCCCAACGGCCATGACATACTCCGCTCCCAAATATTTCTCATACGTCGTTTTGCCTTGGAGTTTGGCCAGACACTCGGTGTTGTCATTGAACAGAAGGTTTTTGGTTTCCGACTGGAACAAGCAAAACGTGCCTGGGCAGTCACGTCCATTTCTTCCAAACTTAGCCTGTGTCAAAGGGCAGACAGCACGTGAGGAGCCGAGGACCGCGGGTGAGTATCTGCATTAGGGAGACCAAGGACGCCCTTCCCGCCAGGATCAGCCCTGGGACAAAGATGGGCAAAAGGAGCTGAGTTCTGGACTCGTCCACTGCCTTGGCCAAAGTGTTCCCTGCCTGATGTCCTCCTGCTGCCCAGGTCCCAGGTGGCAGACCCACCCAGGGCAGGTCCCAGCCCTTCAACCTCTCTGATCTCCCCTCCTACCATCTCTCCTTCCTTCCTAATCTGTGGCCTCTTTCCCTAGAGCTTGTTAGGGGTGACAAAGTGCCAGCTGAGGGTTTGGGGGATCTGCCCCAAATGTCGGTCCCCAGCAGCCTTCTGACCAGCCAGCTGTCCCAGAGAGGCAGTCTGCACTGGACATCATCTGCCCCCGCACAGGTCATTGCTTTGGCAGGGCACTGGGCCTCCCTGGGGCACAGTTCCTCCCCATGCCCAGCCCTCCCGCAGGGCTGAGCTGGGACACCGAGCACCTCATCCACAGAGACCTCTTACCAGCACCGTGCATGCGCCACTATGAGGGCTCCATAATGCCTCTTATTGTGCCTATGGGTACCATTTCAGGGCCCCTGTCTTTAAAGCGCACCTGGAGATGCGATGGGTTTTTTGTTGTTGTTGTTTGTTTGTTTTTGTATTTTTATTGATTTCAGAGAGAAAGGGAGAGGGAGAGATAGAAACATCAACGATGAGAGAGAATCATTGATTGGCTGCCTCCTGCACACCTCCCACTGGGGATCGAGCCTGCAACCTGGCCATGTGCCCTGACCTGGAATCAAACCATGACCTCCTGGTTCATAGGTCAACACTCAACCACTGAGCCACACCAACTGGGCGCCATGTTTTAATACAAAATAGAAGCTCTAATAGAGATGGCAGACTGTAAGGACGTGGTAGGATTTCCTTCACACCACTCTCAGGGACGGCCTCAAAGCTACCGAAGTTCTGGGTGAGCTGTTTTTGGAGATGACAAATGCAGCGGCCTGGTCTAGACATTGCTCAGTTGGCCCAGACTCGGGGAGCATTGAGTAAGCCACTCTACCTAGTTGTGGGAGGAAGGCTCAGTAGCCACACTCTTTGCTTAAAAAACTAAAGAAGGGACTGAGCCGGGTGGGCAGTGAGCTCAAGACCAGGGGCAGGAGACTGAGGGCAGAAGTTAGGTTGGTCCCAGAAATCCCGGGACAGTTCTCACTGAGACTTTGGGCAGCCCCGTGGCCTGAAGCAAATACTCTCCCCACCAGCTTCAGGCAGGGGGACTGGAGAGAAAGGCTTGGCATGGGCTGGTTGACCCAGCTCTGCGGTTGCCCCACCTGACAGAGCCCATGCAGCTGGGAGAGGCCAGGGGGCCCTGGTGGTGCATACCTGCTGGTCGAGCAGCACCTGCTCCAGGTGTTCCACCTTATCTCTCCGAGATACCACAGCATGATTCGGGGCCTTGGCCAGGTAGCAGGTCTTAGCCTCAGTCACAGGCTTGCGGGTGCCATCGAGGCACAAGAGCTCGAAGTCCTCCAGCCTCAAATCTTTAGCCCAATCTTCAGTGCCCTTCCCTGGGGAAAGAAGAAGGTGGCATCAGTCCAAGAGGCCTTCTGGGTGGGTGTCACCATTCACTAGCCCCTTGAAATGCACCCAGTGGGGTTGTAGTGATATGAAGGGGAGAGAAGAAAGCATTGTCAAACATGTATTAATGCTGTGTCCATACAATGCAATAGAAGTCAGCCATGAAAAGGAGTGAAGTACGGGTACACATCACAACATGGATGAACCTTGAAAATAGCCGGTCATAAAAGGCCACATATTGTAGGATGAGATTTATGTGAAATGTCCAGAATAGGCCAATCTAGGGAGACAGAACATGGATGGGTGCTGCCAGCTCTGAGAGAGAGAGGGGAAGTGACTGCACTGGAGACCACTGAACTGTCCACTCTGAATGGGTGGGTTTATAGTTGGTGAATTGTATGTCAATAAAGCTGTTAAATGTTTTAAAATATTGTTTATTGATTTCAGAGAGGAAGGGAGAGAGAGATAGAAACATCAATGATGACAGAGAATTATCAATTGGCTGCCTCCTGCATGTCCCTTACTGGGGATCGAGCCTGCAACCGGGCATATGCCATGACTGGGAATCAAACTGTGATCTGCTGGTTCATAGGTCAACACTCAACCACTGAGCCATGCTGGCTGGGCAAAGCTGTTAAATTTTTTATTTTATTTTTTATATTTTTTTTAGTTTCTAAGAAGAAAACCCTCTATCTGTGCCATATTTTCCAGTGAGTTCCAGGAAAAGAATAGCTGGTTTATGTTCAAGAACAAATTGTTTCCTTTTTCCTTTCATATTCAAATGCTCTTAGTGTAGCCCGAGAAAAGAAGGAACGTCTAAGGGTTTCTCAAATATATTTAGTCAGTTCCAATAAAATACAGTTGTAAAACCCTACAGTTTAAAATTAAATCTGACATCTGATCCCTGGAGACCACTTAGATGAATGGTTCATAAATTCTAAATAGAATCGCATGCATGTCTGTGTACATGCAAATGTGGGTTCATTGTTCAGGCCTCTGCTACTCTCTTGCCATCCCCCTCAAGAAAACACTCCATCCATTCTCTTGTCTTGGTCCATTTGATATTGGGTCATTCCAAGTTTACATGTCTGGCCTTGACCCCTCTCCCAAGGGATGTGAGGAGGAAGGAGCGGCTGTGACTGTTGATGTCTGTGAATGAGGAGGGCAGAAAGCTGGGGCAGTTCTTTCTCAGGGGACGAAATGGCAAGGCACCTGCTGAGCAGGAGGAAGGGGAAGCTGAGTGGGACTGAGGAGATGGGGTGCAGTTTGGAGTCTGGAATTTGGTCATTATGCTTTTCATCTACAGATCAGAAGAGAGAGTGATTATTCATCGTCATCTGATAGATTATCTTCTGGCATCTGCATCTGCCTATGATTTTGTCCCCATTTACTCCCAAGGAATTTCCAGACAGTGACTCACTGGGGCTAAATGACGGTCCCTGCTTCCTTGTATGAGGGGAAGTTTTATTTGCATATGTTGGATTTTTTTTTTTTTTTTTGTAGTATCATCCACATTCAGTCTCCCATAGGCTGGAACAGAGAGATGATGTGTTTCTGTGGATGTCTAGACAAAGCCAGGAGACATTTGCTACTGAGCATTGATGGTGTGTGTGTGTGTGTGTGTGTGTGTGTGTGTGTGAGAGAGAGAGAGAGAGAGAGAGAGAGAGAGAGAGAGAGAGAGAGAGAGAGAGAGAGGTGGGTGGTTAAAAATCAATGTGACACCATGTTGCATACCAAAGTAAAAAATTTCAAAGTTAACTTAATCAAAAGTCTGGAAACCTATACATCTTCCCAGCTGCAAATATGACCAGTAGGAGGCACTGTGATGCCAGAGACTGCTCCGAAGGGGAAAGGGAAACTCGGCTTACCATTAGTGTTCTCCAGGACAGTGGCATCTTTCACAAATGCAACGTCCCCAGCATTCTCTGCCAGGCACCTACCATGGTCAAGAAAAGAAACTCATTGCCGGAGAAGAGAAACTATCAAGTTTTCATAAATATTTGCAATATACATTTCAAAATCTGAAACATTGAAGTAAACACAGAAAAGATAAAGACAAATATTTCCAGGAACTTTGGGTTTAAAATAGAAGACTGAACACATATGTGTAGCTTCCCACCTCCTAAAGTTCCAATAAAATGATATTTGTGAGATTTTTTTAAAAAGTTTTAAGCCGACAGGAGAGAGGAGCACAAGGAGAGAAAGAGAGAAGATAATGAGAACATTTGGAAGTTAGAGAGCAAGTGGGTGAGCAGTAATTGACCCAGCAGAGCTATGAACAGCGGTAACATAAGTTGGAAGTGGGGGAAGCCCAGAAAAAAGCTGATGTGCACGGTAAACTCCAGAAAGGCTCATCAACCAGAAACACCATTGAAAGCAACTGAGAACAAGAGTGGAGAGAGCGGCCGAAACCGGTTTGACTCAGTGGATAGAGCGTCGGCCTGCGGACTGAAAGGTCCCGGGTTCGATTCCGGTCAGGGGCATGTACCTTGGTTGCGAGCACATCCCCAGTGGGAGGTGTGCAGGAGGCAGCTGATCGATGTTTCTCTCTCATCGATGTTTCTAGCTCTCTATCCCTCTCCCTTCCTCTCTGTAAAATATCAATAAAATATATTTAAAAAAAAAAAAGAGTGGAGAGAGCGGACATAGCTGCAGGGTCGGCGCCCTCCTAGCCCACGCAGCTCCTCCTCGCCCTGGCAGGAGACTGAAGGCTTGTTCACAGGAAGACTGAACTGGAACAACACTGGACTAGAGAACCAAACCCAGTTGAGGGCAGAGGCCCAACGCTGAAATCAAGGAATGGAGTGAAAAGGATATCTTGGAAGGTTCATTGATAGCCGCTTACCTCCCCCAGGCTCCCAAGGAAAATCTGATCAACTCAAAAAAGATGCCTATAGGATCGGATACTGAGATGTCCCACAGTGAAATGCCCTACAGTGAGGCCCATACTCGCCAAGATGTGGCAGCTGATGCAGAGCTAACGGTCAGCTCTGGTGCTTCTCTCTTAAATACGGACAAGCTGCCAGAGGGCACTGCCAATTTGGAGAAATGTCAGAAGATATGGAGACCAAAGCAATTACACCCGGAGGGTACGGAGACAATATGGTAAACGCTACTTTATATCCGCCCATCCCTGGAGAGAAGGCTACTGAATTGATATTACAAAGTTCCAAGTCCACCTTTTGACCCGTGTGGCTCGCAGATGCATGATGCCACCTGCTGGTGAAATATGTTATTGGAGAATGGAGAGAAGGACCCTGCGCCCTCCGAACCCATCATGTAGTAAGTGCCACGGAGAATCCTCATGAATGGGATTACAAACGGTGGGTTGTGGGTCATCACTGTAAATAACTAAGTGGTTATCATTCTGAAAACCTATTTTTTGTTATTTTCTGCGTCACTAGTGGAGAATAGCCCTGCAATACTGCTTTTTCTCTTTGCCATCGCTCAGCCCAAAATCAAAGAGAAAAGTGAAATGGGAAACATAAGGATCTAGCGTGGGGGAGAGAGTGGTGGCTATGAAAAATGATTCTCCCCCATAAATTCCAACTGTAGATAGGACCTAAGATCCCACGGGCTCTACCCATTTGGCTTTGAGGATGAGGCCATTGAGGGCCACTGAGGTTGACTTTGGCTCCAGGCCACAGGGAGGAGCCCAGCAGAGCTGAGGTCACAGCCCAGTGCCAGCCTCCACTTCCGGGGTGGTGAGTGTCGGGCGGAAGCCCATCAGCAGACCCCAAGGTAGCCCCTGGCTCTGCTGTGACAGGTCACGTCTGGCCCCTTAGAACACAGTGCCAAGACGCTGGAGGATGAGGCACAGGCCCTCTCCTGGGGGCACTCACCGGAAAGCCCCAGTGTAGCCGTAGTATCTCTCATTGCTATTGGGGGCACACTTGTTCTGGCCCCTGTCGTTGCCAATACACAGCGCGCAGAGGTTGGAGTTCGGGTCGGACCCGGGGGCACAGCTCTGACTGAAGAATTCATCTGTGGGGAAGGCACATGGGAAGTCAGCTCTTCCTGCCTGACTTCACGCCCACACCTTCAGCCTGGGTCAGGCTCATTCCATTGCCCAGGACAGAGAGAACACAGCCACTGTCACAGGCAGTGACGTGTCACCACCAATCTGGGGCCCACCAGGAATCAGGAAAGCCTTCAGACTGCAGGCACTGGCAGGAAATCCGCCTGGGGCTGGGGACGAGTCTATGATGGGACCCACAGAGGGTCCCAGGGCCACAGCCTCGAGCTGGGGACTGCACTGATGAACTTGGCCATGTGCAGAGAAACAGACTGAGAGTCCAGTGTGTTACCTCGGAGTGGGGTGGGCGGGACAGATGTGCAGAGAACCATTCAACGCATCAGGACTGCGAGGCAGCCGTGCGGAGAACTTGCTGACACCCATAGAGGCTATGGGCCTGCAAATCCCCACCCCCTCCTTCCCTGACGTTCCTGTGGAACCTTCCACGCCCACCCCAGGGTGGCCCGCCCTCCTCCCTCCGGACTCCTTACCAAATTTGCAGGAGCCTGTCTGGTTGAAGAGCAGACCCACGGGGATGTTCCAGCCTGCAGTCCTGCCCACAGCGGTGTGGCAGGACTTCTTGCCTTTCAGAGAATTCCAGGTGAGGCCAGTATTTGATGTTCTGACAACCGCCACGGCTCGATACCCTTGGACGAGAGAAGAGCAAGTCTTAATCTCCAGGGGCCTGGCAGATGGACATTGGTGCAGCTGTCTGCACCTCAGACCAAAGCTGGTCAAGAAGCATCATGAGCAATGCTTCCACCCCCAGGTACCGCATTGTTAGGTGGACCACAAAGGCTTACGCTGCTGTCCTTTGGGCTATGAAATGAGATAGTAAGAAAAGCTGATTCTTTCAGTGATTGCTGGGGACCATCCTAGACCAGCCACATCCTGTCCCCGAGTTATAAACCAGAAATTCACCTTTAAATGTGAGCTACTAAAGCAACAAACACTGAACATCTAGTGTGACCCCAATGGTGCATAAATCACCAACTGCAATGCGCACTGGGCCAGAGCGATGGCGGCCACCAGGCTAAGTGCTGTCTGGACCGCCCTGTGCTGAGTCCTGCGCTGTCAGTCCTCCTCCTGCCAGGGTGCACCTGACAGACTCCCACTGTGGGCAGCGCACAGTTCTTCCGAAGCTGAGCCAGCACCAGCTCTGGCGGGCAGGTGGGGCTGGTGCGCAGAGCAGGGCATTAGCACAAGGGACGGGAGCTGCCACAGCATCAATGTCTAGGCCTGTGAGTGAGATCAGGAGACTCTCTGAGCCACTGTTTCCTCATCCAGAGGAGATGGGGATGGAACACCTCTCCTTCCACGTGGCCAGGACCCAATGAGAAACTCTGCAAGTTCTCCGCCAAGTGCAAAGGTTAATCTAACATCCATTGTGATTGTCTACAAATTACTTGCATCTTCACAAGAACTTTGGCTGCATCTCTTTCTGCGAGTTTTTTAAAGTTCCTGCCTCCTCTTCCTCCAGCAACAAGAACTTACCCTTGACCCTGAAAATGACCAATTCCAACTCACCTTCCACTGGTCTATTCACACAATCTGAGTTACCGCTCTCTTCGGGTTCTGAAAGAAGAAAGAAAAGCAAAACATCGTGAAACGCTCTGATTTATTGAAAAGTCGCAAACTTTTAAATCTCAACAGTGCAGACTCGAATGCGAAGAGACTGTCCCAGCAGCTCCAGGCAGCAGAGCTGCACCCATGTGTTCACCACAGACACAGACTCGGATGTTCCCAAGCAGCGCTGTTCACAGGCGCCACCACCGGGGAATGACCCAGAGGGATAAATAACAGTGGGAGAGCCACACAACAGACTACTGTGCAAGGCTGAATAGTCCACACCACACACCACAAGGAGGAATCGCACAATAACACTGAGCAAGGGATCAAACAGCATGCGCTGTGCAGCTCCTTCTACATAAAGTTCAAAAATAAACGGAACTGATCCGCGCCCTTGGAGGTCAGGAGTCGATACCCTCGTGGGGGTAAAGGGGCTGGTGACGGGAGGACACACAGGGACTTGTGAAACTTGCTATGTCTTGATCTAGCACTAGCGCCGGGGGACGCACCCGTGTGAAATGCCATGGAGTTGTACGCTTATGTGCACTTTCCTGTATGCATATTATACTTTCCTGAAATATTTCCAAATATTAAGAAGAGGAGCAATTGTGTTCATAGCCACCGCAGCACCAATGTCGCTCTCTAAGGCCAGTGCCAGCTCCAGCCAAAGGAGAAGGGGGTAAGTAAAGAGGTCTCTATATCCCAGCTCATAGAGTATAAAGTAGGCTGCCTGCAAATCCACGGATAGTAAAGCACCTAGGAGGCAACTGGCTACCCAAGCTGCTGGTGAGAGTGCGCCCTCTACTGGTGTGGTGAAGAAACTGCATTGTTACAGGCCTGGTCCGCCAGCACTGAGGGCAATTGGACGTTGTCAGAAGTCCACTGAACTTCTGATTCACAAACTTCCCTCCCAGCATCTGGTGTGAGAAATTGCTCAGGACTTCAAACCAGGTCTGTGCTCCCAGGGTGCAGCTGTTGGTGCTCTGCAGGAGGCAGGAGGTCTACCTGGTTGGGCTTTTTGAAGATACCAACCTGCGTGCTATCTATGTGCCAAAAGACATCCAGCTAGCACGCAGCATATGAGGAGGCTATGCTATGGCCCTAGCTGGTGTAGCTCAGTGGATAGAGCGTCAGCCCGCGGACTAAAGGGTCCCGGGTTCGATTCCAGTCAAGGGCAAGTACCTTGGTTGCAGGTTCCCTGGCCCTGGAGCGTACAGGAGACAACCAATCGATGTGTCTTTTTCACATTGATGTTTCTCTCTGTCTCTCTCTCCCTTCCACTCTCTCTAAAAGTAAATGGAAAAGCATCCTTGGGTGAGGATTAACAAAACAAAAGAATATGCTATGATGAAAAACATTTCATTCTTTAAATTTTTTTTCTCTTTTTCCTGCTATTGGTAGTTCTCTGTTACATTTTCTGCCATTCCCCCATGGGATCAAAAGGTACCTAAGTATAATACTGTAAGTGGAAAATAGGGGACAGAAATTAGGTATTGCAGTTTTTCTATTTTTATTTGTGTGCAAATTTCTTAAAGCATTAGTGCATGTAAAAATGCTTCAGTAAACAAGTTTCAGCAATTCAACTTCATAACAATATAAATAAACCTGTTAAATTTTTCTGGACAATGCCAGCATTTGGATTTATTTTTTAAACAAGTACATCTCTTATTGATGGCAACTAATGGATTCACACAGTAGATCCCATCCATTCACTATACTTTCTGACTGATTGCCCTACATGCAAGTACGTGCTCTTAATGTTGTCTCTTTTCTGTGATGTTCCTGTAAGTTTGCTATTAAAATACATTAAACTAACTTTTTTTATATATTTCAGAGAGGAAGGGAGAGGGAGAGAGAGATAGAAACATTAATGATGAGAGAATCATGGATTGGCTGCCTCCTGCACCCCCCTTACTGGGGAACCAGTCCAAAACCCAGGTATGTGCCCAGACCGGGAATTGAACCATGACCTCCTGGTTCATAGGTCGACACTCAACTTATACTTAGGCACCTTTTGACCCCACGGGGGAATGCTGGGCCACATCGTAATTTTTTAAATTACGAACAGAAACCTTGGCTCTGTGGAGAACACAGCCCCGGTGTTTACTCTTTCCCTCATTCTCCTGTTTGAATGTATCCATCCCTCTCAGTGTTTCCACCTGGACCCACCGAGTGGGGTGTCCTCCATGCCCCCAGCCCATGGCCCAGGGGGAATAAACCGGAGAGGACACCCCACACACACACACTTACTTTGGCTCTCCGCCAGCACAGGCACCAAACCGCATTTGCCCGCGATGTAGATGAACCCTCCGTCCAAGCTCATGGCATCAGCTTCTCCTTTCTGCAAAGACAAGTGACTCTGAGGCCTCAGGGCGAGGCCACTTGCGTCCCACCTGGCTTGACCGCTCTCTGAGAGAACGGCTTGATGTCCACTGTCCCAGGAAAGCAGCAGGAAGAGGAGGGAGTGTTTGAACCGAGCACCCAAAGGGAACGCTGCTAACCCCTCAGCCAGCCACGGGCCTTTCCTGCTGTCACTTCCACTGGAAAGAGCCAGCACAGGCCGCACTCACCCTCCGTCCCCTGAACAAACCCTCTGGGCCAGGCATCCTCAAACTACAGCCCGCGGGCCACATGCGGCCCGCCGAGGACATTTATCCGGCCCACCGGGTGCTGCTGCCTGTCCTGCTTAGCAGCCGACTCGTCCCGGGCCCACAGTGCGCATAGGAATTTGTTCATAGTTTTTTTTTAAAACTATAGTCCGGCCCTCTAATGGTCTGAGGGACAGTGAACTGGCCCCCTGTTTAAAAAGTTTGAGGACCCCTGCTCTGGGCCCTGGAGTCCCCTTGGGACACCCTCCTGCACAGCCTCACTCCCTCAGGAGACAGATGGGACCAGCTGACTACACTCCAAGGGCTGCACCGAAGTTGATGGACAAATGAGCTACAATTTCTAATTACATTGGCTCCCAGCAGGAGGAAAGTGCGCGGGAGCAGGGAGTCATTAGGGTCCCAAGCGCTCTCTTCGGCCTGGTAATAATTTGCTTACAATAATATTAAAAGTAACTGGAGACGGGTATGAAGATTTCTATTCAAGGAAAGGCCTCATGGGGTTATTGGTAATAACAAAATAAGGGGACAAAGAGGAATAGGGTCACGACCAAGCCACATCCCCATAAGAGATACCCTGAAATCATTTTTCAGAAGTGTTTTCACAGACTATGTAGTCACGTGCCGTGGCCGTGATATACCATTAAGTGAAAAGGACGCAAGTGGCACCTGACAGGGATGAGCCGGTGCCGTGGCCAGCCTAGGCATCGAGGCCCCCGAAGTCCCAGGTGGGAAAGTACCCCAACTTCAGCGGTGGTGTCTCTCTGTGTGAGTCAGAGCTGGTTTTCCTTTAATTATTTTACATCACACCTTTCTAATCTTTTCCAAACTACCTGCAATGGTCGTGCGTTGTTCTTATCATCAGATGAGTGGCAACCCCACAATATACAGTTTCTGACAGAATGCTGTGCCTGTTTGCACTCTGTGTGCTGGGCCGGAGGAGACGCCCCCACCGGGCCCCCCCTGCCTACCCTCACCACAGGGCCTCTTAGCACCCAACCACTTCTAAGCAGATGCCCAGGACTGGGGAATCCCCCGGAGCCCGCTGCCCCTCCCACAGGCCACACAGGCTCCCGCAGCGGCAGCCCCTACCAGGACCAGGGCGATGCAGTCCTCGGTGGTGGCGGCGGTGGCACAGGCCACTGTCCCCGTGCTCTGGCTGCTCCACTGCTGGCACTTGCGCTGCTCCTCGGGGCCCACCGCACACCACACGACCCGTGCGCGCCGCGCCTCCACCTCGGCGGCCGCTGCCCAGAGGGACACAGCATCAATAGGGACACTGAGCCTGGCCCCACGCTGCCAACCTCCCTGGGGCCCCGGCTCCACTCTGAGCACCCTTCCTGTGGACCAATCCTACTTCCAGATGGAAGAGTCTTCAGGCATCTGCCTCGTCCCCTCCACTGTCAGCGCCCAGCCCCTTCCCGGGGCAGGTACCCTCCTCACCTTGTTCCTCATCCCATTCCTCTCCTGGCCTCTGACCCACCCTTCACCCCTTAGTGTAACAACTTTCCTAATAGCTCAGTCCCACGTGAGAAAAGCTCCAGAACCCAGAGACAGTGACAGCTCCCCAGAGATGGCCTAGGGCAGTGGTCGGCAAACTCATTAGTCAACAGAGCCGAATATCAACAGTACAACGATTGAAATTTCTTTGGAGAGCCACATTTTTAAAACTTAAACTTCTTCTAACGCCACTTCTTCCAAATAGACTCGCCCAGGCCGTGGTATTTTGTGGAAGAGCCACACTCAAGGGGCCAAAGAGCCGCATGTGGCTCACGAGCCGCAGTCTGCCGACCACTGGCCTAGGGGACCCTGAAGCCAGCTCTGACCTCCCCTAAGGCTGGCAGTCACCTCTGGGTTCACCCAGACTCCACGCCAAGCCCCCCAGTGGAGGAAGAACCACGACTGAACGGGCCACTGTGGTCTCCCCAGCCAGGCCCAGAGCCCAGGCACAGGGCAGTGTGCACCAGGCCTCCGGCTTCACCCCAGGGGGCCCTGGCTCTCCTGGCCCATGTTCAGTGTGCTCAAGGAGGCAGACTGACTTTTCTGTCAGGGCTGGGGAGGGTGACGTGCACAGGGACACGTGGCAGCATTAATCACGGGCTGACACGTTCTGTCGGAGTCACTCCCACACATTGAAATGCTCTCACTTGGTTGGCAGAAGACACTTGCACCTGCATCAAACCTACCACGGCGGAGACCCCAGTGGCTGGGACATGGGGAAGTGGCCACTCCAGGGCGGGGCCCCACTGCCTACGCTCCAGGGGGTGTGAGGTGCTCTCCCCGGGGACTCAGCTGTGGCTCCCCACCCGCACCAGCCAGCCCTCACTCACTTTCCTTCAGGCCCTTGATGGCAGTGACGTAGTTGGAACCGAGGTACAGCCCAGCATCTATCTTCGAGGGGATCCTCAAAAACCCTAGCGCATTATCTTTGAACAGCAGGTCCTTCTTCCCGCGAGGGGAGCTGAAGAGCTGGAATGCCGATGACTTGCCTTTTCCAAACTTCTCCTAGTTAAGGACAAAATAGAATTGATGATGTCATGGTAAATAAGAAAGAAACAAAACCACAAGGGTGAAAAAGAGTATCTGGAACTTAGGGGTGGTTCTGAGAGCGGGAAGCTTGGTTTCCTTCCTCCTGTAAGGGGCTCAGGTCATTTCTGAGACATAACTCAGACACGGTTTATTCTTTAGGGTGTTGCTGGGGTCCAAGCACCTTGGGGTCCTGAGAATGTTGCACTGTCCTCCCAGCTTCGCCCCAGCCCATGAGACACTGTTGGTCAGTAATGCTGGAGGGGCTTCGCAGCTGCTGCTGTCCAGAGGACAGCCTAGGCAAGCAGCCCACTGGATCAGGACATGCCTGGCCAGTGAGGCTACAGAGCTTCTAGAAGGATAGGAAGTTAGGGGAGGAAGGAGCCTCTGGCATCAAATCCCAGCAGGTAGGAGGGCTAGGAGCATGGATACCTGTGCCTTGTTGAGAAGCTCCCAGATCAAGTCCTCCTTGCCATTCTCACTTCGGGCCACAACAGCGTGAGAAGGAACCTGGGCCAGGTAGCACTCCTTGAAGTCATCCACTGACTTCCGAGTATTGTCTAGGCAGAGCAGCTCATACTGGTCTCTCTCAGCCTTGTCTGGCAGGTTCTCTGGGAAAAAGAGGAGAGGAGGGGTTGGAGGACCCAGAGGAGCCTACTCCAGGCAGAATCATGAGCTTGAATTCCTCTCCCCCCATGGAATTTGAGCTGGAAGAAATATCTTACACGGTTGACAAAATTAGGGATTCTGAAAGAAAGACAGTCGATTGCTCTAGAAGTAGATTCTAGATTCTAGAACACTCAGAAAGGTAAAGACAGTGCCCAGCGAGCCTTAGGGCCCGGCCCAGTGACGCTCTGAGTGGATCATATGGGCTGTGCTGGTGCTGGTGAGCCAAGGAAGCAGAGCCAAACATCATCTGTTTCCATGGCAACCCCACCTATAAAAGGGTCGTGTGATGGAGACAAACCAAGGGACCAGCCAGGGGGTGCTGCCTTACCCACATCTCTAAAAAGAATAAAAATGGATGGAATGTGGTGGGTCTGTTCTGAAGGTCCTGGGTGAGTGTGGTGGGCCTGTCTGGGGAGGTCCTGGGTGAGTGTGGTGGGCCTGTCTGGGGAGGTCCTGGGTGAGTGTGATGGGCCTGTCTGGGGAGGTCCTGGGTGAGGGTGATGGGCCTGTGTCTAGAAGTCCTGGGTGAGTGTGATGGGCCCGTTTCTGGAGGTCCTGGGTGAGTGTGGTGGGCCTGTCTCCTGAGGTCCTGATGAGTGTGATGGGCCTGTCTCCTGAGGTCCTGGGTCAGTGTGGTGGGCCTGTTTCTGGAGGTCCTGGGTGAGTGTGATGGGCCTGTTTCTGGAGGTCCTGGGTGAATGTGGTGGGCCTGTCTGGGGAGGTCCTGGGTGAGTGTGATGGGCCTGTTTCTGGAGGTCCTGGGTGAGTGTGGTGGGCCTGTCTCCTGAGGTCCTGGGTGAGTGTGATGGGCCTGTATCTGGAGGTCCTGGGTGAGTGTGGTGGGCCTGTCTCCTGAGGTCCTGATGAGTGTGATGGGCCTGTCTCCTGAGGTCCTGGGTCAGTGTGGTGGGCCTGTTTCTGGAGGTCCTGGGTGAGTGTGATGGGCCTGTTTCTGGAGGTCCTGGGTGAATGTGGTGGGCCTGTCTGGGGAGGTCCTGGGTGAGTGTGATGGGCCTGTTTCTGGAGGTCCTGGGTGAGTGTGATGGGCCTGTTTCTGGAGGTCCTGGGTGAATGTGGTGGGCCTGTCTGGGGAGGTCCTGGGTGAGTGTGATGGGCCTGTCTCCTGAGGTCCTGGGTGAGTGTGATGGGCCTGTTTCTGGAGGTCCTGGGTGAGTGTGATGGGCCTGTATCTGGAGGTCCTGGGTGAGTGTGATGGGCCTGTATCTGGAGGTCCTGGGTGAGTGTGATGGGCCTGTATCTGGAGGTCCTGGGTGAGTGTGATGGGCCTGTATCTGGAGGTCCTGGGTGAGTGTGGTGGGCCTGTCTGGGGAGGTCCTGGGTGAGTGTGGTGGGCCTGTATCTGGAGGTCCTGGGTGAGTGTGATGGGCCTGTATCTGGAGGTCCTGGGTGAGTGTGGTGGGCCTGTCTGGGGAGGTCCTGGGTGAGTGTGATGGGCCTGTTTCTGGAGGTCCTGGGTGAGTGTGATGGGCCTGTGTCTGGGGAGGTCCTGGGTGAGTGTGGTGGGCCTGTCTGGGGAGGTCCTGGGTGAGTGTGATGGGCCTGTTTCTGGAGGTCCTGGGTGAGTGTGGTGGGCCTGTTTCTGGAGGTCCTGGGTGAGTGTGATGGGCCTGAGTCTGGAGGTCCTGGGTGAGTGTGATGGGCCTGTTTCTGGAGGTCCTGGGTGAGTGTGGTGGGCCTGAGTCTGGAGGTCCTGGGTGAGTGTGATGGGCCTGTTTCTGGAGGTCCTGGGTGAGTGTGGTGGGCCTGAGTCTGGAGGTCCTGGGTGAGTGTGATGGGCCTGTTTCTGGAGGTCCTGGGTGAGTGTGATGGGCCTGTTTCTGGAGGTCCTGGGTGAGTGTGATGGGCCTGTTTCTGGAGGTCCTGGGTGAGTGTGATGGGCCTGTTTCTGGAGGTCCTGGGTGAGTGTGATGGGCCTGTTTCTGGAGGTCCTGGGTGAGTGTGATGGGCCTGTTTCTGGAGGTCCTGGGTGAGTGTGATGGGCCTGTTTCTGGAGGTCCTGGGTGAATGTGGTGGGCCTGTCTGGGGAGGTCCTGGGTGAGTGTGATGGGCCTGTTTCTGGAGGTCCTGGGTGAGTGTGGTGGGCCTGTCTCCTCAGGTCCTGGGTGAGTGTGATGGGCCTGTTTCTGGAGGTCCTGGGTGAGTGTGATGGGCCTGTCTGGGGAGGTCCTGGGTGAGTGTTGTGGGCCTGTCTCCTGAGGTCCTGGGTGAATATGATGGGCCTGTTTCTGGAGGTCCTGGGTGAGTGTGATGGGCCTGTTTCTGGAGGTCCTGGGTGAATGTGGTGGGCCTGTCTGGGGAGGTCCTGGGTGAGTGTGATGGGCCTGTTTCTGGAGGTCCTGGGTGAGTGTGGTGGGCCTGTGTCTGGGGAGGTCCTGGGTGAGTGTGATGGGCCTGTGTCTGGGGAGGTCCTGGGTGAGTGTGATGGGCCTGTTTCTGGAGGTCCTGGGTGAGTGTGATGGGCCTGTGTCTGGGGAGGTCCTGGGTGAGTGTGATGGGCCTGTCTCCTCAGGTCCTGGGTGAGTGTGATGGGCCTGTCTCCTGAGGTCCTGGGTGAGTGTGATGGGCCTGTGTCTGGAGGTCCTGGGTGAGTGTGATGGGCCTGTGTCTGGAGGTCCTGGGTGAGTGTGATGGGCCTGAGTCTGGAGGTCCTGGGTGAGTGTGATGGGCCTGTCTCCTCAGGTCCTGGGTGAGTGTGGTGGGCCTGTGTCCGGGGGTCCTGGGTGAATATGATGGGCCTGTTTCTGGAGGTCCTGGGTGAGTGTGGTGGGCCTGAGTCTGGAGGTCCTGGGTGAGTGTGATGGGCCTGTTTCTGGAGGTCCTGGGTGAGTGTGGTGGGCCTGAGTCTGGAGGTCCTGGGTGAGTGTGATGGGCCTGTTTCTGGAGGTCCTGGGTGAGTGTGGTGGGCCTGAGTCTGGAGGTCCTGGGTGAGTGTGATGGGCCTGTTTCTGGAGGTCCTGGGTGAGTGTGATGGGCCTGTTTCTGGAGGTCCTGGGTGAGTGTGGTGGGCCTGTTTCTGGAGGTCCTGGGTGAATGTGGTGGGCCTGTCTGGGGAGGTCCTGGGTGAGTGTGATGGGCCTGTTTCTGGAGGTCCTGGGTGAGTGTGGTGGGCCTGTTTCTGGAGGTCCTGGGTGAGTGTGATGGGCCTGTTTCTGGAGGTCCTGGGTGAGTGTGGTGGGCCTGTCTGGGGAGGTCCTGGGTGAGTGTGATGGGCCTGTCTCCTCAGGTCCTGGGTGAGTGTGATGGGCCTGTCTCCTGAGGTCCTGGGTGAGTGTGATGGGCCTGTGTCTGGAGGTCCTGGGTGAGTGTGATGGGCCTGTCTCCTCAGGTCCTGGGTGAGTGTGATGGGCCTGTGTCTGGAGGTCCTGGGTGAGTGTGATGGGCCTGTCTCCTGAGGTCCTGGGTCAGTGTGGTGGGCCTGTTTCTGGAGGTCCTGGGTGAGTGTGATGGGCCTGTTTCTGGAGGTCCTGGGTGAATGTGGTGGGCCTGTCTGGGGAGGTCCTGGGTGAGTGTGATGGGCCTGTTTCTGGAGGTCCTGGGTGAGTGTGGTGGGCCTGTTTCTGGAGGTCCTGGGTGAGTGTGATGGGCCTGTTTCTGGAGGTCCTGGGTGAGTGTGGTGGGCCTGTCTGGGGAGGTCCTGGGTGAGTGTGATGGGCCTGTCTCCTCAGGTCCTGGGTGAGTGTGATGGGCCTGTCTCCTGAGGTCCTGGGTGAGTGTGATGGGCCTGTGTCTGGAGGTCCTGGGTGAGTGTGATGGGCCTGTCTCCTCAGGTCCTGGGTGAGTGTGATGGGCCTGTGTCTGGAGGTCCTGGGTGAGTGTGATGGGCCTGTTTCTGGAGGTCCTGGGTGAGTGTGGTGGGCCTGTTTCTGGAGGTCCTGGGTGAGTGTGATGGGCCTGTCTCCTCAGGTCCTGGGTGAGTGTGATGGGCCTGTTTCTGGAGGTCCTGGGTGAGTGTGGTGGGCCTGTCTGGGGAGGTCCTGGGTGAGTGTGATGGGCCTGTCTCCTCAGGTCCTGGGTGAGTGTGATGGGCCTGTTTCTGGAGGTCCTGGGTGAATGTGGTGGGCCTGTCTGGGGAGGTCCTGGGTGAGTGTGATGGGCCTGTTTCTGGAGGTCCTGGGTGAGTGTGGTGGGCCTGTTTCTGGAGGTCCTGGGTGAGTGTGATGGGCCTGTTTCTGGAGGTCCTGGGTGAGTGTGATGGGCCTGTGTCTGGAGGTCCTGGGTGAGTGTGATGGGCCTGTGTCTGGAGGTCCTGGGTGAGTGTGATGGGCCTGAGTCTGGAGGTCCTGGGTGAGTGTGATGGGCCTGAGTCTGGAGGTCCTGGGTGAGTGTGATGGGCCTGTCTCCTCAGGTCCTGGGTGAGTGTGGTGGGCCTGTGTCTGGAGGTCCTGATGAGTGTGGTGGGCCTGTGTCCGGGGGTCCTGGGTGAATATGATGGGCCTGTTTCTGGAGGTCCTGGGTGAGTGTGGTGGGCCTGTGTCCGGGGGTCCTGGGTGAATATGATGGGCCTGTCTCCTGAGGTCTTGTGTGAATGTGGTGGGTCTGTCTCGGGAGATCTTGCAGAGAATGTCATGGGTCTGCCCCCAGTGTTTCTGGGTAGAATGTGTCATTTGTGCATACCCAGCTACTTTGTGTGTGCTCCCTCAGGACACTCTCTAACAAGACAGTAAGAGGACACACATAAAGGCATGAGTCGTGGAGCTCTCTGTGGTAAAGGGGAGGACAGGATGACCCAGGATAAGAAACCCTGGTGGACGGGTTCCATGGAGCATCCATCAGCAGTTAGAACCACTAAACTAGGCATTTGTACAACAGCATAGAGAAATGTCTAGAGTAAGTGCTAGGGGGGAAACCTTGGCAGCAGCATGACTTCTAATGCTCAGTAATGAGGGTTCCTGTGCTCAATAAAACATCTACGATCTTAGAACCCAGGAACCCAAATGGACATTTATAAGACCACATACATCTGGGAGGGCACTTATCAAGCTCCTTGGCATGGAGTCTGTGAGGGGAAGAGAAAGGCAGTAGACACCGATCTAAAGAAAACCGATTGTATAAACTATGACATTACATAAAATAAGAGTTGTGCCCTGTGGGGAACCTTGATAAGTGTGTGCCATGAGCCCGGCCAATGTGGCTCAGTGGTTGAGCATGGACCTATGAACCAGGAGGTCACAGTCAATTCCCAGTCAGGGCACGTGCCCAGATTGCGGACTCGATCCCCAGTGTGGGGTGTGCAGGAGGCAGCCGATCAATGATTCTCTCCCATCATTGATGTTTCTCTTTCTCTCTCCCTCTCCCTTCCTCTCTGAAATAAATAAATATATATATATATATATATTTAAAAACAGTGTTCCAGAAACTGAGGAATCTAATTAGCTCAGTGTTTAGAATTATCTATATATATAAAAGGCTAATATGCAAAGTGTCCCCTCGGGAGTTCAACCAGGAGACTGCAAGTTCAATTGCTCGCTATGACATGTGCTGACCACCAGGGGGTGACACGGAACATGGCAGGCAACCAGCAGCTGCGGGGCGCTGAGGGAGCGAGGAAAGGAAGAGGTGAGGTGGGAGGGCGGGAGGCAGGGAACCTGATCAGCCCTGATCGCAGGCCAGGCCTAGGGACCCTACCCATGCACAAATTTCATGCACCAGGCCTCTAGTGATAAGATAAAAGAAAAGGAGGCAGCCCTGTAGCTCCTCTCTCTGCTCTTACCGAACAGTGTACTGTCTTTGACAAAAGCCACGTCTCCAACCCCATCTTTCAGACACCTGTGAAATGAGAAGGCGTGGGAGGGTCAGCCCGGAGTGGCTTTTTCCTCGTGCCCCTGGAACAGGGCTTTCTCCATGGGTGCTGCTCCTCAGAGGGCAGGGGTCAGGGGCTTTGGGACACCCCAACTGAGAAGGCAACAGGGGGCCCCTCCAGGTAGAATCGGAGGAGGAAGGACTCAGGTGCTGGCCAGAGGCCCCCACCATTTCGCCTTAAGAACTGAAAGGGCAAAACCTTGTCTTTCTACATAAAAGAGAAGTTTGAAGCCTCTACACCAGAGGACAAAGTCTCAGTATCCTTGGCCATGTGATTCTTTCTCCCAAGACTGAGTGGGCAAGTGAGCCCTGGCCAGTAGAGAGGCAGGGGGGCCTCCCTCTGCAAAATTGCCTGAGTCCCAGAGGCGAGGGGAGGGGGACAATGTCAGCCTCAGCATGGGGGCAGAAAGGCACAGAGGGTCCATTGGGCAGTGCTCGCTGTCTCCAAGCTTGTGGGGGAGGGGGCGGGGGGCCCATGTAGGATAGACTAACATCAGCCTGGACAGCCCGCCATCCTGCCCAGCCAGGAGCCTGGACTGGCTGCTGTCTCATGATAACACTCCTTCAGCCTGTCCCGCACCTCCTCTCCGGCCCCCACGGGCAGGCTGAGCTCTCCCTGGGGCCACAGAAAAGGGCTCCTGGCCTGAGGACCTGTGGCACTCGGGCCACTGGGGAGAAGAGGACAGTCTCACTCACTTGAAGGCACCGGAGTAGCCGAAGTAGGGCTCCTGGGAGGAGCAGGCACATTTGTTCTCCCCGGTCCCCGCACACAGGCGACACAGGTTGGGGTACTGTGTCCCGTCCGCACAGGGCACACAACTGGCCGAGAAGAAGTTGGCCGCGGCTGTGGACACAGAGAAACGCACCAGTGTGTGAGGCAGCCCTGGCCACAGCCAGCCTCCTCTCCCGCATGCTCCCCGTGGGCAGCCCCTCCCTCCACCCCTGCGGACCTGTCGCCTCTGTTGTGAGGTTCAAGTTCAGACACCAGTTCCCCAGGGCAGCTGGGGCAGCGAACCCGCCAGGTTAACCTTGGAGTCACCTGCACACTCACCCGTGTGGTCCCAAAGTGGCTGTGTGTGAACCGCATAGAGACCCCTCCCTGCCTGCAATCACCCCCAGCCCCCAGCCACCTCACCTTCCTGAAGGGGCGTGGGGGGCCCTGCCCAGTTCAGGAACGGACGAAGCGTGCCCATGGGGATGTTCCAGCCGGCGGACCTGTTCAGGCCGGTGTGGCAGGACTTCACGCCTCGCATCTGGTTCAGCTGGAAGTTGCTGCCCTTCTTCGCTACGGCCACGGCGTAATAGTGGGTCTGGGGCTCTGCGAAGGGCCAGGGAGAATGGAATGCTCGTGGCCAGGACCCAAGGGAGAGGAGCCCCTGGTGGGAGGGGCCTGGAGCTGCAGTTTCTCCGGGTGCAGGGCTGCCCAGGGCCTGTCCTGACCCCCAGGGAGCAACCGGTGTCCTCCCGCAGTGGGTCACCTCTGGCCCCAAGCACCCGGGGACTCTGTGCCTTCAAGTGTGCTGCTGTCCAAGACCCCACTGAGGCAACTCATCGGCTCTGACTCCACAGAGCCCAGGGCCACGGCCACGGACACCCCAGCTCTGGGTTCCAGGGGGGACTCACTCTCTTGGGTCCCGTAGACCTCGGCTGCCACAGGCCGCAGTTTGTAGGGCTCCAGGCCAGCCTCAAACACCAGCCCGCCGTCCAGGGTCACAGCATCCGCCTTGTTTGCCTGAAAGCAAAGCGGCCAGGCCGGCTTCAGGAGCGAACCCGCCCTAACGCAGGCAAGTGGGTCGCAGGACGTCAGAAGGTTCTGGGGCTGGAAGGATCTTCCGAAGGGTCAGTTTTGACCACATCCACTCACGTCCTGGGACAGGCGGCCCGAGCCGAGGGGCCCTCTTTGGGGACAAACGGGCACCAGCCCAACTGCTTTAACCCTTGAGGCTGGCACGCTGCCTCTTTCTCAGGTGCCCCCCGCCTGTACAGGGTGGGGCAAACGTAGGTTTACAGTTGTGAGTACGCGAGACACAGAGTTTATTCTTGTGTTGTTATTTATTAATTATTGGCTTCTTTTCCATATGAACAACTGTAAACCTATGTTTGCCGCACCCTGCAGAACTCTGGTGAGCACACCCCTCACAGTGGTTTATCTTATTTTTATTTTTTATATTTTATTGATTTCTTTTTTACAGAGAGGAAGGGAGAGGGATAGAGAGGTAGAAACATCGATGAGAGAGAAACATCGATCAGCTGCCTCCTGCACACCCTCTGCTGGGGATGTGCCCGCAGCCAAGGTACATGCCCTTGACCGGAATCGAACCTGGAACCCTTCAGTCCGCAGGCCGACACTCTATCCACTGAGCCAAACTGGTCAGGGCGGGTTTATAAATTTTAATTTAAAAAAGAGACACAAAAATAATTTATGTTGAGATCCCAGGTTCCCCACACACATGGTCTCTCCACTTTAGAATGTTGACCTCTGAATTCAAAATAGTGTCGTGTCCTATGAGAGAGGCCCGCGCCCCTCTGACAAGAGCCCAGGAAGAAAAGCAGAGGGAGGAGGGGAGAGCACCGTTTTTCATTTTATTCCGTGCTTTCCCCTTCCCTTCCTTCCTTTTCTCTCCCCTCCCCTCCCCTCCCCTTCCCTCCCTTCCATCAATTTGGTCTTACCCAGCATATGGCGCTGACTTACCGCGATGGCCTGGATACATTCCGTGTAGGAGGTTTTCTTTACGCAGGAGATGAAGGGCCCACCCACTCTTCTCATATTCCGCTGGAATGAGGTGCATTTTGTTGCCTCGGCTGGTGAGATGGTGCACCATCGAACGCCCTTCCTAGGGGCGGCCAGACACAGTCCTGGGAGAAAGGCCAAGGAGTAAGGGTTCAGCCACTGCCCCCGGAAGAGACTGCCTTACCCTCCCACGGACTTTTCCAGACTCTGCCATCTCTCCCCGCTCCGCCCCTTCCCTCTCCACTCTGCCGCTGAGGCGGCCTCTCGCCTCGGGTGGAGGTGTCTCCCTGGCCTAGTAAGCGCGCTGTCCTGGCCAGAGGACTGGTGCTCAGTGAACTCAAGGAGACCTTCAGCAGCTCTGGGTTCTTTCCTTCCTGTGACCGACGCGTTTCCCACCCTAGAGAAGTGATGATGATCCCTTGCGTCCGTTGATGGGGTTCCCCCACCTGCCTGGCCCCACCTGCACTTGTGAGGCGGGCAGGAAGGGATTCCTGCTCCTCGTGTGGAAACTGGCTCCTGAGGCGGCAGAGTGGCTGGCTGCTCAGCAGCGGCCAAGTCCAGCCTAGAATCCGGGTCCCTCTGTCGCGTCTATAAGCATCTCCCCAGGGGATGCCAAGGGAGCCAAGGACAAGACCCCTGACTCCTTGGCAGTAGCTGCAGTAAGTGGTGGAACAAATGGGTCGGGGTGCCCCCACTGAGACTGCTTCTCCTGCCCAGCCTGCCTTTGTGGCTACCATCTATGCACCAGGTTTGCTCACAGCTCTGACAAGCCACACAGGTCCCTGGCCGGGTAGCTCAGTGGGTTAGAGTGTTGGCCCGATACATTCCCCAAAGAAATGAAAACAGATATCCACATAAAGACCTGCATGAATATTCAAAGTAGCATTATTCAGAAGAGCCAAAAAGTGAAAACAACATGGACGTCCACATCCATACAATGGAATTGGCCATAAAAAGGAATGACTGAGCCTGAACTTGTTTGGCTCAGTGGATAGAGCGTTGGCCTGCGGACTGAAGGGTCCCAGGTTCGATTCCGGTCAAGGGTATGTACCTTGGTTGCGGGCACATCTCCAGTAGGGAGTGTGCAGGAGGCAGCTGATGGATGTTTCTAATTCTCTATCCCTCTCCCCTCCTCTCTATAAAAAAATCAATTAAATATATTTTTTTCTTAAAAAAAAAAAAAAAGGAATGACTGATGGGCACGATATCAATGCACCTCATTTATTCTATGTGGAAGGTCCCAGACACAGGAGACCACATATTGTGTGATGTCACTCGTATGAACCGTCCATAAAAGGCAAATGCATAGAAACAGAAAGTAGACTAGTGGCCGCCTGCTGCCAGGGTGGGAATGAGGATGGATGGTCATGAGGAAGGGGATGGAAATGTTCTCATCGGGTTTACAGTGATGGTTCCCCCGCTTGGCAGCACTGCTGAAAGTCACTGACACAGGAGAATTCCGTGCGATGTAAAACGCACCCAGTAAAGCTGTTAGAAACAAAAACACCTGGTTGCATAAGCCCCTTCCCCTTTGGATGTGCCCTCTGCCTCCTCCGCTCGTGAGCCAACCCTGCACGGTCCGCCCCGAGGTGTTTGAGGCACCCGGGAGGGTGTGTAGAAGACTTGTGGCTCCCAGGGCTCGGGGCCAAGGCAACCGAAGATTCCAGTGACAGTGAGTGCAACTCTGAGCCAAAGCCTGGCCTGTGGCCCATGGCCACATCCGGGAAAGCAAGGCTTCCTGCCTCTCGGCCGCTCCAGGTGGCCCCCGCCCTGTCTGCCCCCAGCAGGCCCCAGGTCAGGGAGCCGAAGGAAGTTGGCCCTGAGCAGTTGGTCCTGGCCCAGCCCAATCCTGCCTGAGAGAAGAGAGGGATGCCTAGCACGCATGGGAAGGCGTGTGGAGAAGGGGACCAGAAGGCAGGGACAGGGTGGCCCCGTGCTCCCTAGGTTGGGGACATAAGTTCACTGCTGCTCTCTAACTACCCCCTCCCAGCAGATGTCCCAGAGGAGGCTGCACTGGGCTGGCGTGGAACTGGGGGACTTCCCCCCTGACCCCCCACCCCCCGCCCCCCACTCACAGCCTCAGAGCTGCCCATCACAGTCCTTTCTGCTGCTGCCTGGAGCCTCCCCTTCACTGAGGAAGCCCTGCCCCTCAGACACGACATTACTACTGTCCATCACTGGCCTGTGCCCTCAGAGCACCCCAGAAATTGCTTCAGATGTTTGGGTACAGAACTAACAATTGTTTCGTTCGTCCCTTCTATGTCGTCCCTTCTAGTCTGGGCACATCTGAAACCAGAAATCTATCTCTCTGCCCTCTGAGAAAGGTCTCCTCAGGAGGTCTGGGCCACCACCCCTGCCCCTGGTGGGGGGAGGTGCCTGCCACTGAGCAGGTGGCACCCTGCTGCTGCCCCTCACAGCTGTGTGGGAAGATGTTTGGCCCATTCTTCACAGGAAGAAACTGATGCTCTGAAAGGCTCTGCCTGGCCCAAGTCAGCACAGCCCTTGTAGTAGCTGGGATCTTGAGCCCCAGGTCTGCTGTGTGTCTTGGGCAAGTCACTCATCCTCTCTGAGTCCCCTTTGCCTCCCACGTAAACTGCCTGTAACAGTACCTTGGGTACCAAAGGTCCTGGTAGGACCAAATGGGAGCGGGTCCGGGAAGACCCCTCCCAGCAGACTTCCTGGAGGAGGCTGCACTAGGCCGGAGTGGAACTGGGGAAGCTCTGTGTAGCAGTGCTGGCTCCAGCTCCTCCCCAAGGAGCCCCGCACCCCCAGCGACTGCAGGCTCTGGGTGCCAACCCCGCAGGATGCAGGGACCAGGACACCCACCTGGGGGTGCACAGTGACAGGGGCTCCCACCTCGCGGGGTACAGAGACCAGGATGCCCACTCGGTGGGGCTCGCCCCCAGGACCCTGCACTCACCAAGGGCCAGGAGGGACAGCAGGGTGGAGAAGATGAGCTTCATGCTGGGATCCTGAGGCAACTCCAGCAAAGGCTCTGCCACCTGCGCCTGCTCTGCAGCCCTTTATGTAGGGCTCGCTGACATCATGGGTTTGCCCCGTGGGCCAATAGGTGCCCCCTGGCCGCCCCACCCCCCACCAAGTTCCTGGAGGCTGAGAAACCCAAGAGGGGAGGGGACAAAGGGGGGCAAGGGAGAAGGAAAGATGCCTGGGCAGGGCTTGGCACCAGGAGAGGGAGGAAGCCCAGCCCACTGCCACCTGGCAAGTGTGCCCTGGTGCTGCCTCCCATTGATGTTCTTTCCTCCCCTGGGGAGTCACAGCCCCTGAATTTGGTCCTCCCTCTGGTCTCAGTGCCTCCTAGAGGGTGGGACACAGAGCTGGGGTCCCAAGATGATTTGTGGATCATCTTGACTGTGACACAGACCCACCCAAGTCTTTGAGGCTCTCCAGGAAGCTCTGGGGCCTCCGCCCTGGCGGGGAGCCTGCCACAGAGAGTGGGTCTGATCAGGGATCCTGCTCTCTGGGCACAGAGGGGGGCTGGGGTTTGGCGCTGGAATCACCCGGTGGGTTTGGTGTGACAAGTCCAGGGTCTCTCACTGTTTGGAAACACAGTATCGCAACACTAAGGGTGGCTTTCATCAATAATTGCAATAACTCTTTCAAAAATAGTGAAGAAATATAAAATTGACTAATTCCCAGGAGCGCTGAAGCACTTTTGTACCTAAATTAGCAGCTCCACTCTACCAATCCATGATCATAGAAGAATTAAGAAATGTCACAACCCAGGTCTCTATCTCTGAGTGCAAATTAGGAAAAGGATGGTTTGGGAGGTCAGAGGCTTCCAGACCCTCTTCTGTCTGGCACAGCATTGGCAGGAACACAGATCACCTGGGGCCACAACCAAGAGGCTGAACTCAAGGTGTGCCCTGGAGGCAGGACTGGGATTGGCAACAGGGCAGACTCTTTCTGCTGTGTCTGCAGGAGATGGCCCGGCCCCAGGCTAGGGATGTGCTCAGCTAGACACACGCAGAACAGCCCTCCAGGCCCATCTGCAGAGGAAGCAGACGTAAGGGTAGGTATGCCCAGAAAAGGAAGTTCAAACCATCTATTATTAACATTCATTCATTCATTCGTGCCAGAATTGGTGGGGGCCATGAGGGACACAGAAGAGGGGTTCATCTTTGCCATCAGGAGCACATGGCACAAGGGGACACAGGTAGACACTCCTATCAGGCCACCTGGGAAAAGCAAGGCAGGTGGGACCCAGAGGAGGAAAGACCAGCCAGTTCCCATCATGAGGGTTCCAGAAGAGTTTGAAGAAGAGCCTTTGACCTGGGTGCCTGAAGGAAGGAGTAGTGTTTCTACAGAAAGAGTATTCAGGCAGAAGAAATAGCCGAGGAAATAGCCAAGGAAATGCTTGGAGCACAGACTCAGTGACCAGTGACCGATTACCTGGGCATGAGGGACAACCAAAGGTCACGCTGAGCTTTCTGGCCCAGAACTCTTGCTGGAAAGATTAACATCATCTCCTCTACTACTCTGAGCTCCATCTCCTCTACCCTGGACGGCTCCTCATGCAGATCCTACGGGCACCTAAATGCAAATAGGACTCATCCACTTCCTCCAGCCCTGCATCTTCTCTCATATTCCTACCACTTTCCACCAGATCCATCAAATGAAGAGCCTCAGGGTCATCCTCAAGTCCTCTGGCCAGCTAGTCCTGTGTGTGCAATGGGCACTTGATGGTCAATATTGGGAGAACAAATGAATGAGTGAGGAGGAAGAGGGACAGGAAGTAGGCAAAGGCTCCTGCTTGCTGCGTGTCAAGATTGAAAAACAGCGAGGCCAGGGCTGGCTAGGCCAGGCTTCCCAGAGCCTGTGTACATGCAGGAGCTGGACCAGATCTTTTTTCTTTTTTTTAAATTTCTTTATTGATGAAGGTATTACATCTGTGTCCTTATTCCCCCATTACCCCCACCTCCCATTCATGCCCCCATGGACCAGATCTTGAAGAGCCTTTAGGGAGGTAGGATACAGGTTTCCAAGTGCTGAGACAGTGGTATGGTGTAAATATACAGTACAGAGAAGGTGGCCATGGGACAAACAACCACATAATGACAGGAGCTGGTTAACAGGCAGGTGGGGAATGCTCACTCTCTCCCCCCACTCCCTCTCCACCCCTGAAATTCACCCTTTGACCCTCTATCACCTCAAGGACTGGCCCACGCTAAGCCGTCCCAACTGATGGGCAGTAAGCCCCGCACCCTGCCTGATATGGAGGCCTCTAGCTTCCAACCCCAGGAGGAGTTGGGAAGGAAGGGTGGGATCTGGGCAGAACCGGTTCCAGGTAGAACAAAGGAGATCTGCCACTGACCCCTGACCCCTATCCAGTGATCCCTATTGTTACTGATCATTTCTTTGCTGACCACCCTGAAGAGAGTGAAAAAGAATAAGGAAGAGATGGACAGAGGGCTCCCTGCTTCTTGACCAATGTGATAACCATGATTTCCAAAGCAAGGCCTTCACATTGGCTCCCATGCATAGAGCCAAAGGTGCTGGAGAGTCTTTGGGTGTGCCTGTGGGTAGGGGGAGTGGGTGCCATCAGGAGAGAGCTCAGCTGATGGGCAGCAGGAAGGAAAACGGTGGCTTTATTAACTAATATGTCTAGTTGCCAAATGTTGCCTCATTTATGAAGAACCCATAGAGACAAAGAGCTTCTATCTCCTTGGACAGCTCTTCCTCCTCCTCCCCCTCTGCCCCTACCCCTCCTAATCATATCCCAGGCTTCCCATTTGCCAGACTTCAGTTCTCTTGGCCAGGGTAGCACTCCACACCCCTGGCGGAAATCTGATCTCCATGGGCATCTAATCACCACAGCCACTGAGATGAGAATGTGCAGCAGGCATGGCCCAGGGGGGCTTCCGGGATGGTGCCAGCCAAAGGCACCCTGCATGGTGGTGTGTCTGGCACAGGGCCAGCCATGCAAATTTCTTCCCAGAAGGAATGAGGTCCTTGTTCAGGGAAATCCCCAGGTGGAAGCACTGGCCCTGGGCCCCTTTAGCTGCCCCTCCCCTGCGGCTGCATTCTGGCAGGAAGGGGGCCTGCTCTGCTGCCTTCAGCATCCCTGCCTGCTCCCTATGGGAAGGTCAGTGGCCTTCAGTGAGAAGGAGCTTGAGCTGGGTCCTCAGAGGGGCAAGGAGCCACCCTCTTCCTCTGTTTCCATGGATGAGGCTGGTGCACTGACCCAGGGCATCCTGTCCACTCATCTTTAAGTTCCTGTGTGTTCACTGGCTGGTGTGGCTCAGTTGGCTGGGTATCGTACCACACACCAGAAGGTTGCCAGTTTGATCCCCGGGAGGGGGTGTGTAGGAGGCAGCTGATTGATGTTTCACTTTCACATCGATGTTTCTCTCTCTCTCTCTCTCTCTCTCTCTCTCTCTCTCTCTCTCTCTCTCCCTCCCTCCCTCCCTCCCTTCCTCTCTCTCTAAAAATCAATTTAAATTTTTTTTTTTTTTAAAGAAAGTGACTAGGTGGGTGAGGGCCTGTGCTGGGGGGTGGGAGCAGGCAGGGAGAGGTCAATGTGGGGGAAAAGAAGACATGTGTGATACTTTCAACAATAAAGAATTGAAATTTTTTTTAAAAGAAAGTGAGAGGAGGGGCAAAGAAGGGGAGCAGGTGCCCCCTTTTCTTGATCCACCAAGCAGATTTTGATCCTGAGCAAAGTCTTTCTCCAAAGAGTATTCATTTCAAGAAAAATCCATTTGGGAAGAAACTCTAAACGTTTGGCCACCTGGTTGACCCTCTTGAACAGAGACTTGAAGTCCCTGGAGCATTTGGTGTTTGTAGGGGATTAGGAGGAAGCTGAGGGGGTGGGGGCAATGGCTCTGAATCAATAGTGCTGTTGCCCAATGTTGCCCCATTTGTAAGGGAAACTCAGCAATCAAAGAGCTTTTCTCTGCTTGTCCTTCCTGCCCCTTCTTCATGTCTTCCTCTTCCCTCTCTGAACCCCTGACCCTCATTATGGCCCTCTCCTCAGCCCTGTCTGGCAAGGGTAGGCCCAGGCTCTCAGTCGCTATAGGTCAATATCTTTGTGTCCTTTCCAATTGCCCTTCTCCTTCACTCACGACATGCAGTCTAGTTCCCAAACATACTAGTGCTATCTTCCTTCATCCTGCCTCTTGTGCCCACACATCCCTTTTCTTCCCATGGTCATGAGATGGCCTTGGGCCCCTGATCACTCTCTCTGCCTCTTGTCTCTTTCACTGCAGACCATCCCTCGGGGAATCTTTCAAGACCCCAGGCTAACAGTGGCTCCAAGGCACTGCTCTGTTCCCCTCCTCTCTTCTCCTACACTCTGTCCTTGAGGAATTTCATCCTCCTCCCTCCTCTGGAATAAACTAAGGCTTTCCCAATAAGCCAGATCCACACACCGACCACCATTCACTCTAGTCTGGTTTCTGTTTGATTTTATTATAGACTGTGTTTATAGAATTACTATTCAATTAGAATATTGCCTATTGAAAAAAAAAAGAAAAGGGGGAAAGAAAAGAAAAGAGGAGCTTGAGTTCCTCCCAAGACTCTAAAACCATGACTTTGAATAAGCACCCAGCTAGGCCAGGCCAACTTATTTGAGAAATGCAGATGTAAGTGTGTGTGTTTGGTGGGGAGGGGGAGAAGAACCATTGTTCTTTGGGTAAACTCCCTGTGAGAAAAGTTCACTTTCTTCTTGTTCTCCCTCCCACATCTCTCCTTGTCTTCTCACCCCTGCTGTCCTGAACCACGTGGCTCTTTTGATCTGGCTACAGACAACTGACCATTATGGATCACCTAACTCAAGCTGCCCAAATAATATTTTTTCAAAAAATTTCTAAATGAGTCTCATACAGAGAAGTGTAAAAACATCCACGTACAATTCAATTAAGTTATCTCAAATAAAACACTCATCTAACCACCACCAGGTTACAAAAGGAAACATTGCCAAGGTCCAGAAAGCCTCTGCTCAAACCAGCACCCTCTCCCATCCCCAAAATTAACTACTATCCTAATCTCTAAAGCTATAGTTAATTCTTATAAAGGGAATTATACAATATGTATTCTTTGTATCTGATTTCTTTCATTCTACATGTTTGCCAGATCATCTACTTTTTTCATCTTCTGACTTCTATTTCATTTTCTTATAATTTATATGATCAGAAATACAATCTATTTTTTATATTATCCTTATATCTGGCAACCTCATTAAATTCACTTATTAATTCTAATTATTGGGGAATTTCCACAAACAGTAATGAGAGCTTCATTACTTCCCCCCCCACCCCCATCACTTTGTATGAAAGAGACTTTGAGTACAATGTTGAATAGATGTGGAGACAATGGCATCCAGGTTGGAAAGCTTTCAACATTTCCCGCACTAAATATTTGTAAATTAAGGCATTTCCCTTCTATTCTAGTTTTTAACATAAATGAATGCTGAATTTCAGCATCTATTGAGCTAGTCATTTGATTTTTCTCTTTTGTGATAAATTGCACTGATTTAGTTCTGAATGCCAAACCAACTATATACATTGAGTGGCCAGATTATTATGATCTCTGAATGCATAATAATCTGGCCACTCAGTGTGTGTGTGTGTGTGTGTGTGTGTGTGTGTGTATTAGAGGCCCGGTGCATGAATTCATGCATGGGTGGGGTCTGGCCAGCCTGGCGGGGGGCAGGGGGGGGCGGCAATGGGCAGTTGGCCGGCCTGCCTGCTGGTCGAACTCCTGGTAGAGGAGACAATTTGCACATTAGCCTTTTATTATATCGGATATACACTGAGTGGCCAGATTATTATGCGTTCAGAGATAATAATAATCTGGCCACTCAGTGTGTGTGTGTGTGTGTGTGTGTGTGTGTGTGTGTGTATAAATAAAATAGATAGATAGATACTATATATATACTATATATACTAGTATATATATATATATCCCAGTCTGGTAATATTCAGCTTTTAAAAGTAAACTTTTTGTTGAAATGAAACTTACATAACATAACAAATGCACACATCATAAGTATACAGTCTGATGGATTTTAAAAATCTGAACACCTCTCTAGACAACAGCTCCCAATTCAAGGAACAGAATAGCACCAGCCCCCAAAAGCCCTACACAGGCCTCTTTCCAGTCACTACCCCAAGGGGTGACCACTATACTAACATATCACACAATGTGTTAGTTTTGAGTATTTAAGGTTTTTTTGCCACCTCTACTCCTTCCTTTACTCCACAACATCTCTCTCCCACCTCTAAGGTTCTCTGGGCTGCAGGGGGAGCCTTCCCAGAACCCATGTGGCCACTTGGTCACTTCCCCGAGAGCTGAAGGTCACAGTGTTAGTGACTAAGGACAGGTGATGGGCTTTGCCTATCAGCAGGCATTGGCAGGGGCCATGGAGCGTGCACATGAACTCCAACGGAGGCTGAAGCTTTGCTCTGTACAGTCATGTCTACTGCAGAGCCTGCCTCTGCGCGTTTCACAACTCAGACTTATTTGTAGCTGGTTATTGACCACACCGTGGCCTCTCGGTGAGAAAAGGAGCAGGAAATGTTTACCCTGGCTGCAGGAGAACAATGGGCACGTTCACAAGCCTCAGAAGGGTTTGTGTGCATTTTGCACAATATTTATTATTGTACAGATCACTATGTTGCCCACAAATGTCAGCGCACCAAATAATTCATTGAGATTGGATTTGAGCAGTGACATGTAAGACGTGACAATCAAACCTGTGAGAGATCGAGCTGGTTCTTGCCATCATCCCCTGGCTGTCGGGGGACCGAGAGGAGGCTATGAAAGCAGAAGATGATTCGTAGGATGAGGAACTGGTCGGCAAAGCCTGGGACCTGGTAGATGAAGCAGAACCCGACGGCTATTTGGAAATGAAGGAAAGTGTCAGGGAAGTGAGCAATTTCCAGGACATTTAGAAATACTCTGGCTTGAGGTTGCTCCTATGAAATAATTTGACCCCCAAAATCAGATGGTCTCAGAGCTGAATGTTTCCTTTGATGCCACTTTACAAGTGAGGTCTCCAAGCCCAAAGGGGGCAGGTGGCCTACTCAGACCTGCCCTGGGAGGGCTACCCAGAATCAGCCTCTTTGTCAAGTTGGGGGTGGGGGTGTCACTCCAGTTGAAACCATCCTCATGGGGGGCTGGCTTTAGCTCAGATGTTCCTTCAAGTCAAGCCTTCGTTTACTATCCACTCTTGCTTGCAAGGGTTCTTCGAGACCTGTGGGAACCGTCTATAAACTAACCAATGAGAATGCACCAAATGCTACTACCTGCTCCGACTGGCTGGATCATCCCACAGATAGATTCCTGAACAGAAGGGGACAGACACAAGGAGCACCTCCCACCTGACTACCTGACCTGACCTGACTACCTGACCGCATTTATAGGGAGCTCAAGAGCAGGTCCAATAAGCCTATGATGTCACCAGATAGGAGAGAGGTAACTTTGGGGATGGGGGCAGGAGAGTGATAGACGGGGCAAAAGTGGTGCTTCAGGGAGCTGGTACCATGGCGTTTTTCTTTCTTTCTTTTTTTAAATTGATTTCAGAGAGGAAGAAAGAGGGAGCGAGAGATAGAAACATCAATGATGAGAAAGAATTATTGACCAGCTGCCTCCTGCATGCCCCCTACTGGGATTGAGCCTGCAACCCAAGCATATACCCTGACCGGGAAACCAGGACCTCCTGGTTCATAGATCAACGCTCAACCACTGAGCCATGCCAGCTGGGCAACATAGGGTTTTTCTTGACTCGGGTGGTGACTGAATAAAGGTTCATTTTGTGATGACTCACCTAGCCCTGCAAGTCTTAACCCACATTCTGCATGTATGTTACTCTCCAGTAAAAAGTTTGTTTTAAAAGGCACCGCATGGAGGCATGCATATGACTGCAGCTCTCTGGGTAGTCTCCTCAGCACCCAACATGCTGTTCTTGCTTGGGAGGTATCAGAAATGCTTCTCTGGGGGGCAACCCGCAGAACAAAGCTTTTCTGGAAAAACAACCTCCCTCAAACACCAACCCTTGTCAGTGGCTGAAGAGAGAAGGGAGGAGAGGGGGGGATGAGTATTTGTAAATGGACGAAAGTTATGGCACCCCAGTCGACAGTAGGCCCCACGGGCTGTTCCCTCCTGGCCATACCCCACCACTGCCCCCTTAGAAAAGGAAGGGACTGTGGTGTCCCTGCTGGGAAGTATATGTCCCTACTGGGAAGGCAGTGCCCAGAAAGGCCTGGAATGTTCTGCCCCAGAATGTCCTGCCAATGTTCCCACACTTGCACCACGCCCTGTGACTTGAGGGCCCCACCACATGGCTGCCCATCAGCATTAGCTGTGGTCAATGGAGCAGGGACAACAAAGGAGCCGCAGGAGGGATAAGGAAACAAATGAAAACTTGGGTTTTCAGCCAGTGCTGATAACTAAGCTGTGCTATCTGTTGCGTGTCGCATCCCCACCTCGCCCACCCCCATCCAGGCAGGGCAAGAGCCCACCACCCTGGGGCAGAGAGGCCAATTCTCCACACCCTGGGGTCTGTGGAGTGAGCTCAGACTGGAGCTCATGCCCTGTGGGCCTGGCCCCTGAGGCCGCTTCCTCCCTGGCCCGCCTCCAGCCCCCCCAAGCCTCTGCCAGCTCCCCGAGGAGCAACCCTTCTTCCTTTCCTTTTGTTGATTAAATTCTGGATCGGCTCAGACCTCAGGCCAGGGTCCAGCTGAAAACAGGGGATCAGGGGAGCTGGCATCAGAAAGTTCAGGGTGCAACCTGGCTGAACCAGGGCAAGTGGCCTAAAGGTGGTGTGAGGTCTGCTGGCTGGGCTCCAGGCCTAGTTCTCCTGGGCTCTGCTGTGCTCTGGGCTCAGACCAGCCCTGAGGGCAATACTGCCCCTCGGAGGGGAAGCAGAGCTCCCTGCTAGGGAGTAACGGTGGGCAGGGACGGGGATTCTGGGACAAAGAAGCAAACTGTGGTGCAGAATGCCCACCCCCAGGTCCCGTGTCAGCTGCTGGTGGCAATGGCGAACCGTGTGCTTGATTAATGTCAATCCTGGGGATGCTGAGGTCACAGGCCGAGGTTGGCAGAGGTTGTGACTCTGAGGACACTTGACTCCTAGAAAGAGTATGGGGCCTCCTCTAAGGGAAGTTTGTAGGAGGTGCCTGTCACCTAGAAGGCCCTCCGGCCACATGCTCGCTCCCCTGGGCACAGCCCTCACTCTGCACAGCCCTCTCCTGCTGACTAGCTCCTCTGCTTCCTCCAGGTATTGGCCATCACACAAATAGTCACTACCGTTTGCTATGCGTAGAAACCAACGACTAGTCAGGACCATTGTCAGTGGGGCCAAGGCCTCTGATAAAGTTGGGTGTGTGCTGTGGCCCCTCTGTGCAAATGTGTGACGTGGGTTCCAGTCCACGTGCTGGGCTCACATCTCCCTGAACCAAAAGCAGTTGGGTTTTTATAGTGAAGACAGGGAAGCTGAGCAAGGACATCATTTCATTGGCTGTAGCTGCAGCAGTTGCCTTATTTAGGAAAGCCCAGTGGGCTGTTTGTGATTGGCTGCTCAGGAGTTTCATTTTCTCAGTTCCACACATGAACTCTGGCTTAGCTTGGGTTGGCTAGACTACCAAGGCGTTAGAGCCCCTCTGCTACTTGCCTCTTTAATTACCTCAACAGAAGACTGAAAAAAAATACATATAGTTTGATTCTATTCATGGAAATACATATAGTTTGATTCTATTCATGGAATATTTTTTAAAGACAAAATTAAAATGTAGGTTAGAGTTGCCTACACAGGTGGTAATTATTACAGTAGAGTTAGCAGAGTGGCTGCTTCTTCTAGAGGAGAGAGTTTGATAGGAAGGGACACTTGGGAGGGGGGCTTCTAGAATAATGACGATATTCCATTTTTTAATTTGTGGTATTTGATTTATAACTATTCATTATGCTGAGTATATGTGTTTTATCCACTATTATGTCTGTATGCTGCATGAAACAGTTTTGAAAAAAAGAAAGTCAGGTCTTAAAAGCCAGAAGAGACATGGGATGCAGAGGTGGCCCCTTGCACTTGGGGACAGACCTGTGAGGCAAACAGATACAGACAAATGCACAGGGAAACTCATTCCAGCCACGAGAGCAGCCTACCTTGTCCTTCACTGGCCAAGCAAGGATTGCCAGGCACCGGGAAGCATCAGTAACAGAAAGAAAAAAATTAACGGAACTACCACCTCCAGAGAAAGCAGAGCTGTAGGATAAAGAAGAAAATTATTTTTAACATTGTAATTAGTATCTTCAGAGAGATTTAAGAGTAAGTTTCATTCAAAGACTACTTTGGTTAAAAGGTTAATATTGAATTGGGATTAAGTTCAGCTTAAAAATCTCATTATTCTAATTATAAATGTACCAAATTTCAAGAAATTATTTTAAAGAGATTTTTTATAACTTCACAAAACTCCCTTTAAAATATTTGAAATTGTTGCATTAATAAATGTATCTATATTGATTTTCTTTATAAGTATTCATGTATTTACCAGACTCAAAAAACCTTCCAATTACTTATGTAACTCCTTATTTACCAAAGGTTAAATTTAACCAATTAAACTTATAAATAACACGTATGCTAAATATTCCAATATTGTTTGTAAACAATAAACGTTCAGTTTAAGAAGACAAATCTAAATAAATTCTTCAATCATAACTTTTAAAATGAATCCACTAAAAGAAACACAGACTCAAAGGTTGAGCTGCCTGAACCTGGGCAGCCTTGGCCTCTCACCTTCCTCCCCGAACACGAGCTTCAGCACTCACTCCACCTTCTCCAGCACCCAACTCCCGGGCCCGGGCTCCCTGCAGTCACACAGCCACTGGCCCGGCCCCGATGGCCAGCAGCGTGGCCAACACCTACGCAGGCGCCAGGGACTCAGGCTCCAGGATCTCCATGTCCCACTTCAGAGCAGCTGGGAGTCCCCAGGCTTGGCTGTGGGGGTGGCCCAGGGTCTAGCAGGCATAAGGGGCATCTAGAGCAAGAAGGAGACTAGGCAAGGCCTGAATGACTACCTGGCCTCCTGCCTGGAGAGGATGAGGAGCCTGGATGCTGGTGATCAGAGACTGGAGAGTAAAATCCAGAACACCTGGAGGTGAGACCCTGGATCAGAGACATTCATAGTTGTGATGGCAAACAGGTTTGATGTCATGTGTGAACTCAGCTGATTGGCAGAGTACTGAGTTGCAAAGTGTTTCAGTAAGTTGTTTTCATTGAAGGGCCTCACATGTTCACCCTCGGTGAATTCACATGTGTGATGTTTGAACACTTCTAAAGAATGTAACAACATCCACAAAACCTAACTAAAGACGATCCCAAATGAAGTCAGGAGGAAACGGTTCTACAAGAGATGGTGTGAATCTCCCCAGCCCTGAGTTCCAAGTTTGGCCCAGGTTCTGACAGAAGCAGAATGCGTGCAGGTTGCCATTTCTGCCCTGGTATCTGTACCGTCACCATGAGGTGATGTTCACATGTGTGGTGTTTGAACACGTCTAAAGAATGTAACATCCACAAAACCTAACTAAAGAGGATCCCAAATGAAGGCAGGAGGAAACTGTTATAAAAGGGGGACGGGAGGAATGCGGATGCAGCTGCACCCACCCACCCTCCGTGGAAAGTGTGTGTTAGGCACGACTATTCCATTTGCCTTTGACATTTCACATTTGGGTGAAGCCCAGTTTTGAAATGCAGTGGCCTCCGAGTGTACTGGCTGGGAGTGTTCACCCATGCATCACATCTCTGGACTGTTTGCGGAAACGATGCCAGGCAAGCTAAGCAAACAGCAATCTGAAATGTGTCCATGTGTTTGGCCCCAAAGGCAGTTGAGAGAAAGGTTGGTCCTGAAATGTATTTTCAAGAGTGTCAACAATGTGGACAGTAAAACCAACATGGAGTACTGAATAAAGGGACTAATTACACATGACCTAAACGTTCAACAGTGGAGAAAGGGGTTAAATGATAGCATATGCATAGGATCAAGTATTACGCAGCAATTAAAAAGTTTAAAGGAAATTTTGATGGCCAACAATGTAACAGACATATAAATGTAGGCATGTATGCGCGCGCGCACACACACACACTTCTTCCATATAGCTATTCATTCTTATTAGAAAAAATACTCCATTATTAAATGCACCAAAGTAACAGTGGTAATAGTTTTTAAATCTTTTAAAAATTTTTATTGAATTTATTGGAGTGACATTGGTTAATAAAATTACATAAGTGTACAATTCTATAACACAGTGGGTAATATTTTGGTGGGGGATTCTGGAGGATTTTTTAAATATATATCCTCCAAATCATCTACAATGAGCCCAAATTTCTTCCTCTCTCTCTAAAAATCAATTAAAAGTATATATATATATATTTATATATATTTTATTGATTTTTTACAGAGAGGAAGGGAGAGGGATAGAGTTAGAAACATCGATGAGAGAGAAACATCGATCAGCTGCCTCCTGCACGCCCCCTACTGGGGATGTGCCCCGCAACCAAGGTACATGCCCTTGACCGGAATCAAACCTGGGACCCTTGAGTCCGCAGGCCGACGCTCTATCCACTGAGCCAAACCGGTTAGGGCTAAAAATATATTTTTTAAAAATGTCCCAAACAGGGGGAATGGCTGGGGAGAGGGGGTCAATTGGGAAAAAGAAGACAAATGTAAAACTTTAGACAATAATAAAAAAAAAAAAGTCCCAGACAGATCTGAGACCCCAGCACTGAGCACAATGTAAGGCTTTCTCCTTTTTGCTGGAAAAGTAACAGGAGAGAGTATCACCACTATTCTTAGTCATGCCTGCACTGAGGAAAATGAGCAACTTCTGTTCATTCCTGACCCGCTCCGTGTCTAAAATCCAGCTTGTGCGCTTTCTCTGGGGTTGGCAAACCACAGCCCGCAAGGCAAATCCAGCCTGCCGCCGGTTTTTGTAAATAGTTTTATTGGAATACAGATAATGCTCATTCATTTATGTATTATCTGTGACTACTTTTGTACTGCAGTGACAGAGGTGAGAGGTTGTCACAGAAACTGTATGGCCTATAAAGCTGAAACCATTTACAATCTGGCCCTTTACAAAGAAAAGTTTGCTGACCTCTGCACTCTTTGATATGCTCGTCTCAAGAAATGGGCTAGGGAGAAATTGTTGGAAGTTGTAAATGGATTTCACTAAGGGTCGACAATCCACCCTAGGGAAAGACATTATGTCTGTTGTCAGAAATTCTTCAGTGGGACAAAATTTCACTCTTAAGAAAATCTTGATTTAAAAAGAAAGGAAAGTCCTGGCTGGTTTGGCTCAGCGGATAGAGCGTTGTTGGCCTGCGGACTGAAGGGTCCCAGGTTCGATTCCAGTCAAGGGCACATGCCTGGGTTGTGAGCTTGATCCCCAGTGGGGGGCGTGGAGGAGGCAACCATCCATGATACTCTTTCATCATTGGTATTTCTATCTCTCTCTCCCTTCCTCTCTAAAATCAATAAAATATATATTTAAGAAAGAAGAAAGAAAAAGAGGGAAGGAGCAAAGGAAGGAAAGGAGGGAGGGAGGGAGGGAGGGAGGGAGGGAGGGAGGGAGGGAGGGAGGGAGGGAGGGAAAAGACCCTCTTCCCTTGCTGGAACAATAGCCCTCCAAGCAGTCAGCTGTGGGCTATGGGAAGACCCCTGGTCATCCACCCACTCAAGCCCCCTACTCTTTATCACAATACGATACACAGCAAGGCTAAGGTCCAACCAGGGGTCCTCAAACTTTTTAAACAGGGGGCCAGTTCACTGTCCCTCAGACCGTTGGAGGGCCGGACTATAGTTTAAAAAAAAAACTATAAACAAATTCCTATGCGCACTGCAGGCCCGGGACGAGTCGGCTGCTAAGCAGGACAGGCAGCGGCACCCGGCGGGCCGGATAAATGTCCTCGGTGGGCCGCATGTGGCCCGCGGGCCATAGTTTGAGGACGTCTGGTCCAAACTGTCTGGAAACAGATTCCACCCTGAGGCAGAGGTTAGATAATGCCTAGAAACTGAACACTGTATTTGCTAGAATATCAAGAGTGTGTGAAACCCTCTGAACAGTTCCATCTCTTGGTGTCCAGAAATGTCTCTCACTAAGTTTAAAAAACTCAAGAGTATGGCCTAGTCCAGGAAGAGAAAGCGTCTCCAGGTTGGTAGACGCATACCATCTAGAGCATACCATCCGTGGCCACGCTAATTTTGAACATAAAAAAACTTTCCAAATACTCATCTTGACAAATAGTTCATTATATTCACCCAGATAGAAAATAAGGTCTTAACTATTTTGAAGTAGATTTTAACATAGAAAAAAAAAAGCATAATCAGAACATTTTATATAGTAAATAAACTTTATTTATCTGTTCTTCCGAGATGACATTGCCAACAGTCACAGGTTTGCATACAATAGTTAAGTGTTGACTATTTACAATTTACAGTAGTATTTTTTCCTCTGAAAAATATAAGTACAAAAGCTAAGTAAACAATGAGGTACTGCAGTTTGGATTTCTCGTATGTCATAACTTAAAGAACTAGTCTTCAGTAAATTTCAACAAATCAATCTGGATAAAATAGTAAATTAAATGCTCTAATTTATCAGAAAAAAAAACAACACTAAGTTTCACCTCAAAATGTATTGCACAAGTCTTTTTTAAAAATCACTCTAAAAATAAATAGAAAAGGCAAGCAGTTCTTTTAAAAGAGAGACAAAAAGAATGAGAGAAAGGAACATTTAGTGAGCCCATAAATCAGGTTAAGTTATTTTTAAATTTTTAAACAACACAAAACTCTTCCCAGGAGAAAAAAGAAGAAAGAAAAAACTACCACCATTTCCCACTGATACAACCTATTTTAAAGGCTAAATGTGGGCCAATGTCAGATTTTTCTTGGTCTTTTGGCTACAGGAAGAGCCCTGAAAAACAGCTTTTCTCAAAGAGCAGCAATGTGCAGCCTTCCAACCTTGCCCAACACGATTCTCCTCATTTCTTCAAGATGAAGACCGAAGCCATGACTGGAAAAGGAAAAGGAAATGAGGATAAAGAAAAACACACCTTTAAAGGCAACCCTTTGGGAGATTAGTTGTTTCAAGTTAAACTTAAATTATATTCTATGGCCTGGGATTGAAGTAGAAATTTTCTAAGAATTAAGTCCTACAGAAATCTTCTAAAAATCAATGTCCTTGGAATGATCTGACCTAGAGTCAGCAATCCTGACAAACAGTGTTTGTAAGTGACACTGAAGCTGTAGCCTTTCACCATATATTGAATGCCACCAGGTCATAGATAGATAAAGCTGAGTCACCATGCTGACTCAGCAGTCTCTCTGGGCTGCAGCAATTCAGACTGCATTACAGAGGAGAGAGTCCCTCCCTTGCCCCAATGTGTGGTTTTCCTACATACTGCAGTTCTCAGGGGTGGCATGCGTGGTAGCGAAGGACAAACAGCATTTGGTGTAAAAGCTATGCCTCACCTGAAATTAACAAACTTAACTTTAAAAATGGAAAATGTTATGAGAAATAATGCCAAACCTTCCTAATAAGTTGTCTTAAAATGCTAAAATCTCATAGTCAGATCAAATATGAGGTTTAAAAAAAGCCATAAAAATAAATTACCGAATAAGACTAAGTAAATGAGACAAACTTTCATATATATTTACTAAAAAGAGAAACTTTTAAAGTCTTCTCAATTTGTAAATGAACAATATAATCCACCACTTATGATGTACTTCAAATAGCTTCATATTCTTTATAAAACTAGCTCAATTATCATGTTGGCCCTAGAAATCTAGACAAGAAAAAAAAACCTCCTACTTAAATTCCTATGTCAGTTATTATTTCAAAACCTCACTTGAGCTGTTGCAGGAAAAAATTCATGGATGACCCAAAAATGAATGTCAATATCACGAAAGACAAAATGGCTAGGAGGAGTTCTCTAATTTAAAGGAGAGACTAGAAAAACATGACAATAAATGGCAATATGCAATCTCTGAATGGATCCTGAAATTTAAGAAATTATGGAAGACACTGGAAAAATGTAAGTATTACTATATACTAGATAACAGTATTATGTTAATATTAAATTTCCTGAGAGTGATTATTGTACTATGAGTATGTAAGAAAAGCCTTTGTTCTTAAAAATATTTGCTAAAATGTTTAGTTTATGTTTGCAAGCAACTGTCAAATGTTACAGAGGGGAAATACACATGGCGAGAAAGAGTGAGAATGAGAGCAAGTGAAAAAATTTGGCAAAATGTTAGTAATTGGTGAATACAGATGAGGGTATATAAGTGTTTATTATACCATTTTGCAAATCAAACTAAAAGTTGAGGAGACAATCAATCAATAGAATCATTTCCAGTGATTAATGACAGTACTTAAATGCAATAATGTAATAAGCATGATGAGATATTTATATTATTAAAAAAGGAAAATTTGCCCTAGCAGGTTTGGCTCAGTGTATAGAGTGTCAGCCTGTGGACTGAAGGGCCCAGGGTTCGATTCCGGTCAAGGGCACATGCCCAGGTGGTGGGCTCAAACCCCAGTGGGGGGCGTGCAGGAGGCAGCTGATCAAGGATTCACGCTCATCATTGATGTTTCTACCTCTCTCTCCCTCTCCATTCCTCTCTGAAATCAATACATATACATATATATATATACATTATAGTATACAGTATATACATATACATATACATATACATATATATATATATGTATATATATATATATATATATATATATATATGTTTTAAGGAAAATTTAAGACTTACTGAATTTGATATGGGATTTACATAACCAAGATAATTCTAGGTAATCACTAAAGCAAGTTAATTGATATATATTAAAATCAAAATGAGCCTCAAATGTAGGCAAAAAGAATTTTTAAAGCTATACAGTTTTTTTAAATGCTGCATATTAGAATTTTAAACCTTGATACTGTTAGCTGAATACTAGCCAAATTAACAATCATAGGAAGTCTTTAATTGTAATTAAGTTTATTAATTGTGATCAGGTTATTTGTGATTTGTGAAAATTCTAGCTAAGTTTGAGGTAAAAATGTTCTCTAAATTTTTAGGGGCTGCTAAATCAAGCTAATTGCATAAATAATATGTGGAGGTAACTGAAGGGGTGTTGAAATAGTGAAGACAGTTAACTGCTTTGAAGTATTTTAGATGCCTCCATTTCACTATAACAACATGAAATCTATATAATAAAAGCCTAAGCGACCATTACAGTGGAAAGACCAGAATGACTGGTCGCTATGATGCTCATTGACCACCAGGGCGCAGATGCTCAACATAGGAGCTGCTCCCTAGCAGTCAATGCGCTCCCACGGGGGGAGCACCGCTCAGCCAGAAACTGGGCTCATGGCTAGCAAGCACAGCAGCGGTGACAAGAGCCTCTCCTACCTCTGCAGCAGCGCTAAGGAGCAGCGAGCAGTAAGGAGCGAGGGGTCGCAGACTGCGAGAGGGCGCAGGCTGGTCTGAGAGACCACCCCCCAACCCCCGTGCACAAATTTCATGCACTGGGCCTCTAGTTAGAAATAGCCATCTTCAATTAAAGCAGGCTGCCTAAGGGTCTCCACAGGACAAATGTGTTATTTTGTTGATCCCAGGAAGTAATAAAACTGCATTTATTTTTAAATCAACTTTACTAATTTTCATTATTTCAGACTAGCCTTGACTCTAAGTAAGCTTTACAATATTTTAAATTCTGGATTTGTGAAATATATCACTTCACTTTTACCTAGAAAATGATTTTTCATTTCTTTCTTACAATCTTTATTGGCTTCAAAGAACATTCTTGGGAATTAAAAAACTAAAATGAATATAGAATGCGTAAGTACTTTTTTTGGATTCTTTAACAAAATTTCAAAAGAGCAATTCTGAAACTTTCAAGTACTATTTAAAGAACTTAAACTCCCTAAAATTATATAATCTTACTGGTGGAGGTGATTGTTAATCTATTAAACAGAATTAATGGAAAACACCTGTAATTAACCCATAGCAAAATCATATATTCATTAAACAAAAAAGCAAAAGAATTCCAGAGAAATGGTTAGTATCATGCAACACAGAAGACACAAGACATTATTCTTCACTCACCACATGCTAACTAAGCACAGACTGATGGTTTACTCAGAAGATACCACTGCGAGGTGAAGTATACTACAAAGCCAGGGAGAAAAAAAGCTTACTGGGTTAGTTTTAAGATTTAATATAAAACATAGGTTATATGTGCATATGAGCTTCAAATGATTAAACAGATTCTACTTAAATTTTTCTCAAATCTCCTCAAATCAAGGACGTATAGGCAAAGTATAAGGAATCTGTAATACATACCTCCCTCCTATTCTAAATATAACACTACGTAGCTGAGATTTTTACTTGTAACTTTAATTTAAAAATTTAAACAACATAATTAAAAATGTACTTCCCACTTTAAGTACATATTGACATGCTACATTAATTAGAGTATAATTACTTGTTTTATAAAAAGGTGTATTTCATAATTTCATTAAAGTACACATTCAAATTTTGATTTACATAATCTCAATTGACCATCAAAAGGTTATGGGGAAATGTTGATAAATATGACTACAGTATATCTATGTCAAATTGTCATTTCAAATGTATGTCAATTTTATCACTGAGTAGTTCTCTTGTAATTCAACAGTACATCAGGAATAGTTTTAGGAAAGATGACCCATCCCAAATTTCCATTTAAAGGAACCCAATTTCAGCCCTTGCTGGTATTGCTCAGTGGATAGAGCGTCGGCCTGTGGACTGAAGGGTCCCAGGTTCAATTCCAGTAAAGGGCACATGCCCGGGCTGTGGGCTCAATCCATAGTGGGGAGGCATGCAGGAGGCAGCTGATCAATGATTCTCTCTCATGATTGATGTTTCTATCTCTCTCTCCCTCTCCATTCCTCTCTGAAATCAATAAAAATATTTTTTAAAAAAAGGGACCCAATTTCAAACATAGTTTTAATGCAGCAACCTTCTGCAGTAAATTTTATGTCCTGTTTTAAGATGGTCATAATCCAAAATTATTAACTAGCTTCCTGATTTGCTTTTAAAGAGCATCAGGAAAAGACAGGTGTTGTTTATAAAATCGGAGTCTATTCTTGGATAATGTGACCAACCTTAGAAGTACCACTTTACTTATTTATTTATATCTAATGTGAAGTTAGTAAAAAGTAGTAGCAAAATCAAAAGGCAAACTAGAAAATATTTTCAACACACACAACACAATAAGGTTAATATACTATTGGAAAACTTGCAAAATATATGTATATGGATGTTCCCCTGTGTCTATGCCGTAAGGATTGAAAAACTGGACACCACCTAAGTGTCCATGAATAGGAAACTGGTGAATTAAATTGTAGGACATCCATATAATCATAAAACCAGCCATTAAAAAGAATGAGGTAGAACTATTTATAATGAGGTGGCATAATATAAAAATAGAGTAAGTGAAAAAAGCAAGCTGCTGCCTACTCTCATTTTTATGAAATAATTAAGTGATGAAGGAATAATTATTAACATATTAATAAAACTTAGAAAATCTGGGACAGTCACCACACTATAAACAACAATAGTCTTGGCATGGTGAAAAGCTGGGGGGGGCTGAAGATCATGAAGGTCTCCCCTCCTGTGTAATTGTTTACAATGTGTTTTGACAATGATAACTTATTACATAATTATTTTAAAAATCAAGAGTCAAAACAACTTTTAAGATTATAAATCAATATTTTACATGTGCAATCTCTTTCACTATGCATCAGTTTTATGGGTTAGAACCAGAACAAATTACTGACCACTACTGAAAGGGAGATTTGGGCTTAAGATAAGCAAGAACTTTTCTAAGACACACACAGTCTGTCTAGATAAGGTGGAATGCTTTGAGAGATAATTACTTATTGGTTTAGTCCTTATTTCTGGAGATACTCAAATATAAGCTAACCCATCACTAAGGAGAAGATCTTTTCTTGCTTCGGTGAGGAGAGAAGAAAAAAGAAGTGCAGTACTGAGATCATGAAACAGGGCAAAAAGAGTTAGGCATGGAGAATTTTGCATAACTTATGAAGTGTGTGTTTGTTCCAATTTAATCACAGCTGACTTCACACAAGGGTTTCTAATAATTTCGTTATCTACATTTCTCTTGCAGGATATGTCACAAGCTCAAAAATGCTTAAATTCACGCAACCAGTGTGGTTCAGTAGTTGAGTGTCAACCTATGAACCATGAGGTCATGGTTCGATTCCCAATTTTGGGCTCGATCCCCAGTATGGGGTGTGCAGGAGGCAGCCGATTGATGATTCTCTCTCATCACTGATATTTTTCTCTCTCTCTTCCTCTCCCTTCCTCTCTTTGAAATCAGTAAAAACATATTTTTTTAAATGCTTAAATTCTTTCACTCATAATTACTATATATTTGAAAATCAACTAAAATAGAATAAAGAACTGCAATCTGTAAAACATCATTATATACTTAATGGTTATACCAGAAAAATGCCTTTTCTATCCTTCCTATAAATAGCCCAAATTCTGGAAATCCAATATAGCATATATGGGCGTCAACCTCATATTTGCTATTAAATAAGACAGTTCTTTCCTTGAAGACACCCATTCACATATCTGCCCTAACTTAAACTTTTTTATTGTGGATTCACTCTCATTTTTCAGACTATAGTATAATAAAAATAAATTTCTTTCTTTTACCAACTCAAAGTCTTTGTAAATAAGACAGAATAGAAAATAAGTAGACTAGAGTCCCGGTGCACGAAATTCATGCACGGGTAGGGTCCCTAGGCCTGGCCAGAAATCAGGGCCGATCTGTGGGGCAACCGGCGGGAAGATTGGGGGCCCCCGCTGGCAACCGCCTTGGCTGGCCTGGGGCCTGCAGGCTTGGGGCAGCTCCTGTGTTGAGCATCTGCCCTGGTGGTCAGTGCACATCACAGCGACCAGTCGTTCTGCCAGTTGTTCTGCCGTTCAGTCAATTTGCATATTAGGCTTTTATTATATAGGATAAGACAAAGTCATCTTCTATGAGTTACCTATTTTTAAAGCTTACCACTAGTCGAGCATCTTCTCTTTCCAAAATTTTCTGAGTCTGATCATCAGGGAACTTCAGTACAGTGGTTATAACTTTTGCCATGGTCTACAAGAAAAGCAAGAGATGATGACTAATAGACGTTAGAGCAGAAGTCTTGGCCCATTCTGACATGTCTGCTGGTGAGATTCTTAAGTGCTCTCAATGGAAGCCACGACCAAAGAAGTATGATGTGAAGGTATCAATCAAGGAAATAACAGCCAACACTAGAACTTCAATTTAAAAGGACTCCTCACAATGTCTGGCTGACATTATTTTAAGAAGATACAATTATAATAGCATGAAGCTATATAAAGTTCTAATGCTCTTGGCCCTTTGTCTTATTAATCTACAACTTTATTACTCATTCATTTTATGAGGCTTTTTATTTGTAGAAATCTATCTATTAAGTGATGTATTGCCAATACATATGCTCTAAATAATCAGAATTAGATACTCCCAAGTTCAGCTTTAACTAAATCACATCATATATCTCATAAAAATGGGCTACTGCATGAACATGAACATGCTTAGTAGGTATTTTAAAACATGCAGCACATCAACCTAATAGAAATACAAATTACATTTTAAATAAACACAAGATGTTTTGTTTGGTAGAAAACATGACGAATCAAACAGTACACATGGTGGCTTGCAAAACAAGATAATAAATTGTGCAGATCTAAATAAATATACCGTAATTCAGACTGTCACCCATAAGCTCGTGGAAAATTCTCCTCAAAGGTTGAAATTCCCTATTTTGTATCAAGATGAGATGTTTTGAGGGAGACAGAGAGGAAAGAAGATACCACTTATGAAATAAGTAGGACAACAAGTTTAGACCTTACATACAGATTCAGGTGCTAGTGCTCTCCTGAGGATTCCTACAGAGAAGGGAGGATCACCCAGAGAACTGACTCTAACATTCCTTGCTTATTGCTACACAGACTAAGTGTGTGGTGGTGGGGGTTGGGGGGTGGGAGGGTGGTTGGGGGTGGAGGAGATAGACTAGATTTCAGAGGAAAAGATGATGTAATAGAGTTAACCAAAAATTTTGGGAACTCACATCATTACAAAAAAAATATATAATTATTTCCAGGAAGGAAAGAAACTAACATTTTAAAACTTCCTATTATGTGCTAAAGCCTAAGCAAGGCACTTTACATATTTCTAATACTTATTTCAAGTAAGAGGTCAGCTAATAACACAAACCTCAACACAGCAAGATTTTAGTTTCAGCCTCCTTCTTTCTTTTTATTTTTTGCCTCTGCCATTTTTGATTAAAAAAAAAAATATACCACTTAAAACAACTTAGTTTTTGGAGAATTCCAAAGGCGTTTTACAAAAACCCTCATCCTTTAAATTATATTGGTAAACTGAAGTCTAGAAACGAAGCATAAATGTGGCAGGAAATGGCAAGAGAAATATTAAGTAGTAACTATTTCAATATTATTTTTATTAACACTCTGAAGCAATTTTAAATGTTTTCTGGTATATTAACTATGAAGGCTGTTTTTAAGAAATAATAAAAATTTAAAATTCAGGAATTTAGAGTTCCAAGAATTTCTTTAATTTCAATAGCTTATGAAGTTCAAAGTACCCAAAAGTCCATTTATATTCATTATGAAACCACATATACAAGGATACACAAGCATGTCTGTCAAAAAAACAAAAAAGCTTTGGCTAGTGTCTCTTCACATTTCTAGGTAATGGGAAATGGGAAATCCACCTCTACATTTGTCAGCAATTTCCTCAGAATATGCAGCTGATCATCCAGTAAAGGCTTCAAGCTCTTCCCTTCAAGCCAGAAAACACTAATGGAGAAGCCCGCCTCTCTGCCATACCTCGGGAAAGAAGCCAGACTGTCTATTCTCTGTACAGTATCCTCAGGCCCTGGGAGTAAAGTTCAAATGAGCCACCTGGTTTGGAAGTGGCCTCTAGTCAGGTTTGCTTTAGGGAGAGACTTCAATAAAAGTTAGGATGAGAAACAATTTCTATTGAAAAGGAGAACAGGTTGAATTTTAGTATCAGTAGTAGCACAAAGGATCAAACCCAAGAAAATGAAAGTACAACAACAGAAGAAAGAAAGGGAGCATACTTAACTTCACACTGTAAGTGTCTGACATGTGGTCTTAAAAAATCATCTGCCTCATGAAACTAACTAGAGACACTGTGTGCAAAGGCAAATGAAGAAATACGTGGGGTGACAGATCCTGCTAGACAAGAAACAACTGCAAATGAGAATCAAATTGCAGAGGCCAATAGGATTCGGGTTTATTCTAAAGCCATAATCTGGTCTCCATTTCCAATACGTTATTAATGTGTAAAAATTAGAAAAATCAGCCAAAAAGATGTCTAAGACAACTTTGATCTTGTCAACCCCTACTCAAAAAATTTCCAGGGCTACCCCCCAATATCTCCAGGTAAAATCTGAAAGCATTCTAGGCCCTCCACACTGGGCAGCCTTAAGCAGATCACTTCCACCTCACAGATCCAGTGTTTTAGTTGGACCAGACTACATGTCTTCTAAAACCCACCCTCAATTTCCTGCCTTGGACATCCTGTCTAGGCTTTCCCTCCTATCTGAGCTCATCTATCAAAATCTAAGCCCCGTTTAGAGCCCAGTAGGCACACCTGCTTCTCCATGACATTTTCCTTGGCCTTCCCACCCTGTGCTTATCTCATTCTGCATCACATTATGCTTCGCTGAGAACAGCTCCCCTTTCCTACGACTGAAGGTGCCTGACTTACAATGATTCGACCTAAATTTTTCAACCTTATGATGGTGCAAAAGCAATATGCATAATAAATAACATCAAATATTCAACACTTTATTATAAAATACTTTGTGTTAGATGATTTTGCCCAAATGTAGGCTAATGTAAATGCTCTAAGCATGTTGCTATGACATTCAGTAGGTTAGATGTCTTAAATGCATTTTAGACATGGTATTTTTGACTTGTGACAGTTTATCAGGAAGTAACCATAAGTCAATGAGCATCTGTATATGGTAATCTCCTTAAAGTTAGGGATGTCATCAAATTTCACCTCCCTATCCATCCTGGCAATAAACAAAGGGCCACAGGTAATAAGTGCTGAATAAATATGCAGTAAATTAAGTCGAAAATCTACTACCAATTTTCAATATTTATCTCTAAAATGTGAATGCAGAATGATAGACTACTCAGCACTTTTAGTGACTAGAAAAATGCCTTGCACGCTGAAGATTAAGAGTAGAGAGAGTACTCCTGGACAGGGATTCCCAGCCAGGTACTAGTTGGGGCAGCCTATACCTTGAGGACATCCCTCTCAGCTGTCTCCCAAGTCACAATCTAAAACTACCTGCAAAGCCTTGAAAACACAAGCTTAGACATGGCTGAACTGGCCCTGCCCCAAAATATGCCTTATGTCTGTGCTGGGTCTCTCTTCCGAAGGACTTAAATGCTATAGAGATTTCATCCCACATATATTCGCAACCTCCAAAAGAGACAGGCTGGGGCCGACAGTCTCTTCATTCCACAGACCAAGAAAAGGTTAAATAATTTATTTAGCCACAACACTGGGATCATAGCTTTAAATTCACAAATGAACCAAAGTTGCTAAAGTTCTGAGAAACTTTTTTTTTTTAAAGACATGCCTTTCCCCTTTTCCTGCAATAATAACAAGACAACATAAACTGTCTACCTCACCTCAAACACAGGCTACTATCCAATAAAGACTTAATAAGAGAAAGTTATATTTCATTAGCTTTGTTTTAATAAGTTTAGGAGAAAATTGGTTTTAGCTACCCTTTGAATTAAAAAGGAGTCCTTAGGAAACAGAGACACTGAATCACTATGAATTAATATAAACCTCCTGTGATACATTTCAGACTCACAATAGTTATTATTTTACTTTGAAACTATTTGATACAATGAAATGAGATTTCTATAGGTATCAAGGACTCAAAGGACTTCCAGCCCTATGTAACTCCTAGTGTTTAGCTGAATCTACAATCCATAAATTTATAATATTATTTTAAGAGTTTTTCTTATGCCCTTACATTTCAGGTTTTTAAATATATTTCAAATCAATCCCTGCACTGGCTTAGCAACCTATGACTCAGTAATCCCACAGACCTATAAATTAAAACACTGATTGCTTCAAAGAAAAGAAAACTCGTTGTTCCATTCTCGGCCAAGGTATATAGACAATGTAAAAGTTCATGTAAGTAAAAACTTGAAACAATATCAGAAAAAGAAATTGCTTTAAATGGAAAATTTTGTTTGAGAAAAGACTCATAAACTTTCCTAAATGGATTCAATTCAATTCAAGATATATTTACCAAAAGTCCAATATAAGGTTATTTTAAATGCATTATAGAGGAAATAAATACGCTCAAAGACCTTACAATAAATTTAACATTCTAAAAAACAAATTAGCCGAGCATTATTACTCATATGATATGGTAATTTTTAAATGATCAATATTCCTTATATGAAGGAATCATTTTTTACAGTGACTAATGTAAAATATTTGTAAATATCCCTAAGCAGTCAGTCTTAATTATGATCATTTCCAATTCTTCTACACTATCCTTAAGTTACCCTGAAAATGAAATCTGTTATTCTAACTTTAAGATCCTAAGTCAAAAATAAAAATAGCCACATGTTTGACAAAGTATTAAGTTAATGAAATCTTAAGTTTTAGTATTTAACATCATCCAACAGTATTTTTAAAATTAATATCATATAAAAATAAGAAATATAAGCAAAATCTTCCAATTAACTTCCGTAAATTAAGAGCAATAACACAGGTACCTGTCACCTACTATTAGCATGTATGTTCTGTTAATAGTAAACATATGGAATTAATATGCATATTAAAAATGTATTTCCTTTTAAATTAAACTACATGCCAAATCACTAGATATGATTTATACCTTAGTCTCTCGACCCATCATATACTCAAAAAGCACTTTTCGCAAATACTCAAACTCAGTAGGTTCTCCAAAGAGTGAGACATCAGTACGGTACAAATTGCCACCTGTCAAATAAAAAACAGGTCAAATTGTAAAGACAAAACTAGATAAACTCAGAAAACAGACAAACTAAAAAAAACAACAACACACAATTGAACAAAGAGATGCACATTCTTGTATTAATTATATTGTACTAGAGGCCTGGTGCACGAAATTCGTGCACGGGGGTGTGTGTCCCTCAGCCCAGCCTGCACCCTCTCCAATCTGGGATCCCTCTCACAATGCAGGACTGCTGGCTCCCAACTGCTCGCCTTCCTGCCTTCCTGATTGCCCCTAACTGCTTCTGCATGCCAGCCTGATCACACCCTAACGACTCCCCTGTCAGCTTGATTGATGCCTAACTGCTCCCCTGCCAGCCTGTTTGCCCCTAACTGCCTTCCCCTGCAGGCCTGGTCACCCCTAACTGCCCTCCCCTGCAGGCCCGGTACCCCCCAACTGCTCTCCCCTGCAGGCCTGAGTCCCCCACAACTGTCCTTCCCTGCAGACCCAGTCACCCCCAACTTCCCTCCTCTGCCGGCCGGGTCACCCCTAACTGCCCTCCCCTGCAGGCTTGATCGCCCCCAACTGCCCTCCCTTGCAGGCCTGGTCCCTCCCAACTACCCTCCCCTGCTGGCCTGATAGCCCACAATTGCCCTCCCTTGCAGGCCTGGTCCCTCCCAACTGCCCTCCCCTGCTGGCCATCTTGTGGTGGCCATCTTGTGTCCACGTGGGGGCAGGATCTTTGACCACATTGGGGCAGCCACCTTGTGTGTTGGAGTGATGGTCAGTTTGCATATTACTCTTTTATTAGATAGGATAGAGGCCTGGTGCATGGGTGGGGGCCAGCTGGTTTGCCCTGAAGGGTGTCCCGGATCAGGGTGGGGGTTCCCTTGGAGCATGGGGTGGCCTGGGCGAGGGGCCTGTGGTGGTTTGTAGGCCGGCCACGCCCCCTGGCGACCCAAGCAGAGGCCCTGGTATCTGGGGTTTATTTATCTTCTACAATTGAAACTTTGTAGCCTGGAGCAGAGCCAAGCCTTTTGCTTGCTCCATGGCAGCAGCCATTTCTATTGGGATTTATGTATCTTCTATAATTGAAACTTTGTAGCCTTAAGCAAGGCCTGGGCCAGCCAGGGTGTGCGGAAAGCTTTGCTTCCTCCATCGCCGGGGGCAACCCTAGCCTCCTGCTCTTTCCAGCTCTGTGGTTGCCGCCATTTCTGTTTGGGTTTATGTATCTTCTATCATTGAAACTTTGTAGCCTTGAGTGGAGGCCTAGGCCGGCAAGGGCAGGTGGAAAGCTTGGCTTCCTCCATTGCCGGGGAAACCAAAGCCTCCCTCCTGCTCTCTGTGGCCGTAGCCATCTTGGTTGGGTTTATTTGCATATTCACTCCTGATTGGCTGGTGGGCGTGGCTTGGGTGTGGCTTGTGGTGTAGCAGAGTGATGGTTAATTTGCATATTACTCTTTTATTAGATAGGACTGCATGGTATTGTATTGTGTATACATGAAGCATTTCAATTGGTATTCTTCCCTTGTAAGAGAAAACAAAAATTATTATAGCAACCTTATTTCTCACATTTTTCCTCTTCCATCTCCTCCTCCTCTTTCTTTTGGTATGACAACTTTAAAAGACTATACAAAGATTCCTTAAATCTGAAGTATTATGTGTTGGCTTCAGCTATTCTACAATGATGATTAAATTTTAAAATTAACAATCACTTTTATTTTATTAAAAGTTTAGTATCTCAGAATAGTATTCTAGTTTTCCTAGTATCCCAAACCAAAAAGCACTAAGTTTAAATCAAGTTGTCAAAACTGTTTTTGAAACACAGGATAAATAAAATAACTTGAAAATGCATGAAACATTAATGCCATTATAATGATTTTCAAATATTTTGATTCAACATCTTAAAAAGACTGCCATAAAAAGTTATAGTTCATTTGTTAAGCTCTAGTTCAACCTAAAAGTAAAGAATAGATACAGTTCATACAAACGTTAATCTAATAAATTCATAATTATGCATTATGTGAAGTCTATACTTGCATCAACTTCCAGTAGTATGACACACTAGATAGTCTGAAAAGCACTCTGCTACAAGGAACATCTAAATGCTGCATGAAAACATTCTAAGATCACAGGAAAGCCCTACAGGGCTAGAGGAACACAGGAAAATAAAACCACAGAATTAATGGGAAGGCAAATGGGAATCTGGGGATGCCTGGACAGTAAAAGACCACGTTAAGAGTTTTATCAAGAAGCCAAAGACTAGGGAAAATGTTCTGATGCTTTAATATATAACAGTGGTACCCTTGGAAAAGAAAAGTGAGATAGGCGATTAAAGAGCAGCACAGGGCGCCTTAGAGGTACGGCAATGTTCTAGATGGCAGATTCCTAGGTGTTAACTAGTCTTCCTACTTGATATTTACATCGCATGTATGTGTATGTTTGGAATACTTCATTTTTTAAATTAAATTTATTGGGGTGACATTGGTTAACAGGATCATATAGGATTCAAGTGTACATTTCTATGACACAAGATCTGTATATTTGCACTGTGTGCCAACCACCCACAGTCAAACCATCTTCCATTACTATACATTAGGCCCCTCACCTCCCCACCATCCCTTCATTTTTTAGAAGTATGTATTTTTAGAAGACCCAATTCACTCAAACCACACTTTACCCAAGAACCAAATAATGATAATACACTATTTTCTCTTCAAAAAATAATGTGTTTCATCCTTCTAGACCAGTGATTTTCAACCTTTTTTATCTCATGGCATATATAAACTAATTCCTAAAATTCTGCAGCACATGCAGAGGCAAGATTTTTTAAAGGAAAGAAAAGGGGAAAAAATAGATACAGAAGCAAAGAAGCATTGAACAGACTGTCAAACTACAGCAGGAAGGCAGAGGAGGTTTTTTTTTGGTGGGGGGGAGCTGTAAGAGATCAACTGAAGGACTTCTACGCATGCATATAAGCATAACCAATGGATAAAAGACACTGGGGGGGGCAGGTAAAGGCATGTACTGGGGGGAAGGGGAGGGTGGGGGGAGGTCAATGGGGGAAAAAAGAGACATATGTACTACTATTTTTAATACTTCAAACAATTAAAAAAATAAAATAAAATAAAATAAAATTCTGCAGCACAGAATTTTTGCCAATCTGACCCCCAAAAAAAGGGTATAATTTTGATTCATTCACACTGGACAGCTATTGTTGTGTTGGCTGTTGTCATTTTTTTATTCGACAGACTAAGGGAAAAGAGGTAAGTGCTCCTGACTAAATAGTCAGGTACTGCATGTTTTAAAAATTCTTGCAGCACATGGGTTGAAAATTGCTGCTCTAGATCAACAAAATGCAAGAGTTCACAATGTTTTGCACTTTTCAGTAAATAACTGATTTTATTGTTTTAAACGTTAGATTACTTATTTATATCTATTTTCCTGGAGAAGCAATTAATACTTTTTCCTGCATGGTGGGTGTTCATTTTGCTCTTACTCTTCAAAGACCCAGCATGGTGAAGAAATGACTGTGCATATTCAACTAGAATACCTGGGTTATTGAGAGGATTAAATGAGTTGATACACAAAACTTATTTTATAACAGTGCTTGGCACTTAGTGTTATACCTATATGTGTTGCTTATTAAATAAACTATGTATGATCATTTTATAACTTCAACTGAGAAAAAAAATTATGTATGAAATCCTTAAGTTGAAACTACCAAAGAGAAGCAGTCCTGTTTCTCTGCACTGCTGAGCACTGACTCAACAACTCTATGCTGAAAATCACATATGTTGACCTAACTGTAGCAACTAATCTTTGCAGCAGGAGTCTTCTCTGCAATGAACTATAGGAAACTTCCAAGCTGATTTTCCCTTGTTTTTAAAAAGCATTTTGGAAAGAATCCAAAGCAAATCCTTATTTAATTTAATTAAAAATTGTGTTGTAGCTCCTTAAATCCTGGTTTAAAATTTAGTAATTACATCTTTATTGTAATAGTAAAAAACAGAAGCATGTAAAATATATAACTGTGTATGCCTGCATGCAGTGGATTAGATAAATGTTTGCACACATACAGAAGTCTGGAAAAATATACATAAATTGTCAACTGGGTCCATTTGGAGAATGGAAAATAAAGTAGGAACTTGCAGTTTTACTTATACACTAAATTTGAATTTTTAAACAACAAATATGCATTAATTTTGTTTTAGACTCTGCTATTCTTTCCTTAAAACCAGCTATTATTGGTGAATCACAAAAGTAAATATATTCATTGTAAAAAATTAGATTAGCAAAGACAAAAATAAAAATCATCAATAAATCTACCAACAACGTGATAACATCATTTGAGAGAGATCATTCTTACCTTTGTAAGGTGTCCCCACAGTTGTTGCACATATGTTCTTTTCATATTTCTTCAAACGGTCTTCTAAATTGTGAATCTAAAAATAACAAATATTTTAATCACATCATAAAATTCACATGGAGACCATATGTAAAAAAAAAAAAAAAAAAAAAGACTGCTGTATCCACTAGGTTTTTTTATCCCAAAAACAGAATATAGAGAGATAAAATACAAATGGTTTCTTAGATATGACACCAAAAGCATAGACAACAAATATATATATATATATATATATATATATATATATATATATATATATATATACTAATAAAAGGGTAATATGCTAATTAGACTGAACAACTTCCGGATGACTTTCTAGATGTCCTTTCGGACAAAGCCATGGTGGCGGGGCCGAGGCAGAGGTGGTTAGGGGCGATCAGGCCAGCAGGGGAGAGCAGTTAGGACGATCAGGCTGGCAGGGGAGAGCAGTAAGGGGTACCAGGCCCGCAGGCAGGAGCGCGGTTAGGAGCCAGCGGTCCCAGATTGCGAGAGGGATGTCCGACTGCCGGTTTAGGCCTGATCACTGGGGGATCGGGCCTAAACCGGCAGTCGGACATCTCCCAAGGCGTCCCCAATTAGAAAGGATGCAGGCTGGGCTGAGGGAACCCTCCCTCCCCGCCCCCCCCCATGCACAAATTTCGTGCGCCGGGCCACTATATATATATATATATATATATATATGTGTGTGTGTGTGTGTATATATATATATATATATATATATATATATATATCTCCTATATAATAAAAGGCTAATATACAAATAGACTGAATGATGAAAAAACTGGAACCGAACAACCAGTTGCTATGATGTGCGCTGACCACCAGGTGTCATATACAGAACATGGCGGGTGTTGGCTGCAGCGGGATGGTGGAAAAGGTGAGCAGGGGCGCCAGACCAAGGCGGGGTGCCGGCTGCTATCATTGGGGCGAGCCTCTGGTGGTTACTGAAAATTCTTTGCTCCCATGTACCGCAGTCCCACCTGGCACTCACACCTATTGCCGGCGCTGGCCCCGCTCGCACCCGCAGCCAGTGCCAGAGTCTCTGCTTGCACCCGCTGCCGGTGCCCAGCACTGGTCCTGATCACTAGGCGCCATCAGTGGGTGCAAGCAGCGGCTGCTGGCCCTGATCGCCCCTGAGGGCTTCTCCACCTCCCTCTGCTCCTGAGGGGCAATCAGGGCAGCCGCCGCCGCTCGCACCCACTGACGATGCCGGCCCCACTTGCACCCACTGCTGGCACCGGACCCAATCACTCCACTCTGTCAGCGGGTGCGAGCGGGGTCGGCACTGTCAGCGTGTGGGAGCATTGGAGGCAGGAGAGTGGCTGCTGGCAGACAGGGGTGCGGAGGATGGGCCGAGACCCGCCCCTGAGCCTACTGCAGCCTTGTGGCCCACAGTTCTTTCAAGGTGCACGAATTCATGCACTGGGCCCCTAGTATATATACACACACACACATATATATATACATATATATATATATGTATATATATATTGGACTTGAACAAAAGTAAAACTTTTGTGCCTCAAAGAACCTCATCAAGAAAGTGAAAAGACATTCTACAAAATGGGAGAAAATATTTGCAAATCATGTACCTGATAAGGGACTTGTATCCAGAATATATAAAGAACACTTAAAACTCAACAACAACAAATACAAATAACCCAACTGAAAAATGAGCTAAGGGCTTGAATAGACTTTGCTCTAAAGAAGATACACAACAGATGATTAGATACTCAACACTATTAGAAAAATGCCAATTTTTTGTTGTTGTTAAGCCTCACTTTAAGATAATTTTTCCATTGGTTTTTAGAGAGGGAGAGAGAGAGAAACATCGATATGAGAGAGACACATCAATTGGCTGCCTTCTGCAGGGGCCCTGGTGGGGGCTCAGGGATGGAATCTGCAACCCTTCAGTGCATGGGCTGAAGGGTTGCAGATTAAAACCATAATGAGATACCAATTCATACTAGGAGGGCTATAATAAAAAAAAACTGGTTGGTGAGAATGTGGAGAAATTAGAGTCCTTATACTTCATTGGTGGGAAAGTAAAATAGTTTGGTGCAGTGGTCGGCAAACTGCGGCTCGCGAGCCAAATGCGGCTTTTTGGCCCCTTGAGTCTGGCTCTTCCACAAAATACCACAACCTGGGCGAGTCTATTGTGAAGAAGTGGCGTTAGAAGAAGTTTAAGTTTAAAAAATTTGGCTCTCAAAAGAAATTTCAATCATTGTACTGTTGATATTTGGCTCTGTTGACTAATGAGTTTGCCGACTACTGGTTTGGTGGTTCTTCAAAAGTTAAACATAGAATTACCATATGATCTAGCAATTCCACTCCTGAGAATATACCCCAAAGAATTGGGAACAGGTGTTCAAATAAAAATTGTACACAATGTTCCTAGTACCAATATTCACAACAGCCAAAAGGTAAAACCACCCAAATATCCATTAGCTGATGATAAAGAAAATGTGGAATATTCATACAACAGAATATTACTCATTCATAAAAAGGAATGTAGTACTGATACATGCTACAGCATGGATGAATCTTAAAAACATCACGCTAACTTGCCCTAACCGGTTTGGCTCAGTGGATAGAGCATCAGCCTGCGGACTGAAGGGATCCAGGTTCGATTCTGGTCAAGGGCATGTACCTTGGTTGCGGGCACATCTCCAGTGGGAGGTGTGCAAGAGGCAGCTGATCGATGTTTCTCTCTCATCGATGTTTCTAACTCTCTATCCCTCTCCCTTCCTCTCTGTAAAAAATCAATAAAATATATTAAAAAAAAAAAAAAAAAAAAACATCACGCTAACTGAAAAAAGCCCGATAAAAAAGACCACGTATTATATGATTTTATTTATAGTAAATAGAACAGGCAAACCCATAGACCCAGAAAGCATATTAGAGGTTGCCGGGGCCTGAGGGAGAAGGTACTGAAGAGTGACTGCTCAATGGATAAGAGTCTTCTTTTTGGGGTGATGAAATGAATGGTGTTGTGAATGAACTAAATGTCAATGAATCATGTGCTTTTAAAAATGGTTCAAATGGCCCTGGTCACTTTTTCTCAGTGTTTGGAGCAGCAGCCCTTGGACCAAAGGGTTGTGGATTCAATATCTGGCCAAGGGCATGTATCTCTGACACAGATTCCCTACCCCTTGTTGGGGCAAGTGCGGGAGGCAACCAATCGATGTGTCTCTCTCACATTGATGTTTGTCTTTCTATCCCCGTATTATCCTCCCACCTCTCTTTCCCCCTCCTTCTTCCTTTCTACTCTCTAGAAGTCAATGGAAAAAAATATCCTCAGGTCAGGATTTTTTTAAAAATGGTTCAAATAGTCAATTCTGTTATATGTATTTTATCACTATAAAAATAATTAATATAAAAACTGTTATGTTAGGACAGTTTGAAGATTTGAGGATGGTAAAGAAGAGACGTTTAAAGCAATAACCTTGAGAATAGATGAGAAAAGTTACAGCACTAAGAATTAGAAAAAAATAAAGTAAAACTGGAACTTAGTCCTCAAATAGCATTGTTTCATTTAACTTCTTGTTATAGTATTGATGAAGAAAAAATTCAATTCCTGACAGGGCCCACTGTCTGTGTGGAGTATATATATATTCTCCATATCTGTGTGGGTTTTCTACAGGTACTTAGGTTTCCTCCCACATCCCAAAGATGTGCACAGCAGGACTGTCTACATTGTCCCCGTCTGAGTAAGGATGGGTGTGGGTGTGAGTGTGTCCTGCGATGGAAGGGCATGCCTCAGGTTGGTTCCCACATTGGGCCCTGAACTGCAAGGACAGGCTCCGGCCACACACAACCGTGAACTGCAATAAGAGGGTTGGAAAAGAATTTTACTTGTTTTTATTAATCTATCTTAAATATATATATATAACTCACATTTATTTCAATTTTCACTATTTGAAGTATTTTGGGTCTTTAGAAGTTTGGTAATATTTTTGTGATCAGAAATATGCCACAGCAACTTAACTCTTATTTAATCAGCCTATGGTAAAACTGATTTCACTAAATGTCATTTTGCTTAAAGTTGCACGAGAACCCACTGAAAATGTTAAGTGATGACTTATTATACCTATCTTTATAAATTTAAAAAATGTATATTATGAAAATTTTCAAACATATTCAATATAGGAAGCACAGTACAATTAATACCCATATATCCATCCATCACCTAGTTCCAATAATTATCAAGATTTTTATATGTTCAAATTTTAAGAAAACTGGAATATCCTTAGAGATTTAGCCTTCAAACTTAGCCTGCTGACCTGACTCACTATTCCTCCAGTTTGGAAAAAGACCACTAAAGATCATGCTCCACAAACGTGATACATCACATAAACAAATTGAGAGATAAAAACCACATAGTCATATCAATTGATGCAGAAAAAGCATTTGACAAAATCCAACACCCTTTCTTGATAAAAACTTTCAACAAGGTGGGAATAGAAGGATCATACCTCAACATAATAAAAGCCATATATGATAAACCCACAGCTAACATCATACTCAATGGACAAAAACTAAAACCATTTCCCCTAAGAACAGGAACAAGACAGGGATGCCCACTCTCACCACTCCTGTTTGACATAGTACTGGAAGAATTAGCCATTGCAATTACACAAGAAGAAGAAATAAAAGGCATCCAAATTGGAAAAGAAGAAGTAAAGCTGTCCTTATTTGCAGATGACATGATATTGTACATTAAAAACCCGAAAGACTCCATCAAAAAACTAACAAACTTAATAAATGAATTCGGCAATGTAGCAGGATACAAAATTAACGCCAAGAAATCTATGGCATTTCTATACACCAATAGTGAACTTACAGAAAGAGAGACTAAAAAAGCAATCCCATTTACCATCGCACCAAAAAAATTAAGATACCTAAGAATAAACTTAACTAAGGAGGTAAAAGACCTATACGCGGAAAACTACAGGACACTGAAAAAAGAGATAGAGGAAGACGTAGACAGATGGAAGAACATACCATGTTCATGGATTGGGAGAATCAACATCATTAAAATGTCCATACTACCCAAAGCAATCTATAGATTCAATGCACTCTCCATTAAAATACCAACGGCGTATTTCACAGATCTAGAAAGAACTCTCTAAAAATTCATCTGGAATAAAAAAAGACCCCGAATTGCCACAGCAATCTTGAGAAAGAAGAACAAAGTAGGTGGGATCTCAATACCAGATTTCAAGCTGTATTACAAAGCCACTGTTCTCAAAACTGCCTGGTACTGGCACAAGAACAGACATATTGATCAATGGAATAGAATAGAGAACCCAGAAATCAACCCAAATCACTATGCTCAATTAATATTCGACAAAGGAGGCATGAACATACAATGGAGTCAAGACAGTCTCTTCAATAAATGGTGTTGGGAAAATTGGACAGATACATGCAAAAAAATGAAACTAGACCACCAACTTACACCATACACAAAAATAAACTCAAAATGGATCAAGGACTTAAAACATATGATGAGTAACCATAAAAATACTAGAGGAATCCACAGGCAGAAAAATCTCTGACATATGCCGAAGGAATTTCTTCACTGATACCACTCCTAGGGCAATGGAAACTAAAGAGAAAATAAACAAATGGGACTACATCAAAATAAAAAGCTTTTGCACAGCAAAGGAGACCATCAATAAAACAACAAGAAAGTCCACTGCATGGGAGAACATATTTGCCAATTATATCAACGATAAGAGTTTAATTTCCAACATTTACAGGGAACTCATGCAGCTTAACAAAAAGAAGATAAACACCCAATCAAAAAATGGGCAACTGATCTAAATAGACACTTTTCGAAAGAAGACAGAAGGAAGGCCAAGAGACATATGAAAACATGCTCAAAGTCACTAATCATCAGAGAGATGCAAGTCAAAACAACAATGCGGTACCATCTCACACCTGTAAGAATGGCTATTATCAACAAATCAACAAATGACAAGTGCTGGCGAGGATGCGGAGGAGAAAAAGGAACCCTCGTGCACTGCTGGTGGGAATGCAGACTGGTACAGCCACTGTGGAGAACAGTATGGCGTTTCCTCAAAAAACTAAAAATGGAACTCCCATTTGACCCAGTGATCCCACTTCTAGGAATATATCCCAAGAAACTAGAAACACGAATCAGAAAGGAAATATGCACCCCTATGTTCATAGCAGCACAATTCACCATAGCTAAGATTTGGAAACAGCCTAAGTGCCCATCAGCAGATGAGTGGATTAAAAAACTGTGGTACATCTACGCAATGGAATACTATGCTGTGGTAAAAAAGGAGTTCTTACCATTTGCAACAGCATGGATGGAGATGGAGAGCATTATGCTTAGTGAAATAAGGCAGGCAGAGAAAGATAAATATCACATGATCTCACTCATTTATGGAATATAATGAACAACATAAACTGATGAACAAAAACAGATCCAGAGACAGAGAAACATCAATCAGAACATCAAACCTCAGGGAAGGTAGGGGAGGGTGGGGGTAAGGGAGAGAGATCAACCAAAGGAGTTACATGCATGCATGTAAGCCTAATCAATGGACACAGACAACAGGGGGGTGGGGGCATGAATGGGAGGTGGGGGGTAATGGGGGAGTAAGGACACATATGTAATACCTTAATCAATAAAGAAATTTAAAAAAAAAGATCATGCACCACAGATACACATATATTGGTGTTTCTATGTTCTGTGCATACTTCTAGGTGTATACACATGGTCCTATTTAACTCAAATTACTGGATAACCTGTGGACAAATCATAGTAAGTCAAGATAATCTAGCTACTAGAAAAAAAGTCATAAAGATTGATGTCAGTGTGTTTTCCCTCTGATAAAAGCAAAAATAACTTTTTCAGAACTTAAGTTATTACAAATTAAACACAAATTTGTATCCGAAATGTTAAGCATTAGAAATAAGATGCAAATGTTCTTGTTTAGGTATATACAATCATGAATTTAGAGAGATATCCTCTATAAATGTAAAACAAAATTGCAAAGCCAACTATTAAGTCAGTTCTTTTTTAATTAGTTAAAAGAGATCCAAGTACATACTAACATAAATTAAGGAAGGTAGTTCAAATAAAAGGTACCAATTAGACCTGTACCTGTTCTCTGAACTCCTGCTCTTTCAACTTTGAGTCGCTGATCAGACTAGTCTTCTGTGCTAGTTGTGTCTGAAAGAACAAAAAAATCATATGTGAAATGCATATGGGTTTCATCACTGTCCAGACACTTTTCTGAACTGCTTGGGAATTTTAAAAAATTAAAAATAATCTCTTCATGTTTTAACTTAAAACACAGAATGCTACTGAAAATGCACTACCTTCAGTGAAATTCAATGAAGATTTAGTCTTACCTGTAGCTCCAATATTGTTGCCTGAAAATGGAAAAGAAAAAATGAGTGTATACAATGACATTTTTAAGAAACAATAAAATAGAGTAATATGAAATTACAAGGAAAAAAGAATTCAATGTTATAGGCTTAAGAGAGTGGTCAGATTTGAAATGAGATTACCTGATACATTTGCTTTTAAACCTGGTCTATTTTGCTATACAAATTATTATATTGTCAATATACATAAACATTGGTAAACACAAGAAAAAAACTGAAAAGTCACTCATGGAACTTCTAACAATGATTACTACTTAGCAGGGGAGGTGTATTATCTGACTCTTTAACAACAAGAATATATTCATGTATTTGTTTATATAATTTGTAAAAATTAAACATATTACATCTATCTGAAGCATAGAGGCTCTTTAGGAAACATCTAAACAACTATTTATGGGAATCCACTCTGAGCTATAATCACAAATTATTTTTCGTTGAACTCAGTACTGATATGCAATTCAAGATATCACAGAAACAACAAAAGATGCTCGAGAAGAGGATAAAAATTTATGAAGAATAAAATAAAAAAGGTATTTCTTAGAGTAGGAATAAAAATTAAGGCTATTTTATCTGCTTTCTTATGACACAAGGTAAAGAACTCAGAAAACCTGAATATTAATCTCATAATCTTTCCATATTCTATGGCATCCCAACACAAATCAAACTGTAACATGAATACTTATTTTGATACCAAAGAAAAGAACATGTATTCTTCTCATAAGAAATAATATTTTATAGCACCTGGTTTATTCACATCATGATCAAATAGGAAAAAAAAAAACTAAAACAACTTAGTAGCTATTAAAGAAACAGAGAAAAGCACATTTAGCTTGCTCAGTGCTAATAAGATATAGGTATCAAATGGCTCAAAATAGCAAAGCCTTTTATCCAGGCTTCTTCTTTCCAGTTTGGGAAAGTTATCCATGTAAATGGTTTCTGGAAAATTGTTACCTGGTAACTAACATTCTGTAATGAATTATCTATAACTCTCAACGATGAAGACATGAATAGCGCCTACCTACTTTCTCAAGGCCCTCATGACAGTGCTATGAAAAGACCACACTGGATGAGGGAGAATATTTTCAGAAGTAGAATGGTACACTGACAGGATTCTCAAACTCAAGCTTACATGCCCTATAAGTGTACACTTATTGGGGTGCACAATGGGACAGGAAGCCACAGGGTAAATATGGCTCATCTTTCATAGAATCAACTTAACTTAAAGACAGGGATTGCCCAGCCAGAGTGGCTCAGTTGGTTGACCATCGTCTGGTAAACCAAAAGGTTGCAGGTTCAATTCCTGGTCAGGGCACATGCCTGGGTTGTGGGCTCAATCTCATGGTCAGGGCGTGTGCATGAGGCAGCAGATCAATGTTTCTCTCTTTCCCTCTCCCTTCCTCTCTCTAAGCATGTCCTCAGGAGAGGTTTTTTTAAAAAAAGATTGGAATTATAAAAATGCCTTGATACACAGTAACAGATCTCTTTGAATTCAGTCCAATATTTCAAAATAATCCTATTACATTTGTATCTGACCAAATAACCAAGGAGAAAAATAGGAAGTGTTTTGTTTTTTTTTGTAGAAATCACCCAAGGATATATTTTTATTGCTATTTAGAGAAACAGAAACATCAATGTGAGAAAGAAACAGCAATCAGTTGCCTCCCATACACACCCCAATGGGTATGTGTCCTGACCGGGAATTGAATCTGACATCTTTTTGGTGTACCAGAAGATACTCCAAACAACTGAGCCATTCAGCCAGGGCAGGAATTGTTTTTCTTAGTGGAAAATAACTAAAAAAATTTCTAAGTGACTACAAAGCTATATTATAGAGTAGCATTAAAATTCACATGAATTTTTAACACAAAAAATATAAACACTTAAAATTATCACACTTTCTATAGAGCATTTCAGCTATGCCTCTGGACTGTGGGGTTCACTTTCCTCTGTTGTTTTTTCCACGGAACAGGCTGAGAAGTACTAGTATAACCAAAATGGCTAGGCTTTAAAGTCTGGCAGGTTGAGTTTAAATTCCCAATACAACATTGATTGTGTGAGCTTGGACATTTTATTTAACCCCTTGAGCCTTAGTTTCACTGTCTATAAAATAAAGGCCAGGTTTTTGTTAGGATTAAATGAGGTAGGTATGTGTGTTAGTAAGGGAGTAAAAAACTGGAAATGACATTTTCATGAAATGTGTGACGCCAAGTCCTGTTCCTCTCACTTTATCATTGCCAGGGTTTTCTTCCTGCTGCAGCCTTTGCTGGTATTTCTTCTGCAGCTCCTCAAGTTGAGTCTGCAGGTCCAGTACTTTTGCAGTCATTTCTTCTTCACGAGCCTTTAGAATTAAAAAATGTGTTAATAAACATTAAAAAGAACACAGAGAGACAACACGGTATAGAGAAAACTACCTCTGTAGGAAAAAACAAAACAAAACACCTAAACATTTTTTGAGTCACATCTGTGCTAAAAGAACATTTGGAATTGCAATATTGTCAAATTTAATGACGACAGGACAAATGTCTGCTAAGTAAGAGTCTAAACAGGAAAAACAGCCGTAAATAGGTCTCTGACTTAACAGATGCTGACTTGCCAGAACCAAGGAATAGTCTCAAAAACAAATAAAACTAGATAGGCCCCATGGCACAAAATAAGGCAATGAACCACCATGGGATACACGGAAAATCTAATTTTAAATACCACTTGTCATGAATTTAGACCACCTGAAAAAGAACGAACCCCTTCTCTCAACAGAAGCAAAGCAGGGAATCTCCTTTAACATCTCCCCAGAGGCACACTTTAACCTAGTCACCATCCCTAAAATGCCACTAACCAGAAACTGTTGTATATACTTCATTGCCCACAGCCTTGGGTTTCTGTTTTTATTCTGCCATTGCGTATCCTGTGTGGATGGCTTAGCCTTATTTGAAAGGATCATCTCTTAGCTACTTATTCAGTTAGGCCCAGATTTTAATATGACAATTAGCTATGCCTGACATTTCCCTTGACAGTTATGGGATACCAATTTAAAGCAAGCCTGCTAAGAATTACAAAATAATCCTTAATGTGTTATTTCTAACTTAAGAAACAGTTCTGTATATTTCCTTTGTAAAAGCTTTCTAGTCTCCTTGAAGGACAAAAAGAACAGTTTGCTTGCTTTGAAATAAAAACAAGAAAAACTAGTTGGACTGAATATTTTTGCACATAAATGGAAATTATGTTTTAAAGACTAGTTATTATGCCAAAGCAAAATCACTAAAATACAATCACTGTCAAAAAGAAACCAGATTTGTAGCCAATGCAGCTTTAGGAGCTACTTCCTCCCAGTGAAATTGCTCTGAGGTTGGACTAAGCCATTAGGTAAGCTCCTTTACTTGGGCATACTCAACCCCTCCTTTGAGAGGTCACCACCTCTCTTCCCAAATAAACTCTTCCCTGCCCTACCACGTGTCACCTCCTTCAAATTTACCCAGTGTCTAGGATGAGCCAAGCATTTGGCTAGGGCCTCAAGACTAGAGATGAATAATAAAATCCCTGCCCACAAGATACTTATAGTCTAGGGGAGAGGACAGATACATTAACATATTTACACATGTATATATGACAAAAATCAGGTTATAAGTGAAATAATAAATACAGGTAAGTACCAAAGAAAACAGATGCAGTTAATTCCATTTAAGGGGCTTGCAAAAAAACTATAAGTGAAAAGTATATTTTATGCAGAAAAATATATATTATGCAGAAAACCATATTTTAAAAAGATAATTTTGGGTGGGAAAGAAAAATAAGAATGTTTCAGTTTGCATAATGAAACACTAAAATATTACACAAGAAACTAATGGTTATCTGTGGAGAAAGAAGGGGACAGGACATGGAAAACAGAGAATAGGAATAGGAACAATTTTCATTATAGACCATTCTCCAACTTTACTGTTTTATATTATTTTGATCTTTTTGATTTTTTAATACATTCCATTCAAAATTTTTTTCTAAGTGAAACCATTTTCAAGCTGTTTTGAAAAGTAAAAGGAGAGATGATAACAGCTGCAATAACACATGAAGTTTGGGAGCGTGCTCTTCAGGCACACAGAAAAGCATCAGCTTGAAATATGAACAAGCTAATGCCCAGTGCGGCTGGAACACAGACTGAACTGGAGGAGGTCTCACTGGAACAAGGGGAAGCCAATGGAGGCATTCAGGAGGGAAGTGATATGCTCACATGTTTGTTTCAAGATAGAAAATAATGCTGACAGGAAGAGACGAATATCTTAGGGAAAAAAGATCAGCAGCAAGATCCGGTGGGACATTAATATAGCAGACCAGACCATATGAAAGATGGCAGCCCAGATCGAGGCAGTAGCCATGGACTTCAGAGGAGAGGAACACGCAATGTAACTCAACGAAAAACTCCATCCTAAGAGCCTGCTTATGTTGAATACTGTGCTGGAGACACACAATTAAAGGGAGAAAGAAGATTTCTTTGCCTAGTAAGTCAGAGAACATAAGCAGATTTCATATCCTAAAGGTGTATGAAAATACACATACATGTGAGGGGCTGAGGAAGGTAGAAGGTGTGAATCAAGGATGACAAAAGTTCCTAGTTCCTTCACAGGGGAGAAGGAATGCTAAGAATGTTATCTAGATAGTAAAGGCAGGAAAATGAAAATGTTTCTGTGCTCCAGTTTGCTATTAACAAATCACAGAATTATTTTCATGGTGGCAAAAATACAGCATTTTATAATGTCATCATTAAGATTAATCATCAATCTGGATAATAGCTCTTGGGGGGGGGGGGCGGACAGCACTATGTAATACATACAAATCCCATATAAAACTCTAATTCCAGAAATTTCTAAATGGAAACAATGATAACAGAATAGTCTCAGAATCAAAGCAATATGATATTTGCTGAGAATTATTAATATCCTCTTCTAGTAATGTTTATATTTTTACAAAGAAATTCTCCAAGACAGAGTATGTCATTGGGTGTTTAGATGAGGACTATCTGTTTAATCTCCAAGTCAACCCTAGTAGACCTTGCAGTTGAAAGTCTGGGGCCACACTGTCCAATACAATAGCTACTAAATACCTTAGAACTGTGGCCAAAGGCACCTGAAATGTGCTAGTCCAAACTGAGGTGGATGGTAAATGTGAAAACATATTGATATCAAAATTTAATTCATATGTAATTTTTATACTGATTATATGTTGACAAGATAACATTTTTATATAATTAGTTAAAATATTAAAATTAAATTCACCTACTTATTTAATGTGGCTACTAAAACGTCTAATTACATATGTGGCTCATATTTGTGGCTTGCATTATATTTCCAATGGACAGTGCTGGTCTAAGACACAGGAAGGGACTTGAGGGAGACTGAACCCAATTCATTTGCCACCCTCCACTTCCTGCCCAATTGCTTTGCTACTCTAAGCCCAAAGCTTGAAGAACCATTCCCTTAATTTTCTGTAGTAAACAGCAGATTTTCAAGGATTAACCATACCAAAAGCTAACTTCTCTCCCTGCTCCCTCTTCCCTCATCCCTCTACCTACACATTTGTTATGACCTAGGAAAATCTACCTTCTGCTACTCCACACATCCAGAAACAGAGAAGTTCACAAAAGGGACTCTATAGCTGTGGTACAGTTTACCCCCTGCAAAGTGCTCTATGAAAGTATAAGAAAATGTGAAATTATTCCTATCTTTTCATAATGAGATCTAAAGCTCAAAAAGTATAAAAAGGTGGCATTTATATGCATGTGTCATACCCTAGAATTCCAGCCTTTTCAATTACATTTAAAATTATTAGAATCTATTCCTGGCTGAGACTTCTATTGCTGCCATAATCAGTTGAGGCATGATTCTCTGATTTATGCATTCTTAATCATCAAATGGTTCATCAAATAAGGCTTGTAGTAACTAAATAATCTGCAACCCAAAGAATAATAATTTACATTGTTTTACATTTTAAAATGTTCTGGAGTCCCTCACTAGCATTCATAGCTTATCTTCACACACAAAAATAACAATGATAATCCACCATTAGTGGAGTAAGTACATTGAAGTATTCTTTCACTATATATAAAAAAATCTGGCTGATGCATTCCATTTTCCCCCCATCTTTTTCATCCCTTGCAACCAACAAAACAAAACAAAATAAAACAAAAAAAACATGTAAATTGGGTAGGGATGAAATAAAGCTAACTGGTTCCTCTGGAAAGATCCCAGCCTAGCTAAGTAGCCACACTAAAACATACATTTACACTTTATCCAAGCACAAGCTCTCATTGCTTAGTCTAGTTCTCTCGCAATTTAGCCTGACTTTGGGAGAAAGACAACTAAGAGAATAAATTCTTTCCTTTAGTAACTCTATTGCTCCAATACCTGCCAACGGGGCTGTACTTTCTAGTTACCAGAATCTGATCAGGAACTACAGTCTTGGCAGAAATCAATTAGACTCCTTATAAATCTGCATACAGTGTAGAAACACAAATTTGGATAATATTAAAACAAGAAAACAGCCCTAGCTGGTATGGCTCAGTGGATAGAGCGTCAGCCTGCGAACTGAAAGGTCCCAGGTTCGATTCCAGTCAAAGGCACATGCCCGGGTTGTGGGCTCGATCCCCAGTGGGGGACTTGCAGGAGGCAGCCTATCCATGATTCTCTCTCATCATGGATGTTTCTATCTCTCTCTCTCCCTCTTCCTTCCTCTCTGAAATCAATAAAAATATATTAAAAAACAAACAAACAAGAAAACAAATAACAAACCTCTACATTAAACACACATACACACAACAGGAAATCTGACAGCCCAAGCCCAATCTTCTTTAGCACTACCATGAAATATCTTACAGCTAAATTTCAAAATAGAGAAAATAAGGTACATCAAGGATTTCTTCGTATCTTTTAGCTGTTCTTTTTAGATCATCTTCTTTGTCGGCAATTTTTTTATATAACTGATTTGTCTCTTCTTGATGGTTTTCCAAAAGTTCAGCCTCCACTTCCTGGGCTTTATCTAATAAATAAAAAATGGACACACACAAGCAAACACATTAGGTAAGAATTAATATCTATGTCCCAATTTTAGTAAGAATCCATGTTCCAAATAAAATTTTATAAAAATCAACTGATCAATGTGCCCCTCTCATAGAGCAGATGTGTCTTTACAAGGCAATTAATTTGCTAATGCTTCCAGGTTCATTTACCTGCTCCTCCTCTCAGTAAGGCAAGCCACGGCCAGGCAATGAAAGTTCCCATTACAGAACTAAATTGGGCAAGAATAATTTTTCTCCAATTTAATTACTTAAAGCACTTAGCACAATGTGAAAAGGCTGAGCTTAAATTACAGTCTCTGCTGATACTGATTTGTTCTTTATTGAATTTAAATTTTTCCTTACCAATGGTTTCTTTTAGAGTTGTTTCCAGCTCCTGTTCCTTTTGTGCCAGCTGTGTATGGAACTCCCTCATCAGCTGTTTCAATGTGGAATTGTGCTTCAATTCAAGATCTTCCTGCTCCTGCCTGGACAACAAAAGTAGAAGGTTAACTAATGCCATGCAAAAAAATAAGCTGTAAAGAGTTATCCAGTCTTCATAACAGTGCATACAATCTGATCTCAGTAGGGCACACATGAGTGTGAGAGTCTGTGTATGCATGTGTCAGTATGTGTGTCAGTATGTGAGTGCAAATGTGTGTATGAGTGTGCGAGTGTGTCTAGACACAGTAAACTTTGGAAGGATATGTAAACTACGATTATCTCTACAGAATGGTTGTGGAAATATGAAATTTTTTCTGTTCCACTTAAAATTCCTTGGGTGTGTACCTAATAACCTTGATCTTACAGGAAAAAATAAAGTTTTTCCCCCTAAATGGACATGGAGAAACACTGCCTCTGCCTGGAATTGTTCTTATTTCTCCTCAGTATTTAACTTATTTGATTTATTAATACTTCAGATAGGTGAAACTTAACTGTATTAGGCACAAAAAGGGGGCTTAATTAAGAAGGACTGCCTTAAAAATGTTCATGTTTTAATAAAAACTTACTTGATTTTCTCTTCCATTTCTTGTTCATATTCTTTCCTTGTTATATCCAATTCTTGCTGATGCTCCTTCCGCAACATTCGAAGATCTTTCTGCAACTTCACAATCTCCTTGCTCAGCTTCTGCTTCTCCTGCTCTGCCGCTGCTAATTTAAACTCCAGGTCATTGTGCTCAGTCTCCATGTTACTAAGCGATTTGGGTTGAACCACATGAGATTTGGACTTTTCTTCAGCACTTTCTTCCAAAATTTCTGTGGCTTTATTTTTTCCATCCCTCTGTTGTTGTGAAGCCTGTAGTTTTTCATATTTTGATGTCAACGCTTCCATTTCAACTCTATGTTCTTCCTTCTCTCTTAATAAGTAGGAATCCAGCTCTTTTACCTTTTGCTCCAAAACCTGACAGGTTAGTTCCTTCTCCTGGAGGGTTTTCTGGACATTGTCAAGCACATTTTCCAAGTTTTGCTTTGCCCCTATCTTATGTTTATCTCCGTCTTCTTCCATGTGCTGGGATACTATCAAGGAATATTTGCTTTTTCCTTCAAGTTCTTCTTGAAGATGATTAATCATAACTTGATCCTTGTGTTGCTTTGCTTCAGCATGCTCTAGCTTTATTAAGAGCTCCTGGTATTTGCACTGCATTTCAGAATGAGAAGAAATGGTCTCTTTTTTTTCCTGCTCTAGCCTCTGCAATAGCTTTCCTTTTTCGATTAAATTTCTTTGTAAAACACTGATTTTTTCCTGACATGCCTTCTGCACACAGCCTTGGGAATCTGCTTCTTCTTGCTCAGTACATGCTGCCACATTTTTTGCTGATCTGGGTACAACTGGTGTTTCTGACTGTGGTGAACTTTGCACTGATTTAAGTTTTTCTTCCAATATGTGAATTTCTTTTTCTCTTTCCTGCAATTTTGTATTTAGCTCACTCAAATGGCTTTCCGTATCTTTTTTATACTGCTGTTCTTTCTCTTCCATTTGAGATAATAACTGCTTCTTGATGGAAGCAATTTTTTGTTCAGCTTTCTTCTTCAGTTCTGCTAATTTTGCAGCACTCTCTAACTCAAGTCTATCTTCCAATGCTTTTAACGCCTCTTCTTTGCTTTTCACACTTGAATTCACATGTTCCAATTCTTTCTTCTTATCTTCAAGTTCAGATTTCATGAAAGCCACTTGCTTTTCAAGTCTTAAGACCTTTTCTTCAGCTTCTTTGACCCTGTTGTCCTTTTCTTCTCCTAGCTCTTGAATGTGCTGAAGTTTCTGAACCATTTCATTCTGTTCGACATCCTTTTGTTGATTATAATTTTTAAGAACTTCATTTAAGGACTCAATTTCATTTGTCTTCTGAGTAATATGCTCCTCTAATTCCACAATTCTTGCTGTTTGAATTTTTAACTCAGTCTCTAAATTACACTCCTTTTTCTCCATCTTGTTATTCTTATCTTCCATTTCACCCTTTAAACATTCAAATCTTTTATTTTGCTGATCAAGGTCTTCCTTCAATAAAGTTATCTGCTCATCCTTTTCACTGGCTTCCTTCGTTTTTAACTCAATCTGCAACTGTAATTCTTTAATAGTATTTTGATACTGTGTAAATTTTGACTGTGCTTTTTTCTTCCATTCTGAGAATTTGTTAGACAAGTGATCTACCTGTTCAAGAGCAGAAATTTTCTCTTTACTCAGAGTTTCAACTTTCAAAGATAAATCTTGCACCCGATCCAGCAATTCACGCTGTTCCTTATCATGTCGCTCACTTAGTGATGAAATGGCTGCATCTTTCTCAGTTAGACTGATACTGTTCTGAAGCTGAGCATTCAAATCAGTTAGTTGTTTATTAAGACTGCTGATCTCAGATTTTTTTTCTTTAAGCTCTTCCTTCATCAATGTGACAGCATTGATGTTTTCTGATAACTCTTTCTTCAACTGTGTGATACAAGACTCTTTTTCAGAGGCAGCCTGCTGCTGACTGCCGCCCTCCCTCTGTAAGGCTTCTTTTTCTGTTACAAGACCTTCGATATCGGCCTTCATGCTCTTAATTTGATTTTCTTTTTCTTCTAACTGGTGGATAGCCTGTTGAAAAGAACTGTTGAGTATATTTTGCTCTTCTGTTAGCTGTCTAAGCTGTGCTTCCAATTCAGAAACCTTGCAAGTTTTAATTCGTAGTGCCTCCTTAACTTTAGTTGTGTGATGTTGACAATGGGAAATTCTAGAGAGAACCGCATTAATCTTACTATTACTGAGGTTGATTAGTTCATTTGTTTTAGCTTGTAGTAAGGCTTCAGTTTTCTTTGCATAAATATCCAGCTGAACTGCTAGTTCCTCAGACAGGTTTTTGAATTCCAAGCTTTTGTCTTCTAGGCTTTTCTTACTTCTTTCATGTAAAGATTTTAAACTTTGAAATTCTTCATCTGTGGCTTTCAATTTGTCAGTCAACTCAGAAACCTTAAGCTTATCTTCTTCTGACAGTTTCTTCAGTTCAACTACATGCTCCTGAAGAAAAGCATTTTCCTTCAGAGAATGCTTCAAGTCACCTTCCAGCTTTTCAAGTTGTGCTTTCAGTTTCGTTTCATTTTGTGAGAGAGAATTTGTATGAGCAGACTTCTGGTGGATTTGTTCCTGTAACTCCTTTATTACTGTATCCTGTTTACCACCTTCCTCCTTCAGCCATGCTATCTCCTTGCTCATCTCTTCCTTTTCACACCCAATTATGAGGATCTTTTGCTTCAGTTCTGCTACCTCTTGTTCTTTTTCCTGTAACTGGATTTCATGTTTTTCCTGAAGTTCTTCAGCTTGCTGATGAAGTTTCTTCTCCCAGACTGAGATCACATCATTGAGTTCTCGCCTATGCACCTCGGTAAGACTTTCTATTTGCTCCCTTTGGTTTGTTTCCAGTCTTGACACTGCATCATTGATTCCAGCTGAGTTAGCCTGTGCCATTTCCAAAATTTTGGCATTGAACTGTTTTTCTTTCTGACTAAGCTCTAGAGCAGTATTTTCAAGCTCTTTTTTAAGTTTGGCTTCCTGATCCAACAATTTCTTCTTTAATGTTTCTTGCATCTCCTTTGCTTTCTGCTTAATTTTTTCCATCTTTTTTTCTTGATTTTTAAATTTGGTTTCATATTCTTCATGCAAAACACTAATACTATCCTCCTTGGCCAATAATTTCTGTTCGAGTGTTTTAATTTCTTTGCTCTGTCCTTCTCTCATTTGTAAAATTACATTTTCTTTTTCCATCAAGATTTGCTTTGTCTGTTCCTGCTCTATGTTACTATCTTTAAGTTGAGACTCATAGAGTTGGGTTAAAGATTTTACTTTTTCCTCCATTACACTATTCTGTTTTTCAAGTTGCTGCCTTAAATCTTGCACCTGGATTTTGTGAGTGTCTAACTCAGTACAAACGTCTTTCTTTTGTGTTTCAACTTCAGCCACCTGTTTTGTAAGAAGAATTCTTTCTGCTTCCAAATTCATCAACTTCTGCTGCAACTGGGCCAACTGCTCCTCATATGCTTTTGCCTGCTCATGTGTGGTGCTCTGGTGTGACTGAAAAAGATCCAGCTTAGCAGAGGCCTGCTGGAGTTCCCTTTCTGACTTTTTAATATCTGCCTCTAAACTTTCCACATGAGCCTGATGCTCTTTCAAATGCTTATCCTTTTCCTTCAGAAGAAGCCCAAGTTGATTAATTTCATCTTTCAATGCCTTCTCAGTTCTCTGGATAGACATCTCTTGCTCTTTAATAATATTGTCAACTTGTTGCTGGTGATGATTTTTCTGTTCATCCAATTTGGCCTCCAATTCCTGCTTCACTTTATTTGCTTGATTCTTTAGTATAGAAAGTTCCTCTTCTAGCTGGTCCCGGGCTTTTAATACTTCTGACAGTTCAGAAGACAATGACTCCAATTCTGTTTGCTTCACATCTAGCTTTTCTAATGTCCTTTCATTCATCTCTTCTATGTGGGCCTGGAAGAGACTCTCTTTGTCTTTCAACAATGTTTCTTTTTCTTGTTCATACTTTTCTCTAAGTTTTTCCATTTCAGTCTGATGCTGTTGCCTTAAGTCTTGGAGTTTTGCAGTCCAAAGGTTATCCTGTTGATGCTGCAGGCTTTCCAATTCTGTCTTGTGTTTTTCAACCATGATTGTAATTTCTTTATTGTGCTTATTTTTTTCAGCTTCCAAATGAATAGCCAAATCTTTTGATTGATTTTTGCTTTCTTGTAAGCTTTTTTCCAAACAACTTTCTAATTCAAGAATTCTCTGTTAATAAAAACAGATGTATTTTTATTAAGTACAGTCTTGTTTATTAGTAACAATACAAATGACCTGATGTCTACACCTATTTAAAGATTAAAATTTAGAAAATAACACTACATATCACACCAAATACTAGAAAGGACAAAGAATCTGTGCTCAATTCCTAAATGAATTACATAAAGAAAATATTATATTTTAAGCACAACTCATAATTCCAGATTCTTTCTACCTACATGGATAACTATTTCAACTACCTATATTTCAAGAATATTTTGAATGAATAGTCAATAAGAAATAAATTATAAAGTAGATAACAATAACTGTTGGTAGAAAGATGGGTATTTTTTCTGTGTTTTTTAAGGCCTATAATAATATTCTATTGCTTATATAATTTAATTTTGGAAGATAAATAACGTATATGATTTTTCAACCCCCAAAATTATTATTCAGGAGATAACTTGAAAAAAGAAGAAACTTACACAAATTTACCGAAGATTACTATTATCTCATAAAAATATCAACCCTGACTCTGAAGGAAAAGGAGCTAAGTAAGGCAGAGCCACAGAATGTCAGAACAGGTCTTTAGGAATTACCAAATCCAATCTCTTCATGTAACAGGTAAGAAAATTAAGGTAAAATTAATTTACAAAGCTAGCAATTGGAAGATCTAGGCTTGAGTACCCATTCCCCTCCATCAAGCTATCTTACATAAATGTTAGAAATGGGAAAATAAAGCAGTTTAGAATTACAGGTAAGTGTGACTGTTTCACTATCTAAATCAGAATAAAAAGTCTAAATAAATGACATCAGTCAATTTATTCAAAACAAGGTGTACATTTTACATACCCCTGAGGGATGGGCCCAAGGGCCTTAAAAATGTGCACATTGAGACATATATACAAATATGCTTATTATAAGGCCATGTTTAATATGGGAAAAACTTAAATGTAAAAGTGCAGCATTGGGATAACTAAACTGTGATACAAAGAATAAATTATGTCCAGGACATGACTGAGATAAAGCTGGACAGGCAGGAAGGTACCTACAAAGTGAAGCCAATTCCTAAGGACCAGGTGAGTAAGCAATGGAGTGGAGATGCTAACAGAGTGTGAGTGCAAAGAATCAGTGTGAGTGGTTGACAGTGCTGCAGCCAGCTACAGGCAGTGTCAGGAGCACCCTGCAGCAAACACCAAACCTCTCCCATTAATAGCTATTACCATCAAAAATGAAGTGCATGTATATGCAAATCTAACTCAGTAAAACAAAGCTTCTCTACAACTGGAGAGAGAACATAGTTCTCATATTCAACCAATTTGAGCTCTGGAACCTGAATATTATATAAACTTACAGTTCTGTAAGTCTCTGCTTCTTGCTGAATGTCCTGAAGTTTATTTTCACTCTCTGTGCGGATTGCTTTTTTCTGCAACTCTAACTCTTCCAGGGCCAGAGATTCTTGCTGTTCTTTTTCTTGGGTGATCTTCAAATATTCAGATTGACATTTTTCCTGTGCCAAAAGCAATACCACCTTAGACCCACATAAATCTTCAGCATTCCCAAAGTACTTCTATAGGAATCATACATTTCATTGGATCTGCACAGCAGCCCTGTGAGGTAGGCGGTATCATCACCTCTCTCTTCCCATGCTCTAGTCTACAGGAACAAGACACTGTGCCTTTTACAATGTGGTCTGGCCAGTCTTTGCCACAATTACTATTGATATGAAAAATCTTATTCCAGTAACCCCACTACATCTATTATTTTTCCACTACTTAAAATGTTGTGGAAAACACTGCTGAATGTGAAAGATCACACAACTGCCACTACCTCTTCTCTGTACTCCAAAGTTTCCTTTTTAAACTCTAGGCAGAGAAACTAGATTATAAATTTATGTAATTTATGAGAAACAACTCTTTATAATAGAAAGCCCCACATGGAAAACCAGTCAAAATCAGAGAATTACATAAGAATACATGAATTTGCCCTAGCTGGTTTGGCTCAGTGGATAGAGCATTGGCCTGCAAACTGAAGGGTCCTGGCTTCGATTCCAGTCAAGGGCACATGCCCGATCCCCAGTAGGGGACATGCAGGAGGCAGCCGATCAATGATTCTTTCTATAATTGATGTTTCTATCTCCCTCTCCCTTCCTCTCTGAAATCAATAAAAATATTTTTAATTAAAAAAAGAATACATAAATTTGATCCATAAAATTCATATAAAAGCCTACATAATTATTTTCGATGATCTGGGTTCTTTTACTGTCCCATCAATCCTGAAAAGCTTCTTCTTTAATTGACCTTATTATTTATCAACATTCACCGTTTGAAATGCTCTGACAGCCCCTTTTCTGCCTCCATCCTATCCCTTCTTGACTCAAAAGTCAATGCTGCCAGCAGTCTGACCCTGGAAGCCAGGGGTAAGGAAATGACAACTTATAATGCTGTGAAGTTGACCTATAGCAAAAACAAAATACTTACAAGAGCTGCTTTCATTTGCTCCTGAAATTCCTTTTCTTGGGTCTGAAACTTCTTGGTCATCTCCTGCTCTTTGCTGGCCAACTCTTCTTCATGAAGCTTCTGTAGTTTAGCAATTTGTTCTGAGGATTTCTAAAAATCAGCCAGATAGTTAAAGTGAAACATCCAGAATAAAATATGTAACTCTACAACCAAATAATGCTTTGTTACAGTTCAATTTTCAAGCTACAGCTTTTTAAGAAGAAAAAACAGAAAATATTTCCCACATAAATCAAGTCACCAAAGTCACAAGTTCAAAGAAAAATCAGTAAAGTATTGCTCATTTAATATTGCTGCTGCAGTAGTCAGTCCTGTGGGGTCAATGCCCCTTTTCCACATCTTGCAGGGATTCCCTCACCAATTGGGAAGTACAATAGAGGAAATAAGGATGTTCGCAGAGAGGGTGCTCCACTATGGTCAAGCTGCCCAGTCTGCACCAATCTAATTGCCTAGCTTCCCAGGCATGCACTATTTATCAAAAATGATTGACCTTGCCCTGGCTGTTGTGGCTCAGTTGGTTGGAGCATGGTCCCATACACCAAAAGGTGGTGGGTTCAATTCCTGGTCAGGGCACATACCTAGGTTGCAGGTTTGATCCCTGGTTGGGGACAACCGATCAATGTCTCTCTCTCTCATATCCATGCTTCTCTCTCTCTCTTCCTCTCACTGAAATCAATTTTTTTACAAGCTACTGACCTTGTTCTTTCTCTGACAGAAAGACTTAATCTTATACAAATGTCAAACCTCCCTAAATAAATGTAAAAATTTAATATGATCAAATAAAATTACCAACAAACTGGGGTGAAGGGTTCACTAGACAAAATAAAAATGTAAGAAAAGCTAATACTCTTCTGAAAAATAAGAGCAATAAGAGGAAGTTATCAAATAGTAGAACATATTATAAACTAAAATAATTATAACCATGTAATACAACACAGGGTCAGGAAAAGCCGAGGGATAGCAGAGAATCCAGTAGGGGGAAAAACATATATGTAGCATTATAATAACTCAGTATGTAATAAAGATAGCATGTCATGTCAGAGGCAGTAACATGAATTCTTTTAAAAAGTGATTTGGAGACTACTTAGTAGTCATCTGGAAAAAATTAAAATTGGCTCCCTACCTCACCCCTTATACCAAATAAATTCCAGTTGGATCAAAAATTTAAACATAGCCAAAACCAGTTTGGCTCAGTGGATAGAGCGTCGGCCTGCGGACTGAAAGGTCCCGGGTTCGATTCCAGTCAAGGGTATGTACCTTGGTTGCGGGCACATCCCCAGTGGGGAGTGTGCAGGAGGCAGCTGATCGATGTTTCTCTCTCATCGATGTTTCTAGCTCTCTATCCCTCTCCCTTCCTCTCTGTAAAATATCAATAAAATATATTTTTTTAAAAATTTAAACATAAAAAATAAAAGCATATAAGTGCCAGAAGAAAACATAGAATTTTCAAAAATGATCTCAAGTAAGAACATATTTTTAAAGGACAATAATCCAATAGCATTTTAAAAAAAGAACATTTTCCACATGGCCAAAAACAACTAACAACATAAACAAAGTCAACAAGTAAAAAACAGGGAAATTATTTGGATAAAAGCAACTTATATCTGAACAGATCATCCCTACCATAAGTAAAGAGCTTCTATAAATCAGTTAAGAAAAAGTCCAAGAACCCAATAGGAAAATGAGTCAAGGATTTGAACAGGTAGCTCTAAAAGAAAAACTACAAATTCTTTTTAAACATATAAAAATGTATTTATCATACTGGTAAGAGATATGAACATTAACACTACAATGATATCTTTTTTTTAACTAATGAGCTTGCAAAGATAACAAAGTTAGGCAATACCATCTTTGTGAAGGGGGGAACATACTCTAACACATTACTTGTGAGAATATAAACTGTCCTTCATGGAGTTTGTAGCAACTATGAAATAATTAAAAAATAACATAAATCTCTGCCTAATATTCCACTTCCAGGGAATCTACCCTGAAAAAATATATAAGTGATCAGATAAGAAAACTCATCTGCAATAGTGAAAAATATACTAAACGTCTATTAGTAGAAGACTGATTAAATTATGAGACATTTATATAATGAAATCCAGAGCAGTCTTTAAAACAAATGGGCATCATTGCCCTAGCCCAGTGGTCGGCAAACTCATTAGTCAACAGAGCCAAATATCAACAGTACAACGACTGAAATTTCTTTTGAGAGCCGAAAACCAACTTCTGCGCATGGGCCTCGAAGTTTCAATCGCACTGTACGTGCACGCCCACACGTGGTATTTTGTGGAAGAGCCACACTCAAGGGGCCAAAGAGCCGCATGTGGCTCACGAGCCACAGTTTGCCGACCACTGGGCTAGCCGGTTTGGCTCAGTGGATAGAGCGTTGGCCTGTGGACCAAAGGATCCCGGGTTCGATTCGGTCAAAGGCACGTACCTTGGTTGCAGGCTCCTCGGGCCCTGGCCCTGGTCAGAGGCAACCAATTGATGTGTTTCTCTCACATCGATGTTTCTCTCTGTCTTTCCCTTTCTCTTCCACTCTCCCTAAAAATCGATGAAAAAATATCCTCAGGTGAGGATTAACAAAAAACAAAAATAAATAAATAAATAAATAAAATAAAACAAATGGGCATCATTATCAATTACCAGTGATAAAGAATAATCTCCAAGGCAGATTATTAAGTGAAAAAGCAAAATATAGAACAGCATATATAACATGCTATCTTTTATATTTAAAAATTAAAGAGAAGTTTTTAAAACATAAAAGAGAAATTATATGCAGAGACTACCTCTGGGAAGTATATCCAAAAAGATATAAGCATTTCCCTATCAAAGTGCTTTTTTCCTATATCCTGAACATCATGAAATGGTCAAGTTCTAAAATACAAAATAACTCTTCTTTATATTCAAAGATTGTCAGAAAAACATAAGACTCAAGTTTTCAAATTACTGTAGCCCATTTCAATCTAGGATTATTCTTACTTTCATTACATCAACAACCTCCTGTTTCACCCGACTTAATTCCTGTTGAAGACTGATGCGTTCCTCCTCACTTGTTTTTTCAAGAGCTTTTAATTGTTCATCCATTTCTGCCTTCATTTTTCTCCGTGATTCTTCTGTTTTTTGGGCGGTACTCAAAGCTTTTTCAAGTTCCTCAAAAGCTATAATGAAAACAGCAGAAAACAAGTATCTCAAGAAATACTATCATTGAGCTAAAGTGTTTTACATTCAATTTAAAGAACTAAGAGCAGCAGTAGCAGGACAGGTTAAAAAAACTCATCAGTGTTTAAGCCAGGAGATACTTCTGAGTGGTTTCAACAAAGCCACAAGAAATGTTCAGTCACTGAATCCAATTTATTATTGAGTTCTGGGTTAGGATCGTACAACTGCGTATATGAACTAAAGCTCAGAAGTCTGAACCAAATATTTAATTACTAATGGTTCCCCACTCTACCCACAATTGCCCTTATGGATAAGAAACTCAAAGGCTTATACATACTTCTGTACTATGTAATTTTAATTGCTTCTTTTGTTTGATATGCAGTTATCTATTATCAATAATTAGTTAATATTATTATTTATTCACTAGGACATTTTTAATGTAAAAGTTATTCTTTGACTAATCTTACTTTTAAAAACCTGTTAACAATATAGTAAAAGAACAGAGTGTTGTTGTTTTTAACATTTACTGGCTGAATCACATAATTAAACAATGTATTTTGAAATGAAAACTACTTCCTATATAAATTTTGAACTAGGACCGGTAACTAGAAAATTTTACCTAATTCATTGGTGTATAGAAAAGTACTACCAGCAGGGAATTCTTAGGTGAAAAAAGTAAAAATTCAGGGCCTGCAAAAAACAAACATCTAGCCTAGAGCAGTGGTCGGCAAACCGCGGCTCGCAAGCCACATGCGACTCTTTGGCCCCTTGAGTGTGGCTCTTCCACAAAATACCACGGCCTGGGCAAGTCTATTTTGAAGAAGTGGCATTAGAAGAAGTTTAAGTTTAAAAAATTTGGCTCTCAAAAGAAATTTCAATAGTTGTATTGTTGATATTTGGCTCTGTTGACTAATGAGTTTACCGACCAATGGCCTAGAGTATTATTATCTTTAAGGAGGCCAAACAGCTCACCCAGATCAAACAAAATTAGATGTGTTGGGTGCAACAGCTGGGTAACTTGGCACCAAAAATATGTATGCATGTATGTTTATGTATATTTGTGTGTATATGTATATGTGTGTTTGTGTATGTGCATGCCCATGTGCAATGTATATGTATGTGTATGTACATGCACACACACTCTCTACTGGCATAATGATACCCTGTAAAAACCTACTGCTTTTATCATTCTAGATTATTTTCTCTAGCCCTCATAGAATAGAAGACATCAGACTTCTCTTTGCCACCGAGATGGTCTATAAATAAAACATCAATTATTAAGACAGGTTTTTAATCCAATCAAGAAATATATGTCGGGGGGATAGTTCATTGACATATGTAGGGCATTTTTACTTCCGGTGGCATACAGTGGTCAGCAAACTGCGGCTCGCAAGCCACATGCGGCTCTTTGGCCCCTTGAGTGTGGCTCTTCCACAAAATACCACGGCCTGGGCGAGTCTATTTTAAAGAAGTGGCGTTAGAAGAAGTTTAAGTTTAAAAAATTTGGCTCTCAAAAGAAATTTCAATCATTGTACTGTTGATATTTGGCTCTGTTGACTAATGAGTTTGCCGACCACTGGTATAAAAATGTGGAACTTTAACCTATGGCAACGCTGGGGAAAAGCCCTTTTATTAACCACACCATGGCTTAACAGAGAGTGGTTTAAGCACAGCAAGTTCATACCTAAAGGCAGAATCTGTTCTAAAGCATTTTCTTAATAGCAAATTGCATTAGTACAGAAAAAAGCAAGAAAAAGGCTGAATTCTACTAACAACTGGGAAACATAATTTACATTGCTTAACACTTAAACAAAAACTTCTCTGGACAACCATGTATCTTTGATATAAAAACAAATCTATCTAATTTATTCATTTTATATGTCCAAAGCATAAAACTAATGCTGACACTCTAAATTTCAAGGAAACATTAATTAGCTGAAATTACTTTTAAAGATTCCTATACTAGTTTTACTGGTATTTGTCTGCCAACAGCAAGATGATAATTCTTAAGATATAAATATGTTAGAAAATAAAGTATTTAAAAGACAATGTTGTCTTTGTTTAATTTAGATATTCCTTTACTATAAATTCTAGTGCTGCCCTGGCCTGTGTGGCTCAGTTAGAGCATTGTTCTGTACACCACAAGGTTGCGGGTTTAATTCCTGGTCAGGGCACATACCTAGGTTGCAGGTTCAATCCCTGGTTGGGCATGTTTCTCTCACAATCAATGTTTCTCCCTCCTTCCCCTCTCTCTCTGCCTTCCTCTCTTTAAAATTCAACAAACATATCCTCCCCTGAGAAATTTTTTTTTACAAATTCTCATGTCAAACATAAAAAATATCTCTTACTACTAACAAGAAATTTCATTTCCTAATTTCTTAGAAATCAAGTAAAGTGATCAATTATGAGAAAGAGAATCTGTAAGAGTGCTTACGGCTTAAATGTGGAAAAGAAAAACATGGGAAAAGGAATGATAACATTTTTGAATGCTTGAATTGGATGTCATCAGCATCTCTGCATTACTGTCATTATTCAGCATGTAAAATTATAACTTAGCATTTCAAAGCACTTCTCAGAAATATTTTAAATCAGGCTCTGGAGAACTCGAATATACTTTTTATATTCTTTCAGCAAAATAGAGTTTTAAATGAAAAACTTTTGTCAATTAAGCAAAATACAACAAAACTGTATACAGTCAATTCCAAGTGAATTTTCTTTATTTTCGTTTTTAAAATTCCAGAATCCAGTACAGTATTAAAATAGATGTAGTGCTCTCACTTTTTCAAACAAAAAAATCCATGCCACAAGTTCAGATATAATCTTCCAATAATGAAGTTTTCTAACCTCAATCACGAAAATTTTAGAATATCCCCCTGCATTAAATTCTAATTTTAGTGTTTAATCCACTGAAAAGGTTTTCTTAAGTCATTTGATTATCCATCGTAATAATTAAAATAGGATAGATCTGGTTCCACAGTTCTTTCCATCTAAATTCAATCTTCTCTCCCATCTTCTGCTACCATGTCAGAGAACCATATAATTTTACTAGAGGCCTGAGGCAAGAAATTCGTGCAAGAGTAGGCCTTCCTTCCCCCTGCTGCCAGCACCGGCTTCCCTCTGGCACCAGGACCTGGGCTTCCTCCAGCTGCCAGCAGGCAACTGGGACCTGGGCTTCCCTCACAGCCCCCACTTCGTCCGGAAGGTCGTCCAGAAGGACGTCAGATCTAATTAGCATATTACACTTTTATTATTATAGATACCTAGAGGTTTTTTTTTAAGTTTTTATTTATTTCAAAGAGAAGAAGGGAGAGAGAGGGAAAGAAACACTGATTGGCTGCCTCCTGCACATCCCCTACTGGGGAATGAGCCTGCAACCTGAGCATGTGCCCTGACTGGGAATTGAACCAGCAACCTCTTGATGCAAGGGACAACACTCAACCACTGAGCCATACTGGCCAGGCTACCTAGGGATCTTTTATTCAATGTCCTCATTCAAATGCAAAAACTGAGGCACCCAATTTTTTCCTCAGATGATAAATCAACTTGATGATAAAAACTTTAAAATTGTATTTAAGAAACAACCCTTACCTTGCATTATTTTTAAAAACTAAGAATGCTGACACTGATCAAGTTCAGGTGAGCAATAATATATCTTACTAAACCAGAATTTTTGGACCATGCAATTACTGATTGCTTCTAACTCAACAAAATGTAGCATGTTATACCTCAGACAGACACAAAAAAACTCAACTGCTTTCCATTCTCATCCTCCTTTACAAAAATGTTAAATACAAAAAAAGGCATTAAAACACATTGCATATATCCACACATAGGAAACATATTTCAAACCCATTCAGGATTCTACACTGTACCACAAATGAAGCCACCTCCTTACAGGAAGTCTGTCTCATTTCAATGCTGAAGGAGGATACACTGGGAGTTTACTTACTAACCAGAAACATCTCACTTTCTGATGTTGCAAAAGCCAGGTACAGTAAATTGGTGTCCCAAATGAAACTATGCTAGGACTTTAATGTGAGTACTAAAGAAGTATGTTCTGAACATCTACATAGTTTATCTTGTAATTACCAATGAAGGACAAGTGAGTGGAGAGAATGAAAGCATACATCAGCACAGCTGACAAGTCTCTGCCAACATGCAGGAGTGCTCAGGAAAACCACGGTCACAGCACACACAACGGGACGCTAAGCACAAACTGCCACCAAATGTTGCAAGAACAACTGTGTTCTTCCAAAGCAAAATTCAATGTATCTCAGGCAATTTTTGTTTAAAAAAAAAAAACTTTGCAAATATTTCTAAGCAAAAATTTAATGGCCCTCCGCCAAAAGTAAAATATGGAGGCCTTTTATTGCTAGCTCCTCACTTTCCACTTCAGATGAGGTTCATTCACATCTATGGGAATTATAAAAGGGACAAATGCTCACTGCAAGAGTTAAATGAGAAATGTTGGCAACAGCTCAATAATCCAACCATTCATTTATCATATATTTTGGATGTTTGCCATTTGCCAACCATATGCAAGGCATTGAGTGACATAAAGAAAAATTTTTCACACACACAAAAGTTGAAGTAGTAAGAAGGGGAGAGAAATAAAAGAATTAATCATTCGGTAAAGGTAGGAAGAATGTGGCATTTGCTTTTGCCACTTCACCACCTTTTCCTGTCCTCATCCTTAATGCCCTTACTCACTGTATAACAAAAGCCAGAATTCTGAGATTCCAGGTAGCATTACGGGTTTGTTGCACTGTTCCAGAGGACATGTTACTATAAGAATAACAAGACCCACTTCTACTCCCACTATAGGAAATAAACAAACATGCAGAAATGAGGAAAGGTTGCCAATCCCTCAATGAAATGTTGATCCTAAGACACTGATTAAGAACATCAAAAAATGAATAAGTAAGCTAGCACCTAAGTCTTTATCCCAGTTAAAAAAAAATGCTGTAAAATGCATGTGATATTAAACTAAAAAAACACAGGTTATACTACAAAATGAATAAAATGCAAATTAACAGAAAAAGCAACCAAAAGAATTTTTATTAGAATTCCCATCTAATCATCAAGACTTGTGAATAAAAGCAAATCTAGTGGCAGTTTTCAAAGTGTAATCCAAAGATCCATGGTTCCTGAGACCCTTTCAGAGGGCCTATCAGGTCTTTCCTTTTCCAAATACATATCTACATGAGGGGAGATTTTCTTCATATATTTCAAACAAAACATCATATCACAACAGATTAAATGCAAAAACAGATATAAAATCCAGCTATCTTCTATTAAGCTAAACAATGAGATTAGCAAAAATATAAAACAAGCCCACTCTTCACACAAAATTTTGTTTTGGAAAATACAGGTAATTTTCATAAAACTATTTAACTAATATGTAATAGGCTTATAATTGTTATTTTTAAATGAACTAAAAAACATTTTTAAATTTCTGATACAATAAATATCACTACATGTAACCCACATAAACAAAAGCTCTTTGGAATCCTCAGTAAGTTGTAAGAGTATAGAGAGGTCTATAAGACCAAAAAATTTTGAAAACCACTCCTCTAGAGTTTAACTGAAAATAAAGTAATACTACCACCCAGTGGCACAAACCAGACACTGCAATATTTATATACAAATTGGGGCCTTCGGATATTTAATAAACATTACATGTACAATGGAGATCTACTTTTTAAGCCACTTTCCAAACTGCATAAGAAGATTCATTCTGTAGATCAATTATGCTTTGACTTTTTAAAATGTATAGATCTATACAAAATTTCATGTACTTTATATTAACCATATAGATTTGTCTATTAATAAACTTTAAAAACGTCAGTCTGATCTTGGGAAATATTAGGCTGAAGCTGAGTAAATGAAGATATGATTCTGTAGCAAAGAAATGTGTTCTTCTGTTTGCTGATGCTTTTCAGAACAGTGACAGTGCCATAAACAAGTGCAGGGTAACCATGACTATCTTAGATATATGGGTGCATAGCTACTACTGTAGAAATGTGTTGAGCACCTACAAATACATGACTATTAAATAAACAATCTATAATGAATAAAACTCTAATTCCATTTAAAATAATACATTTTTCCATCAGCTATTCATTTAGTGCCAAAATAGGTAACTTATCTATCATGGCAGACTTAACTGTACTTTAAAGCATAATTTTTTCTTTTTGCCTGAGAAACATGGAATTTTCTTTGTAAAGCTTATCCTAAGCACCATGATAAGAAAACAAATAGCCCTTACCCCAGTCCTGTTCATACAAGGCTTGGGAAAGGCACCATGATTCACTTATTGGCATGTGTGGATGCACAAAAATAAGATGTTTTGTGAGACTTAAGACTCCAAGAAAACTCTGTTACATAAATTATCAACAACTAACAAAGCACTTAAATACACCTGTGATTTTTGTTTATTATATAAATATGCATAAATCTCATACTTTATTTAAATATATACGGTAAGCTCTATTTTAAAGGATCTTTCAAACATCAAATAACTACGTTCTACTGAATGTCTTTGGTGTATCAAACCTACACTATATAAATTAATAAAAAAAACTTATTTCCTACACAAACACAACATGGCAATAAAAAAGCAAAGAATGTCATAAGCTAATCTAAGTTTTTAAATGCAGCCAATCATATAAAACATGTAACTTCAGCAAAAACAGGGTGCATGAACGGGAAACAGAGCTTACAAAGATAGTGCACTCTGGAAACTTTCCTAATTCAAGCAGAATATTTTATTCATCTTGCATACTTCTAGGCAGGGACATTTTAAAGGAGGGATAAGAGTTAACATTCTGACATGAGTTCTCTTTTTATATTGGCTTTATTTAAATCACTTAAAGGTAATTACCAAAAATGGCTAAAAGTCTATAGGAAAGAATTAACCCTGAGAAAAAAAATGAAATATGAAATGGGGTGTATCACAGGGTTGTTATAGTATTATTCATAATGGCAGAAATAGAAAATAATCTAGACATTAATCGGTAGGGAAATGGTTAAGTAAATGATGTGCATGCATTCTGACACAGCCGTTAAAATGTTAGTACTTCAGCAACGTGTAAAAGTACTCCTAATATAATATTAAATGGAGAAAAAAGGAGCATGCAAATTTGTATATACAATATGATAAAATATTATTTATAATAATATAAAAATAAGGATTAGAAAAAAGACTAAATGTAAGTGTACTGAAACAACAGTGGTATACTTTCATTTTTTCTTTTTTCCAGTGTTTTTTGTAATATCCTGTATTAGTAACTAGCCAGCTACCCTCACCTCATATCCTGGTTGAAACACACACACACACACACACACACACACACACACACACACACCCCACATCACACCACACACAAAAAGACCTAGTGTGAATTTTAGTAGCATTAACATTCTGTACTGGTACTGTATTGTCTAGATAATATTCTAGACAATTTGTAATAATAACTAGCACCCATAAAATACAACATTATGCACTTAAGCTAAATCACCAGACTTCTCTAAGTTTAAAAATCTGTTTACTTAAAGATATGACTATCTGTTCTTAAGTGGCATCTAGAAAGAAATACTATCAACAGTTGTAGTAAAATGCTTATAAAAAATTGATTTATTTGGCTTTTCTTACCAAATAAAATAATTTTAACAGGACAAGAATGATATAGTATGATACTTTAAAAACATGCCTAACAATTCCACTAGAAAGTAGAATAAGTACCATAGGTTAATATAGCATCCTAAATTAGGCATGTTACCATGTTCACATAGTCTCAATATTTTATGATAAAATTTTCCTCTTGAAAAATAATAAACATCCAATCTCCTTTGTCCTCCAACATATGGGAGGCACTACAGTTCATCTAGAAAAACTAAGAAGAGCAGTGCAATAGACTGTTTCCCATTAAAAGTATGGGGAATGTAGTTGAACCAATTTTGACCTCCAGAATAAGCAAGCCAAAGAAATTAGTTGTCTACTAATATCTACATGTCAAAAATTATTAAATATATCAGAGTTAAACTTTATACAGTTGAAAATACATTAGGAGAATTTGTATTCTTTGGTAGAGGCCCAATGCACGAATTCGTGCATGGGTAGGATCCAGCTGGCCTGCCCTGATTGGGGGGCGGGGGGAGTGAAGGGGGACCGGGGCAGGACCAGTTGAAGGGAGGTGCCATGGGAGGTTGGCCAGCCAGCCCCGCCCCCTGGTTGAACTTCCAGTCAAGGGGACAATTTGCATATTAGCCTTTTATTATATAGGACAATTTACTTAGAAAAATCTTAACTGCAAGCTTTAATATTGTTAATGTTTCCTTCACATAGCCAGTTCTTATGTATTTAGCCTTTGAATTTTAACTCTAAGAAAAAGACAAATATTTAACAGAGCAATTGAATTCTCCAAGAACCAGATGATGCTCAGACTATTTCTAGAAACTCTACTTCCTTTCAAAGACCTTTTCTTACGTTTAGTGCTAAGTTGGAATTTTTTTTGTCAGTTGGCATATCCACTTTATATGTGAACTGTCCAAGAATCACTTTATATATGAACAATTCAGTTCAGACTCAATTATGACCATTAGATGAAATGCAGTTGGTGTCCAAAACTAGTTACCATAATAGACTTAAAAGCAGTATCTTCAGTGTGAAATGAGTCTGTTATAACTTTCTATCACAGCCCTCAATAATTATGACCCAAAATAAAATTTTAAATATCTATAAAAGCACTTATAACTGTGGTCCAAAGACTTTCCAAAGGGAATGTGTATTAAACAACTTTAAGTCTTAATCCTATCTTTATTAATTAATTTTTAATATTTTGATAGTACTATTAACAGAAAATTTTCTCAATTTACAGGCTATCAATTATTTACAAAAATATAGTCTTACATAAATCATATTTAAAGACAAAATACATCTGAATTTTGAAGAAGCAAGAGGAGGAAGACTGTATTATTAAAGAGGTGAGTAGAATAGTTATCTGGGAAATGTTTATCCCACATGTGAATTACCTACAATCTAGTTTCTACATTTCTGAAACTGCATCCTGGGAATCAAATCCTCACCAAATTCAAAGACCCTTTTTTTTAAGTTTTCATCCTATCTCCCCCACTTCTGGAAATGACTCTGATATTCCCCCAAAAAAGTATAACTTTCCATAATTCCTATGATTCTTGGTGCCTTTTTAATTGATTTCTCTCTGCTAAACTCATCTCTCTGGTTAAGAGCAGACTCTGGACTCAAAATGCCTGGAATCAAAACCTGACTATACACTTACGCTCTGTGCATGAATGTAAGCAAGTTACTTACCTTCTATGTTCTTGGGTTTTCTTATTTGTACAATGAGAATAATAATAATACCTACTTCAAAGGAATTGTGATGATTAAATGTAAGTACACACCCAGGTAAATATAAGTGAGGCATTTATAATAGAGCCTTGCATAAAATAACTGTTAGCTATCAGTAGGAGCAGCAGTGTATACAAAGTGGGTATATTAATCAACTGAAAATCATTCTGCCACTGGTTTTACTACTGCCACTGCCTTTACTACAATTGTAAAATCTCATCTTTTAGAGAAATCAGCCTCTCCTACAGATTGAATCATAGGCTTCAACCTTAAGCTAATGACTCCTGAAAGTTGCTCCATTTTCTTATTTCTAAACTAGAGGCCGATGCACAAAATTCATGCACTGGGGGGAGGGGGTCCCCTCAGTCCAGGACATCCCTCTCACAGTCTGGGACCCCTCAAGGGAAGTAGCAGTGCACCAAAGCGGCAGGCAGCCAGGGAGGAGCCTGAATCAGGGACAGGTGCTGCGCCGCTTGTGTTCATCCCAGCCCGCTGCCGCGGAGTCCGGAGAGGCTCCTGCCGTGGCAGCTGCGCTCGCCAGCCGTGAGCCCGGCTTCTGGCTGAGCAGCGCTCCCCTTGTGGGAGCACACTGACCACCAGTGGGCAGCTCCTACATTGAGTGTCTGCCCCCTGGTGGTCAGTGCGCATCATAGCGACCAGTCGTCCCGGTAGTTCCACCTTAACAGTCGCTTAGACTTTTATTATATAGACTAGAGGCCTGGTGCACAAAATTTGTGCTCGGGGGTTGGAGGGGCGGATCTCTCAGCCCAGCCTGCACCCTCTCATAATCCAGGACCCCTGGCTCCTAACCGCTCACCTGCCTACCTGCCAGATCACTCCTAACCCCTCTGCCTGCCTGCCTGATCGCCCCTAACTGCTCGCCTGCCTGCCTGATGGCCCCTAACTGCTCGCCTGCCTGCCTGATCACCCCTAACCACCTGTTCCTCAGCCCCTGCCACCACAGTTTCATCCAGAAGGACGTCCAGAATGATGTCCGGGAGGTCGTTCAGCTGTCCAGTCTAATTACACTTTTATTATTATAGATTCCTACAAGTCAATTCCATTTGAAAAGCTCATGATTGGCTCAAATTCAAAGCATTTAATAAGAAAACTCATCATTTCAACCCATTCCTCAATTTCCCCATTTGAATTTCCTATTCTGACTTCACACTATTAATTCAGTTTCCTAAGCTGAAAATTTGGAGTCATCCTAGATCCCTCCTTTTCTTCTGCCTCTCCGAGTTGATGAAATACCAAATTCTGCAGACTGTACACTTCCTCCTTCCCAGGCCACAATCCTAGTTGAGGTGGCCCAAAGCACTCAGTCCCTCAAACCTGGATTTCTACCTTTGCTTGTAAGTTTAACTTCCCCTTCATTTCTTTTCTCCATAAAACACTAGCTTCCATACATTGTACTTTCCTACTACTGGTTTCTTTTTGCCTTGTATAACAAATCTAAACTCAGCTACTCACCTTTTAAGATTTTAATAGTTCCTTCATAATCCAACTTTATTCCCCACTTTAGCAGGAATAGTTTTCAGTTGATTTACACACCCACTAAGGTCACTGTGCCTGTTTATGGTCTTGTAGCTTCTGAAATGTGTGCTGTCCCACCTCACTCGTTAGGCCCATCCTACTCATTTGAGGCCCAACTCAAAACTCACATCCTCACTAACCTAAAGGCATCAGTTCATTCTGCCATCTCCACTTTCTAATACCTCTCCTTTCTTTCCTAGCATTACTCAGTAATGTATGAGAGGGCTGGTTGGGTCAAAAATACTATGCTGGTCCCTACACTTTACAGCCTAGCATTTATTATGTCAAAACATAATGCTATTATGTGTAACACGAAATTATTCATTATTCCTTTAAAAAGCAGACGATAAAAAAAAAAAAAACAGTTAATAGCCTTGGCCAGTATTGTTCAGTGGTTAACAGTGTCAGCCTGCCCAGTTTAGGAGCACATACCTGGGTTTCAGGTTCAATCCCGGCCCTCGTCAGGGCACATGCAGGAGGCCAGCAATGTGTCTCTCTCACTTTAATGTTTCTCTCTCCCTCCTTCCCTTCCACTCTCTCTAAAGAAATATAAAATAAAATAAATGGAAAAAATATCTTCGGGTGAGAATGAAAAAATAAAAAGCGGACTATATCTTATACTTTGTTTACTCTAAAGCATTTATAAGGTAGCAGTTATTTAATATGTACTTTAAGGCAGTGATCAGCAAACATTTTCTATAAAGAGCAAGACAGTAAATACTTTAGGCTTTGCAGGACACATATGGTCTCTGTTACATATTCTTCTGCTTTTATCCAACTACTTGAAAATGTAAAAATCATTACTAGCTGAGAATCCTACATAAATAGGACATAGTTTACCATCCTCTGCCTCCTCCAAGGAACAGCCCAGTGTCTTATACAGAGTCTCTACAGTTAAGCATTTCTATCAATCTTTAATTTTTCTAAATGTTGGTTGGGAAAGTCGCACTTTACATGACTTTCGAGCTCTAACATAAAATGAGTAAACCCTGAGTTCTTACCAGCTCTTTCAGACTTTTCTTTCTGTTCCCGTAATTCCTCTCCCTGGGTAGTCATCTGTTTGATGCGACTGCGAAGTTGAGCAATTTCTTCTTCTTTCATCTCCAGAGTTTCATGCATCTGCCGTTTTGTCTCTGCTATTACCATTCCCTAAACAGAAGGGCAGACTCTAAAGTGTTTGCATAACAAAACTGCATCATCAATAGCATGTATCAAACTTACTTTAAAAGTCAGAAAACAAAGTACTTCTTAGTAAATACAGCATAAGAATTTTTTCATTATTTTATAAACTGGAGTCTGTGTTTTTCACTATATACTACACTGTCTACTGTAATAACCTTGATTACCTGACTTACCAGTGTATTTTTTATTTACTGATATCAAAATAGTAAGCTTAATCTTTTAAATATTAAAAACATACTTTAGTTTAAAAACTTATTTTATAATCTTCCTATGAATGTTTGCCATATTTCCCCATCTTAGTAAACAGTTTATAATGAACAAAATACAGCCTTTTGTATTTGGCTCAGAGCCATCATGAACTATAATTATGAATCTGCGCTGTAATGTGGAAAACGCCTCAGAGGCTGCTGAGAGTGTAAGGTTACAGCTGCCACAGTGGGTGGCCCAAGACCGTGGTGCAGATCTACCTGGTTTTTCTTTTCCCCTTGTGAAAGTCTATGTATCCACCACTAATTTTTATTATGTCAGTGAGGCACCTCCATTCCTCCAATTTGCTAATTGCTACTGTCCTCCCACTCTTGGATAACCTACACAAGAAATGAAGGTAACCAAGTTAGTCATTCATGACTAACAAAAAATGGGGTGGTTTAACTTGTCCTTGAAAAATAAGATTTTGTGACAGCGATTACCTTAAGAAGATTATTATTTTACTTTCAGGGTTTGTAAACCCCTGCTTTAATGTATGACTCGAGAGAAACCAAGATGGTGGCATAGGTAAACACCTAAACTGTTGCCTCGCACAACAATTTCAAAACTACAACTAGAAGACAAAACAGACATCATCCAGAACCATAGGAAAGCTAGCTGAGTAGAAATTCTACAACTAGAAGGAAAGGGAAAAGCACACTGAGACTCAGAGGAGCTGCAGGAGGCAGAGGTACTGAGATGCACGCGCGCGTGGAGAGGACAGGCAACTGAGTGCACAGCTGGCTTTCTCAAGCGGGAGGGAGACAAAAGCTCCCGACTGCGCTGACTCCAGTTCCAGGAGAGACTCTGGGGACCCAGACTCATACGGGGTGAAACTGGACTGTCAGGAAAGAGAAAAGCACACTGAGATTCAGAGGAACTGCGGAAGGCAGAGGTACCGAGGCGCGCGTGCGGAGCGGGCGGGCAACTGAGTGCGTGGCTGGCTTTCTCAAGCGGAAGAAAGACAAGAGCTCCCAACTGCACTGAACTCCAGTTCTGGGCAAGACTCTGGGGACCCAGACTCATTCGGGGAAAAACTGAACTGTTTGGCAGCACGCGGAACTCGAGGGCGGCTTTCTCTCAGAGGTGCTTGCAGCGATTACCATGGGACACTGAGACACAGGGGCCTATTAGGGCAGGGCTGATGGGAAACCAATGCTGTCTGCTCTTCCCTGAGACTCCGCCCCATCCAAGCTGAGCACAGAGGCTTTTGCAAGTCTTGTCTCATAAGGATGTCTCCAGCACAGAAGTTCTCCCAGCATAGACACAGCTGATCCTCACAGCCAATTGACCTGGAGGTCAATTCCTCCCAGTGATACCAACAACAATCAAGGCTTAACTACAACAAGACTGTGCACACAGCCCACAAAGGGGTGCACCAAGAGTGTCCACCTCAGGTAACTGGGGAAGCTGAGCCACTGGGCCCTATAGGACACCTAGCACACAAAGCCACTCTATCAACTCAGGGAAGCAGCCAAAATGCGGAGACAAAGAAACAGATGACAAATGAAAGAAATGGAGGAAATCAAATGACTGGATATAGAGTTCAAAACCACGGTTATAAGGTTTTTCAAGAATTTTCTAGAAAAGGATGATAAATTTAGAGAGACCCTCAAGGATATGAAAAAGGACCAACTAGAAATTAAGCATACACTGACTGAAATAAAAAATATTATACAAAGATCTAACAGCAGACTAGAGGATCGAAAGAATCAAGTCAAAGATTTGAAATACAAAGAAGCAAAAAACACTCAACCGGAAAAGCAAAAAGAAAAAAGAATCCAAAAATATGAAGATAGTGTAAGTCGCTTCTGGAACAACTTCAAGAGTACCAACATTAGAATTATGGGGGTGCCAGAGAAGAGAGAGAGCAAGATACTGAAAACCTATTTGAAGAAATAATGACAGAAAACTTCCCCCACCTGGTGAAAGAAATAGACTTACAAGTCCAGGAAGTGCAGAGAACCCCAAACAAAAGGAATCCAAAGAGGACCACACCAAGACACATCATAATTAAAATGCCAAGAGCAAAAGACAGAGAAAATATTAAAAGCAGCAAGAGAAAAACAGTTCGTTACCTACAAGGGAGCACCCATATGACTGTCAGCTGATTTCTCAACAGAAACTATGCAGGCCAGAAGGGAGTGGCAAGAAATTTTCAAAGTGATGAATAGCAAGAACCTACAACCAAGATTACTCTACCCAGCAAAGCTATCATTCAGAATTGAAGGGCAGATAAAGAGCTTCACAGATAAGAAAAAGTTAAACGAGTTCATCACCACCAAACCAGTATTATATGAAATGCTGAAAAGTATTCTTTAAGAAGAGGAAGAAGAAGAAAAAGGTAAAGATAAAAATCATGAACAACAAATACTTATCTATCAACAAGTGAATCTAATCTGATGAACAGAATAAACTGGTGAATATAACAGAATCAGGGGCATAGAAAGGGAGTGGACTGACAATTCTCGGGGGGAAAGGGGTGTGGGGGGTGTGGGAAGAGACTGGACAAAAATCATACACCTATGGATGAGGACAGTGTGGGGGGAAGTGTAAGGGCAGAGGGTGGGTTGGGAACCGGGTGGAGGGGAGCTATGGGGGGGAAAAAGAGGAACAATTGTAATAATCTGAACAATAAAGATTTATTAAATTTTTAAAAAAATAAAAAGAAATAAAAAATAAAAGAAAAAGAAAAAAAAATGTATGACTCTTCCAGATGGCTGATTAAATAGATAAAAACCAGGTGAGGCATTATTATATAAAATTTCAAAACAAAATCGTGGCCTTCAGTTTCTTCAAAATACCAAATCACAACAGAAAAAGAAAAGAGAGAAAGAGGGCAGTGAAACCTATAGATTAAAAGAAGTTTTAACAGTCATATCAATCACTTGCAATGAAAGAACCTTATTTGAATCCTGATTCATAAAAATGAAAAAATAATGTATGAGACAAAAGAGAAATCTGAAACTAGTTAATTGTATTAAGAAATTAAATTTTTAATGTGATCATGATTATGTGGTTATATTTTTATAAAAAACAGAGTCCTTTACTTTACATTAAAATACTGTGGAAGAAATGATAATATTTCTTGGATTTGTTCCAAGGGTTGAGGATAATGGGGGTTGGGAATGTACAAATAAGATTAGCCATGTTAACTGCTGAAGCTGGGTGATGGGTTCGTAGGAATTCATAACATTAATCTTTCTACTTTTGTAAGTGTTTTCATAATAAAAAGGCTTTTTTTTAAAGTGGGCCTTCATACATTCTATAGAGTAGAATCTAGCAAAATGATATTATAGAATGAAAAGATTGCCAATACATTTCAATAGAATGGCTCTGACATGTTCTTAATTGCATAGCTACTGTAGCTATAAAGCAGCATATTAAAGAAAATGGTGGATGGTGTGTAACCAACTGGGAGCAGCTTTTTAAAAAGGACCCAAGAACCTGGGACTGAAAGAGTTAAGTCAAAACTATTTGCCCATGAATTTTTCAGTTGTCATTGCTGCCATAGCTACAGCTGCAGCTCCAACTCTACACTACCAATCTCTTTCTATTTATGCTAATTATACATTACAACTTCTGTATTTTTTAGGCAATTTATCTAAAAGATTATTCTGTTTCCATCTTATTTGAAAGACAATACTTTTATCATCCACATTTAGCAATGCCTTAATTATAAATAACTTTTCTCTGAAACATGTTATATACTATAAATAAATTTCTTTTGCAACAGTTATTCTAATCTATAAATCAAAATACTGAGATCCAGAAATCAGAGAATCAGCTTCACATGACACAAAACTAATGCTAACAGTTATATAAATCTAGAAATTAAAACAAAAATGTTTTTCATGGAAGCAGCTGCAATAATTTTGGAAAGCAGAGGTCTGAATGCTTCCAATTGCTTCCAAAAGTGAATTTAGTATCATAAGTATTGTTTACCTTATCTTGTTCAAGCTGTTCAATTAAGTTCTTTGCATCACGTAACTGAGTGATAAGTTTAGTCTTCTCAGCCATATGAAGCTCCTAAAAATTTTAAAAATTTTAAAAATTCATTTCCATCTCTAATAAAGCTTCTCCTCATATGAGAACTCTAAACATTTTATCTAATTTGGATACTTCTCATAGTCTAGAAGAAAAGTACACAGGATGTCTCAGAAGTATTGTAACTGATAAGAAGCCCAGAGCACTTGGGTGCCCTCTCCATGCTGTCTACAGGGGAAGGGAGAAGGCTTTGCAGAGGAGGTGCAGGCCACGCTGGAGCCTGTGCATCTAGCTTGATGGGGCTACGTGAAACAAAACCCATTTGCTCTTTACCTTAATCTTTTCTAGCTCTTGAAGTCTTTCATCTAGTTGTTCCTGCAGTGCTTCTTTTTCACTGGTTAATAGTGTACATTGTTCCTTACGTGACTGAATTGTTTCCTTACAACGCTGCAGTAGGTTCTCTTGACGCTTAACTCTTTGCTGAAGTATTTCCAGTGTGTTAGCAGAAGTTCCATCTCCAACTAGTAACAATAAAGCAGCACAGCAGGGGCAGTCAGTAAGGAATATAAGGGCTTTCTGAGAAGAGTTAATTCTGTTAGTACATAGGACTGTCCCAATACTCTGCTATACTCTAAACCAGATCAACAGAGAGAGGCACACTTCCTTTGTCTTAGCTCCCATCCCAAAAGGATTAATTAAGTATTCCTTCCAATGTATTCTAATCTCTTCCAGAAAAAAGTTCTGGTAAGTACACCTTTTTCCATTTCCTTACATTTATGAGTGAAGTTTTCACACTTCAGGGGAATTTCAGGGCCCCTACGGGATGGTTGCTCAGACAGACAGCTACTGTGGCTCTGGCTAGACCAAAAGTTTATCATAAATCTCTTGGAGACAAAGAGCTGGTAAATAAAAAGTAAAAATTTCATTGAATATGCACCTCAAAGCCTCAAAGAGTAGGGAGGACTATACATGGATTTCAAGAAAAAAATTAACTATTCTTTTCCAGTTAGATAGCAAATAATAGGGCAAGAACAGACATCTTTGAATACAGAAATATGTACTGTAAGTAATATTACTTAAAAAATTATAAACAATTACATATTCATTAATCTTGAGTAGAACTATCCTGTTTATATGAAATTTATTGCTATCAATAAAACAGTATAAAAAATAAAAAAGTATAAGATAATAAATTTATTTCAATTATAATGAAAATGAGGTGCTACTACTCACAGATTGTCAAGTCTTAAAACAATTACTTACTTTCTCCTGAATAACAACAAAGAACAGAAAAAAACAACAAAAACTCTTGCATCTTCCTGGAAATGTTAGGATCAAAATACTTTACTTCTATGTTGGCCCATGTCGAATAGCTCATATCCTAGAGTCTGGCAACACCCTCCCTCTGATTTTTAAATTAACGTTTTGACAAGATGAAGCTCACCTACTGCCGCTACATCACTCTCTGTGTTTTCTTCAGTGACGCCTTCAGCCTGTGGTTCCATTTGAGGGAGTGGTTTTGTTAAATCAATATTCATTGGGCCATTTCGTAGCCGTTGCTTCAGCAGAGAAACCTAAGAAAAATGTGCTTCATTAGAAAAAAAAATGATTCAAAAGAAAATATAGCAGTAGTACATTCTTTACCACAGAGAGGACAGAGTAAAGATACTCTTTTTGCTATACCAAGGGAAACAATTAAAATAAAAAGTTTAGCCCTAGCTAGTTTGGCTCAGTGGATAGAGCGTTGGCCTGCAGACTGAAGGGTCCCAGGTTCTATTCGGCCAAGGGCACATGCCCAGGTTGTGGGCTTGATCCCCAGTAGGGGACATGCAGGAGGCAGCCAATCAATGATTCTCTCTAATCTTTGATGTTTCTATCTCTCTCTCCCTCTCCCTTCCTCTCTGAAATCAATAAATATATAAAAATAATAATAATAAATAAAAATAAATAAATAAATAAATAAATAAAATAAAAAGTTTACTCCCAATGCAGTTGATTTTTTGTTACTTTCAATTATATCACAGTTAGCCAAAGGATAATAAATCAACAATTATCCTTAAAATTAACTAAGGAAAAGCAAAGAGTTTTAAAAATACCCCATTTTTAAAAACACCCCATTTTTAAAAACATCTAGAACCTATTACATATCCCATCAAAACTCCTTTTATTTTTCTTTATTCAAAAATGTCACACTTTTAATTTTTTACCTGAGTCTGGAGAACACTGATATACTGATCTTTTTCCTCTAAAGATGCATCAAACTCCTCTTGGAGATGTTTCTTTGCTTGCTGGTCCATTTGGAGCTCCTAAAACATAAAGGATTTTATAGGTAGTTTTTAGCATAAAACAAAAAATACAAACTTGAAGTTTTCAAAATTTAAAAACATAATCTGGATTTGCATTCCTCTTAAGATAAGGTATCAACAACAATAATTAAAAGATAATCAGCATTTAAAACATTAGTATTTAAAAAAACATTAATATTTACACCAGCAAATAAATTTTGATCCTTCAAGAATATGAAGATCCAAGAATAATATTTGTAGTTGTAATGACTGCTGAATTGAGGATAAAGAAAAATTACTGAGAATAAAAAAAATTCCTGAAACTACTACTCAAAATGCTGCTTTCTTTAGGTCCTTAATGAGCCTTCCTAAATGAATCCATTGATCTTTACCTCCGTGCTATAGCAGTCACCATAATGATCTCCTCAACGTACCTGCTTTCCATGGCTTCAGGGCTCTTATCTATATTCCTGCCTCTTTCAGTCTCCTCTCTGCCCCTCCCTGATTCCATTGGCCTCTATCACTCTGGGCTCAGTCCTGTGTCCTCGGTGCTTTTCCCTTACACTTACTCCACTGGCATGCTAGAAACTAACTTCTAGAACAATTTAAATATCCCATCAAAACACCTATATTTTTCTGGGATTCCTACTTTTCTTACCTCAAGTCTTCCTCTGACTCGAAGCATCCCTCACACGTTTGCTAGAAAATTTTCCTCAAACAATATTTTCAAGGACTTATAAGCAACGCCCTTTTCTTACACTGTTTCAAATTTACTAATTCTCAAAACAATGAAGCACGAACTGTCCTCTATTCCCCATCACACCCACAACACCCAAGATCTCTAAGTTCATTTACTGGTTTTTTCACTAAAGACTTCGAGCTTGACTTTCCCTCACAGTAGCAGTTTCCTAATGATGGTCTTCCAGAACATGTCCAGAATGAAGTTTTCATGAATCCATGGTGAAATAAGAAACAGAGGTCAATGTAGAGAGTTTTTCTTAGATCCAAATCTTTTATTTAAACAGCTGTACTTTATTCTAAAAATATGTCCTTCCTAACTTTTCATTTAAAAAAAAAACCTTGCCCTGACCGGTTTGGCTCAGTGGATAGAGCGTCGGCCTGCGGACTGAAGGGTCCCAGGTTCGATTCCAGCCAGGGGCATATACCTTGGTTGTGGGCACACCCCCAGTGGTGGGTGTGCAGGAGGCAGCTGATCGATGTTTCTCTCACATCGATGTTTCTAACTCTCTATTCCTCTCCCTTCCTCTCTGTAAAAAAATCAATAAAATATATTTTAAAAAATAAAAAAAAAACCTTTATGAAATAATGAAAACAGAAGAATCTGGTTCCTTATTCTTAATGTCCACACTTGAAGAAATAAAAGCAGCCCTATGACAATTCTCCGGTCCCCCATTTCTGGAAAGAACTGGAGATCATTTTCCAGCCCACGAAACCCACAAGTCTCGAAAGAACTGTCTTCCATGACTTTGCACAGGCAATCCTTTAGTCTGGAATGTCTGCACTACGATACCAGACTCTGTTACGCGGCATCCCTAACAACCCATAAAAATGCCTCAATTTATGCTACGGTTTTCAGATTTTCAATGTTGTTGTTTTTGTTGTTTTCTAAACATTCTAACAACTTGACTATATCCTTAAAAAAAAAAAAAAAGTAATGCCAAGTACTGATTCTAAAGTCCAGTCTTAAAATTCAGTATCTTATGGGGGCGGGGAGGGGAATCTGCATGTTAGCCACTTAGAGATAAAAAAATATGTTCAAGATTTACTATCATCTGACAGTTTATGTATCAACCTTAATCACCCAAACTATTTTGTTAAAATGTAAGTCTATAGAAGAAAAATAACTTTCAGAAATCTAAATAATCTGTATTTCCAGTTTAAGTTTAAATCAGTAATGATTTTAAAACTATTTTCCACTCAGTTTATCGCCATTGAATAAAGTCAATAATGCTCCCTTCAGTGAACTGCTTAAACTAACCTGTCCAAGTCACAAGAATAAGATACTGAAGTATAATTAAACTTTTTAACAAAATAAAAAATGGCTATAATGTTACTAAATATGACAGCTAAATCAATAATTCTCCTACTATTGACCATTTTGGCATACCTTGGGATTAACATTTACATATATGCGTTAAGTTTTGCAAAGTCTTGCCCTGACCGGTTTGGCTCAGTGGATAGAGCGTCGGCCTGCGGATTGAAGGGTCCCAGGTTTGATTCCAGTCAAGGGCATGTACCTTGGTTGCGGGCACATCCCCAGTGGGAGGTGTGCAGGAGGCAGCTGATCGATGTTTCTAACTCTCTATCCCTCTCTCTTCCTCTCTGTAAAAAATCAATAAAATATATTTTTTAAAAAAACATTTTGCAAAGTCTTTTCTGATTAGCTTCTTACAGAAAAATTTTGATGAGTGGAATGTATCAAATACCTTAATTGTTTCACTATATTTATCTCAGTCCTATGTTACCCATTATGTTCCAAGGTGATTTCAGATGGAAAAAAATGAACCCTCCCTCCCTGAAGTCAGCTTTGAGAAAAGCAACTGCTTACAACAAATAGCATTCAGATGAGCCTGGAAAAAGTATATGCCATACACAGAGAGAAAGACAGAGAAAGGAGGAGACATCTAAGACAATGTCTTCATTTATTCCTCATTTAACTGGCCTTAAACTGTTTCTACTTACCTTTTCACTTCTTTATCTTATTCATTAAAAACACCTAACATGCTAGGTACTAACATAATATTTGCCTATAGAGATCAGTTGTTTTGTTTGTCCTCCAGAAAATACTAGGAGAGATGTTCATGAACTCTATTTATATATATATATATACTCATAACCACAAGGGGAAGAAATAAAACACTAATAAATACTTTCTGAATACCTTAATAGAGCAAAATAAAAGTATTGTACCCAATTTTGGTCTGTCTAAATCAGTAAAGTACTACAGAAAAGCATGCATGAGGATTAGGGCATGCAGTGGAGAGGTTGGGGGAAGTAAGAGAACATAGGATAGCCTCTTTCTTTGGCAAATATTAAATACTAGTGGTCCGGTGCACAAAATTTGTGCACGGGGGGTGGGGGGTGTCCCTCAGCCCGGTCTGCACACTCTCCAATCTGGGACCCCTTGGTGGATGTCCGACTGCCAGTTTAGGCCCGATCCTGTAACCGGTAGTCGGACATCCCTCTCACAACCTGGGACCGCTGGCTCCTAACCACTTACTTGCCTGCCTGCCTGATTGCCCCTAAATGCTTCTGCCTGCCAGCCTGATTGCCCCCTAACTGCTCCCCTGCCAGCCTGATTGATGCCTAACTGCTCCCTTGCTGGCCTGATTGCCCCCAACTGCCCTCCCCTGCAGACCTGATCACCCCCAAGGCTTTTATTAGCATAGATACCACAAGGATTAATAAGGAAAGAATATATACATAATGGCTTATGATCTAACCATATAGATAGATATGGAAAAAGAGTTTTTTAAATGGTGGAATGGGAATAGCATATAAAAATGTATTTAACTAATTTCAGTAATCATAATTCATGTTGGTATATTAGTATTGCTATTCCAAGACTGTTGGTTTATAATGTTAGGGTAAGACAAATGAATAGTTCTGGATGTTCTAATTTATCAGCAGATTCTTCAACAGATGAACAATAAAGAAAACAAAGGGATGCAGAAATGTGTACATTTAAAGAGACTTTAAAAATATATCAAAAATAGGACTTGTATGCATGCATATAAGAGTAACCAACGGATGCAAAACATTGGGGGGTGAGGGCAAGTATGGGAGTGGGGTTGGGGGGGGCAATGGTAAGATATGTACACATATAATACCTTAATAAAAAAAATTTAAAAAATATATATATCAAAAATATGCCCTGGACCCTAGCCAGTTTCGCTCAGTGGTTAGAGTGTTGGCCCTCAGACTGAAGGATCTCAGATTCAGTTCCAGTCAAGGGCATTTACCTCAGTTGCAGGCTCAATCCCCGGGCCCCTGTCAGGGCATGTATGGGAGGCAACCAATCAATATCTCTCTCTCACATAGATGTTTCTCTCTGTCTCTCCCCCTCCCTTCCACTCTCTCTAAAAATCAATGGAAAAAATATCCTCACTCGTCAGTTGAAGATTAAAATATATATATAATATTTTTACCTTGGCAAGACTATAGCGTCTCAAAGACACATGGTGATAAAACAAAGAGACACAACAAAGTACAATAAAAGACAGGATAATAGTTACTTTTGAAGAAAGAAAGGAAACTATGATTGGGTTAGGAAACAGTGAGGCGTTTTTGAAGTAACTGGCTTCTATTTCTTGACCTTGCTGGTGATTATAATAGTGTTCACCATACACTGTACACATAAGCTATATATTTTTTAGCATGATTTTCTATATCTGTTTTATTTTATAATTAAAAGTTTTTAAAATGTTCATAAGTGATGTAGCAGAGATACAGAATGCTATTCTCCAACCAATATAAGCCATTATTGTCCATCCTTTTCAAGACAGGACAGAAGCAGAAATTAGTAAAGCATTATTTCAAATAATAAATATTTGCCTGAATTCTAATATGTCACTATAAAAATTATCCCCCAAAATTACAATAAACAAAATGTTTATTTTATTTTATCAAAAAGATTGTTGGTTAGGAAAAACAAAAAGAAGCCAAAAACACCTAATAGAAGGAACAGTTTAGCCTTGAAAGCTGCCACTGACTATTCATGCAGGTAAATGATATTCTATTGCTAAGACTCCTATTTCACTAATTCCACAAACAATATACAGGCTGTAACAATAAATGTATACTCTCTTTAACAGCTGATAGCCCAATTTTGAAAATGAAATATATTTTAATAAACACTGCATATATATATATATATATATATATATATATATATATTAAAATAATCTGGCCACTCAGTGTGTATATGCATACACACTGAGTGGCCAGATTATTTTGCGTTCAGAGATCATAATAATCTGGCCACTCAGTGTAATTATTCAAAGTGTGTATACATTTTGGGGGGACACCCTATATAGCTGAGGAAAACCACGCAAATAAAAACTGTAAGAATTGGCCCCTGGTTTTGTAGCTTGGGTTGGTTAGTTATTGCTATAGCTACTGAAGTACATATGAAACTATCCCAGCATGTACAATAGTTCTGATAAAAACAAGAGATTTAATTACTATTCTCAAAGTACTAATCACTACAACTTACCTCTCTTAATTCAGAAATTCTCCGAAGTGCTTTATCCTGGCTCTGACTTAATATACCCTTTAATTAAAAATAAAAAAAAAATAAAGTTGGGTCAAACAACTGCATGACATAATAATACAAAGCAAGTACAAAAGAATTCTTTTTTATATATATTTTATTGATTTTTTACAGAGAGGAAGGGAGAGGGATAGAGAGTTAGAAACATCGATGAAAGAGAAACATCGATCAGCTGCCTCCTGCACACCCCCTACTGGGGATGTGCCTGCAACCAAGGTATATGCCCTTGACCGGAATCGAACCTGGGACCCTTGAGTCCACAGGCCGACACTCTATCCATTGAGCCAAAGCGGTCAGGGCAAAGAATTATTTTTACAATATTACAACTGTTTATCCAAAAATAACCTGAGGATGGAGAACAGGACTGAAAATCTTAAGGATATAACCATGTTGAAAATCTGTTAAAAAGTTAAATCATGATGCGACAGAAGTGTTCTGCATCTGGCTATGGTAGTGATTACACAAATCACATGCAAATCACAAAAGTCAATTCTACTATATGTTAATTTTAAAAATAAAAAAAGTTGTTTAAATCAAATTCCAAATGCAATTCAATTTATTTCATTGTACCCTATAGTGGTACAATGATTGGTCAATTACCAATCTGTTTAAAAGGGTTTTTTGTAATTTAAAAACTATATTAAAAAAAAAAGAAAAGCCTGGCCAGTGTGGCTCAGCAGTTGAGCATTGATGCATGATGCATGAACCAAGAGGTAACCAGTTCAATTCCCAGTCAGGGCACATGCCTAGGTTGCGGACTCGATCCCTAGTAGGGGGCATGCAGGAGGCAGCTGATCAGTGATGTTTCTCTCTCATCTATGTTTCCATCCATCTACCCCTCTCCCTTCCCCTATCTCTAAAAATCAATTTTAAAAACATTAAAAAAGAAAAGTCCAGGAGAAAACCACAAAGAGAACTATAGATTGCTAAATTAGTAATCATATATAAAACTCAAGAAGCTAAGAGAGTAAAAATGAAAGGTGAAGAGATTCATTCATTCCTGCAAGGAGGGAAAGGGAGAGGACAGGAGACAGGTGCTTTTCACTAAATTGAAAATTAAACCTGAAAAGTTATGGTCTATGGAAACAAACTGTATATTCTTGCGCAATATATAGAGAGGTAAAGAAATGGGGTAATTTGGAGCTTCACTGGTCTGTGTAAATTAATAACAACAAAAAACAGAGATACAGGTAGGCAAATGGTTTGCTTATATGGTCCAGAAGAGTATGACTGGGTTGTATTTGTGGGGCTTGGTAAGTGAATAAAACAAAAACCAAAGGCTTTTTCCCATAAAGCCATGAACACAAGTTTTATTTGGTATAATATAAAATTTTTAAATGCAGGAAAATGCAGTGCTGAGAGAGATGAAAAATTGCATTGCATTATTTACAAGCACCCGCTCTGCCATCTAACTATCATGAAGGGATCCCAGCTCTCCTCCCTATCGCTTACAAGCTGTGCAACAATAAACAAGTCGTTATTCCTCAATTTCCTCACAGGAGAGGTTTAAGGACTAAATACACCATAATGCCTGGCACCCAGTAAGAGAGCTAAATAAATGTTAGGTAGTATGAACAGTACTGATAATAGTGTTGGCAGTACTTACAATTTTAATTTCACTGGGTCTACTGAAAGGATGTTTGTCAATTTAATAAACAGGTTTCTAGGCATGTCAATATGGGCATGTACAGAGATGTAGAAAAAAGGCAAAAGTTACTGCGTTTTATCTCTAACACTCTTTGTATTTGGGACTATGCAACCACAATTCTCTACCGCCACTTAGTGGTAGAAATACATACCACCTAAAAATAAAAATCCATAGACAATCCATAGAAACACAAGCAAGGAACTCACAGAATGTGGGAATAAGATGACCTTTTGAGAATGAATTTATGTAATATTAATAATACAATGAATTAAGTCAGAACCACTCCCCCCCAACTGGTGTGGCTCAGTGGTTGAGTGTCAATCTATGAACTAGGAGATCACCATTCAATTCCCGGTCAAGGCACATGATTCCTAGTAGCGGGCATGTAGGAGGCAGCCAATCTATGTTTCTCTCTCCCCCTCTCTTTTCCTCTCACTCTAAAAATCAATAAAAACATATCTAAAACAAAAATTTAAAAAGGTGCAACCTGCAAACTAAGACACTAGGAAACATGTCTAAAAGAGCAAAACATGCCTTAAAGCGAAACCTCTGAAGCACGTTAGGGATCAGAAACTGAAAGACACCCATCCCTACCATGTAAGATCTCTGGGATCCCTCCCTTCTCTTTATCAAATCTCAAGTAACAGTAAAGCAGATTAAATACTTTAATCATATGATTATTACAAGTGAGGATAGAGCTATTTTACTATGAGATCCTTTCTAATTTCAACATTATGTATGAATCAATATCATAGCCAACAAATCACTTACTTGTAGCTTTTTCTTCTCTCTCTGAACAGTCTGATAAGCTGTTACAAGCTAAAATAAAGAAAAAGTCATCAATAACATGTCATTCCTAAATAAATGCAATTAATTATTCTAAACTCCACTAAAGCATCTTGTTATAAAAGTCAAAAAAATAAATCATAATAATTCTTTTATATAACAATTCAACCTAGTTAGATGCATATACAGCCAAACTAAATAACATAGGAAATATAGTTCTAAAAAATAAAAGGAGACCTCAACTCTATAAAGAAAGATATTAAATCTCCTTTTGATTTCACCTTAGACACGTACTTCTTTAAATATCAGGACCTAATTCATAGGTGGGAATTAGAGCCAACTCACCTAAAGGCAGAAGACAGCTCAAACAACAGTCATAGACCAGTACCATCAGAAAGAGCATCTCCTGGGAGCTTGCTAGAAACTGAAATTCTTGGGCCCCACCCCAAACTAACTGAATGGGAATTGGGGGAGGAAGAGCAGAGAAACACAGGAATGTGTGTTTTAACAAGCTCTCCAGGTGATTTTTTGCTTGACCATTGATCTCTAAAAGTTCCTTTTGGTTATAGGACCTGTGACCATGGCTGTGTAAAAATCTGATGAAAAGAACTCATAACCAACAGTTGAAAACTGGTTCCTAAAGAAATGTTTAACCACGTAATCTAACTATGATATTTAAACATTCTAACACAACTTGATGAAATTATATATTGACAAATCTTTTAAACCTGTAAACCAAGCATGTCAAACTCACGGCCCACGAGCTGCATGCCTCATTTATTTGGCCTGTGTTAGCCTTTGAGTTTGACAGGCTTGCTATAAACTATATAGCACTACTCATCTGAAAGCTAAGCACATGGCCTCAATTTAGACCTTACTTTAGAAGTGCTAGTGGCCTGTGAAGAGATAGGCTGCAGCTTTAGGAGAAAGAACTCCCCTATTCTGAGCCTTGCCATTTTCCTTGGAAGGCTGCTCTGTGCCCCTAAATTGCCTCTACAGAAATATTGAGTGAAGAGGCAGATAGCATCGGCAACAGAGATTATGAATACAAAAGAACACACAAAATGTTATCTAAGACTAGGACCCTCCCTTTCTTATTACCTTAAGACCAGATAGGGGAGGAAAGGTAAAGGCAAAGTCTGTGGGCTCTTTTCCCTAATGAGTTGCATAACTCTGAGGTAGCACAAATATCAGAACAACCAGAAAGACAAAGAATCAAATAGGACTCTGTCAACTGCTACCTATGTGACCTTAAGCAAGTTACTTAATCTCTATGATTAAGTCCTATGAGTCTCTTCTAACCCCTATTCTACAAACAAGAGTTAATTGATATCTACTTCACAGAGATGATGCAAAATTAAATGGCACCATAAATATAAAATACATAGTGTCTTACACTCTTAAATATTAATTTACTGTTGCCCCAGCTTCAAACTTAAAAGCCATGAATAAGCTAGTGGAAATAATATAAATTTAAACAAACAAAAATGAAGACCATTATTAACTTTGATAGAAATAAAAAAAAAATTTTTAAAGAAAAAAGTTGCCTGATTTCACAAGTGCCTCCTGAGATACATGGCTTTCCTGCCCTATTTACATCTCTGGGTTCCAGCCAGCCTATAGCTTTTAGCCTAATAATTCCTTCCTAGTTTGCCAGTATTCTATAGTTTTAAAAAAATACTTTATATATTTCACCTAGGGGTTTTTGTTCTTTTTGGCTGCAGGGTAACACTACCCATATTGTAGCCATAATTGGAAATAGAAGTTATGGCTAACTTTACATACTAACTTTGAATTTTATCATTCATTAGTTAAAATTAACTACAGGGCTGATTTACAAACTGTTAAGACAATAAACTGTTAGGCATTGTAAAAAAATATAATAAGTCATAGGCAACTTGCTGTAGAAAGGTTTTCCTTAGGAAACATTGTTTCAACTGCACAAGATGGGGATAACTAATACAATTCATCCTGAAGGGAAGATGCTGAAAAGAGAGATGGGCAGCACTACTTCCTCACTTAGACCAGAGAGTGTCATCCTCAGGGGGATAGAAGTTAAAAGATTCATTTGAGGCAAAATTTAAATGTAGGTACAATGAGAGTGAAACAAATGTGTCAGAAAATCAAACTACTTAAAACATAATTGGGGTCTGTAATAATGAAAATCTGGTTAGCAGAAGAGGTCATGTTGCAGCCACAGCACTTAGATGAACAAGGGAGAGGATGTGAGGAGGAAAGATAATGAACTCTGCACAGGGCGTCCAAGCAGAAAGGCAGAGTGTGAGAACTAGAAGGCTACAGACAATAAGCTCCAAAACTTTACTAAGAGTCTTGCCACAAAAGACCTGAAACACTGAAAGTCTTTAACTAGATATTGCCAGAGATTACCCAGCATTAGTAGCCAGCATATCTAAGGAATTGAGTTTTGCCAACCACAGGTATAAAAGCCACACAGTAACATGAATTAGAGAACAAGGGGAAGAAATTTTCCTGTAGGCAGAAAAGGCATGCTCCTACCTCAGAACATTTCCCTTTGTAGCTATTCAACCTTCGTTCCATTCTTCGCAACCATTGAATCAACTGTTCTTTGTTGAGGCTGTCGAAGTTCCCTAGCGAATCTTCAGCCTCGCTCTCCATATCAGAGGGTGGATCAAAGGTGGCAGCAGAGAGGTCCAAGTCAAGTCGATTCAGGGATTCTCTGGAAGACGTTCGTACCAAAGACTCTTTTGAAGAAGATCGGAATAGAGATTCCTTTATTGGACTTCGAAACAAAGACTCCATGGAAGGCACCCGGAGCTGGAGTTTCTGTGCAAAAGTCTGTGTGTCACCTGACTGTAACCAAAAACCACAGAATATGTGGGTTTAAAATACACATTTAGACTTCTATTATTCCCTATCACCAGCAATAACCTATTAAAAGCTCTAACATATTCAATTAATATCCCTGACATTTAACATAATACATTGTTTTCTGAAAAATAAGAGACACCTGGTTATTTCTGAAAAAGTGCTGGACCTGGAATCAGAGGACTGGGGTGTAGGTCCCAGGTCTGTCACCGAGCAGTGGAATGACCTTCACTAAGTCACTTCCTTTCAGTCTGCACATCTGTAAAAAAGAAGGAAGCCTTCTGTTCTCTTGTCTCAAATCTCTTACCTACAAATCTGCCCCTGTTACACTGTCACCAGTCTGATGGTTGCAAGAAGGGAGGGGGTGGGAAGGTGGGTGAAAAAGGTGAAGGAGAATATAGTCAATAATATTGTACACAACAGTTTAAACGAACTGAACTTTTCTCAAGACTAAGACTGGTTTAACGAGATATATAACAATTTACCAACCCAACTCCAGGGAAGTTTCAGAAGAGGAAACTATGGGGATTCAGAATGAGTCATCCCAAGATATGCCTCTGTGCTTCTGTGGTATGCCGACTGTTTTGAGCTAAAGGCAACTTTAACAGCAGGCCCAAGAGAAAATTCTACCTCTCCCTTAACTACCTAGAAGAACTTGAATTAGAGGTCTTGCCCATAAGAGATCAGATAATCTCTTTTGACCTATCCATAGGGCAGGACAAACTCCTGTTTACCAAGCATTCTCTCTTCTTCTCATCCTGCAATGACCCTTTGAAGCCCCCCATGGCTCCCTACCTCATTCCTAGCTCAGGATGTCTTATATGCCCATGTTTCCTTTCTATCTCTGAACCTGAATTTGAGTTCTCGGGCTCTCTCATGTATATAGATTCTCATACACATGTATGTATTACATTTGGTCATTTTCTCTTACTAAAAATAAATTTAAAAAATAATAATAATATTGTGATAAGTTTGCATTGTGACAGATGATTATTAGACTTAGTGCGGTGATCACATTATAAGGTATATAAATGTTGAATCACCATATTATACACCTGAAATATATACCAACTACAAATAAATAAATAAATAAATAAATAAATAAATAGCACTCCACCTCTTAAAAACAAAAAACAAAAAGTAAATATTGAGAGACAGATAGAGGCATGTATACATAGATAGGTTTGTGATAAAATAAATATGGTGAAGTATCAATGATAAAATCTAGGTAGAAGAACAAAACAAAAAAATTTTAAAAAATCTAGGTGGAGGGTATATAGCTATTCACTTTAAAGTTCTTCCAACTCATATATGTTTGAAAATTTTCGTAATTAACTATTGAAAAATAAAAGAAAAGGGCAGTATTCAAAAAACAGCAACAAATAATTTAAAATGCAACTTTAATACTGTAATTTATTTTATATTTAAAAATTCATACATGGTTATCAAAAGAATTTTCCCAATAATTAAAAAAATAACATATGAAAACTGACATTTAAATCCCTGTATTTTGCTCTACTGAATGTAATCAATTCAGTTCTCATTCTGTTTTAATAGCATACAAATTCAAATGAGGCAAAACATGGTAAAAAATATAGCTAGAGTGATGTTTTGTGTCTAGCAATGATAATTCCATAGTATTATCAGTAACTAGACACTGGTCATTGGGAAAATAATTTAAAATTTCATGCCTGATATCTCATCTATATAATAAGTGAGTAATGCTAAATCCTAGATTCCTCCTAAACTGCTAAAATACTAACATTATGATTCAATAAAACCGTTTTATAGCTTCTCAGATAAATGCTCAAATATTACCTATGGTTTTGTAAAAATGTATTTTTCTCTATTGTGTGGTGGCATGTACTAATTATTTTCAAAGATCTGAGTTTTATAAGTCTGTTTGAAGTAAAAGGTCAGCTCTCCACATTCTCTTTTGGAGATAAATGAAGAATCAATTTCACTAGCTGAGTATTCTAAACTGCATTATACTAACTGCATTATAATTTAAAATTTAATGGTATTTAATAGAAATTTTTCTAAACTATACACTTTTCTGCCTTCTTAAATAAGGACAATGAGCAAACCTTTAAAACGATGTCCATGCCACCATTTTTATATTGTGTGCCAAAATTATTAATTTACACAAGATGTCCTACCCAGCATTAAGAGGGTCATAGACAGCTATGCCTTATGAATTCCTGGGCTTGTTTTTACCATCTCTTCTAGCTTGGTATAAACTCTGATTTCCTGCTGCTGTCAAGATGCCCAACCATAATAAGCATTCTACCCCCTTCATCCACATACACTGTTCCTAATTTGCTAACAACCAAAACCCAATTTGTCAGAAATTTGTTTAAAGGTAAATAGACTCTAAGTGAAAACATCTCCTTGTTATGAGAATTAAATGAGATCATATATATATATATATATATATATATATATATATATAGGTTAATAATGTCTGACACAGAGTAAATACTCAGTAAATGCTGAGTATTTATTTTTTTAGGGAAATATTTGCTGTTGTTTTTTTAAAGTTCAAAGCCTTTAGTGAGCCTTACTTCCTGAATATCACCCATGTTCATTTATTTAACTTAATTAAAACTTAAGTCTCTCCCAAATGGTTATCTTTCATTTTACTTTTTGCATTTGTAACTGTATTTAGTCTTTTTAGACTATTCTATAAGAGAAGGAAAAAAGTATCCAAAAAATATTCTTTAATAATATTCCTTAAAGATCATTGGATCTGTCCAGTACCATATTATTATACACCTGAAATATGTAGATTGGTGGCTCTCAATTTTTACCCTTACCTCATGGCACCTAAAGAAAATGATGTATTTGTAGAAGACGTGGGATTTAGTGGGTATGCTGCTCAAGGCCAGAGTCCACAGGCCCAGAGACTCAGATTAGGGCCAGAACCTTATCAGCCTCCCCAAAGGATCTCAGCTCACAGGTGACCTTTTCATGGAGTTTGGGAAGCTGTCATTTATACATTTGCTAGACAATACTTTAGAATGTTTAGTCTACATAATTTAGTTCATAAATCACTTAGGTCATAAATTGTATACATTCATGCTCCAGATTCACAAAATTAGAAATGTTATTTCCCTACAGAAGAGACTCCTGAGAATAGCCAGGTCAATGATAATAATCATCACTAAAGCCAAAGTAAACGTTCATTTCAGACACTGCCATCATTATTATGTTTTTCATAAATTTTTTCTTTCTTTTTTGGAAGGAGTCAAAAGAATGTCACTTAGCCCCAATCTCCAAATAACTTTTGAGTATAAAATATAACCTAAATTCTCTGCATTAGCACATTTAAGAGCAAACTTTAAAATAAATTTCATTTCTTTCATAACCCCCTTTCAAATTATGTAACGTGACATATCTTTCAATATGACTTCCTCTATTTTCTTTACAACTATAAAGTCAGATGCCTTTTTTCAAAACATTTTCTCTTTACCACCATTAATTTTTTAAATGAGTAATAGAATCTTATATGACTGGTGTATATATAAAAATCACTTACATTTTTTTCCAAGAAACCATCAACAAACCTGGATTGGCCACACATATTGTATCAAATGTTTGGACATCACTGTTCCAATGTAAAGTCAAATGCCACTAATATAGATCGACCAACACTCTGAAAGGACTTGCCATATTTTTAAATAAAATTAATAACATACCTGAGGAGTCACCAGTTCACTTCCATTAATACTGTCTGGAGATTTTGTGGCTTGGAGAGATACATTCTAAAAAGAACAAAGAGACATTGTAAAGAAAAGGAAAAAAAGACTAAAGTTTTAAAACTGTTAGGAACAAAGGCCAGCTACCAAGCCCTATTAGGTACATTTATCAAACAAAATTAGTAATTGTTCATTTATTAGAATGTCTTCATGCAAGGCAAAACTAGTATGGTAAGTATTTTAGAAAATTCATTTTGCTGCAATATATATAACTAAATAGCAAAGATTAGTATGTAGCAAAACTTATTTCAAGCTAATCACATACCTTTCCCATTATAATGTCCCCAGTTTTTCCCCCACAACAAAATTAACGTAAGGGTTTCAATTAGCTAAACTCATTCAAACAGAAATCTATCCAGAAAAAGAAATAATATCAATAGTTCCCTACAATAAAAGAATATTCAAATTAAAGTTATTTGGGCTAAGCTCTGAAAATTATCTTGGTAACAAGAAATACAAATGCCTCATTCATTTGAAGCCAACAGTATAAATGACATTGTTGTAACAATTCTCAGAAAAACTTAAAATTAAAAATAATCTTATTCCACATGTGAATGTTTTAATTTTATCCTGTTCATATGACAAATGCTCCAAATTAAGCAACATTCTGCTGATTACATCATAGTGGCATAGGTTCTATGATAATGGATGAGATTCTTTGATATTCAAAATTCTATATTGCATTCATAATACACTAAATAGCTAACTGAAATTACAGCTTTAGAAGTAGCTCATGATAAAATAACCTCAATTCTTTTAACAAAAGCATTTGACCAAATACTAGCCACTACCAGTATGTTTCAATAACTTGGTCTTTAAATAGCACATTTCCCCTACAACTCTACAGCTGACCAAGAAAAGGTCAAATATCTGACCTTACTTATTCTAAAATACAAGTGAAGGCACACAGCTTTGCAAAAGTGTTCTCAAATTTTTGAGCTCTCATTAGGTATTTGATACTAAGAAATTGTTAATTTTTAGGTATGATAAATGTATAGTGGGTCTATATTTTGTCTTTATCTTTTAGAAATATATACCAAAATATTTAGATGCAATAATAGTTCTGAAATTTGCTTCAAATAATCCAGTGGGGATGAGGTGCCGATAGGCTGCATGTATGGAGAGGCTGGTAATGGTATTGTTAGGGAAGTGGGAAGGGATCCTAATAAGATGGGCATGAGTTAATCGTTGACACTAGTAATAGACACTATAGGAGGAAAAGAATTCTTATACCACTATTGCTACTATTTCCACTTTTATAATATGTTTAAATTTTTCCCTAATAAAAATGTAAATACCTTCTCCCTCTAATGTAAAAAGTTATCAAATTTTACTAGTCCAAGACATTTTCTTAAAGTTAGACAGGAGAGAAAGGTTGGAAAAACTTAGTAATTAACTTTTATCTTCCTGTTCTCTGCCATTTCAAAGAATTAAAAGTTGTATACATGGCATATATTTGTATAACATCATAAGTAATGTTTTCTAGCCCTAAAAATATACTACAAACTATAAAATAAAAAAACATTTTATAGGGATCAACAAATCTCTCAGCCAATCAGTACAGTGAAAAGCAATAGTTAAATTATGCAGAAAGGAAATGAAAGAACTCCCTAAGATATATAGGTTAGAAGAAATAGTGGCAAGAGAGTCCATATTCTATTTTAAGTAAATTACTTGACACATGATTGTAGTCCACACAAAAAAAGCTATTCTACGATTGCTTGAAATATCACCCTATCAAACACAGCATAACATTTAAAACCTTTCCTCCCTGTGTAATATTTCAGTTTATATGTTATACCATATATCTAAATATAAGGAAGACAACTAAGGGAAGTATTGGCCTATGTTTCCCTGAAATTTAAATTAGGAATCTTTAGAAGCAAAATTAGAGATTTTGTCACTACCTGTAATGCCTTCTCTATTTCTGTCCAACAAATGCCCTTTTTTAATAAAGTTTCATATGATTTGCCTGAAGGACTAACACATTCCCTACATCTGTATTTTCTTCTAGTAAGCCTTAATTCCTGTGTATTGTAAGTGTACTAGTATGTTGATATTTTTATCTCCATATTAACTTATAAAATCTTGGAGAGCAGAAAACCTTGCATTTTCGTCTTGGTCCCAGGACCTAACATCTTGAGGATTGGTAATACAGGCTCAGTAAATGCTTGTTAAATCCTATACAATTACTTCCTTCAGTGAAAGAAGACTTCTGAAGGCTTTCTCCCACACAGAAGCCTAAAGAACTCGCTCAATACAAGTCAATACTCAACAGTCATCAATACTTTCTCCTGGAGGCAATTCCTAGATACAGGAAAACTCTTCAAAAGTGCGTTTAATTTAAAAGCACACACAGGTTCCCTGCCAGATTTGTGTTCAATTATGTTTTGTTCAATATTTATTCGTTGCTGAGCACTAAGGATACAATAATATTTAGAATTACAGGTAAAGATACGTTTTTTTTTAAAAAAAAAAAAACTAAATTAAGGAAAAGTCAGCAGCTGGTGAACTCCTAATGTAATGAATTAAATTCAATAACCTAGGTTATGCTATAGTTTCCTTTTGTTATGTGGGGGAAAATAAGTTTTTATCTGAACAAAACTCAATTTAAATAATATTATAAAGACTTTTAGTCTACTTAAATTACTTCTAATGTCTTCACTTAAAATTTTTTAGCATTTCTTTCATGATGGCTAGGACTCCATACAAATTACTTTTATGTACTTACTAGAGGCCCAGTGCACGAATTCGTGCAAAGGTGGGGTCCCTCGGCCTGGCCGGCAATTGGGGCCAATCGGGATTGCGAGTAGTTGGCCGGCAGGGAGAGGGGCCGTGGGAGGTTGGCTGTGGGAGCACACTGACCACCAGGGGGCAGCTCCTGCGTTGAGCATCTGCCCTCTGGTGGTCAGTGTGCATCATAGCGACCAGTCAACGGGTCGTTTGGTCATTCAGTTGTTCAGTAGCTTAGGCTTTTATATATATAGATGGAAGTGGGCCTAGGAGAAGCTCTTCTTTTAAAAAAAAAAAAAAGTCTCTATTACTACTACATGAAGTGTAAAGCAGTATCATTTTGTTTTTAAATAAGCTGGTAATTTATCTTTAAGTGGGATTCCTGTGTCACTCTCAAACCAGTTTTGAAAATAGTGAGTTGTTACTTGTAGCCAGAACCAAGGAGACCTCTTTCCCTAAGTTCCAAGCAAAGGCATCACCAGAACTCTGAGCTGCTTTCTTTTCTAAAACCAAGGTTAGAATGTAGTTTAGGATTGCTAGTGGCTATATACAGACCAAGTCTTTCCTGGCTGCAGGGATTAGTACAGAAATGTTCCAATTTCATCAACAGCTTAATAAATTCAACCAATTCTCATTGTTTAAAAAACAAACAAACAAACAAAAAAATCAATCCTAGTTCAATGTCCAATTTAACACCAAAAGCTACCTTATTGAGCAAACACCTCTAAATTTTAATTTGCTAAATTAAGAAATTAGATACTTGAAGAAAAAAGTCCACTTTCCCAAAATTATATACAAGACTCAAAATTATATGAATTCAGTCAGTTGAAAAATAATGAGATCATTATTTCTTTTCAGATATTTAATACACAGAAAACTTGTCCTCTCCCAAAATAAGATGCAATTATTTGTTACCATAAAATCAACCTACCTACTAAATGTTATTTAATTATGGATTTACACAAATGCATTTTTTCCCCTAAAAATGTAAGTCACATTTCAAAATATTCTTGGCCTCCTACCAGAGTTTTCTAACAATGTATACCTCTTTAGTCAATGAACAAACATTCCCTAGGAATAAAACTTAAAGAGTTTAGATCAAGTGAAGGTAATCTTCACTACATTAATGAAAAGTGTTATTTTGTTGCTGTTAAAGAGTTACCAGAAAACACACCAGCCATCAGAATTCAGCAATTTACTCTTATTTTTTAAAGCAGGGTTAGCAACAGGGCACTGAAGGTGCTTTGAGAGATGGTAAGTGACAAGCAACATGAGATTTGCTTCTAGAATTACTAAATTACTTAGCTTCCCCACAAAGGGAATGCAGAAAGCGGTGGAAGGACTCACCACACTGTCAGTCTGTGTTTTAGGCTGTTTGGAGGAATCCAAAGCAAAGATAGTATACTCAGAGAGAAAAGCAGGCTCTGCTATCATCCCGGCTAGTAGCTGTCTCATTCAGTGTAACAAGCAGATGTATAAAAATAAAACAAATGATGAAAAACAAATCATAAGGGCATGTTGCAAAGTGTTCTCACCACACAGCATGCACAACACTATAATGGCCTTGTAGCACCACTACTACCACCGTCGTTCCACCCCCAAAATAATAAGTGGCTGGGAAAGGTCTGGAATGGAGAGGAGTTGAACTAAAGATCGCAAAGCCCAACTTTAAACAACTTGCTTATTGGCACATAAATAATATATATAGCAGGCACCACAGCACAAAACATGTCATTTGGTATAAGAGTCTATACCAATTAGAACAATACATGATAAAGAACACAAAGCTTTAGCATAAAACAAATACTGCGCCATTCATTTTTATACATTCAAAAACATAGCATGGAAATTTATGGGGGGATAAGACACATAAAACTTTGATTTTTTTATTTTTTTATTTTATTTTTTTTGAGAGAGAGAAACACTGATTTCTTGTTCTACTCATCAATGCATGCATTGGTTAATACTGGTTGATTCTTATATATGCCCTGACCCAGGATCAAAACTGCAATCTTGGTATATCGGGACAATGCTCAAACCAGCTGAGCTACCCAGCCAGGGCCAAGACATAGAACACTTTAAATAATCATTTATCTGTACTTATATTCAAAAGGTTTTCTCCAAGTCATGACCAAGTAGGTCAGTTCGTTAGAGCATCATCCCGATACACCAAATGTTGTGGTTCAATTCTCTGTCTGAGGCACATATAAGAATCAACCAATGAACGCATAAATAAGTGAAACAACAAATTGACATCTTTCTCCCTCTCCCCTCTCTTCCTCCTCTTTTTCTCTCTCTGCCTTCCCACTTTCTCTCTCCCTTCCCACTCTCTCCCCCTCTCTCCAAAATCAATTAAAAGTATTCTCTAATACACACAGAAGAAATTTTGAAACTGAAATTTATAAGTTTTAAGGATAAATTCTATAATATTAGTTCTTTTTATTCTCTTCTGTGCTTCAGTTTTCTTTCAGAAACAGTACAATACATACCAAAATACTAATAATCATAAATTAAATGTATAATAGATTATAATTAAAATGAACTTCTTGATGGTGGAGGTTATACAAATATACACATGACAAAACTGCATAGATCTACACATATACACATACACACACACACACACACACACACACACACACACACACAAAATCTATATATATATATAAAAGCCTAAGTGACCATTCGACCGGTAGCTACAATGCGCACTGACCACCAGGGGGCAGATGCTCAACGCACAGGCCTAGAAACATGGAACAGACTGATGAATCTCAGAGGGAAGCGGGGAGGGCGGGAAGAGATTAACCAAAGATCGTATATGCATACTAGAGGCCCAGTGCACAGGTTCGTGCACCGGTGGGGTACCTCGGCCTGGCCTGCGGGGATCGGGCTGAAACCGGCAATCTGACATTCCCCAAGGGGTCCCAGATTGCAAGAGGACGCATGCCAGGCTGAGGGACCCCACCGATGCACAAATCCATGCACCAGGCCTCCAGTGATACATATAAAACTGGTGAAATCTGAATAAGCTCTATGGATGTCACATAATTTACCAATGTCAATTTCCTTGTTTTCACAGTGTACCATAGTTTTACAAGGTGTTACCTTTGAGAGAAACTGGGTGAAGGGTACACAGGGCATACCTAAAAAAATTTTTGTAACCTCCTGTGAATCTATGATTATTTCAAAATACAGTTTAAAAAATCCTTTGAGCCGAAACCAGTTTGGCTCAGTGGATAGAGCGTCGGCCTGCGGACTGAAGGGTCCCAGGTTCGATTCCGGTCAGGGGCACGTACCTTGGTTGCGGGCACATCCCCAGTGGGAGGTGTGCAGGAGGCAGCTGATCGATGTTTCTCTCTCATCGATGTTTCTAGCTCTCTATCCCTCTCCCTTCCTCTCTGTAAAATATCAATAAAATATATTTTAAAAAAAAAATCCTTTGAAACATTAATTTAGCAGCTAATGTGTGTTATATTACCTATTATGTGATATTATAATAAAGAACTTATATCAGAAAATAAATATCTACAGCGGGATGGAGGGGATCAATGGGGGAAAACAGGGAGACATCTGTAATACTTTCAACAATAAAGATAAATTCTTTAAGAAATAAAATATACAAAAGGAAAAATATAAATATCTGCAAAAGCTTAAGAGCTTATTACACTTTTCATCTCAGTACTGTAGAGTGATGGGTACTAACTAGAGCCTTTACCAACTCTTCATCTGGTCCTATAATAGAGACCATCTAATAGATAAGGCAAACGTTTTTTAAGTCATTATTTTTGTGTGTTTATGTTAACTGGTACTCCTTGGGTAGGATTCAAGAACTAACTTTATACTAAATCCTAAAATTTAGTATTAGTACTAAAATATACTATTATGCCTGTTTGGCTCTTGAGAATCATCCAATCCAAGTTTCTACTCTTGCTGAAAGTCTACTCCCCTGGGAACTCAGCAAGCTTTGAATGAATGTTATTTTAAGTTAAAGGCTACACAAATTCAATTTTTTAAGCTTCCAAAATTAATTTTTGAAATGAAGTCACTCTTGCCCACACAAGGAAGTAACTTAAAATTGCAAATTTAAGAGTATATTTGAAACTTTAAGAGAAAAACACAAAAGCTAATTAATACCCAGTAGAGAAAAACATGTTGACCAAACATTCAAAAGGCACTGTCAAACAACAATTTACATTCTGGCCCCATAGCAAAGCACATTACATTAAAATTAGTTCCCACTGACAGCTATCTCCCTCCACTTTTCCTTGTCAATTGCTTCTTATGTTCATGAAAGTCCCACTAGCATCAATTCTCAAATATTCCTCCCAATAAAATTCAACCTCAACTCGATCTCTTTCAAACTGTTCAAATTCTGACCTAATTGTGCTAAGAATTTAATTTGGCTCTTCCTCACTGAAGCCATCAGTTGAACTTAGTGACTGAAGTTGTACGTGCCTAAACATTCATGAAGCTACCTAAAAACTCATATTACATGTGTGTTGAAAGCTTTTAATCTATCCTCCAAGTCTCTTGCTCTTAGAAAAAAAATTTTTTTTTCTTTATCTCTATCTCTGTGTGTTTTGAGTGGGACTACTTGGTATTCTTTTAGAATTCCCTAATTTTCTCTTGAACTGGGACTAGTGTGAGTTTCATTTTTACTTATATTTTTATATGATTTTTCTTTCATTAGTAGCATTTCTACTTAGTTCTTTTTCACATCTACCTAGTCCAGTTCTATTTTTTCCCCCACAATTTTCTGTTCTTAAGAAAAGTATTAATTCATCTATCTTATTAAAGATACTTGCTTTAAAGGCTTTTCCAAATTGCTCTATTTTTTTAAATATATTTTTATTGAATTCAGAGAGGAAGGAAGAGGGAGAGAGAAATAGAAACATCAATGATGAGAATCATTGACTGGCTGCCTCCTGCACACCCCCGACTGGGGATCAAGCCCGAAACCCAGGCATGTGCCCTCGACTGGAATCGAACTTGGAACCCTTCAGTCTGCAGGCCGATGCTCAATCCACTGAGCTAAACCAGCTAGGGCCAAATTGCTCTATTATTTTAATTTCACCTGGAGTAAATTTATATCCCAATTCTTGTTTTTATTGGCTGCCTTTTTAGCATTTGTTTTAGAATTTTCATTTATAGGCTCATTTTGACAAAGTATTATTTTTCTCCTTCCTTCTGTGCTCATCCTTCCTTATTCCTCAATCTTATTCCCTAGGTCCCACTTTTGGTTTCCTAACCTTTGACAATACACAGATTATCACAGACCCAATCACTAAGCCATTATGAGGTTTGGTTCAGTTCTTAATCATGAGGCCTCCCTATGGACAGAAGCTTCTTATAATAGGCCACAGAGAGCTCTAGGCAGCAGTCAGCAAAAGCTTTTTTCAACCTCCTTTCACCAGTGCTGGGAGCCCCACTTTAGCCTCTAGCATGTAGCCCTAAATCTAACACTGGCAGCATAGAACCCTTCCATCCTTTTTTTTAATGTATTTTTTTTAATTTATTGATTAAGGGTTACATATGTGTCCTTATTCCCCCATTACCCCCCCCAACCCTTCCACTCATGCCCTCACCCCCCTGTTGTCTGTGTCTATTGGTTAGGCTTATATGCATGCATACAAGTCCTTTGGTTGATCTCTCCCGCTTACCCCCACCCTCCCCTACCTTCCCTGAGGTTTGATGGTCTGAATGTTTCTCTGTCTCTGGATCTGTTTTTGTTCATCAGTTTATGTTGTTCATTATGTTCCATAAATGAGTGAGATCATGTGATATTTATCTTTCTCTGACTGGCTTATTTCACTTAGCATAATGCTCTCCAGTTCCATCCATGCTGTTGCAAATGGTAAGAACTCCTTTTTTACCGCAGCATAGTATTCCATTGTGTAGATGTACCAGTTTTTTAATCCACTCATCTGCTGATGGGCACTTAGGCTGTTTCCAAATCTTAGCTATTGTAAATTGTGCTGCTATGAACATAGGGGTGCATATATCCTTTCTGATTCATGTTTCTAGTTTCTTGGGATATATTCCTAGAAGTGGGATCACTGCATCAATTGGGAGTTCCATTTTTAGTTTTTTGAGGAAATGCCATACTGTTCTCCAGTGGCTGCATTCCCACCAGCAGTGCACGAGGATTCCTTTTACTCCACATCCTCACCAGCACTTGTCATTTGTTGATTTGTTGATGATAGCCATTCTGACAGGTGTGAGATGGTACCTCGTTGTCATTTTGATTTGCATCACTCGGATAATTAGTGACTTTGAGCATGTTTTCATATGCCTCTTGGCCTTCCTTCTGTCTTCTTTCGGAAACTATCTACTTAGGTCCATTGCCCATTTTTTGATTGGATTGTTTATCTTCCTTTTGTTAAGTTGTATGAGTCCCCTGTAAATGTTGGAGATTAAACCCTTATCGTTGATAACATTGGCAAATATGTTCTCCCACACAGTGGGCTTTCTTGTTATTTTGTTGATGGTTTCTTTTGCTGTGAAAAAGCTTTTTATTTTGATGTAGTCCCGTTTGTTTATTTTCTCTTTAGTTTTCATTGCCCTAGGAGTGGTATCAGTGAAGAAACTGCTGCGGCATATGTCTGAGATTTTGCTGCCTGTGGATTCCTCTAGTATTTTTATGGTTTCCTGTCTTATGTTTAAGTCCTTTATTCATTTTGAGTTTATTTTTGTGTATGATGTAAGCTGGTGGTCTAGTTTCAATTTTTTGCATGTGTCTGTCCAATTTTCCCAACACCATTTATTGAAGAGACTGTCTTGATTCCAGTGTATGTTCATGCCTCCTTTGTCGAATATAAATTGAGCATAGTGGCTTGGGTCGATTTCTGGGTTCTTTATTCTATTCCATTGATCTATATGTCTGTTCTTGTGCCAGTACCAGGCTGTTTTGAGAACAGTGGCTTTGTAATACAGCTTGAAATCTGGTATTGAGATCCCACCTACTTTGTTCTTCTTTCTCAGGATTGCTGCAGCTATTCAGGGTCTTTTTTTATTCCAGATGAATTTTTGGAAAGTGCGTTCTAGGTCTGCAAAATATGTCGTTGGTATTTTAATGGGGAGTGCATTGAATCTACAGATTGCTTTGGGTAGTACATTCCATCCTTCTTAACCAGAGTTCAAAGAGAAAATTAATGCCTGTTCTAAGACATCTGCTAGGATCCACTGTATATAATGAATTAATGTGTCTCCTATGAATTAATGTCTCCTATTAGGGAAGGGACCTAAAAAATTTAGTAGCTCAGGAAGTGTATGTCTCTCTGCCTAAAAGAGGAGGTTCTGTTTCTATCTTCCAAACACTGTTATATATAGCTGCTAGTATCAGCACTTACTATTTTTTTAATATATTTTTATTGATTTCAGAGAGGAAGGGAGAAGGAGAGAGAGATAGAAACATCAATGATGAGAGAGCATCATCAATTGGCTGCCTTCTGAATGCCCCCTGATGGAGCCCCCAACCCAGGCATGTGCCCTGACCAGGAATCGAATTGTGTGTGACCTCCTGGTTCACAAGTTGACACTCAACCACTGAGCCATGCCAGCCGGGCCAGATGCTATTTCTTGAGTTAGACTTATAAGCAAAGATTTTTTTAGTATTAAAATTTAGAAATTAGAGATAAATTTAAAAACTTTAACAAAAACATAACCTATTGTAAAGAATGATCAAATATGCCTTTCAGAAAGGATTATTTTGTAAATATATAGTCACTTAAAACATTTAAAAGCATTTTAGATAAATCCTTTTTTAAAATAGTAATCAAGTTATTTTCAGGGTTTCAACTGTACTGTATGTAAATCAATAAACTACTATAGTATCAACCAATATCCTGGGTATAAGAATGATACCATTAACACTGATTGTAAAAACAGTATTGGTACTGCAACTTTCATTCAAATTGGTTACATCTATAAACTTAAACTAAGTTCAATACCATTAAACTTCAAATCATAATGTTAAAGAAATGCAATATTGCAAATAATGCACAAAAAATGAGATCTCAAAGAAAAGTATGCACATTCTTTATACTTTTAAAAAATATATGTTTTTATTAATATAGAATGAGAGGAAGGGAGTGGGATAGAGAGATAGAAACATCAATCAGCTGCCTCCTGCATGCCCCCTACTGGGATTCGAGCCTGCAACCTGGACATGTGCCCTGAGTGGGAATCGATCTGGTGACCTCTTGGTTCATGGGTCAATGCTCAACGACTGAACCACACTGACTGGGCCATACTTTATACTTTTATACATCTTTGTAAGATCATGTCAATATATGCACCAAGGACACAGTATCACAGTATATATGCCATTGAGTTTTAATGCAAAAACTATACTATCAAGTGTTTATTTTGCTATCAACATATACTAAATAAAAGTTTTAAAATTGTTTAGTTTAAAGTAACCTTCAAGACAATTTAGAAATATCTTTCCAATTTTTAAATTTGCCTATGATTTAGCCATCCCATTCTTAGAAATCTATCCTACAGAATAATAGCATTATAAATGTGTGTGTAAAATGCTCAGTACAGTACTACCTCTAATAACTAAGATATTCAAGAGAACAAAGTGAGCGCTATGGACTGAATGTTTATTCCCCCCAAAATTGATAGTTGAAGCCCTAAACGTCAATGTGATGGTAGAGCCTTTGGGAGGTAGGGATAGATGCAGTCATGAGGATGGGGTCCTCATGATGGAATTTTTGCCCCTTATAAAAAAAAAAGAAAAATGCCCTCACCAGTTTGGTTCAGTTGATAGAGCGTCCACCTGCGGACTGAAGGGTCCCAAGTTCAATTCTGGTCAAGGACACATGCCCAGGTTGTAGGCTCAATCCCCAGTAGCGGAAGTGCAGGAGGCACCTGATCAGTGATTTTCTCTCATCATTGATATTTCTATCTCTCTCTCCCTTTCCTTTCCTCTCTGAAATCAACAAAAAATAAATAAAAAAGAAAGAGACATAAGAGCTGCCCCTCTCCCAATTCTCCCACACCTCCACCTTTCCCTAGGCACCAAGGAAAGGTCATGCTAGGATATAATAGTAAGATAGCTGTCTGCAAACCAGAAAGAGGGCCCTCACCACAGAATCTGCTGACACCTTGATCTTGGTCTTCCCAGGGGCACTTGCGGGAGACAACCAATCAATGTGTCTCTCTCACATCAATGTTTCTCTCCCTTTCTCTCCCCTTCCTCCCTTCCTTCCACTCTCTCTGAAAAGCAATGGAAAAAAATATCCTCATGTAAGGATGAACAACAAAAACAGAATAAACAAAAAAACATACAATAGAAAGTACACTTCAGTGGTACTATAAAGAGAAGGAAAGAAGAAAATACCAAAAAGTCAGTAATCTTTTGGGGGGAAGGAGAGGCACCACTGTAGCTGACACTGTCCTTTTCTAGACCTGAGGGGTGGTTACATGGGGATTTACTTTGTAATAATTCATTGATTTGTGCATTTATGATTTACCTTCTTTTCTGTTATCTGTGTCAAACTTCACAAAAAGTTAAAAGGTTGAAAAAAATCTAAGCTGAGCTATGGTGCCAGGTGCAAGTCACATGGAATGAGTAAAGTTACTTCACAGTTTCCAATCATTAGCTTGAAGCTATAGGACTCTTCCCCATATAATGCAATTGAACAAATTGTTATCAAATTATTCTAAAAACTTCAAATATTAAATGTAGAGCATATTATACTCTCCAATTAAGATTCTCAAAGAAAAAAAAAGATTCTCAAAGAAAACACACTTTACAAAAACCTAACTACTATTTGCAAAAAAGAATACAATACCACCCAGCTGATGTGGGTCAGTGGTTGAGCACTGACCCAGGAACCAAGAGGTCACCGGTTCGATTCCCGGTCAGGGCACATGCTCTGGTTGCGGGCTTGATCTCCAGTGGGGACCGTGCAGGAGGCAGCCAATCAGTGACTTCCTCTCTCATCAATGTTTCTATCTCTCTATCCCTCTCCCTTCCTCTCTCTCTAAAAATCAATAAAAATATTTTTTAAATAAAAAGAATACGCCTCAGAATTAAAAATTGACCTGTCAAAATAATTTCCATTTTGTTATCAACAGTAGCATTACATTTTAAATTAATAAGTTTCTTGTGAGAGGTTTATTAAAGAAGAAACTTAAGACTTACCTCTCTATTGGGTGTACCTTCATCAAATTGCTCTGTAAATGAAGATGTCCTGCTCCTGGTTCCTGTTGGTGTTGAAGAATTGGAGGAAGCCTAGATTTAAAAATTATTGCACAAATTAGAAAGACATTGACTAGTACACTATGGGCTGAGTAGTCATTCTCTCAATCCATGATCAAAGAACCCAGGAAAAGGAAAAGAACAAATACATGATAACAGGAAAGGATAACTAACACATAATCAACTAGGAAACCCAGGCTACCTACTGGGTCCTTGGTCTGACTCTGCGGGCAACTAGAATTATGATCTTAGCTAAATTAACTTTTAGAGGGCTATGTGTCCTCATCTGTAAAATAAGACTGTGATGGTAAAATAAGATGGTAGTATTAGAGGAAACTAAAACCAGTTGAGGAGTATATGAAAACTCTCTGTATTATCTTTGCAACTTTCCTATAAGTTAAAATTATTCCAAAACAAAAAGTTCATTTAGCCCTGGCCCATGTGGCTCAGCTGGTTGGGAGTTGTCCAGTGCACCAGGAGGTTGTCAGTTAGACCTCCAGTCAGGGCACATGCCCTGTTGTGGGCTCCATCCCCAGTGCCAGTGCCGGTGCCGGTGCTGGGTCGGAGGCAGGAGGCAACCCATATTTCACTCTCTCCCTCTCCCTTCCTCTCTTTCTTTAAAAATCAATAAAACTATTCTAAAAAAAAAAAAAAGTTCATTAAAAAAATGAGATTGTCAATTCCATCTTTAAAGTGCCTTCCAGATCTAATACGCAATACTATGAAATGCACAGGTAAGCATCTCTCTAGTAAAGGGCCATGCTTTGAGCCTACCTTACACACTACAGCTAGATAGTGAGAAGCCAGTCCATTTATTTTTTTTCACTAACTAAAAAGTTATTTTTTTATTTTTTATCATTATTGTTGAAATGATTACATGCCCTCTATTTCCCCAATTGACCTCTTCTACTCCGCCACACCACCCCACCCCAGGCCTTCACCACCCTATTGTCAGTGTCCCTAAGTGCTTGTATATGCATACAAGTTCTTTGGTTGATCTCTTCCCACCTACCCACCCTCCCCTGCCTTCCTTCTGAGGTTCCACAGTCTGTTCCGTGCTTCCATGTCTCTGCTCAGAATGTCTACAAGAGGGTACTATTGCAACTCCAAATTAATCTATAATAAAAGCGTAATATGCTAACTAGACCATACGTCCTTCCAGACGACCTTCCAGAAGAAGCCGCCATGGCGGGGCGAGGAGGAGGCAGCTGCTGCCCCAGTGGGGGCTGAACACCTTGCACAAATTTCGTGCATCGGGCCTCTAGTACAAAATAATATTGAATGTAACGTGATTGCAAAATAAAATTTTAAAATAATTACATTTTTTAAAAAGACAGGTGTCCAATAAATGGTGTTGGGACAAATGACCATCTATATGGCGGGAGAGAGACACCAATCAGACCCTCACTATATTTTTGAGGGCTATGTGTCCTCCTCTATAAAATATTAAGCTATATTACAGCTTTAAATGATCTTTTAAAATTAAAATATAAAAGAATATATGAGAGTATATTTCTATAATCTCTGAATAGGACAAAGATTTTTATGTCAAAAGCAGAAATCAAAAGGAACAGTTTAATTGGGAGGAGTGGGAAACTATAAAAAAAAAATGACAAAAACTTAATATCTTTTTTTTCCTAAACAGTTCTTATAACTCCCCAAGTTAAAACTCAGAAAACCACTGACCCAGGCTTCTTTGCAGAGAGGGCAGGTGACCAAAGAACACACCCACATGAGTCAAAAGTGAGTTATGTGAGGCAATAAACATTGAAAACTAAAGTTCACCAGCTGAAGAGTATGGAGACCGCTTCATGTCATTGTACACAGGAGCTGTGCAGGGGGAGACTCAATGCTGCTGCCCAGCTGAGGCAGCTGCAACACTCTTCTTAGTGCAGCCCCCACGTATGGCTGGACATAGCAATCAGCCCAGACTTTCAGGCCGTCCTGGAAATCTGTAAGCTACCAAATATTCTTTAATAAATTCCTTTTCTGCTTAACTAGCTTACAACTAAAAATTCCAACACACACACACCTTCTAAAAGATGAACAACAAAATCAAGTGATAGATGAAATGAACTATATGCAGAAGTTACCTTAAGGAACAAGATATCCTTTCCCAGGATAAAAACTGAAATAGTAACATCTTAACATTTTAAACAAGAAAATGTTTGAATGTGAAATGAAGCAAAAGCCTAAGTATTACTAAAAGTCAATATTGTGCTTAGAAAATGGGAATGGAAAGCAGTCACTGGATAGTGTTTATCCAGGACTGAGACTAAAATGCAAATGTTCAGAGCACTTCAGAAACAGTTTTCACTGAAAATGAGAGAATTCAATAAATCCTTCCTACACCCAGAGCCATAAATTTCAAATCATGCCCGCTTCAAAGGCTGTAGATACTTCAAAGGCTGACACGATGAGAGGAACTCCATTTCTATCTACTTTTAAATGTCATATGTAATATCTCCTTTAATAAAAGGACCACTGAGGGGGGAGACAAAAAGATAGGAAAGTAACTAGAAAAGTACTACAAGACTAGAAGGAATAGCTCTTGACCTCTCTGCTGTGATTCCATCATCTCCAAGTAATCTTTGCCTTGATAATTCAGCTTTCCAATTGCCCAGATGCCAGAAAGGGCTACTCCAGACAGTGACCTTCCAATCACTTGAAAAGTATACCACCACTGTGAATTTTAAAAATTGGCACTATGCCCAACCGGGTGTAGCTCAGCAGTTGAGCGTCAACCCAGGAACCAAGAGGTCACTGGTTTGATTCCCAGTCAGGGCATATGCCCAGGTTGTGGGCTCAATCCCCAGTGGGGGGCATGCAGGAGGCAGCCAATCAATGATTCTCTCTCATCATTGATGTTTCTATCTCTCTCTCCCTCTTCCTTCCTCTCTGAAATCAATAAAAATATATTTTAAAAAAATTGGCACTGTCTTTTTACCATGGCCACATGTGAGCCTAATCAGTAACTGAGATAAAGGCCCAGGCCACGCCCACCTTCAGCTCTGGATAAACTTGCAAGGCTCTAAGATACACTATCCTCAGAAAAGTAGTACCACCTGGCAAAATTTGGCCTGATAACTTGTAAGTCTTCCTCTGGAGTTGCAAGAGTACAGATCACATGAAGGAATGGATGTGACTACAAAGTATAAAACATGCATGAAAAACTAACTGTACTTGAGCATTTATCCCAAGGTCCTGGATCCTTAATGGGTTATCCTCACTTCAAAATATAAGAGGATTTAGATTCGTTCAAAATAAATTTGGTCTAATTAGTTTTCATAGCCATGAGAAATTTGACAACAGATTTCTAGGCTATTTGTCAAGAAGCCTGATGGTTATATACAAGCTCACAATTAATATTTTTATTGCCAACTGACTGGTTATTATTATAACAAAGGCCCCAACTTCAGTATAAGAAAAACCATTTTAGTCTGCAGTACGTAGAATTCTAAGATGATCCAAATGACCCTTGCCTTGTGAGTCTGATGAGATATCATTCTCCTCATTATCTGACCCTACATAGCAAAAGGGATTTTGTAGGTATATTTAAGGTTATTAATCAGTTGACTTTGAATTAATTAAAAGAAGATTATCTTGATGGGTCCAACCTAATCACATGCCCTTCAAATATGAGTCCAGAGTGCAAAGGCAGAGGCAGAAAGCAGAGATGCACTCCTGCTGTCCTGAAGAAAGCAAATGCCTATGGGGGGCCAAGTGGCAAGGAACTCTGGGCAGCTCTTAGGAACTGAAAGTGGTCCCCTTCAACAGTCAGCAAGAAATAAGGATCTCAGTCCTACAACCACAAAGGATTAAATTCTACCACAACCATCTGAGTATGGAAGAGGACCCGAAATTCCAGATGAGAACACAGTCTGGACGACACCCTGATCTTAGCCTTGTGAGATCCTGAGCAGAGAACCCGGTCAGACTATGCCAGACTTCTGACATACAGAATGTGAAATAATAACTGGGTTACTAGACACTAAGGTTGTGGTAATTTGTTGGGCAACATTAGAAAACTAATAGTCACCTTTAGAAATAATAAGGCTTAAATGCCTTGTCGGTATATACCATGACTTTTCATTATCCACCAAGACTCTACTCAGATGTCACCATGACTGACCCTTTCCAGAAATGCCTTCTTACTAGGATATGCTGCCACAACAGCCTGTGAACACTACCACCATGCTAGTACATGTCTCTCAACCCCATGGTAGAGAAACTACATCTACCCTTCAAGGCAAATGTAACACCCAGCATAGCACCTTAGCAAGCTCTATTAAATAAATAAGTGCTCTATAATTACATCTCTTATCTCTTTTGATCCTCACAACCAATCTGAAAGGTAAGCAAGGCAGATAGTATCTCATCCCCAATTCCCGATGAGAAAATAATAAGTCAGAATGCTTATGTGGCTTGTCCAGAGTGCATACTGCAAGATCTGGGTTAGCACACAAGTCTTCTGATACCCTTATCCACTTCCCCAGTATTCTTTAGATGACTGTTTCTCAATTTTTCCCCCACTGGGGCTCACAGTTAAAATTTTTAACAAATTAAAAAGAATCCATTCCACACAGGCACCTCTAAAACGAAAGTTTTATAGAACCTTAATCTTTATGACATAAGATACCATATTTTCTGATCTAATTTAGTTCTTCATTAAAATAGAAAAAAGCTAATCCCAACCCACTTGAACTGCTTTTACCTTTAAAAAAAAAAAAAGATATACCAAAAAATTTCTCCAGAAAGACTAAGATTCAGCCCGGCCAGCATGGCTCAGTGGTTGAGCATCGACCTATGAACCAGGAGATCACAGTTCCATTAGTTCAGGGCACATGCCTGGGTTGCAAGCAGTCCCCAGCAGGGGGTGTGCAGGAGGCAGCCAATTGATGATTCTCTCTCATCACTGATGTTTCTCTCTCTCTCTCCCTCTCTCTTCCTCTCTGAAATCAATAAAAAAATTTTTTTTTAAGTAAAAGAATAAAAATGGAAAAACTAGAAATTTTCTAAAATCAAGGGAAAAAGAGAATATTCAAAGACCTGTTTAACTAACAATGAATAAAGAACAGGTTTGGAATTAGACACAGATTAGGGAGAAATATATTCAACCCCACCTGAGGGAAAATTTTTAACCTAGACCAATAACAAATAAATCCTCTTGAGTGGGAAAAAAAAAAAAGGCCTTTCACGCCCTATTAAATTCTTTTTTTTTTTTTAATGTATTTTATTGATTTTTTACAGAGAGGAAGGGAGAGGGATAGAGAGTTAGAAACATCGATGAGAGAGAAACATCGATCAGCTGCCTCCTGCACACCCCCTACTGGGGATGTGCCCGAACCAAGGTATATGCCCTTGACCGGAATCGAACCTGGGACCCTTGAGTCTGCAGGCCGACGCTCTATCCCCTGAGCCAAACCGGTTAGGGCCCTATTAAATTCTTGAGGGCATGGTGCCTTCACCACAAAATAATTTATAGCCAAAAATGAAAAAATGATAATATACAAATTCAAGAGCCTTGCTTAAGAAAACAAGAATTTGTGTAATCTGTTGCAAAAGGATTGTCATCAAAAAAGGTGTTTTGTTTTCTTTTTCAATTCATGCATGCAATAAATCCTTAACTCTCAAAACAATAATCCAGAACTACTCATCCTGAAGGGTTCTGGATAAAAATCTGAGACCAGAACAGAATCCAATTTCTATCAGTAGTTGGTCAGTAATGATTTCCTTTTGCATTCTGGATAAATAAATATATATATTATCAAATGGGAATGTTTAAATCTTTTGTACACAAAATGATTTTAATCTAGATGCACCGTCTCATCAGAAGCAGCTACCTATGGAAACTGGAAACTCTAACGTGTTAGCTTGTAACTAGCTTTTTTACTTCTATTCTAAAAACAACCTCTTTTTACTAAAGCATAAAAGCAATTAATTTTCATGAAGAAAAACTAACATTATAAATAAGAAAAAGAATACTTATCTCACCAGCACCTTTGGGCATATCCTTCCTAAACTATTGTCACTGTTTGTATATAAATATACTTATATACATATTTTTCCCACAAAACTGGGATATGTTGCTTTTTTTTTTTTAATCCTCACCAAGGATATTTTTCCATTGATTTTTAGAGAGAGTATAAGAGAGAGGTAAAGACAGAGAGAAATATCGATATGAGAGAGACACATCGAGTGGATGCTTCCTGCAGGATCCCGGACCAGGGCTTGGGCTGGGAGGAGCCTGCAACCTAGGTATGTGCCCTTGATCGTGGCCTTGATCGAAATTGAACCCAGGACCCTTTGGTACACAGGCGGACACTCTATCCACTGAGCCAAACGAGCTAGGGCATATGTTGCTCTTTAATCTGTCTCTTAAAACAAGTATCTCTGCATGTTAATAATACTTTTCTGTAGGCTCTCACACTAGCTATGTGATATTGGGCAACTTACCTCTTTGGGTCTCACTCCTTCATCTATAAAAGATTATCTTCCTCATAGGTTTATAAACAAATAAAATAATCCGTGTAAAATAGTAAACAAAATGCTTGGCACACAGTAAGAACACAATAAATTCTGGTATTTTTAAAGGCTGCATAATTGACCAACTAATACAACTTTCTATTTTGATTGAGCAGTTTTAGCCAATTTTTACCTATTAAAAAAATTGAAATGAAAATCCATGTGTATAAATCTTTAGCACATCCTAAATGTTCTTAGACTAAATTTCTAGAGATCAAATCTTGGATCAATGATATTTTACACTTTCCCAAATGTAAACATCTCATGACATTCACTAACATGACCACTTCCCTACATTCTTCATTGTTTCTTAAGTAACTGTGTTTTGTAAAGTCAGAAAAGTACATGGTATGAAAAGTAAAATATTTACTATTTAAATTTTAGTCACTATTTACATTTTACATGAGAATGAACAAGCCGTCACTGTCCTGCACGCCTGTTCCAGTGTATTTCAAACAGTTTTACTCTACACAAGCTTTAAATTTAAGAGAACTTCCATTTCATAGTTCAGAACAAACTCAATGCAATATGTAGTTGTACGTAGTTGTTTAATAGCTTTAGTTACATAAGATAAATGTTTTTAAGTGCATTATAAATGCCAAATTAGTCAAAACACAGTCTTCCTTGTCAAAATTAAAATTAAGAGAGAAATTTGCTCAATCTGTTGAGATTCAGAAAGGCTGGGAAGAAATTCTAGCAGAAGCGCTCATCTTCATTGTCGAGACCACGTTCTGCCGCCACCTAAACACACTTCCATTGGTGCTAAGGAGATGGTTCCTTTAAATTAACACGCCCCCCTTTTCCGGGAAGCTGTCATTTCCTGAAGCAACAGCATTCGTGAAAAATAAACGTATCAAGACTCTTGAAGCAGCAGCAGCCAGGTCGTGGACAGGCACCAGCCCGGCCGGGCCTCCGTGTCAGCCCCTCCACCCGCCCGGGATCAACTAAGTTATGCGAAGTGACTAACTCGTGACCGCCTCGGGCGCTGGACCCCGGCCACGCCGCCGCCTCGCTTCGGTCCCGACGCTCCTGCAAGCAGCCTGGCCTGGAATGGCTCGACCCCTGGCCCTCACCCCGGGCCCAGGGTTGGGAATTAGACTTCCATCTCGGGTCAGGAGTCCTACGGGATCCTGGCCCCTCGGAGAGGGGACTTCAGCCAAGAGGTCAGCTACTGCAAGGGACCAGGTTTTCCCATGCCGCCCTCACCCCTGCGACGGGTCTCAGCTGGTGGGGGAACCTTCGAGATGGGTCCAAAATCCTGCAAGTCCAGAGCCCCTCTCGCATCTTCTCAGGCCGGGGTCGGGCATGGGGGAGTGGCGGGGTTGGAACTCTAACAGAGGTCAGCGATCGGGACGGATCCGGCCACCCCCACCCACTCTCCTGAACGGAGTTCTGCGGGGGGCGGGAGGGAGACCCGGGTCAGGAATCATTCCCAGTCCCGGGTGTAGGGGGCATCTTCGGGTTAGAGGTCAAGGGTCACAGAAGAACCTCGCCTCCTGTCAGCCCGGAGCCGGTGTCGAGGGGTATGGGCACGGGGGACCGAGGCAGCCATAGTACCTGAGTGGAGGCCAGCGCCTGCTGGAACTGCTGCTGCTCCTCGCTGACCTTTTGCTTCAGTTTCTTGAACATGGCGCAGCGCGGGGTGGGGGTCCTGAGTGTGATTGAGACCTGAGGGGCGAGTGCCCGGGAAGACCCAGCCGCGGCAGCGACGCCGGTTTCTTACACCCAGGACCGCGGGGGCCGGGCCTGGCCGCCTACTCTCTGCGCTCGGAGGCGGTTCGGACTGTCGTCCTGCGGGTGTTGGCGTCGCCGCCGCCGCTTGTCTTTCTTCTGGGTGTCCCTGGCTGGCCTCGGCCCCCCATCCAGCCCCGACAGCGGCGGCGGCGGCGGCGGCGACAACGGCAGCAGGTGAACTGGGTGCCAAAGGCGCCTGCGCGGCCGACGTGGAGCTCGCCCGGGGAGCATGTACGGAGCGCCGTAGGGGACAAGCACAGGCGCGCTCGAGTGTCGCTGCGAACGCGGGAGTGTGTTCACGGAAGAACCTGGGTTCTGTGCTGCCACTGCATTGCGCGTGGAGATGCGCTCAGAGCGGGGCCATGGCCCATCGCAGCACTGCTCCGCGCGCACCGGGTTGGGCGGAGAGGGCGCTACTTCTGTCCTTGAACAGGGCTGGCGGGCCCGCTGCTGCGAACCACGTGTGTGAGCGTTAAGGTGGGAGAGGGGCCATCAGGGAACCTGCTACGGGCTCTGAAAGACAGTGTACTTGTGTTCCGTATTCATGGTTAGGATTTTGTATCTTCAGTGCCTAGTACTCCTACTGTTCCCCCAGAAAACTATATTCTACAAACACTGAATTTCACTGTGTAAGGAAGTTTTAAATAAAAATTTAAAACCTGAGGTTCAGAGAAGTTAAGAATCTCACTGAAAGTAGCACAGCTTGGACATAATAGAGGCAGCATTTGAACCCAGAACCTTCGTGCCTTTAAAGCCTATAGCCACAGCACCACCATACTGCTTCTGGGTCCCTTACTGCGTGAGGCAGAGACTCCCATTAACACTGTTTCTCTGTGTTCAACTCTCTGCTCCCAAACGATCTACAGATTCTTGATTGCAAAAAAAATATGTATTTTATTTTCTACCTATATAATCAGAGGATTATCCTCAAATGTGAAAGTGCTACAGCTGTGTTGTTCATATGCCAGATTTGCCAGCATTTGAATGGGATGGAACACACACACACACACACACACACACACACACACAACACACTTGGGCTGTAGCAAGTACCAGAGATCCAGAATAGATAGAAATATTTGTATTACTACATACACTGTGTTAATGTACTTCATTAGAACACCTTAAAACATATCATGTTTTTGTATTTACTTTTGCAAAAGAACACACTATGGCATATAAATTAAAGTTATAAAACCATTGGAAACCTCCCATGAAAGAAAGTTCTGCACATCAGTGCCTAAACCTAGATCAGTTGTCGGCAAACTCATTAGTCAACAGAGCCAAATATCAACAGTACAACGATTGAAATTTCTTTTGAGAGCCAAATTTTTAAACTTAAACTTCTTCTAACGCCACTTCTTCAAAATAGACTCACCCAGGCTGTTGTATTTTGTGGAAGAGCCACACTCAAGAAGCCAAAGAGCCGCATGTGGCTCACGAGCCGCAGTTTGCCAACTACTGACCTAGATGATGACTCTCCCAGGAATTTAGCCAACTTTTCAGCCTGAAGCTTTTCCCTTAAATAATTTTTTTCTATCTTTGTTTTATTTATTTATTTTTTATTATTTCAGAGAGGAAGGGAGAGGGAGAGAGAGAGGGAAACATCAATGATGACAGAGAATCGCTGATTGGCTGCCTCCTGCATGCCTCCCACTGTGAATCGAGCCCACATCCCGGCATGTGCTCTTGACTGGAATCAAACCTGGAACCCTTCATTCCGCAGGCCCACACTCTATCCACGGAGCCAAACCAGCTAGAGCTCTATCTTTGTTTTCAATTGAATTCCCCTTGTAGGCAGAAAGTAAGCAAACTAGGGGAAAGTGAGGGGCTGCATTATTATTGCTATTGCCCATGTTACACACAAAGAAAAAGAGCAAAAAATGACTTTCCCAGAGTCATCTGATCCGTGGCAGAACTGGAAGCCGACCTCAGGCCTTCTTGCCCTTTTCCTGGCCTCCAACTGAAATATGTTTAACACTCCCTTCTCTTCTGAGACACGCCCTGCTCAATTTTTAACAGTTTTATAATTGTTTACATGTCAAGCCTAGGTCTGTTTACACAGCTGATGACAACAGTTTAATGAGAAAAATCATTTGAAGGGAAAACCCAACACTGGGCTGAGAAAAAAAACATCTTATTTCAAGAATGAGGCTTCTTGGAAACTAGAGGGTTGATGAAATGAAGGGAGAAGGTGTCAAATTCCTTGCTCCTTACTAAGTAAGGACTTGATAATCAGATTCCTGAGTAAACAAACACTTGAATAGAGTGTTTGTGTTGTTAAAAAATAAAACAAAACAGCACTTGCCTCATATTCAAGATGTGTGGGTGGATTCCCCCAAAGTGGAAAGGCTGGGTAGTGGAATGAATAACCACATAGACATTAAACTCAACAGGCTGGGTTCAAATCCCGGTTTTGCCATTTATTTGTTCTGAGATGGGGAAAATTACTTAACTTTGGCATATTTCAGTTTCTTCATCTGCAAAAAGAAGACATGTCATTGTATCCATTGTAAACTTCCTGTGAGGATTAAATGAGCATTTGGTTAATAAGTTGGTATCATGAAAAAAAAAAGTTGAATTAATTTCTCATACCTAAAAATTTAAAGTACTAGAAAAAAACATGAGAGGATTTACTTTACAATCTTAGGTGCTCAAGGCCCTTCTAAGTATAACACAAAGTCCAGAAACCATTACAAAGAACATAGTTCAATTCATTATCTATCTAAATGTTTTTTTAATTATGCATGCCAATAATGCTATAAATATAATGAAATATTGTGCAATGCATTGCTTTATTGTAATCACATGACAACAGGAATAAATGTGGGAGCAAAAGATGGCAAGCAAAAGGAAGTATACTATATGATTTCATGTAGGCAAAATTAATGGAAGTGTTAGAAGTCAAGGAAAATATTGTCTTGAGGTGTAGGGAAGGCATAAAAATGGGGATGGGGATTGAGGGTACCTGCCAGTAGGTAGTATTGTGTCTTACTGCCAATAGTATTGTCTTTGTCATTGGTGGTGATTACAAAGATATGTTCGAAATATTTGTTTTCTGATTGTGGTAGTAGGTATACAGATCCAAACATGTATTAAAACTCACAGATCTGGCCCTAGCCGGTTTGGCTAGATAGAGCATCAGCCTGCGGACTGAAGGGTCCCAGGTTCGATTCCGGCCAGGGGCACATGCCTGGGTTGTGGGCTCGATCTCCAGTGGGGGGCGTGCAGGAGGCAGCCGATCAATGATTCTCTCTCATCATTGATGTTTCTATCTCTCTATCCCTCTCCCTTCTTCTCTGAAATCAATAAAAATGTATTAAAAAAATAAAATTATTAAAAAAAAACTCACAGATCTGTACCTGGGAAGTAAGATTCATTTTTACTGTATCTGTACTACGGTAATAAAAGGGTAATATGCTAATTAGACTGGACACCTTCCAGGAGACCTTCCGGATGTTCTTCTGAACAAAGCCATGGTGGCGGGGCCGAGGTAGAGGGGGTTAGGGGCCAAGAGGGGAGGGCAGTTGTGGGTGATCAGGCCAGTGGGGGAGGGCCATTGCGGGTGATCAGGCCAGCGCAGCAGTGGCGGGGGGGGGGGGGGCAGTTGGGGTTGAGCAGGCCAGCAGGGGGGGCCAGTTGGGGCAAGCAGGCCATCAGTGGGGGTCAGTTGGGGGCAATCAGGCCAGCAGGGGGGGAGCAGTTGGGGGTGAGCAGGCTGGCAGGGGGGGCAGTTGGGGGCAAGCAAGCCAGCAGAGGGGGGCAGTTGGGGGCGAGCAGGCCTGCAGGCAGAGTGGTTAGGGGCAATCAAGCAGGCAGGCAGGTGAGAGGTTAGGAGCCAGCAGTCCCAGATTGCGAGAGGGATGTCCGACTGCCAATTTAGGCCTGAGCCCACAGGGATCGGGCCTAAACCGGCAGTCGGACATCCCCTGAGGGGTCCCAGATTGGAGAGGGTGCAGGCCGGGCTGAGGAACGCCCCCCCCCCCCCGTGCACAAATTTTGTGCACTGGGCCACTAGTATAAATTGTAAAATAATAGTTTGCCGTGAAAACAAATAAATAGGCACAAAATACAAAAAAGGAGATAGCTCCATGCATACAAATATGGGAAAATCTCAAGATTTTTTGTTAAGAGAGAAATCAAATGCAGTGTATGTAGCATGCTACCATTAATGTGATTAAAAATGAAAATGCTGATTTCTTTAAACTTTAAAAATGGCAATTTCATATGGTTCAATAAATGTACCTATATAATGCTTTCAACAATAAAGATTTTAAAAAATCAAAAAATGTATGTATGTAGATTTGTAAATGCACAGATATTACAGAAATATATCTAGAAAAACACATAAGAAACCAGTGAATTGGTTGCATCAGTGAAGGACACTAGGCCACTTGAGATTTCAGCATTGAGATTTACTTTTATGTCCCTTTTATCTTTTTAATTTGTTGGGGAGGAGAATTCCCCTCTCTCTACCCTGCTTTAGTTCTTACGGCTGGACTAATAGTAAAACAATAAGACTGACACAAGACTACATTAACAGGGGAAACAAAACAATTCAATACGTGTGCATGGGAGAATCACAATAGGTTGCTCAAATCCTAATATGAGGCTCAATGATCGAACGGGGCATCTTTTTATACTTTTTAGGCAAAGAAACAATAGATTTGTGAAGAATTGACTGGACAAAGTGGTGGGGAAAAGTTAGTGCTCATTAGAAAGGACTGTGAGCAAAGGTTTGGGTGTTTGTTAATGAGGAATTTAAACAAAGTAGTAAATTAGAAAAGAGGCAACAAGTCTTGTTTATACAGACTGTTTGGCCCTGAGTTGTTTAACTCTAGCAATAAGAGTTGTCCTCCAGGTGCAGGGAGGACACCTGTCACATGAAAGATTTATTTCCTGCACTCAAAGAGACAAGGGAGAGTCAAGGTGCTTTTCTGGCACCAGCTGCTTGTCAGGTAACTTGAATCCAAAGTCATCAATATGCCATTGTGGACTATTCCAGGTGGCCTGTCTTGGGCCCCAACAAAGTCATATCCCAAGCATGTATTAACTATCCTAAAAATGTTACCATGTTGAAGAAGAAGTAGGCAATGGAGCATTACCTTCAAAATGTTATAGAAAAATTGTTTTCCACCTCAAATTCTTTTTGAGCCAAAAAAATCAATCTTGTATGTGTCCATAAGTACTTAGGAAAATTTCAAAGGAGACACACCAAACAATTAGTTGTGGATAGGTCAACCTTGAATAGTTTAAACTGGGGGAGTACAAATTTCACTTTTCATTTTGTGTGTTTCTTTATGTTTTGAATATTTGAAATCCTATATAATAAAAGTCTAATATGCAAATTGTTTGACTGAGAGTTGGACCATTCACTATGATGTGCTCTGACCACCAGGGGGCGCCATGAAACATGGCGGGCGTCAGCAACACAGCGCTGGCAATGGGTGGCAGTAGAGGCACTGCTGGCCCCGATGGGCCCCGATGAGAGCTGAGAGCGGGACCGCGGCGGGATGGTGGAGCAGGTGAGCGGGCAGCGCCAGGCCAAGGCGGGTGTGAGCCGGGCCGATCGCTCCGCTGATCACCCCACAGACAGCAACCAGCAGCAGTGGTAAGGGGACAGCACCAGGCCACTGTGGGGTGCCAGACAGGGCTGCAGGGCTGTAAGGCTGGGGGTGTGAGCTGAGGCTGTGAGCCTGGGGGCGCGAGCTGAAATCCAATCCCCATAGGCCACCCCGAGGGACCCCACCCATGCACAAATTCGTGCACCGGGCCTCTAGTCTGTATATAACACTTTTATATAACCAAGATGTGGCTGAACCCCAGAGGTAGGTGCTGCCCCCTCCCACCTCCATCTCAGGACAGGATCGTACTTTGACTTTCCAAAGGAAAACAGACTCCCTTGTGCCGTCGAGAAATGTGGATATTTTACTCCAGAGTCTAGAATTTCTAGAGTCTAGATTTTTTAGGGGGAGCAAAAGTAATGATTTACATTGTCTAGTGCGCTGTACTTTACTCCAACTCATCTTATTAAACCCACCTTTTCTACCAAACAACCTGCTCACTGACTTGGGGTCGCCATCAGTCTCCCCATGCAGAATCAGCCTTGCTTGGCTCAGCCTTTGCCACCTGGTCCAGGGTGGTCCAGGGCCTCTGGCATCTGTGTCTCCTCCCCTGAATCACAGCCTCATCTGCACGCCTCTCTAATCTTGCTGTCTCATATCTATCTCTTCACTCCGTCCTCCTGGGCAGGAAAGGCCATTGTTACAGGGAAGCTGCGTTTACACTCAGCAAACCAAGGATCCTCTGGTTACTAGGCACTGCCTCCTTAGAAGGAAGAAAAGGAATTGTAAACAGTAAGTCTTTTTCTAGCATCAATCGTTATTTAAAGAATCCCACTTGTAATTTTAAAAAATTAGAGCTAAAAAATAAAGCCTTTTCCTGACCATAGAAATTTGTTTTTAACACATGAGCTAAGGATCTTTTTTAAAAAAAATATATTTTATTGATATTTTACAGAGAGGAAGGGAGAGGGATAGTTAGAAACATTGATGAGAGAGAAACATCAATCAGCTGCCTCCTGCACACCTCCCACTGGGGTTGTGCCCACAACCAAGGTACGTGCCTCCTGCACACCTCCCACTGGGGTTGTGCCCACAACCAAGGTACGTGCCCTTGACCAGAATCGAACCTAGGACCTCCCAGTCCGCAGGCTGACGCTCTATCCACTGAGCCAAACCGGTTTTGGCTGAGCTAAGGATCTTTACTGAAGAAGGGTTTCCAGGCGCTAGTTCCTATAGGAATAGATGAAGACAATGAAAGTGGATGAGGCATACTGAAAGAATCAGGCTTCACTTTTCAATCCAGGAACAAGAGGACAAGTGTTCCCCATTTGTAAGGGTCTGTGATGCTTGTGGCTGCACCTTTTAGACCCTCAGAGAATGAGCGTGCGTGCCCACCATGTACTAGGAGCAATTACCCACCAGTTGCCCTCCTTGGTTGCCATGGCAGCCAGAAGAGTGTTGGGTCACTCTCTCCTCACTCCAAGCAGACAAATGGGGCCTCTACTCTCAGCCAAAAGCCCCTCCCACCCCGCCTCCAGCAGCTTGTGAAAGGTAGAGAAGCATTCCTTTCTGGAGAGTGCTTTCACCTTGGACAACTCCCCCAACACCGGTTCCACAGCTCCCCGACGGGCACACCCCAGTTCCAGATTCAGCCTCCAGAGAAACCAGAGACACCTTCCCTGCACTCTGCCTCGGGATTGTCTACAGGGGAGGCCCAGTACAATTCTCACCTCCTGATCATCGGACAGCTGAAAGGTGATGGATTTTAACAAACACTCATTGCGATTTTCTGAAAAAGTACGTTTTCTTTATTTTGGATGTTAAGGCTCACATCTCATTACAGACCCAGCCCGCAAAAATCACACTTGGTAAACTGTCCCAGAAGTGTGATTCTAGAATTCTGTTCTTGCTCCATTTGAAAGGGCATTATTCAGAGTGCACTGGCCCGCTTCGTGAACAGTCTTTGAGGGGAAAAGACAGTCTCTCTTGTCTTTTCCCATTGTGTATGAAAGAATTGCCTGTCCTCCCGGGCCAAGGGACAGATGCCAGGGCGAGCTATAGCTCAATGGTGTGGGATGACTGTGAAAATATTGACATTTGACAATAGGCCCCAACCACCAACTGTGACAATTCAGTAACTGCCCCACCCCAGACAGGTTATAGATGCAGCCAAAATAAGTTGCCCCCAAAAGAAGAGGTTTCTGTTGTGGGACAACTCCTCTGACCTCCATCGTAGGCAACTGAGCAATAACACTGACTTGTTTGTGACTTACTGACAACAACCAGAATGAAATCAAATGCTGCCGTGGAGGGAGCTGGATTGTCCTCAGTAACCTGCCCTTTCCTCTGTTTATACAACTTTCCCACCCAGCCCCCACCCCTAGTGTGGAGGACATTAGCTTTCAAAGGAAAGTGCTATTAGATGCCTCCTGGTCTCCATTACTTTCCCTGATGTACCTTGACTTCAAGGTAGTCTACCAAGTCAAGTAGTGTTGGCCTAGTTCTCAAATGTTCTCTCTCCTCCAGTCCCATTTTCTGATATCTCCATGTAACAGTCAAGATCCACTCAGGAAAACATACCAGGTATGGGGACTAGTTACATAGGTATTGGAAAAAACAAAAAGCCAAACAAAGGACAGTGAGGCACCCTAGAGCTCAGTAAGATCAGGGAGCTGCTCCCATCCCTAGGGCTGGAGGCCCTAGGGCAGGAGGCGATGTTAACAGAGTCCAGGACGGGACAAGAACCACAGAGGTGGAGCCACCTCCATATAGACACTCTGGCTCCTCCCACCCTCAGTCTCCCGTAGTTTTCCACTGGCAGCACCCAGCTGGCAAAGGAGCCTGGGAACTGTAGTTGTAGGGTCAGCCCCTTTCAATTCCAGGAGTGGAGAGAAGAGCTGTGGACAAACAGAAAATGACTGTCACTCTCTGAAAATGTCATTTCTACAACAGATAAAAGCTCAACATCTTCAAGTGGATTCTGCACTCTTAGATTAGTGCAAAATTCATAGAGCAGCCCGGCCGGTGCGGTTCGGTGGTTGAGCATCGACCTATGAACCAGGAGGTCACAGTTCGATTCCCAGTCAGGGCACACACCAGGATTGCAGGCTCAATCCCCAGTAGGAGGTGTTCAGGAGGCGGCAGATCAATGATTTTCATCAGTGATGTTTCTATCTCTCCCTCTCGCTTCCTCTCTTTTTATTTTTTAATTCACTGAGCAAGGGAGTCAGGCACCAAGGTGGAACCAATGACTTGCCCCATTGTTAACCAAGTAGATTTTTTTTTAAAATATATTTTATTGATATTTCACAGAGAGGAAGGGAGAGGGATAGAGAGCTAGAAACATCGATCAGCTGCCTCCTGCACACCTCCCACTGGGGATGTGCCCGCAACCAAGGTACATGCCCTTGACCAGAATCGAACCCAGGACCTTTCAGTCCGCAGGCCGACGCTCTATCCATTGAGCCAAACCGGTTTCGGCGACCAAGTAGATTCTTAGAAAACTAGTTTGGGGAAATGTTAGCAGTTGCAAGAGGGAGGGAGAACGAGAAAGAACCTGAGAAAACCAGGAGTTTTTAGCAGAGTTTAGATAAGACCTGATTTGCATTTTTACAGGAGAAACCTGGTTGTGATTTAGGTCAAGTCTTCTAAAGCTTTAATGTGCATGCATCACCTGTGATCTTGTTAAACTGCAGGTAACAAACAGCAGGTGGGGCTGGAGCCTGAGATTCTGCATCTCTATCAGGCTCCTAGGTGAAGTCGATACTGCTGGTCCATTGACCACACTGAAAGCAAGGATTTAGAGAGACTCTTGAGTTTGTGTAAATGCTCATTGGAAAGGTCCAGGAGGGAGAAAGTGTTGATGCAGAAAGAGATAAAGATGAAAGATTCCTGAGAATGGGAGAGGGAATATGATGCTGGGTGTAGGTGAGGGGACTGGCCTTGGGTGGAAAGAAACAGATCATCTATGAAAACAGGAGGGAACAGAGATGTGTGTAGAAGCAGGAGGTTTAGCAGGAGGTAGATCAATGTTAAGCAGATTTCAGATCATGTAGGTTTCTTAACTAAGGTTCCTTTCAGAACCTTTACTATATTAAGGTGTATTATGAATCAATCAGAGGTTTCCTAATCATAATTGACAGCAGAACCCCTTTTCATGGATCATCAAGGGGGCTTGTGCTCTGGAAAACATACCTTGGAAAACCCTGACCTGCCTAATGCATGCTTGAACTTTCCTAGCCATTAAATAGAGACAGTAAAATCTTATCTGACCACCAGAGGCCTGGTGCACAAAAATTCATGCACTGTGGGGGGGGGGGGGGTGTCCCTCAGACCAGCCTGTTCCCTCTCGCAGTCTGGGATCCCTTGGGGGATGTCCACCTGCCAGCTTAGGCCCGCTCCCTGGGGGAGTGGGCCTAAGCTGGCAGTCAGACATCCCTCTGGCAGCCCGGGAGCCCTCAGGGGATGTCTGACTGATAGCTTAGGCCCACTCCCCATGGGCCTAAGCCCTCAGTTGGACATCCTTAATGCTGCCACGGAGGTAGGAGAGGCTCCAGCCACCTCCACTGCACTGGCCAGCCATGAACTGGTTTCTGGCTGAGTGGCGCTCCCCCTGTGGAAGCGCACTGACCACCAGGGGGCAGCTCCTGTGTTGAGTATCTGCCCCCTGGTGGTCAGTGTGCGTCATAGCGACCGGTTGTTCCACCGTTAGGGTCAATTTGCATATTACCCTTTTATTATATAGGATTACTTCATAACAATGTTGTGAAGGTAAGTTTGAAACATATAGATTTCATAGTTAAGGTCTCAGTGTAGAGATTAAAGTAGAGAAGACATATTTCATCAATAGTATATTCCAGGTGATCATCTGAGGAAGCAGAGCTGGCTGTGGTCCAGGAGGGCATTAATTACCTTGCTGAATTCACCAGAGCTCTCCATCTTGCAGGCTCAGAGACTGTTTCCTCAACACACTGAAAGGAGACAACTCTCAGAAGCTAGTACACATAAGCTTGTATCTCAAGATAGAGACATAAAGTTTATTAATGTATAACAATGAGGGCTATCTCTGTCACATGGGCCTTTATAACCTTATTCATTCATTCATTCAAGAGTATTTATTTTTATTGATTTCAGAGAGAGGAAGGGAGAGGGAGAGAGAGATAGAAACATCAATGATGAGAGAGAATCATTGATCGGTTGCCTCCTGCACGTCCCCTACAACCCGGTCATGTGCCCTGGCCAGGAACTGAACCAGTGACCTCCTGATTCATGAGTGTATACTCAATCACTGAGCCACACTGGCCGGGCAAGAGTATTTATTAATTGCCTGTTATATGCTGGGCTATGAAATGTCATAAGATCTCAGCAGTGCACATCAGTGTCCTTCATGAGAAGTGACAGACAGATCTCTTTCCAATGTCATGAGAAGCTTGAGAGGCCATGGCTCTTGGGCTGCCGGGGGATTAAAGGTGTTGTAAAGGCCTGCCTGCAGAGAGAATGAGATGAACATGCAATGAGAAGTGGGGGCAAACTACGTTAAGAACTGGATGGAGAGAGAGTCCTGTTGATAGTGAGGCTATGGTTCCGGTCCCTGAGACTCTTGGATCTTTGGTTTTCCTCCCACCTTCTAAGTTCACCCTCGAACTGATAAATTCTCTCTGGGTAAGCTGGTTTTAGTCAGGCCCCTCTGTAACGGACAGTATCCTGATCTCTACACCGGGAATGTAACTTGACTGGATTGGCTACATTTGAAGTCATTGGGAGCAGCTGGTGTTCCCTCATGATTCATGAACCTTAACTGAGAAGATGAAAGACACAAGCCAGGCAGGAGGGCTTTTAAGGCTAACATCTGCAAGATCTGAGAAAGGAGATCTACAGAATGGCATTTTCCTCTCTGTGGCTTGACAAAGGATAGTGTAGCCTCTTTACAAACAAGAAGGGTAGACTTGAGCAGTATTTTATTTTTTTTTATAATTTTATTTTCAAGAAAAACTATTTTAAATATAATAATGTGCCGAGACCGGTTTGGCTCAGTGGATAGAGCGTCGGCCTGCGGACTGAGGGGTCCCAGGTTCGATTCTGGTCAAGGGCACGTACATTGGTTGAGGGCACATCCCCAGTGGGAGGTGTGCAGGAGGCAGCTGATCGATGTTTCTCTCTCATCGATGTTTCTAGCTCTCTATCCCTCTCTCTTCCTCTCTGTAAAATATCAATAAAATATTTTTAAAAATATATAATAATGTTACATGCAATAAACATTAATATTTCAAGAAAAACAATTTTAAATATAAAATATTATATGTAATAAAAATTAGTATTTCAATTGAGCTAGTCTTTTATTTTTTTAATATATTTTATTGATTTTTTACAGAGAGGAAGGGAGAGGGATAGAGTTAGAAACATCAACGAGAGAGAAACATTGATCAGCTGCCTCCTGCCCACTCCCCACTGGGTATATGCCCGCAACCAAGGTACATGCCCTTAACCGGAATCGAACCCGGGACCCTTGAGTCCACAGGCCGACTCTATCCACTGAGCCAAACTGGTTAGGGCTGAGCTAGTCTTTTAAATATTTAGTCACAGAATCCATCAGTACCAGCCTGTTGCCTTAGCCATTGGTTCTCTCTTGTCCACAGCTGCAGCCCAGGTTCACTCAGAGCCTGTGAAAGGAGACATCTGACTAGCTCCACCCCCCCAGACTATGCATCAGCTCAGATGGTGTTACCTCATTCTGGCTACAGTGACCCAAGTCTGATAACTGAGCTCTGGTCTCATCAACAGGATCACATTCCCAGTGTTCTGATTATTCATTTGGCTTTTGCTTTTGTCCGTTCCTGAATTCTTATTCCAGTATGTCACCCAGCACCTCATTCTCCCTCCTCCTCCTCTATGGACCACAGACTTGCTCCTTTCCTAAGGCCAGTGACCAGCATTTTGCCACCCCCTGACCCATCTCCCTGGATTTAGCACATTCTGAGTTCCTATCTTCCTACCATACTCATCGTAATGATCTCAGGAGGCTCGATTAATAACCTGCTACTCTCTTTTCAGGTTCTGAGCCAACTGAGAGATAAACACAGGAGTCAGGCAGATGGAGGACAAAGTATCCGCTTTATAACTGATGGGAGTGATCAGGAGTAAGAGGCGTGTAGTATATGCCTCATGCCCTTGTTAATAAGCTTCATTCCAGAACTAAAGGAACTCTTCAGCAGAGGAGGAGGCATGGCATTCTACTCCAGCCTCTGCGCCCCGATGATGGTACTAGGGCTTGGGCTGGGCAGCTTGCCAGTACTATGTCCATATCACCCAGTTCCCAGTGCCAACTGCCCTGGTGGGCTTTACCTGGTGTCTTCATTGGGTTCCCCCAGAAGCCGATGCTGAGACAACGACCCAATGCAAGTCATTCATTTGGGAACTAAAGAAACACCAGGAGGAGGGGAAGTGAAACAGTATGGGAAGGGCAGACAGAAATGGGGACATTGTTCAGCCATCTACCATGGGGACAAACTGGAGCTCCGTTGTGATTCTGCGAGCCAGTGTAGACTCACCCTCGGGTATCCCACCCAAGGGAGAGGAGCTTTGGTATTTATACACTAACTTCCATTAGTCATTGGTTGAAGGCTAGTGGGGAGTGGGAATGAAGCAAGGGGAGGGACAGTAATTCTTGGACACCTGCAGCCTGCCACACAGGTGAGCGAAGTGGGCTTCAGTGGCCAGAGAACCCCCTCAGACAGAGTGGCAGGAGCTGGCCGTTGAAAGTTGGGCTGCTGCGCACTGAGGGGAAATGGGTAAAACACCCCCTCTGTCTTTGGCCTCTGGATTCTATCTCTGACCCCAAGGAGAAGAATCTGAATGAGAAACTCCTCTGCTTCCTGTTCAGGCATGACTATGACTCAGACTCATGTCACCTCCTCCTGCATCACCAGCACTGGCAGCACCTCCCCACCCCACCCCCAGGGCAGTGAGCACCTGACTGGAGCAGGACCAGCCACTTTGGCAGCAGCTATTGGAAGGCCAATGAGAGTGCAATCACATGGATGATAACAGAGAACTTTCCCCCAGATGAGAAGTAACCCATAATTGAGAAGCTGAGGAGGAAGGTAGAGATGTGTCATTTCCCATACAAGCTCTGAAGCAAAAAGAAATGTTTCTAAAGTAGCAATAATTTTTTTAAAAAACACTAATTTTAATCAACCATGCAAGAGGAAAGACTGAATTACTTCTATTCTCTTTATAGAAGACTATAGGCCTGATGCATGGATTTGTGCACCAGTAGGGTCCTTCACCTTGGCCTGCGGGATCAAGCTGAAACCGGCTCTCCAACATCCTCCAAGGAGTCCTGGATTGCAAGAGGGCAGTTCTCGGATAACGCACCCCAGAATCAGGCTCCCTCCTCCCTGGTTCTGGGTACATCACCTGAGAACCGCAGCTGCGGAGTCACCACAGCTCAATAGCTCCTGTGTTGAGCGTCTGCCCCCTGATGGTCAGTGCCCATCATAGCTACTAGTAAGAGCATCTGCCCCATGGTGGTCAGTGCACATCACAGCTACCAGTCGGATGGTCAGACGGTCAGATGGTCGCTTAGGCTTTTATATATATAGATGGTGTTATAAAATTGGTGTCATAGGAAGAGGTAACCAAAGAGTAGACCATCATAAAACAGAAAAATATACTTATAGTAGCATACTGACATTATAGTAGCTAACAATCATTTATATCCTCAGCTTCTTTCTAATAGGACACAGGCTGGATGAGACAGCCCTGGCAGCCGCTCCATGCTCTGTCCAGTGTCACCACCGCTCTTTGGCATTCAGGCACTTTATTTAGGTCTTACTCACTGGGCCATTTCCCTTTCTCCATTGTCCCCCCTGAAATCCCAGTATCTTTGGAGTAACCCACCCATCAGAAATGTTTATCCAGTTGATATGTGTCTGAACTATAGGGATGGGTAGGGATCCAAGGTGCTCCCAGAGAGATTCTGAATTTGAAATGTGGATCAGTGGGAAGGGGTACTGCCTAGTCACTCTGACAAAAGCATTGCATCCCAGCTCATGCCTGGTGACACCATGATAGTAGTCGCTGTGGGTACTCCACCCACATCTTTTCACCCAGTGCTGAATTTGGAGCTTTGTGGGTTCTGTGACCTCCTGTGCTCTGCCCTGGGGAATGGCCCTTGACTGATAGAAGCCACCTCTCTGGATCTCCCTACGAGGTTACTCCCACTCCCCACAGGTCAGCCAATGATTGAACATCACTGGAATGCAAACGCATCAGGGCAGGGCATCTCTGTATTATGATTTATACTTTACAACGCTGTCCAGTATACTTTTCTGTGCTGATGCAAACGCTTATGTCTGCTCTGTTCAATATGGTAGCCACTGGCTCTATGTGGCTATCAAGTACTTGGCATGAGACTAAAGAAATGAATTTTAAATTTTTATTCATCTTAATTAATTTTAATTTAAATAGCTACACATGGTTCATGGCTACCATTTTAAACAATGCAAATCCGGCCCTGACCGGTTTGGCTCAGTGGATAGAGCGTCGGCCTGCGGACTGAAGGGTCCCGGGTTCGATTCCAGTCAAGGGCACGTACCTTGGTTGTGGGCACATCCCCAGTGGGAGGTGTGCAGGAGGCAGCTGATCAATGTTTCTCTCTCATTGATGTTTCTAACTATCCCTCTCCCTTCCTCTCTGTAAAAAATCAATAAAATATATATTTTTTTAAAAAAAACAAAAAACAATGCAGATCCAGAACCTCCCATGTATCAGGCAAAGGACAGATTTTGCCTGAGACCACTTCCTTATTCATCTCTTCCCCTTTTCCTATCCTATTTCAGCCCCCCCTCCCCCCCCCCCCCCCCGCCACCTCTGCCTTTACTGGCTTCTCATGAGAACACAACCTCAACCAATCATGTGCACTTGAATCCCTATTTCAGTATCTCCTTCTAGGGAATCCACCTGAGATGAATGTTACATTTTTTTAATAGCAAATCACAGAAAGCTTAAACCCCGAATCAGATGTGCACACACGGCCCTGGCTGGTGTGGCTCAGCTGGTTGGAGCATCATCCCGTACACCAAAAGTTCTTAGATTTGAACCCGGTCAGGGCACATACCTAGCTTGCAGGTTTGGTCCCCAGTTGGGTTGCATACGAGAGGCAACCGATGATGTTTCTCTCTCATATCAATGTTTCTCTCTCTCTCTCTCTCTCCCTAAAATCAATATTGGGTGAGGATTTAAATATATATGTTTTTTTAAGTTGCACATACAAATTCAGTACCAGTCAGAATATTTTAGCAGAAAGTATAAAACAATCTCAAGTTCATTGGGTTAAACAACAAGGAAATGGATTATCCCGCACCTGAAAATCCAAGGAAAGGACAGCTCCAGGGCTGGATAATTAGGTGGCTCAACAACATCCTCAACATGCTTTCCATCTGGTCGCCCTGTCACCCTGGTGGACAGCCTTCATTTTTGGACTAGTCTCCCCGTTGTTGTCACAAGGTGGCTGCTCCAGTGCCTTCCTTCACATCTAGATACATCCATGTCCGGGTGTCGGGGAAAGACCATCTTTTCCAGTGTGTCTCTTTTTGGGAGCAAGACCATCTTTCCCGGAAGCCTCCTACAGATTTCCCCTCAGTTTCTCTGGTCAGAACTGCATCACATGGCCACATCTAAACCAGTCCTTGCAAAGGGGAACGGGAAAACCATGACTGCCACAGAACAATCAGGACCTGCCCTGTGGGTCCTTGGCCAGTCTTTCCCGAAGCACATGGCTGAGCACAGCAGGGTGAATACCTAAATACAACACAGCATCTGCGTGTATGGGTCAGGAGCTGGACAAAACGGATGTCACAGGACCACTGTCTCCATTACAGGTTTCCTTAAGCCAGCTCCTCCTACAATGTGTTCTGTGAACCAACTACATGAAAAGCATTTAGAGGGCTTGTTAATATGCAGATTCCTGGGCCCAAGGCACTGTCTGATACACGGCAGGCGCTTAAGAGACATTTGTTGGAAAGAAGGGAGGGAGAGAGGGAGGGAGGGAGGGAGGGGGAGACAGAGGCCGATTGCGTAAGCATCATCCTCAGGTGGCTTTTCTGCTCGCTAACCCTGGAGATACACTACCCTAAGCTAAAAACGAAAGCTTCACTTCTGGTCCCTTCTTCATTACCAATCTCCCGGCAGAAGGGAGGCAGATTGAGAACCATGTTGCCACCTGGTGCCTCTTCGCTCTAACACGTTCAGTGATGTTACGATGACAAGAGTGCCTATCAGTTGTACTGAACATGCATTATTAATATAGCTTTCAGCTTCGCTCGCTGAATCCACGATTCCTGTTACACTTCATGAAACATAAATGAGTGTGATAAACGGCTTCCACTTTGCGAACTAATATATTGAGAAATACCTAAGAAGTCTTAAGTATGAGGTTTGTGAAAAGCAGCACCTGGGACCATTTTCTTGATGCCATAAAAGAGCTCATGGGAACCCAGCTGGTGTGGCTCACTGGTTGAGCATCGGCCTATGAACCAGGAGGTCACAGTTCGATTTCCAGTCAGGGCACATGGGTTGGGGGCTCAATCCCCAGTGTGGGGCGTGCAGGAGGCAGCCGATCAATCTCTGAAATCAATGCAAAGATAATTTTTTTAAAAAGAGCCCATGGGTGATTTTGGCACCTGGAAAGCAGCTGCCCCACCAATAAATTATTTATCTCCTGGATGACTCTAAATCAAGCATGTCAAACTCAATGACTAACACGGGCCAAATAAACAAGGTTTAAGTGTATGTGGGCCACATGAAAACAAAACCTTCAATTTTCATAGGAACGTAGGTTTATTTCGATAGAGACATGCTGAATACAAAGGGCTGAAATCAATGAGTAATCGTTAACATAAAATAATAGAACATTTTATTTATTTATTTTTTAAATATATTTTATTGATTTTTTACAGAGAGGAAGGGAGAGGGATAGAGAGTTAGAAACATCGATGAGAGAGAAACATCAATCAGCTGCCTCCTGCACACCCCCTACTGGGAATGTGCCCGCAACCAAGGTACATGCCTGTGACTGGAATTGAACCCGGGACCCTTCATTCTGCAGGCCAACACTCTATCCACTGAGCCAAACCAGTTAGGGCAATAATAGAACATTTAATAAAAATTAATATTTTTCCTTGAACGTTAACTTACCAGACACTGAATAACTGCACAAATTAATAAGCATAACGCAAATAAACCTATTTTTCTTGTTCTCCGAAAGCAAAATATTCCCTGTTGTGAACACCAAACAAGTCAGTCCAAGACTAATGACATGACAGTCAGCTGCTAAAATATTCGCTGCTAGTATTAGTGGAGAGAAATGGTGCACCTGCACGTAAGGCATGTAGGGAAATGAATGCAACATGGTTATAGTAATCAGTCATTAGCGAACATTGTAGTTCATTATTAATAATTATGTATGACAGGATATTGTAAAAATGAAGTTACGAAATTTTTATTAAAACGTTTCTTACATACCGTTATATTGGCTGGGCCACAAAAAATATTCGTTGTGGGCTGCGTGCGGACCGTGGGCTGCGAGTTTGACATGCTTGCTCTAAATGGAGTCCAATACAATGCTCAGTCACCAGTTAACCAGCACCCATCGCCAGGGTCAAGAAAGCCTGCTCTTTCTTAAACAGTTACCACCTCCACTTTACTGACTGTGAATAATTGGGCACTTTTTGCCAAGTGCCTGCTTAACTTCTTCATTGGATGTCTAAGAATCATTTCAAATGTAATATATCCGAAATAAAATTCTCGATGATTACTTCCCTGCTGATGTTCCCGTTGGTTTTTCTCCCTTTCTTGTCTCACTGTCTCCACTCTTTTCCTTCTGCTCCCCAATCACCTCCCTAATAAACTGCACCTAAGCGCACCCTTGCTTCAGTCTCTGGTTTTGAGGAAATCCAAACTAAAACAGGTGATGGGAAAGGAGCGAGGATTTCTTTAAATATTACTACAACACTATTTCTTTTTTTTTTTTTAATAGTTTATTAAAATTCTCACCTGAGGATATTTTTCCATTGATTTTGAGGAAGAGTGGGAAGGAAGAGGAGAGACAAGGAGAGAGGAACATCAAGGTGAGAGAGACACATCAATCGGTTGCCTCCTGCCCACACCCCAATCAGGGCCGGGGATTGAGCCTGCACCTGAGGTTTGACCGGAATCGAACCCCCGGTCCCTTCAGTTTGCAGGCCGACGTCCTATCCACTGAGCCAAACCGGCTAGGGCTAGAACACTGTTTCAAGGGAATGATGCATGTAGTATGCACACAGCACAACTGACATCTACTTGGAAGGACAGACATGATTACAGAGGCACAGAAACTGGTAACAGGGAGGGGATAATAAGGGAACTTACTCTTCACGGTGACCTTTTCTAACTTGAATGCTTTTGCCTAGTTAGCGAGACTTACCTATTTTAAATGTAGACAGACACAGTGACTCTGAAACCCAGGTTGAGCCATCTCAGCAGGGAAATTGCCTGGTGCCTACATTGGGGCCATGCTTTCCTTAGCCCCGGAATCTGCTTGATGTCAGAACCACAATTTAAATTGCCTTGTAAAGGAGCCCAACTATGGAAAAGACCTACTGAACTTGGTGGACAGAGTAACAAATAAAAGAGGATTTAGCTTATGTAAATCAAGCTCTATGGCTCTAACTAGGGGGGGGAGTGCATTTCACAGCCCATGGGTAGTTCATGGAATAGGCTGCTACTGTGGTTCCATATGCAGTCTCATTACCCTCCAGGTTTTTAAGTGTTTGGTCTGGAAGTGACTGAGAGGGCGGGAGGACAGAATCTCCATGGAATAATCAGATGATTCTCCACTTCAGAATATATGCTACAAGCCAGTGTTTCCCAAAGGGTGGGCGAGACACACAGATCTCTGGAGTACAGGAGGTGACGTTAGGTGGTCCTGACCCTTACCCATGCCCTTTGGGAGAAAGGGCTTGCCAGTTGCTAGACTAGGCTGGCAGAGGGAAATATGGGTGACCTGGCTCCTTCTGCCGATGGAGGCCTGGGGAGAGAAGGCTGTGCCCATCACCTCGATCAGGTTCAGGGACGAGGGGTGACTCGTCCATCCCAGCTACCGGATGGAAGCAGAGAGACAGCATCATGCTGCCTGCCTTCTTTGGGTCTCGTACTGAAAGTGGTGCTGTAGTTGGATCCACAGAAAACATTATCCCAGAGGATGGAGGAGGATAACTATCAAGGACAAGTCTCTACAAATTATAAAGATCGAAGCAATCATAGTCCGCTCTGGATCTCAGTTAAATACGTTCCTGCATTATTCTCAGACACCTCCCCCACCTTCTGTCAAGCTACCAGAAGGCCAAGACTGCTATGCGGGTATTCCCGAGTTTTCAGTGTTGGTCACCCAGCATTGCTGCCTTAACTCCCTGGGTTCCGGGCTGTTCGCTGTTTTTCCTTTTTTAATCTTTATTGTTGAGAGTATTACAGATGTCCTCCTTGTTTCCTCCATTGCCCCCCTCTACCTGGTTCCTGTCCCGTCCCAGGCCTTCACCACCCTCAGCCGATTGTAAAAACCAGAGGTTTGCCCTAACCCGTTTGGCTCAGTGGATAGAGTGTCGGCCTGCGGACTGAAGGGTCCCAGGTTCTATTCCGGTCAAGGGCATGTACCTTGGTTGCGGGCACATCCCCAGTAGGAGGTGTGCAGGAAGCAGCTGAATGATGTTTCTCTCCCATCAATGTTTCTAACTCTCTCTCCCTCTCCCGTCCTCTCTGTAAAAAATCAATAAAATATATATTTAAAAAACAAAAAAACAAAAAACAGAGGGTTTACAGCCCAAAGTTACAGGGACTTCTCTTCCCAGCTCTGGAACCCTGGACTCGGGGTCTGGTGTGGGGCTGGGACCTCTTGCTTCTCAAAGGAGGCCTCCGCAGTGGAGATATCCCTCTGGATTAAAAACTCCCTACACGCGGGTGTCAGAACAGCCCGGTCTGCACCTCTGCCCCTCCTTCCAGCCCTGTGTGCTTTCTTCTTTACTTCTCCAGTTGGAGGACTTCCAGCCAGCCAGCTTTCAGGCGGTTCTGAATGATGGTTGTTGTGTTTCAGTTGTAATTTTGATGTGGTTGATGGGAGGTGTTTACCTGCATTGCCATCTTGATTCTCCCCCAGGCTGTCTTCTTATCGCAGACTGGGGTTTCTGTTAGACCTTGGCTGACTCTCTCGATCCTTGGCCTCAGGCATTTTAACCAGAGTTCAAAGGGGATGCTAAATGGGCAGCAGCAACAGAAAAACCCGTGCTGTGCTGCGGGAGCAATGAGCCAGACCTCAGAAGAGCTAGACGTTAACAGATGAGCAGCCATTAGATGTCAAGAACAGACAAGAAAATTGAAAGTCACCAAAGAGAGACACTTAAAGGTCTGCAGGTAACAGCAGAGAGTGCTGGGCTAGACAACAAAATCCGGATTCAAGGAGCACTCGGGTGGCTAGAATGTGAACTCAAAACAGCAACGTGGCATTTTAACGTCGTAAAAGTGCCTTTGCTTTTGGTATCACCACGCCAGAAGCAGTGATGGAAGACTCTTGGGTTGGGAACAATTTTATGTGAAACACATCTTGGGGTTTAGATTAGCACGGCCTCAAGGTGAGCCTACACTGTTAATGCTGAGCTAAGGAGACTGAGCTTGAATGGTCCCCTTGAATTCTACACGTCAGAGCACAGCTGAGATATGTGGGTCCCGGTCTGGGTGTAACGACTGAGATGAGATCTAACCAGAAGGCACACAGATCCCCTTTCCTGAGCAGCCATTCTGCACACACTGTGACTGCTGGCTGCTGACAACTCACAGCTGTACCCAGCTCCTAGAAGTCCCTTGCCCAGCCCGGCCAGTGGGGCTCAGTGGTCGACCCATGAATCAGGAGGGCACATACCCGGATTTCAGGCTCGATCCCCAGTATGGGGCATGCAGAAAGCAGCCAATCGATAATTCTCTCTCATCATTGATGTTCCTATCTCTCTCCCTCTCCCTTCCTCTCTGAAATCAATAAAAAAAAAATATATTTTTTAAAAAGAAGCCCCTTGCCCAAATGGAAAGCACTTTGCTCAGGAAGGTTACCCTGATCCCCAAACTCTCAGAGCCAATGGCTGAGTGACACACAGCACAAAAGGCTGGGATAACGCTGGGGTACCTTGCAGGCTTCAGAGCTGAGCCGGGGATCAGCATGAGGCTCATCAACAGCTGAAACCACATCCTTGCTCTGCTCGGTTCCCTACCCCATCCTGCATCCCTTATGCCCCTACAGTTGTCCGCTGAGGCCCCCCCCCCCACACACACACACTCCTGGAAATCACTTGCACTAGAATCCTGATCTCAGACTCTGCTTCTGGGGACTCTGACCTGAGAGAGAAGCACAGAATGAGGGCTCTGAAAATCTTATCATGTAAAAAGAGGGAAAGGAGCTAAAATATTTAGTCAAGAAAAAAAAAAGTGGAAATATAATACTAGTAAACAGCTGTCCTCAAATGTTAAAAAAAAAAAAAAAAATCCGACAATAGAAAAAAGGACAGGTTGGATAGAAATTAGACCAAGGCAGAATTTGGCTCAGTATCAGAAAGAACTCCCTAATAATCAAAGCTTTACAACATAGATATAGACTGCCTTACGAACTGGCAACTTGCATGGGAAGTAGACACCCAGAATCCAGACGATCATTGGTTAGTTAGAGGACTATAGGGCAGTATGATCCTTAATGGCCATTTGTAAGCTTTCTGTCACAGGAGGACAAAGACCAGAAAAAACGTGCTGGACACCAGGAATCAGACCATATAAGGAACTGAAACTGTCCTACAGACACCTGATTGCACACCCACATTCCATCCACATTCCAAGCCCACCGACCCAGACGGTCCCCCCCCCCCTCCACCCCATCCCACTGAAGATAAGATTTTCCGCCAGTGACTGCATATAAGGATGAAACTCCAGCTCCTGGATGCTGTGCAAGCCTTTCCTTTGGATATTCCATCCTCCATCCCCTTTCCTTAAATAAATTCAATTTTTTAAAATATATTTTATTGATTTTTTTACAGAGAGGAAGGGAGAGGGATAGAGAGTTAGAAACATCGATCAACTGCCTCCTGCACACCCCCTACTGGGGACATGCCCGAAACCAAGGTACATGCCCTTGACCGGAATTGAACCTGGGACCCTTCAGTCCGCAGGCTGACGCTCTATCCACTGAGCCAAACCGGTTTCGGCAAATAAATTCAATTTTTCGTTCTCCACCATCTGCGTTGGCTATTTAGCCTGACCACGCACCACCATGTTAACCTTTCAGGATGGTGCAGGAGGAGGAACTGTGGGATTGCCTGGTGGAGGATTTCACTGGACCAAAGGCATCACTCTAGTTGTCATTACTCTAAGTGGCCACAAGATGGCAGCAACAAAATTCACCGAGAGGTGATTACATAGAAAACTAGTTGTTTGCACAGATTTGACTCACATCTTCAGACGTTATAGGCGGTGTTGTGTATACCATCACATTCATGACACACAAACCTGCAAAGTAATAACTTTTCCCCCAAATCTTCTATTTTACTTATTGGAAAAAATGGAATCGTAAAAGTAGAAAGAGGTAAACCCTGATCATTCAGGCTACCCTGAATCAGGGTAAATACACTTCTTTTATTCTGAGAATGATGCTACTTCTATCTTGTTACACGGGTTTCTAGGTCCAGCCATTGTGTACTTTCCAAGGCGTCTGTGTTTGAAATATGCTCCACAATCGGGCTCCATGTTAGACCTCAACCTGTGCTGGTCTATGGTCCTCAGAAAAACATCTCCATGTGACTCAAAGTCTACAGGAGGGCGTACTGGCACAGAGGGACTGGCTAACAACTCTGTGGAGAGCCCGAATATACTTGGGATTTCATGAAGCATATCAGAGTCCTGTTTGCAACCCTGAGACCAATTAATCCCACCAGGCTTACAACCCTGCCATGTCTGATCCCAATTGTGGTTGCCAGCCTCCAAGATGCACCCACCTCCCTGCCAGTGATCCTTTTCTCCTGGCATCTATGCACTGCCATCCACACTGAATCATAGCTGGTCTGTGTGAATAACAGGACACTGTGGAGGTGATGGTGTATGTCTTCTGAGACTAGGTCATAAAAGACACTGCATCTCCTATTGTAATCTTACTGGCTCACCCACTCTGGAGGAAACCAGCTGTCCTATTGTTAGAATATTCTAGAATATTTGTGGCGAGCTCCTCGTGGCCTCCTGCCAACAGCCAGCACTGACATGAGCGAGCCACCTTGCTCACTAGGTCTTTTAGCCTTAGTTAATGCTACAGATGACCAGAGCCTGGCTAGCATCTTCACTGCACCTCATGAGAGACTCCAGGTCTGAACGACCCAGCTGGGCTGCTCCTGAATTCCTGACCCACAGAAGCTAGGAGATAATAATGTTGTTGTCGTTTTAATGACTGTTTACTGTTGTTTTAAGCTACTAGTTTTGCAGTAACTAATTATGTAGATAACACAGTGGTCGGCAAACCGTGGCTCGTGAGCCACAGGCGGCTCGCGAGCAGCGGTTTGCCGCTCTGTTGACTAATGAGTTTGCCGACCACTGTCATATACTACCCTTTACCTCTTTGCACACAATATGCCACAATTGCCTAATCCTCACAGCTTCCAACAACACGGTAACATTTAGTCTGGTCCAGTGGTCGGCAAACTCATTAGTCAACAGAGCGGCAAACCGCAGCTCGCGAGCCGCGGTTTGCCGACCACGGAGATAATGAATAGAACTTCCCAAATGCCAGCTTCCTCTCTCTACTCTGGCTGCTGTTCCCCCCACTCAGGCTAAGTAACTATAACCTGCTAACTTGGAAATGCAGCAGACACTTTCCAAGCTTTGCATCACTGAAACTGCTTTATCTGGCAGCAGGGATCTTCCTGAGAATTCCTACTCTCTGGCTTCCAGGACACCATACCATAGCGTAAGACTTGGTGCTACTGATTTTCTCTTTGGAGTCTTCTGTCCCCTTCAAAGAGGCTTCTTTCTCACACGACATGTACCAGTAAACGTTGGTGTTGCCTTACAGTCTGTCCTTTGTGCCTTTCCTTTGACCCTGAACCATCTCTGTGGGTCATCTTGCTGCTCCCCTGGCTCCAATGACTAGCACTCTGCAGAGGACCATCAAATCCATTTCTCCAGCCCACACGCCACGGTGAGCTTAATACCCTCCCATCCAGCAGCCTGCTGGCAGAGGTGCACTGGAGCCCATTCACAGCGACTCTCAAGAGCCAACTGTACAACATCTCTTCCCAACTCGATATTTAGCAATGTCACATTGGTAGGCTGAAATCAGCCAGGATGGTAGGAGTATTTACACCGTGGCATTCAATAAATGCTACCAATCAGGGCTTTGTCAAGGGCCAGTTAATGCTACAGATGACCACAGCCTTGTATTAGCACATAGCTGTTCAACCAGATGCTTCTGCCTTCTGTGCTAAGCCACCTGTCCTCCTTCCCTTCCTTGCACACATTAGGAATACTTCTGCCTCAGGGCCTTTGCTCTGGCTCCTCTGTCTTTGCCCAAATGTCACTTTCTCAGTGAGACTTCCCTGACATCTCCATTTAAAATTGCAACTCTTGCCTGGCTGGTGTGGCTCAATGGTTGAGCTTCAACCCATGAACCAGGAGGTAATGGTTCAATTCTCAGTCAGGGCACATGTCCGGATTGCCTACTCTATCCCCAGTAGGGGGCATGCAGGAGGCAGCCAATGAATGATTCTCTCTCATCATTGATGTTTCTCTCTCTCTCTCCCTCTCCCTTCCTCTTTGAAATAAATGAAAAATTTTTTTAAAAAAACAAAACTGAGAAATCCTGGGAACATCTGGATGAGGTGGGGAAGGAGTGAGATTAGGATGATTCAGACAGAGTGGTCTGTATTCACTTTTCATATGTCCCAATAGACCCTCTGTGGACTCCAGGACTTCTAACTCCCAGATTAGCACTTTCTCCATCACTCCACATGCTTGAAGGAGTGACCCATTTTCAGATCTAGTTCCTTGAAAGCACCAAATACTCCACTCCTGTTTAAGCAGCATGGGCTGTATCTGTATCTCGTTTCCAAGAATCCTATCAAAACAGAAAGTAGCCCATGTTATTGTCCCAACTCTACCAGTCATCTGGGTCCCTGTCCATTCTGTAGCTCAGTGTTGCAGACCACCATTTCCCTTTCAACATAAAGGGAGAAGTTTATGCCTGTTGGATCTTTCCTTTTATGACATCTCATTGGCTTTGTCTCAGGTATATTATTCTGTAATTTCAGGCTGGGCCCTAAGGGTATTTCTGAAGTATAATAGTGTGGTTTGTGGGTGGGTGGGTGTGCATGCAGGGATGGTCTGTGGCTTTGAATCTGAAGTTTAACTGGTAATAATAATAATTGTTAATAAACAATTTGGGTTAATACCATCACATTTTATTGACACAAATAATAACACTAAGGTATCATTATTGAGTGCTTGTTTTTTGCAAGCCACTAAATTAAATTGAGGTAAGGAGCATGCAAGGGTAAGGAAACCAATCACACAAAGTTAGTGATGGAGGCAGGATTCAAACCCGGGCAGACTGACTCAAGAGTCCATTCTGTTCTTTACAAACAATCTTGCATCCTCATATTCTCCCCCTTCCATAGCTCTTGTTTCTCTTCAGTAATGGTTCCCAATTCTTTGCTGCCTCAGCTCACCAGAGGGATGATACTTCCAAGCTCATCCCCAGTTTCTCAAGTGTCCTGCACACTTCTCTGGTGGCTGGCTCCAAGCCCATCTGCAACTCTGGTTATGGCCCATAAGTGTCCAACAACATCACTCTCAGAGAAAAGTCATACACCTCCAGACAAGTAAAAAGGGACTTTCCCATCTTCTACCTGATTTATCACACTTCTTTGAAGTCTCCCCTGAGCCAGGCCGAGCAGAGTTCTGAGAGGTTTTGCTAATAATCTCCTTCTCACCTGGAACAAGCCACTCATCCTTCCCAGCTATTCGTGTAAGGCTCACTCACATCTCACATATTCTAGGGACTTTTTGTACAAGGCAGGACTCTCAGGTTGCCAGCAATAGAAGCTGACCTTAAAAAGACCTCATTGGAATGATATGGGAAAGCTCACAGAATTTAGAGAATTTGACCTGTCCGGCCCCTCAAAGAAGAGAAATAAGGGTAGCAGGAGTGAGTAGACAGTCCCTTTAAGGAACCTACATCGGGATAGATTTTCTACCTTTATGTACCTGTGCTCAAGACTCAGATTTCTAGAAGAAAGAACGTGAAGGGCTTGGTTTGGGTTACTCAGTCACACATTCCCCTTGGCCATTTCCAGCCTCTTTCTTGAAGGTTAAGAAGCCTTCAACATGCCCTGACCGGTTTGGCTCAGTGGATGGAGCATCGGCCGGCGGACTGAAGGGTCCCGGGTTCGATTCCGGTCAAGGGCATGTACCTGGGTGGCGGGCACATCCCAGTAGGGGGCGTGCAGGAGGCGGCTGATGGATGTCTCTCATCGATGTTTGTAACTTTCTATCCCTCTCTCTTCCTCTCTGTAAAAAATCAATAAAAAATATATTTTAAAAAAAAGAAGCCTTCAACAGCTCTCGTGCCTTTTCAGAGCTAAAATTCTAGAAGAACATATGAAAAAACAATAAGGAAAAAAATTGTCTATATCTTGTTCAAGGCAAAGGGGTATCAATGTACCTTAAGAGGGAAAGCAGCAATGCCTGACACATAATGAAAACACCCAATAACTGGGTGGATGAATCACTGGGAAAGGGGAAGGAGAGTTAAAGAGTGATTAGGAGAAAGAATTTCCTCACTGACTTTAGGCCCTCACATACACCTCTTTCTCTCTCCTATCTTGGGAATACTGCTCCTTCAACACAGCCCCTTCTATAAGTCCCCTACCTTCTCAGGCGTTTGGATCCAAGTAGGGTCCAGGTCTGAAAGTCCAGAACAGAACTGTGGATCTGCTTCTTCCTGCTCTCCATGAGGCTAAGAATAGCCCTGGCTTATTATTGACTCTAATTGGCCTCTCCCTCCCCTGGAGGAAACCTTCCTTCCCCTCTTAGTCTTCCTGTTTCTTTCTCAGAGAGGAGACTAACACAACCTTCCATGATGGGTTTAGGCCTGGTGCACACAGAAAGAAGCCAGGCAGGTAATGTCAGTTGTGATAGACAATAAGGAATGCTGGGGACTGTGGTAAACTGGAAAGCTGAGCCCTTATGTGGCCGAAATTATACTTTAAAAAAGTAGTGTGTGGGCCAATTGAACCTCATCGGTGGGTGCTCTACAAACAGTGGACCATCCGTTATTAGGAACCTACCAGTTCCTTTGGCAACTACCCGTTATTAGGAACAAGCCAGAAAAACTGGTCAACTTTTTACTCTTCACTCGGTAGCATGTCTGCCCTGAGACTGGCTACTTGAATGGACGGAGGGGAGAGGAGGACATGACCACTGGAAATCAGAATGTAGGCTCATATCTTAAAATGTCATCGGGCTGTAGCTACCTTTGGCTCAGGTTGAAACTTGTCTTGGGCTAAACTACATGAAACTGGCGTAGAGGCACAATTACTGGCGCTGACAAAAGCTGCCTTTGACTATTGAGAGGGCAGAGTCTGGGTCAGAAGGATCTATTTTCTGACGAATCAGTGAATAATTCTGAGTGGAACTCATCAGGCTTGTGTGGTGCCACCCTTTCTTTACAACCCATGCTCCGTGATGTGAAATCTGAACACCCTCCTTGACTTCCCCACCACCTCCTCCTTCTGCTTTTGTAACATGTATACAAACTCCCTGCATATGTGTGCACACACATGCTCACAAAGAGAACAAGATGTAGAAAAGTAGATTTTAGTGATAAGAAGCCCCAGAGAGATTCTGGAGCCTTCCTGTACAGGACTGGAAACAAAGAGATACACCAGAGGATGATGACCAATGGAAGGAATTTAGCTCTCCTTGCCTCCAGGGAGCCAGAAAGGTCTCAGGGAAACACAACCCTGGGTAACAAATGAGCTCCTCAGCAAGGCGAATTCCTGAAGGATTAAAGGATGGGAAGCATTCCCAGCAACACTTCTAGTTACTTATGCCAAGGAAATAGGAGAGTAATCAATTAACTTTTCCCTGAGGATTCCAACTGATGTTATCCCACCAAGCATTGGGTCATATCTCCAAAGCTATGTTAAGTCAGGCCTCAATCACCCATCATATTAGCGAAGGTTATATTGGTTTCAGGGAAGAAAATGGACTTGGGCTGACCTAAACCAAAACAAGGGGGATTACTGGAAAGCTCCTGGGGGCTTTTATGAAATCAAAGGAAAGCTGGCAAGTGAAGAAACGGAGCTCCGGGAATTCATGGTTGTGTTGCAACTGACATGATGCTTTCAGCATGTCCAGTCTCTCTGGCTCTTTGGGAAAAAAAGGATCCTATGGTCCCTTTGACTTTGCTTAGGTTCCTTAGAAGCAGATAGATTCTGGTGCAAGTGATTTATGGGGGAGTGATCTCAGTGACGGAAACAGGATGCAGAAGAAAATAGAACTAAGCAAGTCTAGCCTCAGCCTGATCCCACGGTGAGATCTGAAGAGTGAAGGACATTGCAGTTATCGCATCTTGAAGCAACGAACCTGCCCTTTGTACCCCCATGATCATCAGTTATTGACTGAGGGCTTAGTTTCTCAAACATATTGGGGCAAGGCAATTAAAGAGAAGGGAGCAGTTGTGAGCTGCTAGCAGTCAACACTCACAGCAGCTGGGAGATGGTGCACTCCCCTTCAAGGAGACCTGGACAGAGTACCAACTGTATCATTGGCACTTGACATGGGTAAGGTGTCTATCCAAGAGCAATCAGCCACTGAGAGGGAGAGGCAGAACCTTGAAGTCTAGACATGGTGGCAGAACAAAAGAGTGAAGGGCGGCTATGCCAAAGGGTGTCCAGTGTATACACTTAAACCACTGCCACTGAAAATGTCCTTCTGGCCAGCAATTAATACTACTTGCCTGATCCCTCTCTCTGTATGTATTTGAACTTGTGACTCCAGGTCTACACCCATTAAAGAAAAGTTAGGTGCCTAGATAAGCACCTGGAAGTGAAATCTATCAGGGGTCCTCAAACTATGGCCCGCGGGCCACATGCGGCCCGCCGAGGACATTTATCCAGCCCGCCGGGTGCCGCTGCCTGTCCTGCTTAGCAGCCGACTCGTCCTGGGCCCGCAGTGCGCATAGGAATTTGTTCATAGTTTTTTTTAAACTATAGTCCGGCCCTCCAACGGTCTGAGGGACAGTGAACTGGCCCCCTGTTTAAAAAGTTTGAGGACCCCTGCATAGGTCATAGGGCATGAGTGTGTTCAGCTTTAGTAGACATTACCAAAGAGCTTCCCAGAATGGTTGAGTCAATTTTTAATGGACTCACTTGACTCAAATCTAGTCATTGCATATTAAACCATAACTGTTATTTTCTGTTATTGTATATGCATAAGTTGAGTCCATATAATCCAGGTTTATTTATCCTACGAGATAGCTAGCAACCTACTTTTTAAAAAATTTCTGTCCCTTTGAAGCCTCTATTCTAGGGATAGGCAAGCTCTTCCGCGAAGGACCAGAAAGTAAATATTTCAGGCTTTGTGGACCATATGGTTCCTCTCACAGCTCCTCAACTGCCGTAGCAGCGGTAGTCGGTACATAAACAAAACGGGTGTGGCTGAGTTGCAATAAATAGACACTGGAGTTTAAATTTCATATAATTTTCTTGTGTCCTGAAATATTATTCTTTTGATTTAAAACAAAACTAGTTCAAAATGTCAAAAATAATTCTTATTTTGCAGGCCATACCAAAGCAGGTGGTGGCCAGATTTGTTCCATGGGCAATAGAACAGTTTGGCAACTTGTGCTCTAGAAGTTCCCAATTGAAACAGAGGAAATACTGACTTATGAAATTGAGATTATAAGATAGTAATAGGCATTATTTATGGAATATATAGTAACTTATTTGTCTCCTCAATTGATGAGAATGTATTCAAGGATATAACTATTAAATATTAACTGGATAAGATTTTTGTTATTTCCAGGAATTCCTATGTAACATAGGAGAATTCAGGAAGACCACACTATATGCTAAACTTCTCTGTATTTGCTTCTTACTATCTAATTTTATAATGTACTAATTACACATTCATTGTTAACATAGAATAACAGGAAATAAGGGGCTTTTAGATATAAATCATCTAGTCCCTTAGAGTAATAAGGATGCCTAACATTTGTATAGCGTGTGATAATTCACAAAAATTATAGTTCCATATTTTCTCTCTTAAGATCCTCACAACAACCCTGGAGGCAGAAAGGCAAGGTATTTATTAACCTAATTTAGAGAAGAGCAACCTGCCCAAGATTACACAAGGGACAAGGGAGTAGGAAGAATACTCTGGGGCACACCTCTGAATCATAATCAGAGTTAGTAGTTCCCATAAACTGTAATGATACAATTGTGTAATTCAAGAACTGGGTAATGAATAAATCCTGCTTTACTGACCGAAGAACGAACAACCTCTCACCATAGGGATGTCTCTGGTTTGTCAGCACAAGCCCACAGGTCTAGATCAGTGGGAAATCTAGACCTCCTCTTCTCTCTTTGCTCCACCCCCTTCCCCCACGTGAGAAGTCACAGTGATCACAGTCAAGGCTGACTGCTCTGGAAGGTGTTACCCTAGCTGCTGTGGAATCTGGGAGCCGGGTGTCATTGCTGACTCTGAAACATCCCAAAGCTATGCCCTTGGAAAGCAAGGCCCTTGTCAACTTCCACTGCTGCCCATGGGTGTGTCCTTATACCTACTGAAGCCTCAGCTGAAATAATTATCAGACCCAACCTTCAGCTGACGTGTCAGGGAGAGAGAGCTTCAAGCCACCTCTTCTTTGATCACCTGTTAACTAGTGCACTTCCCCTCAGTGGTTCCACAAAATAGAAGAGGTTTACATAGTTAGACCTACTGGTTCAGGGGTCCCAATGTTACAGTTCATATTCATTCACTCAGTTTCTTCCCCAGGGCACAAGACAGGTATAGATATAAGGTGCCCTAAAGCCTATATGTATGGATGTCTTGATTTATTCATTGATTTAAATTTTTAACTTCCCATACTGGAATATTAAAAACACACACAAAAAATAATAGATTATGGCCCTAGCTGGTTTGGCTCAATGGATAGAGCCATCAGCCTGCGGACTGAAGGGTCCCAGGTTCAATTCCGGCCAAGGGCATATGCCTGGGTTGTGGGCTCAATCCCCAGTAGGGGGCATATAGGAGGCAGCCGATGAAAGATTCTCTCTCATCATTGATGTTTCCATCTCTCTCTCCCTCTCCATTCCTGTCTAAAATCAATAAAATATATTAAAAAAATAGATTATGCCTATCCTGTCATGTGCCTATTACTCAGCTTTAAAACTTATCAGCCCATTTCACCTAACCTTGCTTCATCTGTCCTAACACTTCCCCCATGCCCTATGAAGCATTTTGCAGGAAATTATGAAGGTCACAGAATTTCAGAGTCTATGTGTCTAATAGACAAAAGACTGTTTTCAAAAACACAGCTACAGTATGACACAGACAAAATGATTAACCCTTATTTAATAATAATTCCTTCCTATCATTTAATATCCAGTCTATGGTCAAATTTCCCCATTGTCTCAAAAATGGCTGTTTAAAACTGGTTAATCAAATCAGGATCCATGTGCTATATTTGGTTGATAGGTCTCTTACGTATCTTTTAAATTTATTATGGTAATTATATGATAAAGAAATCTTGTCATTTGTCCTGCAGAACTTTTCACATTATGGGTTTAGTTAATTAATTATATTTTCTTGGTGTTGACACTTTCCTCTATTGTTCATTCTCCTTCCTTCTCAAAAATGGATATTTACATTTACAGGCTTGACTGGATTCAAACTCAAAGTATTTTGGGGTGGGCAAAAATTCTTCACAGGTGTTTTGATATATTTTTGATTGCACTACATATGATGCATATGATGTACGGCTGTTCGACTTTTAGCGATGTTAAAATTGATCAGTGGGTCCAGGTGTTGCCAACCTGACCCATCCGTTATAAATTCTATCCATCAATCTTTCACCTAATGGTTTTATTAGTTATTTAAAATCTATTATTTTATTAGATGTTTCCAAAATTGTGATTTTAAAATTTTATCATTCCGTTTACATTTGTTAGTTGAAAATACGTGATACAGCCAGAACCGGTTTGGCTCAGTGGATAGAGTGTCAGCCTGCAGACTGAAGGGTCCCAGGTTCGATTCCGGTCAGGGGCATGTACCTTGGTTGCGGGCACGTCCCTGGTGGGAGGTGTGCAGGAGGCAGCTGATCGATGTTTCTCTCTCATCGATGTTTCTGACTATCTATCCCTCTTCCTCCCTCTCTGTAAAAAATCAATAAAATATATTAAAAAAAAAGAAAAGAAAAAAAAAAAAAGAAAATACGTGATACAAAAGGACTTTTCCTTATTAGCTCTTTGGCTACTCTAAAATACAATATGTATAAAAAGGGCAGATTAAATATCTTATTCTTCCTCTTCATTTACCAATTACCATTACCATATAATAAAAGGCTAATATGCAAATTGACCAAAAGGTGGAATGACCAGTTGCTATAATGTGCACTGACCACCAGGGGGCAGACGCTCAACACAAGGGGAGTGCTGCTCAGCCAGAAGCTGGGCTCATGGCTGGTGAGCACAGCCACGGTGGCCGCCTCCATGGCAGCTCTAAGGATGTTCGATTGCCAGCTTAGGCCCGCTCCCCACCAAGAGCAGGCCTAAGCTGTCAGTCGGACATCCCCTGAGGGCTCCTGGACTGTGAGAGGGCATAGGCCAGGCTGAGGGATCCCACCCCCCGAGTGCACAAATTTTGTGCACCGGGTCTCTAGTTACCATATAATGTAGCAACTTAACCATAGCAACTTTTATAGGTGACCTGTAAATTTTCTCAGTATCACTATAAACTTGTCAATTTAAACATCATTGCTGTGATAAATGATTTAGAACATATTCTGTAGGCAGTGGTGAGCCACCACAGGCAGTTTCCAATGTTCAAACATAAAGTATACCTTAAAATATATCTAAAAATCAAACAATAAACTTACATGTTTTAGGAGGAATATTTTCCTGAAGAACTGAAATGATCAAAATCTCTAAACACACCTAAAATTTTAGGTAAAACCTTTAACAGTAAATTCTTCCAGGATTATGTTTTTGTTCTCTGATTTCTTCTTTTCCTTCACATAATTTACTGGCCTCATTTCATGAATGTCTGGTTATCTGATTGAGGCTAAAGATTTACTGCTTCTGGCACACCTAATGGTTTCCATCTTTATATCATTCAAATTACATTGATAAGACCTACATTTCCCATGACTAGTATTTACACTTTTGTTTTTATAAAATAAGAGCAAATAAATACTCAAATAACTGAACAATACTAATTAAACACTATTATGTGAACAAGGATGGGATGTGGCTCAAACTGAAGCATGAAAAGCAAGCACCACTGTGTGAAAGCTCAATGTTCTCGTCAGCTGATAAACCAAAGCCAGATCTGATGTGTAACAGGAGGGTTAGGTGTTCTGATGCAGAATGCACAAAACTCTGTTATCATCTGACATGCTGGATTGTTCATACATCTCCACTAGACAGTTTTAGGAGTGCAGGAGCCACACCTGTATTGTTCATTTACTCCCAGCATCCAGTACATAGTTTGGTTCTGTTTTTTTTTAATGAAAGAACAAATGATGTATGCAAGGTAAGAGAAAAATCTACAATGGTTTTGAGCAGTGAGAATCATAATAGATCTACTTTGAAGTTACATCTTTTGTATATTTTGAGTGGGGTATTGGTATTATAAGCTACTTTTCTTTAAAAATTAATTTATCTGAGTACAGATGGAATACAATTAATCTAGGAATATTTTGAAAAGTAAACAAATCAAATCACTGATCATTCCATTTCTTTCTTTTTTTTTAATTTAATAAATCTTTATTGTTCAGATTATTACAATTGTTTCTCCTTTTTCCCCTCATAGCTCCCCTCCACCCGGTTCCCAACCCACCCTCTGCCCTTACCTCACCCGCACTGTCCTCATCAATTGGTGTACGATTTTTGTCCAGTCTCTTTCTGCAGCCCCCATACCCCTTTCCCCCTGAGAATTATCAGTCCACTCCCTTTCTATGCCCCTGATTCTATTATATTCACCAGTTTATTCTTTTCCTCAGATTTTTAATTCACTTGATTTCTAGGTTCACTTGTTGATAGATATGTATTTGTTGTTCATAATTTTTATCTTTACTTATTTCTTCTTCCTCTTCTTAAAGAATACCTTTCAGCATTTCATATAATACTGGTTTGGTGTTGATGAACTCCTTTAGCTTTTTCTTATCTGTGAAGCTCTTTATCTGACCTTCCATTCTGAATGATAACTTTGCTGGGTAGAGTAATCTTGGTTGTAGGTTCTTGCTATTCATCACTTTGAATATTTCTTGCCACTCCCGTCTGGCCTGCACAGTTTCTGTTGAGAAATCAGCTGACAATCGTATGGGTGCTCCCTTGTAGGTAATTAACTGTTTTTCTCTTGCTGCCTTTAATATTCTCTCTTTGTCTTTTGCTCTTGGCATTTTAATTATGATGTGTCTTGGTGTGGTCCTCTTTGGATTCCTCTTGGTTCTGTGTGCTTCCTGGACTTGTAAGTCTATTTCTTTCACCAGGTGGGGGAAGTTTTCAGTCATTATTTCTTCAAATAGGTTTTCAGTATCTTGCTCTCTCTCTTCTTCTGGCACCCCCATAATTCGCTTGAAGTTGTCCCAGAGGCTTCTTACACTATCTTCAACTTTTTGGATTCTTTTTTCTTTTTGCTTTTCCAGTTGAGTGTTTTTGCTTCTTTGTATTTCAAATCTTTGACTTGATTCTTGCGTTCCTCTAGTCTGCTGTTGGGTCTCTATATAATATTTATTTCAGTCAGTGTATGTTTAATTTCTAGTTGGTCCTTTTTCATATCTTCGAGGGAATGGCTAAATTATTGGCCTTTTCTAGGATATTCTTGAAAAGCCTTATAACCATGGTTTTGAATTCTATATCCAGTCGTTTGTTTTCCTCCATTTCTTTCGTTTGTGATCTGTTTCTTTGTCTCCGCATTTTTGTTGCTTCCCTGAGTTGGTAGAGTAGCTTTGTGTGCTAGGTTTCCTATATGGCCCAGTGGGTCGGCCTCCCCAGTTAACCTGAGGTGGACACTCTTGGTGCACCCCTTTGTGGACTCTGTGTACCGCCTTATTGTAGGTAAGTCTTGATTGTTGTTGGTATCACTGGGAGGAATTGACCTCCAGGCCAGTTGGCTGTGAGGATCAGCTGTGTCTACGTTGGGAGGAGTTCGGTGCTGGAGACAGCCTTATAGGATCAGACTTGCAAAATTGCAAAAGTCTCTGTGTTCAGCTTGGATGGGGCGGAGTCTCAGGGTGGAGCAGACAGTCTTGGCTTCCCGCCAGCCCCGCCCTTGCGCGCACGCCTCCAGACCTCTGCCTTCCATGGCTCCCCTGAGTTTCCACCTGACAGTCCAGATTCCCCCCGTAAGAGCGTGGGTCCCCAGGGGCTCGCCCGGAACTGGGGTTCAGTGCAGTCAGGAGCTTCCGCTAGAGAAAGCCTGTGGCAACCTCTGCATTCAGTCTTCTCTGCGAGCACTCACATGTGCGCACCTCCAGACCCCTGCCCGCCGCGGCTCCCCTAAGTCGTGTGCCTTTCTCTCTACCTGACAGTCCAGACTACCCCTGTATGAGCCTGGGTCCATGGGGTTTCACCTGGAACTGGGGTTCAGTGCAGTCGGGGGCTTCCTTCCCTCTCCCGCCAGAGAAAGTCAGCCAGGCACTCAGCCGCCCTTCCTCTCTGCACGCGTGTCTCCGTACCTCAGCCCTTTGCCGCTCCTCTGATTCTCCATGAGGTTTTCTCTTTCCTTCTAGTTGTAGAATTTCCACTCAGCCAGCCTTCCTGTGGTTCTGGATGGTGTCCGTTCTGTCTTTTAGTTGTAGTTTTGAAATTGTTGTGCGAGGCAACAGTTTAGGTGCTTACCTATGCCGCCATCTTGGTTTCTCCCCATTCCATTTCTTAAGGTTAACATTTGGGTGTTTTCTCCATTATTTGCCTATGTCTGTATAATATTAAACAATATTGGCATCATCTAGAACATACTGTTTAGTAATATACTTTTTATATTTAAATGCATAGTTGACACTATCTTATGCTACCTTCTCCTACATTGGAAATTTTAATGGTTAGATACCATTATATTTACTTATTTTTTTATAATATTAAAAATTCATTGATTGGTTTTTAGAGAGGAAAGCAGAAAGAGGTAGAGAGAGAGAACAAGAGAGAAATATTGATTTGTTGTTCAACTTATTTATGCATTCATTGTTTGATTCTTGTATGTGCCCTACCCGAGACTTGAACCCACAATCTCGGTGTATCAGGACAATACTCTCACCAACTGAACTACCTGGTCAGGGTTCATTATATTTAAGGTAACCAGACCCAAGTCCAATTTCCAAAGCCCAAATTTTGGTGAACAGGACAAGGGACAGTGATTACGATCAGAATTGTGTTTGTTAGTAAAGGCCGGCTATTCCAGGGCATGCACAGCTCCACGGGGTGAGATTAACTTCAACAACTACCCATGTAGCGTGGTTTGATTTTCTGTCAGTCTCATCACGAGCTTGAAGCAGGTCCTACAACAGAGAATGTAATGTTTGGTGTCCAGGGAAGCAGCAAACTAGAGGAGCCACCCCAAATTCCAGAATAGAGCCAACATTCTCTTTTCACCAAAGTTATCCATTTTTTGCAGCAAAATTTGAACTAAAATGTTAAAAATGCCATACAATTCTGATCAGATATCTTGTAGGGAAAGTAACCTGTTACTATAGAAAGGAATGAAAATGGTGAAGCTGAAACGAAGTTTAAGAGAAAACCTATTATCTGTAGATATGTTTTGCTTTTAAGATTCTACAGTGTGTAAATGTCCTTCTAGAAGATGAACTTGAGCTGATCTCACTGGCTTCTGTAGTGGTTTCCCAGGCATCTTAGCTAGCAGCCACCCTGGCCCCAGGGTATTGAGTGCAAATAAACGTTTCAGGTGACTGACAGTAGGAAAGAATTGTAGGACAAGAAACTACCTGCCATACCTGTGCTGAAATACTGACCCTTCCAGCTGGTTAAGTTCTATACTCGTGTCATTTACTTTTTGTGACGTTCACTCATCAATGACAAGTTAATATTTTCATCTGGTGATTCAGGGGTAAGTGCAGTATTGTGTATGAAATTGGAAGAGAGTCAAAGTGAGTGCCATAACATTATGAACTTCTTTTAAAAGCTTACAGGAGGAACAAAGCCTAGGCCTTTGAGTTACTTGGCGTAGTATGATTTTTGACCTTTAGTATCCACTTTCTTATTTTGGTGACAATACTCCACTATTTTTCTGGGCAACCACCCTCTCCTATAGTCTATGTTCTTCTTTGGGTGAACCAGAGGTGAAGCATATGACTCATATTTGGCCAATCACAGCACGGAATTCTTCCAGCTCCAGTTAATTTCTTTATGGATGGGCGGGTCATCCTATTAGTTCCATTAGTGAATCCAGGAACTACTGGGAAGGATCTCTTTCATGCTGGACTGAAATCTTGCTGGGCATGAAGTCTGAGTCTACTGCCAAAATGGAGGAGAGCTTAGCCTTTTTTCTTTTTCTTTTTTTTTTTTTTAAATAAGAAAGTCTCTTTTGTCTGACCTGAAATGGGCACGAGTAGCAAAAGATCAAAAATTCTAACTCTATCCTTATTTTCACAGGACAGCTAGAAGTGTCTAAATTAAAAATTTGTAAGAAAATTGATGCTTTATAACACAAAAGAAATGAAAAAAACAAAAACAAAAAACAACAACTCTACATTAGACTAGTTTATTATATGAGCATTATAAAATACCTTTCAGGGATATGGCATTGTAAGATCTTTTTTTTTTTTTTTTACTTTACAGAGGGATAGAGTTAGAAACATCGATCAGCTGCCTCCTGCACACCCCACACTGGGAATGTGCCTGCAACCAAGGTACATGCCCTTGACACAGAATTGAACCTGGGACCCTTCAGTCTGCAGGCCAAACCGATTACGGCTGTAAGACCTTTTCTTAAGAAATGTGTAATCTGTTTGGGAAGACCCAACATTAACAGTCTAACTCTAAACTCTTTAGAATACAAGTGAATTGCAGACGGAAATGCATATAAACATTCTGAAAGGCAATATAAAGTAACTGATAACTATCTACAAACAAAGCCAGCCTAGAACAAAAGCGGCTTTAGGATAAACATCTGAGTATTTCTAATTGATTCTCAAGGTATGGTTACTTGTATGCCTATTCTTTATATGGATTCATACATTTGCTACCTGGATATTTTCTCTGAATTACTGACTTTCACATTCAATTGCCTCTTTGATATCTCTGCTTAGATGTCCAATGGGTATCGCAAACTCACCTTGTTTCCAAACCTACTTCAGTGGTCAGAGGCTGTATAAAACACACACATACACAGGTTGTCTAAATTTGTAGGTTTATTAGGGCAGGATGACATGGAATAGTGTAAGCAGAAAAAAAGCAAAAATCTTGCAAATGAATAATTTTTAAGCATGTTGACCTCCAGAATTTTTTAGTAAACTTGCAATTCCAGGTGAGCACCATAGCAAGCTTACTGACGGTCATTTACTATCTAGGAAAGGGAGAAGAGTCAAGTACAACAGAAATGAATTGTGGCAAATGGTAATTTTTTGATATAATGAAACGAAAACAAACTAAAAAGCTAAAGAAGACAGGCAGATGTCAATTTCCTAGTTTTAGTAATCTGTTATTAGAGGTATGTTAGAGGCTACCAATGGGGGAAACCGGACAAAGGACACACAGGACCTCTCTACTATTTCTGCAACTTCTTGTGAGTCTACGGTTATTTTCAAATCAAAAGTAAAAGAATAAATAGTAAATCTAGATAAGAAGGAATTTTTAGAAAGAGAATATTTGTTACATCTAAAACAAATATACACAGTTGTAAGGAGTTAACCAAAATTTTAAAAATGCTTTCAACACACACACACCCACACACACACACACACACACACACACACACTCATTACAAATAAAAATATCAGGCTCTGAAAAGTGGTAATTATTTTTAGTGTTTGAACCAACACTATATACATCTCTGCAAAATACATCATGTTTTGCAGAGATGTATATAGAGGGAAACACAGCATTATGCTTGCAAAATACAACTTAATTTTGTGAAAATCATGAAAATGAGAGTTTGCTCTTAAAAAAGGAAAATTTTTGTTTCCTGACATCATCGAAGAAAAATGTGAAGGATCTGATATGAAAGGAACAAGAACGTACAAATCCTACTACCTCATTCCTCAGAACTGTATAAACACTTCCAGAATTTTCCTTTTCCTATTAATTTTTCCCTAAAGCAGCCAGTCCATACAGACTTGGGGGGCATACACATGTCAGGGGGCATACAGTACATACAGGGGGCATACACATGTCAGAATATTCCACCAAGATATGGAACACATATTTTTGGCAGGAAGATCACTAAATGTGCAGGGAAAGACTGCTTGTGAAATAATTCAGAGTGATGCATTTAGTCAGAACCCCCTTGCATCATGCCTTATAACATTGTTTGGAATGTTCAAAAGACACATGACAATATAAACTCTTCAAACAAGTGGAATAGTTTTTATGGTGCCAAATAGAAAGCAAGTATCCCATAAAGGGAGAAGTAAAACACAAAGAAGTCCCAAAATTGCCTCATGTATAGTCTATGTAAAAGTATATTTTTTCATAATAACATTCTAAAAGCAATGTAGAAATCTGCTTGGCTGGATACTTTGCTAATATTGCCCTCTTAAATAAATACTAAAGTACAGCAACATGGTGTGAAGGGAATTAGGGCCAGAAGCTGAGTTCAAATTTTAGTTCTTCCATCTACTAGTGTTGTTAACTTAGGCAAGTCACAATCTCTCTGAATCTCAATGTCTTTGTAACTAAAATGGGGATAGTGATCCCCGTATCTGAAGACTGGTCCAGTACTGAAAGGGATAATACATTTAAGTGCTATCACAATGCTGTGCAAATCAGAGGTACTCAATAAGTGTGAACTCCCTCCCAGATTTCCCAGAAGACACAACAAATATTTCTCTGTTTGGTCTGAGCCAAAACAAGTGGTTAAAGAGTAAAATAAAAAGGGCAAGAGAGTTTCATCGTAATATTATCCAAGCAATCTTTGGATGAATTATGCAGTTATATAAACTGATACTTAATAAACATCATTGAGGCCCATCGTTGTGGCTCAGTGGTTGAGCATCATCCTATGAACCAGGAGGTCATGGTTGGATTCCCGTCAGGGCACATGTCCGGGTTGCAGGCTTGGTCCCCAGTAGGGGGCGTGCAGGAGGCAGTCTATCAATGATTCTCTCCTCTCTCATCACTGATGTTTCTATCTCTCCCCCTCTCCCTTCCTCTCTGAAATCAATAAAAATCTATAACAATAATAATAATAAATTAAAAATATATTTAAAAATAAAAAAATCATTGAGTTTATTGATATTATTCAGGTAATGCATTATTACCTGAATAGGTACTCTTTTTTGCAAATCGGCTTTTAATTTTGTCTTTTAACTGACTTAGCAAAATATGTCATTCATCCTTTATTCAGAGCATAAAATAGTATGCTCTTTTGGCAAGATTAATCTCCGCTTGATCCCAGGTAAAAGTTATTTTGCTCATAGGTCTGAGAAAAATAAGTGACATGGAAAGATAAACAGTGAAAGGTTAATGAAATTGTCTTTCAAGGCTGAGGTTATCATGCAATGAAGCAAGTGTTGATGTCTCACTGTCTGGAGACCAAAGTTCCCTGATTCATGCCTTGAACCTCTCCTACCAATGATGTAGTCCAAACCCCCATGAAATCTAAAGGGCGAGCAAGCCTTCTGAAATTACAGAAGCACAGAAACAGCCCTTAGAAGGCTTTAGGGACAGGTTCTTAACATAGAATCCGTGGGCTTTTATCCAGGGGGTTCTAGACCCAACCCTGTATGTAAAGTTGTGTCTAAATGTATTTCCTTCTTTTTCTCAGGAGGCTGCTCAACTGTCACTTCCCTCTAGTGGTCTCGTCCAGCCATTCTATTCTGCCAAAGGGCATATAATCTCTCTCATCACTGTTGTGTCATTTCCTGCAGAGCCTTACACAACCTGCCATTACCTTGTTTGCTTGTTTAAATCAGTCTACCACACAAAGAGCAGGGTCCTGGTCTTTCTCCAGTGCCTTGGACCTCGTGGGTCTGCAGAGGTACTGCTGGGATGAATGACAGGTCGGTGTCTATCAGATATCTAATGGACTCTGTGTGCATTCCTCCTCCCCACTCCCCACCATTCTTCTCGGGGAAACAATTTTTAAAATCACTCGTTTTCATTTTGAAAATAAGGCTTCTAGCATGTCAACCACACCCACTCACCCTCTCACCCCCGTGTCCTCCAGTCGGAACTGCCACCCCGGGCCACTTACCCAAGCCCATTAGGTCGGACAGTTTAGAGGCGACCAGGACAGGTGCAGCCTGGAACAGATACGCGCATCCGTTCACATCCCTGGCCCTGGTTGAGGACCCGGAGGAACCACCTCTAGGCCGCCCGGGCCTCCGCCTACCGGCGGTCGCACTCCGCCCACTCCGTCCGGCGGGGTCCCCGCATCTCGCGAGGCGGGGCAGGGTGGCCGGAGCCTCGCTCCCCGGCGGCGCGCCGCTCGTCGTGGGACAGCCGGGTGCACACGGCTTGGCCGGGATCTAGTCCATCCACCGCGCGCGCGGCCGCGACTACAACTACTTCCGGGTGAGCGGGTCGCCGACCCTGTGGCCCCGCCCCTCCGCCGCCTCCGCCTGCCGCTCGGGCTGCGGCTCCTCCCGGGGGCTGGTTCCCGCTGCCTGAGCCGCGGCGCCCCGGGGACACCGGCGTGACTGGCCGACCGGCCGCCGGCACCAGGAGCTGCCGTGTCCAGCCCGGCCCGCCTGGCCGGGGACCTAGAACCGAGGTCGCCCTCCGCGCCCCTCGCCCTTTGCTCTCCGCTCTTCGCCCGGGCGGGCTCCCGGCTGGCGGGCCGCGCTCCGGCCCTTCTCGGGCGGCGCCGCAGCCACTGCCCGCGTCCAGGCACAGGTAAGGGCTGCTCTTCCCGCGGTCCGGAGGAGAGCGGGGACGGGGGCCCCCTTCCCGGCCTCTCCAGCCCGGGGTCCGCGCCGCCGCTGACCCCTGCTGGGGGCCGGGCTCCCCTGGAGCTGGCCGCGTCCCCGGGAGCGCTCCGGGGTCAGGGTCGCTCCCCGCCGCCCGCGGTCCCGGCTTCTCGCCTGATGTCTAACGCGCACCCTGCGTCCTCGCGAGGGGAAGGTGTTACTCGCGCTGTAGCAGAGATGAGCTGGGCTGCTGTCCCTCTGCCTCGAGTGCTCGTGGCGCCTTCCCCTCCTTCCCGGACGCGGCACTCTCTCGGGTCTGTCCCAGCCGGTCCTCCCAGGGAACGGTGTCAGGCCGGTGGAGGGCGTACATTTTTTTTTTTAATGGCCTTTTTTCCCCCCTTCCTCCTTGACCTTAACTGAAGTGCAGGCATAACTGGCGTGAGCTAAGAGTGTCAGGCTTCATGCTTGACTAATAGGAGGTGTTATGCACACCCAGATTGTTAAGTTATGCTAAGCATAGTCCAGTCAGGCCTGCTTCTCCTGCCTGTGAAGATCCTGTAGGAAGCAGGAAGACGTAAGGAAACCCACCTTGTTTTCTTTCTTATGGGGAAGGGGGGCAACGGGGAGTGAGTTGGAGAAGCGGAAAAGTTCAGGTGTTTGCTCTACTTTTTTCACTGTGGGAGATACAAATGTCAGGCTGCTGAGATGTGGCTAGGGAAATATTTTATCCTAAACTTTAACTAATTTGTAGCTCATTTTCTTTTGAGTTTCCATTTAATGACTCAGCATTTCTGCCATAAATAGACAAAAAAACCTGTAGAGTAGGTTAATTGACTAAAAGGTGTGTGAGGATAACAGAGTGGCCATTACTTTTTTTAGTAGGAAGGGAATGTGGATACCGTGATGGCATCAGAGAGGGAGAGGCAGGGGATGGATGGATGATTTTCTTAATGTTTAAAATAACATTTTTTTTCAAGATAACATTTTATTTTGGGGATAAATCTGTTTTTGGAGGAGGCACAGTGTTGCAGATAAGAGTGAGTTGGCTGGGATTTGAGGCTTGCTGTGGTTTGAAAGTCTTGCAGAATTAACCGTGTTTTACCAACATCATGTTCTGTTTAGCAAATACAGAGATGATGATCTGGTATTCTAGTGATGTAGAATAAGAATTTTGGAAAGGGTGATTCATATAGGAAGTTAGGTCACTACTTGGTGAATCATTGATTTGGATCTTAAAATTGGAGTAGAGGAAAGCTAGAAGTTTGTTGCTGCCTGTTTTATTAGGTGCCTTCACTCATTTTATAGTAAGCGTTGTATTACACTTTAAGTTTGTTGCTGGATATTTATTGTCATGAGGTGTGGTAAGAAAATCAAAATTGAACTTTTGCAGAAAGTTTGGATGTATAATTGTTTGTTAGTTCCTAAGTGGATTGTTGAGATTTTTACCCATATTTTGCCCAATGTGGAAGATAAATGAAGGGCTCTAGAAGCAACATCAGTGAAAAGGAGAGCTACCATCCTTAAGATAGCCTGATAGGGTCAAGTTCACTGAAAGAACCTGCAGTATACGCAATAGTCTTTTGCGTGAAAGGTTTCACCCATTTTGCAAATCTATCCTTAAAAATGTGGAATGAGACTATATATAGTGACTTCTTATTTAAGAAGGTATAGAAGAAAGTGTGTAGTGAAGTTGTCATTTATCATTGGAATGAATTCATTTAAAACTAGAAATAACTTTTTATGCTGAAATGTAACTTGATCATTTTGGCTTTTAAAATGTTGTTAAGCAGAATAACTTTGAATCACAGAGTTCTTGATTCTCTTAGACTGTTTTCCTTTTCTCCTTTCTGGAATTCAGCTTATTTTACCTTGATTCTCATTTATAAAGAACTTGAGTTATCTGTGATAAAGCAATGGTAAGTTTACCCTGTTGGTCTTGCTTACCAAATTCCTTTAATGCTTTGACTGAATTTTGGCTTCTTGTTTCCTAGATTATTGATTCTTAAGTCAGAATGTTCCCTAATGTTGCTTTTGATTTTTGTCTAGCCAATAGTGACATAAGAGTTTCAGTTCCCCGTGATCAGAGATTCCCCTTTGGAAAATCCCTTGTGGAAACCACCATCACCATCACTGATGGTCTGGACAGGTAGATATTGAAGAGAAGCCTTCTTAGGACAGGATTTAAGCATCTCTGTAATGAAAGAAAAAGTGATAGGGAGAATATATTTGACAAAGATTCTTTCTTTCTCAAAACAAAAACAAACAGATCTTTACTAGAAATGAGAGGGAGGGAGCAGTTTATTGCAAAGCTCTTTGTGAATTGGTTACCCTGCTCTTAGCGTAAAAAGAAACAGAATTGATGATGGATAGAAAAAAAATCTCCCTGCAGTGTGCTGGGAATGTTGATGAGGGTCACTGAAGAGGAAATAAATTCTTCTGTCCTCACCCTAGGATCACTGCACCTACAAAAGGCCCTTTCATAACCTTTTCCTTTTAGATAGTTGCTTTCTCTCTGCAGACTCTAAATGGAGAGATGGTCCTTTAACCAGGAAAACCTACTACCTTGTCTAGTTTGCAAATAACGAATAGACTTTATGACCATCATTTCAGAACTCTTAAACTTCAGAAGGAAGAAATTGAGCAAATTTACCCTGTGAGTAAAATAACTGTCCATTTCCTCCATTTTCCCCTTTAAGATGATAGATAGGACACCTGTGGAACTGATTAAAATTTTTTTTTTTAATTTATTGATTGTAGAGAGAAAGAAGAAGGGGGACAAAAAGGGGAGGAACATTGATTTGTTGTTCCACCCATTTATGTAGTCATTCGTTGTTTCTTGTATGTGCCCTGACTGGGGATCGAACCCGAAACCTTGGCATATCCAGATGATGCTCTTAACTAGCTGAACTCCCTGAGCAGGGCAGAATGATTTTCTGTGTGTGTTGCCCATTGCACTTTTAAAACTTATTGGCCTATAATAAATTGGGCCAGATTTAAAAGGAATCAAACAATGGGCTAAAAATTGGGTTTATCGTATTATACTTTTTCATTTGTTCTATTATTTCTGTATTTTGGCGGGGGGGACAGAAAGAATTCTAGTCTCTTTTAAAAATTTTAAAAAAACATATATTTGTATTGATTTCAGAGAGGGAAAAGAAGAGAGAGATAGAAACATCAGTGATGAGCCCTGGCTGGTTTGGCTCAGCGGATAGAGCGTCAGCCTGCGGACTGAAGGGTCCCAGGTTTGATTCCAGTCAAGGGCATGTACCTTGGTTGCGGGCACATCCCCAGTAGGGAGTGTGCAGGAGGCAGCTGATCGATGTTTCTCTCCCATCAATGTTTCTGACTATCCCTCTCCCTTCCTCTCTGTAAAAAATCAATAAAAAAATATATATTTTTTAAAAAGAAACATCAGTGATGAAACAGAATCATTGATTGGCTGCCTACTGCACGCCCCTTACTGGGATCAAGCCCACAACCCTGGCATGTGCCCTGACTGGGAACTGTGACCTCCTGATTCATAGGTTGACGCTTAACCACTGAGCCACCCTTGCCAGGCTATTCTATTTCTTGAAGAAACTCTGAGATTTGTTGCATATGCATGCTTTTGTTTTTGGTCTAGTGTAGGGACAGCAGTAGATAAGAGTAGGAATGGTTAAGAAGAGGGAAAAAATGGCATACATGGAAGGAGAATGCTCACATCATGGATTCAGTAGATTTTTGCAGGACATTTTAAAATTGATAAAATATTTAAAAAGAAAGCATTATATAGTGAAAAGGAAAACTCCTTTCTATGCTAAACTTTTTCCTCACTCCCCCACCTTCTAATCCAAGCAACCACTGTTAATGGTTTCCTGTATACTCTTCTCCAAATTTTCTATTACATATGTAATCACATGTTTAGGAGAAATGTCTTATTCCTTTCATTCTTACACTTGCTATGTCTTAGAGCTCTTTCTATATTAGTACATATGTCTATCTGATTTTTTTAAACTTTTTTATTGAATTTATTGGGTTGACATTGGCTAATAAAATTGTATAAGTTTTGGGTGTACAGTTCTATAATGCAACATCTGTACATTGTATTGTGTGTTCACTACTCTAAGTCAAGTCTCCTTCCATCACCATTTATCCCTCCTATATCCTCTTCTAATTCCGCTGACCCACTTTCCTATCTGATTTTTTAAAAAGACTGGATGAGGACATGGTCCTAATGTAGATGAACCATAATTGATTCATTTTCCATAATTTATTTTGCCATTTCCTATTAATAGGCATTTAGATTGTAGTTTTATATAAATGCTGCTATAGTGAACAACTCATATATAAGTCTTTGTACTAGTCCATGAGTATGTATATGGAATGTATTTCTGAAAGTGTGATTGTAGTATTGTGAAATCTAAAAGTTTATTTCAATCCTATATTTGTCTTTATTTTATAATAGAAGTTAACTTATTTCTTAACCTTGCAGAGGGAGAAAGGAGCTCTTAATTACTTGTATTACTTATCCTTCTTTCCATTTAAAAAAATACTGCTACTGTATTTTATAAGACAATTTAAAACATTTTAGAGTGATAGGCGGTTAATTTTATTTGTCCTTGTCAGGGTAAATATACTGTAGCTTAGGGACTGGTACTGTTATGGACAAATCACTTTATTTATAATTGGTAATAGTTAAATGAATACTTTTTGTAATAGGTTGATTGTTTTAGAATTTTATGACCAATATTGATTAAAAACATTGTATATAGTTTAACTTCTTGCCCTGCTGAAGTCTGCTACTATGTTATTAGTTATGAGGGAAATAAATAACCCAAGTCTCTTTTTCCTTTATCTTCTTTATCCCAGTCTATTCATAATAAAATAAACCTCTGTGGAGTTTGAAATCTAAAAATCCTTTTGCAAACCAGAGTGCTATTGATGGGTTAATTTCCCAAGGCAGGAGGTAGGCACAGATTCAGTCTTTATTTTGCAGAGTGTTGTGAGCAGGATAAAGGAGGTTTAAATTTTTTAATTTCTATGTTATGTAGCTCACTCATGACTGGAGGAGGTTCAGGAATCTTTGCCCTTTTAACATGAGAGAGACTAGAGAAAAAAAAGTGCTAAGGGGCTAACCTGTTATGATGAAGTTGGAACTTGTGAGTGGCAGTTTCCCTGGCTGGTGCCCAGGGTCTATTTTGAGGCCTTGTCAAAGCTTGCCTGACAGAACCTACCACATAACTGTAATCTGTCCTGGTCCTGCTGTGAATCCGGAAGGCCCGCGGTTTAGGGAGAATGGCATCCACAGAAAAGGGAGCCTATAAAGGAAATTTGCCTTCAGAAGATTAAGGCTACATTTTGAGGTGAAAATCTGCGTAGCACGAATACCCTAGGATCCAGGGTTTTGCCTTTCTTTTTATTTTTTTATTTTTTTTTATTTTTTTATTTTTTTGCCTTTCTTTTTAAAGGAAAGAGCATGATCAAGGAAAACTAATGAGGAAAGTGTTTTAGAAAAATGTGCACAAGCAAGAGCACAGGACTGTATCAGTATTGATATTACATTCTGGTTCTGAGAGTGTTTGCCAAGAATCAGCAACAGGGGAAAAACATTACTATTACTGGCATAGGGAGGCCATGCCCCTAGTTGAAATAGTCTAATTCAGAGACCTTCACACTTGTCATTGGGATCAAAAGGACACTGGGAGTGATGAGCTGTTTTGCAGAATTATTTTGAGTTCATACAGAGAGATTAGTTTCTGCCCAAATTCTCATTCTCTTCTTCCCATAGAGCTGTTAACAGTGCAATATCATGAAGTTATCTCTTTAAACTCTTGGTTATTATCAGACTAGAGGCCCAGTGCATGAAAATTCATGCACTGGAGTTGGGGGGGGGAGGGTCCCTCAGCCCGCCTGCACCCTCTCACAGTCTGCAAGCCCTCAGGGGCAGGAAGAGACCCAGTGATCGGGGAAGGCAACGCTCCTTCACACCTCTGCTGCGGCCACTGCTGGCAGCGCAAGCCTCGGCCAGCCCAGGTTACCTGAGCTTCGGGCAGCCCTGGGCGGCTGGGCAGCCGCCATCCGAGGTTGGCCTGTGCCTCGGGCCGGCCCTGGGGGGTTGGGGGACTGAGGGGACTGGGGGACTCCAGAGGCAGGCGCGTGGAGCGGCCAGGCCTGCCTAGGGACAGGCCTGGCCTTGCTGTGTGCCTGCTGCCCGGGCGGGGCTGAGGGGACTGGGTGCCGCCATCTTGTAGCTGTGAGCACCACCATCTTTGAGGGCGGGGCAGTCAATTAGCATATTCCCTCTTTATTGGCTGCGGGCGCTGCCATCTTTGCGACAGCATGAGGGTCAATTAGCATATTCCCTCTTTATTAGATAGGATGGTAGCTCCCAGCATAGCTGCCTGTACCATGTGCTTCTCATAAAAACCTTGGTGTTTTCTATACTTAGAGAATGAAGCGCTTGAGTTTAAAGTTCTTTAACTGATCTCACTTGTTAGACTAGAAAGCTGTAAAAGAGCTTAGTGCTCCACCCTTTGGACCAAGGTTCATCTCACCTTACTTAACTGTAACCTGTATTGCAGTAAAGGTTGTTTGAGGAGTTTGGCATACAGACTTAATTTACAGATGCAAAGCCTGCATCCTTTCTTTTGCTTTAGATTAGGTTGTGACTCCAGGAAATTAGTTTTTCTTGCCCTTAGAAATTTGGTTGGTAGCATTTGATGAAGATGTTTTTAGTATTCAATGTGAGAAGAAAAAATAAACTGGAGTGTTTTTGGTTTTTACCCCTTCTCTATTCCTATCACCTGGTTTATTCCTGTTATCTTCCTTCCCTGTTTCAGCCTTTTTACTCCCACCTCCTTACCCCCACCCCCCAAAAAAAAGAAAGAAAAAGTGAGGTTAGAGCAGAGCAGAGCAGAGGTGAGACAGTGAAAAAGAGGTTGGGAAAGCCTCAGAGTACAAGCTTTACTTGTACAAAACATGCATATGAGCATGTTTTGATTCTCAGAAGTGGGATATTAAAACCTTTTTAAAAGAATCATAGTTCATCTCTTCCATTGTTTTCACTTTGAGCTCTGTATATCTTGGTTTTCCGTATTATGAACGCCAACATTTTAACTAGTTGTGTTTTGTTTTTTTTCTTCACCCGAGGACATGTTCTGACTTTTAAGAGGGGGGAAGGGAGAGAGAGAGAAAGAGAGAGATATATCTCAATTGGTTGCTTCCCCTACACGCCCCAAATGGAATCAAAGCCACAAATCCTAGGTATGTGCCCTGACCAGGAATTGAACCTGAGACCTTTCAGTGTATAGGACAACACTCCAACCAATAGAGCCACACAGGCCAGGGCTTAACTACTTTTGCTATAAAATATATCTACTGCTTTAGGAAACAAATTTAATTTTTTTAAAAATATGTTTTTATTGATTTTTAGAGAGAGAGGAAGGGAGAGAGAAGAGAGAGTGAGGGAGAGAGAGAAATATCTATGAGAGAGTTGCCTTCTGCACACCCCCTACTGGGGATTGAGCCCGAAACCTGGGCATGTGCCCTGACTTGAAATTGAATTGGTGACCTCTTGGTGCATGGGTGGATGCTCAACCCCTGAGCCACATAGGCTGGGCAACAAGTTTAATTTTTAATTTACTTGTTCTGATCACTTTGTTATTCTTTCAACATCCCCCACTTTTTTAAGTGGAAACATTTTACCAGCTAGGAGCAATATTTTGGCTCTCTTTTTTCTAAGTTAAAGAGAGTACAGTATACTGTATGCAGAGGATTAAGATGTTTAAATATTTATTTTCCTGTTAAATGGTTTAAATCATTAATAATAACAAACAGTACAGTTAGTAAGCATACATGTTGTTGCTTTTAAAAAAAAGTATTTCAGTTAAGTGACCCAAGGATTATAAGACTAAAGAAAGAAAAAATAGGGGGGGGGGTGGGCAAGAGGGATCAGTTTTGGAATAGATGTTTCTTCCCCTGTCATGGATATTATTATATCTAAATGGATGGTCAAGGAAATGAGACAGTCACTGCTCACCTTTTGTTACCCATCCCAATTTTTTCCCCCCTAAATTGTGGTAAAATATACATGACTAAATTTACCATTTAAACCATTTTTTAAAAGTATTCTTTTTTATTGATTTCAGAGAGGAAGGGAGAGGGAGAGAGAGATAGAAACATCAGTGATGAGAGAGAATCATTGATTGGCTGCCTCCTGTACACCCTACACTGGGGATCGATCCCGCAACCCGGCCATGTGCTCTGACTGGAGATCTAACTGACCTCCTGGTTCATAGGTTGATGTTCAACCACTGAGCCACGCTGACCAGGCATTTTCTCTTTATTCTTATAAAAAGGAGCCAAGTGTTGGTATTAGGACTTTTATGAGTAGAAGTAAATGCAATTTAAGGGGAACTCATTGCATGTATCTCTGGATTGGAGTGGCACTTGGATTAGCTACTCTCACAGCTGTGCTGTTCGTTAGCTGTGCTATTCTCTGCAGTCATTCCCCATGAACATTATACTTATATTGCATTATATCTCCTTGTTGCCTTCTGGTATCTTGCTTTCCATTTAGGATATTCGTTTGCCCTTTCTATCTATGGCAGGTTTAAGCTACACAAAGCTGACCAATAAGCATGGCTCCAAAGAGGGAAAACGTTAACGTTTTCCTTTCTCATATAAAAACTAGAGGCTTGGTGTACGACATTTGCAGTCTGGGACCCCTTGGGGGATGTCCGCCTGCTGACTTAGGCCCAGGGGGATGGGGCCTAAACCGGCAGGCGGACATCCCTCTCGCAGTCCAGGGTTCTTGCAGTCCAGGACCCCTTGCTCCTTACCGGCTTCTGGCTGAGCGGTGCTCCCCCGTGGGAGCACACTGACCATCAGGGGGCAGCTCCCTCATTGAGTGTCAGCTCCCTGATGGTCAGTGCATGTCATGGCGACCGGTAGTTCTGCCATTTGGTTGATTTGCATATTAGGGTTTTATTATATAGGATTACTTTCTCATATAAAAATATCTTGTGTCGCTATTACTTTTTTCCAGTGAGTGAGCTACAGGTGGTGGAAGGAATGACAGAGGTCTTCAGGGAAACCTGAAAATTTCAAATAATTTTTCTCTGATAATAAAAACTTGTAGACTTAAAATTAATGTGTTTTTTCCCAGAACTTTGAGGACATTAGTGGTTGCTTTTTTGTTATAATTTGACCTTTTGATTTGAGTCAGATTTTTAATTTTAAAGTTTAATTCAATGGTGTTTATTCTGTTTAAAATTAGCAATGTGTTTTTCATTTACTTAGAATTTCATTATATCTCTAAGAGTGATGGTTAGTGTTAAATCTGGTAGAAAATTGTGGTTTTAACAGAGATGACCAACATAAATTTTTAGTCCTACTTTGTTTATTGAAAACCAAAAAATATTGTGAAATGAAATTAAGAAAATATTTTTATTGCAGTTCTCAGTTCCTGTACCTCTTGTTTACTTAATTGTCTACATTCTCACCCAGTTACTTTCCCCCCGCCCCAACACTTTATTATAAAAATTTTCAAACACACAGAAAAGTTGCAAGAGTTCTGTGAACATGCATGTACCTGCTATCTGGATTCCACTATAATGTTTTATTATACTTTATCACCTATCTATACTCTATATCCATTCCTCTTTTCTAGCCATTATTTCCACTTTTTTGGATGCATTTCAAAATAAGCAGCAGATATCAGTACACTTTCAACCCTAAATATTTCAGTATGTGCTTCATTGACTAAAGTTCAGTATTTGCTTAGAGGTCGTTTTCTTTTGAAGTAAAAATTGCATAGACTGGCCAGGTAGTTCATTTACACCAAGTCTCGATACACCAAGGTTGCAGGTTCGATCCCGAGTCAAGGCACATAGAAGAATCAACCAATGAATGCATAAATAAGTGGAACAACAAATTGATGTTTCTTTCATTCTCAAATAAATAAATAAATATTTTTAAAAATTACATAGAAAGGTATGCATAGATCTTAAGTGTACCATTTAATGACCTTTATCTTCTATTTCCTTCTAAGCCAAGTATTCCAATAAGGCTATTAATAACACCCATTATAGCCGAAGCCGGTTTGGCTCAGTGGATGGAGCGTCGGCCTGCAGACTGAAGGGTCCCAGGTTCGATTCCGGTCAAGGGCATGTACCTTGGTTGCGGGCACATCCCCAGTGGGAGGTGTGCAGGAGGCAGCTGATCGATGTTTCTCTCTCATCGATGTTTCTAGCTCTCTATCCCTCTCCCTTCCTCTCTGTGAAATATCAATAAAATATATTTAAAAAAAAAAATAACACCCATTATAAGGTCACAGTCCCAAAACTTGTGTATTCATTTAGATTTTCAAAAATAGACTGAAGACCACAAAGTACCTTAAAAAGTTTTTAATTTCATTATGTAAATATACTGAATAGTATAATGATTATACTATAGGCATTTGTATTTTTTAAAGGCATTTTCATTTTTTTCCAGATTGTTCCATGCTTTAGCAAAATTTCTTACCCATATAATGCATGCAGTAGGAAATATCTTGAAGATATTTTTGGTTAGTTAAAAGTATGAAATTGTAAAAAAAGGCAAGGATTACTCTTTTATCAACTTTATAAACTAAATATGTAAAAGAGGTAGTTAATTCAAGATACTTTAAACAATTATGGTGCTTTATAAGTTTATTAAGTGGTTGCACTTAATGCCTTTGAGCCTCACTTAACCATGTTAAATAGTTGGGACAGTTGTTTCTGCTCTACAGATGAAGAAACCAAGGCTCAGGCAGTAGGAAGGACAGTGCCAGCAGTTGCTTGTGCAATCAGATGAACTCACGTCCTCTCACTTGAAATCCCGTCCAGTGGGAACAACTGCAGTCACACTGCCTTTAGTTCAGGTGCCATTCCAGATACCGTGAATTGCTTATGAATAACTACCAAGTGTTTCATTGTGCAGACCAGAGTTATCTGTAATGACAACTCTGATGCAGAGACTTACCATGCCAGTGTTTTGAGTTCTCCATGATGAAATGCTTAGATATAAGGGAACTGCAACTATCAGTATCCAGACAGAACTAAGTGTGCTGTATTTAGAATGTGACATACTGACATTACATACACATTCTGTTCTCAGAAAAGGGAACAATCTCACGATTGAAGTGCCACTTAATGTGGCAAAATGCCTGTTTTCCAGAAAAGTGTTATATGAGAAAATCATTGGGGAAGAGAAAGCCTTCCTGATGTATCTGTCTGTTTTGGAAGGTTTATATTCCACAATATTCTGAAGGTACTTCCCTTCTTTCCCTTAGATAGACCAATACGTAATGACAAAACCATCTGGAGAAAATCAGCTTGACATTGTCTGGGTAAAGGACTTGACAAAATGCAGGCCGTTTTGTTTCTGTTGGTGAAAAGGTTTAGCTCTTGGTATAGTCGATACCACTAAGGAAAAGCTGGAGAAAGTAGCATGGCTCCTCAGGAAGCGTTCTTTGGGGTAGAAACTTACTGCAAGGCCTTTTAGGATAAGAAACAGAAATAACATATTTGAGTCTTTATCCTTATTTTTATCATTTTGTTTAAAAGGAGTTTTCCATTGGCTATGCCAGAGATACTTCTTTTAAGGTTTTCCCCTATCACTGATGTAGAATGTTCTGGAGTTATTAGAAGATAGATTGCATAGGAGCTGAAAACCTTTAAGGATGCCTCCCTACAGAGTGCAAATAATATAATTCTTCAAAAGTACTCGATTGTTTTATTTTTATTTTATATTTTATTGATTTCAAAGAGGAAGGGAGGGGGAGAGAGAAACAGACATCAATGATGAGAGAGAATCATAGATCGGCTGCATCCTGCATGCCCCACACTGGGATCGAGCCTCCAACCCTGACGGTGCCTGGGAATCGAACCATGACCTCCTGGTTTATAGGTCAACCATGGAGCCATGCCGGCTGGCAGCACTAGATTGTTTTATTAAATAGGTAATGGTTGGTCTGCCTCTTATGCAGTTGAAAAAGGTGACAGGACCTGGCCAATCACATAAAAACCTAGATACCCTCTGTAGATAGGACAAGGAAGAAAAGCAAGAACTTGTTCCCATTTTCTATTTATCCTCTGCAACTGTCCCTTCTTTTTGTCTCTCCAGACTAGTTAGCCTAAAGCTTGTGTGAAACAGTTTTGTTTTGAGGCATTTTTAAGAAAAGATAATTTTAAAAATTTTAGAGTTAGAGAGCGAGAAAGAGATAGAGAGAGAGAGAGAGAGAGATTTGTTCCTCTTATTTATGTATTCATTTGTTGATTCTTATATGTTCTCTGACCTGGGATCGAACCTGAAATCTTGGCATATCAGGACAGTGCTCTAAACAACTGAGCTACCCGGCCAGGCCCAAGATAATTCTTTATGTAAGTCTCTGTGCTAGGAATATCCTGGCAGGTCTAAAGTTTAAGGCAGTGTTAGTTAAGAAAGAAGCAAAATGGATTCTGGGGAAAGAGGAGAAAGAAGTGTATTCAAAAGTGTACCACCAGCATTGGCTTCAGGTAGTGTGCCTTAGCTGTATAGTATATTGTGCCTAATTTGGTTGTGATCCACTTTGAGGCCAGTTTATTCTTTGAGCCTTGCATTTGAATGTTTTAATTTTTTAAAAATGCATATATTGCCGAAACCGGTTTGGCTCAGTGGATAGAGCGTCGGCCTGAGGACTGAAGGGTCCCGGATTCGATTCCGGTCAAGGGCATGTACCTTGGTTGCGGGCACATCCCCAGTAGGGGGTGTGCAGGAGGCAGCTGATCGATGTTTCTCTCTCATCAATGTTTCTAACTCTCTATCCCTCTCCCTTCCTCTCTGTAAAAAAGCAATAAAATATATATTTTTTAAAAAAATGCATATATCTTTCTCCATTGCTATTGAAATTTTAGAGAATCAAGGAAAAGAAAAAAAAAACACCATCCCTAATCCTATCCTCCTAATGAAACCACTGTTGCACATACTTTCAGCAACATCTTTTTTCTTCTATAATTATTTTGTGTGTCTAGAATTAGAAAATGCCTACGTTTTTGTCTCATGCTTCTGTGAAATGTCTTTCATTGTGCCCTTGGAAAGCTGGCTGAAGGCCAATAATTGGATGGTACCCCACAGTATGTTAGCTAAATTGTCATTCTAGTCTGAAAGGGAACTTTGTATTGCCTGCTGCTTTTTTTCTCAGTAGGTGATTAATATTTGTACACCATTACTATTAAGTAAGTGATGAACGATCTTTAAAATTATGCGGAGGATGGGAGACTAATGAGAAAGTTCTGTGTTTTTCAGAAATTGTCCTGATTAGTAGCTCAGATTTACCAGCTGCTACTTTTAGACATTCATTCTTTTGTTTGTTTCCATTTAAATGAGTTCTTTTCTTATACCAGATATATTTTCTATGGCAGAGTAATAAACTATCATCAGTCTTCATTCTGATTGACAAACATAACAAGCTATCTATGGGAAATAAGAAACGATGCCAGATAAAATGAGAATGGCTGGAATTTTCATTGGAGAATACTTTTTTGGAAGAGTGGATAGATGGATGGAGTGGTTTTGTTTTATTTTGCCTGAATCAAGTAAAATCCAGTACATTAAAGTCACTGATAGTTTTTTTTTAATTTAATAAATCTTTATTCTTCAGATTATTACAATTGTTCTTCTTTTTCCCCCCATAGCTCCCCTCCACCCAGTTCCCACCCCACCCTCTGCCCTTACCCCTCCCCCACTGTCCTCATCCATAGGTGTGCGCTTTTTGTCCAGTCTCTTCCTGCACCTCCCACATCCCTTTCCCCCCGAGAATTGTCAGTCCACTCCCTTTCTATGCCCCTGATTCTATTATATTCACCAGTTTATTCTGTTCATCAGATTTTTAATTCACTTGATTTTTAGATTCACTTGTTGATAGACATGTATTAGTTGTTCATAATTTTTATTTTTACCTTTTTCTTTTTCTTCCTCTTCTTAAAGAATACCTTTCAGCATTTCATATAATACTGGTTTGGTGTTGATGAACTCCTTTAGCTTTTTCTTATCTGTGAAACTTTTTATCTGCCCTTCAATTCTGAATGATAGCTTTGCTGGGTAGAGTAATCTTGGTTGTAGGTTCTTGCTATTCATCACTTTGAATATTTCTTGCCACTCCCGTCTGGCCTGCATAGTTTCTGTTGAGAAATCAGCTGACAGTCGTATGGCTGCTCCCTTGTAGGTAACTGTTTTTCTCTTGCTACTTTTAATATTCTCTTTCTGTCCTTTGCTCTTGGCATTTTAATTATGATGTGTCTTGGTGTGGTCCTCTTTGGATTCCTTTTGTTTGGGGTTCTGTGTGCTTCTTGGACTTGTAAATCTATTTCTTTCACCATGTGGGGGAAGTTTTCAGTCATTATTTCTTCAAATAGGTTTTCAGTATCTTGCTCTCTCTCTTCTTCTGGCACCCCCATAATTCTGATGTTGGTACGCTTGAGGTTGTCCCAGAGGCTCCTTACACTATCTTCATATTTTTGGATTCTTTTTTCTTTTTGTTTTTCCGGCTGAGTGTTTTTTGCTTCTTTGTATTTCAACTCTTTGACTTGATTTTTGCGATCCTCTAGTCTGCTGTTAGGTCTCTGTATAATATTTTTTATTTCAGTCAGTGTATGTTTAATTTCTAGTTGGTCCTTCTTCGTATCCTCGAGGGTCTTGCTAAATTTATCGGCCTTTTCTAGGAAATTCTTAAAAAACCTTATAACCATGGTTTTGAACTCTATATCCAGTCATTTGCTTTCCTCCATTTCTTTCATTTGTGATCTGTTTCTTTGTCTCCGCATTTTCGCTGCTTCCCTGAGTTGGTAGAGTAGCTTTGTGTGGTAGGTGTCCTCTAGGGTCCAGTGGCTCAAGCCTCCCCAGTTACCTGAGGTGGACACCCTTGGTGCACCCCTTTGTGGACTGTGTGTACAGCCTTGTTGTAGTTAAGTCTTAATTGTTGTTGGTATCACTGGGAGGAATTGACCTCCAGGCCAGTTGGCTGTGAGGATCAGCTGTGTCTACGCTGGTAGAACTTCTGTCCTGGAGACACTCTTATGAGACAAGACTTGCAAAATTGCAAAAGCCTCTGTGCTCAGCTTGGATGGGGCGGAGTTTCAGGGCGGAGCAGACAGCCTTGGTTTCCTGTCAGCCCTGCCCTATGAGGCCCCTATGTCTCAGTGTGCCGTGGTAATCGCTGCAAGCACCTCTGAGAGAAAGCCGCCCTTGAGTTCCGCCCGCTGCCAGACAGTCCATTTTCTCCCCGAATGAGTCGGGGTTCCCAGAAACTTGCCCGGAACTGGAGTTCAACACAATCGGGAGCTTCTGTCTCCCTCCTGCTTTAGAAAGCCAGCCGCGCACTCAGCCTCCCGTGCACTCAGCAGTCAGTCCTCTCTGTGCGTGCGCACGCCTCCAGACCTCTGCCTTGCGCAGCTCCCCTGAGTCTCAGTGTGCTTTCTTTTTCCTGACAGTCCAGATTCCCCCCGAATGAGTCTGGTTTCCCAGCATCTTACCCGGGACTGGAGTTCAGTGCAGTCGGGAGTTTCCTTCTCCCTCCCGCTTTAGAAAGCCAGCTGCGCACTCAGCCGCCCGTGCACACAGCCTTCCGTCCTCTCCGCGTGCGAGCCTCCGTACCTCAGCCTTTTGTAGCTCCTCTGAGTCTCAATGTACTTTCCTCTTTTCTTCTAGTTGTAGAATTTCCACTCAGCCAGCATTCCTGTGGTTCTGGATGATGTCTGTTTTGTCTTTTAGTTGTAGTTTTGATATTGTTGTGCAAGGCAGCAGTTTAGGTGTTTACCTATGCTGCCATCTTGGTTTCTCCTGATAGTTTTAATATATTTTATTTTGTTAGGACAAATTTACTTGAGAATTCTTTTGTGACTCACAGTGTAATGAAGTATTGCAAATTTACTGTGTTAAAATTAAAAAAATTTTAAGTTAATGGGTGTTAGGTAAATGAGCTGTATTTCTCAAGAAGTGGAAGGTCATACAAATTGGGATGCAACTCTCATGAGAATCTTTAATTTCTTTTTTTTAAAAAATATATTTTATTGATTTTTTTACAGAGAGGAAGGGAGAGGGATAGAGAGTTAGAAACATCGATGCGAGAGAAACATTGATCAGCTGCCTCCTGCACACCCCCTGCTGGGGATGTGCCTGCAACCAAGGTACATGCCCTTGACCGGAATCGAACCTAGGACCCTTCAGTCTGCAGGCCGATGCTCTATCCTCTGAGCCAAACCAGTTAGGGCGAGGATCTTTAATTTCAAATATGTACCTTGTGTTAGAAAAGGAGTTAGTTGGTCTTTTTTTTAAAAATCATCTTTGTTATTTAATCCTGAAGGATTAATTTTTCTTCTGTTATAAAAAGAGACCTCTAATACTTGTAACAATAATGGATCCATAAATATATTCTCAATCATTGGCCTACTTAAGTTTTATTTATCACTATATTTGGCATCTCCATACTACCTGGCAATAGCAGGGACTCAGATATTTGTTGATGGACAATGTTGGTTATTGTTAATTGCAATAAAATATACCTTCATTTGCTCTTTATGTAGTAATGGGTTACTTGGAATTGTTTCTAAAATTACACTAAAAAGCCAAGTTACCTTTGTAACTTTAAAACCTATATTAAAATATTTTGAATGTGTTCTCTCAAAGCTTTAGGCTGAATGATTTTTCTGAAATTCCTCTCCACCCTCCCTCTAGCCTTTGGAATGGAAATAGATTTTAGAAGTAGCTATAGTAATTTTAAACAAGCAAAATGACTGTTGACTGCAGTTTTCTGAGGCTAATATCATAACACGTTCTCATAAGTTGCCAGGGGTAGTATAGTAAAAAGTGTTGAGAGGTTCAGTAATTAGCATAAAATTAAATATTCTAAATATTATTGGAATAATTTGGTAATGAGAAAAAGTATTTGATGATTAATTTTAATTTATATGTATATACATAAATATACTTTATCTTTGTTAAAAGTGAATGTATAAATGAGTGTTAAAACTGCACAAAGAGAAATATCCTAAATTATTCTATTTCTGTTTATTTCAGGGCTGAAAACAGACTGAATCATTTTTCAGAGTTAAAAGGCAGTCAAGACAAGATGGGGACTCCTGGTTCTGGAAGGAAACGGACACCTGTGAAAGACCGATTTTCTGCAGAAGATGAAGCTCTGAGTAACATTGCCAGAGAGGTGTGTGTGGAAAACCCCCTCTCAACACTGACATGTGCAGATGAGAATATTGTAAAAATGCTGGGGTTAGAGAGTTATAGACGTTCATTCACTGAGCTAGTTTCACAATGTTTGCTATAAGTGATGTATTTGACCTCTGAAATACTGTATTAGAATAAAATATAGTTGCCATCTCTTTACTTGGATATTTATTCAACTCATTTAAAATTAATTTCTCATTTTCTTTTTGTGGATAATATGAGTTCCAGGTACTAGTCCTAATATATTGAAATTTATAATTAATCTTCATATTGAAACTTAAGGTAATTAGAATCTTGAAAATATAACTAGATTATAGATGTTCATTGGGCTACATACAGTTAATATGTATATTACACAGGAGGCACTGTGTAAATGTTGATAGAATTAATCCTTATTTGGTATCTGCTCAGATTCAGTGTCTTAGCTGTTTTTTTAAATATTGCAGTGGAATTTTTATGTTTAATTTTTAGCTAGTAGCAGGGCTTCTGGAGCATTTTTGTTTCAGTTTGTTGACAACTCAGAAAAAGAAAAAAAAGGAAAGGGGTGTCACCTGTTGAATCACTAGCAACATTTCCTGTTGCATATTAGAAATTTAAGATAACTCCTAGCTGTGATTTCTTAGTGAGGTGCCTACTTTGTTTCAGACTCTAACTCTATCTATAGCTGCAGACCTGGCCATAAACTAATCTAGTACATGAGTTGTTTAGAGTACTGCATTATTAAATTACATTTTTTTGGTGAGAATCCCTCATCACTTCCTCTTAGTTATTCTTAGTAAATAACTCATTTCGAACTAGTGCTGTTTCCTTTTGACATATTACACAGTCTTTTTTGGCCAGTTCATTGTTACATTTTTCCTCTTTTAAGCTACTCAGATAGCTTTTGAATTAGAAGTCAAATTCTGTAGGAGAATATTTGAAGCAAAGAAAAGTAAATTAAAAATTGATGACAAAATTTATAATGCTTTAACAAAATTAAAAAATCAGTGAGATATTTTAAAATAAAAAGGTAAAGGATATTTTAAAATGAAATAAGGTAGCTATTACTTTACAACAATATTAAATATTTGCATAAGTAAAGTATTTTGGAAGCCTTGTAGTTTTAGTTGAAAATGGAAACTATGTAAAATGTTTACTTCCAAAATTGGAGGCATATACTCAGATTTCTGAAAGGGGAGAGTATACTAGCACCTGCTAGGCTCTTTTTGTACTGTCATTAAGTATTTGAACTCTTTTTGAGGGTATGATGCTTCATTTACAAAATCGTTACTAAGTTCTAACATCCAACATTTGAGTACTTACTCTGTGACAAACACTATTCTAAGTATTAAAAATGCATTAATTAATTTAGTCCTCACAAAATTCTGAGATTGGCTTTATTATTAGTTTCATTTTACAGATGAAGAAACCATTGCACAGAAAAGTTAAGTAACTTTCCTAAGGTCGTCACATAGTTAGGAAATAGTCGAGCTTAGATTCAAACTAATGAACTCTGGCTCCAAAGTCTGAGCATACAACCACTCACTCTGCTATACTGTATCTGAATCTTCTCCAGCTCCTTCATTAATCGCTTGTTTTTCTATAACTTTTCATGATTTTGAAAGTACTTCCATATCTTGGTTCTCACAACAGCCTTGTGAGTTAGGTAGGATAGGTATTATTATTAGCCTTATTTGTAGATAAGGAAACAGATGAAGCTGAGAGATAAATGTCAAAAAGGTTGTTTCCATATCTTGGCTATTGTAAATAATACTACAATGAACATGGGGGTGTATATATCTTTTTGAGTTAGTGTTTTTGTTTTCATTAGATAAATACCCAGAAATGGAATTGTTGGACCATAAAGCAGTTTATTTAAAAATTTTTGAAGAACCTCTGTGTTGTTTTCTGTAGTGGCTGTACCAATTTTTATTTCACCAGTTGTTCACAGTACTCTTTTCTCCACATCCTTGCCAACATTTATTATTTCTTATTCTCTTGATGAGAGCCTTTCTAACAGGTGTTTGGTGATATCTCATTGTGGTTTTGATTTGCATTTATATTGAATACCTTTTCATGTATCTGTTGGCCATCACTATGTCTTCTTTGGAAAAATATCTATTCAGATCCTCTACCCAATTTTTAATTGGATTGTTGTGCTCTCTTCCACAGCACATATACATACTAAAATTGAATTGTTGTTCTAATTCTATGAAATATGCCATTGGTATTTTGATAGGAATTGCATTCAATCTATACATTACTTTGGATAGTATGGACATTTTCTTTTTCTTTTTTTTAATATTTTTATTGATTTCAGAGAGGGAAGGGAGAGGGAGAGAGAGATGGATTTGGTGATGAGAGAATCATTGATTGACTGCCTCCTGCATGCCCCCTACTGGGATCAAGCCTGCAACCTGGGCATGTGCCCTGACTGGGAATCAAACTATTACCTCTTGGTTCATGCTCAACCACTGAACCATGCTGGCTGGGCTCTTTTTCTTTTTAAATAAATCCTTACTCCAGATTATGTTTTTCATTGATTCTAAAGAGAGAGAAAGGCGGGGGGCGGGGGGGGGGGTGGAGAGAGAGAGAGAGAGAGAGAGAGAGAGAGAGAGAGAGAGAGAGAGAGAGAGAGAGAGATTGATGTGAGAAAGAAACATCAATCAGTTGCCTCCTGTATGCACCATAAAAGGGGATCAAGTCTGCAAGCTTGGTGACCTGGCTGGGAATCGAACCCACCAACTTTTGGTTTACTGGACAGTGCTCCAGTCAACTGAGCCAACAGGCCAGGGCAGTCTTCCCTCTTCTTGAATTTTTTTGGAATAGTTTGAGAAGGATAGATGTTAGTTCTTCTTTGAACCTTTGGTAAAATTCATTTTGATTATAGCTTCAGTTTCATTAGATGAACCGTAATCAGTTCATTCAGATTTTCTGTTTCTCCTTGAATCAGTGTTGAGAGATTGTGTGTTTCTAGGAATTTATCCATTTTTTTCCAGATGGTCCCATTTGTTGGCATAGAGTTGTTCATAATATTTTCTTACAGTCTTTTCTATTTCTGTGGTATCAGTTGTTATTTCTCCTCTTTCATTTCTGATTTTATTCATTTGGGTCCTCTCTTTTTTTCTTGACGAATTTGGTTAAAAGTTTATTAATCTAGTTTTCTCTTTTCAAAGAACCTGCTCTTCTTGGTTCAGTGATCTTTTGTATTTTTTAAAGACTATTTTGGTTTTTTTTGCTCTGATTTTTATTATTTCTTTCCACTTTAGGCTTTGTTTGTTGTTTTTTTTAAAAATATATTTTGATTGATTTCAGAGAAGAAGGGAGAGAGAGAGAAACATTGATGAGAGAATGATGAGAGAGAAGCATTGATCGGCTGCCTCCTGCACGCCACTTACTGGGGATCAAGCCCGCAACCCGAGCATGTGTCCTGACTGGAAATTGAACCATAACCTCCTGGTTCACAGGTCGACACTCAAACACTGAGCCACACTGGCCATGTTGTTATTTTTCTAGTTCCTTTAGGTGTAAAGTTAGATCGTTTATTTGAGATTTATTTTGTTTCTTGAGGTAGGCCTTGCAATGCTATGAATTTCCCTCTTAGGACTACTTTCCCTGTGTCCCTTAGATTTTGGCTTGTTGTGTTCTCCTTTTCATTTGTTTCCGGGTATCTTTTTATTTCTTCCTTGATCTCATTGTTAACTCATTTTTTGTTTAGTAACATGTTATTTATCCTCAATGTGTTTGTGTGTTTTTCAGATTTTTTCCTGTGATTGATATCTAGTTTCATACTATCATGGTCAGAGAAGATGCTTGATATTTGATTTCAATCTTCTTAAATTTATTGAGACTTGTTTTGTGTTCTAACCTGTGGTCTATCCTAGAAAATGTTCCATGTGCACTTGAAAAGAATATATTCTGCTGCATTGGGGTGAAATGCTCTGAAGATATTAATGAAATCCATCTAATCTAGTGTGTCATTTAAGGCCGCTCTTTCCTTGTTGATTTTCTGTATGGAAGGTATATTCATTTATGTCAGTGGGGTATTTATACAGTTGTGAGTATGTGAAACACAGAGTTTATTCTTGTATTTTTATATTATTACTTATTAATTATTGTCTTATTTTCCATATGAACAACTGTAAACCTAGTTTTGCCTCCCTTTGTAAATGGGTCTTGTTCTCTTATCCATTCAGCTATCCTCTGTGTTTTGGCTGGAGCATTTAAACCATTTACATTGATAAGTACATATTTATTGGCATTTTAGTCTTCATAACTGTGTTCCTCTTTTTCCCCTTCTTTCTTCTTCTTAATGAAGACCCTTCAACATTTCTTGAAATACTGGTTTGGTGGTAATGAATTCTTTTAGCGTTTTGTTGCCTGGAAATATCTTTATTTCACCTTCAATTTTTAAATAATAGCCTTGCTGGTAAGGTAGTCTTGGTTATAGGCCCTTGCTTTTCATCACTGAATATTTCATGCCAGTCCCTTCTGGCCTGATATGTTTTGTTGAGAAATCAGCTGACAGTCTTATGGGAGGCTAACTGTCTTTCTCTTGCTGCTTTTAAGATTCTGTCTTTGTCTTTGATCCATGGAATTTTAATTATGATGTGTCTTGCTGTGGGCCTCTTTGTGTTCATCTTGCTTAGGACTCACTGCGCTTCCTGGACTTGTATGTCTTTTTCCTTCATCAGGTTAGGGAAATTTTCAGTCATTATTTCTTCAAATAGGTTCTCAATTTCTTGCTCTCATTATTCTTCTGGTATCCCCATGATGAGGAAGTCATCATACTTAATGTTATCTATAAGGTCTCTTAAACTATTATCATTTCTTTAAATGACCAGTGGCAAAATCTCCTTGATCACTTTAGCTGGGTGCTCCAGAAATGTCCCTTGTGTGGGTTATGTGAGTCCTCCTATTGTAATTGAGTCTTGATTGCTAGTAGCCTGTTCATATGTGGGATTGACCCTCAGGTTGGCTGACTGAGGATTGACCCTGACTACAATATATAAGCTGCTGTGGGGTGTTGACCACACTAAGTGGAATTTGCCTCAGCAAGGTTCAGTGACTGCTGAGGTCTCCCTTTGGTTATGCCTCTTGTATAGCTAATTGGATCCTTCTCTGATGTTGACTGAGGCTTGCCAATGTATGTGTTTGTTCTGGGCCTCTTGGGAGGGACTTTGGTGCAAGTCAGTGTCAGATGCTGCCTGTGTCTGGTCCTGGGTAACCTGTTTGGAGCTAGAAAGTGATCCACAGTTTGTGGCTGCCTCTGCTGTGCCTGGGTGTACGTGAGAAGGACAAAGCTGCACACCAAGGCTGGTTTCCACCAGCACTGAGTCCAGGGGCAGGTCAGCAAGGCACCCGCCGAGATCCGCCCAATGGCTGCCTGTTAGGCTCCATCACTGAAAGAGCCTCTGGTGGTACTTGAGTTGCAAGAGATAGGTTCTCAGTGAATCACAAGGGGTAGGGGTGAGCAGTGTTTACTAGATTGATACAGTCTTAAACTTGGTGCCAGTGCTGGGTTTGAGGCCACTTAGCAAAAGTCCCATGGTACACCAAGGCTTGCTATCATCCACTGGGTTTCCCCAGACTTCTGTAGTGGGACGAGGTCTCAGGGAATTGTCAGGGTAAGGGCAGTAGAGTTTATCAGGCCCAAACAGACCAAGATTTGGCCGTGTGAAGGGAGGGCTCTAAAGAGTAGGGGTCGAATGTGCGAGGGAAAAATGGCCCCTGGCTAGAACCACACCAATCAGTCTGGCCTGGATTTTACCCGGACCTCCTGGAGAGCTTGAGCCCAGCCGGGCAGGGCTGTGGGGAATCCACAGGGTGGGGCTCGTAGATCTCTGGTGAGGGGGAGGCACTCCTCAGGCACTCAGAAAAGTGGGGGGAATGGCCTGTGTTCCAGAACCATATCTCAGTTTGTTCTGGATTCTGCCTGGACTTCCTGGAGTGCTTTATCTCGGCAAGGTGGTCTGCCAGGAATCAGGAGAGTGGGTTTTCTGGGAGTCCAGAGGGTGGGGCTGCTGGGAGTTCGATGGGTGGGGCTAGTGGATCTTTGTGAAAGGGAGCCACTGGTCAGGTTCATGGCAAGATGGGAGAAATAGTTCCCACCCTAGAGCCACACTACTCAGTCACTGACATCCTCTGAGTCTGCCCAGACCTCTACACGCTGGGCCCAGACAGTTGACTCCCACAGCAGGGCATGAGTTCAGGTTGAGTGCTTGCAAACAAGATTTTGTGTACTGGCCCTTTAAGGGGGTGCTTAGCCCAGCCGGTGTGGCTCAGCAGTTGAGCATTGATCTAGGAACCAAGAGGTCACCGGTGTGATCCCCTATCAGGGCACATGCCTGGGTTGTGGGCTCCATCCCCAGTAGGGCGGTGTGCAGGAATCAGCCCATTGATGATATTTCTCTCTCATTGATGTTTTTATCTCTCTCCCTCTCTATTTCTCCCTCCCTCCCTCCCTCTCTTCCTTTCTCCCTCTCCCCCTCCCCTTTTTTCCCTCTCCCCCTCTCCCCCCCTCCCCTCCTCTCTCTCTAAAAATCAATTAAAAATTTTTTTTTAAAAAAAAGAGGGTGCTAGGTTTCAAGCAGACTCCTGTCTCCCTGGCGGACAGAATGCCAACTGATCTTCACAGCCAGATGTTATGTGGGTGCTTCTTCCTGGCTCTGGCACTCTGGGCCGCAGAGCCTGGCATGGCATTGACACACCCTCGCTCCTAAGGGGGAACCTTGGCAGCTGAGGGATCTTTCCGGATTCTCAGCCACCATCTGTGAGAGCTGGACCAGCCCATTTCTTATCTCTTCCTTCCTACCACTTTCCTCATGGCTTCTGTAAATCCTTGGTTATAAGACTTCGGTTCAGCGAGTCTTCAGTTGGTTATTGAGGTTGATTGTTCTATATTTTAGTTGTGATTCCAGTTTGGTCCTGAGAGGAGGTGAGTGCAACTTCCACCTCCTCCGCCACCATCTTGGATCTCTCTTTCTTAGTTTTTGGATGATCTGAGAATCCTTCCAGCTCTGAAATTCTGTGATTTCTCTCAAGATCCATGACCCAAAGAAAATTAATGCTCATAATGCACAGTTCTTTTAATTCTAAAGAATCAGTGACAGGCATAGAAATTGATCTTGTTTTATAGAAGTTAGAGTCTAGACTTTATTGTTGAGCAGAATTTACACGTGTACATATTTGGTGCTTAAACCTACTTGTAATTAATAATAAGGAAAAAAGAAAGTTCTATGGCTGTTTAACATTTGTGCTGCTCGAACTTTTGGATTTCATTTTTTAATAACTTAATGAGATATAATTCACATAATATAATTCACCCATTGGAAGTGTGTAATTCAAATATACCAATGGTTTTTGGTATATTACATTATTAGTTATTTAAAGTTGTTAAAATATATATAACAAAATTTGCCATTTTAACCATTTTTAAGTCTACAATTTAGGGCCATTAATTACATTCACTCTGTTGTGTAACCATCACCACTATCTATTTCTAAAATCTTTTCATCACCCCACACAGAAATTCTGTAACCATTAAGCAATAACTTTCTACTTCTCTCTCTACCAGCCCCTGGTAACTTTTCTTTTTTTAAAGCATTCATTTTCTTTTCTTTTTTAAAAATACGTTTTTATTGATTTCAGAGACAGGAAGGGAGAGCGAGAGAGAAATAGAAACATCAGTGCTGAGAGACAATCAGTCATTGATTGGCTGCCTCCTGTATGCCCTCTACTGGTGATTGAGCCTGCAATCCAGGCATGTGCCCTGACTGGGAATCGAACCATGACCTCCTGGTTCATAGGTATCCGATGCTCAACCATTGAGCCAGGCAGACTTTTAGTTTACTATATGTCTCTTGCATTTGACTATTCTAGATATTTCATAAGTGGAATTATATAGTATTTGTCCTTATGTGTCTGGCTTATTTCACTTATCATCATGTCTTCAAGATTTACCCATGTTCTAGCATGTATCAGAATTTCATTCCTGCACACCCCTTTAAGTCACTTAATTCCTTTATGTGACTGAATAATATTTCCTAAATATCGTTTACCTATTTATTTGTTAATGGACACTGATTAGATTTTATTTTGCTGCCTAAGGAGGTAATAGCCATTCTAGGCATCCAGTAATGAGAACCAAAAATTTGTGGTTTAGCAGCCTGAGAAAGATACAAAAGGAACATTTGTGCTTAGTTTAAAAGACATTGTTCATTGTTATTGTTGTATGGAATGGTAGTCTTAATTGCTCAATAGAGCTAATGATCTTTTCATAGTTATCTTGCTATTTTTATTTGAGTGATTTATTCATTTTTAGGTCTTGGCAAGTTAAAGGTAAAATACTTATGGCAAGCATACCAGCTTTATTATTATTGTTGTTGTTAATCCTCACCCAAGGATATTTTTCCCATTGATTTTCAGAGAGAGTGGAAGGGAGGGGGGAACCAAGAGGAGAGAAGAGAGAAAAAGAGAAAGAGAGAGGGAGAGAGAGAAGCATCGATTTGAGAGAGACATTGATTGGTTGCCTCCCACACACACCCTGACTGGGGTGGGGTTTGAATTTGCAACCCAGGTATGTGCCCTTGACTGGGAATCGAACCTATGGAAATCGGTACTCGGGCCTATGTTCTAACCACTGAGTCACATCTACCAGGGTAAGGATACTAACTTTTTAAAATGCAAAGAATCACCCTGGCTTGTGTGGCTCAATTGCCTAAAAATCAATAAAAATATTTTTAAGGAATGCAGAGAATTATTATAATCAGCAATAATTAAGAACATTAATACCATGTTTTATTTGAGAATAGGGTGGTTGTTCTTACTCTTTATCCTAGGATGTTTATTGGTGGGAGGGAGTGGGGGGTAGAGAGAGAGAGAGATCGATTTTCTCCTGTACACCCCCTGACCAGGGACTGAACCCACAACCTAGGTATGTGCCATGACCAGGAACTGAACCCATAACCTTTTTGGTGTACAAGGTGATGCTCCAGTCAATTGAGTCACCTGGCTGGGAGAGAATAGAGGTTTTTTGTTTTGTTTTGCTTGTTTATTCCAACATGGCCTGGCCCCTTGCAGGTTTGCTCAGTGGTTAAAGCGTTGGCCCTAAGACAGAAGGGTCTCAGGTTCGATTCCGGTGAATGGGCAGGTACCTAGGTTGTCTCTCTCACTTCGGTGTTTCTCTCTCTCTCTCTGTCTCCCCTCCTCCCTTCCACTCTCTCTAAGAATTAATGGAAAAAATAATCCTCCGGTGAGAATTAAAAACACAGACCCAAAAACATGGCCCTGGCCGGTGTGGCTCAGCTGATTGGATGTCATCCGGTGCACTGAAAGATTATTGGCTTGATTCCCAGTCAGGGCACATGCCCGGGTTGTGGGTTCCATCCCAGGAAGGGGTTGTGCAGGAGGCAGCTGATTGATGTTTTGCTCTCACACTGATGTTCTTCTCTCTTTCTTTCTCCCTTCTGCTCTCTCTAAGAATAAAAAAAAAAATTAAAAACAAATAAACAACCATGAATTTTGAATGTCATTCATTCAGTAAATGTTTATTGAGCATCTGCTCTTCACAGGTGCTGTGTCAGGTACAGAGGATATGGAATGGACAGGGCTAACATGGTCATTTCCCTTATGTAGCTTAGGTTCTAGAAAAGATAATAGACATAAAACAAGTAATTACCTAATGGACGAGTTCCTCAATTTCAGCTCCCTTTTTCTTTCATAATTAATGTCTACATTTAGTATGGTGATTTCTTTTCTGAAATTGAAAGCTATGATTGTCAGTGTATGTCAGTATATGTCACAATCAGTGGTATTCTTGGAATTGAGAGAACAATTTAACTGTGTCAAGTACTTTGAGTGAATAGTAAATGGTTTTATTATAGAGTGTGTGACAGGGCAACTCAGGTTTTGGGAAGGCTTTCTTAACAAAGTACCCTTCAACTGAATTTTGAAGGATGAGTGCAATTATTTAGGCGACGGGGCAGGGGTAGGGGTGGGAAGGGAATTGTCAGATGTTGGGAAGAGCTTTCCAGTCAGAGGGAACTCTATAGGACAAGCTTTTGAGCTGAAAGAATGTTGAGAATTCAGATAACAAAAATAACAGCTGACATTACTGAGCTCTTGTTATAAACCAGGCACTGTTATAAGTACTTTAAATGCATTTAATCCTCATAACTCTATTGGGTCTACTGTTCTCATTTATCAAGGATGAATCCAAGGCATGGAGAAGGGAAATAAGTTGCAGTTACTAGAAAGAGGTAGAACTGAAATTTACACTTGGGCTTCTGCACTCTTAACTATTGTGCCTCCCATAATATCACTGTTAATAACCTGGGCAGCAAAAAGGAGAGTAGCCAGAGGTTAGTTACAGATGCCAGGTCATGTAGGCCAGTGGTTCTCAACCAAGGGTCATTTTGTCCCCCAGGGGACATTTAGCAGTGTAGAGATATTTTTGCCTGTCACAAGGGGTGTGGGAGGAGAGACATGGGGGTGTGCTCCTGGCATTTGTGGGTAGAGGCCAGGGGTACTGCTAAAACATCCTACAGTGTATAGGAAACCTTCCCCACCCCAATCCACTCCCCCACCCCCAATGAAAAATTAACTGGCCTAATTGTCAATAGGGCAAGATTGAGAACCCTGATATGAACTCTTAACAGAATCTGTTTAGGATTTTGGTCTGTGTTATAAGAGCAGTGGAAAAACATTGAAGAGTTTTAAGTACGGGTGCGACATGATCAGATTTGTGCCATATGAGGATGACTTTACTGTAAGTTTGATATTATAGCAGAAAGAGGCATCAGTGGATGAGGGTGAGGACTCATAAGACTTGCAGAGGCAGTGGTGGCTTGGCCTAGAGTGATGACCGTGGGGGTGATGAGAGATGGTTGGAATAGAGAGGTAAGTAGTTGGACGTTCAGCGTGTGACTATGGTTTGTGTAACAGCCAGGGGAAGTTTTGGCTTGTGCATCTTTGTGGATAGTAGGGAACAGTAGAGTGGGGAGGAGGTTTGGGGAGGGAAGATCATGTATTTATGTTGGCATGTGTTGAGTTAAGGTGCCTGTGAGGCATCTAAGTGGAGATTTTGAAGAGGTAGCTTTGGAAATATAGATCAAGAGGTCAAAGGAGAGGTGTGTGCTGAAGATAGACCTTTGAGACTTGTCAGCATGTAGAAGGTAATTGAAATACAGAGTGTGGATGAAATTTTCTAGGGAGAAAGTATAGTGTTGAAGAAAATCACTCTTCAGGTGGAGCCCTGAAGAGCTAAGATTTTGCCCTAACTGGTTTGGCTCAGTGGAGAACGTCGGCCTGCGGACTCAAGAGTCCCAGGTTCGATTCTGGTCAAGGGCATGTACCTTGGTTGTGGGCACATACCCAGTAGGGGGTGTGCAGGAGGCAGGTGATAGATGTTTCTAATTATCGCTCTCCCTTCCTCTCTGTAAAAAATCAATAAAAAATATATTTTTTAAAAAAGAGCTAAGATTTCAAAGTCAAGTCTCGAGTCTTTCTTAATTCTGACACTTTTTTGATCATTGTGTGTTTGGTTCAGATTGTTCCATGCAAATTGGATTCGTCTGAAAAAGTAACTCCACAGGAGGCAGAATTACTCTTATTTAAAAGACCTTTAAATGTTCTCAGTGATGGTACATAAAAATTTATAAGAGATTCTAAAATGTGAGTTACTTTTCAGAGTTATAAAAAGTGTATGTTTTTCTTTCCATTTCTACCCAGTTAAAAAAGTAAATAAAAAATTCCCCCTTTTTGTATTTATTGATTTTATTAGACAAATTCTTTGAAAGAGTAAATTTAAGTTGTTCTTTAGTCATTTGGGATTCCTTCTGTTGGCATTAGGGCATGAATTCAGCCAATGCCCATCAAGGGCAGATCTCTCTTTATCCCATCCAGTGTTAACTCTCAAATTTCTCTGTTCCTTGATTTGTCCCTCTAACCAGAATGAAGGGAGAATTATTGAACCTTAAGACTTAGTTTTGTGTCGTTATGATTGGAAAAATATTTGGTATAATGTTCATTGTCATAATCTTCACCATTCCTGTGACTTACAGGAATTTGGGAGTAAAAATTCAAATAGCATAGTATCATTAACCTAAACGTGAAGACTGTACTGGCAAAACCTCCCCTCTCCCCCTAGTATATCTGCTAGAACTGATTCACATTTTCTCCTTTGGTTAGATATGTCATTGTAGATTAAAAGTTTCAGTTTTCCTGTACTGTCATTTTATTGGGTTGTACTTAGACCTCAGTACTAAAGTCTATAATCTTAAATTTCCTCTCTCATTCCAAAAGAATATTTTGCTATCAAAAGGTCTTTGAATAAAGACAGCAGAAGAAAATGGGTTAAAAATCTCTGTATTTGACCTAATACATATTGGTATTTATGCTCAGAAAAATTTAAATATTTGGCGTTCAACTATCAAAAGCTTTTAAAAAGGTGGTGAAACATAATTATATTGTAAGATCTAAGAAAAATGCAACTTAAGATTTTCTACTAAAGGGATGTTGCTAGGAAATCGAGTGATGATTTTTATTTGTTAATTTGGAAACCATAGCAACACAATAAATATTATGTCTCTTAATTTGTCTTTCAGGGTTCTTTTGGCATGAGTGCCATGGAAGAATAAACAAAATTAAACACAGTAAACTCTGAGTCTTAGCTACCTGAATTAGTCATTTTCCATGAATGTTTACTTTCTAGAATTTTGTGTTTCAGATTTCTTGAAATGTAAGCATAGTCTGTAAAGGTCCAGATTACACCTGTCTCTATAGCTCATGCCAGTTGCATGGGTTTTATATTATGGATATACATGCAGGCTGACAATTGCAGGCATGGTTCAGTCAGTGCGTTATGAAAATTTAATTTGCCTCTCCTTAAAACTGTCACATGATCACAGTAGGCAAAAGCTTTAAAACTAGATGTTTCCCTTTTTATAAAGATACTTGAGTGTGTAATTTGATGTATTATTCTTTCTGGAAAATAGTAAATGCTGAAAGGTTTTGATGATAATGTAAGTATCCATGAGTCCACCACCCAACATTAACTGATGTCAACATTTTGTGACAGTTGTTTCTGATCTTTTCTTTACAAAGATAGGCAGGAAGGAAGAAGACATTATAAACCAAGTTTAGGAACCTTTGTTTCACTCCCCACCCCCAGGCCTATCTCCCCACCGCAACAGGGGATCACTTTAATAAAATAATAATATATTCTTCCTGTCCATTAAAGTTCTAGCATAGCCCTGGCCAGTGTGGTTTGGCTGGGCATTGTCCCACGCACTGAAAAGTTGAGGGTTTGATTCCCGGTCAAGGCATATGCCCAGGTTGGGGGCTAAATCCCTGGTAGGGAGCATGCATCACTCTCACACATCAATGGTTCTCTCTCTCTCCCTCTCCCTTTCTCCTTCTTTAAACATCAATAAAATTCTTTAAAAATAAATAAAAGTTCTCCCTTGTTTCATGGATTTTTGTGTATTGCTTCCTAAGCACTCTACAGGCACAGGTATGAAACAACTAGAACCATGTGAGAAACTGCCAGAATAATAGTGCAGTATGGCTGGAGAGTGGTAGGGGAACAAGAAACAGCCCCAGTGTTTAAGAGCCGTTCTTAAACATCAGGGACTGTGGAAGAAAGGCTGGGTTGGACATAAAGATTTGCAAACTACCAATATTACTCAGGGAGGGAACATAGAGTGAAAAAAGTGACATCAAGCCTGGAAGCTTTTATTATATTAAAATTTAAGGAGCTAGCAGGGGGAAATGAACCTATATATGAACAATTCGGAGGAAAAGAGGTCAGAGAGTCAAAAGGAAAAGCAGGAAAGACTAGTATTGCAGAAAGCCAGGAGGTGAGATTTTAAAGAAGGAATTGAGTGGTCATTGATGTTAGAAGTCCAGATAGGACAAGTGAGATAAGAATAGAAAAATTTTCCTACGTTTGGTAGTTAGTGGTCATTAGTTACTTTTGCATGAGCAATTTCAGTAAAGTGATTTGGGCAGAAGCCAGAATGCAGTCATTTGATGCGAGTGAGAATTAAGGAGGGAGGTGCTAGGAAAGTTGGTTATAAAGAGAACACAACGTAGAATTTAACCAGATGGTATTTTTCGTTGGTTTTTTTAAAGATAAGAGAGAGGCTTTGAACCTACTTATGATGAGAAGAACAAACCAATAGAGTAGGAAAGTGAAGACAGAGAAGAGAGATCAGATAGTTGGGCAAATTCCCTGGGGAGGATGGACTTTATGTTCTATAACAACATAAATTTATATTAGTTTATAGTTATATAACATAATTCTCTTGCCTTTGAATCTTAGGATAATGGGATCAAGCTTTAAAAAACACACCACATAGCTTCCCACCCCCCTCCCCCAATAATACATCCAAATGAAATTTGACTTGTGGATTATATTCCAAGGAAACAGTAAGCACTGTGCAGTGGATTGGATAGATCCTGCCTTACTTGTAGACCTCCTGGACAGATGGAAGGGTTATAATAGGCTTCGCCTTAGTTGTGCTTACTTGCAGTACCACTGGGAACTACAGCAAATTTACTTTAGTTCTGTGTGTATCTGAAGCAGTAATAAAATTCACATTTAAAATTCAAAAAGCATAAGGATGCTTTTGCATATTGGGCATTATAAAATTTATTATGGCTAAACATTTTACTTTAGGATGTTTTATTTCACTTGTTTCTTGGTGTTGTAGGCAGACTAATTCAACAGTTTATAGTATGGATTATCAAGGGCCGAAGGAGAGTTGAAATGGATAAAGTGAAGTTAGAATTAGGAAACAGAATGCTTAGGAGAGGAAAAGTGTTGGAATGGAAATGAAAGATTGGATTCAAGGGACATCGAACAGGAAGATTTGGTTAGGAAGTAGGAGGCCCCGAGAACTTGCGTTTTGAACAAATGTAACACGGGTTTCATTTCTATAGATTAGAAAATAGGGAAGCAAACCCTATTCACTGGGGGAAAATGAGGTTGCTTTTATTCACTCTAAGTTTATTAATAAGAGACCCACTAGACAGAAATGTAGACTTTGATTTTGGACAGAGCCTGAGATGTTAAGATGTGAGTCATTCTCATTGGCTGGTAAGTGAAAATATGGAATAAGAAGATGAAAGGCTGTGCAGGAAAGGAGATTACCTATATTGGGGTAAAGTCATGGTCAAAGAAGTAAGAACCAGAATGGTACTGTTTCACAGAAAAGAAAGAATTTATTTAAGTTAAGAATCTTAGGATAATTCATCCAAAGTAAACTTTTATTATTTGTCTAAGGATATGCTCTTATACTTGGGGTTTAAAGATACAATTGTGGCAACGTGGTTAAGAGTGTTAACCAGAGACAGATTCTTAGGATGTGAATCTCAGCTCCAATACTTGCTGGCCACAGACTGTTGGGCAACTTACTGAACCTTTTCGTACCTCAAGGAGTTACTTTGTGAATTAAAGACAAATACGCACCTAGCTTTGTTAGGTAACTGCTGAAACAATGGTAGTTATATATTAGGGTGAGCTCTCATCTTCCACATTATTTTGAAAGTTTGGGTTTTGATTGTGATATTATTCTGATAACGTTATTTGTATAAATATTAAAAGCAGAGGTAAGGTTACCCCTTAACAGAATTTAATACAGTTTGAATTGGATTCTGGTATACTGCCATTAAATTTAATCATTATTTCCCAAATGTGTTCCCTGGAATATGATCCTTGAAGAATTATTTAGGGTTTTATTTCATAGTGTGGTCATGTAAGTCTGAAAAATGCTTTATTACTTTATCCTTGTCTTGGAAATTCAGAAAGACTGATTAAAAAAAAAGTTTAAGCTGGCATTTTCCAAACGTACGAGATCACTAGATTGATTCCTTTTCTCCTGTTTTATATATTGAATTTTATGTACTGAAATTTTGCATATTTTACTATTAGTTTATCTTCGGCATTGTATTTTTATTATGTACCCAGTACCCTTTGTTTAAAAATTTGAAATTGAGATATAATTTAAATATCATAAAATTCATTATTTTAGAGTATACAATTTCAGTGGTGTTTAGTATATTTACAAGGATGTGCAAAACTCACCACTTTCTAATTGCAGAACATTTTATCAGCACAAAAAGAAACCCCATAACAATCAGCAATCACTCTCCATGTTCCCCATGTCCCAGCCTCTGGTTTTGTCTATTCTGCACATTTTATATAAATAGAATTATGCAATATGTGTCCTTTTGTATCTGGCTTTTATCACTTAACATGTTTTTAAGGTCATCCATGTTGTAGCCTGCCTCTATCAGTTTTTCTTTTTATAGCTGAACTAGAGGCCCGGTGGCTGTGGGTGCCACCATCTTTGTGAGGGTGTGACAGTTAATTAGCATATTCCCTCTTTATTAGGATAATATTCCATTGTATAGATAATACCACATTTTGTTTATACATTAATCAGTTGATGAACATTTGGCTTGTTTTAATTTTTTTAGACTATTATGAATAATGCTGCTAATGAATATTCATGTACAAGATTTTGTGTGGACATATGTTCTCATTTCTCTTAGGTGCATATCTAGAGGTGGTTGCTGGATATTATTGTCAATGTTTAATGTTTTGAGGAACTGCTGAGCTGTTCTTTTTTTGTAAGGCCAAATAATATTCTATGTGTCCGTATAGCTATGTAAAAACACTCCAACCTATAGTAAGTTTTTGAGTTTGAGTCAAAACTAATAACATATGCTGGGGAGCAAGATTTCAAATGCTCCCCAGAGTAACAGTTTCGGTTTCTTTTATGCATTTAGAATTAAGGAGGAAATGTAAGAAAGATTATGTGAAGGTGGAAGAAAGCAAGGTGGGATTGGATTACATGATAGTTAACCAGATTATGTGCTCTCTTCAGCGTGGTTACACGCTTTGGAGGGTATTACTTCCGGCATTTCAAAGGTGTGTTCACCTTGATGTGCAAGAACAATAGATAGGGTTTGCTTAAATACCTTTCACTAAAGAAATTACAGGGCTCAAGCATGACTACACACCATGACATGACCTGTACAGTAAAGAATTTATGGTTTATTACAGCAACCTTTTCCATACACATGTATAACACATGTTGTTTATCCATTCATCTGTTGATGGGCATTTGGGTTGTTTCCACCTTTTGACTCTTATGAATAATGCTGCTTATGAATATTGGTTTACAAATACTTGTTTGAATCTTTGCTTTCAATTCTTTGGTCTAGGTACTCATAAGTGGAATTATTGGATCAAATGGTAATTCTATGTTTAATTTTTTTATCCAACTTTGTTTTGAACTTAGGTAAATTTTGTGGTCTTTTATTGTGCTGTCCCATTTATTTTACATTTGTGAGGTAGGTGTTAAATTTGTAGCAGCTCTTTCATGCTATTGTATTCTGAGGGGAGAATGCTAGTGTTACTACCTGGAAGTATGCTTTGTTTAGCTATAATTGGTCTGTATAAAAATGTATCATTATGAGCAGCAATTTTCCTTTTTTGTTTTGTTGGCTTTTTTTTTTTTTTTATAAGCAGCAATTTTCAACTGGTGTATTGCAAGAATTTTTAAAACTTACAATACCTGACTATTTAGTCAGGGGCACTGACCTCTTTTCCTTAGATTGTCAAATAAAAAATGACAACAGCCAACCCAACAATGAATGAATCAAAATTATACCTACTTTTTTGTCAGATTGGCAAAAATATGTATTTTTTGGTGTGCTGCAGAATTTAAAAATTAGTTTATGTGTGCCATGAGATATAAGAGGTTGAAAATCACTGAGTATAAGTATAGAGCACGCATTTTGTCTGCTAGATTGGACTCTCCTATCCGCGCTGCCTTAGGCATCTGGTAGCAGTGTATCTAAAGAACCAGATTGGCCCTGACCGGTTTGGCTCAGTGGATAGAGCGTTGGCCTGTGGACTCAGGGGTCCCGGGTTCGATTCTAGTCAAGGGCATGTACCTTGGTTGCGGGGCACATACCCAGTGGGGGGTGTGCAGGAGGCAGCTATTGATGTTTCTCTCTCATCAGTGTTTCTAGCTCTCTTTCCCTCTCCCTTTCTCTCTGTGAAAAATCAATAAAATACATAAAAAATAAAATAAAATAAGTCTATTCTTATTTAAAAAAATAAAAAATAAAGAACCAGATTGTTCAGGGGCCTTCTTCAGGACCATGCCAAGGGAAGTAACATCTGAGTTTTGATCAAGTTGGCTAAGTGACAAAGGGAGGGAAAGGGTGTTTTTTTGGCTCTGAAGTCCACGTTCTTTCTGTTACACAGTAGTCAGGTTCCTCTCCCTTTCTTTGTAAAAGAAGTTTTGTTCGAGAATAGATTTCAATGATCTATAATTTTGGTTTGTTGAGGGAAGTCCCATTTTAGTATCTATTGTGCAGAATTGGCTACAGATGTTAGAAGGATGAAATTGGCCTTCTTGATAAATTTCTAAGGGAGGCTACAAGTACAAAGCTAATTAATACACATGGAAATGAAAACTCCTACACATTGTTATGGCTTTCTTAAATTAAAAAAAGAGGTTTGAAAATTTTTCCCAGGAAAATGATACTTTGTAATTTAAAAATGTATTTGCTATCTAACCTGGACTTGTAGTCTTTTTCTGTAAAATACAAACTCTAGTAATAAAGTGGTGCTTAGTTATAGAAGGATAGAGAAGGCAGAGCATACTTTAAAAAATATAAAGGAAGGTGAGGGTATAGTCTTTCTTATTTTTATTTTTAATTGATCTTAGAGGAAGTGAGGGAAAGAGAGAAACATCGATATGAGAAAAGCATTGATTGGTTACCTCCCACATTCCCCCTGATGGAGGATCGAACCTGCAACCTGGATATGTGCCTGACTGGGATCGAACCTGCAACCTTTTGTTAAACAGACGACGCTCCAACCAACTGAGCCACACTGGCCAGGGTGGGGATATAGGTTTTTTGTTTTTCTTTTTTGGGGGGATATAGGTTTTTAAAAGATAGAGGCCAATGTAAAATTTATGTCAGTGTTTAGACCTTGAGGTTGGTAGACTAAGTAACTTCCTAGGGTTTTTGCTACTGAAAGGCCAGTTAAGCAGACTGGGAAATTTCCAAAATTGGGTAGTTGAGTAAGTGTTAACTATTAAACTGTCTCCTTCTCTTAGAAGCCTGCTATGACCTTGCCAGGTGTAACTTAATTGCTCCCTCTTGCATGCTTCCCTCCTTTTAAACATTGTGTTTCTGTCTCCCTCAATTAGGTTGTGAATTTCTTTAGGGCAGAGATTTCATACCTTATTCTGTATTTTTAGCATCTAGCATAATAGCTTACACACAGTAGACCCTTTTAACATTGGCTGAACCACTTCTTAGTATGAGGCTTGGGCACGGATATAACAAATGAGAAGAAACAACTGCTGTAGATATCAGAAGGGGAGATTGAAATCAGAGTTAGGATGTGGCCAAGAACAGAGGAAACCACTACAGGATAGAAACCAGAGAGAAGATTTTTGTTTCATGTGGTGCATCAAGCTATTTCCTGGTCTCATTTCCTTGAGACTTTGGCTGGTGGCTTGAAATTCTTGTTTACTTAGAGACATTGAGGCATGCAAGTTGTGGGGTGACAGAACATGTCACTTTAATGCAGCATAGTAAAGCCACAATAGAGGCATGTGCATACAGTATTACTCGATGAAAGAGGGAATCGGGCTTCATAGAAGGTAATATTTTAGCTGCATAGGAGAAAATACCTCCTGCCAAGCAAACAGTCTGTGAAGAGAGGCTTAATAGAGCCCGGTAGAGCATAGGAATGGCCGCAGATGGGAGCAACTGGTACACGTGGGCAAGTACTGGAATTAGTAGTGATAGTTGTGCAACCTCATGAATATACTAAAAAATGACAGAACCATATTTTTAAGTGGTCAGTTTGATAATATGTGAATTATATCTCAATTTAATGAGAGAGACGTATGAAGAGTTCCTGAAACAAGCAGAAACTGGAATAAAAAAGGCCAGGATAGGTTTGGGAGAAACTCAGTGATAGAGAATTGACAATACTTGGGGACTGGACATTGGCAATGTGCAAAATGAAATAGAGGTTTATTCTGATGTTTCTAATTTGTATGATTCAATTGCTAGAGAAAGACATTCTGGAAAAGCAAGTTTGAAGAGATACATAATGAATTGTGTGAAATTTTTTAAAAAAAATATATTTTATTGATATTTTTACAGAGAGGAAGGGAGAGGGATAGAGAGCTAGAAACATCGATGAGAGAGAAACATCGATCAGCTGCCTCCTGCACACCTCCCACTGGGGATGTGCCCGCAACCAAGGTACATGCCCTTGACCGGAATCGAACCCGGGACCCTTCAGTCTGCAGGCCGACGCTCTATCCACTGAGCCAAACCGGTTTCGGCTGTGTGAAATGTTTTGAATGAGTAATCAAAGCAAGCAGTTAAAGGTGAAGGCCTAGATTTTAGGAGAGACTCTGGGACTAGAGAGAGAAATGAGTGTGTAAGGAGTTGACTGAAGTCAGTCAAACTGCTGATAGAGGATATCTTGCCCTCCCCTGTCCCCACCCCAAATAAAGAAGGTCGTGTCTTATTTGCTCCTTTTCTCCACTTGGGGTAGAGGTAGTGGTGGCTGCTCTTTTTAAACAAAGCTGAATCTTTATATTACTTTTCAGGCAGAGGCAAGGCTGGCAGCAAAACGGGCTGCCCGGGCAGAAGCAAGAGATATACGCATGCGAGAACTGGAACGACAGCAAAAAGAGGTAATTGGGGGAATAACCCTAATTTCCTGTTAGTCTCAGAAAAAATTTATACTTGGCTAGTTTACTTCTGAAGTAAATCTAATTCCCTTTGAAACACTGGGAAGAGTGTAACCTGTTGTATGTATCTTAACAATCCATTATACATCAGCAAGTTAAATGTGATATTTGTTTTAAATAATAACAGCAAACAGATATAACTCTCGCTATGTTATTCACTATAGTTCTAAATGTCCTAGAATTTCAGTTAATTGTATTATGATATGTACACAGTAAAGCACTGAGACGTTACTCAACCTTATAGTTTTTAAGCATATTTAATAACGGAAGAGAATATTCGTGTAAGAAAATGAAAAACAACAAAGCAATAAACTGTAAGAATTGTAGGACTCCAATGTTGTGTTACAAAGCCTGGTACCCATATATAGGATCAAAAACTACTAGAAAGAATTGGTTACTATCAATACTTTGTCTATGGTGGAATTATGATTGATTTTACTTTCTTATACTTTTCTATAGTTAATAAATTTCAGTATGCTTTTATCATCAGAAAGAAAAGCAAAATTTAAAAATTGGTATATAGAGATTTGGCTTCTTAAAAATGAAGCAAATGCTCTTTTTTTTTTTTTTTTTTTACCCTTTCCTCTGACATTGACCTAGCTCTGAAAATTCCCATAAAAATATTTATGATGCTGTATTAATACAAAGGGGGGAAAACCTGCAGGGTAGTATTAAGCGCTTTATTTTGACATTGGTGGTTTATCTTCTGCTAATTGATTAAGAGAAGTATATAGTTTCCATATTGTTACAGCTAAAATCCAAAAGCAAAATCGCTAATATGTTGTAATATTTTTTAACCTCATATATAGTTTTAAATATTGAATGCAGTTCTTGGCTTGAAACGAAAACGTTGCAATGCATTGTCTTTTATATTCCCAAAATTATAGTAAATTATAAGGAGATAATTATTATTTTTTTTTTTTTTAAATATATTTTATTGGTATTTCACAGAGAGGAAGGGAGAGGGATAGAGAGTTAGAAACATCGATGAGAGAGAAACATCGATCAGCTGCCTCCTGCACACCTCCCACTGAGGATGTGCCCGCAACCAAGGTACATGCCCTTGACCGGAATCGAACCCGGGACCTTTCAGTCCGCAGGCCGACGCTCTATCCACTGAGCCAAACCGGTTCCGGCAAGGAGATAATTATTAAATGTAACTTCTATTTATGGTCTTCTAAACAACAGAGAACCATATGTCTCTTATTATTGAACATATTTAGCTTAGTAATTTTCTGTATTTTGAGTCAACAATCTGCACTTCAGGGCAAATGTATATGATTAAGACTTTTCAGAGAATGCAGTAACTCTTGGAAACTCTTTAGTTTATGAAACTTTTGCATTTGTAGCATTCTCATCATTCCTTTGATCGGAAGTGGGGACAGATTCACAAGTGGCTGGTAGGCCAGGATTGCCTGTCCTGCATGTTGTGATCACTTGCTGAAATAATGCAATCTTAAAGTAAAACATTGACTAATAGTTTGCAAAGTAGAAGTGGTTGGCATGTTTGAACCTAAAGGTCAGAGATTCTCTCTTCTGTCTTTAGTGATCAAAATTTGTACTTGGAGTCCAACCCTTTCTGTTGTAGTCTACAATCTCACACTCACCTAAGGAATACTACTGACCAAGAAAGATTGAGTAGATGAATTTTTTTTCTTTCTATGGGTTTGTTCTTCTTTCCCTTCAATTTCTTCCTCTCTCCCTCTCTCCTCCTCTCCCCCTGACTCTTGCTCCCTTTTCCCTCCTTCCCTGTCGTCGTTGTCGTCCTCCTCCTCTCCTCCTCCTCTCCTCCTCCTCTCCTCCTCCTCCTCCTCCTCCTCCTTCTCCTCCTCCTCCTCCTCTTCTTCTTATTCTCCCCGCCCCCCCTCTCTCTTTCACACACACACACACACACACACACACACACACACACTAAGTTAGCAGGGTCTTCATTGAGAGTCATTCTTCCATCTCCTCTGAAAATTACTCTTAATTTTTCAGTAATCTCATTTTCTTTTCAAGTCTTCTACCACAACTCCCAAATTTGTTAGCTACAAAGAGCAAATTGTGAATATTAGTTACTGTGAATCATTCCTAACTTTGAATTGTTTTCAATGTTGATGAGTTCCCCAATCGTCTCCTATTGTAGGGGTTCTTAACTTGGTATGTGAACAGGCTTGGGGCATGAAGCCATAAAATCTCACACAAAATTTTGAATATATATATATATATATATATATATATATACACACACACACACACACACACACACACACATATATACACACACACAAACACATACTTTGAGTGTTCTGGTATGTGTATGTATATATATATATGTATATATATATATGTATATGTATATGTATATGTATATGTATATGTATATGTATATGTATATGTATATGTATATGAAATGCCCATGTGTATTTTTAGCATCATATACTCAAAGGACTGTGTGATCCCTAAAGGGTTAAGAACTACTGTCTAATTATTGCTAAGTCAGCAAGTTTTATAAGAAAATCCCTTCTATAGCAGCATTTTAGGGTACAACCAGAATTAAAATAATTATGACTATATTAACCTATAAATTTAAAACTTTGTCATACTTCTCCTTGTGGTATTTTAGAAAAGATGTTTGATTACTTGGGAATGGAATCTGTAAAGTATCTTCTGCATGTAACTGGATTAATATTACTAATGGTGCATTGAGAATGTTTTGTGTGAATAAAAGAAATCACTTTTGCTTGCAAATTTTCTATGGAAATAATAATTTAATTTCTTCTTTTAATTATATATTATAGTTCTAAAATTAAATTGCCTAAGATTTTAATATCTTAGGGCAGACCAAAACATTATAAGCAAAAAGCCTATATTAAAAGTTTAATATTTGATTCCCATATTCAGAGGCCATGAAGGTAAACATAGTTTCATCTCTGTGAAATGTGTGCAGTTCAGGCAGTGAGTGTGCTAGATTTTCAGGGAAGGGGGAACAATTTGGGTTAGAGGCTTAGATGCAGGTGGCAGCTAACCCAAGTTTTGAATGATAGCTCAGACTTGGGCATGCAGAGAAGATGGGGTTTAGTTTCAGACAGGAATAATTATCACTTCTAATCTCTTCTGACACTTGCTTTTACTCCTTTCAAACTGATATTTCATTTCATTTTTTATCTTATTCTAGTCTCTCTAGCTACTTTCTGTCAATGAACCTATAATAGAAGTTGGCATGTGATACAGTATGAAACATAAATTACTAATAAATTTATAATAAAATAAATAATGTATATACAAACAATAGGATTGTCAGTTATTAAAAGGAGAATCTTCCCATATGAAAAAATTTCTAATTTTAATCCTTTTTTTGTGTGCGGGGGTGGGATGTTGGAATGTGAAAAGGGAAAGCAAGGGCAGGAGGCTCAGGAATGAAGCTCACTTTGAGTGTTCCGTATGTGAACATTGTCCTAATGTTTTTACCTATGTTTTCATTTCACATCTTTAGTGGGATGTGCTTTGTAGAGGTAGGTTTGTAAAAAGTGCTCTTGTGTGGAAGGTGGAATGAAAAGAAAGGACAGAATAAAACGAAGGCTGAACATTAAACCATGTATGTCACGCTAGTATCCCAAATAATATTGGGAGGGGGCATGTAGAATTAATTCGCCTTTGTAGCACAGGCTCTTTAAACTAAGCAAGCTAACTAGCCTAGAACTAGTCACCACTTAATAAACTGTATCTCTTCTGCTGAGCTAATGCATCTGCCCCCAAAACTTTTGTGGTATCTCCTGATAGTTGAAGAAAGGGAAGAATTTTGCTTGGCTTCTTACAGATTACCTGTGTCTATTATATAACAGAAATGTAAATCATTGATGAATTTTCCTAAAGATCAGAATATCCCGTTGGATATTGATTTATTGAATCATACGTTGCTTATAAATAGACTTCTGAACAGATTTGATCAAATGTGTCAATGTACACAGCAGATGACAGGAGATTTTTGCAATTATACTCGAAGTCATGACTAAAATAAGGCATTAACTGTGGTGTTTTAGTTGAATTCCTATTTCTGTATTTGAAATGAATCATCAGACATAGTCACATCTATTTGTTGTTATACCTGCATAATGATCATGCTGTATGGCCACGGGGTGTTTGAGATATTGATTCATCACTGTTATCAACTCTGACCTCATTTGGACCAATTGTGTATATACCTTAGTCAATGCAAATCACTTTAATACTTTGGATTTTGAAAATCTGAAAGATCAGAAGTTTCTTACTGTTTCAGTTGGTTAGATTCTAGGGCAGGGGTGGGCAAACTTTTTGACTCGAGGGCCACAATGGGTTCTTAAACTGGACCGGAGGGCCGGAACAAAAGCATGGATGGAGTGTTTGTGTGAACTAATATAAATTCAAAGTAAAGGAGCGGAAGGGAGAGCAAGAGAACCGGATAGAACAGCCGGATCCGGCCCGCGGGCCGTAGTTTGCCCAAGGCTGTTCTAGGGACTAGTTATTTGATTTCACATGACTCAGGACTTAATGCTCCAATGCTAATAACTGAATGGAAAAGTTGAGAATTACATTTAATTTAGTCAACTGTTAGGTTGTGGCCAGTTTTCTTTGCAATCTTCATAAGGCATACCTCTTACTAAGTTTATCAATTCTAAAATGTTTATCCAATTCTAATTATAAGTAGTTTTTCGTATTAACAATACACAGTCAGGGGCTATTTCATTTAACTATTCTTTTCCAGAGAAGGAAAAAAAGAAATTCTTTGCAGTGAGCAGAAAATTATTATCCAAATCTTTTAAAAGCAATACACTGTCTCCTTACTACACCTCTAACAAAGTAAACATTTCTTCTTGCCTTGAATAAACTAACATTCACAATGAAAAAAATAGATAAAAAGTCTACTTTTTAATGCTAAACTCAATTTCTGTTTAAGAATACTTTCTTATTTTTATCTTGGTATATTGAGCTGTCTTTGTCACATATAGATCACATTCTACAAATGGTCAGACATATATAAACTTGTTAAAATAAAAACATTTCCAAGATGATCTCTGCTTTCTTTCCAACTGAAGCATGTGGCTGCCCCAGACTCAGCTTTTGAAACCGAGTTGTTCATACCTGCTTGCTGTAAGGAATGTGCGGCTGTGCTCTGAACTGACCTGCCTTCACCCAGTGGTTCTGATAGACAATCCTCTGTTCAGTGATTAATTTTCCATGTACTTTCTCCTTTCCCAGGAAGATTCAGAAAGGGCCAGGTATTCCCACCGGTCCAGTCATCACCGTCCTTCTCTGGTTTGTAATAACCTATAAACTTGCCTCTAGTACTTTTTCCTCACTAACTTAATGCAGTCACTCACAAACTTTTGTTTTTATTTTTATCAGGGAGTTGAGGATGCATTGTCCATTCGAAGTCTTGGCAGTCACAGGGTTGGTATTTTGTTTACACAATAGCAAAGCTTATGTGTCTGAGCTTTCTGCAGCACCATTGCTAAGCAATCTGATAATGCTCATATATTCCTTTGCCTTTTTTTCTCCTTTGCCTTTTTTTTTTAAAAGAAAATATTGGCAAAGTTCTTTCATTGGAAACTGATGCTTTCTCTCAAATTATTGCTAAAAAATCAATGCTAAAAATCATAAATATGTTCGTCTATTTTCTGTAAAAGGACTTGATTTTTAAAAATTATTGCAAAATAATAAGGTTGATTTTATAGAATGACATCTGCATGGTTCTTTCAGATTTTTCTTACTTTCATATTTAAAAAAATTTTTTCTCCTTGCTCCAAAAGTCCATTAATACGTTGTCCTTGGATAGAGGATGTATCAGATGTTAAACTTGATAAGAACAGATGCATAGGCCAAAAGGCCAAAAAGTGATTAATATATTTTTAAAATAATTTATTAAATGATAAATATTTTGAAGTTTGGGTGACTAATTATAGTTTTATTACATGGAAAAATTGAGCTACTGATTTGAAAAATTCCTGCTTGTCATGTTTATAGAAATTATCATGCTTCAACGTTTTGATTAACATTTGGTAGTATGTCTCAAGTTTTTAACATGCATTGTTGTATATTAAGATAAATGAGAAATCGCTTGTTAAAAGGCTTGCATATTGTGCCAAGACACTGATCTCTCTCTTAAAAGATTTGTGCTTTAAACTTGAAAGCAATTCTTTTAATGTGCACATTGGTATACTTAACACAAAGATGTTTCATCAGTAAAATGATCTATCATATTAAGGTCTATATTTGTTTATTTCCTCCTACGTCTAATTTTCTTCCCATCTTATATAAATATAAAATATATTTTTTAAATATATAAATATATATATTTATGTATATTTAAATATATACTGTATAAAAATATACTGTAATATACTGAGTATGTTCCAGTATGTTAGTTACTGATGTGTTGTATTCTTAAATAATTCTTTACTCTGGTTATATGACTTTTGTTGAGTATAATCTGTCTTTTTAGAGTAAGTTAGTAAGCCAGTTTTTGAATCAGATATTTTGGTTAATTATGAAAGTTTAGATTTATAATAATACTAACAAGCTTTTATACAATTCTAATCAGCAGCTTCAGAATAATTTTATAGGAGAAAAACTTTAAGGTAATAAGTTTGTCATCTTTCTCCCTGGAGATACATATATGTGTATATGTATACATATGTATGTGTATATACATATCTATATGTGTGCACACACATACTTTGAGAAGAATCACACAGGGAGTTAGTCAACAAAAGATTAGAAGTTGAATGTCTTTGAGGGCTTCGAAAATAATCCCTTTTCTCCTCCTTTTTAAAATTGTCTGGCTTTTTTCTTTGCTTTCCATTATAACGTTCATAGATGAAGTTTCACACAGTTATTATCAAGCTGGTTATTTATAAACTAGATGCCCGATGCACGGAGATTCGTGCAAGAAGGGCCTTCCTTCCCCTGGCTGCCGGCACCACCTTCCCTCCGGCCAGAGCCACCTTTCTGCCTTTGCTCCGGGCCCGGAGCCGCCTTTCTGCCTTCGCTCCAGCCCGGAGCTGCCTTTCCGCCTTCCCACACTGCCCAGAGGCCCGGAGCAGCTGGGGCGGTGTGTAACGCCTGCGTCCCGCCCCTGGCCGCTTGGTGCCTGTGTATGCAAATTAACCCGCCATCTTTGTTGGGTTAATTTACATACTCCTGATTGGCTGTTGGGCGTCAAGAAGGTACGGTCAATTTGCATCTTTCTCTTTTATTAGTGCAATTTGTATGTGTTCTTAGGGAAACTTGATTATAGTATATTAGCTTAAACCTTTGATAAAATCATCCAAATTTGACCTAATTTGGAAGCCTTTAAAATAAATCTGCAAACAAAAAAGAAATTTTAAAGTAAACTGATAGGGAATTATTTACACAGAGTATCTATAAAGTAATGAGTTGATTTTCTTTTTATGGAAATTATATTATTAAATACATTTTATTCATTATGGTAATTATGAAAAAATTGTTACTGCGGGAAAAAGAGTAAAGTTCCGATAAAAAAAAAATTAAGTTTGCAAACTTAAATGTAAATAAAAATTTTAGCCCTAGCTGGTTTGGCTCAGTGGATAGAATGTTGGCCCATGGATTGAAGAGTCGCAGGTTTGATTCCAGTCAAGGGCGTGTACCTAGGTTGCAGGCTCCATCCCTAGCCCTGGTCAGGGTGCATGCAGGAGGCAACCAGTCGATGTGTCTCTCTCTGTCTCTCCCCCTCCCTTCCACTATCTCTAAAAATCGATGGAAAAATATCCTTGGATGAGAATTAATAAAACATAATAATAAATAAAAATTAAAATTTAGACTGTAGGAGATTCTAGTACTATACTGTTTGTGTGTACATTCAGCACTTTTTTCTTTTTTAATTTCAGAGAGGAAGGGAGAGGGAGAGAGCTAGAAACATCAGTGATGAGAAAGAATCATTGATCAGCTGCCTTCTGCATGCACCCTACTGGGGATCCACCCCTAACCTGGGCATGTGCCCTTGACTGAAATCGAACCCAGGACCCTTCAGTCTGCAAGCTGATGCTCTATCCACTTAGCCAGACCAGCCAGGGCATCAGCACATTTTAAATATTACACAATAAGTCTGAAAGTTCACTAATAACATTGTTTAAAAGATATAACTAAGATTAGTTTTTTCCTATTAACTAGATAATATTGAAAGGTCTAAGTTTTCATCAGATTATTTGCTTTTTAAGTTATCTTTACCATCTACATTAAACTGAATGAGTGGACAAATTTTATTCTCTGTAAAAATAAATGTGATGGCCTAAAGTACTGACCTAAATTTTATTGGAGTTTGCTTAAATTTTTGGGTTTTGGTATTTCTCTGCCTATCTTTTAAAAAATATTTTTCTTATGAGTCGTGTATTTAAATGTCTGACACTTTTGGACTTGGTATTTGATATATGAATGTTAGAAGTACCGGAATGTGAAGCAGATGTGGTTATGTTGTATTCTTAGGACTTTGATGTTTCCTATTGTACAATTAACTTTCAGTCACTACCTTCTGGAGAGGTGGCCTGCCAGAAGCTGTTTGGGCTGGAAATGGTGTCAGTGCTATAAGCGTTCTGTATAAAAATAAAAAGAGCAAACCTAGTTCAAAACCGTGAGTGGTAGGTTTAGGAGAGGGAGGATTAAATGAAAGCCTTGAGTTTAGAATTGAAACAGTTTGTTGCTTTAAAAAACAATCTGCCTTAAAAAGCATCTTGGTCATTGCTTTATATACTGAAATACTATAAGGTAGACATCCAAAATTAGAAAATGAGGCGATCTTGCATCAGAGCAGTAGGGATACATTGGTATTTCTCACTGTGGAGATTTTTACTGTTGTATGTATTAGTTCCTGGTTATGTGTCAATGACCTCAGTATAATTTTAATACGCTTGCAATTTGTGTTTTTTCATTTACTATTACACTGTTTAATTCCTTTGAAGAGCCCATCGAAGGACATAACTGGGACCCATTGGAGCAGAGCCAGTATACCCAAAAGGAAAGACATCATGGTGTGTAGTCCAGAAAAATGTGCAGTGTTAGTATTATGCATTCACTGTTGACTCTCAGAGTTCTGGGGGCTTGAGTAATAGGTACGTTCTTATAGAAGTTGACGCTTACTGAACTTTGTTTCTATAGTCATTTTGCTATACTTTCTTTTGATCTTTTTTTTTTCCAAAATGAAAACCTTCAGACAAGTATTGCAAGTTAAAAAATACTTTTTATGATAGCTTATAATAGCAGATTTGGAACGTTTTAGCTAAATCTTCATATTTTCAGTTTCCCTCCTTTGTGAAATATTATGTTTTTAAGCAATATAAATACAAACTGTCACATATTAGGGAGATTCTTGTTTTACTCAGTTCTTATAGCAATTAGGGGTCCAAATTATGTATTTCCCTACCAGATATATTCAGCAATCTCTTTAAACCAGCTGAATGAACTCTGCATTATATTTTGGAAAGGGAAAATTGAAATATGTTAATTTCAATTCAGCTTGTTAAGTCCTATGCCTTTGGAAAATGCCATTGGTGCTACGGAGAGAATGAGAAGAAATAAGACATGACTGTTCTCTTCAGCGAACTTATCTGGTTGGGAGGATGGAATAGTTTATATGCTAGGCTGTGTGGCTTGAGTAATACATATTTTGGTCATGGTATTTTTTAAAACCAAAAGGATATTTTGTTGACTGAGAAGAGAAATCACATTTCTTTTGAGAAGGAACTTTATTTTTAGGGATATGTCACCATACAGTGACATTTTACTATTGTTCATCATTTACTAAGTGCACACCTTTATCCTAGCCTGTGTGGCTCTGTGGTTGAGCATTGACCTATGAACCAGGAGGTCACGGTTCAATTTCCAGTCAGGGCACATGCCCAGGTTGCTGGCTTGATCCCCAGAAGGAGGCATGCAGGAGGCAGCTGATCAATGATTCAATGATTCTCTATCATTGTTGATGCTTCTGTCTCTCCCTCTCCCTTCCTCTCTGAAATTAATTAAAAACACACACATACACACACACATTAAATGCACACCTTTAGACATTTTAGAAAATTTTGGATAAATAAGATTTTTTACATATGTAATAACACTTTATTGCTTGCCTTCTGTGTTAGTTTCAGAGTAATATAAGAAAAACATTGCAAATGCAGATATTTTATTCTAATACTTTTTGGTATTTATTACAATACCATTTTCACTGAATTTATACCATAGCCTTATATTATTTAAATATATATTTTGGGAGGTATTTTTTTTATATCTTTTTGTAAATGACCATGTGCTTGGGCATGAAGGCAGGACCTTGGTTTTGTTTGAACTTTTATTATACTGCCTTAGAACTAGAATTTGCAATTTGGTCTTCTACAGTATTTCAAACTTTTTCAAATTGCAACCTCTACAACAAGAAATACACTTTACACTGTGATCCAATACACACATGCAGATATGTGCCTGTGTGTTTGTATATTATATAAGTATACAAAATATATTATTGAAAATTTACAAAATAATATTCTTACTGTGCACGATAAACTCTGTTTTCTATTTCATTTTTAAAAAATGCTGGTTGAACCCATAAATTGATTTCATGACCCACTAATTAGTTGCAGCCTACACTTAGGAAAACATTACTTTAGATCAGTTTTCAATATTGTTCCCTAAAATCCTAACTGGGTAGAAGAGTTGCAAAAGAAAGATATATTATTTTGTTTATTGATTTATTGATTGATTGATTGATTTCAGAGAGGAAGGGAGAGGGAGAGATAGAAACATCAATGATGAAAGAGAATCATTGATCAGCTGCCTCCTGCACGTCCCACACTGAGGTTTGAGCTCACAACCCAGGCATGTACACTGACCAGGAATCGAACCGTGACCTTCTGGTTCATAGGTCGGTATTCAACCACTGAGCCATGCTGGCCAGAATAAAGATATATTTACCAAAGTACCTGAGGAACTTACTCATTGCTTTTATTATTATTTTTTTTTTTATGCATTGTTGTTCTGGGTAAGATTGCTTAAAAAATATAAACTAGAATGCTTAACAAATGAATGGTAGGAAACCACAAACCTAATTTTTTTGGATTTCAAATGTAGTGGTACTCACATTATCTTCTTTCTTTTTTAAAAAAATCCTCATCCAAGGGTATGTTTTTATTGATTTGAGAGAGAGAGAGGAAAGGGGAAAGAGAGAGAGAGAGAAACATCGAAAGATTGCCTCCCGTATTCGCCCTACTGGGGATAGAACCTACAAGCTCTAGGTACGTGCCCTGACTGAGAGTTGAGCCCACAACCTTGTGGTGTATGGATGACACTCCTACCAACTGAGCCACCTGGCCAGGTCATCTTATTTCCTTAAAGATTCTACATGAAATATAGTTTTCTGATCTTATGAATTTTATATATTTTTCTTTGGTTTATATTTAATGCCACAATTGTATGTATACTGTACATTCTGTGCTGTGCACGGACCAGCTTTCTAGTTTGGTTCAGCGTTTTTAATAGGGAAGGTTCTTGAGGAGGAAGTTTTTCAGGAGTGTGTCCATGAGCAGGTCTGGGGGAATTCCCCTTATTTTGGTGCTGCCGTTGTTTTCTGTAATCTTGATTAGTGATATGCTCTTGCCTCATTGCCTGTCCATGCCTTGTTTTTGCCGTGTTCAAACGATGGGAAATGATGGTAACTGATGGTAACGGTCACAATGATACAAAGTAAAACATCTTTTGACTCCAAAATGCTTAATTCCTGCATTTAAAGCCTTCCTTACTGATTATGAACTCTCTATTTGAAAGAGAACATGCAACTTTACATATAATTTAGCAATAACTTATACTAGGAAAGAGTTTGTGGGGGCCTATTCTTTAATTCACATTTAATAGCCTTTATGTTTAATAATTTTGGAGTTGTAATAACTTGCAAATGTTAATTTTTCCCCTTTTTATAATTCTGATTTTGGAAATGCAACTTTCATCTTTTTCTGAAATCCAGTATGATCCTCTCAAGGACAGATCGTCCAGACTTTCATCATTAGTATGTAGTGCATGACTTTTTGTTAAATGTAGTTTTACTTTATAAACCCCTAATGATGCTAATAATGGATTGTGACTAACTTTCACAGGTTTGTTATGATGTTTGGGGGGAAACATATGACTCACAAAGCAAAACTGTTGTTTTGCAATTTTGGAATACTTAAGATTTGAATAATATTTTTCTTTTAGAATTCTAAGATTAGATAACAATTATTTGCTTCCCTCTTCAATACTATGATTGGTAGTAATAAATTTTCTTAAAGTGATGGACTATTCAGCTGGCATGTGCTCATTACCCTCGTAGACATGTTTCTAGCAGGGTCTTGGTAGACGCTGAGCTGTGGCGGCACAGGCTTCACTGTGCTTAATGCTAGGTGTCAAAGCGAGCAGGTGGTAGAAAAGTCCAGCAGTGACAGGTGACTCCTGAAACATCAGTTATGTCCACTAATTTTTTCTTGATTTGGTTTGTCTTTTATGGCATGTCATTTTAGCTAAGTATAGCATGTTTTTATTTGGTTAATATTATGTCAGTAGATTGTCTGAGTTTCTAAATATGTAAGACAGCTTTTAAAATGTCCAGGGAACTGTACGAAAGGAAAGGTACACATATTCGGAAAAGAGAAATGAATGTATAATTGCTGATTCGTTACCTAGCATGTCAGTAGGTTTGCCTAGAGCAGACTGTTGGTAGGTAGGACACTTTAGCTGCACTTCCTCATTTCCGGCGAGCAGTACATACCTAGATTGGATTTCTTGTCTACAAATTGACCTGTTTAGTACTGTTGCTGTCCTGTATCCCACATACACCCTTGGCTCTGTACTCCTAGAGGAAGTTCTGTGTTAAGACAGTGCTATTTTCAAAGGACTCACAGAAGGTTATTATCTAATAATGCTGCTACTCAGGACAGCCATACCATCTGGCTCTGTACTCTCGAGCAGTACCTGCTGTGGGACCACTCACTAGGGTTAAGAGTACTATCTGGGGCAATGCAATATCATGCCCTTTGTTATCTCAGTCTTGTTTTTGTTGGTCCAAAGAACGATTCTTGTCACCTATACCTTCATAAAGAAGATAGAGGGACTCAAATGAGGTGTGGGGTGAAGGTCCTCACTAACATCCTGCCTGCCCTGGAGTCTTAATTAAGTTTTTGTTTTTGCTTTTTGGCTAGGCACTGAGCTGGATGGCATGGGGTTTGGGAGAGGAAATGCCGATGTGTAGAGAGGTGGTATACCTTAGCCCAGTGGTCGGCAAACTCATTAGTCAACAGAGCCAAATATCAACAGTACAACGATTGAAATTTCTTTTGAGAGCCAAATTTTTTAAACTTAAACTTCTTCTAAAGCCACTTCTTCAAAATAGACTCGCCCAGGCCGTGGTATTTTGTGGAAGAGCCACACTCAAGGGGCCAAAGAGCCGCATGTGGCTCGCGAGCCGCAGTTTGCCGACCACTGCCTTAGCCAGTCAAGTGCAGTGGATCACTTACTAACAGATGGAATTGCATGTAGATTACTCTGTATCTCATATGGACCTTTCTGTCTGTAACTTCATTAAATTATTTTAAAATTCACTGTATGATCATTAATCTTCAAATATTTAACTTAAAAAATGTACTTCCAGAATCATTCTTACAGTCACTCTTATGGAATGAAGAAGAGATCTTCTGGTTCCCATAAAGACCCACTGGTTAGTTCTGTTTTGTCTCCTGTCGCAGTGTGTTGTACTGCTGTGAAATTCACTGCTTACTTTTAGGGAACTTAAGAATTATGACTGCGTTGATGTGCTCCTAAGGCATCATTGAAATTTGATAATCTACTGAAACATGGTTTATCAGAACCTTATTTAAAAATAAATTTGCTTTAATTTATAAGAATTAATATTAAGTTAATATATGTTAACCCCAGGGACTAGAGTTAGGAAGGTGTTCATCACAAGAATTTCATTAACAGAATATTTTCATTTATGATCTGTCCTTTGGAATATACCTCAAGAATAGGGTTAGTGAGATTCTTATCCTTATTTTAGAAATTTAAGTTGTTTTAGTTGTGGTACTATAGGCAGTACCAAATTCACAAAAAGGCTTGATTCTGAAAGTTTGTTAGTAGGTCAGATTTTGGGAAGTTGGAATGAATTTTCTGGTAGAAACATTAAGGCATGTGATGGCAGAGTTCCCATGCTGTCTTGCAGAAAACTCTTTTAACTTAAAATATAATTAAATTGCATAACTAATAGTGCTCTCCATTCCAGCCACATTGCTGAGCAACATTTCTGTGTGTGTGTAGTGGGGTGGGGAGGGGTACCCAGAATGCCCATTTGGGGTGCTAGGAACACCTCTTTCCTGTTAGGCTGCACAGTACTGCCGAAGGAAGTGTGGTTCCAAGCTCCCTGCTCTGACCATTGCTAGAGTGAAGAGAGGGTCAGGAGACCTTGGCTGGTAGAAAGGAGGAGGGAAGAAAGAATATAATGGAGAGGACTTCAGTGAGAATCCCTGGAGGGTGGAGTATTGGGAGCTCTGAGGAGGGATGAGTCATGGGGCCTCCTTGAGGGTGTGGTACAGGAAGGTGGTAGGTAGGGTCAGGAGTGGCAGGGGTGGGGAAGGAGTCAGGGATTGCCTAAATTTCCTTAACCTTGGTCAAAAAAGATGGCTGGACAAGTTAGAAAGAGAATTTTCTCCCTTTCAAGTCACCACAATACATAAAATTACTGTTTTGTATAGTGTATTGAAAATGAACCACCGTAGATGGTTTAGACCAAACCATATTTAGTGTGCTCTCTCTTTCTTTCGGGTAATTTAATTTGATCAGTTTATTTTGACAAATAATGGGACTAGGAGAAGCTTGGAAAAAATTACTATTTAATAATACCTATGTCATTGCCAAGTGGATTTAAAAAGTGGTAATTATTCAGTTGTCCTGGGTTTTTCAAGGACATTCCTGAGTATGACATGAGAATATATCACTTATTATTTCCATTCAGTTCTGCCTGTGGGTTTATAATCTTGTTTTTACAGTAAAAATGAGTAAGTACTTGGTTTGCCAACAGTTAAGTCGTGGTTTCAGAGATATAGGGGGTTGGCAGTATCAGGTTTTGCCTTTGTATGTTGTTAAAATTAACAACATTTAACTTAAGAAAAATGTGTTTGATTTGGTTTTTGCAGAGCGGCCTGTACTTTGACCAGAGAAACTATAGCAGTCTTAGACATAGCAAACCCAGCTCTGCCTGCTACACTCGGGTTTGTCCACAGCTTTTTGTCTCCATGTGCTTTATCCAACTTTAACCATTTGTAATCTTCTGTTTTGTATTTTGACTAGTTAAAACTAACCTGTGAATGGTTGTGTGTATACTAGTTTGTGGTAACTGAATTCATATAGTCTGTGTGAGTGTAAAATTAAACTGTGGGAACTATTGAATCACCGTGCTTGCAAATGAGTACCATTTTCCCCCAATTTTTTCTAATGAAAAATATTTAACACACAAAAATGTTCACAGAATTATGTAGTAACCACTTAGTAACTGCCATTTAGATTCTACAATTAACATTTTACTCTATTTCCTTTATCATATAATTACCTCACTGTCCTTTTATTCATCCATCCATTAATCAGTTTTTTGGGGGCATGCATTTCAGAATAAGTTGTAGCTATCAGTACACATGGATGCCCTATTAGTAAAAGCTTGCATGTGAAAATTTACACTATAAATGGAATGGGAAAAATGTGATTATTTGTTCAATGTTAGAATCTTTGTTTTTTTGTTGTTGTTATAGTTTTTTCAGGGCATTTGGCACATCATACATTTAAAACACCTCAAATACATGGCACACAGTACATTTAAAATACTTCAGTTGTCCAAGCCTGCACACAAACTTACATACTCTTTTATTTTCCATGTCTGTTTAGGCTTGGTAAAAAAAGAACCGAAAATTGTGTCTTCAAATGACATCAGGAAAAGAGAGATTTAATTCCTTTTTAAGAAATGCTGTGCCTTGGTAGTGTATGGATTCATTGTGACCAGTACACTTAACTGATTAAACTAAGGCACTTTGTCCATGGCTTGTTTTGAAATACAGATTTTTCTAATCTTTTCCACTTGGAAAAGAGTGTTTGTAGTGATAACTCAGAGCTCATTTTTCTGGTTCCCCAATAAAAAGGCGAAGGCCATTTGGAGTGTGTCATGAGATTACTGAAAATATCCCAGGAGCTGCTTGGTGGCTGAAATGTGGCCCGTTTGCCACACGCCCTGTGCCATGGCCCTCATTTCCTGAGACTTAGCGTGCTGTCCCATCTCCTAACATTAATGTTCAGAGACTAATGGGACTTAAACACATTCATAGAAAACAATTCCCAGTGTTTTTCTTTCTTATCCCTTAAAATTTCTATTTAAAAAGATTACTAATGATTAAATTTTTCTCACTTTATGCATGACTTAAGTACTTTAAGCACTCAGGAGTTGCTAATGAATTATGGAGTATGATGTAAACAAAAGTTTTCTGCTCTCATGATGGTGAGAGTAATTCGTTCTCTCTCTGTTTCTGTATAAGGCTATACACTTAAACCTTAATTATTTTGTTTTGTTTTTGTTTCTTAGCAGTCTTCTTCCCTGTACAGTGACCCTCTGGCAACGTCTAAGAGTACCAGGGTTAGTACTTTCTGAGGAGTGTGTTGTCTTCAAAGCTACCAGCTGCTTTTCTTGGGGTTAAATCATGTGCTTTTTTCATAGGCCTCCCCTATTGCAAATTCTGGTCTGCTGAAGAGTGCCAGTCTGGTTTGTATCTTCCTCTTCCAACCTGTGTATTCCTGGTAGGGCCGCTGCCATAGTGCTGACTCTGGCTTGACATCTTTCCTCCAAAATAGTGAAGGACACATGGCTTTAATGTTATGTGCACTGCAGAATGTGCTGCTTGTGCTTAAAATACGAAACTTCAGGGGAGTAAAATTAAGCATATTCTCTTCACAATGGTTAGTACTGCTGGTTTTAGTAGGTTCTTGCTTAGGATTGGTTTCCTATTGAGAAGATAGATTTGCATGAGCCCATTACATTTGCCTACTTTTGTGAGATGGCTGTCCATGCTTGGGATATCATATTTCTCTTTGGGACAGCTATGGTCTTGGCCACATTAATACTAGGTTCTAATAAAGCAAGCTGACTAAAAAGCAAAACAATAGCTCTTTGTAATATGCGAGCTATGATTTGGTTGCTTTCAAGCTGTTGTTTGTTGTGTTATGGCCTGTTCTAGGGGGTTGGGAACCTGAGGCTTTACAACTTAATTTTATTGTGACAGGGGGCAAAATGCTTTGGACCTCACCTTTTCTGCTCTATTTCCTCTTTTGAAAGGATAAATTCATAAATGTTAGTTCTCCTGGTTTCCTGTAGCCAGTTTGATTAAAGGAAATACAGTAACCAGTGTGCTTTTTATTTATTTATTTATTTTTTATTGATTTTTATTTTATTTTTTTATATATATTTTTATTAAGGTATTATATGTGTACATATCTTACCATTGCCCCCCCCCACCCCACTCCTATACATGCCCTCATCCCCCAATGTTTTACATCCGTTGGTTATTCTTATATGCATGCATATAAGTCCTTCGGTTGATCTCTTATTTCCCCCACCTCTCCCTAACCTTCCCGCTGTAATTTGACAGTCTGTTAGATGCTTTGCTGCCTCTGTATCTATCTTTTTGTTCATCAGTTTATAATGTTTTTTATTATCCACAAATGAGTGAGATCATGTGGTATTTTTCTTTCATTGACTGGCTTATTTCACTTAGCATAATGTTCTCTAATTCCATCCAGGTTCCTACAAATGGTAATAATTCCTTCTTTTTTATGGTAGCATAGTATTCCATTGTGTAGATGTACCATAGTTTTCTGATCCAGTCATCTGCTGACAGGCACCTAGGCTGTTTCCAAATCTTAGCTCTTGTAAATTGTGCTGCTATGAACATAGGGGTGCATATATCCTTTCTGATTGGTGTTTCTAGTTTCTTAGGATATATTCCTAGGAGTGGGATTACTGGGTCAAATGGGAGTTCCATTTTCAGTTTGTTTTTTTTAATTTTTTAATTTTTTAAAATATATTTTATTGATTTTTTACAGAGAGGAAGGGAGAGGGATAGAGAGTTAGAAACATCGATGAGAGAGAAACATCGAGCAGCTGCCTCCTGCACAACCCCCACTGGGGATGTGCCCGCAACCAAGGTACATGCCCTTGACCAGAATCGAACCTGGGACCCTTGAGTCCGCAGGCCGATGCTCTATGCACTGAGCCAAACCGGTTAGGGCCATTTTCAGTTTTTTGAGGAAACTCCATACTGTTCTCCACAGTGGCTGCACCAGTCTGCATTCCCACCAGCAGTGCACGAGGGTTCCTTTTCCTCCGCATCCTCGCCAACACTTGTCATTTGTTGATTTGTTGATGATAGCCATTCTGACAGGTGTGAGATGGTATCGCATTGTCGTTTTGATTTGCATCTCTCGGATAATTAGTGGCTTTGAGCATGTTTTCATTTGTCTCTCGGCCTTCCTTCTGTCTTCTTTCAAAAAGATTCTATTTAGGTTTGTTGCCCATTTTTTTATTGGATCATTTATCTTCCTTTTATTAAGTTGTATAAGCTGCCTGTAGATGTTGGAGATTAAACCTTTATCAGTGATAACATTTGCAAATACGTTCTCCCATACAGTGGGGTTTCTTGTTGTTTTGTTGATGGTTTCTTTTGCTGTGCAAAAGCTTTTTATTTTGATGTAGTCCCATTTGTTTATTTTCTCTTTGGCTTCCATTGCCCTAGGGGCAGTATCAGTGAAGAAGTTCTTTCAGCATATGTCTGAGATTTTGCTGCCTGTGGATTCCTCTAGTATTTTTATGGTTTCCTGTCTTATATTTAAGTCCTATATCCATTTTGAGTTTATTTTTGTGTATGTTGTAAGTTGGTGGTCTAGTTTCATTTTTTTGCATGTATCTGTCCAATTTTCCCAACACCATTTATTGAAGAGACTGTCTTGACTCCATTGTATGTTCATGCCTCCTTTGTCAAATATTAATTGCGTATAGTGGTTTGGGTCGATATCTGGATTCTCTATTCTATTCCATTGGTCTACATGTCTGTTCTTGTGCCAGTACCAGGCTGTTTTGAGAACAGTGGCTTTGTAATACAGCTTGAAATCTGGTATTGAGATCCCTCCTACTTTGTTCTTCTTTCTCAGGATTGCTGTGGCTATTCGGGGTCTTTTTTTATTCCAGATGAATTTTTGGAGAGTTCTTTCTAGGTCTGTGAAATATGTTGTTGGTATTTTAATGGGGAGTGCATTGAATCTATAGATTTCTTTGGGTGTATGGACATTTTGATGATGTTGATTCTACCAATCCATGAACATGGTATGTTCTTCCATCTGTTTATGTCTTCCTCTCTCTCTTTTTTCAGTGTCCTGTAGTTTTCCGCGTATAGGTCTTTTACCTCCTTGGTTACGTTTATTCCTAGGTATCTTAATTTTTTTGGTGCGATGGTAAATGGGATTGCTTTTTTAGTCTCTCTTTCTGTAAGTTCACTATTGGTGTATAGAAATGCCATAGATTTCTTGGACCAGTGTGCTTTTTAAATGAAGTGTGAGCTTGAAGTTTTAATGAGACTGATGCAGGAATTTATGCATGTAAATGAATGTTATCACCTTCACAGTCTTCACCTTGGGAGGCTGTACTCTTACACCATTCTTCAAAACTCTTTTGGAACCGAGTACTGCAGAGAAGTTAGGACATTTTAAAAATAACTTTGATGCTGAATAGATACATGGTATTTCCTTTCTTCTTTAGGTGTCATTGTATGATGGTGGACTATATAACCCTTATGGTTCTCGAACTGTAAGTCTAACAGGGGGGAGGGAGGTGGTGAGGAGAGTGAAGTGTAGGTGGGCACAGTTTACTTATAAAGAAAAGGTCATTTAATCTGAACTGTAATTACTCTATAAGCTGCAATCCATCAGCTAGCCAATTGGACTCTCAGCCAAGCTGTGAGAAAGTGCCTGTTGGAAATCATCTTAAAGTGTGAGGGATATAGAGAACCTCTTTTCTCGTTCTTCAGTTCCTCAGGAAGAGGATGAGAGTAGTGCTTCTCAGGCCACCCCCACCCCCTCTTTTCCCTCCTCCCTTGGGTTGGCAGATCTTGAGGGTGGGAGTGAGGTGGAATTCCAGACCAGGGAATAACCTTAACTCTGAGAGCTAGGAGCTAGTTAGGTCCAAGGCCACTAATATATTCCCAGCAGGACAAGGAGCTGATCATTATTATAAAACCTTTCTTCTTGGAAACTTTATAGCCATCTGAATACAGTTATTACTCATCAAGAACAAGTTCAGCCCGAAGCAGTCCTGTGGTGAGCACTTGGCCTCTTTGCATGCTTTGTAGAAACCTTTGGTTAATCTGTACTCACAGTTTAGAATATTGAGGATGTGGTGTGTTTCACTCTCTGATGCATGGATTGTCGTTTTCCTTCAGTACACAAACTCAAGTACTAATTTGTCCTAATTGGTGGTTTCTGTATGAATGTGACTTAGCATGTAATTTCTTAAATGAGTCTGGAAACAGTGTCATTAGAATTATTTTCTAAATTTACATTTAATTGTCCTTTGTGTGGAACTTCTTGTGTCTTCGGCGGTCATAGTTCAGCATCTGAGTCGGCTGCCCTGTGTTTCTCTTTGCCTCTCTGTTTCCTGCTTTGAGCCATTTCACTTGCTTGCCAGCGCTTTAATCAGTGGGGTGGGAGAAGAAATAAAACCAGTCAACTTTAAAGAATTGTTTCATAAAAGACAAAATTGCCACAATTATAATCGTCTAATCATTCTGCAACATTAGAGGTTTTTTTCTTAATTTGTAAAAGTCATATTAGCTCAAGGAAAGTCCCAAGTAAGAGTCCCCTCGCCTTTCCCCTCTATTTCCATTCCTTAAACATGGCCTCTGTACTTGTATGTCCTTTCAAAGATATTTTATGCATATGTGAGTATTCTTTATTTGAACAGTATGTACATGGACTCACATATACTTGCTCCTCATTTGTTTTATTTATTTAAAGTCTCTTTGTATTAATATATAGAATAATTTCATTCTTTTTTTTAACATTTAAAAGATTTTTTAAAAAGTAAACCACATTCCTTACTTTTTCCACTGAATGCCTCTTAGAGTTAGTTTTATGTCAGGACATTCTTTTTTTTTTTAATTGATTTCAGAGTGGAAGGGAGAGGAGAGAGATAGAAACATCAATGATGAGAGAGGATCATTGATTGGCTGCCTCCTGCACACCCCCTACTGAGAATTGAACCTACAACCTGGACATGTGCCCTTGATCGGAATCGAATCTGGGACCCTTCAGTCCACAGGCCAATGCTCTATACACTGAGCAAAACCGGCTGGGGACAGCACATTCTTTTTAATGGTGTTATATTAATCCATTAGTGCATGGGCTGTACCTTTAAAAAATTACTTTTCCTAATGTTGGAAATTCAGGCTGTGAGATTTTTGCTACTACAGACACTTGTACAGTGAACATTCTTATATATATTTTTTTTGTACTTCTATGAGTAGATCTTCAAGGTAAATTGCTAATCATGAAATGGGGAGATCAAAGAGTATATGCATTTAATCATATTGCCCACCAAAAAGACTGTACTAACTTATAGTTCCAATAGCAAATTATGACGTTAGGAGCTACCTTGTTATTCTTGGCAGTGTCAAAATTGAAGAAATTACTAAAGCAGTTTCTTAATGGTCAACACATGTTACTTCGTTGAGTGGAATATTTGAGCTACATGGGCTTTCTTATACTTTCTTGGCCCTGTCCTCCTGCCATTTCCAAGTGGCACTTCTCAAGAATTCTACTCCTAAACACACAAAAAATTACTCAGAGATGTTTAAGGAGATAAAAGCTTTTTCGCATAGGGAGGAAGTGTACTTTTAATCCACCCTCTAATAAAATTCTACTTGGCAGTTCTTGGGCCTGGTAGCATTTTTACTGTCTCAAGTATGATGGCCTCTTGCAAACAAAGTTATTATAATATGTTTTCATCAAGTGTAGAATCTTGTCCTTGTGTGCTGGCTAGATACTGTTTCATTTGCAATTTGGGTTCAGAGTTATTATCTTAGTGATACCAGAATGGTTTCTTAGTGATGTCAGAATGGAGATAGCCTACACATACTGAGCATGAGCCTTTGTACTGCTGGTGAAACAGGAAGAAAAGTGTAGGGTGATGATAGAAATGTCTCCACTAGTTGCTTAGGAATGAATAAAGGAAAATAAGAACATCATTTCAGTGTAATACTGGTAGGAAATTCTGTCTTTGACTTATATTAGTTCACTTGAAAATATTTTTTAAAGTTCTCAAACTAAAACATTAAATATATCTATTGATCCTAATGGGATCCCAACGCCAAAGGTTTTAAAAGCATGAAAGTTGGATTTGGCTGGTTTACACATGCCTCCCCACTCCCTTTTCCTTTAACTTAAATAAAAGATAAAGTACTGTTTTATTCTTTGTGCATATTGGAAATGTTTTTTATTTTTAATGATCGTTCATTATATCTTCAAACAGCTTTTTTATTTAATGATGCACAGCAGGTGGTGCCGATTATAATGCTCATAGAGAGTGTGTGAATGCTTCCCAAAACCTTACCTAGTGTCCTCACAATCACGTAGGACCTGTAGTGAAATTGCATCTTTTTCATTATCTGCATTTAATATCTATAGTTTATCGACGACACTGCAAGCATTGCGTCTTCTGGTTGTTCCAGTCGCCGGCGAAGGGAGAGTGCGGTGAGCGTGGTTTGCATGCAAACACATACAAATTTTAAAATCGCAACATTGTGGATCACGTGACATCTGTGGGAAAGTGAAATTTGTATTTGACAAAATGAGCATTTTCTTCCGATTTAACTTATATGAATAAGTTGCCTTCAAAAATGTGTTTCTGACAGTACATATTCTCTGGCTACATAACCTTTTATTACTAACTTGCTTCTTTACACCTCTTCTGTGTTAGTCATTGTACATTTGAAAGATTTTCTCTTTTTATTCTTTGTTGCTGTTTTATGCATATTTATGTGCACATTGCACCAAAAACAAAGTTTCTCAAGCAAAGTTAATGCTTCCACATTGTATAAAACTCATAACAATGGAATATAAAGCATGTGGCCATCAGTCTCTTTCTTTGTTGTGTATTTAACTATTGTTTATACATCTTTTAAGACCTGTGAACTTTTTAAGAGTGTCTGATGGCAAAATTTTTAAATTCTGGTCTTAGAATTCAATTAGAGTAATAATTGTAAAGACAACAAATAGCTATGTTAAAATACAAATTATATAATTTCAGGTTACTCTTTTAATAAAGCTGGAAGTTTTATGGAGCTGATGACATTTTTGCTTTATTTAAGAATTAATTTGAAAAGTACATTGGTGAGGATGATGTGTCAGCTTAGAGCTAGAAAAAAAAAGCCCAATAACTAAGAGGCTAGAATTCCTTAAAGAAAAATAGAAGGCCATTTAATGAGTTGTGTTTTGTGAAAGATTGTAAACTTGAAGTTTCATAGAGAAGGGAACACCAAGTGTTTGTGAGATTTGTTGTAAAAAAATAAACAAAACACAAAAAACCAGCAGTCTAGCCCTAGCCGGTTTGGCTCAGTGGATAGAGAGTTGGCCTGCAGACTGAAGGGTCCCGGGTTCGATTCTAGTCAAGGGCATGTACCTAGGTTGCAGGTTCCTCCCCAGCCCAGACCTGGTTGGGTGCATGCAGGAGACAACCAATCGGTGTGTCTCTCTCACATCGATGTTTCTCTGTCTCACCCCCTCCCACACTCTCTAAAAATCAATGGAAAAATATCCTTGGGTGAGGGTTAAAAAAACACCCAGCAGTCTAATTAAAGGCAGTTGTGGTCCATTGGTAAGCCAATTTAATGCTCACACTCAGAGCTGAAGGAGAAAGAAAAATCCAAGACATCTATCTGAAAGCACCTTAAAAAGTGATGGGGTAGAAAGGCAGGGACTTTATTATTTTTTATAATAAAAATTTATTTTTAAAATTTTCAATTACAGTTGACTCTTTCAGGTGTACAACATAGTGTTTAGACATTTATATACTTTATGAATTGATCACCCCAAAAGGTCTAGTACCCATTTGATACTATACATAGGTATTACAATATTATTAACAATATTTCCTATGCTGTACTTTACATCCCTATGACTACTTTTATAATTGTGTTTTTTTAAAATAATATGTTTGTTTTGATTTTTAGAGAGAGAGGAAAAGACAAGGATAGAGAGATAGAAACATCTATGAGAAGCATCATCTATCGGCTGCCTCCTGCATGCCCCCTACTGGGGATCGAGCCCGCAACCTGGGCAATGTGCCCTGATTTGTACTTCTTAATAGAAAGAGAGGGACTTTAAAATAATGGTGCCTGGGCGTGAACCACTTTTACAACTTATTAGGGTGTTAATGTCAATTTCTTCTCTTTTTTAAAATATATTTTTGTTGATTTCAGAGAAGAAGGGAGAGGGAGAGAGATAGAAACATTAATGATAAGAGAGAATCTTTGATTGACTGCCTCTGCATGCCCCACACTGGGGATCGAGCCCACAACCCAGGCATGTGCCCTGACTGGGAATCGAACATTGACCTCCTGGTTCATAGATTGGCATTAAACCACTGAGGCACACCAGCTGGGGTAATGTCAATTTTTTTTATTTTTACAATGGATGTTAATATCTTTGTAGGTAGGCTTAATATGTGGATTAAGTGAATTACTATATAGAAAATAACTATCAAAATTTTGAGACAGTAGGTACAAATAAAATATTAGGTATTTGTAAATCAAAGAAGTATTACTGTTACTATGAATAAAATTACTACTGCTTGATCATATTACCCCTTGGCAAAACTTTATAGTTGTAAGCCTTCTTTGTCTCTGTGGATGGGCTTCCATATTCCCTTCCTGGAAGGGAAGAGGTGTTTTGTTTTGTTTTCCTCTGTAAGACCATTTACCTTTCTTTGCATTATATATAATATATAATTATAGTGGGCCCTGCTGTTGGCGGCCCAGCGAGGGCAGCAGAGGGCTCGGGGTCACTGGTTCCCCAGGGAATGGGAGTTTTTAAGCAAGGTGATCAAAACTGAGGTAAGGAATAGCTGATTAGTGAGGGGAAAAATGTCATTTATTAATTCAGCAAATGTTTATGAAGTACCTATTGTATGCAAGGCACTGTGTTAAGTGCTGGGAATAAGGATAAGCCAGCCCAGATTTCTGACTTCATGGAGCTTATAATCTAGTGAAAGAAATAGGAAATAAACTAGTAAAGAAAGGAACAAAGAAAGCAACCCTGAGACTGTGGAGAGAACAAGCAGGTGATGAGATAGGCAACACTGAGGGTGTGGTGTGTGTTTGTCTGTGTCCCTTTGGATAGAGAAGGGTTCTCCGGGGGAAGTGACCTTTGAGCTGAGATGTGAAATGTGAGGCACCAGCTGCTTGAAGAGTTGGGGGAAGAGCTTTCTCGGTCAGTGCCAGAGTCTAAGGTGGGAAGTGACTGGGTGTTGGGGAACCTAAGGAGGCCAGTGTACTTCATTATTGTGTTCTGCAGTTCAGGTCTTTAGAGGGAACTGTGGAAATCGGATAATGCAAAAATAATTTTGCGTTCAGCATGTATGTGCTTAGCAGAGTTGATAGTTATAATGGATAATAAATTTGTGAAATGTAGTAGAGGCTTTAGGTAGATATTATACTAGAATCCTCCTGGTGATAACATGTCTTAAACATGGGAGAGTGTGCTGGCCCTCAGGCAGCACATGATCTGTTTAGAACTCCAGTTGGGATGAATGAAGCTTATTTGAGGGAGCTGGGATTTTATTCAGGAAGCCCTTGACGTTTCTTTTTTACTTTTTAGAGTAGGCTAATTGCAGTAGTTTTCCTCATTTCATTTCATGATACTTTATCACACACCAAAAAGACTTTACCCCTGTATGCCAATGTTCTTACTCTTTTCTCTGTTTTCTTAACTTCTAAAGCATCTCATTTTTTCCTGACTGAAAGGTTTCTGCTGCTGATTATTTCAGTCGCTCCAATCGCAGGGGGAGCTTTGTCTCTGAGGTGGATGATGCCAGTGTCCTGGATTTGAGCAGCGTGAGTGGATTGCATGGGGTGCTTATGTTGTCTCAGGCGTGTAACTAAAGTCTAATATGTTAGCTGTTTTAAAACTAGGAACCCAATTTACTGCCCAGGAAATATTTATTTGAACACACTAGCATGAAATACAGTTACTTGTTTTGTTTTGGAATGTATATATTGCTATGTTCTGATTTTTAAAAAAATTTTCTGTTGAAAATTTCCCCCATAAAAAGAAAACCCATCAGCAGCTGCAGCAATTAGCAGTATTTTGCCAATTGTGTTTCTTTTTCTTCCCCTTTTACTCCTTTCCCTCCTGAATTATATTAAAGCAAATCCCATTCATCATGTCATTTCCCAATAAATAGTTCAGTATGTCTCTCTACTGAACTTTTGAGAATTTTTTCATACTCACTATACCATTATTTTACCTAATGAAATTTAAAACAATTCTTTAAAACCATCTAATAATACCTAGCCCATATTTAGATATTTCTGATCTATCTTAAAATTTTTCTTCCCTTTTTGTTTTCATGAATCTATAAAGTTCTGGTGAACTTTGGAGGTTGGACAATAAAATGTACTACTTAGTAAAGTGTCACTAATTTATAGTAACTGGGAAGAATCTAAATAGATCTTAAACATTTGGATTATAGCATTGCTGTGAAGAAATGCCTATCCATTGTTTTCACATTCATCATGGACGGAATTTAGGGAAGACTGTCCAGTAGATAGATGCCTTGGGGCATTTGTCTTAATGAAGGAACCCCACCCGCAGCTCTCTGCTTGCCCGGTTTACCTAACAGCCTTTTCATCCCTGACGCCTCCTCTCCGGTGCTGGCATTACTGCAGTGTTGTTTTGCCCTTGGACCAGCACGCTCCTGACTGTCAAGCGCTTTGAAGCAGATGAGAGGCAGTGTTTCTTCACAGGAAAGTTAGACAGTTTTTTAATGGAGAGATAATTATTTATGTTTAGCACATCACGGATGTATTTAAATAGCTATTTCTGAATGACTTTATCACAGAAAGTAATTTTGAGTGTGGTCTGTAAGTATTCTGCATTGGTGGCTCTCAAACCTGGCTGTGTAACAGTCCCAATCTCATCCTGGGTCAGATCAAGGAATCTCCGCACACAGTTAGAAGATGGAAATAATGCCTTTTCTTGATTCCCCTGAAATAAAGCCTTTTTCTGATTCACTTAGTACCCTCCCTGTTTTTATCAAGATGTAAACAAATTTAATTTATTGTGTTTACTTTTTCTTTTAAAAACTTTTAATTCTACTAGCCTCTAATTTGTGATGTCTGAATTAATGGTCATGTAGTTCTTACATGTGTTTTTTGGTAATTTATTTTAGTGACTACAGAGAATTGAAAAGGTTGACAATTATTAAAAAATCTCCCCGTGCCCCTACTAATTAAATATAACTTTTCTTTCCCCAGGTAGTTATTTTGATTTATTTACAAGTTTTAAAATAAAAATTGTACATATTTAAGGTGTATAATACGATGACTTGACATACATACACACAATATACATAGCTTGTATGTATAGCAAATCATGCTGTACACCTAATCACATAAGCAAAAGATTCTCTAGAGCAGGTTGCATATCAGGTCAGCTCCTTATAAATTTTATAGCTTGTGAGTCAATGATATATATGTATATATATATTTTTTCATTGCTCCAGCTAAAACGCTCTGTTTTCATTCAAAAAGTTTCAGTTTATTGTGGTTTTTATATTTTTTAATGGTTATCTAAACCATTTAATGGTTATCTAAACCATGGCCCACTATAAAATTAAAGATACATATAATATCTTTAATTTTGCCTCTTGGCAAAGCCTAAAATATTTGCTGGTCATCTTTCTAGATCAAAAAAATTGTCTCTAATATTTCCTTTAAAGGGTATCCTACAGTTCAGGTCATTGTAGACAAATAAAAGTGGACTTGATGGTATTTTCTGGCTTCTCCACTGTGGATCAAATATATGTGTATAGTCAGCTAGTTTATGACCGCTAGCTAGGAGACGCTTAAAAAGAGTGCCAGGCCCTGATTTTATACAGTATTATGTTATTCCAGACTCTTGTCTTTTCTTCTACATTGTGTTCTTTTCTGTCCTGTACGTCGGAAAATAATGTAAATGTGTTCATTTCAGTTTTACTGATTGTTAGTAATTAAACCATTTCTGAATGGAATCCTTGGCCTGTTTTCTTTCAGGAGAGTATTAAATTAATTGTTCCCTTCACTCTTACACTTGGAGAATCAGATCTTTTTTTTTCTTTTCCCCCAAACAGAATTTCTGAATAGCATTATGAAGTCAATATATGTAAAGTAGAAGTTAACAAAGAATTATAATCTAATGATTATATTAAACAAACTATAGTATACTTTAAATTATCTGTTAACTAAGTAGCCATAGGTTAAAGTAAAGTTTAAAGGGCCTCTTAATCTTTGAAGAAGAAGCAGAGTTTCAAAAATTTAACAACATATACAGTAGGTCGGAGATCCATTCCTACGGTGCGACGTAAAGCGATTTTTGCCATAAGTCTGAACCCACCTACGTCACTCACATGGAGCAGTAATGAAGTGAAACAGTAAAAAAAATTAAAAGAAAGATAACAATTCCTGATCTTTACTTGTGGTAAATAAATAATAATAAACATAAAGCACATATGTACATACGTCGAAATGACAGAACTTTTTTTTTTTATAAATACTGTAAATAGGAGATGGCGACATAACCACGAAACGACGTAAGTCGAGTCCGACGTAACCCAAGGACTGCCTGTATACTCTTTTTTATTTTGTTGTTAATCCTAACCTGAGGATATTTTTTCCATTGCTTTTCAGAGAGAATGGGAGGGATAAAGGGAGGGAAATTGAGAGAGACAGACAGACAGACAGACAGACATTGATTGTTTTCCTCCTGCACATGCCCTGATTGGGGATGGGGATCAAACCTGCAATCCAGGTATGTGTCCTTGACCGGGAATCGAACCCGCAACTCTTCGGTGTGTAGGTTGGTGCTCTAACCATTGTACACACTGGCAGGGCAAGGTAAATATTCTAAGAAATATTTCTCACATGTGCTAACTTTAACAAATCATTAAGGAATTTAGATTTCAAGAGAAACAATCTATATAATGTCAAGAGCAAAGCATTTTCAGATGTCCCAGACATAAATAAGGCAAAAGTGTTTATTACTGAAATATGGGAAAGATATTTAAGACTTTGTTTACTAGTTGATAATTTGAAATTCTTTAAGAAAATACTACTTTTGAACTTGAAGCATTCAAATTGCAATATAAAGTTTGCCATCATGTACACTCCTTTTTTGTACATTAATACTAATATGAAATATTATAAGCCTGTTAGCTGACTCTCTATTTACAACCATTAAGGAGAAAAATGCCCTTTTCTTGATGGGAAAATTACCTATTTAATTATTTAAGAGCACAGTGGTATAATATTTACTTGAAATTTTTTGAGAATAGTTGGCTATAGTTAGTATTAATGAACAAGTCCTTAAGGCTTTACTCTAGGGCAAAATAAAAGCTTTGCTTAGTTTTTTTTTTAACCTACCTTTTTATTAGGCACTTTATTTTTTTTTCTTAGCAATTTGATTATTTTCATTAATTTTCACTATTGAAGTTTAATTTGCTTGTTTTACAGAATTGTGATCATATAGTACATACAGCCTTTGTTTTCTGATTTCTCACTAATCTACAGTCATTTTTCATATTAGTGCATATCTTTTTTCCATATTACTTACATACAATTTTTAAAATCAGCTCTAGTTGCCATGTTTTACATTAGATCTTCAGAGCTTATTCATCTCTTAGCTGAAGGTTTGTACCCTTTTTCCAATCCTTCCCTATTTTATACTTTAATATAGTAAACACAATTACATTTTATTCATTTAGAAAGCCTTTCAGGATCTGGCATACTCTTTGGGCAATGCAGCTATGTGGACCTCCTGGCTGTTAGAGCACTGGGCTTTAGAATACCAGGTTCCAGCTAGCATGTTGTTGAAATGATGAGCAGCACATAATACAGCACAAAGGCTGAGCATGAGAACTGAAGAGTCTCTGGCCAAGTCACTGCAGCCAAAATAACTGGACTGCGGCATGGCTGCTCTAGGCATTTTTTGCTGGCTTTACAATCCCTGAGGTTTGGCATATCACCAGTTTATGTTGCGACAATTGGGATCTGTCAGAAGAGAGTGAAAGCAGTAGAATCAACATTGCGATGGACTAGGTCAGTGATGCAACCTCCGAAATGTAAGTTTATTCCAAGTTGACTATTAAAGAATGGGAGGGTTGGGGTCATTTTTATGGGAGGGGAGATAAGAGACAGGATTTCAAATCGACCTAGAAAAATGTTTCTGAATGCTCTATTTTTCTTCTTAATTCATTAGTAGAAGAGAGTTGGGAGAGTCTCTGAGGAAAATAAGGCAGTTTATTTAGGTATAGTATTTTTTTCACTCTAAAGAATAACATTAAATATTAGGCTATGTATTTTACTAGTATAGATGTAATGGAAGATTATTCCTTTTTTATGGCAAAGATTGCCAATATAAAAACTGTCATTGCCTGATTGTTATAAAACATTTCATATGTAGTTTTAAAAAATCAGAGTTAACTGAAATCACTTCCTTTTTGGAGTATTACAGCAAGAAGTAGCAAAAAGAGTTCAAAGTCTAAGGTAGTACTAATATTATTGATAGAGTACTCATAATAAAAGGTATTTACTGAGAAATTGAATGCAATAATGTAATGAAAAAGAACAGAAAAACTTTAAAATATGAGGAAGTTAGAGTGAAGTGGTCTGAAAAGAGCCAGGAATAATGACGTTTTGTGTTTTAATAATTAACTAAGAAAGAAGGTTTTTAAATCTCTTCTCTAGATTGGGCTGGGAGGGTTGGTTCCGTAGCTGGATCCTGGGTATATTTATATTTAGTTAAATCTCTAGGTGACTCTTTTCGCACCAGTTGTAATTGGGACAGTATATAGAAGTAAATAATACGAATCCTTGAGCTAAAATTCACAAAACTGAGATCTGGATTCAGTTCTGGCATTTTGTAGTTGTTCAGTCTTTCACCTCTGAATTTATCTTTCCTCAGCTGTAAAGTCAGGGTTTTTTTTACTAAACCTTTAAGGTACCTCACCTCTTTTTTAAAAAATATATATTTTTCAATTGATTTCAGAGAGGAAGGGAGAGGGAGACATAGAAAGATCAATGATGAGAGAGAATCATTGATGGGTTGCCTCCTGCACGCCCCCTACTGGGGATCGAGCCCACAACCTGAGCATGTGCTGTTGACCAGAATCAAACCCTGGACCCTTCAGTCCACAGGCTGATGCTCTATCCACAGAGACAAACCAGCGGGCAAGGTACCTCACTTCTTGAAACACTGTCTCCCTAAAACAGCCTGAAAACCTATCAGCATATTAGTGCATGTGCAACTGTTAAAATAGAGGTCAGTTTACAAGTATAGATGGGGTAAGAGTCATTTTTCATTCATCCAACAAATTTTGAGTTCTGTATGCCAGGTGCTATTCTTGGTGTTAGGATTACAGAAAAGAACACAGACATAGAGCTTACGTCAAAGAGAGAGACATAAATAAATTATTAAATATCGGTCAGGAAGCAATAAATGCTATGAAGAAAAATGAAGTACTTTCTCTAATCTTTGAAACTTGATAAGGGAAAACAGAAGATATAGAATGTATTTGGGACACTATTGTTTGAATTTTTTAAAGACTTGGGAGATGGTTGCCCTTGGATTGAGAATTGGAGGTCAGCATATGATGTAGTGGGGAAAAAGGCTTATTTTGAATACTCTTTTTGTTGTGCTCTTTGATTTTTAAAAAACATGTTTGTATGTATGACAAAAAAAAAACCACAAAAAAAAAAAACACACACACACCACAAAACAAAAACAACAAAAAGACAAACAACTGAATCCTTAATGTTGTGGGGAAATTCTTTCTGATGATATATTTAAAAAGTCCAATCTGAACTTTTTTGGCTAAGTTTACTAGTCTTATCTATGTGTCCTGTGTCCCAATTATGTTTAGATAATAAACATAATTTTTAGCTTTTGGTTGTATCAGACTTTTCCTGTGGATGTGTACAAGTTTTTTTGTATTAACATTTGCAATACTAAAATTTAAGTTTATGTATAGTTTTCCTTAATGTGTTCAAATTCCATGAAAAGAAAATCTATTTAAAAGTTGTAAACTTTTGCTAAAGAAGAGCTTGCTTGCTTGCTTGCTTCATGTCTTCCTTAGGGTAAGAATTTAAGTTCTTGACCTTTTGTCTTATATATTTCAACTTTTATTTCAGTTTTAGCATGTTTACTTTTAGGTTCCAAACATCAATTGAACTTGGAGAACTGAGGTCACTTCTTTTTTCCCCCTAAAAAAATCAACATGCCTAAGCATCTTTTCTGATTTTTATCTCTGTTCTTTTCTAGTTGGATGAGAAATCTGACAAACAGTATGCTGAAAATTACACAAGAGTGAGTATATAAAGTCCTAAAGGAATGAAACTCTCAAGGTCAATTACACTTACTTTCATTCTTGATTTTACTACAGTGGAGCTGATGGTGTTCCTCTTCCTCTCTTCATGTATTTCCTGTCCTTGACCCCCAAATTCCTCTGAGTTTGAATCATGTGAATCACTGGGAAGAATAAAGACACTGCATTTTATTTCCCTGAATGTCACCTCCTAAGCTTTTGGCTGTTGTTTTGATTTTCATTCCTCTAGAATTTGATCCTGAGAAGAAGACACTGCAAATGAAGTGTCTTTAGGAGTGACACCCGCTGAGATTTTTTTCCCTTTTAAGATAAATTATTTCTTTGAAGTAAAATAACTTTTTTTCTGGGAGTTGCTTTGTGTCAAAGTCTCTAACTTTCTTCCAGAAGTACTTTTTGATAGTCATCTTAAGGAAATTATTAGGATTACTTTTATGCTGTATCCAAAAAAGATATACCAGTTCTGTCCAGTTGAAATATAGTGCAAGCCACCAATGTAAGCCACATGTGTGTAAGTTTAAATTTTCTAGTAGCTACATTAAAACAGTAAAAGAAACAGGTAAAATTAATTTAAAGAATATATTTTATTTAGCCCAAATATCCAAAATATTTTCAACATAATCAATATGAAAATTTATTGAGATATTTTATATTATTTTTTTCTGCATTAAGCCTTTGAAATCTGGTATGTATTTTGCACTTAAAAAAAAAATCTCATCTTGGACTAATCACATTTCAGGTGCTAAATAGCTACACAGGGCTTGTGGCTACTGTTTTGGACAGCATAGATCTATGCCATTTTTTAATCCAACAGCGTCATCGCCCATTTAAATTAATTGTGGGAAGAGTAGTCTAAATCATAGTGATGCATGATATTGTTGCTCTCAGCTGCAAATAGCATCTCCAACTCTAACAAAATATTAGAAAAAGAAAAGATCCTAAAGAAGCAACTTCAGGAAATAAATAAGAGGACTGCTAATTAGCATACCAATTACAAAATTCTAAATCCCTAAAAATTAACCTGATATGTTCACCCCAGTATTCTTCACAGTGTAGCAAAGATAAACTTAGAAAACAAACAACTCTCACACAAACTATTTCCTTCTTAGTTATTGTGAGTTCTAGATTCCATTAAAATGTTTTGAGGGAGGGGAGTTATGCTTATAGTGCCTGAGCCCTCCTCGGGGTGCCCCTCCCCAAAGCCAACCTGAGCTGCCTGTGGGTTGCACTTTGGTAACTTCTCGTCCACACTATTAGAGCTCCTTCACCACTCTGCCTTTTTTCGTTTCTGCAGCAAACATTTTTAAAGAAACAAGACTTAGAAGTGTCATATTTCTTTTCTCTAGCCTTCATCTCGAAATTCTGCCTCAGCAACAACCCCTCTAAGTGGAAACTCATCCAGACGAGGAAGCGGGGACACCAGCAGCTTAATAGATCCAGACACCTCATTAAGTGAATTGCGGGTAAACCACAATTTTTGGTGGCTTTTTAGAAACAATTTTTTTGCTTCTTTGCAGTATACTAGTATACTGAAACTATTTAACATTTAATGTGATGCAGTAGAAAGAAAAGGAGTATGAATTCTTTAAGAGAAAATTATTAATACAGTTTAAGAATGTGACTTTGGTCTGAAAGGAAGGAGAATGGTTAATTTTTCTCTTCTCTTTCTAGCCTCACACTTCGCTTGTGCTTACTCTGTACTTGTTTTTCTTCGAGAGAATGACTTCCTTGAAAGAAATGAGATTTTTGTAACTGGCTCCTATCAGAACCTCAATAAATGTCTATTGAATGAATCAATGAATAAAAGACAGACAAACCCACTGAGGAGGGACTGAATGGGGCAGAGGAAGTACAATACAGAAACTGTGTATATCGGCCTTGGATAATTGCTCCTGCCTGTAATTGCAGAATTGTATTTAGGCCCCTGTGGCAGTTATTTCCCACCTAAACCAAGCATCCACAGCAGGGCCAGACTAAGAGAAACAGTGTTTTCCATTTAAAATGCAACCTGCTTCCCTTTCCTTATAAGGATTATGGTAACATTTGGAGCAAATGCTTGGTTTCCTTAGGACACTCTCATTTGACATTGTGTTGAAAAGTTTTATGTTTAACTTCCCTCCCTGTACTTTCTTTCTCCCAAATTAATTGTGATCAGTAACCAAGTTATTGAAAGAAAACTTTGTTCATATCCATTTATTACATTTTAAAAGGCTTCTGCACGAGTCAGTAAAATTTGCTGCTTAGAATTAATTTACTACATATTTTACTTGTTCTAGCCAAAGATTATGCTAAATATTTAAGTGATTTATAAAATTCTAAAATTTATGTTAAAATGTTATAATTTATGTAGTTTTCTTTTTTCTTTATACAGCCCACCCCCATTTGCTAATGCTGTTTCAACATGGGTTAATGCCAAGAAAATGTTTTAACTCCTTAGAATCATTCTCCAGCCCTTCTCCAGTCCCACTGTCACCTGATCTGCTTGCCCTTTGTAGTGGTTGGGAGTGGCAGTTACGTTTGTGTACTCTGGTTTTTTTGGCTTTTATTCTGGAATATTCAATTGCAATTCACATTTTCATCTGAATTCTTTGAGACTTAAGATATGTTTGTGGATGGTTTTATGCAACGGTTCATTCCTATGTCCTGCAGGATATCTATGACCTTAAGGACCAGATACAGGATGTAGAAGGGAGATACATGCAGGGGCTTAAAGAACTAAAGGTATCAGGGCCCATTCTGCAGCCGAAGCATGCTGTCTGTACGCAGAAGTGTTGGTAATGGTGGCTTCACGAGTTCTATTAACCCCACTGCACATAGCTTCACTAACAGTGTTCGTCTTTCAAGCATGTGCTTAGCCTGCAATGCATAGGAAAGGCGAACTTCCAATCTCTGCTTATGTTTAAATGTTTAGTATATGATTTTTGGACTATTCAGTAATATTATACCTTACAGTTTTTAAACCTTGTAAAATAGTGTCTTAGCCATACAAAATTGAATTGGGCAAACACCTAAAAAGTATTCTAAGAATTTTTTTTTTTTTTTTTTTACTGAGAATTGACCTTAAAATTCTTCCAAGGTAAATGAGAGAGCATTGCCTGTGTCTGTCACCGAATTCTGTTAAAGGCAGGGGAGGAGGGATCTAAGAGCGTCGTTATAAATACTCCCTCTGGAGGCAGGACTCTGAAGCATGAGGCCTGTGCTTGCTTTCTTTCTTGTTTTTAACCTATAGCTCAAAAAGGATTACCCAGATTCAGTGCTTTAAAGAATTTGGAGATCAATGTCAATGGGCCTTATCTTGTCCAAGCAAGGATGGCTGCCAGTTTTCAATATAAGTGTTCATGTGAGGCAGATACTTTGGTTGTAAATGGCACTTGGTTATCTTCCCTCTGTTTTATTATGAAGTCCAAGCCTAATTAATATGAGGAGATTAAATTTCTCTGAACGTATGCATATCCCGGTTTAAAACAGAAAGCACAACAGGCCTCTAAAAAAGCATAAGCAAGGCATTCAGAAAGCTGACTCCGGATAACGGGCAAGGGTTTCATCTCCTCCCTGGTGTGATTGGAAGTAGCCCGGCTACCAGCCAAAATCTTCCTGCAGGTGATTATTGTTCTTCAGGAACTTACGGGTGAGACTCCTAACCAGAAAGCGTGGGAAGTCCTGTGGAGACTGCCCTTGAGGGAAGCCTGGAAGCTGCTGGTGTGGCAAAGTGAGGTGGTCAGTAAACATGAGGAGAATTAGGGTTAGAACGCTGCTGTGCTCAGTTAGTCTTATTGCTCTAATTTTCAGGATTTAATCTGCCCCTGCTTTCAAGGTTTTAGACATGTCTTTTGGAAATACCTTGGATCAAGGGGGGAAAGTCAGTACATTAAATAAATACATTCATGTTAAATCTCATGTATAATATAATGTATCAGGAAAGCAAGCAAGCCACTCAGGCATTTTCACTTGTTTTTTTATTTTATTTAAAACATTTTTTTCTTACCTTTAGATCTACCATTTATTGCATTTTTTGAAGGCAACAAGAGAACAGATTAAATTTATCTGAGACTTTGAACAGATAAGATCACTTTTCTTAATGTATGGTCAGCGTATAATTGAACTTAACTTCAGGTTATATTTATCCTTGAAATGACTTTTAAGTGGAAGTAAAATCATTAAAAATATCTGATTGAAGCACAGTGATGTGATATATCTGTATCCTATTAAAAAGGATGCTGAGTCATTGTTCATGACTTCGTTTTTTAAGTATGTCTGCCTTTGGGTGCTTTCCCCCACTTTATCCCATCCAGAATTATCTGAGTCTTGTTAAAACACAGATTGCTGGACTCTACTCCCATATTTTCTTATTTAATGTGTCTGGGATGGGGATTAAAATTTGCATTTTTATTCAATACCCAGATAATGCTAGTGCTGCTCCTTCAGAACCTACACTTTGAAAATCACTGACTTAGGTGTATTTAAGTAAAACTAATTCTTTTTTTTTAAATATATCTTATGGATTTTTTACAGAGAGGAAGGGAGAGGGATAGAGAGTTAGAAACATCGATGAGAGAGAAACATCTATCGGCCGCCTCCTGCACACCCCCTACTGGGAGTGTGCCTGCAACCAAGGTACATGCCCTTGACCGGAATCGAACCTAGGACCCTTGAGTCCGCAGGCCGACGCTCTATCCACTGAGCCAAACCGGTCAGGGCTAAGTAAAACTAATTCTTAATGTGTATCACTGTGTAAGCTAGATCACTAACACTACCTTGATACTTAAATTTAAAACAGTTGTCTGTGATCTTGTTTAAAGGAAGAGTACGTCACGTAAGTTTTATGTCAGATTTCTTGTGTTATGCATTGCATCTTGCATTTCTGCTTGAACTAGCTTAGATTCCAGTGTTCATGCAGTTATGCTTCATTTTATATGGATTGAGTGGTGAGGAGAACTTTGGATGCTATTAGCCTTTAAGATGGATCAGGATCATCCTAAATTCTGCATTATATTAAGATATTACCATATTTAAATAACTATACAATTGACTTTGCTTATATTTTTTATTTGGATTGTATTTGTTCCCAATTCTAGAATAAATGTTGCCTGTTAATACAATCCTAGTTTATGAAACTTCATTAAGTGTGTGTGTACCTTTACTGAGATATAATTCACATACCATAAAATTTACTCATTTACAGTGTACCCAATTCAATGGTTTTGGGCAGAGCCACAGAGTAGTATAACCATCACTACAACCCAATTTTAGAACATTTTTATTTTCCCAAAAAGAAACCTCTATCAGTCATTTCCCACTTTTTATCTCCCACTCACACACTCAGCCCTGGGTAGCCACTAATCTACTTTCTGTCTCTGTGGACTTGCCTATTTTGACATTTCATATAAATGGAATCATACCATATGTTGTCTTTTGTGATTGACTTTTCATTTAACTTAATATTTTCAAGATTCATCCATGTTGTAACATGTATCTGTGTTGTCTGTGTGTATTTTTTTTTCTTATGTGTGTGGGTAATATTCCATTGTTGGATTTACCACATTTTGTTTATCTATTTGTCAGTTGATGTACATTTGGGTTCTTTCCAATCTGTGGCTATTTTGAATAATGCTGCTATGAATATTTTTGTGTACAAGTTTTTTTTTGTTTTTAAATATATTTTATTGATTTTTTTTACAGAGAGGAAGGGAGAGGGATAGAGAGTTAGAAACATCGATGAGAGGGAAACATCAATCAGCTGCCTCCTGCACACTCCCTACTAGGGATGTGCCTGCAACCAAGGTACATACATGCCCTTGACCGGAATCGAACCTGGGACCCTTCAGTCCTCAGGCCGACGCTCTATCCACTGAGCCAAACTGGTCAGGGCGTGTACAAGTTTTTATATACACATATCTTCTCATTTCTCCTGGGTAGAATCCTAGGAATGGAATTGCTGGGTCGTATGAAAATTCCATATTTACCATTTGGAGAATCTGCCAAACTATTTTCCAAAGTAGCGGCACATTCTCACCAGCAATGTATGAGGGTTCTAGTTTTTCCATATCCTCCCTGATACTTGTTTTTGGTTTTGGTTTTATTTTCATTGTAGGTTGTAGCCATCCCAGTAGGTCTGAAGTGGTTTTGATGTGCATCTCTCTAATTACTAATGATGTTGAACATGTTTTTATGTGCTTATTATGCATTTAGAGAAATATCTATTCAAATCCTTGCCCATTTATTATTGACCTGTAAGAATTCTTTATATAGTCTGGATACAAGTCCTTTATCAGACATAAAATTTATAAATGCTTCCTCCCATTCTATGGGTTGTCTTTTCACTTTCTTAATCGTATTGTTTGTAGCAAAACATTTAAAACTTTTATGTTTTATTTTTTCTTTTATTGATAGTGCTTTTGTTGTTGTGTCTAAGAAACCATTGCCTACTCCAGGTTTATGAATAATTACAGCTATGTTTTCTTTGAGAGTTTTATAGTTTTAGCTCTTACATTTTGAGTTCATTTTTGTGTATGATATGAGATAGCAGTCCAGCTTCATTCTTTTGCATATGGATATTCAATTATCCCAGCACCATTTGTTGAAAAAATTATTTTTTTTCCATTGAGTTGTCTGAATACTCTCGTCAAAAATCAGTTTATCATAAATATAAGTGTTCTGGACTCTCATTTCCATAGCATTGATCTTGGTTTGATAAACATTTGCACTAGTTATTTATTTCCAACAGTTATGACTTTTTCTATGTGAAATATTTTTTCTTTTTAGCTTAAAAAAGTTACTAGGCAGTAGTAATCTACCAAATTAGACATAGTCATTAAAGAACAGATATAAGCTATTTTAGGCAGAAAACTTAGAATATAAAATTTCAGGCATTTTGTGGTAGTTCTTTTTTTTATTTTTAAATTAATTTTAGAGAGAAGGGAGAGAGAGAGAGAAACATTGGTACATTCATCGGTTGCCCCCGCACACGCCCCAATCAGGGATCAAACTCAAAACCTGGGTATGTGCCCTGGCTGGGCATTGAATATAACCATCTTGGATGATGCTCCAACCAACTGAGCCATACCGGCTGGCCAGGGCGTGGTAGCTCTTTTATTAGTAATCATTTTTTTTTTTTTTTTAGTAATCATTTTTTAATTATTTACTTATTTTGATATGACTGAAAGTTGAATAATTGCTAGAAGTAAATGGTTATACATTTACATTAGCATCATTATGCAGTCCAGGAAAGTACTGAAAACAAATGTCCAGGAATTAGCAAAATTCAAATGAGTATGAAGTTTACTTGTATAAAGTGCGGCTGTATTCTGTTGTATCATTGCATTCTGAATACCAAACAGCTTGTTGTTAAAATTATAAGAGTAACATTTCTGAAAACCTTAGTGATTCTTCATTTTGTTTCTCTGACAAATGCAAGTTGTCTACACATCTTTTCATCTTTCAGAGGCGACATTGCTGCTTGATTTTCTTGCCTCGGATAGCAGAGGGCATATAAAGTCCTTCATTGGCCTTTTTGGCTTATCATCCCCCTGTTGTATGTGCATGTTACTAAACAAGGAGTTCCCCAAACTGCTTGTATTTTGCAAAAGTGCATCTTCATGTGTTTGTGCCAGTGCTATCTTTTCCTGTTATATATTGCATATAGTATGTGTATGTGAACATGATATTTTAGGTATCAGGCTCATGACTTGGACTTTCTTTTAGGAGTCTTTGTCTGAAGTGGAAGAAAAATACAAGAAAGCCATGGTTTCTAATGCACAGTTAGACAATGAGAAGAACAATTTGATCTACCAGGTAGATACCCTCAAGGATGTTATTGAAGAACAAGAGGAACAGATGGCAGAATTTTATAGAGAAAATGAAGAAAAATCAAAGGTAACTGCTCATCTTGTATTACACCTTTCTTTTGGATCAGAAAATTAAAAGCTGCCATTTAAAAAGTGCTGGGCTTAATGGAAAACATACAGCATACCTAGGAATGATGTTTCAGTCAAACCAGTTGGTCCAAGGAAATTGATAGAACATAACAGGTCCTAAATATTTTTCTTTTTAAATTTTTATAAGATTTATTTTATTAAAGAGGAGCTTATGACCTTCTTTAGTTTCTGAAAGTAGAATAGAACTCAAATTTTATCTTTATTTCCTATCTCTTAATTGGGACAGTTACAGTTAATTACTTATTTCTTCCTGTTTTGACTGGCTAGAACTTCACAAAGCTTCAAAGACTTGCAGTGCGATGGTTCAGTTTTTTCTTTTTCTTCTCCCTTCCCTCATTTTTCAGGAAAAGCTGTTTTCTAAATGATTGGAGAGAATTTTTAATCAGTAATTTAGAAACAGCATTGTGGAGACATGGGTCAGAAATCGATGTATGTTTTCTTTAGAGCTCTATAAACTGTGTTGTTAAAATTGCAGAGGGAAAATTAAAATGTAACTCCATCTTTAAAGAAAATGTCCCCTCATCTCTTACTTCTCAGGTGAGACAGTTTAGATAGGAAGGGCAAGTTAAAGAGTTTTCAAAATAAAGAATTGGTTGTTTAGTATTCTTTCATAGTCATCCATTATTGGTTTCTTTTTAAAAAATATTATGAAGTCAAGTATTCAAACATTTGATGATGTTAATCAATTATAGATTTTACTAGAGGCTCAGTGCACAAAATTTGTGCATGGGTAGGGTCCCTAGCAGCTACCGGCTGCCGGCCAGGGCCTCCCTTCCCCAGCTGTGGGCCACTGCCGGGGCCTTCCTTCATTTCGTGCCGCCCCCTGGTGGTCAGTGCACATCATAGTGAGCTGTCGAACTCCCGGTTGGTCAAACTCCCGAGGGGACACTTTGCACATTAGGTTTTTGTAGGTAGGTAGGTAGGTAGGTAGGTAGGTAGGTAGGTAGATAGATAGATGGATGGATGGATGGATGGATGGATAGATAGATAGATAGATAGATAGATAGATAGATAGATAGATAGATTCTAACTGATTTTCAAATTGTCCAACCTTTAACTAATGTGAACCTCTTCAGGTTGATTCCCCAGTTTTGACAAGAGTCTGTTTAAAAAAACATTCTTTATTGTTGAAAATATTACATATGTCCCCTTTTTCCCCCCCATCAACCCCCTTCAGTCCGCCCCCCCCCCCTCCCTCCCTCTCCCCCTCTCCCCACCTCCACCTCAGACCCTCACATCCGGGCATGTTCCCTTCACCGGAATTGAACCTGGACTCTTCAGTCCGCAGGCTGACGCTTTATCCACTGAGCCAAACCAGCTAGGGTTCAAGAGTCTATTTTTGATAGCTTCTTTGCTGTCTAGCACAAGAAGGTGTTCCAGGCTCATCTGGTACATTTCCTGCACAGATCTGTAGTCAGCTGTTTGTCCAAGGAACCCTACTTCTCTTTTAGTGAAACTAAATTTTCCCTCTGCACATTTTAACAATATAGCTTACTATGGTTGCCAGGGTTGCACTTGCCACCAAGTTCATTGCTGATAATAAGCTTTTTTAGCATCAGGTGAACATGTATAGTGGGATATTTTAAAAAATAATTAAAAAACAAAAGTTTTTAAAGTCAAAATATGAGTGTGTGCTTATGGTTCTAGTTCATGTTCAGGACTCTAGGGTTTTTACTTAGAGTCTTCCTTATACTAGTATATGTACACCCCTTTTTCCCCACACTACCACTTTCAGTTCTTAAAGTCACTGAGGATGATAGTAATTATGTTGTATTCTATGCTCATTGCTTTATCCCATAGTACCCAGAATAGCAATACCAACGTTACCACCAACAACATAATTACTTAAAATAGTTACGTTTTTTGTTTTGTTCTGTTTGGTTGTTATTTGACTGCTAGGCTACGTATAATCCAACCATTGTTTTTGAAAGTTACTTGAAATAGTTCCTATCCCTGTGCTTATGTTGCTAACTGGTTATATAGTTCCCTGCATTTATTTCAGTATTTAGAAATTGCTTTTTTACTTTTTATTTTTAAATTATTTTTACTTTTAATTGTGATTAAAAAAAACATATAACAAAATTTACCACCTTAACCATTTTAGAGTGTACAGTTCTGGACTGTTAAGTATATTCACATTGTTGTAAAACATATGTCCAAAACTTTTTCATCTTGTAACACTAAAACCTTTTACTTACTAAATATCTCCCCATTTTCTCCTCCCCCCAGTTCCTGGCAACCACCATTCTCTTTTCTGTCTCTATGAGTTTTATTACTCTAGATACCTCATATAAGTGGACTCATATATTTGTCTTTTCATGACTGACTTATTTCTCTAGCACAGTGGTTGGCAAACTCATTAGTCAACAGAGCCAAATATCAACAGTACAATGATTGAAATTTCTTTTGAGAGCCAAATTTTTAAACTTCTCCTAACGCCACTTCTTCAAAATGGACTGGCCCAGGCCATGGTATTTTGTGGAAGAGCCACACTCAAGGGGCCAAAGAGCCGCATGTGGCTCGCGAGCCGCAGTTTGCCGACCACTGCTCTAGCATAATGCTCTCAAGCAAGGTTCGTTCATGTTGTAGCTTGTAATGGGATTTCCTTTTTGAATAAGATTTCACTGTGTGTGTGTGTGTATATATATATATATACACATATACATATGTATATGTGTGTATATATATATATATATATATATATATATATATGCCACATTAATCCATGTATATGTCAGAGGATATTTGGGTTGCTTCCCCAAGGAATTGCTTTTTATTTTTGTTTTAAAATGTTTACATATATCTGAAGTCAAATCAACAAAAAACGTATTCAAAGAAGTCAACCTTCTAGCTCTTTCTCTTCATCCCTATTTCCCTTCCTTAAAATTTTAAATTTCTACTTTATTCTTCCGTTTTTTAATCTAAGAAGATATATATTTTTTGCCATTCAAAAAATACTTGCAAATATATAAGTTCCTCCTTTCTTAGAAAATGGTAGCATACTGTAAATACCATTCTGCACCTTGATTTAACCACCTTATGATTGTAGTATATAGAGATCTTCTTCATTTTTAAAAATCACTGTATAGTTCTTTCATTGTGTGGATGTACTATAGTTTATTCTACCAGTTCCCTATTAATGGACATTCGAGTTGTTCGTAGTCTCCTGCTGTTAAAAATAGTCCTGCAAAAATGATGTACCTGTAGGTTTTTTTCATTTTGGGGAGTTATCAAAGTGGGTTTACCTGGGTCAAAAGGTATGGTAATGCTGCTAGATTCTGCCGAATTATTCCCTCCGTAGGGGTTATACCATTTTGTATTCCCACCAAAATGTATGAGAGGGCCTGTTTCCTATCTTATAGTACTTTCCTGAATTATGTTGTCAAGTTTTTGGACTCTTACTAGTGTTACAGTGAGAAATACGATTTTAATTTCTATTTCTCTTAGTATGATCATCTTTTCATGTTCAAAACAATTTCTTTTTTTCTGTGAATTCTCCACCTTTTAGTCCATTTTTCTATATAGTGTGTTTTTTTCTTTCTAGTTTTAGAGACTACAACAAAGAGAGTAACTTTTTGTCTGTTATATAAGCTGTAACTATTTTTTGCAGTCATTTTACTTTGCTTATTGTCTTTTGCTATTCAGAAGTTTTTATTTTTATTTAATTATCTCTTTCTCCTTCTTGCTTGTAAATTTTTTAGCCACTTTTAGTAATGTTTTCCTCATTCATTGGTTATAAGAATTCACTCATCTTTTCTTTAGTACTATAACTGTTCCCTCCCTCCCTTGCTCTCTCCATTACCCCTCCTTCTTTCTGAACACTTCTGATCCATTTGGAATTTGTCCTGATGTATGGTGCAAGGTTTGGTCTCACTTTTCTTTTTCCATACAGATATCTAGTAATCCTAACACTAATTTAAAAGTATTTTTTCTTATTGATTTGAGATGCTCTTTTAGTTTTGTTGTTGTTCAATGTATTTGTATATTCGTTCTACTTAATATATTATAATTGGGTCTATTTTTGGTTGTTCTATTCTGCTTCATTGATCTGTCTTCATGAGGCATCACAACAACGTTTTCATTATGTGGGCCTTATAATATGTCCTAATATCTAATAAGGCTGGCTTTCTTCTTTTTCAGTATGCTTTCTGTTCATTTTTTCTTCCAGATGTACTTTATAATCAACTTTGCTTGCTCTAATTAAATGTATGGATTAATTTGGGAGAGAACTGACATTTTTATGATATTTGAGTCTTTTTTTCCAAAAAGATGAAATGCCTCTCCATTGGTTTAATTCTACTTCTCTGTCTTCCACAAATGTTTTATATAATTTTCCTCAGATAGATTTTATATATTCTTGCATGTTTACATGTATGTATTTCTTAAATTTATTTTTTATTTTCATATGGCAATTTTTTAACCTGTTACTTTACTAAGTCATCTCATTGTTCCAAGTAATTTTGCCATTGATTAGTTTGGGTTTTCTAGGTATATAATCCTATAAGATGAAAAATTAAAAATTTCTGTACCTTTCCATAGACCACAGAATTTTTCTAGGTTACTCTGCATCGGCAGTTCAGGGGTGTTTCTGGACGACATACTTAGCCTCTATGTTATTATATTGTAGATGTTTCAGTGTGTTGTGTGCCATTATCTGTGTAAACTGTATCTTTTGCTTAATAACAGGAATTAGAAAGGCAGAAACATATGTGTAGTGTGCTGCAGCATAAAATGGATGAACTTAAAGAAGGCCTTCGACAAAGAGATGAGCTTATTGAGGTATGTACATGAACTGAGGAAATACTTAATTTTGAAAAAATGCATTGAATGGGATGAGGGGTATGCATTGGGAGGGAAAGGAGTTAAAATACTACAAAGAGTTTACTACTTGTCTCTTCATATTTGGCTGTACCCTACAATTTTACAAACGTGAAACATAAAGGCTTAAACAATTAATACTATGAATCCTATAAACACTCCCCCTTTTAATAATAGAAACTTTTGTAATTGCTTTTATTCCTAAGCACATTCTTTCCTACAGACATCTTAGGAAATGGGTAAAGGAAAGATTACAGAGTACATCATTCTTTGGAATGTAGTGAATGCTGTCTTTGGGAACATGGTTCTGGGACAGTGGTCGGCAAACTCATTAGTCAACAGAGCCAAATATCAACAGTACAACGATTGAAATTCCTTTTGAGAGCCAAATTTTTTAAACTTAAACTTCTTCTAACGCCGCTTCTTGAAAATAGACTCGCCCAGGCCATGGTATTTTGTGGAAGAGCCACACTCAAGGGGCCAAAGAGCCGCATGTGGCTCGCGAGCCGCAGTTTGCCAACCACGGTTCTGGGGGAATAAGAAGCGTGATCCTCACTGAGGTAGATGCAAATAAGAAATTGTGTTGCCGAAACCGGTTTGGCTCAATGGATAGAGCGTCGGCCTGCGGACTGAAGGGTCCCGGGTTCGATTCCGGTCAAGGGCATGTACCTTGGTAGCAGGCACATCCCCAGTGGGAGGTGTGCAGGAGGCAGCTGATCGATGTTTCTCTCTCATCGATGTTTCTAGCTCTCTATCCCTCTCCCTTCCTCTCTGTAAAATATCAATAAAATATATTAAAAAAAAAAAAAAAGAAAGAAAGAAATTGTGGAGGCACCTTATATACAAAAAGGCAAAGGCTGGCCAGTGCTGAGTTCAACTTTCTCCTGGTGGAGGGACTCTGAGCATCAGTGTTGGCAACCTTTTAGGAATGGGAAACAGTGTGGTCCACCAAGAGATGTTTGAAAGCATTCATCATCCTTCTGTGTCTACTACCTCACATGCCATTTCTGTTTTTCTCTAATTGCGGTTTTTCCTTTTGAGTTTGTCGTTCTTTGTAAATATGAAGTTAGTTTGCTGGTAAGGGATCCTGCCCATTAATCTTGGTGTATTTACCAAAGAGCTCTAATGTTAACTTAGTATTGATGACATGTGAATGATAACAGGAAGGCCATCTCTTAATGATCTGTAGCAGATGCCTCACTTACCACACTCACTCCTCCACATTCCAGGTCACTCAGACACCTTCACCTCCACCCACACCCACCTCCCACCCCTCCTTCCCTCCTCCACCTAGGTACCTGCCTCACTTAATCTTTCTCCCTATAAATGACTTAAAAGAACAACATTTAAGCCCGGCTGGTGTGGCACAATAGTTGAGCATTGACCCATGAACTAGGGGGGGTCATGGTTCTATTCCCAATCAGGGCACATGCCTGGGTTGCTGGCTCGATTCCCAATAGGGGGTGTGCAGGAGGTAGCAGATCACGATTCTCTCTCCTCATTGATGTTTCTATCCCTCTCTCCCTTTCCCTTCCTCTCTCTGAAATCAATATAAAACTATTTTTAATAAATAACTATTTAATAGAAGAAAAGAAATGACTGTTTTTCTGTTTGTGCGTTTGTGTTCTTTTCATTTTTGAGAATAATTGAATGGAAACTGGCCTACTGAAAGCAAGTAGAATTTGACTATTCTAAATGCAGACACAGATAACTTTTGAAAATATAAAATTACATGGAAATTAGTTTTCTTAGTTTTTCCATATATGGCAGGAAGCATATTATCCAAATTCTATTTCCTGCTGGCATTTTTTAAAGTGTGAATTCCTCTCCCTTTTTGTCCTTTTGTGTTTTTGTGTGTCATTGTGCCAGCCACTTGTTACTTCTGTTTCTAAATTAAGATATATACTTTCCCCTTTTATGATTTCAAAATAATAATAAAGCTGCTTCTCAAATTCAGTAGCTTAGAAATGGTTAAGTGTTCTAGTTTTTAATTTGATGATGGCATTCAAGAGGAATTGTAATGCATGATTTCTGTAATTTTTCATTGTAGTTTCTTTAAAAACTCAGGGTGCTGGGTATACAAACTTTAAAAACATTAAATTAGTTTTAGGTGTTTCTTATTTTTAGAATTAACATCTCTTAGATGTTATTAGCCATGTTTATGTATAACTGAAAAATCCTGAGTATGACAAAACTGTTTTTTGGTCTGCAGAATCGCATGGTAAAATATATAAGAAATGTGTGACTAAGGAAAGTAGGAGATCATAATTTACCAATAATGCATAAAAGAAAACCTGTTAAACATAAAAGGGTAATTGAGCATCATTGTCTAAACAGAAGAGTTCTTTAAGAATGACTAAATACTAATTTCTAGTTTTTCTTAACATTGATGTGAGTATTCATTTATAACACATGATTTTCTTTCTAGCATAGATTCTAACAAAAATTCAAAATGACGAAGCTAAGATATGTCTCTCTTGTATTTTTTTAAGTTCTGCTTAGAAAATAAAGTTTAAAACTACTGGTTGTCCTTTATGATAAGGATCATAAGCAAATCTGAATTTCCCTCTTTAGAAATGTAAGTTTTTCCATGTTTGGAAAAGGCAGTTCTCAGGAAGAGTCACATGTGGAGCTGGAGCGCACAGAAACCCTAGCTGGCTTGCTGCCACATAGCTGTGGTTGGAACTTACTCCCAGTCCCCTTACTTACTTTTATAGCGGTGAGCCACTGAGTCCTGTCTCCAAGACGCTGGATGTCTTCCTTCCTTTTAGCAAGCAACTCCTGCTTTTCCTGTTCATCACAGACGTTCCCCTTTACCGTTTTTTAAAATCAGCTTTCTTTTATTTCTGTTTTCCTCTCTCTCACCCCCTCCCTTGTTTCTTTCTGCTCTTTCATTACTTCTCTTCCCCCTCTTCCTCTGCAGGAGAATCAACGTATGCAGCAGAAAGTAGACACCATGACAAAAGAGGTGTTTGAGCTCCAGGAGACACTTCTTTGGAAAGATAAAAGCATTAGGGTATGAAGTGAAATTGGGCTTTACTCCCAAGCTCATCGATGAGGAATAGACCAATATAATTTAACTTAGAGATTCCAAAAAAATCTGTCCTTTTGACTCTTTTTAAGCATTTAGACAGTGTGAAACATAATAAGCAGAAGACAAACTTTTAGGGGAAAACCTGATACTATGCATGGAAAGAACTCTACTCTCTCGCTACCTCTGGGCTTGTGAAACCTACCAGTAGGAACTTTCTAAGGAAGTTGTTCTTTATTTCCTCAGGATTCTAATCCAGAAGCAGCCACAAGCATTTAATTCAAACTCTGTGGGTAGCTTTATATCCTTACATTGCAACAATTTGGATAAGGGGCAAGAGGATAAGGAGTGGGGCTGGGAGAAAGGTTATTAGCATTCCATAAATCCTTGGTAAGTAAAATAGGAAGAGATTAGAATCAGTTTAATTACGGAAGTGGATAGGAATGTCAGATTTGCTAGAACTGCCAAATTATGACGTCATCTCTAATTATAACCTCATAACTCCCCAAAGCAGGGGCCCAGATAAGGAAAAAGGCTTCAGTGCTTTTTTGCTAAGCCCTTTAGGTAGATCCCAAGTGCACAGTAGGCTGAAAAGATTTCCACCAGCTCACCCCATGTGCCCTTTGACTGGCAGCCCCATGTCATGGCAGGAGCTATCTGTTCCGCAATTGGGGTCCACATAGCCACAGTTGCCAGAGGCTTACCTTCTCAGGGAAGGGCTGTGGCGGGGAAACGGGTTAGGTGGGTTAAGGAAAGGTAGCAGAGATCCCCAAGAGCACTTGTGATAGACATAACCCTCTGGATCACACCCTCCATTGTTAGGGGCGGTATGTTTAGTGTCCAGTTCTCCTCACACCTCCAGTGACCCTATCCTGTCACTGATGAGCACCTGGGAAACAAAATGCCTTCTGAAGAGTTTGGTAGACCAAAAGCTTTAAAGAAATAAAGCTGCCTTTTAGAGTTTCTAATACTTAACTACCAAGTTTCTAAAATCCTACCCCAAACTAGAAGAGCATTCTGCAGTATAAATTAACAATTCTGTTAACAGTTTTAAAATTGTGAGCTACTGATTTTATTTAAATTTTCACTTGGGAAATTTAAAATGAGTTATGAAAAATGTATAGCACAAAGTACGTAATTTAAAAGTTTAAAATCTGGTCATTGACTAGAATGGGTTTCTTTTGGGACCTTACATAATTTTCTTTAGCACCTATCAGCAAGCCTGTGCTTCCTATTTTGCATAATTATCTCAGTATTTTAAACTGGTTATTTTGGTCTGGCCAAAGGAAAATTCCAAAACTCTCAGCCCAATAAAGTAGCTCTTTAAAATAAAACAGGTTTTTTTTTTTCTTATCAAAAAGCTGAGCTGATGGTTAAGATATAAATTATTTGACTTTTTAATTTTCTTGGCATTATTAAATAAGGGGTATCTTGCTTCTCTGTGGTATATAATAATGTGTTCCTTCAGATTTTTTTAAAAATTAAACTTTTAAAACATTTTTGAGATAATTGTAGAGTCACATGCAATTGTAAAAAATATACAAAGAGATCTTGTATGTCCTTTATCCAGTTTTCCCCAAATGCAACATCTTGCAAAACTATAGTACAATACCACATCCAGGATATTGACCTTGAAATAGTCAAGATACAGAACATTTTCATCACTGTTATAAGGTTCCCTCCTGTTGTTCTTTTATAGCCATATCTACTATCTCCCCTACTCTGTCCCAAGCCCTGGCAACCACTAATCTGTTCTCCTTTTCTATAATTTCGCCATTTAAGAATGTTATATAAATAGAATTATACAGTATATAACTTTTTTGAATTACCTTCTTTCACTCAGCATAATTCCCTTGAGATTCATCCAAGTTGTTGCATGTATCAATAGTTTGTCATTTAAAAAAATTAAAAACTGTGATAAAGTACAAATAACATAAAATTTACTACTTTTAAGTGTAGAGTTAGTTGTGATATTAAGTACATTCACATTGCCGTGCTTCCAGCGCCACCATCTATCCACAGAACTCTTTTCATTTTATAGAACTGAAACTCTGTACCCATTAAATTACAACTCCCAATCTCCTCCTCCCAACCCCTCCCAACTACCATTCTACTTTCTGTCTCTATGACTTTGACTCAAGGCAGCTCATATGAGTGGAATCATTAGTATTTGTCTTTTTGTGACTGGCTTATTTCACTTAGCATATGTCCTAAAGGTTATCATATTGTAGCATGTGTCAGATGTCCCTTTTTAAGATAATAATATTCCATTGTGTGTACCTACCACATTTTGTTTATCCTATCATCTGTTGATAGGCACTTGGTTTGCTTTCACCTTTTGGCTGTTTCGAATAATGCTGCTGTGAACATGAGTTTGTAAATATCTTTTTGTGACCCTTCTTTTATTTCTTTTGGGTATGTACCCATAAGTGGAATTGCTGCATAAATGGCAATTCTAGGTTTAATTTTTTGAGGAACCACCATATTGTTTTCCATGGCAGCTGCACCAACATTGCCATCAGCTCTGCACAAGTGTTCCAGTTTCTCTACATCCTTACCAACATGTTTCCTGTTTTGTTTATAGTAGCCATCCCAATACGTGTGATGTGGTCCTCCCTTGACTTACAACATTTTCAACATGGCCAATGACTACCTAATATATCACTCATCTCTAGCTTCATTTTCAAGATTTAAATTTAGTAACTTCATGGAAGAGCATGACCATTATTCTCTTGTTAAAGTTGTTTTCTTTAGTTCTTCACTGATCCTAGTTGCTCATGTCTTTATCCCCAAAGCTGTTCCAAGCACCAGGTGGCTATGTGTATATATATACCAAGTACTTATATATCCATATATCCCAGTATAAGACTCACTCCCATTCTGACTACCCTGTGCAATTATATGGAGAGTTAACCTGTTGCCCAAAGTTCAACCTGTTATACATATCTTTAAGCCTTCTTGACACTAGAATTTGAGGTTAGGTCAGGGATAAAGAATTATTTAGACTATCACAAGCATGTACTTTTCACCCTAAAAAAATTCACTGTAGGAACTATTATTGAATGCAGACACAAGGGTAGTGGTTAGATGGTCAGGTAATACAGAGGATTTCTGATTCAGCGTGAATACATGTGGTCTAATTATACGGTATTTCAGTCCTCTTGAAACTTTGTGGTGAAATGGGAGCACTTACAGGATGTATTTTATTTTCCCATCCATAATTATGGGAAGACAAAATTAAAAAGTCCAAAAGTAAAGATAAAATTCACTGCTGTAAGATGTGGAAGAGGAGCAAATGGCATATTCGAGCATTTGCTAGAATTCCTGGTTTCAAATTGGTCTGTTCCTAAGAGATCATTTCTGTTTGGTGGTGGTGTTAATATAGAGCATGTTGTGATAGTGATCACTAACTCAGTACATGTGCTGATGCACGGCCTAACTGCGCACGCAGACACCCGTAACCACAACTGTCTAACCCAGCAGACAGAACAGCAACTGTCAACAAGGGTATTGTTTGTGCTTTGCTGTCTTAGTGTTACATTTGTTATTAATGCAGTGGAGTGTTGATATTAGAAAATCATTATTAATTCACAGGTGGACTCCAGACATGTCATACAGTGTGAATTGTTGAAAGGAAGTTAGATTTTGATGTTGCGGTTTGAGTGAGGAGTAGGACTTGCCCTGTAGACCACTTTTCCAGCAGCATCTGGGACGACAGCAAGGGAACAGAATTGTGGCCTGCATGGTGCTGCCATATAGAAAAAGTAGGCAAGAGCTTCAGAACCAGAAAGAACTGGATTCATTTTCTAGCTCTGCCACTTACTGTGACGTTGAGCAAAAAAATAAAACTTCTCTGAGCCTCAATTTTCTGATTCGTGAAATGGGCATAAGACAAAATACAGGGTATGTAAGGGAGAAATTATATAGATACAGATATACTTATGTATATGTGTATATAACACTGTCTATATCAGCAGTGGGCAAACTACGGCCCGCGGGCCGGATCCGGCTGTTCTATCCGGTTCTCTTGCTCTCCCCTCCGCTCCTTTACTTTGAATTTGTATTAGTTCACACAAACACTCCATCCATGCTTTTGTTCCAGCCCTCCGGTCCAGTTTAAGAACCCATTGTGGCCCTCGAGTCAAAAAGTTTGCCCATGCCAAAACCGGTTTGGCTCAGTGGATAGAGCATCGGCCTGCGGATTGAAGGGTCCCAGGTTCGATTCCGGTCAAGGGCATGTAACTTGGTTGCGGGCACATCCCCAGTAGGGGGTGTGCAAGAGGCAGCTGATCGATGTTTCTCTCTCATCGATGTTTCTAACTCTCTATCCCTCTTCCTTCCTCTCTGTAAAAAATCAATAAAATATATTAAAAAAAAAAAAAGTTTGCCCACCCCTAGTTGTAGCTACTCAAATTGTAGTTTGAGTGTGTAAATCGTAGTTGCTCTTATCCCTTACTTACTCCCAGTTTGGTTGCAGAATAGGATTATAATGGCTTTAAAAATTGTCCAATTATTGAGCAACCAGTCACTAAACAGTTGACCACTTCTAAACCCAATAAACTGAGAAGAAAGTGACCTGTTGTAGTTTACTCAGATTAATGGGAATGCTGGCAGAAAACATTAAATATATGAACAAATGGATGGAGAAAGGCTTTTTCAAATAGCCCAGCGGTCAGGCCCCTGAATAGACTGCCTAACGTGGGTATGTTTTGAGCCCAAGGATCAAAGTGTGTTCCTGCTTCTGCACTGTCCTCAGTTCTGACAGCCGTGAGATTCAGGCAGTGGCAGGAAAATGCAAATGGAAACAGCAGCTGGCTTCCCTGAGCCCTCCCTGTCTCATGCATGGCAGGTGGGGCTTTACCCTGAGGGCCTCTTGAAGCCTGTGCCCACCCTGTGGGAGCTGAGTTACCCCTGCCCCTTTTCCAGATGAGGAAACTGAGGCAAAGACAAGTTAGTATGTACCAGGACTCAAAAGCCAGATTCCAAAACCCATATTTGCTACCCTCTGTAGGTGGGCTGTATTTATGTTGTTAGTGTGTTATTTTTGTTTTCCACATTTTGAAAGTATATCAGAAAACCAAATTACTTTTAATTGTATTTAATTAAATTAACAAAGTAGGCTCTCAAGAATCCCTTTGGAGATTAGCCACTTTTAATTAAGCAGTATTTGAGGAATATTTTGCCACACTACTTGAAGAAAAATCACTACAGCCTACATTTAATTAAAATACCTTGGTCATTTTTCTTCCAGAACTTTTTCTAAAATCAAGTATATTCTTGAATAAACTATTTTAGTTGAAATCTGGGGGTTTTATTTGATTGATTCACCAAATGAAAATGTACTAGGAGATCAGTAAGGTCAACTTTATTTCACTATTACTGCTGCCTTCGTTTTCCATTTCCTGTTTGTTCACGGCCTGGAAAAGAAAGATTCGTTTTCTTGCCTGAAGTGATAAGCATGTTTTATATGCACGATTAACCAGTTGCTATTAAAACCCCCTTCTAGAGATATATATCCATCTAACTTCGTATTTCCTCCCAGCTCCTAATGTTGCCTTGTCTTTTATGCCTTTATCTTTATTTGATTCGGGTACTTCTCTGCTCCCTTTCACTTGCTTTTTTTCTGTGCCATTCTGTCCCTTGCTACCCTGTCTAAAACCAGGCCCTAGAGAAGCAGAAGGAATACATTGCCTGCCTTAGGAATGAGCGAGATATGCTCAGAGAGGAGCTGGCTGACCTGAAGGAGTCGGTGAAGACAGGAGAGGTATGTTAGCATCAGCCTGCAGCTCATGTCCCTCAGCGCTTTCTTCTTCCTTCCTTTCATCCTGTCATCTTTCCTGGCATGAGTACAAACCACAGTGATCGTTCTTCAGTCCACATTTGGTAGGCTTAAGTCATTTCTTCTACAGAGCTGCATTCCATGTAACTAGCTCTGCCCGGTTTTACCTGTGGCAAACCAGTTGTCAGAGTCACCTCACAGAGCATGCCCCCTCCGTGTGGGCCATCTTTTGATGGTGGGTTTTTTCTTCCCCACAGAAACATGGCTTAGTTATAATCCCCGATGGCACTCCCAATGGTGATGTCAATCATGAACCAGTGGTTGGAGCCATCGCCGTGGTGTCTCAGGAAGCTGCTCAGGTCTTGGAGTCCGCAGGAGAGGGCCCTCTAGGTAAGACACTGGTTGCTACCTTGGTTTGGGTTAAGGTGACCCTATTAGACTTCCAGCTTGTTCATTTCCCATCTTGGACAACAAAAACTACACAAAGCCTGTCTGAGCCTTATCTAGATCCTTAATGGGAAGAAATCGGGGCACATTCTCTTCAGACATCCTGGACCGTGGGAGACCAGCATCTGGGTCATTGTAAGTCCCCGGGCTGGAAGCACTGTGGGTATACACACATTGCTTTTTCACTTAGCGATAGCACATTGCTTTTTCAATTAAACAGAAACCTTCTGGTCCCAGGGAACCAGTGAGCTGGTGGGCGACTTTCCAAGTGTATTTTCTTCCTGGAGCTTCTGGTTCTGTGTTCTGCTTATCCCAGGGTTCTTGCAGCTCTTTGCCACCTCGTTCCTTAAGGCAAGAAACAGATGACCAAGAAGGTAGATATCGGTGTTATTTCTAGAGCAGGGCTTCTGGGCCTCTTAAAGTCTGAGCCTCTTCAATTTAACCCTTTGAGAATCTAGTGACACCTCTCTCAGGAAACCTCACAGATGCCTACCAATTATCTCCACTAAGAATCCTGCTCTACAGGGAGAAAATGACCCAGATAGATACTGTATCATCAGCCTACTTTTACTTATTTAAAAAATGATCTTTTTTTCATGTTTTCATAGATGTGTAGGTTACCTAGAAGAGTGGGCTATAAGAGTGGGGGAAATAAAAAAAACTCTTCTAAAGTTAGTGAACACAGTCTCGAATGTACAGACTTACAGAAATGTGATTGTAGAGCACTTTGATGAAGCAGAAGATGCTAGAAGGCGAGAGAGAGCTGCTCTAGAGAATGGACTGAGGGTATGATCCAGAGCATTTCCTCTGCTTGGAAGGTGCTGAAGAAACACTTAGCTGGGACCCTGATTGGTTGTAAGAGGTGTTGGCTAGGTGTCAGCTGCTGCTTTTACTCATCTGTGGGTATCCCCTCAGCCCAGGGGCCTGTTTTAATAGATGTGCTCTCCCTCCGGGCCAGGAGCAGCCCCGTGATCCTGCTACAGAGCCCGATTAGCCCTTGATGGCCTGCATTTTAGAGCTGGGCCCATCCTCCCCTCACGAGCTGTTGTGGGCCTTTGCTTCTTCCAGCATTGTGTTCCTCTGGTTTTTTTGTTCCAGCTTCTCTAAGTCCCACTCTTGACCCCTGTCTTCTATCCCATATTTTGTTTTCTCCTGTTAAGGGCTTAATTAAGCTTGTGGGAGCACTCTTGGCATTTGAGTAGTCTGTCTACTAGTGAGAGCTTGCAAAGTTTTGAAACAAGGACATGATCTTTGTACTTAAGTTTGTCTTTAAGTGGAAAATCACTGCTCTAGGGAGCCACGTGTATTTAGTGCCCTGATAAATATCAGTTGTGTGGAAATATGTGTTGAATAATTAAGTACTTTTCCTTACACCATCAAGCCTTCATGTCTTGATAGTCAGAGCTCTGAGTTGTTTATCAGATAATATTTGTTCTTTTTTAATTTGTAGAATTATTTTTAATTGTTCGTATACTACATTATTACAAATTTAGTTTACAACCTTTTTTGTTTGTTTTAGATGTAAGGCTACGAAAACTTGCTGGAGAGAAGGAAGAGCTACTCTCACAGGTAATGTTAATTGTAACTAAGTCACATGGTATGTTAGCAAACTATTGTACACTAGAAAGAGATGTGCTTATTTTAAATATCAGCGCTCAAGTCAGATTTGAAGGATAAAAAGATAATTCATATTTTACCTCTTTGTTATTTCCTGTTTTTTAAAAATAACGTATAGGACACATAGCTTGAGGGTCGAACAGTTCTACAAAGCTTGCTATGAAGCCGGAAGTGCTCTCTCCTGCCCCCCACCCTTACCCCAGACCATCCTGCTTGGTGCTTTTACCTGGTTCTTTGGTGTGTACCATTCTTGTTTATTTGTATATAAATAACATGCTTACATCGCTTCTCAGTTGTTCTATTTTTGGCATTCTCTATTGCCATCCATCTGTGGACGGTGAGCATTTAGCTTTCTTTCATCCCCTGTTCCTACCACACACTTATACCTCCCATCCCCACATCCACCTAATAAGGGAACAGTGTCCTTCCAGTCCTTTCATGTTATTAGACTCTGTCAACACTCCTCACAGTGGAGCGTTGTAGCATCTAGGACTGCCTCTCATCTCTTCCACAGCTCTTCATTTTCCCCAAAGCAAATATCGTTCTGTTCCTTTAACTTGCTTTTCTATATGTGTATTACTAACTTAGCTGTAGACTTTCCAATGGTAGGTTAAGTCCACTATTACTAGTCTAGGTATTTGAGATAGTTTAATGAACAAATTAGTTAAAAAAAATTCCTGCCCCAGTGGACCGAACATTCTAGTGGTAGGAGACTAAGCAATATACAACAAACATAATTAACTAGAGGCCTGGTGCACGAATTCATGCACCAGTGGGGTCCCTCGGCCTGGCCTGTGGGGATCGGGCCAAAACTGGCTCTCCGGTATCCCCCAAGGCATCCCAGATTGCGAGAGGGCAGTTCTTGGGTGACGCACCCCGGAATCGGACTCCCTCCTCTGTGGTTCTAGGCACGTCACCTGAGGACCGGCACCTGAGAACCACCGCTGCCAAGTGACCACAACTCAGCAGCTCCTGTGTTGAGCGTCCACCCTCTGGTGGTCAGTGCACATCATAGCTACTGGCCAGTTGGCCAGTTGGCCACTTAGGCTTTTATATATATAGATAGCAAATTATGTATTAGGTTAGAGATTTGTGTGAATGCATTTATTGTGTTTCTCCAGCCACATTAAGCTTTTATCGGTGCAGACGTGGAGTAGTCAGTCAGCTTTTATCAGACGAGTATAATGGGGCAGAGGAGGCAAGGGTGTGTGCAACAGAGTGGTGATGGACCTAGAAATTAAACTGAGTAAGGAGGTTTGAGAGGACATCCAGGAAGATCAAGGCATACTGGAAAGAAATGGGAGCAATGGATTACAGTGCTAGTGGGATCCAATGATTTTTGGAGTTGGGGTCCAGAGAGAATGAGCTGGAAAGGTCTGGAGTAGCGGTTAGAGAGAAGATACGTGGATTGGAGATATGTAGAGATTGCAGTTAGCTAAATCAGCGGCCACCAACCTTTTGGACCTCACAGACCACCAGTGGTCTGCGGACCACTGGTTGGTGACCGCTGATCTAAATGATGAGCTATAGTACTTGATTGTGGGAGTGAGTGGCTGAGGGCAAGAAGGGACAGATGCCAAGATCTTTAGAGAGGAGGTGTTCCGGAAACTGAGGTATTAGTTATAGGAGAAATCCACTACTTAGATGTATTTTGAAATTGCCAAGAATTAAGACAGGTATAGTTTTGAGGGAGTGCAAGACGGGAGCTAAAACAGTGAAGAGTGGGATGATGGCAATGATGAGGTGTAGTGAGTATAATTGGAAGAGATAAGATTAGGAGTTTTAGGGAAGTTAGAGGGGGAATAGTTTGGCAACAGCAAAAAAACTAAGAGGACACCCATTCCATTCTCAGGCCCAGCAATGGGAGGGCTGTGGGAGAAATGTAGGGCTGTAGGAGTACGTAGAGGGCTGCAGAGGAAGCAGGATCCTAGTAGAGCACTGTGGTAAAGGGAGTGCTCAGAGCAGAGATGGAGGACCAGGGGCATTGCTGATGGTAGAATGGTAATCCAGAGGGCACAGTGGAAGAGTTTCAGGCTTTGGGAAAGATTAGGAGGTAAAGACAGAGAAAGGGCTGTCAGAGCCTTTTGGGGAAGAGTGTAGGAGAGAGAAGTATGACCCTTTTTGAGATGAACATAAACAGAGTGTTGGGGATATTGAGATTAGTCTTGGTTCACTCAAGGCAGATAGTGGTGACCCTGTGTGTGTTGCAAGGGCAGAGGTGTCTCAGAAGCATGGTTTTAGTCCCAGTGCAGCGCTTGCCCGGACTTTCCCCGTTAGGGGAGTGGCGAACTTCTTCCCGGTGCTCAGGCTTCCCCTTGACTCCTGCTGATGGAGTCGAGGACACAGTTGGCGAGGCCATCTGGAACTCTGGGCATGCAGATTCACCTTGACCCCTGAAGGACGAAGAGGCTTGGGAGGCTTTGTCCCTTTGTCCCAGAGGCACCTCCCCTTGTGTGTGGAGGTGGGTAGACAGCTCTGAATTGTGCTTGTGTGATGTAAGAGTTGTAGGCATTTGGGGAAACATGACTGGTTTCCGAAGGAGGGAGACAGACTCGGGCACTGATGTTCTGACTTCTTGTTTCTCTCCTGTTTTTCCACTGTTCTTTTCGTCTTTTGCTTTACTTTTTAAAAGTTTCTCAACTTTATCTTCTTATACTTTCGTTGAGTTTCTGTTTCTGCAGTCATTTCAAAGATGCAGATATTTTCACTAATCTCAGGGGATATTGACAGGCTGGTTGGTTTGTTTTCTGCTGTCTACAGTTTGTTTCCTTCCAGATGCTCTTTTATGCATATTTATTTGGTCTTCAGGGTAAGAGTGGGGAACTAGAAAGCTGGTGGGCAGCTCTGAGGGAATGAGTGAGGCTTGTCCAAGCTTTTGTGAAGATTGATGTGGCTGGGTGTTTGGTTGGGAGCCTTGTGTGGAAAGGTTGGTCTTTTAGGCTAGTCAGAGCTCCAATGAGAGCCTCAGTCCTCTGCCTCAGGGTACAGCCCAGCTGTCTGCATTGTGGGACCTGATTGTGGTCTGGAAGCCTCAGAATCCAGTACATTTCTGTTCCCTTGATCTCCTTGTTTTCCACATGTGGCACTCCTTTCTCCACTGAGCCTTGCTTTTTTCCTCCAACCCAGAGTCCCTTTTAATTTTATTTTTTAGTTTCTTTATTTTTGCAAATTTTAAAACTTCAGCTTTATTAGGGTACTAGAGGCCCAGTGCATGAAAATTCATGCACTGGAGAGAGGGGCGTCCCTCAGCCCAGCCTGCCCCCTCTCACAGTCCAGGAGCCCTCAGGGGCGGGAGGTGACCTGGCGATCAGGGCAAGGCGACGCCCCATCACACCTTTGCTGCTGCCACTGCTGGCAGCGCAAGCCTCAGCCAGCTCTGGTTACCTGAGCCTTGGGAGGCCCTGGGCAGCTGGGCAGCCGCCATCCAAGGCTTGCCTGCACCTCAGGCCGGCACTGGGTGACTGAGGGGACTGGGCGCCGCCATCTTGTGGCTGTGGGCGCCATCATCTTTGAGGGCATGGCAGTCAATTAGCATAGTCCCTCCTTATTGGCTGTGGGCACTGCCATCTTTGAGGGCAGGGCAGTCACTTAACATATTCCCTCCTTATTGGCCGTGGATGCCGCCATCTTTTGCGATGGCGTGAGGGTCAATTAGCATATTCCCTCTTTATTAGATAGGATAATTGGTGTAGAATAGGCTGCACATAAAGTATACAAATGTGCATACCTATATTATTTTCCTAGGGCTGTCATAACAAATTACCACAAACTGGGTGGTTAGAACAATAGAAATGTATTGTCTCACAGTTCTGGAGATGAAAGGCCCAAGATCATGGTGTTAGCCCTGTGTTGGTTCCTCCTGAGGCCTGGAAGGGCCATCTGCCCCCTGCTTCTCTTCTGGCTCCTGGTGATTTGCTGGTCATCTTTGGCATTCCTTGGCTTATAGATAGCATTCTCGGTCTTCACATCATCTTCCCTCTGAATGTGTATCTCTTCAACTGGAATTCTTTTTATAAGGACACCAGCCATATTCGCTTAGGGGTCCTCCCTGTTGCAATATGAACTCATCTTAGTTTAACTCCGTGCATCTGCAATGGCTCTATTTCCAAATGAGGTCATATTCTGAGGATTTCAACTGATGAACTTGGGGAGTGACAGTATTCATAATGTGTCAAAGTTTCTGCACCCTTGGTAAACATTCCTTCCTGCACCCTCTTCCCTCCCCCTTTCCAAGCAACCGCTGATCTGCTTTCTGTCACTCTAGATGAGTTTGCACTTTCTGGAGTTTTAGACAATTGGAATACATTTTTCACATACTTATTTTGAGATTCAGCCATGTTGTTGCCTGTCAATTGTACTTTCCCCTTTTTTGCTGAGTGTAGATGTACCGCATTCCATTGTATAGATGTACCACAATTTGTTTATCCTCCTGTTGATGGACATTTGGATTATTTTTCATTTTGGCTATTATGAATAAGCTACTCTGAACATCCTTTATTAATGTATTTCTGTATATAGAAAATTTTCTAAATAAGAATATTTAACCTAACTCTAAAATAAAAGAAAAATATCTAACTGCCCATAGAATTTCCATTTTGAATAGAAGTAACAAATAATACTGAAAAGTGATGTTCCAAAACCCTACACAAATAATAAAATAGAGCTCTTTTATGGGTGCTGGTCCTGGTGCTCGCTCCTTTCGATGTTTGCTCACAGCTTCTCCTAGCACCGTTAGTAGTGTGTCCCCTTGGTGGGCACTCAAGGAAATTGCTCATGAATGATTTGTGTGGCTGACGAGGATCTGCCTCCTTTGACAAACTGGATCTTGCTGACGAGCCTTTGATTCCCCTGCAGGTTAGAAAACTGAAGCTGCAATTAGAGGAGGAGCGGCAGAAGTGCTCCAGGGGCGATGGCACAGCGGCTGGTGACCTGGCCGGGCTGCAGAACGGCTCGGACTTGCAGTTCATTGAAATGCAGAGTAAGTGCAGGGGGACGGGACAGGCCAGTCACAGTCTGTCTGGGCTGTGCCCTAGAAGCAGGATTGTAAACTGGCTGCCAGTGTCATGTAATTCACATTGCTCAAGAGGAGCTCTTACAGATTGGTTCGTCCTCAGGTTGTCCAGAAGAGCAATCAGAGCAGTAATGGAGCCGAACAGAAGCTTCTGCTCACCTGCAAGCTTCAGGGATGATGAGAGCACTTCCCTTCTAGGCAGAGTGGTTTGTAGGAGCATTTTGCAAATACTGACATCCTGACACTGTCCTCTTTCATACCCTTGTCAGCTTGAAGCTCCCCTGCAGCACCCTCCCCAATGTAGTGGAATTCAACTTGGAATAATTGGAGGGATATACTTAGAACTAACTCACACTACTATTGAGTAGTTTCAGAATTTTCTGTTTTCTTGTTAACTCTAATTTTTATTAGATGGAATTTAAAACAAGGCCACAATGTAAACCTACTCCGTTTACCTAAATTATTCCGTAGGGACTGTTCAGAAGCCATTCTTATGTAGATACTATATAATTCACCAGCTGGAAGACTTTTCTTTTTCCTATTCAAATAGCATTTCTGAGAACTTATCTTAAAATATTGGTTGTTCCATGGCTTTTTCACCTAAATATTCTGAATTAGGCCAAATAGAAAAGACCTCTTGGATTAAGGCTTATTGATACTGTTAATACCAACTTTTGAGGTTAGGGATACATCCTTTATTGGATATCAGTTACAACCCTTGTGATACTTCCTGGTGAACATTTTGTTCCTAAAATGTCATTTTGGCACGGAGGGTCGATGAGGACTGGGATGTGACAAGAGGTAGGCTGATTGGTTAGGACAGTGGTCGGCAAACTGCAGCTCGCGAGCCACATGCGGCTCTTTGGCCCCTTGAGTGTGGCTCTTCCACAAAATACCATGGCCTGGGCGAGTCTATTTTGAAGAAGTAGCGTTAGAAGAAGTTTAAGTTTAAAAAATTCAGCTCTCAAAAGAAAGTTCAATCGTTGTACTGTTGATATTTGGCTCTGTTGACTAATGAGTTTGCCGACCACTGGGTTAGGAGGCTGTGATGGTGAGCTGAACCACTATAATGGCTGTCAAGTCTTAGAGAGGGGACTGGAATAGATTTGGAAGAGATTGGCCTAAAGTAGCAAAATCTAAAGGAATCATCCTGAGGGGGAATGGGCTAGTCTTATGTGTGAATGAGTCCTGGTGTGGGTAGGTCGCAGGTATTTGCGGAAGGTGAGGAGAAGTACCACCTGCAGCTATACATGGAGGTGAGATGAGCAGGCTGGGCCTGGCTGGAAAAGACAAAAGCAGGCAGCACCCTTGCACCAGAAAACCAGGAAAGGGACGCTGTGACTCTTGGGTCTGGACAGTGCCTTGGCTGTAAAGCATGGTGTTGTGGAATGGAATTTCCAAACACAGATGAAATGGCTGAGACGACAGAGTTAGACTTTTGAAAACAGGAAGGAATGGGTGGTTTGGAGAGTGAGAAGGACACGGCACATTTTGATAACAAGTTGTGGGGGTGAAGAATTAGAAAACTAGATCGTGAAGCTTCTGTTTTAGAGCCCAGGAATAGGGATCGTTCTCTTTGACTCCCAGGGGTGGCTTTTTGGGAGAGGGTTTTATGACCCCATTACTTTTAAGGTGACAGTAACTGTCTACTTAGAACAGCTGTTTGCATTGAGGATATATAAGAAGTTATAACCTTAGCTATGTGGAACAGCACAAAAGTTCTTGAGTTAGGTAGATTATATTTGATTTTCTCCTATAAGCCTTATAATTCTTACCCTATAATCATTTCAGAGGGAGATTTTTATTAAATTTGGCTTGTTGGAGGGGTTTTTTTCTCCCCCGTCATTTATAAACTTATTAAATGATTTACTTCTTAGGTCAAATGTATAGCTACTGATTTATATAGCTCTACCCATACCACATTATCATATGTTATGGAAAAGCATTTCTTTCAGCAAATATTTATTAAGCATACACGGTGTGCAAAGCATTTGGCTAGATACAGAGGTGGATTCAACAAGGCTAGACAGGGCCTCTCTCCTTACAAATAAATGTTAAGAAAACATGATTACTATTATAAAAAAACATAGGCAAAAGGCAGCAAGAGAAGTTAGGGTTAATTTAGGAGAGTCATACAGGAGGTGAAAATTGAGCATAACCTTGGAGGTTGGTTAAGACTTAAATCGGGGGAGGGGAACAAGGGGCACTTGAGGTATGGGGGAGCAGAAGGACGGCGGTGGGAAGGTGCAGGGCTGGGGTCCGGGAAAGTGGAGGCCTAGTCCTGTGAGCACCGAGGCTCCCTGGGCCATAGGGCTGCAGAGAAGCTGGCTAACAGGGCTCCTTGCTCAACGCTCTACCTACACACATCATGGGGCGAAGAGTGAATTTTCCTCTAACTCCTGATCCCAGGGATACTGTTGTAACACAAGTGCTAGAGCTTCTGTAGTGTCCACAGTTCCAGGGGCTGGGTTGCCGGAGGTGCCATGGTCGCCCTGTGTGCATTTGTCTTGTCTTCTTAGACCGCACGGTCCTCTCCTGTGCTACAGAGGGCATCATTGCCTGGTGGGTCACACCTTCACCTCTCAGAGGTGACTGATTGTTCTCTTCTGTTCTAGGAGATGCTAATAGACAAATTAGTGAATACAAGTTTAAGCTTTCAAAAGCAGAACAGGATATAACCACCTTGGAGCAAAGTGTAAGTACTTCTAATGGTGCCAAATGATTTAAATTCCCCTAAAACACACCTGCCTCCTGCATCTAAAGGGCTAACCCATGGATGCCTTTGGGCTGCCTTTACACTGGGATCTCTGGAAAAGCTCTATATTAAAATGGGAAAGCCAGCAGAGAACATCTGGCAGGGCACATCCGCCTTCTGTTTCCTGTAAAAATACAGAAAACTGTAGCTGTAATTCTAGTTGTAGATATTTCATGAGAATTCAGAGATCATAGTTTATAACAAAATGCTTTATTGCACATTTCAAAAGGTCCAAAAACTTTTCCATTCAGTGAGTCTCCTTCTGTGATGTTACTTTGGCACTTAAACACTATGGTCATCATAAAACTTAACATGGGAAATTGGCCTATAATGACTCTACAGCTGTAATCCTTTGGGGACATTTATTTATAAATAGCATTTGGGTTCTGAGAGGACCTATGACTCACCCTAAGGGGACTTGTTAGTGTTAGATTACTTAGAGTTTTAATAACATTGCATTTCCATCTTGGCTGCAAAAAAGTGATGGCTCCTAGTTCTCAGTACCAGAGGCTGTGTTCTCACATTTACAGATTAGCCGGCTTGAGGGACAGGTGCTGAGATATAAGACTGCTGCTGAGAATGCCGAGAAAGTGGAAGATGAACTGAAAGCAGAAAAAAGGAAGCTACAACGAGAGGTACTTTTAATATGCTTTCTGGAAAACATTCCTAAAAGGAAAATATCCTTGGGAAGTAAATTCTTAGTTGTATAAGGAATTTAATCCTGGGTCCAATCTGAAGGAAACAGCAGTGGAGTCACTTACTCTTTTGTGTTGGTGTTTGACCCACACAGTGACTGCCATTTTATGTTTTGTTCAGTTACATAAGAAAAGGAATACTTTTATTTTTTAGATCAGGTCTATTTCTCCAACGTCTGTAGGTCCTGTCTGTGACTAATACTCAGTATCACTGTTTAGGAGTGGCTGATTGAAAAAAAAATTAGGCTGTGGGATCCTACGCAAGCCCATCAGTCAGCAGTGCGTCCACGTCCCGGAAAGTTGACCATAAGGTAGCACTTGGTTTTGTTTCTGACTCTGTGAAGTGACCACGTTCTCCTGTCTCTAGTTACGAACAGCACTGGACAAGATTGAGGAAGTGGAGATGACCAACAGCCACCTGGCCAAGCGGCTGGAGAAGATGAAGGCCAACAGGACAGCACTTCTGGCCCAGCAATAGGGAGGCCACCACCTGCCTGGGAGTTCTGGGCCCCACCCAGCGGGACTGACTTCTGCCATTGACAAACCCCTCTCAGTACTGTTTGAGTTGTGTCGTTAATATAGCCACCCTTGTATTTTATAATTTATGAGAGAATGAAATAGGTTTGAATCTTCATGAATGAACACTTTGGATTTTGTTTGTAGTTTAATTCTAGACTAAGAACTGGTCCATGCTATTTTTATTTTGGTTTTTTATTTCCGTAATTTTAGCATCAAGTTTACTCACCATTTGCCCCAGCTGCCTCAGTGACTGGGCACTCGGAGGCCTCGGCCCGGGCGTTGGAGGACAGCGATTCTGAGTGCTCACTGAGCTACTTGCCAGAGACCTCAGAGAAAACACAAGTGCCTTCTCCTCAGTGCAATTCAGACTTCAGTGATCTCCAGTGGTCAGACATGTACCCTCATGTCCGATAGCGTTTATATTTTAGTGAAAAACAAGTTCACAGGTGGGAATATATGTTTCACTAAAATTTGTATGTTTGGAGAAAAAAGCCTTTTTTGTAAAATATTTAAATTTATATAAGAAAATGTTAGAAAAAGATATGGGGAGTGTATATAAAACTTGCTTTATTGCATGGGGCAGGGAAATCCAAGGCCTAATACTCTTAAAGTAAGAGTAGGGTCCTTAGTCTTCAACATCAACTGTGCTGTATCTTTTAAGGTATTTCATCTGCTGCTTCTTTGTGGAATGAAACCTCAGACAAACCCAATTTGGGGGGGTGCGGGGGGGAAACAGGCAGGTGGGACATCTGCCTGGAGAGTCTATTAAACACACCCTTTGGCTGACTACAATTGGCTACTGACACATTCATTTTGTTAGAGGAGCCTTTAAAACAAATCATGGCAACCGTGCCTTATCTTGCCCCTCTTCTTTTCTCTCCTTCCTAAGAAAAACTCTGAAATGTAGAACTTTGTCTTTTTAAAAGAACTTCAGTTTCATTTTTAAAGGTACCCAGTTCAAGAGGTTTCTATCATCGAGTGTAGCCATTTTATAGGATTTGTGATTCTCTTGCTCTCAGAACCAAGGTGGTTTTATGGAAATGATTACTGCATCTTCAGTGTGTTTACACAAAAAGGTATTGGGGAAAGTCTAATGAATCCAGGCCACATGAGAATCAAATCAGACCTGAAACTAGATAATAAAGGGTACTCAGATGTGAAGACATTATTGTTTAGAGTAATTAGCCCTTTATTTTTAAAATAGGAAACCGGTCTCCTGAACTGAGAGGATTTCCTAGTTGGTGAGGGATGTTCTCAAAAGCAGATTTATCGGAGAATTCCACAGCTGGAACTAACAGACAAGGCCCAGCTCTTGCAGTCTTGGAAACAAACTGTGTGGTCCAACTCTTCCTCTTTACCACAGCCACTCAGCCTGTGTGCCTCCCAGGCTCATGGACTCTCATGAGGCATCTAGGCCATTTTTCTATTAAGCTGACCTTCCGTAAGAAGAGCTGGGGACCTGACCTCTGAGATGCCCGAGTCTACTTTATGGAAGTCCCAAGTGTTAAACTTGATCTGCCATTCATCTTTTCCACATGGAATGGCTCCACTTCTTCATAAGATCATTTTCTGTTCTTTCTAACAGAATTTTCTTCATTGAGTCTTGTAATATGGATTTTACCTAAAAAATAATAGGCATTCTTCCTCCCTGTGGGGACTGCACATTTCTATTCATGCAGGTTAATATTAAAGTAGCTTATTTTAATGCACTTACAGTTTGTATTTTTACATCATCCTTCAAACAAGAATACCTAGAACTTTAATCATCTTAAGCTAGTAGTAGTCCTAGCCATTAAGAAAGTGGGCTTCCTTAAGAATTCATACCAGTTATAGTATGAATAGTACTCCTGGATAAGGAGTACTTTTTTCTCTCAAGCTTTTTTAAAATTAAGAGTCAATTAGTCAGTCTTTGGTTATTGAAGGTACTAATAGATTATCAATTCAGCTTTCTCAATAGACTGTCACCAGAGCCTTTTATATATTTAGGACCTTTTTTAAAGGCACCTGAACTAACATAATATCTATCACCTGATATTATAAAGAATCAAATCAAAGCATGATCTATGAAATCTTCAAGGCCTCTTTAGAATTCTTAGCAGATGTCCAGGAGGCTTTCAAATTGCTTTTGAGAGTCTTTAACACTACCAGGTATATACTAGGTGAAAATCAGTATAGAGAAACTTTAAAGTGTAATGAAATTAAATAAGAACTCTTAGGACACATCTGACAGTTTATTTATAGTCGATTCACCAAGCATGAGGAGTGCTACTATCTTGAAGGCAAATGTGAGTCTTCAACCTTAGGACCTACCGCATCAGGGTACAGAGGAAGAACAGCACACCCCGTGTCCATAAGTGACCGTATTTAACATCTCTCAAAGACTTTGTACAGATCGGGCAGGTTAGCAAGCTGCAGGACATTCCCATCTTCTGTGAAATGCTTGGGAGGCAGGAGGTGTGAGCGGAAGGCTTTATAGACAACGTGTTCCACAGTCCACTTCCAGGGGTTTGGAGCGGCGCCAGGCGCTTCAATCTGGAAAAGACGTTAGGTGTCATGTCTCCCCGTTTGCATCCCGGTACATACTGGCTTCCTAGCTGACATGCACCAGAACAGCAGTCTTGTTTCTTTATAGTGGGCTGTTACCTGATACTCGTGAAGCATGTATGCCCGCCTCTCAGATCCTATAGGTCTGAACCTCTGTTTCCATTCAGGGGGAATGTGTTACTGTGGCAGGTTCTAGCATAATGTCTGATCCTGACTATGCTGTTTGGGCAGCAATAGTAGAAAGTAGATTTCTAATTCACCACTAAATTTGGGGGTCTTAATGTAGCCCTGTTTTCCTAGAAGCTCCACAGAGAATGAAACTAAATATAATGGGGATTATGTTGCTCCATCCTCCCTTCCTACTGAGCCAAAACTATTTCATGTACAAGGAAATGTTTTCTCATCCATCCTTCATTGAAGTACGTTTTTCCAATCCAATGAGATACTCAGCAGAGTTTGGTAAATGTGCTACCTTACCTCCTTCACTGCAATGAGGTATTTATTCCCTTGGGGCTTTGGCAACAGGACTGAATCACTACTCAACACCTATAGGCTTGGAACCCTTGAGCATGCCAACTGTCCCTTAGTTTCCTCCCTATGAACCTGGAGTGTGTGGCTTCACCTGAGGACGACTGTAAGTAATCACCGAGGATGGTCATGTACCATGTAAAACTGCTGCCCTACCCTTGATTCTTAGACCATTTCAACCCCACTGCCCCCACCCACCCAACCTCTCTGAAATAGCTGCTAATTGAAAAGCATTGTGACCTGACTGGAAAAAGTGACACAGAAACGTGAGGCACCTCGGCCATTTTTCTGTTAAGCTGACCTCCCGTAAGAAGAGCTAGGGACCTGACCTCAATACAGCCTTGCTTTCCTGGCAAAGCAGCGGTCAGATGTAGAGTAAGGCAAACGCTAAAAGAGACTGGGGAGGCTGGTCCAGAATCTGCTAACAATGGGGGATATGGACCCGCTTACCCTGGACAATCTAACTCAACCTCCCATCTCTCACTGTGTTGGCTGTGATTTTATATTTCACAGGGAGATCACTCTGGAGGTACCTTCTAGGCCACAGAAGAGAATAAAATTCACGAATAAAAGCTGACCATTGTGCCCTTATGTACAACGAAATCCTAGGAATTTAGAGATGAGCAACTTTCCTCTCCTAAAGGTGGTATGAGGGCCCATCCCAGTCCTGGGCTGCCAGCAGCATCACCACAGTACCTGTTGGCCTGAGAGGGTCGACTCCTCGGATATATACTGCTTCCGGATGGAGTAAAACATAGCACATTCTTTACTGAGGCTTTCAAAACATTCCTTTTCTTCGTCCCAGTTCACCTGGCCCAAAGAGAATTCAATACCTCAACATCAGTATGTGCTTTAAACATACTTCATTGTTAAATGGAGATCACCGGTCTCCTGAAAATGAATGCGACTTTTTAGACATTAAAGCCATAAATTGGAACTGCTGAATACTGCTGGAGTCAGCGAGGAGAAGGGAGCCTTTAGCTATTTCACCCTTTCCATCTTCAGCATTCCGAATGCAGGTGGGCCCTGTGCCCTCCCCCCCAGCACACCCTCACGTGCCCACCTACTTTAGAACTGGCTCAATCACTTGCCTCAGTGGCTAGTCGAAGAATGAAGATCGGCAGACCCTCTAACGGGGGCACATAGTTGTCGATCAGAAGGGGTAATCCAATCAGGTTCCCGTCCTGCTTGGGGAAAAAAAGGCCAGGACAGGGAGAAAAGAAGTAATGCTATTACCGTGTGATTTAAACAAATGCCATCTCCCCAGAGCTTCCTCCAGGTCTTGTCCTCACATCTGTGATTCTGGTGACCATGTACTTGACTGGGCTGGGCACGGGGGCCAGGAGATCTAAACACTTAAAAGAGAGCTTTCTGTCCTGACATGTAGCAAAACAACCTTTTCTTTGGATCAACCAAAGAACATATCAAGAAGCAGAGTCCCAAAGATCAAGGGGAAAGAGGAAGAAACGGAGAGCAGGTGGCTGGTTCACTGGCCTGCAGGGACTGGGACGCACCTCCCTCATGTCAGGGCCCTTCACCCTGGGAACAGGAATGGCCATGAATGAATGAAAAAAACTTGTCTAACCTAGAAATGTAAATTCCCAGTCTCAACCTGATTTTGGACCAACTACAAAACTTGACTCGTCTGACAAATACTACAGAGGCGTAAATATAGCCATCACGCACCTCGTCAATTTCCAAAGAGAAGTAGTCTGCAAGCATCTCAGTCTTCCTTTTCAGGAACTCAACAATGTATTCGGCAAGTCCTTCTTTGGGACCATCTTCCTCTGTCCAGCCACTCTCGGGACTGTCTAAAGCGAGCATGGCGAGGTCAAAGAGCGGGGCTGGCTCCTAGAAAGGAGCAAGAACAGGAAGGAGCAAGTGTGAGCACATCCAAATGAAGCGCGAATTCCCACAAAACCAAGATCACAACAGGAGGTGAGAACCCACAAATCTAACACTCATTCCCAAGAAAACAACATTCACAATAAAACCTCTTCCTCCTCCTCCATGGCCATTTCAACAGAGATGTGACATATAAACAGCCTCCTGAACAGGTGGGCAGGGTGAGGTGATGAGGAGGCACTTTCCTTCTGTGTAGCTTTAAGGACACCACTTCTGTATTTCTTGCAAATCACTAGGTAAATTGTTTCTTTCTACTGCCTTACCCATAACTGAAGCTATGGGGAGGGTGAATTAGTTAAATCAAATGACATTTCAGGTCAATCACCTGATTAGGAAGACTGAAATCTACCGTTAAAAATAAAACGCCTCGCTGAAACCGGTTTGGCTCAGTGGATAGAGCGTCGGCCTGCGGACTCAAGGGTCCCGGGTTTGATTCCGGTCAAGGGCATGTACCTTGGTTGCGGGCACATCCCCAGTGGGAGGTGTGCAGGAGGCAGCTGATCGATGTTTCTCTGTCATCGATGTTTCTAGCTCTCTATCCCTCTCCCTTCCTCTCTGTAAAATATCAATAAAATATATTAAAAAAATAAAATAAAACGCCTCAATTTTCCTCCATTTCTCCCTTTCTGATGTTACTGTGGTCATACATTTTCCTCTTACATGTTATAAACCCACAGTGCACTGCTCTCATTTTTACATAACAATAGAGGACTCAATCAAAAGGACCTAACAATCCTAAATGTTTATACATTCAATAATTGCTTTAAAATATAAAGGATAAAACTAACAGAACTACAAAGAGAAACAGACAAATTCACAATTACAATTAGAGGTTTCAATGCCCCTTTCTCAATAAATGGCAGAACAAGTAGACAAAGCCACCATACAAAAGATTTGAGCATCACCATCAACTTGATGTACATGCCCTTTTAAGGAACATTCTACTCAATAATACAAATTCTTTTCAAATGTACATGGAACATTTACTAACATAGGTCATATACTGGGCCATAAAAGATCTCATTAAATAAAGATCAGAACAAATGTCAATGAAATAAAAATCAAAAAAAGAGAAAAGTTAAACCAAAAGTAAGGTATTTGAGATAAATAAAATTGAAAAAGAATAAAAAATACGAACAACTTCATGCCAATAAATTAAAAAACTTAAACTGACAAGTTCCTTTGCTATATATAAAGCAAAAAACAATTGGAATTTCTTAAAAATGCCATTTATAATAGCGTCAAAAGATGTGAAATACTAAGGGATAAATCTAACAAAAGATTTCCTCCCCAATAAAAATTCTAGAAGGCTTTTTTATGTTTAGAGTATGTCACATGTAGAAAGAAGATATGAAACTACATAGATATGTAGTATGATTTTTAAGTCTAAAATTAGGCAATGAAAATATCCTGGAAGAAATGACTAAAATTGTCATTTGGGGTTGTGTTTAGGTCATAGGCTTTAGAGAATGTTTATTTCTATTTTTATCTCCAAATTTTCTTAAGTAGATATATTAATTTCTATACTAATAAACATTTGTTTAAGTTGGCTACCAAATTACTGTTCTTTGTATAAATCTGTATTATAATTGAAGATACCTCCATATGCAAATTGTACAATACAAAAACTCTTCTAATCATGTTTAGAAAAATTTACCACATTACAATTAAGATATTAAGGTAAAGGTATTTTCAGAAATGACCAGATGTTGAAATTTCAGGAATGAGAAGCAGGAAAAAAACTTACCGATAACCTCAGGACACCAAAATTGGCAAAATCATATATGAGTATCTGGTAGAACAGTTCTTCACTGCAAATAAAAATGAAGTGACTTTAAGGAAAAGCTGAATCCATGCTTGAGAGCCAAGCAGTAGGGACAAAAGGAGAACTAGCCCTTGAAACCTGGCTGGGACCCAGGTGGTTCTGCCTGGCTGGGGAACCTTCGTAACCATCTACCAAGGTCTCCTTTTCCTCCGGAGCTGGGATTCCAACGTGTGCTGCGGCCAGGGCTTTGGCAGGCCAGTTGGCCGGCGGGCCTCCACACAGGTCCAAACACTAAAACTAAGCCTGGCTTCTATCACCCGTGCCGTCCCCATTCTGACACCCTGGGCTTGTATCTGAAATCAAAGAACCTGAACACACGTGTGATCTGGAGCCTGGGGAATCATGCACTTAGATATGCTGGAAAAGGACAAACAGGGGAGTAAAATTCCCAGCAAATTAGTAAGAGCCAGGCCTCTGGACAAGCCCAACAAGCTGCTGCCAGCAAAGACGAGCTGAAGAGCGCTGCACCCGAGGGTTTCCACGCCCAGAGGAATGAGTTCCGATATCGAGGAGGAGTGTGGCCCACAGTGAGCTCTGGACTGGGGCGGTTTCTAGGTTACGGGCACCAGACCTCATGTGGCAGCTCCAAGCAACATACAGTGGCCGCCCCACTCACAGGGCCAAGCCGCATTGTGAGACCACAGCAGGCTTGGTGGGAAAGAGCCCCACAGTGGACAAGTGATGCCGGGTAGCAGAAGGTGGCAGCACCCTCCCATCTGTACTACCGATATGACAACTATTTAAACAGTTCCAGACTCAACAGGAGCTCATCCATCAAGGTCCCTGGAAACAATCCATATAGATGTTGCTGGCTATGCATTGAGCAAATGGCTCTGCTGGGATCGTGCCCTCTGTGCTCAACGCCCTGGCTTGTTTGGTGGTTACTGCAGCCTTCGCTACGTTACCAGAGCTGGAAGAATGGAGCCATCCGGCCTGCTTTCGTTTAAATCCTCCATCACAGCAGATGCCAGACTTCTCTTCCAGCACTGCCTTCAACACCTGGGTCACAGCAGCCAACATTCAGAGGGCTACCAAACACCAGGTTTCTCGTGTCATTTCTTAGACACAAACCCCTGCAAGTTCCTTCCAATTTACAGATGAGAAGTCTGTGACGAAGTGTTGAAGAAACCTGCCCACCGTCACATCAGCGGTAAATGGCTGAGCCTGGATTTGAAGCCACGTCTGTCTGACTTCAGAGCCTGGGCCTTTCCAACTACGCCAAGCTGCTGCTCTCCCTGGCGTTTTGCGCCTGCGCCTCCAGGACCTTTCTCCTAGTAGCTCTGCTCTTTTCCCTGCTCACCGACGTACCTCAGCTTGGTGGTGTTGAGAAGGTACAACTTGGTCTGGTGCTGTGCCAGGGCCCACTGCGGATTCACACAGCCCACAAAGGAGTGGTTGTGTAGCATCTCCTGCAGGGCTGGAAAACAGAACACGGGTAAGTGGTGCCATCCCACCAGCACCACCGCAGTCCAAAGCACCAGGCCCGAACGAGAGACAGGTAAGTCGAGATGCCCGAACTGAACCTCTTGCTGAAAACGAACACAAACGAGGAATAAAACGAATAACTAATCTTTCAGAATGCAACGCGGAATTGCCAACGGATTCAGGAATAATCAAAGCTCACAATCTGAGACAGCAGGAAGCAGAGAAGTGACGAGAGCCCCGAGGCCACTTCATTCAAAGACACCAGAGGGTCCCCGTGAATAGGCCCTGAGGTGTGGAGAAAGGAGGACAGAAGCTTAACAGGAGGTCACTTCCCCAACACATGAGGCTGAGACCCCAAAGGCTGCACCCGCGTGTGAAGGAAAAGAAGTACCAGCATGTCTCAAAGGACAGTAAGCAAAGGTGCCCATTGCCTCAAGCCTTGGTGTTGGGAGTAAAGAAAAAATTACATCCCTGAGAATTTATAGCCATAAGCTGGTCCTCACAAAGCAGGTTATGGAAAACCTCACGTGCAGGTTTTAGTGTAAAGAGATTCCAGGGCTGACTATTCTTCCAGGTCCCTGACAGAATCAAATGCACATTTCTCTGGGGAAATCCATCTCCAATACAGGCTTCAAATAGTTTCTCACAGATAAAGAAACAGGAACTAGCAGTCAGGAGTTACAAAATTCAAAGAATTAGAATCCGGAAGAAATCACAGAATTCTGCCTGCAAAGGTTTCAGAGACTGGAAACATCAGCAAAGAAGATAAGTAAGTTCAGTAAAGAGGTATTAGAACAGAGGAAGCAGGAGTATCAAAATGATCAAGGAGATTTCCAAAAGACTAAATAAAATTTCTAAAAATAAAACATAATTGAAATTAAAAATCAAAACAGACTTAAGAACAGATTAGACAAAGTTGGCAAGGTAATTAACTAGAAAGCCAATTTGAAGACATTATCTAGAATGCAGCACAGAGAGACAAAGAGGTAGAAAACAGAAGGGATGCAAGACACCAAGTCTCAGCTCCACAAGGCCCAACAAAACCCACACCTGGCACACGGAGAGGTTGAGAAAGATACCAAGAGCACTCAGAGACAAAAGAGGGATTACCCAGAAAGTAATCAAATGTAAGACTAACAGCTGAATTTTCAACAGCAACACGAGAAGCCAAAAAATGATAGAATAACACCTTCAATGCCCTAAAAAAATCACTATAATCCTGAATTTTAAACCAAGCAAAACACAAACCACCTTTTCAAAAGAAGAATGAATTAGACAAAGCAAAGCTCCGTTTGCCCAAGGCCCCACTGAAGGATGTGCTTAGGGCAGACTATAAAGGTCAGAGAAAGAATTATGAGCAAATAGTATTTGCTAAATCCAAACACGCTGACAATAACATGAATCCAACGCCATATACCAAAGATGAGTTCCAGATGGAATGAGATTTAGGTATAAGCATTTTAGGAGAATATATATTTAATTATCTCAGAATTAGGAATAATTTCCTACATAAGATAAAAGAGCCAATCTGTAAAGCACAATTCATAAAATCTGTCTACATTTAATCTATGAATTTCTGTTCATGAAAGAAGTGTTCATAAGAAAAAAATACCAGATGAGTCCTGAACGGGGGGAAGATATTTCCATGTATCTGATTACTACCTAGAATATATAAAGGACTCCTAAAATCAGAAAAGACCAAAAACCCAACAGAAAAATGGGTCAGAGACCAAACAGGCCTAACAGAGGAGGAAATATACTTACTCAACCTCATCAGTAACTAAGGAAACGTAAATAAAATCCACCATCAGATACCAGATCAGACACTGGAGGAAAAGCAGAGCAAATGCAACTTCTGCACATGGTTGGTGGGACTGTACATTCATCCAACCCCTTTGGAAAACGACTGTCTTTCACGGCCCGGCAGTAACTCTCCTAAGCATATGCCCTGCAGCAGAGCTTCCCAACCAGTGTGCCAAGTGCTGGGCCCTCTCAGGAGTGGAAAAAGGGATGGGGTGTGAGAGGCAAAGGGGAGGCCATGTGAGTCCTCTGATGAATGAACAAGCATGCAGCATAGTCATGAAGTGGAATCCATTACACAGCCAAAGTAAGCCAGAGCATACGTAACAAGATGCATGAATTTTAGGAACATATGTCTATAGATATATTTCTACCATGAAAATACAGTATAAGTGTTTATATAAAGCTTAAAACTTATAAAAGTAGGTTTTTTTAGGGCTACAAATATGGGTGATAAAACTAGAATAAAAAGAAAGAAATAATAATAAAATTCAGGGTCATGGTTACTCCAAGGGAGGAGGGGACAAGGGATGGGACAGGGAAGAAAGACATAAGAGCTTCAAAGGTGATGGCAATGTTCTGTTTCTTTAAGCATGTGCTCATTTGTTTTCTCTTGTAGATCCTACCTATACTTTATAAATATGATTTTGCATCTTATATATATGTGTATGTGTATGTGTATGTGTATGTGTATGTGTATGTGTATGTATATGTATATGTGTGTGTATATATGTATATATATGTATACATATATATAAAGGGGCTGGAGGAAGAGGGGCTGGAGCCCAAAGGGCAAAGGTGTGTGCATCACGTTTTCACGATGCTTTTTTAAAAGCTTGGGCACCACAGCTGTTATATAAGTTCTGCAACACTCCCTGCTCCCCCATTAAAAAAAAAAAAAGCTTGTTTTCTTCATTTTTAGAATAAGTGTTCCCCTCTGTTCCCACTGGCAACTCAGCGTCTCTGCAGGATGTTCTGCGTGGGTGGGAAATGATTATTTTAAAAGCTGGAGAACATCAAATCATCCTGACTGATGAGGCACTGGAGGAGAGAGAACGTGTGCGGCGCACCGAGGCACGGAGGTTTCCACACAGCTGTCACGGAGGCCCTGGCGGCCACAGCTCCTGCGGGGCCCTGGCCAGCGCCCAGGCCGCGGAGGCGGCGCCTGCCCCCAGCCGAGGCTTGCGGGCTGCTTTCCGCCAGGCACCAATCCACCAGGAAGACAGGCAGGCTCTTCTGACTGGGTGCCGTGAGGCTGTTTGGACCCCTCACAGCCTCTTCTCAGGACCTGAAGGGCCTCCGTTTATTCTTCCCCCAAAACTCCCCAAAGCACAGAAGCCTGTGGGCATGTCCCTGCCATTCTGCCAGCAGCCAAAAGGGACAAAATCCTCCTGCGCTTCCAAGCCAAACCACACATCTGAGTTCACAACGGAGGCCTTGGTCTCAGCATGCTTCCTGGGGCAGCAAGTGAAGCCAAACCAGGGAGGGGGGGCCAGTGCTCCAGCTCCTGAGGGCTGTGCAGGGCAGGAGCCCCACGGGGCTGCACCAGCGGCAGCAGCCCCCGGGCATCAGTCGCATTCTGGGCCACCCAGCGGCCCTCAGCCTGGGCCCTGCTGGAGCGGCCCCTAGCGCTGGGACAGTCTTTCCGCTTCCGCACGCTGCCGCCAGCTCTCCCATGAGCAGTCCCACAGCTCTCATGGCCGGGGTCGTGGCTCATTCAGCTCCCTTCCTGCCTCAGGCCTTGGCATGGCACATTCTGTACCGAGAAGATACTTCACACATGTCCGCTGAGCTGATTTCTGTACCAGAGAACTCATCCGGGGACAGACAATATGAGTATGTACATTTAGGCCCAGGACTGTTCACCAAAGACCAAGAAAAGAAAAGAAAATTGTGGATAAAACGTTAAGCATGCTTTCACATTCAAATGATAGCAAATAACCTAGGACACTCCTTGCCCTCATTAATTTACAGACTGAAATGATGGAGCCAGCAATAAATAAGCTCAGGCATTACTACCCGGAGATGGGCCCAAACCTGTGGAACATGTCACTGGATACGGGGCCAAAAATTGACCCCATTGGACGAATGTGCCACCAGAAATGGGTAAATCCACCAAACACCAGGGAGTCGTCTGACGGGGTGTTCAACTTGGACATCCTTTCAGAATAAAAGCTGTCAGGCTTCACTCCCAGGCTGCTCCTCTCGTTCACTTACTCCTTTGGCAAACGCCTACTGAGTCCACGTGCCCGGCTCTCTGCCGGGCACCAGGGATGAGGCAGTGAGCTCAGCAGACGTGATCCCTGCAGAGCCCACACACTGCTGAAATAACCACACAAACAAGTGCACCCGGCATGTCGTCACAGGGAAACGTATCTGCGTCTCTCCTGGGCGGGGGCCCGGCTCCTGTGGGGAGCAGCAGGCTGTTGGTCCACGAAGGTGAGTGGCCTCGCTCACCAAAGCCGAGCTTCTGAGAAACCCCTGTACGGCATTCAACTCAAAGTCAGCCGGCCTTCCCTCATCAGACTATTCTAGACTTACATGAGATGATGTGTATGAATACACAGTCTTAGAGTATTCAGATTCATCATCTCAGCCTCAGCAATGGACCCCAAACCGCATCAAACCTGACGCACGTTATTTTTATACTGCACCGAAAAACAGTTCGCACCTATTCAGAAATTTATTGGAATTGAACTTTAAATAGCCTGCTTTGCACAAGAGATACAAACCTTAAAGAAAACTATAAATTCCAGATCTGAGGGCGTCCATTAAAATCACCCGTAGGAAAACTGCTAAATACATCAGGTAACAGCCCACCTTTCTGACGTTATTTAAAGTGGTTTTAAGGGCTCCCAGCTGGGAAGCCAATAACAGGGAAAGAGCACGCAGAGCAAATCTTCATGGAAACAAACACCAGAAGCCAAGTGGCAGCTACTTCCACAACTGGCAAGACCTTCGTCACAGGAAGTTCTCACCCCCCCAGCAGTGGAGACAGCCTGTATTTTCCCCAAAGGCCGACAAAAGCCTCGAGTGCTAAGAAAAGAGGGAGCGAATAAGAAAGGCAAATTGAGGCCATGCTGACTTCTCTCAAACCTGAAAATGTAAGAGGTCACCGAGTCAGAACAGCTGTTCCAGGAGGCTGTGGCTCAGTGGGAAAGGTACCCATTTCCTTCCGGTTGTCGTGGTTTAAGACACATTTTATAGCTGTGTTGAAATTTATTCTAATCAAGAAATGTGTTGCAGATGAAAAATGGAAAAGCCATGCCAACCCGTGTAGACACAAGGGCAGAGCAATGGTGCCCAAGTGGGGTCAGTGCTGGGAGGGACAAGTTGCTGACACACACCTCGACCCCTGGTCGGTTCACCCCCAGGAGGTGACGAGCCCCTTTTACTTCCTAAAATCATAAAGTGAGTTTTGAAGTAAAGGGGCCCAGAGTGGAGCTGTCCACTCCGGCATTCTGGGGGGCTATTTCTGAGGAAGATGACGGTTTATCACTTTGTCTCCAGGATATAAAAATATCTACCGATTCCTTACTCTGCAACAAGTGTTTTACTGACATTTTATCTCTAACCAATACAATTACCTTGGAGGGTAAAATTCATCTCTTTACAGGTGAGGGAAACTGAGGCACAGAAGGTTAAGTCATGAGTCTCAGGTCAACAGAAGTGGGAGTGGCAGTGGGTGAACCCAGGACCCTCAGAGCCTGTCACTTTCAGCAACAGCATGCCAGGCCGCCCACGGAGTGGAACTTGGCTGCTTTAAGTTAAGAAACAAACTGAAGCTTGTTTAAATGATGGCTCCTGTGGTTCACTGAGAATACCCATTAATTCCAATTAAACCAGAGACTACTTTCCCCTTCCCTCCCAGCTGGGAAATGCCTTTGAGCTGCTGCTGCGGGTTAGGAAAGGAGAGGTTTGCTCAGCAGGCTGCAGTGGCCATCTAACCTGAATACGTTCTGTATTCCCAAAAACTAAACGTTAGCAGCCCCGGCCCTCTGAGACCCCAACAGACGCGGCACTTACGTACTCTCATGTCCCCGCTCGTTAATTTCTTCCCGGAGACTCAGAACACTGGTGAGGTTAATGATCCTTCTCCGGGGGGTGCAAGCTGCCGTCATTTCCTTCTGGGACTCATCTTCCACCATCTCCACATCGGAGCCTTCCCGATGTCTCTTTCTGCAATGCGATAAGGGACGGGCAGATCACTACTATTCTTTCTAAATTAAAAATAATAATAATAAATCAGCCCAATTGGTGTCCTGCATCTTGGAGAAGCGGGCAGGCAGCTTCTCTGTGCTGGCTCTGCACATCTGGGAGGGATCCCGGCGGCAGGCCAGCAAGGCCAGTCTGTTCTCCCGCACACTGCTTCACACTGCTTCTCTGCCAGCCCTGAGGGCCCAGCCCGGGCCGGCCTGCAGCAGGAATCTGGAGCCTAGCGTGGCCCTGCAGAGCTGCAGGTGGGCTGACCTTCCCAAATCTCATTCATTCAGCGCTCCATTTACCTCCCCATCAGGCACTGTTATAATACCGACTACATTCAGCCATGAACAAGACCGACAAGGGGTCTGCCATCACGATCCTTGCTTTCTAGTGGGAGTCAAATGGCAATGGAAAAGAAATCATTTTAAGTAGCAACAAATGCTATGAAGAAAATAAAACAAGGGAACATCAGAGAATGGTGGGGAAGTGAGAGAGAGAGAACTTTAGATTAAATGGACAAGGAAGGCCTCTGGTAAGAGGCGACATCTGAGTTGAGATCTGACTGACAAGAAGCCAGTCCTCCTTGGCCCAGGAAACAGTGAGAACGCAGGGGTGCGAAGCTCTGTGAGCTCAGATCGGCACCAGAGCAGTGTGGCCAGACACCATGCGGGAGAGGGAAGTGGTGGGCTGGAGGGGGACAGGGGTTTTATCCCAAGTGCAACAGGAAGCCATTGCTTTTCAGCAGAGGACAATACAATCCGACTTCCCGTTTTAAAAGATTTCCTTTGCTGTGTGGTTAAACAGCTTGTGGTATTAGTTTCCCAAATAATAAACAGAAATGTAATACTTCCCTGGCAGGGCTGTTAAGAGCATGAAATGAGATAATGTATGTAAAGTATCTGGCACACAGTGGATGCTCAATAAAAGTTAGCATCCTTCATTATTCTCGGGGGAAAAACCCTTAGACATGGTCTCACTAGACTGACTCAGAAATGAGCAAACCGGAGTTAAATCACTTATCCAAGTTCCGACGGCCGGTTAGTACCAGAGCTTCGGTGGCCGGCCACCCAGTGGATGTGCGGCCTCGGGCAGATGACCCTGAGCTCCAGGTTCAGTACCTGAACACAAATAATGAATATCCACCTCACAGACTTCAGCGTGATGTCTTTCAAGAAGCTGCAGATTGTACTGGAAATGCTCAAAATGCAATGGCAGTCATTAGTCCTGGTCCTGCCTTCTTTCTCTACCCTCGCTCACCACCAGCCATGTGCTTCAGGGAGGTCCATAACCTGAGCTGAGAAAGTGTGTTTCCTCTGAAAGCAGTGAAAGCGGGTTTGAGTGGGATGGAAGAGAATCCTCCATATATGTTAGGCTTCTCTCTAGCCACCGCTACTGTTGAGGCCTTATCAAAAGTCATTACTAAAATTACAGGGTAAATCTGTTTTTTTCCCCTGATGTTTTTAACGAATGCTTGGGATCATGGACATTTAAGACAATTCAAAGGCCACTATGACGGGTGACTCTCAAGACATGGTCAAAGGCAGACAGTGCACAAGGCCCCAGCACTGTCCCATCGAAGGCCGAGGGGAGAGAGGAGATACAGTGGTTCATGAACAGCCCACGTTAGAGGCAGTTTTATTACAGAACAAAGGAGGCAAGTTGCACTTTTCCTAAAGGGCCATACCTTGGGTTGTCCAGACTGGAGGGGGACCCTCTCTTCTCTGACGTTTCCGAAGTCCCCTTAGTTGTGATCCCCTCCAAGCTCTGACTCTTGGCAGCCACGTCGGCAGGGGCTGGGAGTTCCGGCATTTCCTCATCTTGCTGCCTAGCCCTGGAGGTGCCTGTGCTGTCCTCGGGGACAATGGCATGGGGCTGACTGACTTTGCTCGCAGGCTGCAGAAAGGCATCGAGCTTCTGCTCCCGGGAATCAGTGCGGACCATCTGGTGGGCATAGACTTTGTCGCCACTTCCAGAAGCAGAGGAGGGTGTCACGCCTGTTGTGGATTTAACCACCTCCCCAGAGGGGCCAGCAAGACTGGGTAGTAAAGTCTGTGACAAAAGAGAAGACAGTGGGAAGATTCAGAATCCAAAGTCCAGAAGCCCAGGGCCCAGAGTGGAGCAGTGCTGGGGAAAAGCTCAAACCAGGTGTGGTTATCATAACAGAATTATTATTACAGAAGCAAATCAGACCTAAGTTTGAAGTATAAAAATAAAGATATACAAATATAAAAGTCAAAAATTCACCAAATCCTTATAGTCTTAAAATTGGTTTAAAATGGAAATATCAGTGAAAAGTTCTAATATTTTTAGGTTTTTCCTGCTGCCATAAGAGGATTTTATTTTTTTATTGTGGTAAAATATACATAACACAAAATTTACCACTTAACTATTTTAAAGTATATAGTTCTGTGGCATTAACCATTCACACTATTGTGTGACCATCACCACCATTCATCTTCAGACTTTTTATCCTTCCAAACTGAACCCCTGTGCCCTTTACACTCAAAATTCTCCCCTCTCCCCAGCTCCTGGCAACCACCATTCTGTTTACTTTTATTTATTTTTTAATTTAATAAATCTTTATTGTTCAGATTATTAAAATTGTTCCTCTTTTTCCCCCCATAGCTCCCCTCCACCCAGTTCCCACCCCACCCTCTGCCTTTACCTCCCCCACAAATGTCCTCATCCATAGGTGTATGATTTTTGTCCAGTCTCTTCCCGCACCCCCGACACCCCTTTCCCCCTGAGAATTGTCAGTCCACTCCCTTTCTATGCCCCTGATTCTATTATATTCACCAGTTTATTCTGTTCATCAGTTATTCACTTGATTTTTAGATTCACTTGTTGATATGTATTTGTTGTTCATGATTTTTATCTTTACCTTTTTCTTCTTCTTCCTCTTCTTAAAGAATACCTTTCAGCATTTCATATAATACTGGTTTGGTGGTGATGACCTCCTTTAGCTTTTCCTTATCTGTGAAGCTCTTTATCTGCCCTTCAATTCTGAATGATAGCTTTGCTGGGTAGAGTAATCTTGGTTGTAGGTTCCTGCTATTTATCACTTTGAATATTTCTTGCCACTCCCGTCTGGCCTGCATAGTTTCTGTTGAGAAATCAGCTGACAGTCTTATGGGTACTCCCTTGTAGGTAACTGTTTTTCTCTTGCTGCTTTTAATATTCTCTGTCTTTTGCTCTTGGCATTTTAATTATGATGTGTCTTGGTGTGGTCCTCTTTGGATTCCTTTTGTTTGGGGTTCTGTGCGCTTCCTGGACTTGTAAGTCTATTTCTTTCACCAGGTGGGGGAAGTTTGGGGTCATTATTTCTTCAAATAGGTTTTCAGTATCTTGCTCTCTCTCTTCTCTGGCACCCCCATAATTCTGATGTTGGTATGCTTGAAGTTGTCCCAGAGGCTCCTTACACTATCTTCATATTTTTTAATTCTTTTTTCTTTTTGCTTTTCCAGATGAGTGTTTTTTGCTTCTTTGTATTTCAAATCTTTGACTTGATTCTTGCAATCCTCTAGTCTGCTGTTGGGTCTCTGTATAATATTTTTAATTTCAGTCAGTGTATGCTTCATTTCTAGTTGGTCCTTTTTCATATCTTCGAGGGTCTCACTAAATTTATCGGCCTTTTCTAGAAAATTCTTGAAAAACCTTATAACCGTGGTTTTGAACTCTATATCCAGTCGTTTGCTTTCCTCCATTTCTTTCATTTGTGATCTGTTTCTTTGTCTCCACATTTTGGCTGTTTCCCTGAGTTGATAGAGTGGCTTTGTGTGCTAGGTGTCCTATAGGGCCCAGTAGCTCAGCCTCCCCAGTTACCTGAGGTGGACACTCTTGGTGCACCCCTTTGTGGGCTGTGTGAACAGTCTTGTTTAGTTAAGCCTTGATTGTTGTTGGTATCACTGGGAGGAACTGACCTCCAGGCCAATTGGCTGTGAGGATCAGCTGTGTCTATGCTGGGAGAACTTTGTGCTGGAGACACCCTTATGAGACAAGACTTGCAAAAGCCTCTGTGCTCAGCTTGGATTGGGAGAAGTCTCAGAGCGGAGCAGACAGCCTTGGTTTCCCGTCAGCCCTGCCCTAGTAGGCCACTGTGTCTCAGTGTCCCATGGTAATCGCTGCAAGCACCTCTGAGAGAAAGCCGCCCTCGAGTTCCGCCCACTGCCAAACAGTCCAGTTTCTCCCCGAATGAGTCTGGGTCCCCAGAGTCTTGCCCAGAACTGGAGTTCAGTGCAGTTGGGAGCTTTGTCTCCCTCCCGCTTGAGAAAGCCAGTCACGTACTCAGTTGCCCGCCCTCTCCACATGCATGCCTCGGTACCTCTGCCTTCCGCAGTTCCTCTGAGTCTCAGAGTGCTTTTCTCTTTCCTGACAGTCCAGTTTCACCCCGTATGAGTCTGGGTCCCCAGAGTCTCTCCTGGAACTGGAGTTCAGCGCAGTCGGGAGCTTTTGTCTCCCTCCCACTTGAGAAAGCCAGCCGCGCACTCAGTTGCCTGTCCTCTCCGCGCGCATGTGCGTCTCGGTACCTCTGCCTCCTACAGCTCCTCTGAGTCTCAGTGTGCTTTTCCCTTTCCTTCTAGTTGTAGAATTTCCACTCAGCCAGCCTTCCTGTGGTTCTGGATGATGTCTGTTTTGTCTTTTAGTTGTAGTTTTGAAATTGTTGTGCGAGGCAGCAATTTAGGTGTTTACCTATGCCACCATCTTGGTTTCTCCTCCATTCTGTTTACTTTTAAATATACATATTTCCTGTCCACTGGAAAGACCCAAAGCAATGACCACCCAGTAGTAATGAGGACCCCTGATCCAAATTACAGTCTCTAAATACCATTCCCTACTAAAGTAAATCAGAGCTCCTTGGAGAAATGGACTGGGAAAGTACAAAGAAAACCTAGAATATCTTGTCATGCCAAGAACAAATAAACTATCAAAGATGAATGGAATTGGGTCAAAAGGATTAAGACCACCAGCTTGAAGGGGCTTCCCTTGGTCTCAGATGAAATAATTTGAACTTCAAAGAGAGAAATGAGCCCTGGCCTGCATGGCTCAGTGATTAGAGCATCAGCCCACACACTGAAGGGTTGCTGGTTTGATTCCTGGTCAAGAGCATGTATCTGTGTTGCAGGCTTGATCCCCAGCCTCAGTTGAGGCATGTGCAGGAGGCAACCAATCGATGTATCTCTCTCACATCAATGTTCTTCTCCTCCCCACCCCCCTCCCTTCACTCTCTCTAAAAAATCAATGGGAAAAATATCCTTGGATGAGTTTTAACAAAACAGAGAGAGAGAAATTGCCATAATTGATTAATAGGAAGAGACAAAAAGGGAGAAAAAAGTCATTGAATGTCATATTGGAGATTACTAGAATACCAACTTATTCCTTTGCAAAATGATAATTAAAGGGATACAATTCAGATTTATCCTTACTTTCTAGTATGAACTGTATTTCAGGATAACCAAATAGCTCTAACAAATGAGGGAAAGTTCTTCTAAACAGAATAATTCTAATTAATTAACAGGAAAAATGATAAAATCAGAAAATTATAATCTGCAATCCTAATGAAATAACTGATTCAGGTTATGGCCACCCATGATGGTGAAACCATTAGGGAGGCGCTTTACAATGAAGGAATCAGACTATCACCAGCTGATCACCAAAATGACAGAACAAGTCAGTGTGCACCCCCTGCTGGGATGCGATAGGAAGTGCATGGCCTCTTCTACTACGAATTCTTGCAAAACAAGTTTTTTACTCTGAATATAATCATGCCTCTAGAGTTTCCGTTTCATAGGCAATATGGAGGATTAGGACACGTTAAATGACTCTAAGAAGCAGCCAATCCAACACGTGCACTATTCCACAGGAAACCAGAGAAACAGAGGTGGCAGCAGCTCGCCTGGGTGAAGTAGGTCCTGGAGGAGTTGGAGCCCAGGAGCTTGCTCTCCACGTGCTGCTGCACCCGCTCCAGGATGCTGTCCTCGTGCAGGAAGTGGACCTCGTGCTTCGTGGGGTGCACGTTGACATCCACATTCTGCGGGCTGATTTCTAGACTGCCAGAAAAAGAGACCAATTACCTCATGTGGTGGAAGTCTGGGGGCGGGGGTTCACACGTCGTGTATGTGGTGGCTAAGACGTCTTGAGGCCAAATGACTGATGGTCAAAACTTCAGGGTCAAGTCTGAGTGACCTGGGTTCAAGGCTGACTCCACTACGAAAAGCTGTGTAGCTTTGGGTAAGTTACATCGTCTTTCTTTACCTCAGCTTCCTCATTTGTAAAGTGGAGATTAATTTCATATAAAGCACTTTACATGTAACTGGCACATTTACTATATGTCAGCTGTTATTATCATTCCAGAACTAGTGGAATTTTTTATTATGTGACCTGGGGCAAGTCACTTAACTTCTCTGGGTCGGTTTTCTCATCTGTAAACATGAACCTGTCCCCTACTTTTAGTTGGTTATTACATGAAGATCAAAACAAAAATATATGTGAGAAAACTTTCTATCACTAAAATGTAATACAAAAGTCAGTTTAGCCCTGGTTGGTGCACTGAAGGGTCACCGTTCGATTCCCGGACAGGGCAATTCCCAGGTTGAGGGTTCAATCCCCAGTTGGGGTGCATACGGAAAGCAACCCATTGATGTTTCTCTCTCACATCAATGTTTCTCTCTCTCTCTCCCCCGCCCCCCCCGCTCAAAAAAAATCAGCTGAGAGGATGTGCAAGCTATCAACTTATGCCTCAGCTCCAAATCCATCTTTCTTTTTTTTTTTTTTTTTTTTTTAAATATATTTTATTGATATTTCACAGAGAGGAAGGGAGAAGGATAGAGAGCTAGAAAAATCGATGAGAGAGAAACATCGATCAGCTGCCTCCTGCACACCTCCCACTGGGGATGTGCCCGCAACCAAGGTACATGCCCTTGACCGGAATCGAACCCGGGACCCTTCAGTCCGCAGGCCGACGCTCTATCCACTGAGCCAAACCGGTTTCGGCCAAATCCATCTTTCATTGCTTGCTCTGTGATAATGAAACTTTGCAATGTGAGCCTTTGTCAGTAGGGGGCACTGGAGGGCCCCAGGAGGCGGAAGGGGTTTCTCTGCCAGGTTAGGGGCAACTTCTGCCTGGCTCAGGAGGCAAGCTCTCATTTGTTTTACCAGCACAGTGCCTGGCAGATTGGCGGCTCTCAGTGAGATTCTGCTACGGGAGTGAACCAATGAAAGAAAACGGCGCCCTGCACTGTGAGAAGGGACGGAACGCCCTTTGCTGCTGGGGCTGGGGGTTCACGCCCAGCAGCTGTTGGCAAGCCGTCTCTTTCAAAGAGGACAGCATGATGGAATTCTGTTTCTGTGCCTCGTGGGCGGGCAGTTTGGTGCTACATTACCTGAGGTACAGGAACGGGTGTGTGTTTTTGGGTAAATATGCTGCATACACCGTTTCAATGGCTTTTTTTAAGGAAGTTGACTCTACCAGACGATCTAAAAAATAAAAGAGAAGGAAGCAGCTCAAAACCGTCCTGACGGGAGAGGTGACAGGTGAACAGTCACACCATGCTATGAAATCACCTTGGGAAGACCACCTCTGGGGTGACTCCCACATCAGACTCGCAGAAGGAAGAGCCCCCTTTCCCTGTGGCTCCTTCCCCACATCTCACAATGGGCCTGGGTGTCTCTCCTTTCACCAAGTAGCAGTAAATCCTGCCTGCCCACTTCCCGCCCCCTCAGTCAGCCACGCGGACTGCCTTGGCCCTTGCTGGGCCGTGGGCAGTCTGACGTCAGCTCTCAGACTCTCATCCTGCCAATCCACACTGGCTACCAGTCACATGTGACATGTGCTGGGAGACAGTGAGCTGGTAAAAACTCCCCCGTCTTCACCCTCCCCCACCCCCAGCACTACTAGAGAGCTGTGCGTGCAAGTGGTCAATTTAATTCCAATCAAAAGAGTGGCCTGATTTTATCAGGGAAGAAATTATACTCGGGGTGCTCACGACATCCCCGAATAACCTCACTGTGCTGTATCTCACGTGTCCTGCCCACACAGGCTGGAGCAGGTGTGGGCACTGACAGAGGGACAGCTGGGGGCCCTCTGTGGAGCCTTCTGAACTTGAGACATGCCATAGGACTGTTCTTTGTCCCTGCCAACTGAGCGAGCCTAGTGTGTGAGACAACCGAGTAAGAGCCTGACCCCTCTCTGCTTTCGGGAACTTGGCCCCAAGGCCAGATTAGCTAATGTTACGCAGAGCCTGTGTGGTAAACGGCCCACCAGAAGCATGGACGTGACATACTCAGATGGCACTCACAGGGACCTTTGCTTGTCTGTTCGGTAACTAACACGTATGTTCCAAAGCAGTTACTCTTCATGGTCAGGAAACAACAAATGAAAACATTTTCTGCGCCTCGGTGAAAGCAAGCTTTGTTAGAAGTCCTTCTAGCTTATGCCCCTCCCAACGAAGCTGGAAATGACCCTGCCAATACTGATCAGCTTAACAGAACGTGGCCATAAAACACTGGCTCTCTCCTTACTGTTTCTATATTGTTTTGAACAACTGCTGTCAAATATGTATTACTGGGGACATTCATAGCTGGTTATCACTATAAATGGAAGGGGGTGTTATACCATTTCCAGTAGCAAGCACACAAAACAAAAATTATAATTATGAACTGCTTCAAACGCTAAAGGTAAAGGACCTGTGGGATAAAAATGGGAAGAACTGAACAAATGGAAAGATGCATCTTGTTTTTGGATGGAAAAAGAAACATGGAATGAGACCATGTTTGGGATTACTTGCTATTGCCCTGTCACCGTCTCTCAAAACCATGTAACATGCAACTAAGTGACAAGATTCAGAATACACACTGATATTGGCTTCATAGGCAGCAATCATGTAAACACTACATCAGCAGAGAGATGAAGAGGGAAAGGAATCTGAGAAACTCCAAATTCCCTTGGTTAATTTTCTCTTTGATTTTTAGTTCTGTGCTTTATATTATAAAAGAATTCTCGCCCTAACCGGTTTGGCTCAGTGGATAAAGCGTCAGCCTGCAGACTGAAAGGTCCCAGGTTCGATTCCGGTCAAGGGCATGTACCTTGGTTGTGGGCACATCCCCAGTAGGAGGTGTGCAGGAGACAGCTGATCGATGTTTCTCTCTCATCGATGTTTCTAACTCTCTATCCCTCTTCCTTCCTCTCTGTAAACAATCAATAAAATATATTTAAAAAAAAAAAAAAAGAATTCTCACTCTTTAAAAAGAAAGATCTCCAGGGGCTTAGCACTCAGTTTCTTTACTAACATTGCCTACCCCTCTGCCCTGCTGAGCAATTTCAAGCAGTGGCCCTCCATCTGAGGGGAGAACACAGAGCTGCCTCGGGCCTGCTCGGAAAGGCTCCAATGCCAGCAGGTGACGAAGGGGCGCTGGCTCGCGGGGCCTGCCATGCCTCTCCTGGGCACATCTCAGAGGGCTGAGCGGACTTAGACCAGAAATTAATTATAAACACTTCCTAACCAAACCCCATTTCAGCACGAGGTGTGCCTGTGTGTCATCAGACCCGTGGATCAGGAGCTTTTCCATGGTCCGTGAAACCCCCGTGGACTGATCTCCCGACTTGTTCTTTTGCACTTACGGTTGATGAAGAGTAAGAAGATGCACTTCTTCACCGAGTAGTTGGCATTGGATATGTAGCCTTTCATTTTGAAGGCGAGCGTTTTATCCTCACACCCAACTTCTATCAATTCTCTGGTGGGAAAAGAGAAATTGTGAGGCTTTTGAAAACATCAGAAAGTTCAAACATTATAAAGAATGTGAATTGGAAAAATCAGGGCTCCTTCCCATAAACAAACTACCAAATGGGGACCCTGACGTGGCTTGTTGAGGTTCTCTGGGCCCACCCTTCAGTCCACCTGTCCGTGTTTTCAAGCACTTCCGCTGTATGCAAGCACTGCTCTAATTGCTGGGACAGAAGGACATGTGCTGAAACTTTCTATTTATCTTAGTAACTATATCCCAGAGATGAGATTCTTAAAGAACCGGTCTCTGCTGAATCCCTTACTACACTGAATCACATGGGGCTCCCGTGTGGTGTCCTCACACAAGCCACATTCATTTTTGGCCCGGGGTGGGGGTGGGGGATGTCTTCCGAAGTGCGGTCCCGCTGCCTGGAAAGCTGTTGTCCGCTAGTTAGCTCCTCCTTGGCATCTCAGGGATTACCTCCTGAAAGAGCCTTCCCTGACCATCTCCCTCCAGGCCCCCAAGAGTGTCTCCCACTGTGCCTTACATCCTTTGCGGCATCTGGCACAACCACTAATGACTAGCATAATTATCTCGTGTGTCTTTCCCAACACACACTGAGTCCTCCGAGGGTAGGTATCATTTCTGCTTTCTTCCCTCCTATGTATCTCTAGCATATAGTACAGCACCCAGCCAATGGCAGACACGCACTGACATGACTGGCTATAGTGGAAGCTCCCCACGCAGGGCAGTAACGTGTGCTCTGGGTCTGAGCATAGGGTAGAGCTGGCCGTGTTTCCCACACACAGTGAACCCGCAAACCCTTTCTTCCCAAAACGTCTCTAGGGGCTGGTGTCCTGGAGACACGCTTTGGGAACTGCTGCTCGGTGAGAGTTCTCATCCCTTACGGTCCCAGGAAAGTCCTAACAACTAACACTGAGGCTTACTGCTGGTCAAGAAACTCTAAAAAGTTTCACTAGAAAGTACACTCTCACTTAAAAATACACTACATGTATTTTTAGCTCTGGGAGCACAATTTTAAAACAATTAATTCATTAACACGTAATTAGTAAGAAAAAGGTAATTAAAAGTAAATTGACTGTTCCCTAGTTAGAAATTTGGTTTTGCTCAAAGAATGAGTAATTTGCCCTTCAAAGTAGAAAACGGGGTTCTGTGACTCCTGCTGCTGCTTTTAAGATTGTTTGAAAAAGGGAAGTCAGAGGCTGTCTCCTTCATCTGTGTATCCCAAGCACCTGAGGTATGCTTGGCATAGAGAGAGAAGGATGTTGGGATTTTTCCGCTCAGATTACGACACTGGCATTTTGGGCTTTGTACAGTCCTGGGATGTTGGCTGGGAATGTGTGACGGACACGGTGGTTTTGGTGGTGGTGGAAACAGTGGCCGAGGGGACGGCTATGAGGACTCTGTAATGCAAGCAATTTCCCTCTGAGGCTTTCCTTGACTGTGAAGATGTGGTGACACTGACAGACGCGCTTGCCACCAGAGAGGGAGTATTCAAGGGCAGGGAACATTTCACTCGTCTTTACACCCTCAACTTCGGGCACAAAGCCTGGGAGATGGAGGCAATGAGTCAATGTTGAGTGATAATTAATCCTAAAGGGATGATAATGGGAATACAAGGAAAAGAGGGAGCAGTGGAGGATAAAAGAATCCCACTACACTCTATTCTGAAGACAGAGACTTGGGAAGAACACACTATTTTACAGCCAGGCCATCTACGAGACAACAGCTCCCAGGAGTGTTGGTTACATGAAATAACGACTCTGTTAACAAATGTGAAGCCTGCACATTTGATTCAATGTATTTGATTAAAGCAAACTCTTAAGGCAGGTGCTATCTTATCCACAATGATGTGATGAAATGCCGAGGGTGTTTTTACAATGTAAGTTCTCAACATACCGGCTAACAGCATTTCCAAAGATGGAGCGGATGTTGTCCACGGTGGTGGCATTGGGCAGTGTCCTCACATCGGCCACGGTCTCACCTTGCTGGGAAACAGATGATACAGCGACTGACTGTCTCCCAGCTGTGATGGCAACAGTGTAGCCCACCTCCACAGGCAAACACTATAAAAAGCCATTTTCCCTTTATAATACATAACTATCCCCTATGAAACAAGAACTTACTTTTTTAACTGAGAAACTGATGCCTGAATTGTGTATTGCATACCTGGCAAGGAGAAAAACAAAACCAAACAGTAAGCGGAGTAGCCAAACGCACCCTGCCTGTCAGAGCCCCTTTCAGTTACATGCATTGGAGGAGTCAGTGATGTAAACAAAGACAGACACAAACGGAGACATCCTCATGTGTCCTCTTTTAGCCACAGGAAAATAAGCCAGCAGACACCTCTCCAGCTAGCAGTGCTAAATGTGGCTGATCCAGCAGAAGACAGGGTTCCACTCTGCATTGCTAGGCTGCAGACCAGATCAGGGCTATCCCAGTACAATTTCCTCCTCGCCTCGTTTTATTCTCACAAACTCAAAAGGTCTGGGTTGCCTCAAGGATAGCTTGAGAATTCAACTTTAACAACTCTCTTTTATTCTCGCTCACAGCCCCCCATTACACCGCTCCTCACCCGCATCTTCCCCAACCCGACGTCCTATGCCAGCCTCTCCTCCCAGCCATTAGTCATTACTCCTCCCCCACATGCCCCACGAAGGGCTGTGTCTAATAAAATGCACTAATTCAATAACAACGAATAATTAACTCTACCACACCTCGGACCCTAACCGCCCACTAGAGCTCCTTTACTTCCAGGAGATAATGAGTATTCTGACACTGATTTATACAATTGCAGGGAATAGAAAAGAAACTTGATGTCTGGGTCCGTTCCACTTTATTAGGGGCAAATGTTTTATTCATTTTTGATTTGTCAGAAAAACTGCAAAGTAGTTAACATGTCTGTTATAATCGCAGGAAATACAGGCTCAGAGAGCCCATGCTGGAGCCACTGTGCCAGCAGATTAAGTCTATCTTAACGTTGTTTCTCTTGCCTGGAATCCCTTCACCTTCTTCTGTTAACAGTCCCTAGTCTCCCTGTGGGAAACTACCTCTTGCCCAGCCTTAGACTGCCAATCAAGAAATCTTCTCCCCAGGGACGTGGGACATGATGGGGGACCCCAACCAGATGCCCTCCCCAGGAAAGAGACTTCTGAGCAGAATCAAGAACAGAATGAAAGCAACTGAAACAGGGTCACGACATGAAATCGCCGAAGCCACCCTGGTTCTTGCCCTCCCCAAGCAGCAGCTGGCCACCCTCCTGCCCCTCGGTGAGTCACTCCCAGCCTTCCACTCAATTTATTCTGGGCTCGTTAGCTAGTCAGTCTGTTTTGCTTGTCACCAAAGAACCCTCACTGATACAGACACCAACTGCTCTCTCCTGGGGACATGAGAGAAAAGCCAGAATTAGTGACTAAACCTTGGCCTGCAACATTCTGCAGCCAGGACGGCTGTTTTCCAGCCCAGTAGCTGTCTTCAGTTCACAAGCACGGGAGCCCAGCCCGCTGGGGAGAGATCTCAGAGACCCACGCCCAGATTTTGAAATGTACCTGCCAACAACTTCCAAAATCTTCCCATACTCTTCGCTTGGATTTTTTAAAGCTTTCCTCCGGGTGGAAATGTTGTAAAACAGGTCCTCCACCTGAACAGAAGGTTGAGCTTTCTTGTAAATTCATAGATGTGGAAATAAAGAACCAAGCAGTCCACCTACAGCTGGGTCTTAAGGCAGAGAATCCAACTATTTACTGACCTCCCAGGGCAGCCTTAACAAAGGAAATGAGGCATTATTTTTCCTGCCTCCCACTTTCACTCGCTGATTTCTCAAATAGGTACTGGGGCTTAGCTCTAAGTCAGGCCCTTTGCTTTGTACTGGGAATATGAAGACAAATAATGCACAGTCCTGCCCAGAATAGCGCAAGATTTAGTGGGGCAAACATACATTGACAGATAATTATTATATCACATGGCATTCAAACATTTTCGAACTAAGAATAATTACATCACTTCTGAGCTCATTTGGGGTTCTTAGAAATCACAGCGTGGTCACCTGGGTAACAGAGTGGATCCCTGTTAACACGAACTCGGAAGCACACGTTCACTGTGCCTCCTGCCTCATCAAGGCCGGGACTTGGCGTCTCCAGGGAGCTGTGCTCTAGCTGGGGCTGGAGGCGGAGAGGTGGGATGCATGACAGTGGGATGCTTTACAGAAGCACAGAATGGGAAGAGACCACATGTGGCATCATAGAAATAGGGCAGCATCATGGACTTTCTCCTGATGACACACTCAAATTACTCCAACTCCCTCTGAGTGGGCCGGGATTCTTTACTCCACTTGCTGGATGAGAACAGTGAGGTGAGGGGACAGTAAATGGCTTGACTGTGGACACACAACCTCTGAAGGCAAGGCTGGGACTCTGACCTCTTCTGGAGCCAAGCTCAAGGTTCTTCCAATGCCAACTGCCCTGCCATCCCGAGAAAAGAACCTCCCAGCTTAAAAAAGATGAGGGGTGGACAAAAGCCAAAAATCATTGATCTTGCATAGAGGGTGAGATCCTGGGGTCTCTATTAACTAGCAGAGATTCATTTTACTGTTATTTAGAAAGTTCAGAGACAATTTTGTTTCAATATTTATATGACGTTCTTACCCAACAAGTCCCCCTCCCGTGTCCCATTCTCACCGTGACCTGGGTCCCCTGATTGCCTGCACATGGCTTAGGAGGAGCTTTCAGCTTTCCATCGGAGTAACTTGCTCTAATCAGAAAACAGAACAGATTATAAACATCCAACAGAAACAGAAGAGATACTTACCCAACGGATAAAAAAGAGCATTATGCCAATGACACATTAAAATATAGCCATGTTATGTATTTTCTTAATAACCATTTCTTTATTTTTCCGCTACTCCCATAACCATTCCAATTGGATACCAAAAAAGTGTATAGATCCCTTTTCTTCTAGCAGCAAATGTTGCTTTTTAGTTCTTGAGTTTTGAGCTACAAAGAATCGTTTTGCCAGTGCCTAAGATGACAGTCAATTTTTTTCAGTAATTCTGCAGTCATTTATTGAGGGGCTACCATGTATCAGGTCTGCAGAGACCCCAGCAACAAAGACAGGCCTTAGAAAGCTCTTGCTCTAGTGAGGGCACAGACTTTTACCAAAAGCAGAGAACAACGGGCTAAGTCAGTGGTCGGCAAACCGCGGCTCGCGAGCCACATGCGGCTCTTTGGCCCCTTGAGTGTGGCTCTTCCACAAAATACCACGGCCTGGGCGAGTCTATTTTGAAGAAGTGGTGTTAGAAGAAGTTTAAGTTTAAAAAATTTGGCTCTCAAAAGAAATTTCAATCGTTGTACTGTTGATATTTGGCTCTGTTGACTAATGAGTTTGCCCACCACTGGGCTAAGTGATCTAAAGAAGGAAACAGCCAGCCTGGGGTGAGAGTGGGGGCAGGTGGAAGTGTCACAGAAGAGGTGACAACTCATCTGGACTCTGGGAGGAATACGTCTCAGGAGGAGAGGTCAGGGAAGATAACCCAGGAAGAGAAAAATAGAAACAGAAGCACAGAGGCTTTAGAAAACACGGCAGCGGGGGATGTGTGGGGAGAGGGGCTGGAATGTGGACTGAGAGCACATTAGGAGGGCGCTGGCTGCCTCGGTGATGACTGGATTTCATCCCGCCTCAGAAGGGGAGCCACTGGAGGTCCTGAGCAGGGGCAAACATGGCCCCAGAGGTGAAGAAACGAAGTTGTGCCCCAGGCTCCCCATTTTGTGAGAAGGGATTCTAATGGTATCAGCCCTCCCCTACCCAGGTCCTAGGGCAGTTACATTCAGAGTCAAATTCCTCTAGCATCAGTGCTCCACCTCCCTCTACTTCACACATCTGTCTGTTCAGGGGACTGAGAAACAGGCAGAACTGCCCACCAGTAAATGGCCAGAACCTAAAAACAGAGATGTGATTCTGATTCCTTGAATCCTGTTTTGTTCTGTTCTAAGGCCGTTCATCAGTTTCTGAAAACTGTGCCAGCACAACAGATGGTCAGCGGCACCCACAAGAAGGCACACCAGCCCAGGCATGCACGTGTGGCAGGGAGTGGTGACTCCTGAGCCAGCTAGGCAACCGGGAGCCTCCAGCACCCCAGCCGCAGCCCGGTAGTCAGCTCAAAGCCATACCCTACCACTTAGAATATGCCTGTGTAATAGACAGCTTGCCAGACACATGCAATATGTCACATCTTATCTTCAAATAAGATTATCACCTAATAACCTTCCCTAATCCAAAGGGAGGCGAGAGCCCTAACCGGTTTGGCTCAGGGATAGAGCGTCGGCCTGCGGACTGAAGGGTCCCAGGTTCGATTCCGGTCAAGGGCATGTACCTGGGTTGCGGGCACATCCCCAGTGGGAGGTGTGCAGGAGGCAGCTGATCGATGTTTCTCTCTCATCGATGTTTCTAGCTCTCTATCCCTCTCTCTTCCTCTCTGTGAAAAATCAATAAAATATATTTAATAAAAAAAAAAAAAAAAAAAAAAAAAAAAACAAAGGGAGGCGAGAAAATTTACCCAAGAGCTCAGCCAAAACAGGTAACATTGCTGTTTAGATGTGATTACTTTGAGATGCAGACATAAAGCACACCTCTGGGTGAACATCGATGAATAAAAGAAGACAGCGCTGTACCTGTATGCGCACTTCCCATCAGCTGTTTTGGTTGTGATAGTAACGTGAGCCACGTGGCTTATGCTGGCCAAAGCCTAGGAAGAAAAGGAAATGGAATGAAAAAAAATTCACTGCTGAGTCAACGCCGTCACATCATTAAGGAAAAGGTTATCTACACTGCCTCCTCCACTCTCATTAACATGGCAACAATGCGCACCCTGCTCACTCATTTGGATAACACGTTTTAAAAACAAAGAAGAGCATCAAATTGAATCTGTAGCATAATTACTAACACAAGGAAAAATATATTAAAAGTCCAAAAGGGCCCTAACCGGTTTGGCTCAGTGGATAGAGCGTCAGCCTGCGGACTGAAGGGTCCCGGGTTCGATTCCGGTCAAGGGCATGTACCTTGGTTGCAGGCACATCCCCAGGAGGGGGTGTGCAGGAGGCAGCTGATCGATGTTTCTCTCTCATCGATGTTTCTAACTCTCTATCCCTCTCCCTTCCTCTCTGTAAAAAATCAATAAAATATATTAAAAAAAAAAAAGTCCAAAAGGAACACCAAATAATTAATGTATAAATAGCAATTCTGTTTACATATAGGACACGTTAAAAATTCTCAGTGATTTGTCTAACAATTTTAAAACCTGTACTTCAGAAATGGATATCAAAGTCACTCCAAATAGATCATATTGTACACATTTTTCAAAATTTCTGTAAGCAATTACATGTTTAGAAATGTAAATTTAAAATTATGCAATTAAGACAAAACAAATTAAAAATGACCAATTTTTCCCCTTTATAATCAAGATTGGTTTCCTAGTCCTTTGAAATCTATATCTTTTTTCTTTTTTTTTCTTTTTTTGTTAATCCTCACCTGAGGATATTTTTCCATTGATTTTGAGAGAGAGTGAAAGGGAGAGAGAGGCAGAGAAACGTAGATGTGAGAGAGATACATTGATTGGTTGTGGGCCCCAACCAAGGCTGGGGATTGAGCCTGAAAGTGAGGTATGTTTTCTTGACTGGAACTAAACCCAGGACCCTTCAGTCCATGGGCTGCCACTCCATCCACTGAGTCAAACTGGCTAGGGCTGTATCTCTTTCACAAGGATATCATCTATACCCGTGGTCGGCAAACTGCGGCTCATGAGCCACATGCGGCTCTTTGGCCCCTTGAGTGTGGCTCTTCCACAAAATACCACGGCCTGGGCGAGTCTATTTTGAAGAAGTGGCGTTAGAAGAAGTTGAAGTTTAAAAAATTTGGCTCTTAAAAGAAAGTTCAATCGTTGTACTGTTGATATTTGGCTCTGTTGACTAATGAGTTTGCAGACCACTGATCGGCAAATAATAATAATAGTAATCTTACCTAATAATAGACAAACATGTAAATTGACCGTACCTCCACTATGCCCACAGCCAATCAGAGTGAGTATGCAAATTAGAAGGCCAAAGATGGTGGCCACCCAGCTGCTCCTGGCTGGAGTGGCCAGGACGCCTGCTATGAGAGGAAGGGCGGGGGGCGAAGGGATCTACAGGAGCAGAGTGCCGCAGCGAAGACAAGACTGCAGACTCCGGAGTCTGCAGCAAAAACGAAGATGGCAGACTCCAGCCAGAGTCTGCAGCAAAGACGAAGATGGCAGACTCCAGCCAGAGTCTGCAGCAAAGACGAAGATGGCAGACCCCAGCCAGAGTCTGCAGCAAAGACTAAGATGGCAGACTCCAGCCAGAGTCTGCAGCAAAGACGAAGATGGCAGACCCCAGCCAGAGTCTGCAGCAAAGACGAAGATGGCAGACCCCAGCCAGAGTCTGCAGCAAAGACGAAGATGGCAGACTCCAGCCAGAGTCTGCAGCATAGACGAAGATGGCAGACTCCAGCCAGAGTCTGCAGCAAAGACGAAGAAGGCAGACTCCAGCCAGAGTCTGCAGCAAAGACGAAGAAGGCAGACTCTGGCCGGAGCGAAGGCCTGGGTCCTGGGTGCTGGAGGAAAACCGGTGCTGGAAGCCAAGGGAAGAAAGGCCTATTGCACAAATCTCTTCGTGCAACGGGCCTTTAGTCTATACTAATAAGAGGGTAATATGTTAATCAGACCGAATAGACGGGACATCTTCCAGTCATCCAGTCCTCCTTCCCGATAAAGCCATGGTGGTGGGGGCCAAGGCAGAAGCGGTTAGGGGTGATCAGGCAGGGAGGAGGTGAGCAGTTAGGAGCCAGTGGTCCTGGATTGCGAGAGGGTGCAGGCCGGGCTGAGGGATCGGGCCTAAACCAGCAGTCAGACATCCCCCAAGGGTTCCCAGATTAGAGAGGGTGCAGGCCGGGCTGAGGGATCGGGCCTAAACCAGCAGTCAGACATCCCCCAAGGGTTCCCAGATTAGAGAGGGTGCAGGCCAGGCTGAGGGATCGGGCCTAAACCAGCAATCGGACATCCCCCAAGGGTTCCCAGATTAGAGAGGGTGCAGGCCGGGCTGAGGGATCGGGCCTAAACCAGCAGTCAGACAGCCCCCAAGGGTTCCCAGATTAGAGAGGGTGCAGGCCGGGCTGAGGGATCGGGCCTAAACCAGCAGTCGGACATCCCCCAAGGGTTCCCAGATTAGAGAGGGTGCAGGCCGGGCTGAGGGATCGGGCCTAAACCAGCAGTCAGACAGCCCCCAAGGGTTCCCAGATTAGAGAGGGTGCAGGCCAGGCTGAGGGATCGGGCCTAAACCAGCAGTCGGACATCCCACAAGGGTTCCCAGATTAGAGAGGGTACAGGCCAGGATGAGGGATGCCCCCCACCTCCCCATGCACGAATTTCGTGCACCAGGCCTCTAGTAGCATATAAAAATGTACCCAGGCACTGTGATGGGTCTGTGTGACAGCATCTCAGGAGACAGTGAATGTAGCCCGTGGCAGGTTTACTTCATTAATAAGGAATATGGCTCAGGCTCAGAGAATTTCTCAGGTTTATGTAATTGAGCTAATTTGCATTATTAAAAACAATACTGAGACCTGTGTAAGGAAGAACATTACGTATACACAGGACTGCAGTACTTCATAACACCAGGAAGAGAGGGTGGCACAGGCAGACGGACCCTGTGTACTGGCATTGGAGCCCTTAGAGGAGCACGGGCACTGGAGTCAAACTTGCAGGGTACCGAACTCTGTGTCAGTTTCCTCGCATGTAAAGCAGGGTAGTAACAGAACCTATTCTGCACAGTGGTCAAGAGTAAGAGTTAATATGTACGGAGTGCTGAGAACCAGGGTGGCACACAGAAATCCCTCAATAAATTTTCTACTTAAATTACAGTGAAATAACAACCCCAAAGATACCCCACAGCTAGGCGGAGGTGCCAGGAGGTCATGGGCTTAGAAACTGACCCAGGAAATTGCAAAGCCAGAAGGAAACTGCTTTGCTAGAACTCAATCTGCGGCATACTTAAAATCAGGGGAGCCCCAGGGTCGTTACCCTAACACTGACCTTACCTGTAACAATTCGGGGCTCACCGTGAGCAGAGGGTGCTTGAGAGCACTCTGGTTTGACCTAAATTACAGTGATTGGGTCACGGTTGCCTTTTAATTTTAAAAAATTAAATAAAAGTAATACATGCATATGATAAGAAAATGCATTTGCATTCCCCTCAAATAACTACTCCACAATAGCGTCTTGGTACCCCAGCGCCTCCAGAAAGGAATACAGCCCTGCCAACACTTGACTTGAGACCAAATGCCACCCTCTTCTGATCTCCAGAATTTTAAGATACAACTGTGTTGTTTTAAGCCACTAAGCAGCAACAGGAATGTAATACAATGTGTTTGAAAAGTATACATATTTTACTTATGAAAGTTATCTCTATAAATATACCCTAAGGAAGTAACTGAATAAAACACAGTGTATGTGCATGAATAGTCACCAGAGCATTAAACAGGAAAAAGTAGCAAAGAGCACAAACATTCAAAATGAAACCATCTGAATAGACCATAGTATATACATGTAATAGAATAGTATGTAGCCATTCAAATTTATGTAGGTGTATTATATAGTGAATGAAAAGATATCCACAGAATATCGTCATAAAAATGTAAGATACTACGTTAGTCTTAAAGATATTTTTGTCTATTTTCTATATCATATATTCCAATGCGACATCATATAATTTCATCCACATAGATTTTAGTATATATCTTAAAGGACAAGGACTCAAAAATAACCCATGATGCTATTTTTAAACCAAGAAAAGTAACAATTTTTTAATACTATCAAATAACCAATCTGTGTTCAAATATCTGTGTCTCAAAAAAATTTTACACTTTGCTCCAATCAGAATCCAAGGGAAAGCTATACTTTGGAGATGGTTCATATGGCTCGTAAATCTCTTGTCATCTACAGGTTCCTGCTCCCTTCTCTGCTTCTTTTCTTTGCAGTTTATTTGTTGAAGGAAACAAGTCTTTTGTCATGCTGTTTCCCGATCTCAGTCTCATTTACTGTGCTCCCTTGCCCCTCTGTTTTCTGTGTATTGGTACTTAAACTTAACTACTGAGCAGAGCCCCATTTTATTTTTGGACAGGAAGCCTTTGTAGATGGTATTTCGTTCTTCCATCAAGAAATACATAATGTCATAGGGTTCTCTATAGATAAAGTTTATGGTATATTAAGTATTTATGAACAAGTCTCAGTTTTGGCAAATTGAATTTATGTTTGTTTAGACTTACTTTTCTCTAACAAGTAAAAAGTATCATATCTTGTTTATCTACTGAGAAACATGCTGACAAATGGTAGAAATGTCATCACAGGCGGATAGTCACACATTTATTTAACCCTTAGCTTACCTCACCGCGAAAGCCATAGGTAGAAATATTAGCTAAATCCTCAAAGGACTGAAGTTTACTTGTAGTGAACCTCTCACATACAATATCTAGATCTTCTTTCTAGAAGATAACAAAAAAAAAGTAAATTATTATATTACTCATTTTTTTTCCAGATCCTTTTGAATCTCCCTCTTCTTGAATGAATCCAAGAAGATACTCCTCTTAAGAGGAGAGTTTCTAAGTTAGCAGTAAGTTGCTCACTTGGCACCCAGGGCACCACACTGGCCTGGTGCTCCTTCCTTCTCACTGCTCTCCTTTCTGTCTCATTGGCTGGTTCTGTTACTCCCTGACAGTGGAGTAACCGCGGACACCACCCTTGGCCCTCTTCTCTACCTACACACACTCTCTTGATAATCTTATCCTGTCTCGTGGGTTTTATAAAGATTGCCAGTTTTTATAAAACTTCTTTAGTAAAAATCTAGACCTATTTCACAGATACATTTAATTGTAGTAAAAAATTACAAAGGGTTCTTATAAAACTCACTAAACCATGTTACCTCTTTGCCCAAAACCTTCTAATAGCATCCCACCGTAGTCAGAGTAAAAGCCAAAGATTTCACAATGGCCCACAAGGTTGGACATGATCAGTCTGCTTATCTTTCAGATCTCATCTCCTGTTCCAGTCACACTGGCCTCCTTGCTGATCCTTACACATCAGGCATGCTTCCATTTCCTGGTTTTTGCAGGTATTGTTCTCTTTGCCCAGAACAGTGGTCGGCAAACTCATTAGTCAACAGAGCCAAATATCAACAGTACAACGATTGAAATTTCTTTTGAGAGCCAAATTTTTTAAACTTAAACTTCTTCTAACGCCACTTCTTCAAAATAGACTCGCCCAGGCCGTGGTATTTTGTGGAAGAGCCACACTCAAGGGGCCAAAGAGCCGCATGTGGCTCGCGAGCCGCGGTTTGCCGACCACTGGCCCAGAACACTCATCTTTTAAATGGCCTCATGACTCACTCTTTTGACCTCCTTATTCCCCTGCACAGGGCCCAGTATAGAATAGGAGCCCAATAAACAATTATTGTTGCTGTTGAATTTTTCTGTCAAACAATCCCATCCACAAAAGCCCAGTCTCTAGAACAGGGAAAGGTTCAGCCACTTCCTGCAGGTACCACACGCAGCACACAAACATCTGCTCCTCTGAGGTTCTTCTTACCCTGATGCCGGTGCCATTGTCTTGGATCTGAATCAACTTCAGGCCTCCCTCTTTTACAACCACTTGAATACTCGTGCATTTGGCATCTAAACTGGCAAATCAAACAGAAAAAGAAATATCAGTCTGTAACTGCCTTAATGCACAAATTTTCGTATGAGCCAAGGGGTGAAAAACAAATTCCAAATAAATATAAGACTGTCTGATTAATGTTTTCCCTTTGTTTTACAGGCTCTGTGACTACACTGTTATGTTTAGAGAAAGGGGAGAGGCAGAAGGGGCCAACCATCATCTCCAATAGGATAGTCACCACCATTTCTGTTCTTCTAGGAAAGTGACGTTAGAAGTAGGTCCTTTCAGCTCACGCCTTTTTCCTACCCTCTTCTCTACTAATTCAACCATCTGTTACTCGAACTTAATTGAGCCTCAGGTTCCTAAATGACTCTACGAAAATGTCGTTAAAAATTCTAAATGTTTTTCTCCACTCTTCCCTTTTCTTTCAGAAACTATATATTGGGGGAAAGAAAATATGGCAATGCAGAAAGTTCTTTAAGAAGCTAATAAATATTTTGTACCTTCAGAGAATAGCCTACGAGCACAGAGCACCTGCTAAAGAAAACAGATTCAGGCTGGTGCTGCGCAAGAAAGGTAAGTTATGGACTCCTCACACAGAAAATTCCTTATTTTAGAAATGAGACAATAAGTTACTTAAAGACCTTTCTCAGGAGCACCTGAGTTGAAATTGTTTAGCCATCTTGACTTACATATTAAAAAGGAGCATAACTGTATGTTCATAGCAGCACAATTTACAATAGCTAAGATTTGGAAACAACCTAAGTGCCCATCAGCAGATGACTGGATTAAAAAACTGTGGTACATCTACACAATGGAATACTACGCTGGTATAAAAAAGAAGGAACTTTTACCATTTGCAACAGCATGGATGGAACTGGAGAGCATCAGGCTAAGCGAAATAAGGCAGTCGGAGAAAAATGAGTATCACATGATCTCACTCATATGTGGGATATAATGATCAACATAATTTGATCAACAAGAATAGATCCAGAGACAAATGGCAGGGGAGGGGGGTTAGAGAGCAACCAACGGACTTGTATGCATGCATATTAGCATAACCAATGGACACAGACACTGGGGGGAGGGCAGGGGAGCCTTGCCTGGGGTGGGAATGGCTGGGCTGGGGGTGGGGGGGAGAGAGAAGACATATGTAAAACTTTAGACAATAAAAAAAAGGAGCATAACTGGATCCATAAAAAGCCTCTGCTTATGGAATTAGTGATACGCTACTGAGCTAATGTTTAGTTTTGTTGTACAGGGTTCTGTCTGGCACAGTACAATAGGCCCAGCATGTTCAGTGTTAATTCTAACACTGTAGCCACAAGCCAGCCTTTATAAATTAGATCAAGTCAAAAGGCGAAGCCCTCCCTAGGTTCCCTGTTCCTTCTATTGTCTTCAGGGGTCCTCAAACTTTTTAAACAGGGGGCCAGTTCACTGTCCCTCAGACCGTTGGAGGACTGGACTATAGTTTTAAAAAAAAACTATGAACAAATGCCTATGCGCACTGCGGGCCCGGGACGAATCGGCTGCTAAGCAGGACAGGCAGCGGCACCTGGCGGGCTGGATAAATGTCCTCAGCGGGCCGCATGTGGCCCACGGGCCGTAGTTTGAGGACCCCTGCTACCTTCTAATTCTCCGCCTTGCCCTTGCCAGTTCTTTCTGAGCCACTGTCCTTTCAGTCCCGTTATTCCGGGCAGTTTATATTTTCACAACAAATCCCTTTACAAATGTGCCCTTCGCTGGGGCATTTTTTATTTTCCTTTAAGGTATGGGTTTGATGAATAACAACTGACTTGAACACAAAGGATCTTATACAATGTTAGGAACATGTCTTTTTTGAGGTTTACAGTTTACACCATCTTTCTTTCCATGTTTTTAACCTTTTCCCTCCACGTTGTGTGGCATTTCCAAACTTCAGAATCCACGGAATACCCCATAAAAGGACAGTAAAGCACAAAGTGGGATCATTAACTTGGCAATAGGAAAGTCACAAGTTAAACCCAGAGGAAAATCATCAGCCTGTCCTAAAATCTTGACCATTTATTTATAATAAAACTCAAAATTTGTACTCTTGAATGTGCATGATTTTTTGGAATAAGCATGTAACTGATAAGATGAAGGATGAAGGGAGCTGTTTTTCCCCCACCGAAAATTTGCATCTTTTGCATATATAATTTTAAAGGAAATTCCTTTAGTTAATGGCACCATTAAAATACTGCGCAGCCCGCTGCGTGCGCCCCCTGTAAGCCTAGAAAAGTCTCGCGACAGAGCGAGGGACGCGAGAAGGCAGGACCCCCAAAGCCTCGCCACTGTGGGCATGCGCTGTACACGCCTCCGCCCAGGGCAGGGAGGCGTGTCCGCGCCATTCCTGCGCGGCCCGTTAAGTTGTAGCTTCTAAGGAAGCCCGGCTCCGACTCCCTCCGTACCAGTTCTCGATCATCTCCTTGATGGCATTAGCCGGCCGCTGGATAACCTCCCCTGCCGCGATGCGGTTCACCACAGTCTCGTCCAGCCGCCGAATAACGCCCGCTACAAGCGACATTTTGGCGCCAGAGGAGTCCAGGTCACGTCGAGATGCTCACTGGACGTGCCGTCAGCCAATCACTACAGTTCTTCGTGCTTACGCTATTCCCTTAACTCTGTGTACGCGGTCCGGCCCCCTCCCCCACCCTTTCCAGCGGCAGCGCCATTTCCGAGTGAAGGAGCTATTGATTGGGCAGCTTGAATGTCAGTCAAGTGTCTTAAGTCCGTGGGTTCTTGGGCCTCTTCGTCCCTCCCTAAAGCAGCTTCCGCCAGGTAGCTAGAAGGATTTGCGCTTGCGCAACAGAAATCACTGTCCGCTCTTTCGGCCAATCGGAACGCAGATGCCCTAGCGGGAGCTCGGTGTCGCGCGGCTGGGGTGATCTTGCGCAGAGCATAGGTGGCGTTTGGCGCTTGCTCCTACTCCGCCTGTCTCTTTGCAGCCTCCAGGAGATCTGCTCCGCTCTTCTAGCCTCCGGAATCATGTGGATGACACCTAAGAGAAGCAAAATGGAAGTCGAGGAGGCTCGGGGGTTCCGGCCCGAGTGGACCCAGTGTTATTTGGTGGTGGAGCCTCCGGAGGGCGAAGGGGCCCTCTGCCTGGTCTGCGCCCACCTCGTCGTATCCGCTTGCGAACGCGACGTCAGGCGCCACTACGAGGCCGAGCACAGGTACTACCAGCGGTATGTGGAGGAGGGCGAGCGCGAGGCCCTGGTGGAGCGCCTGCGGCAGGGCGACATCCCCGAAATCGTCCCGCCCACTCCGGAGGAGAGAGCGGCGCGTGCAGGCCTCGGGATCGCCCGCCTCTTGGCCTTGAGGGGTCGCGGCGGGGGTGAGGGGGACTTTGTATACCAGTGCCTGGAGGTGATGCTGAATGATGTGCTGCCGGATCACGTAGGCGTTTTGGGTGGCATTGATTTATCTCCAGAGACCATCCGGCAGAGGGTCCTGAACATTAACGAAAATCTACGCAGTCAGCTGTTTAACCGAGCCAAGGACTTTAGAGCCTATTCCCTTGCCTTGGATGACCAGGCTTTTGTGGCCTATGAGAACTACCTCCTGGTTTTTGTCCGCGGCGTGGACGTGGACTTGGAGGTGCAAGAAGAGCTTCTGACCATAATCAATCTGACTAATCACTTCAGTGTTGGTGCTCTCATGGCGGCAATCCTTGAGGCCCTGCAGACGGCAGGGCTTAGCTTGCAGCGAATGGTTGGACTAACCACAACCCACACTCTAAGGATGATTGGTGAGAACTCTGGACTGGTGTCGTACATGAGAGAAAAGGCTGTAAGCCCCAACTGTTGGAATGTCATCCATTATTCGGGATTCCTTCACTTGGAACTGTTGAGCTCCTACGATGTAGATGTTAATCAGGTCATAAGTACCGTATCTGACTGGATACTTCTGATTAAGACAAGAGGCATCAGGCGACCCGAATTTCAGGCTTTACTAACTTCATCTGAATCAGAGCATGGCGAAAGGGTTAATGGACGGTGTCTGAACAATTGGCTAAGAAGAGGGAAGACTTTAAAACTAATATTTTCATTAAGGAAAGAGATAGAAGCATTCTTGGCTTCAGTAGGGGCAACAACAGCCCATTTCTCAGACGCAGAGTGGCTTTGTGATTTTGGCTTCTTGGTGGATATTATGAACCACCTCCGAGAACTCAGTGAACTACTGCGATTCAATAGAGTCTTTGCTGCTACTGCATTTGACCATATTTGTAGCTTTGATGCTAAGTTGAATTTACTGCACAGACATATTGAGGAAAAAAATCTAACACACTTCGCTGCCTTGAGAGAAGTCGTTGATGAGCTTAAACAGCATATTAAAGAAGAAGAAAAAATACTTGATCCGGGTAGGTATAAAGTGGTGATCTGTCGCCTGCAAAAAGAATTTGATAGACATTTCAAGGACCTCAAGTTCATTAAAAAGGACTTGGAACTGTTTGCAAATCCATTTAACTTTAAAGCTGAACATGCACCTATTGCAGTAAGGATGGAGCTAACAAAACTTCAAGCAAATTCTGACCTTTGGGAGGAATACAGAAACAAAGACCTGGGGCAATTCTATGCTGGATTGTCTGCTGAAACCTACCCGATCATCAAAGGGGTGGCCTATAAGGTGGCATCCTTGTTTGATAGTAGTGAAATCTGCGAAAAAGCTTTTTCATATTTGGTTAGAAACCAACACACTTTGAGCCAGCCGTTAACAGATGAGCATCTCCACGCCCTGTTTAGGATCGCCACAACTGAAATGGAGCCACATTGGGATGCTCTTGTGAGAGCAAGAAATCCGCCTAATCCATAAGCTTTTGTGGTACAACATTGAAATACTCAACGAGAATCCAGTCCTAAAAGCAAAAATTTGATTTTTCAAGTTTACTCATTTGGAGCGCAAGAAAGCACCAAGTTTATTCATTTAAGTTGATAACAATTGAGATTCTTCTGACTTTTTTTTTTTTTTCATCTCAAGAGGCAGCATGGGACTATTACATGCAAACACCTCTTTTCAAACTTAATGTCAAAGTCATCGTTGTCTTTTGCTTTTATGACATAATTGTTTTTAAAGAAGTTTAGTACTGATGATGTGAGTTGACTTAGGAGTCTGTTTTTAAGGTGTTTTGAAGAAATTTTAGGTCATATTTTAATGAAATGTTAAAATTCTGATGCATATAGTCTAAAATTATCTCCTTCATTGTATGTTTGAGCCTATTTGCAGAAATTCACATAGCAAGTTCAGAAGTTTCTGAAAAGGACGAACATACATTCAATGGAGGTACTTGTCTATCAAAATGTTTGAAACTTTTAAAAAACATTTGTGAGTCGGGGGTAAATATTGGCAGATTTCCTCCCTCTCACCTCTTCCCTATCCACCACAGTAATAATGATATTCCTAATAGAGGAAATAATCAAATAAAACTTTAGGAGCAAGAATTATTTTTAAATTGCTGATTAGAAGGCTGCCTGCAATTTGGAGGTCAGACTAACCAATTATTGGAGGTTTCCCCTGAATTTTTCACAATTGGGTGCTGTTTTACTAGCTCACCTATTAAAGGACTATGGTAAGTATAGAATCTTAATGATTATCCATTAGTAATGCTTTTTTTCTATTGTAGACAAATGTTTGGCCCTGTCAAGAAGGATGAAGCAAAAATATTTTTGCACTCCAGGATCAGGAGGTGTGAGATACTTTAGCTTCTTTGTCCTATCTGCATGGGTGTTACTGCTTTATAAAGAAATCCTGCTTAAAGGAAACTTTTTACTTTATAGTGATATACCAGGTTTTGTTAGCTGATAGAAGTGCATTTATTAGAGATTTTGAAGCTGCCCCACATTCTGTATTTAAGACAGTGCACAAGTAGAAATATTTAACTCGAGAAGCAGCTTTATTCAGATTTTAGGAATTTCATATTTCTAGTGAGCCATCTGCTTTGTGCTAAAACAGTAATTTTCAAACTTACGTTAACTATGAAAAGGAAATCGTACAGTAAAGCCAAATATGTAAAATGACTTCAAAACAGGACCCAGTTTATAGATCCATATTTGAAACGTGTGCTAAAGTCCTGTCTTAACTATTGTTACACATTATTCTATGGTCATTAGTCAGCAAATTCAAGGAACCAGGATACAACTAAGAATTGAAAAGGAACTGATGCCTCAGCAATCAAAATAGTGCCAAAAGAACCAACTTGTGTCAGTGGTTCTCAATCAGAGGCAGTAAACCCTCTTTCCAGAGGATGTTGGGACATACAGGGGATTTTTTTGGTTGTCCTATTTGGTGGGGGGTTCTGCTGGCATTTAAGTGCATAGGTCAGCCTGGCACAGAAATTATCATTCCTCTCAAAGTGCCAGTAGGACCCCCCAATGTAGATTATTTTATTTTGAGGTACAGGGAAAATTACCGGTAGAAGCAAAATTAGAAGAACAAGTTGGACAAACTTGATAGGGGAGACTAATTCCAACATTCTGAGTTTGGCTGGTAAGGTAAAAGCCTCCACATGTTCCAGTAGCTCAAAATAGCATTGATAAATCTGTAATTGATACTGAACCAGATTAAAGGACTCTATTCTGTTATATATAATTCATTGAGGGCAGAAAAGCAAGTGTTATAACAAGATGCTTGTCAAGAATGGTCAAGTTGAGATTTTGGTAAACAGGGAGTAGGCTTAAAACAACACAGTGAAAATCCAACCAAACAAAAAAATCTACCAGTAATTTCCCAGTAGTTTGGAGTATTCTCTTTCACGGCAAGTGCTTTATTGAAAGAATGATTAGAATACCTGAAAGCTGCTTCTGCTTTCTAACCCTGGTTCCTCAAATATGGAAGTCTTGTACATTTTGTGAAGTTCTAGTATATATTTTGCTTACAGTAATAATAAAATTAGTTTGCATCGTATAGTCATTGAGTGGGTGGGGAGGGGAGATATAAGTAAAGGATTTTAAATTGACCATGAGTAATAGAGAATTTGCTATAAACTAGTCTTGTTTGTAGAAGAAAAATGTGTATTTTACTGTTTTCTGTGTTAAGTAATTCTGTAAGTGCATGGCAGGTTTTTTTAAATATTTTTTATAAAGTAGTTGTTACTGGTCTGTTATGTCAGTGAATACAGTTAAAATAAGTACTATTTTTTAAAAAAACTTATGTCTCTATATTTCCCATTCCCACTAGTTTTCTTAAAAGATTTGTCTGTATTCCTGTTGTCCCACATTGCCACTTTAAACTGCTCAATCAAGCTCACAAAGTTTTTGTGAATATTCTTACCCTCTGATACCACCACCGACCACTCTCCTTGAAGTAGATGTTTACTTGACTTCGGGGAGATACCGTCTCCAGGTATGCTTGCTCAGTCTTCTTTGCAGGTACCTCTTTCCCTTAAATATCTGTGTTCTTGGGCTAGTTAAGTTTTCATATTCTACATCATCTTAACTGATCCCATTTCCTTTCATGGTTTCAAATATCACCTATATGCAAATGACTCCCAAATTTATATCTCCTTTCTAAGCCTTTCCTAACTCATATATCTAATTGCCAACTTAAGTCCATTTTGCTGTCTCAGGGGCAGCACAGTAAGTATGTCATTGATCTTGCCCCTAAACCTGCTTCTGTCATGTTCTCCCTTTTGGTAAATGGTACCACCACTACCACCCATTCAGTTGCCCTTGCCTAAGCCAAAATCTGAGTTATCCATGACTTTCCCTCTTCATACATCGTAACATTCACAAAAACCTTTCTGTTAAGTCCACCATCTGATTTTTTCTTAATTTTCCAGTGCTACTCTTCTAATTCAGGCCATCAACCTACCTAAATGATAGCAACAGCCTCCTCATTAGTCTCCCTTTCTCTGGTTTTGATCCCTTTCCACATTGCAGCCATATTGTTCCAAAAGGCATAGCTGGTCATATCACTCCACTGCTTTCACCATTGCTCTTAGGGTAAGATAAATTTCTGTTCATCTTTCAGGTCTCACTTTATATACCACTTCCTCTAGGAGGCCTTCATTGCTGCCCACTGGACTATGTGCCCTTTCTACGCTCTCCCTAAATACCCTTTTTTCCCCCAACCATACACTTAACACACTTAATTGTTACTTGTTATTAATCATTGCTATACTGTAAGCTTTATAAGGGCAGGGACCTCATGCCTTGCTCAGTGTTATATTTGTAGTGTTTAGCACAATGCCTGGTGTTTCAATAAATGTTTGAATGAATAAATGTTTGTGTAGTGTTTTACAATCTTGGAAGCCCTTTCACAGTCTCATTTGACCTTCACTGTGGTCCTCTCTTGACTGCTTACTGGATAATTGTTATCCACATATTACAAATTAAGGAATGAAACAAAGTTCTTTGTGACTAAAAATCTCATTAAAGTCCCAGAATGTAGCTCAGTGCTTGGCATGTGGCTCAATATTTATTATGTGAATGTTGTTGGGGAAACATTTAGATTGCCCTAGTAAACATAAGTAGTAAAGCCAGGATTCAAATCCAGGTATACTTAAATAAGTCCACTATGTAATATTAAGTCATTACCTTCTTGATACAGAAATCTTAATATATATATTTTTAATTTCTAAAAGAATCTGCATGAAAAATACTGGACAACTATGTAGTGGACTAAAACAATAGTTAAGTAATTAGAAAGTTACATTTAGTATCATAAAAAGGTAATGCTGCTTAAGAGTTAATATCGCCCTAGCAGGTTTGGCTCAGTAGATGGAGCGTTGGCCTGCAGACCGAAGGGTCCTGGATTCGATTCTGGTCAAGGGCACGTACCTCGGTTGCAGGCTTCATGCAAGAGGCAATCAATCGATGTGTTTCTCTCACATCGATATTTCTTGCTGTCTTTCCGTCTCTCTTCCACTCTCCCTAAAAATCAATGGAAAAGTATCCTCGGGTGAGGTTTTAATAATAATAATAATAAAAAGAGTTAATGTCCATTTTCTTTTTGTAAGCATCAATCCTAGGAGGAAATAGCATACTATTTATTTGCTGTTTTTCTTTACAATTTCTGGCTCTTGGATTTAAAAGTAAGTAAATTTAACAAAATAATAGAGACGTGACTCAGTCAGCCCTCCTGGTGACTAAATATTTAGTTTACTTGCTTTTCTACCTGCAGATTGTCCTTGACTCCTCCTCAATGAAGATAACTCAAAAGTGACATCCAGCCAACAGATGATGGGAGAGCCATACCCTTAGAATCTTCTTGAGTCATTTTGTCCAATTTAAGGGATTAACTAGTGTTATACTTTTAATTGGATTTTAATATGAGGCACATTACTCTTTCAGAGATCTCAACATTAGGTATGATCAGTGATTTCACCCTTGCTGCAAAACTGAGTTTTAAGCAACCTTTAGATTAAAGCATTTCTCATTTTTTAAAAATATTTTTTTATTGATTTCAGAGAGGAATGGAGAGGGAGAGAGCTGGAAACATCATTGATGAGAGTCATGGATCAGCCGCCTCCTGCACGCCCCCTAGTGGGAATCGAGCCTGTAACCCAGACATTGTGCCCTTGACCTGAATCGAACCTGGGACCCTCAGTCTGCAGGTGGACGCTCTATCCACTGAGCCAAACCGGCCAGGGCTCATTTTTATCTTTTTATAATTGAGAAGTGGCCTCATCCTAACTCAATAGGTAATTGAATTTGTGAATGCTCTCTATTTCCTTGCATTTCTGCTTGGAAACTCTTTTCTGAGTTTATCTCTTTCATGTCCAGTTTGTCCAATGCATCCAATAGCAACCATAACATATTTGTTTTCTTTTTTTCTTTAGTAAAGGGTACATTATTGGCCTTCCAGCTTACCTCAAGGGGCAATTTCGCCTGGCCATAACAGGAATTGCCCTTGCATAAGTTACTTCTTCCATCCTCCACTAGCAGTGTCTTGACTGTCACCAGCCAGCCAGTGTTCAGTATTTTATGTGTTATTGTGTTTTTGTTTTTTTTTTAAATATATTTTATTGATATTTTACAGAGAGGAAGGGAGAGGGACAGAGAGCTAGAAACATCGATCAGCTGCCTCCTGCACACCATGGATGTGCCCCCAACCAAGGCACATGCCCCCGACCGGAATCGAACCCGGGACCCCCCAGTCCGCAGGCCGACGCTCTATCCACTGAGCCAAACCGGTTTCGGCGTGGTTTTTTTTTAACAACTAGTTTCTGTATAAGGATGGGGTAGCGTGCCATAACAACCACAAAAATCTCAATACCTCACTTCTCTCTCACTTGGGCAGGGACTTTGCCTTAGGTCAGGGGTTTACCACAGGTAAAATATGTCCTGTGGCCCTACCCGGCTTGGCTTAGTGGATAGAGCGTCAGCCTGTGGACTGAAGGGTCCCAGGTTCGATTCCGGCCAAGGGCACATGCCCGGGTTGCGGACTTGATCCCCAGTAGGGGGTGTGCAGGAGGCAGCCGATCAATGATTCTCTCTCATCATTGATGTTTCTATCTCTCTCCTTCTTCCTCTCTGAAGTCAATAAAGAAATATATATTTTTTAACAAAAATGTGTCCTGTGCTTATTTCTATATATAGTTTTATTGGAAGACAGCCTTGCCCATTTACTTATATATTATCTATGGCCACTTTTGCTCTACAAATGGCAGAGTTGATTAATTGTGACAGTGGCCCACAAAGTCTAAATATGTACCATGCGACCCTTCATAGACAATATTAACTGATCCCTGCTCTTCAGTTGTCCTCATTGTGAGACTCAGGCCCACCAAGAAGACACCATCTAGGGCAGGGGTGGGCAAACTTTTTGACTCGAGGGCCACAATGGGTTCTTAAACTGGACCGGAGGGCCGGAACAAAAGCATGGATGGAGTGTTTGTGAACTAATATAAATTCAAAGTAAAGGAGCGGAGGGGAGAGCAAGAGAACCGGATAGAACAGCCAGATCCTGCCCGAGGGCCGTAGTTTGCCCACGGCTGATTGCTCATTTGGGGAAATGAAAAGAGTATGGCAATTCACTCATAGGTTGTTAAAGCACTTTCATTGGCTAAAGTAAATCACATGACCGCACCAAAGTTCACAGAGTATCATCTTTCCATGTGCCTGGAAGGAAAACCAAAATTATTTGGAAGACAATACTATTGATTAACACATGGTTATATCTCCATTTATATAATTTCTTTCAAAATATATATTTTTATATTCTCATCCGAGAATATGTTTAGAGAGAGGAAGGGAGAAAGAGGGGAAAAAACATCAACATGAGAGAGAAACACCCATCAGTTGCTTTCTGTATGCACCCCGACGGGATCAAACCCAGAACCTGGGTATGTGCCCTGACTGGAAATCAAACCCGCAGTCTTTTGGTGTATGGGATAATGCTCCAACCAGCTGAACCATTTTTTTTATATGTGTAAGGATCCTATATTTTTTTTTTCTGTGAACTGTCTGCTCAAATCTTTTGACCATTTTTTCTGTTGGGCTGTTGACCTTTTAAAATTTTTAGGAACTCTTTATATATTAGGGATATTAGTCCTTTGCCTGTGATATAAATATTTACCCAGTGTGTTATTTTTTTCTGATTTTATTTATATGGGTTTTTTCCCTCATGAGAAAGTAGGTTTTTCTTACACACCCCTAGCTGGATTGACTTAAGAAAAAAAGAGAAGACACAAATGACTATTAATCAAGGGCCTTTATGATTAAGGTAGAGGAATATTGCCTCCTGGAGTGTAAAAGGAGGTGATTCAAAGTATATACTCTGTATTAATTGGTTTGCATATGAAAGGCACACTCCAAGGGGAGTAGGAATTAAGTAGCAATATCCAGGAATTAGCCAGCCCTGAGTCCATCAGTCTCTCTTGGATCAGCAAGGTCCCAGATGCCAAAGCATCAAGAATACAGAAAATATGCTTAATACAAGGGGTACCTTCCATTCCTGGCAGGGAAAAGGTAAGTACCAGCTCAAGGATAGCTGACGTATGCTTGCAGTTGTTCAGAGGACTCATTTCAGGAGTTTCCTATTCGAAGGAACACTGCTCTTTCTTCCGGCATGGGCATGTTGATCAAGGGTTTGATGGAGAATTCAGTTCTGGCGTTTGTGTTTGGCTTTTTTCCTCAAGTTTTCAGGTAAGTAGGAAAGCCCACCAGCCCACTAATACGTTCAGATTAAGTTCTACCTACAGCGTCTGGTTTAGTCTCCTTCTGGTGGATTAGATGAGTCACCAAGACAAGTCAGGAAAATTATGTTGTCAGTGGAAATATGGAAGGTATAGTTGGAAGGATAAATAATGGTGCGGATTCCTTTATGGCCCATTGATTGTGTCCTTTCTCTGCTGCTCCTTTACCAGGTAAGCTTGACTGTTGTCCCTTGTCTTAAACACAGGCAGAAAGAGCACCAGTTACCCACCCTTAGTTGGTAGTTCCAAATATATCTTTGTTTGCTCCTGCTCTCATAGCCATATAGAAGTATGTCCTTCTCTATGTGCTATCCAATGTCAATTTTTAAAGCTTGAAGGCGTATACATGGAGACATTTCTTGTCTTTTGTGTATGTTTAAAAATTCCATAGCAAAAATGAATCAAATCAAGTTTACACTCATTAGGATGGCTACTAAGAAAACAAAAACCGCCCTAGTTAGTTTGGCTTAGTGGATAGAGCGTTGGCCTGGGGCATGAAGGATCCCGTGTGTGAGTCCAGTCAAGGGCACATGCCCGGTCGTGGGCTCAATCCCCAGTGGGGGACGTGCGGGAGGCAGCCAATCAGTCTCTCTCATCATTGGTGTTTTTCCCTCTCCCTTCCTCTCTGAAATCAATAAAAATATATTAAAACACACACACAAAAAAAATAGAATAAGTGTCAGCGAGATACTGGAGCCCTTGTGTGTTTTTGGTGGGAATGTAAAATGGTGCGATCACTGTAGAAAACAGTATGGCAGTTCCTCAAAAAATTAAAAATAGAATTATCATATGATCCAGCATTTCCACTTCTGAGAAGGGGGGTTCAAGGAGGTATTTTTATACTCAAGTGCATAGCAGCATTCACAATAGCCAAAAGATGGGAGCAATGGATGAATAGATAGACAAAATGTGGTATATACATACATACAAATTCTATTGTATATTACTCAGCTTTACAAAGGAAGAAAGTTCTGATGTATGGTCCATCATGGATGAACCTTGAGGACATTATGCTAAGTGAAATAAACCAGTCACAAAAAGACAAGTACTGTTTGATCCCACTACATGGTCAAGCTTGACACAGAGTGTAAAATTCATAGCCCAGCTGGTGTGGCTCAGTGACTTAGCATTGACCTACAAACCAGGAGGTAACAGTTTGATTCCTGGTCAGGGCACATGCCCAGATTCGATGCCTAGTAGGGGATGTGCAGGAGGCAGCTGATCGATGATTCTCATCAATCTTTCTGTCTCTTCCTCTTCTTTCCTCTCTAAAATCAATAAAAATATATTTTTTAAAAGCTCCTAGACAGAAAGTAGAAAGATTGTTGCCAGAGGCTGGGGGTTGTTATTTAATGGGTACAATTTCAGTTTTGCAACATGAAAACAATTCTAAAAATGGATAGGGGTGATTTTTGCTCATCAACTGTACACTTAAAAATGATTAAGATGGTAAATTTTGTGTTATGTGTATTTTACTACAATTTTTAAAGAGAATCAAGTTTCACTACCCTATAAAGGTAAACATAAGCCTACCCCATGACTCAGCAATTTCACTCTTAGGTATTTACTCAAGATATGAAAACGTGACAAAAAACTTCATTGTTAAAGAATGTTCATAGCAGCTTTATTCAAAATAACAAAAAACTGGCAACAAATTGAACGTCCATCAATAGGAAGTGGATAAAATGTGTCCTATTCATACAATGGAATACTAATCTAGAACAAACTACTGATACACATAACAATACGGATGAATGTCAAAAACATTATCCTGGCCCGGCCGGCGCGGCTCCGTGGCTGAGCATCGACCCATGAACCAGGAGGTCAAGAGTTCGATTCCCGGTCAGGGGCACATGCCTGGGTTGTGGGCTTGATCCCCAGTGTGGGGCGTGCAGGAAGCAGCTGCTCCATGATTCCTTCTCCTCATTGATGTTTCTATCTCTCTCTCTCCCTCCCTTCCTCCCGGAAATCAATAAAAATATATTTTTAAAAAAACACACACAAAAAAAACATTATCCTGAGCAAAAGAAACCAGATACAAAACGGAAATACTATTTACATGAAGGTCAAGAACAGAAAAATCCTAACTATGGTGATACTGTGGTGGTAGAAATCAGAGTAGTGGTTGGGATAGACAGGGTGAGTGGGATGCAGGGAGATGGGAGTAGGGGGTGTGTGTGTGTATGTGTATGTGTGTGTGTGCGTGCGTGTGTGTTATTGACTAAAAAGGTCCAAGAAGGAACTTTCTGGGTTGATGGAAGTACCATGTATCTTGACTGGGCTTTTGGTCCTTCAGGTGTATAGATTTGTCAAAACTCATAAAACTGTATACATGCTTAAGATCTGTGCATCAAGCCCTGGCTGATTTGACTCAGTGGATAGAGCATTGGACTGCGGACTGAAGGGTCCCAGGTTCGATTCCGGACAAGGGCATATGCCCAGGTTGTGGGCTCCATCCCCAGTTTGGGGCATGCAGGAGGCAGCTGGTCAATGATTCTCTCATCATTGATGTTTCTATCTCTCTCTCCCCCTCCCTTCCTCTCTGAAATCAATAAATATAAATATATATATATATATATATATATATGTATGTAAAAGATCTGTGCATCAATATACATTATTTGTATGTCAACATAATTAGTATTTTTTTCTAAAAGCCCTCTCTCTGCTCTCCCTCCCTCTCCCCACCCTAGGGTCAATGAAACAAGTATGGAAACAGTCATGTGGTTTTATGCTATTCTCTGCGCTTTGATGTATATCATTTAAAAAACACACACACAGATGACTGCTACTCATTTCTCATGAGCAGATTCGCTTGTGACAAAACAAGGGCAGCAGGTCATGCTCACTGACCAGCGTCACAGGCAGCAACGAGGGGAGTGGGAGACAGCAGGTGTAAGCTTCTTGCAGCTGGTCAGCATCACACCAGAACAAGAGATGGTTCGGGAAGGTGATGTGTCTCAAGAGAAAGGTAGCTTGGTGCACAGCAGGCCTCTCAGCATGATCTTTGGTATCAGGGAAAAGCTGGTTTCCCTGGCAACAGGGGCCGACTTAATGAATGGTGCCGGGCAGCAGGCATGAACGTATCCACAGCAAGTGTACGTAGAAAAAGAATGCCTCCTCACCAAATACTCCCCTTGAGTCCGCTTATTCAGATCTATTGATGGTTTATAGAAAACTAAAAAATGCCAAAAGACATCATATAGAGCTTTGGTGCCTTCGCCCCTCCCTCATTGCTCTGCTCTAGTAATAAACACTTGGAACCTTTTCTGATAGTAGGTCTTTTGGTTTCATATATCTCTATACTAGTATATCGTTACTTTATCAGCGCTAAATATTCTCTCTGTGGCCAACTGTGATAAGAACTTAGCCAAGCCGAAACCGGTTTGGCTCAGTGGATAGAGCGTCAGCCTGCGGACTGAAGGTTCGATTCCGGTCAAGGGCATGTACCTTGGTTGCGGGCACATCCACAGTGGGAGGTGTGCAGGAGGCAGCTGATCGATGTTTCTCTCTCATCGATGTTTCTAGCTCTCTATCCCTCTCCCTTCCTCTCTGTAAAATATCAATAAAATATATTAAAAAAAAAAAAAAAAGAACTTAGCCAATTCATACCACCCCATTTCTCCTATTCTTCTTGCTTTGCTTTTTCAGAGTTGTATTGGTTTTTGTCCCATTGGTTGGTTTTGCAAATTTAGATTCTATTCTCAAACGATTTGTGTTTCCCCTGCCCCTGCCTCCGTCCCTCCTCCCATTTCTACCTCTTAGTCCCTTGGACCACCCAGTCAGTGGTTAGGGTTAGGGGAGTCTGCTTTTATAGTTATACACTGCCAAGGTTAAAAAAAAGTTTATAACATTCTGTTCAGAAATCAACTACCCCACACACTTGGTCTCTATGCTAGAAGTTTAAAATTAATAAATAATAAATTGTGACATATTTATTACACTTTTTCCTATACTTATAATGTCACAGCCCGGGGCCCCTCAAAGGACAATGTTCCTAGCAAATTATCAAATGCAGTCTATTTTCTCAAACTCCCATAGTTGCTGGAATTCACACCACATTTCAGTTTACTTCAAATCTAGATCCTAACTGTCCTGTCTTTTTGGAATGTTTTACTGGGCCCTGCCCCCCACCTTGGGAAAAGTAAAAGCCTTTTGCATCATAGCCCTGAGAGTTTCTTTTTTTATTTTAAAATTGCTCACGGTCTATTTTGGAATTCTTTTTTTTTTTTAGAGGAAGAATCTTTTTTTTTTTATCTTTTTTTTAATTTTATTTTTTTAATTGTTTGAAGTATTACAAATAGTAGTACATATGTCTCCTTTTTTTTTTTTTTTCCTTCCCCATTGACCTTCCCCCGGCCTCCCCTTTCCCCCAGTACATGCCTTTACCTGCCCCCTCCCCCCAGTGTTTTTTATCCATTGGTTATGCTTATATGCATGCGTACAAGTCCTTCGGTTGATCTCTTACAGCTCCCCCCCCCCCGCCGCAACCTCCTCTGCCTTCCCACTGTAGTTTGACAGTCTGTTCAATGCTTCTTTGCCTCTGTATCTATTTTTTCCCCATTTCATTCCTTTAAAAAATCTTGCCTCTGCAGACTAGAAATAAACGTATAATAACAAAAAATATTTGAGTCCCAATTTCCATGTCCAACAGTTCTGAGTCCCCGTTTCAATGTCAAACAGTTCCTTATGTGTACATGTCAGCAATGATATCTGGATGGTGGGCATATGGTGGCAATGCAGGTCCGACCCTCTCTGGTTTGGTCCTAGGCAACTTGCTGCGTCGCACAGCTGCTGAGTGCTATCGTGGCAAGGCGTCATCAGCGTCTTCCATCTCTGGACTGTTTCTCCTCTTGTCTTCGTGGTTGGCATCTTTTTGGAGGCCATTTACCTATTTTAATTTAGGCAGATTTCTTTCAAACGCTGCTGCAAGCTGTCATCTTGGGATCTCTTTCCATTAGATTAACAAGTTAGTTCTATCATTGTTTTCTACACACTCCTCACACTTGATTTCTTGGCCAACATCTTCAGTGAATCTCCTTCAGAAAGGGTAAATAGTAGATAAAACCTCTGAATCATTCTAGGTGTAAAAATGGCTTTCCTCTGTCCTCCATCTTGATAGCTAGCTTGGCTAGGTATAGATTTCTAGGTTCAAAAATGTTCTCCCACGGGACTTGGAAGGTGCACTCCACTAATTCATTTTTTAAAATGTTTGTAATTGTGACGTAGGACACATATACAGAAAGGTACATAAACACAAATTTGTCTCTTAATGAGTAGTTATAAATATTCATATAACCACCACCCAGGCCATAAAATAAATTTTATCAAAACCCTAAAAGTCCACACCAACACATTCCACCCTCAGCTCATATGACCCTTTCCGATCACAATGCAGCCTTTCCCTCTTAGAGATATCCACAATTCTGTAATGAAAATAACACTATTGCTTTTAAAAAATGTTATCGCCCTAACCGGTTTGGCTCAGTGGATAGAGCATCGGCCTGCGAACTGAAGGGTCCCAGGTTCGACTCCTGTCAAGGGCATGTACCTGGGTTGCAGGCACATCTCCAGTAGGGGGCGTGCAGGAGGCAGCTAATCTATGTCTCTCTCTCATCGATGTTTCTAACTCTCTATCTCTCTCCCTTCCTCTCTGTAAAAAACCAATAAAATATATTAAAAAAAAAAAAAAAAGAAACATCGATGAGAGAGAGACATCGATCAGCTGCCTCCTGCACGCCCCCTACTGGGGATGTGCCCGCATCCCAGGTACATGCCCTTGACCGGAATCGAACCTGGGACCCTTCAGTCCGCAGGCCGACGCTCTATCCACTGAGCCAAACCGGTTAGGGCATTCCTTCTACTATTGATGGATATTTAGGTTATTTCCAGTTTGGGGCTATTGTGAATAATGCTGCTATAAACATTCTTAAGCATGTCGTCTGGTGCTGATGTGTAGAATTTTTCACTTCTGTTCTACCAGTTACCAAAACAACATTGCCAAAATCTCTCACCAGCCTTGTGAATTTCTCTGTGGGTCTGACAGCTTTTGCTTTACACATACCAGTTATTTGGAACATACACATTTAGAATGGTTAATTCTTCCTGATGACTTGAACCTTTTGTCATAGTGAAGTGGCCCTCTCTGTCCTCCAGATTGACCTAAATTCTATTTGTCTTATATTAATAGAGGTAGACCAGTTTTCTTTCTTTCTTTCTTTCTTTCTTTCTTTCTTTCTTTCTTTCTTTCTTTCTTTCTTTCTTTCTTTCTGCAGTAAAATACACACAAAATAAAATTTCCCATTTTAACCATTTTAAAATATACAGTGCAGTGGCATAAAGTGCACACACAGTCACCACTATCTCCCTCCAGAACTTTTTCCTCATTCCATTAAACAAGTACCCCTCCCGTTCCCCCTTGGACCCTGGTAACCACTATCCTGCTAATTGTGAATTAGCATATGGTGACTCACATAAGTGGAATCATACAACATTTGTCCTTTTGTGTACAGCTCATTTCACTTGTTTTTGGATCTTTAAACAAACTTGCTGTAAGATATCATCATCATATAAATACACTAAGCAGCTATTTAAAACAAAGAAAGAGGAGAGGATCCAAGATGGCGGCATAGGTAAACACCTAAACTGCTGCCTTGCACAACAATTTCAAAACTACAACTAAAAGACAAAACGTCTATCACCCAGAACCACGGGAAAGCTGGCTGAGTGGAAGTTCTACAACTAGAAGGAAAGAGAAAAGAGCATTGAGACGTGCACAAGCGCTGAAAAGCCGAGGTACGGAGGCGCGCAATTCGGGCTGGCGGTGGGTGACTGGGAGAGCTCCTTTTTTCAACCCAAAGGGAGACAAGCTCCCGATTACTCTAAACTCTAGTTTCTGGGGAGACGCGGGGGACCCAAACTCCTACGGGGAGAAGCTGGACTGTCTGCCATCGGGTCGGAAAGTGAGAGTGGCTTGCTTGCAGGGCTGCGCGCAGGAATAATTGTTTATTGTGCTGGGGCGCCGGGAGTGGGGACTTGGTCTAAGACGCAGAGCCAGCTTACTGGCAGCCATCGCTGTTTGCCACGCCCTAGCCTAGTGACGCCCTGAGACCCCACCCTACACAACCTACAAACCCACCCAAGCTCTGCGCAGCGGCTTTAGCATATGAATGGCCTGCCCTATCGCAGCTTAACATAGCAAACTTGCAGCCTGGGTCAGACAGCTCCAAAACCTCCAAACCCCAAGCAAAGAGGAGAAAACTGTAGTTCTCACTGTAGTGCCTGCTGGGTGGCCTCAGACAGTAGCTGACATGCACCCCTTTGGAGATCCAGAAGCCAGTGTACCTAGTGGTCAGTGTGAGACACCAGATTTCAACTCCTCACATCCATAAGTGACACATTCAAGAGGCAGACTCAGTGAGCACCAAAGCCCCACGGAAACAAGTCCTGCACCATAAGCGTGTCTCCAACGCACAGTTCTTCCATTATAGACACAGCGGGTCCTCACAGCCAATTGGCCTGGAGGTCAATTCCACCCAGTGTACCAACAGCAATCAAGGCTTAACTACACCAAGACTTTGCACTCAGCCCACAAAGGGGTGCACCAAGACCGTCCACCTCAGGTGATTGGGGAGGCTGAGCTACTGGCCCCTATAGGTCACCTACCACACAAAGCCACTCCATCAACACAGGGAAGCAGAGACAAAGAAACATGTCACAAATGAAAGAAATGGAGGAAAGCAAACTACTGGACGACATAGAGTTCAGAACCACATTTATAAGGTTACTCAAGAATCTTCTAAAAACTGCCAAGAAACTTGATGAGACCTCTGAGGAGCTTAGAGAGACCTTCAAGACCTTACTGAGAATGCCAAAAAAATGGAAAAGGACCAGTCAGAAATTAAGCATACACTGTCTGAAATAAAGAATATACAGAAATTCAACTGTAGATCAAAGGACCCCAAGAATCAAACCAAAGATCTGAAATATGAGGAAACAAAAAACACCCAACCAGAAAAACAAAAAGAAAAAAGAATCCAAAAATATGAAGATAGTGTAAGGAGCCTCTGGGACAACTTTAAGCATACCAACATCCGAATTTTTGGGGTGCCAGAAGAAGAGAGAGAGCAAAATATTGAAAACCTATTAGAAGAAATAATGACAGAAAATTTTCCCTACCTGGTGAAAGAAATAGACTTACAAGTCCAGGAAGCGCACAGAACCCCATACAAGAGGAATCCAAAGAGGACCACACCAAGACACATCATAATTAAAATGCCAAGGGCAAAAGACAAAGAGAGAATCTTGAAAGCAGCAAGAGAAAAACAGTTAGTTACCTACAAGGGAGTACCCATACGACTGTCAGCTGATTTCTCACAGAAACTATGCAGGCCAGAAGGGAGTGGCAAGAAATATTCAAAGTGATGAATAGCAAGAACCTACAACCAAGATTACTCTACCCAGCAAAGCTATCATTCAGAGTTGAAGGTCAGATAAAGAGCTTCACAGACAAGAAAAAGCTAAAGGAGTTCATCACCACCAAACCAGGATTACATGAAATGCTGAAGGGTATTCTTTAAAAAGAGGAAGAAGAAGAAAAAGGTAAAGATAAAAATTATGAACAACAAAATGACATCAAATACATACCTACCAACAAGTGAATCTAAAAATCAAGTGAATAAAAAATCTGAAGAACAGAATGGACTGGTGAATATAATAGAATCAGGGACATAGAAAGGGAGTGAGTGGACTGACAATTCTCAGTTGGAAGAGGGTGTGAGGGGTTGCAGGAAGAGATTGGACAAAAATCTTACACCTATGGATGAAGACAGTGGCGGGGGGTAAGGGCATGGGGTGGGGTGGGGTGGGGAATCAGTTGGAGGGGAGCTATGGGGGGGAAGAAAGAGGAACACCTGTAATAATCTGAACAATAAAGATTTATTAAAAAAAATAAAACAAAGAAACATTTGCAGTGTGCAAGGGCCTGTGGGGGAAGCAAAGATGAATAAACCTCTGTCCTAAAGGGGTTACAGACTAGTTCGGAGGAAAACAGGAGACAAAGAATAAGGATCAGGGAGGGGCTTGGGGGTTGCAAAAGGAATGGCGTATGGTTTTCCTTTTGCTTGACCTCAGCTGATGTAAAGGAACTTTGTGAATGCTATTTAAATGCTCTTAAATTGAATGGATAAAAGCGCTGGGCTTGAATAGGGTTTCCTCTTGGAGGTGAAATTTGAGCCTGTCGCCTAGTGGTGTAACTGCACACCCCAGCCTCAAGGTGGCAGCATACCGAAATGAAAGCCACAGCTCCAGGAGTAGCAAGTCCCTCCAGGGCTGCAGTTGGGAAAAACAACCAGCTCACCTTAGGAAACAAAACCCTTTACAAGTGCAGCACTTCTATCCTTATCATCCCTCCCCTGAGTTTTCCCTACCCAACCCTCTCCCCCTAGTTCCCCTTTACCAGTCTCCATTACCACTGCTTAATTTCATTCGTTGTCTTGCTTCCCCTACCGTCCTCACCATTGGAGCCCACCACAGGCTTTCGGTCCTCAAAGGCTTTAGTTTCATTTCTAGATTGTTCTTTTACTCTCCCCCCCGCCCCCCTTTCTCAGGAGAATCATTTTCCCAGTTCAAATGCAAATTCCTTGGTCATCCTGATGAACATGATTTTGCCCCACTCCTAATCTCTTATAAACATCGTCCCTACACTTATGGTCAGGAGTACCAATTTAACTGTGACCTTGGTTTCATTACTGATATGCATTGTTTATTCATTCATTCCACAAGCATGTGTCAGCTAAGTGTCAGGGACCTGGAAACACAGAGTGAAGAAAGAATCCTAGATGATGAAGTGCTCGCTGTTTAGTGGTAGAGGACAAGGAAACAGTTATAAAACAATGTGATATGGGTTGGAACAGAAACATCAATAAGGAGCAGTGAGCAGGAAGTGGTGAAAATGGGGAAGCTTGGGCTGGGCGGATGGGTCAGTCCAGGCTTACCCATGGGAGGTGATGATGGAGGTGAGTCATATAGGGACTTGCAGCATTTACCGGATAGTAGAGGGTGGAAAGGCCATATCAGGGTGCAAAAATAGCAACACGTGAAATAACACCATCATTATTTCCTCAAACTGTCTGGAATTCCATGAGTTCAGGGCAAACCCCATGTGGGGAACCTCCCAGCTTGCCTCAGCTTGCCAACCCAATCTAGTATAGTGTTTATTTTTATTAGTGGCAATAAACTTGGCTGACCTAGCTGGCCTGTCAGTGTCTGGCTTTTATTTGGTGTGCACTGTATTAAAATGTTGATTAGTCAAGTGGAACTTCACATAATAAAATCAAGATTTCTGGTTTCTATAAAAAAAAAAAAAAGATTTTTGACCAAAAATAAAAAAGATTTTTGACATCAAGCTCACCCTCCCTATGTCAATCGTCATCTGGGACCACTTAATTATTATTATTTTAAATGTATTTTTATTGATTTCAGAAGGGAGAGGAAGAGAGAGATAGAAACGTCATTGATGAGAGAGAATCATTGATCGCCCTACACTGGGGATTGAGCCCGCAACCTGGGCATGTGGTCTGCTGCAAACCTGACCTCTCGCTGGTACTTATACCTGGCCAGATACGCTCAGTTGTGCTACTTGCCTAGTCCCTGTAGTCAACTTGAATGTGTAACCTCTGTTTTGATATCCCACCCCAGCTACAGGAGTGAGCTAGGATTCTCAAGAAGCCTGGTGAAGATCCTGTTCCTGGAGGCAGTGAGGTGAAGAGAGAGGGAGGGAGGGAGGGAGGGAGGGGGGTGCAGGAGCTGATCCAGCTGCTGAGATTGGTTGTGTAGAGCGTCACCCAGAGGTCCCACCCTCTGTAGAAAGATGGGTCAGAGTAAAGGAGGAGCAATGAGGCAAATGATGTGGCTGGGATTTACACAAGGAACAAAAAGAATGATGAGAGAACCTGCCCAGGCCCCATCCCTTGGACATTCATCCTGGTCTGTGAGAGTGAGATAAATCTACCGGGATCATCTTGGGGGCCAGGGCAGTAGTACAAATGGAGGTCTGGGGCCCACAGCCTGCTGTCTTTCTCTTCTTAGTCCCATCTCTGTCCTACAGCATGACATGCACATGTGTGTGCACACCCCAGCCCACAAGGTAAGTTCTGTCACAGCTCCTCATGCTCCTGGCAACAGCTGCCCTTTGCTACCCCTTTACCTAGAAGCTTGGTCTACTCTCAGAAAGACATGTGCAAGAACCAGGCCTGGCCAGACTCTGAAAGCAGGCTCAGGGCCATTTGGTCAGGGAATTATGACCCAGATCATGGAAGGAAGGTGTGGGTTGTGGAGGGCACATCCCTTTGGGCCAGTGGATTCCTCACCCCCTAGAGAGGGGCATGGTCAGAGGAGAGCAAGAGTTCTGGAATCTTCCCACGCTCACGGCCAGGGCCAAAAAGTTAAGAACATAGATGCACTTAGGTGACCTTAGGTCACGAGGGCTATATTCCTTTGCGAGGTCTGCTGTAACGAAGTATTACAAACTGAATGGCTTCAAACAACAGAACCATATTCTCTCAGAGTTCTGGGGGCTAGATGTCCAACCAAATCAATGAGTCAACAGGGTCGGTTTCTTCTGAGGGTTCCGAGGGAGAATCTGTTCCATGCCTCTCTCCTAGCTTCTGATGACAGCTGTTAATCCTTGGCATTCCTTGGCTTTAAACATATCATTCTCATCCCTGCCTGCATCTTCACATGGCATTCTCCCCGTGTTGCTGTGTCTTCATAGGGCCATCTTATAAGGATACCAGTCATATTGGATTAGATGCCCACCTTATCCCAGTATGACCTCATCCCAAACAATGTCACATTCTGAGGTACAGGGGCTGGGAACTTCATTTTTTTTTTTTGGGGGGGGGGCGGTACACAATTAGCCCACAACAGGGTCTATCATGAAGTCATAGGCAGTAACAAGAGAGGCAAGACTCTCAGGTTTGCAGAAACCATCTTTCAGCTGGGCCTCCTGCAGTTGGGAAACAAGGTGGATGTTTCTTCAAGATAACCTGGTTCCCACTGACTCTTGCTGACAAACATTTACTCATCATTTAATATCAAGATGTCCCAGTCTCTTTGCATCTGTGTACATCTCTCCTGCTTTCCCAACCAACTGCTTTCACTCTGTGTATCTCTCTACCTGGCACCTTTGGCTGACGCTGGCCCTTATGGCCTGTATGGCTGCTCTCTCTCAACATTTTTCATATCTTGCTTCTATCAGTTGCCCTGGCTCTCCACTTAACCTCCAGTGCAAATTGCTGAGAAATGGTCTGGTCCAGAAAATTACCATGGCTCCTGTTCTCACCAGTTTGCCTGTTTGGGAACTGGTTAGTCTTCATTGACTGCCCTTGGGATAGGTGCCTGCACACCCTGATCCAAGCAGCTGTGTCCAGGGTTGAGGTCTTGTGGTATAAACCATGACCAGTTAACAAGGAAGAAGCAGCCCCCAGTGGTTTTAATATAGCAAGTTGCAAAGGGCAGGACAATTGCCCACTCCTTCCTCCAAGGCAAGGTTTCTCAACCTTGGCACTATTGTCATTTTAGGCTGGATAATTCTCTGCTATGGGGGACTGATCTTGGATGTTTAGCAGCATCCTTGACCTCCACCTAGTAGATGCAAGCAGCATCCTCTCACTTCTCCCACTGAGTTAGGGTCATCAAAATGTCTTCAGACCCCTGGCTGAGAATCACTGTTCTAAGGGTATGGGAGGTTCCAGGATTAGCCCTGCCAGGTGGGTGTAGTCAATAGTCAGGAGTGTGGGCATAAAGGCTACTGATTATAGTATGTCTGCCTCTGTCAGGACTGACTCAGAGGCTGAAAGCGGCAGCTCTTGCAATGGGGAGGGGTTGGATGGGGCATTGGTGGGTTCAGAAGTGAATAACTATGTTCAATTAAAGTGAAGAAACCAAGGAAGAGTATCATGTGAGTGTGTTTTTGTAGCTGCATGAATTTGAATGAGCATGTTCATTAGTTTACTCTCTGTGTACAGTATACGTGTCTGAGAATGCACAATTCTTGGTGTGGGTGTACCTTTGGGTGTATCTGTTTGAGGGCGTATATATCTGTACGTCTCAAGTTTGGACTGTACATAGTTCATTCTGCCCTTCCTCTTATGTTATCAGGCTAGATCAGTATCATAATACACAATTAGTATTCTCAGTGCTACATAGGGTAAGAATCAGCTCTACTGAAGTAGAAATGGAAAACAGAATTTGCTTCAGTGTGGTTTTTCCTATTGTGTAAACATGTCTGCCTCTAGGCATATGTAATATGTTATGAATAGATAATGCCCTCAATGACATCATTCTTTAGCACCAAAATCCAGGATGGACCGAGCTCAGGGTCCAAGAAGCACAGCCAAACCCATTCTGAGCTCATCAGTGTTTTCTAGTCTCAGCCCTTTGACCAACTGATTGTACAATAAAATGCTTAACGTTTCATTTGTGTGTGTGTGTGTGTGTGTATATATATATATATATATATATATATATATATATATATATATATACACACACACATATATATTGGTTTCAGAGAGGAAGGGAGAGGGAGAGAGAGATAGAAACACCAATGATGAGAGAGAATCACCGATTGGCCGCCTCCTGCATGACCTCCACTGGGGATCGAGCCTGCAACCCGGGCACAAGCCCCCGACCGGAATCGAACCCGGGACCCTTCAGTCTGCAGGCTGACACTCTATCCACCGAGCCAAACCAGCCAGGGCACGTTTCATTTGTTTATTTTCCTTTCTGTAAAATGGGGATAATAGATATACTAGTACTAGTACTTCTTAGAGAACTCTTTTGACAACAGCTTACATTATCATAAGGACTTAAAATTTTGTGTTATATAAATGTTGAATGAAAATAAATTGTACTTCCTCCTTTACTTGGGATTACGTAAACTTTTTACTTTAAAGAAACCAACTGTTACTTGTTTATGCTCTTCATCATCTATCTAAATATTTGTTTTCTTACTTGGTTAGCTATCTGAGCACATAGGGTTGGTATAGTGGTATTGTGGACACTTATTGACTCATCAGTTGTTTGTTTTCATTTGATGTTTCTGGCAGTGATGATCTGGCCTGCCTAAGTCCCCGGGATCATCTGTCAATTTTCAGTTATTCAAGGTCATCAAAATGGGTTCTTGGACACTTTCAAGGGAGAAGAGCTTGGTATTCTTTCAACCAACCAATCACATGTGAGAAGCAGAAAGATATGTTGGGCAAGGCTCTGGTCCTCAAAACATCATAGTAAGGGACAAGCCACAGATTCAGAAGAGAGAGACTTCTGGACACTTGCCAAGTGATTTTCCTGCTCTTTCAAATTAATATTCTTTTTTTAAAATATATGTTTTTATTCGTGTTAGAGAGAGAAGAAGGGAGAGGGAGAGAGAGATAGAAACATCAATGAGAGAGAAACATCCACATCAATCAGATGCTTCCTGCATGCCCCTTGCTGGAGACCAAGCCTGCAACCCAGGAATGTGCCCTGATCAGGAATCGAACTGGTGACCTTCGGGTGCATGGGTTGATGCTCAACCGCTGAGCTACACTGGCCGGGCTCAAATTAATATTCTTTAAAGAAGCTTAGCTACCCTGTTTTCCCCTCTACTCTGTTCTTCCTTATAAGTAATCATTTGTCTTAGTTTTTGGTTTTCCATCCATTGTTTCTGTCAGAAAATATAAGCAAATGTATAAAAATAGTCACCTCTCCTTCTTACTCTGAAGGCAGCATACAATAAACACCATTCTCACCTAGCTTTTCCCCACTTAATATTTTCTGGCCTTAAGCCTCATAGTGTTATATAGAGACCCTCCTCATTTCTTAGTACAGCTGCCTAGTGACCATGAAAAAGAGAATGGAGTGCTCCAACAAAGGGATGCTCACAGAATAAGAAAGAGCACTGGGAAAAATCAAAGTATGATATACATTTTTTTTTTTTTAATGAAGAATCAGAAGATAAAGTTGAGGAAATCTTAACTGTAGGAGAGAAGTGATTTGAAAATCAGGGGAGTGTATTACAGTGACCAATTCTGGAAGTTCAATATTGGACTAATAGGACTTCCAAAAAGACAAAAGAAGGAAAATGGAGAAGAAATAATCAACAAAAAATTTCAAGACCATTTCCCAGAACTAGAGAGCTTGAGTTTTAAGACGGAAAGAACCCATCAGTTCCAGTGGAATGGATGAATGGGCCCACATCAAAGCACATCATTGGGTAATTTTGAAACATTTGGGGAGAAAAAGAAGATATTTCAAGCTTCCAGGGAAAAACCCCACAACAAACAACAACAACAACAAAACCCAGAGAGGTCACATAAAATGGGTAATTGGATATTTTCATAATTTTCAATAGCAGTACTGGAAGCTAGTGGTCACTGGAGTAATAGCTTCAAAATCCTGAAGGAAAATTATTTCCAACCTAGAATTTTATACTCAGCCAAACTATATATGGAGGGTGAAGGTTTTCAGACCAGCACAAGCTAAACATTTTTTAACTGACGATTCATAAAACTGGGGGGAAACAAAACAATAAGTAGCAGTGTTGCCCTGGCCTGGGTAGTTATTAGTTGGAGCCTCATCCCCATAAGCCAGGGTTGTGGGTTCAATCTCCAGTCAGGGCACATACAGGAATCAACGAATGAGTGCATGGATAAGTGGAGGAACAGGTCAATATTTTTTTCTCTCTTTCTCTTCCTTGGAGTGTTTCCCCAATTTCACTTCGTGTTATAATCCCCTGGGGAACTTAAAGATCCCCATATTACCCCCCACGCCCACTCATACCCCATACCAATTAGATCAGACTATCCGGAAGTAGGAGCCAGACATCCGTAATTTTAAAAGACCCTCCGCTGATTCCAATGTGCAGCCAAGTTTGGGAGCCACTGGAATCATGTTCGAGGTAGGGTAACATTGTCAAGAGACCAGACCAGTCTCAAATCTGGTCTCGAGGAGGCAGTGGGATGCCAATGAAGGCTGTTGAATGGGAAGTGATGTCCCCGATAATGGGGGGGGGGGGGGGGGGATGAACGCACAGAAGAAATGGGAGGAAGTGAGACCCCAGAAGCAAGAAGACCACTGAGAGGCTAGTTCTGGACTCAGAAGTACGCGGGCAGCGTGCATGGTGTTCACGGTCCTCAATTCTATGGAAACTTCTGCTTCTGTGTCACTCTCTGCGGGGTCCTCCTCCGGGCCACATGGGACTTGCCGGCTGTGTGCAGCCTTGCCTCCGGAGAGGGTGGAGAGGGCGGAGGGGTGTGGACGAAAGGGATCCCAAGACATTGAGGGTCTGATAGGGGTGGGGCGGGGTGTGTGTGTGTGTGTGTGTGTGTGTGTGTGTGTGTGTGTGTGTGAGAGAGAGAGAGAGAGAGAGAGAGAGAGAGAGAGAGAGAGGGAGAGCGCGAGCCGCTCCGAGCGCCCCATCGATGCCGGAAATGGCAGCCTGAGGTTGCCCTAACTGCCCCCCAACTCAGGGTCCCTCTGCCCTTCCAGGCGGTTCCAGGCTACTTCCGGCCTGTGGCGAGAGGCGCCCTCCCTCGATGGCAGGCGCCATGGACGCCGCTGTGAGCGTCCAGAGGTCGGAGGCCTCGCCGGCCTCTTCCCACCTGGATCACCAGGGTTCCAAGAACGGGGAATCGGGCTCAGAGTAAGTGAGGGCATTTGAGGGCCCCCTGGGATCGACAGGAAGTGGCAGCCGGTGGGCGCGGGCTGGTGGCCTCGGTGTCTTTGTGGGAAGGGGCGGAGGGAAGGAGAGGCGGCCTAGGCCCTCGGGTCGGCCATCGCGGCGGCCCCGCCGAGGGCAGTTCGCGGGTGACTGAGACGTGTCGGAGGGGGTGCGTGTGCCCAGTCCCCGAGGTGACCGGCCCGGAGCACCGTCCCTCCTAGGCGGCCGAGGGCCACTCCGTGGGCGCTCACACACGCCGCCTGAGGGACGTCGAGACGCCTCCCTGAACCCAGGGACAGACACCCCCTCCCACCAGCGGCGACGTGCACGTGACAGGCTTCGGCTCTCGCAACTACGTGGAAACTTGGACTCGGTCTGCGCTGCACACAGCCGGCCGCCGGGGTCCCCGCGCCGCCGCCCCGCTCGTCACGGCCCTGGCGCCGCGCCTCCCGGAGCTGGGGCCCCGCGCGGCCGCTGCACGCGCCGCCCCCGCCAGGGCCGCGGTCTCGGGCTTCCGCACCGCCCGCCGCGCCCTGCCCGCCAGCAAGCGGCTCCCGAGGCGGCGACGGCGGGCCCCGCGCGGGCGCTCAGGCCCCGGCCATGTGGGACCCGCGGGCAATTAGGTGCGTAAGCGGCGCGGGAAGCGCGGGGAGAGCCACGGGCCTTGCGGGCCCCGCGCCTCCTCCAGGCGGGAAGCGGCCGCGCGCGGGGGCCGGCGACCCCCGAGACGGAGGCCGAGCGGGCCCTGCTCGCGGGCCCCGCGCTCATCCAGGTGCAGACCCGGTCCTGCCGCGCGGGGTCGGGCGGGGGGTGGCTCCGGCCTTCCGGGCCCCGGGGGACGAGGGCACGCGCTGCGACAGGACTGCGGTGGCGCGCGGCCTGCCTCGTCCCCACCCGGGGACCGAAGCCGCGGCTCCCGGGCCCACCGCCCGCCTCCTGGGGGGACCCCGGGGCCGCCGGCATGTTCTGTTGAGAAGACCTGCGGACGCGCCCCCGGGCACGCGCCCCCGGGCACGCACCCGGGCGCGGGGCGGGATTTGCGGGGAACTTGGAGAGTGGCCGCTTCCAGGCAGGGGGAGCCTCGCGATTCCAGCCCCGGGCAGGCCTCTTGCTCTGTCCTCCCGATCGCGAGTGGGGCTTGACCGAAAGGGGCTGCCCCGCCCAACGTTTTCTGCTAACGGGCTAGCCGAGTCTAGGGCCGGGGAGCTGCAAGGCCGAGAAGGGGAAATCCCCAGAAGCCCACAGGCTTCTGCTTCCGATGGTTTTCAAACGTGGAGCCTGGGAGGCGCACTCCGCACCCCCTCAGCGCGCACCCCCGGGGAGCCCTGAGCGTTTGCCACGCCGCTGAAATAGCGCTTCTTTGGGCGTGCAGCGCGGGCCAGCCCCCTTCCATGCTGGGGTTGTTTCTGGGAGGCTGCAAGCTATGGTGCTTCCTGGGGAGGATTTTTAGGGAGATGTGCAATTTGGAAAATAATGTTCAAAAGAGGAGAGAGAAAGGGTTCTCTCTGAGTTCTCTAGCCCCCAGCCCAGTTGCTATTAGCCCAATCAATCCTTAGCTGGAGGAAATATCAGGGAGCAAAAGGGCCTTGCATGCTCGGCACCCAGATTCTCCCCCGCTGCTGAGCCACCTGGGTGCCAGGCACCTTTCTCAGGCAAGTCTGTTACACAGATGGCTTGGTCTTTGATTGAGCATCCTGTTTGTGCCTTATAGGAAGTACCACCTTGAAGGAGAGTCAGAAGTTTGTTTCCACTGTTTTCCAGTTAGCTGTATTTTGTGGAATAGCAGGGTGGGTGCTTGAGTTCTCAGTACCCGCTGCTGGCCCATGCATCCTCCACAGGGGATGGAGGTGGCTTGGGGGGTGTGGCATTCATCCCCAGAATGAGATCCCGCTTAGCCAGGCGTATGTTTCTCATTCTGCTTTTGACCAAGACCAGCCATAGAGACCACATCCACCCACATACATATACTGTAAAAGTATAAAACTGCCACAAGAGTTCCGCAGTATATTTATCCTCTCTACAGGGTGAGGCACAATATTTTCTCAGTGTGTGTGTGTGTGTGTGTGTGTGTTTAAGCTAGTCATAACCCATTAACTTGATTTTATGACTGACTAATCAGTTTAGGTGGCAACTGCAGGCTCTCTTTGGGAGGCGGGGAGAACATCAGCCGTTCCCTGGGAAGTAAGTTTGGAAGGGAGGAGTTGGTGTTGGAGAGATGGAGACTGATATTCATACTTGATAAGGAAATTCCTACGTAATAATGAGAGTACCACAGGAGGTGGTGGTTCACACCATTAGCGGCTGCCAAGTCAGGCTAGGATGGATGCTTCTGCTCGCTCTGGTTTTGTCCGTCCACACCAACCTGGCTGCTTGCCATGAGCCAGTGAATGCTGCAGAACGGGGGTTGGGGAGGTTAGGGATAGGTTGCCCTTTTTTTTTTTTCTTCTTTTTTTAAAGAGTACTGCAAGGCTGCCTCAAACTCTGTATTCATACATTCCAAAGGGGGTTCTTTAAGTCTCTGCTCAGAATTTCACACCAACAGTGTCAGGAGCTGGGCCATGAACATATTATAGATGAAGAAACAGGCCAATCAACTGTCAATCACCCGTGGGATCTGGGATTAGATACTGGTTCTCTTGACTTCCCAGCCCATGGCTCTCAGGGACCAAATAGAGACTTTGCTTTTGTGAGGTTCTTAGAATTCTCTTTGCTGATTAGTTCTGTTTTTTGTTGGCTGCTACCAAAGGCCCATTGCTGTGGTCTATGTCCTCTTACTATTTTACCTTTGCTTCTTGGGATGAAGATTCTTTTAGAAGACAGAGTAGAGCCTGCAGACCCCATGTTTGGGTGGGGAAGATAAAGTGATCCCCGGATGTTTTTAAGAACTGAAGTGAAGGTTGGGGTGTGGGCCTCCGGCCATTGTCAAGAGCATGGCATTGTTTCAATTGACCTTTTCAGATGGGGAAGTAGAGCTGACAGGTCAGTGCCTTGCCTGCAGTTCTCCAGCCAGTGACACAGCTGACAGTGGGCTCATGGATTTTGTAACAAGTTTCCTTAGAGTGCAGCCTGAGGTCCTTAAGGCCAGAAAATCCTGGCTATTAGAAATGAAAGAGAAATTCAAAGATGACACTTTATAGCAGAGAGTGGGGACAGTGGCAGTGGCAGGGCGAGCATTCAGGTTTAAAATTAAAAAAAAAAAAAAGTACTAAACCGGCTAAACCGGCATGCTGGAACCTCCAGGCATCTCAGGACACTGACCAAGAGCAATGTTTTTCCTTTTGTCAGTGAGTCTGTCCATTCTGCCTGATCAGACATTTTTCTTGGTCTAAGTTTCTTAACTAAGCATTGCCTATCTCCTTGTTTTTGTGGAAAATCTGGAAACATGAATGAACCTTACCTCTGATACCCTGGCCCAGTTTCCCTGAATTGACTCCCTCTTTTGCCTGGGTGTTGTTGAACTTCAGTATCGCTGCTCATCTGTACTCACTATGGCGCGTTATTCTGAGCTCCTGTGAGCCTGGTGAGCTGGTGGGACTCCTGTGTGTCTGTCAGAGCCAAACCAGGTCTAGGTTTAGCTATGTCTGTATTTGAAGTTCTAAAGTCACTTAGATTGAGACGTTTTTATTTTTTAAGCACTGTGTCCTCCTGTCAATGTCAGCGTTTGGAAGGGGGTGTGTGGGTGGGGGGGGCGGAGGGCAGGATTGCTATCCCTAGAAAATGGTGATGACATTTTGGAGGTATAGGGGTGGAAACATTTTTCCCTTCTTCCCTGCTAGTTTCTTTGGCTGTTCTGAGTTAAATTGATGGAAGACAGGTTAACAAGAGAAAAACAAATTTAATTTTATACATAGAAAGGCCCATAGAAATAGGAGACTCAAAGAAGTGGCCGAAGCAAGAAGCTTTTATACCTTTTAGACAAAGAAACAATACATTTGTGAAAAATAGACAAGACGAAGGGATTTGGGTTTGGGGTAACAAATTGGTGAAGAAGTATCAAGGTTTGTTTATGTGGCCTTATCTGCCCTAAACTCCCTGTCTGAGGTGATAAGAGTGCCTTCCTCCCTCCTGGTTCAGGGACATTACCTTTCACATGGGACCTCACAAAGGAGGGTCAGAGCGTCCTTCTTACACTGGCTCTTTGTCAGTACCTTTAATTCAAAATAATCAGTATGCCAACGTGACATATTTTGAGGAAACTGCACAACACAAAGAATAGGCAATTTGATTCACTGTGACAAGAATACCCGGATCATAGCCTTGAACTGCGATGAGCTTCATGTCCAGCTGTGGCTTCCAGGGCACCCTTCTTTGGCCACCCTTGGGCCAGCTCATCCTCTGCCCATCCGGGTCCACTGTACCTGCAGGCTCCAAATTTGGTCACTTCCAGGGCTCACTCGAGTCTGAACTCATTCGCCAGGTACTAAGGTTCCCCTTAATCTGGCCCTCAGACTTTCTGTCTAACATGCCTCTTCTTCTCCTCTCAGTGTCACCCTTCATAGAACTCAGACCCTGTCTTTACCTCTTCTCACCTCTTGTTGCTTTTTGTTTTTCAAGGCAGTGTCACCCTTCCTGTGACACTGTCTCATGGAGGATGTAAACAGATAAGACATAGGCACTGCTAGCGGTGGTAGACCAGAGTTACTGCCAGGCAGACCCGTGAGAAAGGATTAGTGGAGATGCACACAAGCAGTTCAAGAATTCCCAACCCTAAATCCTTCCCAGCAGGAAGATTGAGGGGTGTTGGGAGGGAGAAACAGACATTCCAGGTAAAAGGAGCAGCTTCTTTTTAAGAATAACATTGCACAAAAGGGCCCAATACTGTCCATTTTCCAAGGAAACTGAGGCCTAGAGTTAAGTGAATTGGAGACCTGATAACAGGCCTAAAGTGGGACTTGATCCCAGGCTTCTGGATTTTGTTTTCTATCAGGGGGACACATTCATATCCTACTCTCCTCCTGACACCAGTCCCAGCCTTGTTATATTGCTGTGCAAAGGCATGTGAGAGGGAGGGAACAAGATGAATTTGGGTTCGCGAGCTACAACATTGTGGACACATAGTGTTGGAAAATGCTGGAAAGATAAGTTGAGTGTGCGTATGTAGGACTTAGAATGGAATCTGAGCTATTTGGGCTTTATTCTAAATGGAGTTAGGAGCCATGGAAAGTATGGTGTGTGTGTGTGTGTGTGTGTGTGTGTGTGTGTGTGTGTGTGTGTGTTTTAATGAGAGAGAGAGAGAGAGAGAGAGAGAGAGGGGGGGGGGGGCGGGGAATGTGTGTGTTTTAACAGCTCTGAGTTTTATTTAACAGCTGGGAGTATGAATGAATACATCTTTCAGTTTGGCCACCTTTTTCAAGGCCAAGTTCAAGGCCCCATGTTTCAGGAAACTGTTAGGTGGTGTTAGAACTGGGGCTAGAACTCAGGTTCTCCCAGCACTGCTGAGGGGCTGCCCTTCAGGAGTTCCTGTCTGCGGGAGACTGCTTTGTTTATGGGGATTTCCTGGGCACCTCTGGATCCTCCCCATGTTACAGTGGATGGTGTTTTAGCCTCTTTGCTGGGTTGTCTTGCCCTTCATTCAGATTGAGGGAGAAGTAGATTACTATGGTCTTGAGGGTGGTTCGGGAACTGAAATGGAGGCCATTAACCAGCCTTTAAAGCATCGCAGAGCGGGTGTGGGGAGAGATCTGGAGGGGAGGATGGCTGGGCTGCTATTACTCAACTCAAGTTCTCCTGTGAATGAGAAAGCACCTTTGTTCAGGGGCTGCCACCCTCTGTGGGGATGCTCCAAACTTTACAATCATCTATAGCTCTCAGATGCTTTAGGGAGAGTGGGAATATGAAAGGAATATGGCACTTGTTGGGCAGCCTCGATTTAGCACAGATACTGAGTCAGGATTGATGAGCAACCTGTGTTGGTTGATGCTTAACTTCCTTGTTTGTCTTGAGGCAGAGTGTGGAATGCTAACTTTTTGGGCTTGCTTTGGGGATTTGGTTTTAATTTTAAAGCCCATCCTTCCTATTTCCCCCAGTTTCCCTCACCCTGTGTTCACCTTGTCCTCTCCTAGGGCTTGTGAACACTGATTTTGGTACAGACTTGGATTTGTGCCTTGCTTGGAGAAGTCTCTCCACCTTGATTAAACCTGTTTTCTGACCTGGGAAGTTGGGATAATAATTATACATCTCTCACTGGCATTGTTAGGGACATTCAGTGAGCAAATGCCCAAGAAAAGCTTAGTATATGGAATATAGTAAGTGCTCAATAAATCTTGTTAGCATGCAGCTGCCTGGGACTACTCTCATTCAAATAGCAAAATGGGAAAATGCCAGTCTGTGGCATACACTGAGGAGAAATTGTGCCCATCACTAGCCACCAACTGGGAGGGAGGCCTCCTTACGGCTTTTCTCTTTGGAGGTCCTGTGATTGAGACTCCACTGCAGAACCAGGAGTTGAAATTGATCCATCTTTGCCCTTTAGTGACATTTCTTGAACATCTTCCAGGGGCCTGGCATGGTTTTAGGGACTTGGAACATCTGCCTTTGAAGGTCCGAACCCTCTGCACACTGTCAAGACTCACATGTGCTATAAGCTTCTTAGCTCGTCCTTCCTTGAGAATGGCTTTCTTTTTTCTTTTATTTTTTAAATATATTTTATTGGTTTTTTACAGAGAGGAAGGAAGAGGGATAGAGAGTTAGAAACATCGATGAGAGAGAAACATTGATCAGCTGCCTCCTGCACACCTCCTACTGGGGATGTGCCCGCAACCAAGTTACGTGCCCTTGACCGGAATCGAACCTGGGACCTTTCAGTCCGCAGGCTGACGCTCTATCCACTGAGCAAAACCGGTTTTGGCAAGAGAATGGCTTTCTTTAGTCTGAGTTTACATTTTCCTGCTTTTTTTTTTTTTTTGAATTAAAATACTTCTTTTTTGGTGAAATTATGGGGAGAGAAGATGGTACACCTTAAAAAATGTTCTTATTTGGCAAAATAAAGAGCTGGCAACCCTAATTAGGTTCCTTTCAATTTCTTTTCTTTGTCTACAAATGTTACCGTTTGCCAGCTCCAAACCAATCTATGGGATTATGCTTTGCGTTGAGCATTTTTGAATATCTGGGATTATAATTTCACATGGGAATATGTGGCACTTTATGCTGACCATTGAATTCTCAACAAGTACTTACAAATGTGTAAACATCTTTCTCCATTGTTTTCCCCAAGTGGCTGGCAGCTTTGGCAGTTTTATTTTGGTTGGATTTATCTGGTGGTTTCTGGTTTGTACTTTGCATGGTTGGCTTTTATTAAATGTGTGTCCTCCAAGGGAATGGATGACAGTTAAGCATTTCTTGGCTTTCCAGGAGATGGTCAGAAATCCAAAACCACCAGTGAAATTACCTCCCTCCCCACCCGCCCCGCAAACAATTCTTCCTTTCCCATCCTCCAGCTTAATCATCTGTCCCTGCTAAAAAGCCAGAAAATCATTTATTCATGCAACACCGCTGAGCCCTCTGGTTGCAGAAATAATAAGACTTAGTAAGACGCAGTTCCTGCCTTAAGAGCTCAGTCTACTGGGGAAAGCAGGAAAACAAAGGTCTAGCTAGCATGGAGCTCTGGAGACTTGGCACAGGGTAGGGACAGGGCACCCCTAATAAAGAACTTGTTTAATGTGAAATTGTAGGGAGGGGTGAAGTAGGCGATCCACTCTCCTTTTCTGTCTACTGAATGAAAGAAAAAATACTTAGGCAAAAGGAGGACCGTTCTGGAAGGCTGCTGATGACTTTGATAATTAGGGAAGGGGCAGGGGAGCCACTGGGCCTCAGAGGCAGTGGCATCCCTCTTTCTGCCTCTCCTGTTTCTAGGCACCGTATTCCCTCGCCCCAAAGTAGCTTTTTCGCAGAGTAGGGGGCAAGGCCACCCTCCTCTGGAGCCTCTTGCCTCAGTGCCACCACGGAAGTAACTTCTCCTAAAGTTCAAACACTCCTGCCTTCAGGTCGGAGGCACAGATCACAGATCACACATCACACCCGAGGGCCTGCCTCTGGGCACCTCACTCCCCTCTGAGAGGGCCTCTGTGGTGAGCTGAGCAGCCATCCCAGAGGCTGCTTCCCGGGGTGACACCCTCCCTCTGAAAAGGGTTTATTAGGGCCTGGGACCAGGAGCTGGGCCCTTTCCCCAAAGGAACAATCCCAAAGAAAGAGTTGGGGCCCTTTTCAGATGCTCCAGCACTGACCCCTCCCTCCTTCATCCAAGGCCCGAGTCTCACAGATTCTCTTAGCTGCTTAACTGACTGGTCATTTCAGGAAAGCCCTGAGAAAACAGGCAAATATTAGGGCTTTGTTTTTAACAAATATTTTCTCTGCTGAGTCAACAAAGCAAAGGTTCTGTAAATGTTGCAGGGTTTACACTCAAATTACATGTAGGGGCTGCCGCCGCCAATACCTTTACCCTGAACCATCACCCCAGTCAAAACAGAGAACATTTCCATCCCCCAGAAAGTGCTTTCGCACCCCTTTCCATTCAATAGCCTTCCCTCTCTTCGATTTCTTATATTTGCCAGTTCTAGAACCTCATCTCAGTGGAATCACAAGCATATACTCTTTTGAGCTTGGTTTCTTTTGCTCAACATAATGTTTTTTTTTTTTTTTTCAACATAATGTTTTTGATATTCTTTATGTTGCTGTGTGTCAGCAGCTTGTTTCTTTTTATTACTGTGGGTTTTAAGTTTTTTTTTACTTTTTAATTACACTTGACATTCAGTATTATTTTTATATTAGTTTCAGGTGTACAACATAGTGTTTAGACAAACAATTTATGCTGTGGTGTTTTCTTTTTTCTTTTTTAAAATATATTTTATTGATTTTTTTACAGAGAGGAAGGGAGAGGGATAGAGAGTTAGAAACATCGATGAGAGAGAAACATCGATCAGCTGCCTCCTGCACACCTCCTACTGGGGATGTGCCCGCAACCAAGGTACATGCCCTTGACCAGAATCGAACCCAGGACCTTTCAGTCCGCAGGCTGACGCTCTATCCACTGAGCAAAACTGGTTAGGGCGGTGTTTTCTTTAAAAAAAAAAAAATTCTTTATTGATTTCAGAGAGGAAGGGAGAGGGAGAGATAGAAACATCAATGATGAGAGAGAATCATTGATTGGCTGCCTCCCGCATGCCCCCCAATGGGGATCAAGCCCCAGGCATGTGCCCTTGGCCAGAATCGAACCCAGGACCCCCCAGTCCCCAGGCCGGCGCTCTATCCACTGAGCCAAATGGGCTAGGTCAGTGGTCGGCAAACTCATTAGTCAACAGAGCCAAATATCAACAGTACAACGACTGAAATTTCTTTTGAGAGCCGAAAACCGACTTCTGCGCATGGGCCATGAAGTTTCAATCGCACTGTACATGCGCGCCCGCCTGTGGTATTTTGTGGAAGAGCCACACTCAAGGGGCCAAAGAGCTGCATGTGGCTCGCGAGCCGCAGTTTGCCGACCACTGGGCTAGGGCATTGTAGTGTTTTCTTAAAACATTTCTATCATTCTATTTTTTAAAAAAATCTATTGTTAAACGTATTACATATGTCTGTTCTTCCCCCCGCATGTCCCCGCACCCCGACCCCTTCACCCTAGGCCTTCACCACCCTATGGTCTGTGTCCATGGGTTATGCATATATGCATACAAGTTCTTTGGTTGATCACTGTGATGTTTGTTTTTTACATGAACATTTTTTTCATTTATTTAGAACGAATTTTGGTATAGGATGTGTATTCGTTTTCTATTGTTGCCATAACAAATGATCACCAATTTAGTGGCTTATGTCAACAGGAATTACGTAATTATCTCACAGTCTGTAGGTCAGAAGTCTGGGTTGGCTTGGCAGGTTTCACAAGGCTGACCAAGGTACTGGCTGGCTGAGCTCCTAGAGAGAATGCAAGGAATCCTCTTCCGGGCTCATTCACGTTGCTGGCCGTTCCAGTTCCCTGTGGCTATAGGGCTGAGGTTCCGAGAGCCTCTTATCAGTTTCTAAGGCCACCTCCATCCTCAGGGCATCACTGATGGGTCCTCTTTCTCATGCATATCTGCTGCTGCACCTCTCCCATCCACCTTCTCCCGCCCTCCTCTCCCCGGCAGCTCTCTTCCCCAGCTAGAGGACGTTCTCTGCTTTCAAGGGTTCTTGTGGCTAGAATGGGCTCGCCTGATCTTCCAGGGTAATTCCCTTATTTTAAGGTCTGTAATCCTAATTACATCTACAAAGTCCCTTTTGCCATATAATGTAAATTTTTCACAGGTTCTGGGGGTGAGGGCATTGACATTTTGGGGCGGGGGGAGGGGAGGCGGATGAGAGGTCTCCATTATTGGTCTACAACATGGTATGAAGGAGAAATTTAACTTCTATTCCAAATATCTAGCCAGTTGTAGAAACTGATTCATTCCTTCTCTATCAATTTAAAAAGCCACCTTTATCATAGATGAAATTCTTTTATAGTATATATTATTTCCTTATATTCTGTTTGTTCCATTGATCTCCTTACTCTTATGTTAGTATTACAATTTAAAATGAGATATGTTTGAGATGCATTTTAAAATGGTAGAGAAAACGTTTCTCTTAATTCTTCTCTTTTTATTAAAAATATCTTGGCTATTCTGACTTGTTTATTCTTTTCGATGAAGTTGAGAATTCTTTCACTAATCTCCTTAAACATTCTGTTTTCTAAATAGAAATTTTGTTGAAAATATTAATTCATTAATATGGAGAAGATTTGACATTTTATAATAGTGAATTTGCTCAAATAGAAACATGTTGAGTATTTTTAAAAGTCAAGACTTTTCTTTGAGTAGAGTTTTTTTTAATCCATGTAAGTCTTTCAATTTTATGAGTATTATTGGATATTCTGTTAGGATCTTTTAAGAAAAGCTATGAGAGTTTTATATATACCTACGCTTTCATATTTTTTTCATTAAAATTTGTATTACCTGTTTTTCCCTTGAAAATCTGTGTCTATCTCCTCAGGTTGAACAGATACAGGTTATTTTATTTCTGTGTTAGTTTAAGTCTATAAACATTACATTGTAAAGCTGTGTGAATATAATTAACCTTCCCAGGAGTCCTCTTCCTGCCTTTCTCCACATAGTGAAGTGTTCCACTTATGATCTGGAATTGAACAAAAAACATGTTTTTTGAAATACTGGTTGGTTTGAGAGACAAGAGTGAGTCATTCTGAGGTGAGTCAGGTCTTAATGTGAATATCCAGGGAAACAGGGCTTTAGAGTTGGCTGTATCGAAAATTCTAAACAGTTACTCAGCGGAGATAAAGCTGCAATAGCAGAATACAGCTATTTTATCCCCCTCTCAAATAAAAAAAACCCACAAGTTGCTTTATGAAATCATGTCAGGAAGTTTTCTTCATGCTTTACAAGGTCAGTAGCAGTTTTCTTAGGTTGGACCTTGGCTTTGCAGGGCTTTGCTCTGCTTGTTAATGGAATAAGTAGGATAGAAACGGAAGGTTCTGTGTTTATGGGGAAGCTATGGAGCAATGACCTAGTTTCCAGTTGTCCTACTGCAAGCTCTAAGAGATGCTTGGGGGAGATGTGGCTGGGTTCACTCAGCATGACCTGTGGCCCCACATTCTATCCAAAATATGCTGCAGAAGTAATTCCAAGAGAACTTATAACCCTGATTGCAGATATTGTTCATCTCTATGTGTTAGATATTGTGTGGGTTAGAAAGATGGCAGGATGCTCAGTGGTGGGAATAGAGTAGTGCAAGAAACGTGGGGATATCCAGTCCCTGGGCAGAGACTCCGCACACCAAGATTTGGGGCAACAGCCCTCAAATCTACCACTCTCACACACAATAAAGGCTACATCTTTTACCGAGTAGAAGATAATATTTCAGATGTTGCACCTACGTTACTATTCTGTCTGGAACTTTATTCTCCCAACTAGAGGACCAGTGCACAAAATTCATGCACGAGGCGGGGGGGGGGGGGTCCCCTCAGCCCAGCCTGTACCCTCTCCAATCTGGGACACTTTGGACATCCTTCTCACAATCCGGGACCGCTGGCTCCTAGCTGCTCACCTGCCTGCCTGCCTGATTGCCCCTAACTGCCCCCCCCGCCGGCCTGGTTGCCCCCAACTGCCCCCTCTGCCAGCCTGGTCACCCTCAACTGCCCCCCATGCTGGGCTGGTTGCCCCTCACTGCCCCCCTCTGCCGGCCTGGTTGCCCCACACAGCCTGCTGTTCGGTTGTTTGGTTGCCCCTCATTGTCCCCCCTGCCAGCATGGTCGCCCCATGCAGCCTGCTGTTCGGTCATTACTGTGAGGGTGTCCTGACCAATTTGCATATTACCCTTTTATTAGTATAGATAGAACTTGCTCAGGGCTGGTGATATTTTATATCTGTTAAGTAATGCAGCCACATGTGACTACTGAGTACTTGAAATGTGGCGGGAGTGACTGAGGACCTGAAGCTTTCCACTGAGTTTAGTTTTAGTTATTTTATTTATTTATTTTTAAATATGTTTTATTAATTTTTTTTGAGAGAGAGGAAGGGAGAGGGACAGAGAGATAGAAACATCAATGATGAGAGAGAAACATCGATGGGCTGCTTCCTGCATGCTCCCCACTGGGGATCGAGCCCACAACTCAGGCATATCCCCTGACAAGGAATCGAACTGGTGACCTCTTGGTACAACCACTGAGCCACATCGGCCGGGCAGTTTTAGTCATTTTAGATTAAAATGTAAATAGCCACATGCATAAGGCAGGCCTCAGGATTCTCAAACCAGTGGCTCCCACATCTTGTCCTGTGATTCCTTGGGCTCTGGCCTCGTCCATTTGGTGTTGGCTTCATCCTCGGGCTGAAGTTCGGGGCTGCACATCTGCACATGCGGTGTTGAGATTCACAGCCACACTTCTACACTGGCCAGTGCCTCAAATGGCAGACACATTTGCTTTTAGAAGCTTATTCAGAAGAGTGAGAAAAATGTTCCCAGAAGCCTCTAACAAACATCTCTGTAAGTTTCAAGGCCAAAACTGAGTCCCACACCCAGTCCTGAACCAGTCCCTGGCAGGGAGATAGGATTTGCTCATCAGACCCTCAGGAACTAGGGCTGGGATGGGCTCCCCATAAGGACAGTAGCTCTGAGGGGAAGGGGGTGATAACAGAAACACAACTGGGGTTCAGTTAGGCTACTTTGAAGGCCCCAGGATGGTTCACTGTAGCCAAATGGGTAGTGTCGAACTTTCTGAGTTATAAACACCACTAATAGATATTCAGGGCCAACTTTCAAGTGTTTGCCATAAAAGTTTAACCTGTTTTTAGTTTTTACAGTGGCACCATGCTATCATACTAGAATCCAATGAATTCTCATTAGCCATTTACTTTAGAAAATGTATTTCCTGAGCTTGTTATCATTTGTGTGCTGTTCAGTTGAGTAATGGTTGTTGGGTGTCCAGGCCAGAGTCCACTCCTCTCCCTCCTGCCAAGTAGTGATATTATTGATTAAATAATAAGCTAAAGTGGGTCTGGCATGTGGTCATCTATGGTTACTTATTAAAAACAAAACAAATAACCCTTTACTTTTAAGATTGGGTCTTTTTGGCACTCCATAAGAGAGGACATTCATGTGGCTAATGTCTTTATGTAAAAGCACACATCATTAGTCATCAAGAAAATGCTAATTAAAACCACAATGAGATACCACATTGGTTAAAATTAAAAAGACTAATAATACCTACTATTGACAAATGTTAGCAGTTTATACTCCCAACACACTGCTATTGAGAGTAAAACTGGTATTATCTACAAAAACTGTATAGTACCCTGTGACCCAGCGATTCTACCCCTGGGTTATGTGGTCAAAAGAAATGCAGACATATATTCATTGGAAGACATATGCAAAAACGTTTGTAACAACTTTATTCATAATTACCTCAAACTGGAAACAACCCAACATCCATCAGTAGAATGGATAAATTCTAGTATAAATCATGCAATGAAACACTGCACAGCAACAAGATAAATCAACTACTGATACACACAGTAACATTAGTGAGTCTTACACATACAATGTTTAAGGAAAGAAACCAGACTCAAGAATTCCCAGTGTGACTGAGAGGTTCAGAAACAGATAAACCTAATCTGTAGTTTAGAGATCAAAATAGTGGTGAAGGTATGTTTACAGGAGACAGGGGCAATATATGACAATGTGCTATATATTGACTTGGATGGAGGTTACATGGGTTAAAAATTCGCTGATCTGAGCACGCAAGATTAGTGTATGTAATGCACATTACTGTATTTTACTTCAATGACAGTGTTAAAAGAAATAAATTTGGCCTTTCCAAGGAAATGGGTTAGGACATCCCTATTACATATATCTTTTCATTATATGTAACTAGTGACCTGGTGCACGGATTCGTGCACATTGAAAGGAAATTAATTAGAAGGTGCCCGGCCAGGTGGGACTGGGCTAGATGGGCTGGACATACCCAGGTGTCTGTGGAGTGAGCAGGGTCCCTCCAGCAGGTGGGGTCCCTCGGCCTGGCCTGCAGGGATCAGGCTGAAACCGGCTCTCTGACATCCCCCGAGAGGTCCCAGAGTGTGAGAGAGCACTCTGCAAAGTTGCTGTTGTATAGGGTGTGGAACACAAACGCAAGTGTGCAGTAAACCAGATTTGGAGCTGACAGTGCCCCAGCAACAACATAACCCACGGCTGAAGGTGGAATTGTGTGGCCCGGCAAGGAATCAGGCCCCCATTGGTTTCAGGGTGCATCACCTGAGAACTGCTGCTGCCTAATAACTGCAGCTTGGCAGCTCCTGCGTTGAGTGTCTGCCCCCTGGTGGCCAGTGCACATCATAGCTACTAGTTGGATGGTAGGAGGGACACTTAGCATATTAGCCTTTTATATATGTAGATTGTAAAATTAAGAATTTACTTCTTTAGTCACAGTAGCTGTATTTCAAATGTTTAATAGCCACAGTGGCTTGTGACTTCCATATTGGGTAGTACAGAATAGATCATTCCCATCATCATAGAATGTTGTAAAGGACAGGGCTGCTTTCCCAGTTGCATTTAAGATGAATTCCAAGACCTTCTGATGGCCCTCAAGATCTTAGCTCATCTATCTAATGGAGCCCTTACTACTCTTCCAGCCTCACTTCTGTTCCCCACCCACCTGACAGTTCTTGAACTGTGAAGCTTGGAGCCTTTGCATATACTGTTCTCCTTGCCTGGACACCTACCCATACTCTTCACTGGACTAATGACTGATTTTCCGGATCTTAGCTTAACTATCACTTTTTTAAAAATATATATATATTTTAATGATTTTTTACAGAGAGGAAGGGAGAGGGATAGAGAGTTAGAAACATCGATGAGAGAGAAACATCGATCAGCTGCCTCCTGCACACTTCCTACTGGGGATGTGCCCGCAACCAAGGTACATGCCCTTGACTGGAATCGAACCCGGGACCTTTTAGTCCACAGGCCGACACTCTCCACTGAGCCAAACCAGTTAGGGCTTAACTATCACTTTTAAGAGAAACCTGCCTTCCTCCTACAGTTTAGGTTATATTCTCCTTTACATGCTTCCTTATACCCTCTACTTTTTCTTTTTATGAAGGAAAATCTGTTAACTATAATACATGTGTGATTATTTAATGTTCATTTTCCTGATAGTAAGCTTCTCAAACATGGGGATAGTGGTTGTCCTTTCTCAGTCAACTCCCTTGTCCCCCCAGTGCCTAGCACAGGATAGATACTATATAAATATTAAAATTGGAGTATTCTGAGGTACCTGTGTGTTGAGTGAGTGTGAAAATTTCATCAAAAGAGGCATTGATTTAAAACCAGTCAAGAGACCCTGCCTGGTAGACCGTTACTTATGATACTTACTTTTTGCTGGGAATATGAGTTTCAGGATGTACATTTTACCAGGGCAGTATAGAGCCAGACTTGTCAACTGGTTTTAGCATCACCAACTTGACTTTGGTGTTCTGTGTGGTTGAGGGCTAATGAGACTATAAGTTGGGACAGAATAATTTAAAGTTGATGGATGAAGGAGAGTGGATGGACTGGGACAGCCCTAGGTTTATGGCAGGCTGGTGAAACAGCTGAGGTGGGATGGCAGGGTGATCTGTTTTTTCTTGTCCTATTTTGATACCTAAGTAGAAAAGTGTTGGGCCTAATGCTTCAGACTTCTCCTGAGGCCTTTTGAAGGATTTTGAGTAAGTTTCTTAAGAAAATCCCTACTCTTCTCCTCCTGCATTTTCCCCTTTTCCCCCAAGGGGAAAAGGGAGAGAGGGAAGGAGGGAGGGAGGGGGAAAAACAAATTGGAGTCCCCAGAATGAGTCTGATTTTGGATTCTTATCCTGGCTGACTTCCTGTGGGGAGTAGGAAGGAGTCAGCTTTGAGAATTGTTTTTTCTGGTCTCAGTTTGGAACTGTCTCTCCCCCTAGCATTCCAGAGTTGATCTTGGATCACTGACTGCATTTAGGGTCTTTGGAAAGTATTTTATTAAAAACAAATAAAACCACCAAAAACCAAAAAAGGAAACTAATTTGCTTTCAAGATTTCAAGTAGTACCCAGATAAGGTATGAAGGTAAAGCCCTCTGCTGCCCATTTCAGCTGCCCTGAGCCCACTCCTGTTGGTAGTTTTTGCTCTATTCCTATAAGTTAGTTACACAATTTCCTTTGCATACACACAATGACAAATAAAAACCACAATGACCTGGATCTCCTTTCCTTTCATTCATTTATTTATTTATTTTATTTATTTATTTATTTATTTATTTATTTTAATTTAATAAATCTTTATTGTTCAGATTATTAAAATTGTTCCTCTTTTTTCTCCCCATAGCTCCCCTCCACCCGGTTCCCACCCCACCCTCTGCCCTTACCTCCCCGCCACTGTCCTCATCCATAGGTGTACGATTTTTGTCCAGTCTCTTCCCGCACCCCCCATACCCCTTTCCCCCGGAGAGTTGTCAGTCCACTCCCTTTCTATGCCCCTGATTCTATTATATTCACCAGTTTATTCTGTTCATCAGATTTTTTATTCACTTGATTTTTAGATTCACTTGTTGATAGATATGTATTTGTTGTTCATAATTTTTATCTTTACCCTTTTCTTCTTCCTCTTCTTAAAGAATACTTTTCAGCATTTCATATAATACTGGTTTGGTGGTGATGAACTCCTTTAGCTTTTTCTTATTTGTGAAGCTCTTTATCTGACCATCAATTCTGAATGATAGCTTTGCTGGGTAGAGCAATCTTGGTTGTAGGTTCTTGCTATTCATCACATTGAAAATTTCTTGCCACTCCCTTCTGGCCTGCATAGTTTCTGTTGAGAAGTCAGCTGACAGTCGTATGGGTGCTCCTTTGTAGGTAATTAACTGTTTTTGTCTTGTTGCTTTTAATTTTCTCTCTTTGTCTTTTGCCCTTGGCATTTTAATTATGATGTGTCTTGGTGTGGTCCTCTTTGGATTCCTCTTGTTTGGGGTTCTCTGGCTTTCTGGACTTGTAAGTCTATTTCTTTCACCAGGTGGGGGACGTTTTGGGTCATTATTTCTTCAAATAGGTTTTCAGTATCTTGCTCTCTCTCTTCTTCTGGCACCCTCATAATTCTGATGTTGGTATGCTTGAGGTTGTCCCAGAGGCTCCTTACACTATCTTTAAGTTTTTGGATTATTTTTTCTTTTTGCTTCTCTGGTTGAGTGTTTTTTGCTTCTTTGTATTTCAACTCTTTGACTTGATTCTTGCGGTCCTCTAGTCTGCTGTTAGGTCTCTGTATAATATTTTTTATTTCAGTCAGTGTATGTTTAATTTCTAGTTGGTCCTTTTTCGTCCTCAAGGGTCTTGCTAAATTTATTGGCCTTTTCTAGGAAATTCTTGAAAAACCTTATAACCATGGTTTTGAACTCTGTATCCAGTTGTTTGCTATCCTCCATTTCTTTCATTTGTGATCTGTTTCTTTGTCTCCGCATTTTCGCTGCTTCCCTGGGTTAGTAGAGTAGCTTTGTGTGTTAGGTGTCCTATAGGGCACAGTGGCTCCAGCCTCCCCCAGTTACCTGAGGTGGACACTTTTGGTGCACCCCTTTGTGGACTGTGTGCTCAGCCTTGTTGTAGTTAAGTCTTGATTGTTGTTGGTATCACCGGGAGGAATTTACCTCCAGGCCAACTGGCTGTGAGGATCAGCTGTGTCTACGCTGGGAGAACTTCTGTGCTGGAGACAGCCTTATGAGACAAGACTTGCAAAATTGCAAAAGCCTCTGTGCTCAGCTTGGATGGGGCAGAGTCTCAGGGCTGAGCAGACAGCCTTGGCTTCCCATCAGCCCTGGCCTATGAGGCCCCTGGGTCCTAGTGTCCCTTGGTAATCGCTGCAAGCACCTCTGAGAGAAAGCCGCCCTCGAGTTCCACCCTCTGCCAGACAGTCCAGTTTCTCCCCGAATGAGTCTAGGTTCCCAGAAACTCGCCCGGAACTGGAGTTCAGCGCAGTCGGGAGCTTCCGTCTCCCTCCTGCTTTAGAAAGCCAGCTACGCACTCAGCTGCCCGTGCACTCAGCAGTCAGTCCTCTCGGCCTGCGCGCGCCTCCGGACCTCTGTCTTCCGCAGCTCCCCTGAGTCTCAGTGTGCTTTCTCTTCCTGACAGTCCAGATTCCCTCCGAATGAGTCTGGGTTCCCAGAGTCTCACCCAGGACTGGAGTTCAGCGCAGTCGGGAGCTTCCATCTCCCTCCCGCTTGGAAAGCCAGCCACACATTCAGCCGCCCATGCACTCAGACGCCCGTCTTCTCTGCGCGCGCGGGTCTCCGTACCTCAGCCTTTTGCAGCTCCTCTGACTCTCAATGTGCTTTCCTCTTTCCTTCTAGTTGTAGAATTTCCACTCAGCCAGCTTTCCTGTGGTTCTGGATTGTGTCTGTTTTGTCTTTTAGTTGTAGTTTTGATATTGTTGTGCGAGGCAGCAGTTTAGGTGTTTACCTATGCCGCCATCTTGGTTTCCTTCTGGATCTGCTTTCCTTTAAATGTGCTTGTTTCAAAGCCTACTTGGTGCATTTGTATTTTTTTTTTTTTTTTTTGCTTTTTCTTCCTTGGGTGTAGATAGGCAGCCCAAGACACCTCCCAACAGCTGGACCTTGAATTCTTTTAGGAACGTAGTGGAACTGCTGAAAGCCAATGCGGCAGCTGTGAAACCTGCAGCTGTGAAACTGTCTCTATTTATCTTTTAGTTTTTGCATCATTATCAAAACTGAAAGGGCAGGGAGTGAGTGCTCAGTGCTGGGCAGAATATCACATCCTGTAGTGATTTAACTGGGTGCTGGCCTTTGGCCTCTGTCTTGGCCCTTCAGAGAATATAGTTGAGCCAGTCAGGCCATCTGGGTTTGATTCCAGCTCTACCACTTTCTGTGTGACCATGGTTAGTAGCTTAACCCCTCTTTGCCTCATTTTCCCTATATGTCAAATGGGGATACAATCATACCTATTTCATGGGGCTTCTTATAAGAATAAAATGACTTGGTGATGTAAAGTCTAATTGGTGCTTAAGCATATTGTCATTATGTTAAATTACTATCACTTGCATTTAATAATTTCATCTTATAAATAGACCACCCAGTTGTTAAAAAAAAATGGACTCAACAATGGAGCCTTCTGTGTTCTAAGGCAGAGGTAAAGAGCATTCTTCCTTATAATGAGAATGTAAGTGGCAAATCTTATTTAGAAGGAAAAGCCTGGGTTGGCAATTCACTTTCCCCTGTGATGTGATGATACCAAGAAAAAGCAGAAATATAAGCACATGAAAACATGTGATGTTTGCCCACATAACAGTAAGAGCTCACTCTTGGTTTCTAGAGGAGTATAATCCCCCCCTCCACAAATTCTGATGTGAATTATTTCTATTATAGTTGTAAGCACAGAGAAAATATTTTGTGTTTGAGTTCTTCAGTTAAGCCCTTAAAAAGTCTTGTTTTGGCCAAAACCGGTTTGGCTCAGTGGCTAGAGCGTCGGCCTGTGGACTGAAGGGTCCCGGGTTCGATTCTGGTCAAGGGCATGTAACTTGGTTGTGGGCACATCCCCAGTGGGAGGTGTGCAGGAGGCAGCTGATCGATGTTTCTCACTCATCGATGTTTCTAGCTCTCTATCCCTCTCCTTTCCTCTCTGTAAAAAATCAATAAAATATATTTTAAAAAAAAAGTCTTGTTTTGATAACATTGATTAAATGTTATTTAAAATAGTAAATAAAATGGTATGCTATTGGTATAAAAACGGGTATATAGATCAATGGAACAGAATAGAAAGCCCAGAAATAAACCCATGCCTATAGGGTCAATTAATGTATGACAAAGGAGCCAAGATATACACTGGGGGCAAGGACAGTCCCTTCAATAAATGATGCTGGGAAAACTGGACAGCCACATGCAAAAGAATGAAACTCAACCACTCTCTTATACCATACACAAAAATTAACTCAAAATGAATAAAAGGCTTTAATGTAAGAGGTGAAACCACAAAATTCCTAGAAGGAAACAGCCAGTAAGCTTCTTTTTTAAAAAAAAAAAAAAATCTTTATTGTTCAGATTATTACAGATGTTCCTCTTTTTTTCCCCCATAGCTCCCCTCCACCTGATTCCTCACCCCACCTCATGCCCTTCCTCCCCACCACTGTCTTCATCCATAGGTGTAAGATTTTTGTCCAATCTCTTCCCGCACCCCTTACATCCCCTTCCCCCCGAGAATTGTCAGTCCACTCGCTTTCTATGCCCCTGATTCTGTTAATACTCATCAGTTTATTCTATTCATCAGATTTTTTATTTACTTGATTTTTAGATTCACTTGTTGATAGGCATGTATTTGTTGTCATTTTGTTGTTCATAATTTTTATCTTTACATTTTTCTTTTTCTTCCTTTTCTTAAAGAATACCCTTCAGCATTTCAAATAATCCTGGTTTGGTGGTGATGAACTCCTTCAGCTTTTTCTTATCTATAAAGCTCTTTATCTGACCTTCAATTCTAAATGATAGCTTTGCTGGGTAGAGTAATCTTGGTTGTAGGTTTTTGCTGTTCATCACTTTGAATATTTCTTGCCACTCCCTTCTGGCCTGCATAGTTTCTGTTGAGAAATCAGCTGACAGTCATATGGGTACTCCCTTGTAGGTAACTAACCGTTTTCTCTTGCTGCTTTTAATATTCTCTCTTTGTCTTTTGCCCTTGGCATTTTAATTATGATGTGTCTTTGTGTGGTCCTCTTTGGATTCCTCTTGTTTGGGGTTCTCTGCGCTTCCTGGACTTGTAAGTCTATTTCTTTCACTAGGTAGGGAAAGTTTTCTGTCATTATTTCTTCTAATAGGTTTTCAATATTTTGCTCTCTCTCTTCTTCTGGCACCCCAATAATTCGGATGTTGGTACGCTTAAAGTTGTCCCAGAGGCTCCTTACACTATCTTCATATTTTTGGATTCTTTTTTGTTTTTCTGGTTGGGTGTTTTTTGTTTCCTCATATTTCAAATCTTTGGTTTGATTCTTGGCGTCCTTTGGTCTACTGTTGAATTTCTGTATATTCTTCATTTCAGACAGTGTATGCTTAATTTCTGACTGGTCCTTTTCTATTTTTTTGGCATTCTCATTAAGATCCTTAAAGGTCTCACTAAGTTCCTCAGAGGTTTTTAGAAGATTCTTGAGTAACCTTATAACCGTGGTTTTTAACTCTATGTCCAGTAGTTTGCTTTCCTCCATTTCTTTCATTCGTGACATGTTTCTCTGTCTCCGCATTTTGGCTGCTTCCCTGTGTTGATGGGGTGGTTTTCTGTGGTAGGTGACCTATAGGGCCGAGTGGTTCAGCCTCCCCTATCACCTGAGGTGGACACTCTTGGTGCACCCCTTTGTGGGCTGAGTGCAGTCTTGTTGTAGTTAAGCCTTGATTGCTGTTGGTACACTGGGAGGAATTGACCTCCAGGCCAATTGGCTGTGAGGACCCACTGTGTCTATAATGGAAGAACTGCTGTGCTGGAGACACCCTTATGGGGCAGGACTTGTTTCAGTGGGGCTTTGGTGCTCACTGAGTCTGCCTCTTGAATGTGTCACTTATGGATGTGAGGAGTTGAAATCTGGTGTCGTCTCACACTGACCACTAGGTACACTGGCTCCTGGATCTCCAATGGGGTGCAGGTCAGCTACTGTCTGAGGCCACCCAGCAGGAGCTACAGCGAGATCTGCAGATTTCTCCTCTTTGCTTTGGGTTTGGAGGTTTTGGAACTGTCTGACCAGAGTTGCAGTTTGTTAGGTTAAGGTGCGATAGGACAGGCCATTCATATGCTAAAGCCACTGCGCAGAGCTTGGGTGGGTTTGTAAATTGTGTGGGGTGTGGTCTCAAGGAATCACTAGGCTAGGGTGTGGCAAACAGCCATGGCTGCCAGTCAACTGTCTCTGCGTCTCCAAGTTTCTGCGTCCCCGCGTCCCGCGTCCCGCACCCCAGCGCAGTAAACAATGATTCCTGTGCGCACCTCTCCAAGAAAGCCAGCCTCACTTTCCGACCCGATGGCAGATGGTCCATCTTCTCCCCGTAGGAGCCTGGGTCCCCAGAGTCTCGCCAGAAACTGGAGTTCAGAGCAGTTGGGAGCTTGTGTCTCCCTTTGGGTTGAAAAAAACAGCCCACCAGGTCGCCAGCCACCAGCCCGATTCGTGCACCTCCGAACCTCAGCTTTTCCGCTCTTGTGCACGTCTCAATGCGCTTTTCTCTTTCCTTCTAGTTGTAGAACTTCTACTCAGCCAGCTTTCCCGTGGTTCTGGGTGGTAGTAGTAGAAAATATTTGCAAATCATATACCTGAGAAGGGGCAAATATCCAAAATGTATGAAGAACTCATACAACTCAAAGCAGAAAAAACAAATAATCTGATTAAAAATGGACAGAAGATCTGATGAAAAGATGCTCAACATCACTAATCATCAGGGAAATGCAAATCAAAACCACAATAAGCTATCACCTGTTAGAATGGCTATTATCAAAAAGACAAATAACAAGTGCTGGTGAGCACATAGAGAAAAGGGAACCCTCGTGCACTGTTGGTGGGAATATAAATTGGTGCCGACACTATGAAAAACAGTATGGAGGTTCCTCAAAAAATTAAAACTACCATATGATCCAGCAATTCCACTTTTGATTATTTATTCCAAGAAAACAAAACACCAACTTGAAAAGGTGTATGCACCCCCTCTTCATTGCAGTTCATTGCAGTTATTTACAGTAGCCAATATAGGGAAACAGCCTAAATGTCCATCAATGGATGAATGGATAAAAAATGCTATTCAGCTATAAAAAAGAATGAAATCTTGAAGTTTGCAACAATATGGATGGACCTCAGAGTGAAGTAAATCAGATAGAGAAAAACAAATACTATATAATCTCTCTTATATGTGGAATCTAAAATCAACCAACCAACAAACCAACCAGCAAACCAACCCAAGCTTAAAATATAGAAAACAAATTGGTAGTTGCCAGAGGTGGGGGTGGGGATTGGGAAAAATGGGTGAAGGGGGTATGAACTTATAAAAAGTTAAATGTAGACTACCCATGTGGAGCCAGTGGCTTCTATATTGGACAGCACAGGCCTAGAGCAATTGGGTCGAGGGCGGTTCTTTTGAGCTAAGCTCACTCACTCTGTGCATAACTTACAGTTACACTATCTCATTTAACGCTTTAATCAGCCCTGTTTTGCTGATGAAAAAAGTGAAGCTCAGAGGGGTCAGGTAATGTGCCCATAGTTTCACAGCTAGGAAATGGCTGAGTGGCAACCACATGTGATGCTGTTACCACTATGAGATTAAGCCAAAGCACAGGCAGGACCAGGTTAAAGACTTTGGATATCAGAGAGTTTCCTCCCCAGTTGACCAACTAAAAAGTAGAGAACCATACTCCACTGCCAAGGACACTAATGTTGGGAAGCACGTACCTGGCCCCATCTGGGTGTCATGGAACTCACAGGCTCCACATCACTGAGTTCCAGCAACCGGACCTCTCAGGGGCCTGAAGGGTCAATATCAGGACTTCAGCCCAGTGAGTACCAAATAGCTCACCAGTGAATTTTGGCCAAATAGAAGGTTCTAGAGCAAAACCAAAGCAGTGTTTTGGAAGGCACAGTGGGGGAAGCCCACTGGGGGCTCACTGGAGAATTTGGGGGTTTGATGCTCAGATTTGCTTAGTTTCACTGATTGCTCAGCCTGCAATAGGGCTCCATCTAGTGAGGTTTCAATAATATGTCCTCCATATTTTTTTGTTTTTATGTTTTTGTGTTTTTTTTTTTTTTTTTTTTGCTGTGTGTGTTTTTTGTGTGTCCTCCATATTTAGAAGACATCAGATCCTGTAGTTTGTATCTGGAAATCTTTCCTGGAAAAATTAGGACCATAAACAGGACCTGAGTCTATGGAAATGTGGAGGGGCATTTGTTAGAGCTAAACCCTGAATGGAAATGGTGAGTCTGAGTTTCCCACAAGAAAGGCCCCCATCCAATGAGGCTGCCTTTGAGGGAGGCTGCTGAGAATGAGGCATTTGGTGTCGACCAGAATGCCTTCCCACTCACCAAAAAGATGATCACCGTGACAAGGCCAAGGAGGGAGAGAATTGAGAGTAGCTGAGAATCCTGCACTGACATGTTAGCGCCTCCAGTAGTGCCCGAGGATTTGTCAACAAGAGATATTATTGCAGAAATAAGCAAGGGGGAAACTGGGGCAGACAAGTTAATAGGTTTTAAGAATATGCAAGCTGATGACAATGGCCTCCACCCCCTTAACTCCCCTCCCCCACTTTGAGATGCCTGCAGGCAGCTTGTAAGGTATAAAGAAGGACCAACTCAGAGATGTTGGGCGCCTATACCAGCTTAATCGAATTAGTAAGTGAATGAACAAGGAGCAGCATTAGAAGCAACATGAATAAAGGGTGGGGCTTATTCTGCATAGTGTAGACAACTGTAAAAAAATCACTTACGGTCTGATTATTAAGGCGGTACTGTGTAGAGCAATTGGAAGTTGGAAAAATGAAAACCCTGCCTATTACAATGGTGTGACTTCACATTTTGGCATATTTTCAATATATTATATGGCTTTAAAATTTAATTTGGGATTATACATCCCTTTCTGTTGCTTGTTTTTTTTTATTTACCAACTTAGCCTATCATTAAATGTTCTTTTGCAACATGATTTTAAAAATAACTGCATCATATTATACCAGACGGATATCCTACAACTGACTGTAATCCATTACACGTTATGGAACATTGAGGGTTATTTCCATTTTTCACTGTGGCAAACACCCACGGGCCTAAATCTATCCATGATATAGTATATTTCCCTGTAAGCAGAAAATGACAGCACCCAACACTTGGAGGTCATTCTTTTAATTATTTTCCAATGATACTTTGTTTTAATTTTTCATTTTTTGCTCACTAGTGAGGGTGATCCTGTTTATCTTCTCTCCATATATTTAGCCATTCCTTGTATTCCTTGTGAATTGTCTATTTAGGACCTCACACATGTTAGTCAGGGTGTTGGTCTTGTCTTGGGGTGGAAAGATATTTACAAAAGACGGCTATTGTTAATAGCGATTTTCTTTTTCTAGTTGTCCAACATGGCGAGTTTAGAAATATGTATGGGACTTATGGCTGACAGTATTTTGAAAGAGAAACATGTTTTGTTTTTTTTTTTAAATATATTTTATTGATTTTTTACAGAGAGGAAGGGAGAGGTGGAGAGAGTTAGAAGCATCGATGAGAGAGAAACATCGATCAGCTGCCTCCTTTACACCCCCTACTGGGGATGTGCCCGCAACCAAGGTACATGCCCTTGACCGGAATCGAACCCGGGACCCTTGAGTCCGCAGGTCGACGCTCTATCCACTGAGCCAAACCGGTTAGGGCGAGAAACATGTTTTTATTCTCTAGTCAGTCAACTCTTTAACTATTTTCATGTTCAAGTCTTCTGTGTGTCGATGTGCGAGCCATAGGATCGAGAGATTATTTAATGAAAAATGTAGGTGGAATTTCGCCTTCTGACTGTTTACGAATCATGTGCATCATTCTGATACAGCTCTGCCTGAGGAATGCAGCTCAGTTAAAAAACCCCATTTCCAATAAGCTCAGGCGGATTTAAAATAAGCCCTCACTTACATCTGCATGTGTCTGTTTTCCCTGACCCGAAATTCCTCATCAAGATTTGAAACTAGCCCTGGCCAGTGTGGCTCATTTGGTTGAAATGTCCCGGTCAGGGCACATAACAAGGTTGTAGGTTCTGTCCTCAGTTGGGGCATGTGTGGGAGGCAACCGATCAATGTTTTCTCTATCTCTCTCCCTCTCCCTTCCTCTCTCTCTAGAATCAGTGAAAGCATATCCTCAGGTGAGGATAAAAAAAAAAAAAAAGATTTGAAACAATAAAAGTAAGAATTATTATCTAAGAATTGTGTTGGTCAGTAAGAACCCCAATGGATTGTACATCCCCACAGGCACATGGCATTTGTAAACACCTGAATCAGCCTCATATTTAAGATCTCCCCCACTGCCTTCCCTTTCCCACTGGTATTTTGGGAGGAGGAAATCCTAAAGGCTCTCTGCTGCCCCCCTCTCCTCCTTCCCCTATCTCCCTGAGGTTCTCCTAGCTCCTCTCCTGAGGCCCATCATGTGGACAGGGCTACAAGCACTTCTCCGACCACCCAGGCCGCGGAAGTGAGAGACAACCTCTGGGTCTGGCATTCAGATTTATTACACACAATTATTAAAGTACCCATTATATGCTAGGGCCTCAACAGAGTCAAATATCAACAGTACAACGATTGAAACTTCTTTTGAGAGCCAAATTTTTTAAACTTAAACTTCTTCTAACGCCACTTCTTCAAAATAGACTCACCCAGGCCGTGGTATTTTATGGAAGAGCCACACTCAAGGGGCCAAAGAGCTGCATGTGGCTCGAGAGCCGCAGTTTGCCGACCACGGTGCTAGGCCATAGAGGCACAAAATGAATAAAACAGAAAGTCACGACCTGAGAGAACCTTGTGCTTCTTGTGAGGCACAGACGAGTAAGCAGGCAAAGGCAAAATCAGGCACAAATCTCAGACACGGGTGCTCTGCCGCTTATTTTATAGTGTTTTGGGCAGGGAGGTGGACGGGGGAGGCAGTGATGTGGTGGCCCTGTGACTTAGTCCCTTGTGTATTGTGGCTTTCTGAACTGCACCTCCTCCTCTCCTTTCTGAGTAGGACCCTCAGCTGAGTTTTGCTTGTACCGTTAGGTGATGTGGCATAGTGGTCAAGAGCAGAAGCCTGAATTTGGGGTCTGAACTGGGAAATGCCATTAGCAGATCTTAAGGCAAGTGGCAGTGAACCTCTTTGAGAATTGTTTCCTCATCTGAACAGTGGGGACAGTGCCTCCTTATGGGCACAGTGATGGGTAAATGAGAGCATGATAATCATGCCAGTTATAGGAACCGCTGCCACTTCTTGAGCCAAACTACCTACCAGTTTTATGCTGTCTTGCACCTGGCAGCAGCCTCCTTGCTTAGTGCAGAGCTGATCATTAACACAGGCTAAATGAAATTGTTGTGGCCTCTGCTCCTGAGGTCAGAAAAGAACTGAGGAAGAAGTGACCTGGGCAGACTCTATCTGGTCCCATGATGGCAAGAAGTATTGTTAGGGTGTGCCTTCCACAGGTGGGTGGAGCCAGAACTAACAAACTGCCTCTCCAGACTCTCAGCAGTGCAGATGGGAAGGGGACCGAGGCCCATGCAGGCCTGGCAGCCAGCCTTTTCCTATGTTTCCTCACAGGATGGACCCAGCAACTTATGCTGAGCTGTTGAAAGAATCCGGCAACCAAGTTTTTAAGAATGGGAACTTCTCTTTGGCCATCAGAAAATACGATGAAGCCATCCAGGTTCTCCTGCAGTTATACCAGTGGGGGTAAGTGTTTGTATTTTCTTCCCACCTTTTTTAAGTAAAAGGGAACTCAGTTGCTTAAGTTTTCTTGTCATTTATTACACGGCCTAGTTTCTGTTTTCTTCTCGCTCACTTCCTGTTGATCATCTCTAGAGTTAGCTCAGAAATTGAACAGAATACACTAGAGTAATAAGGGAAATGGAAAGTGAAACTTAAGGGACTGTTGATAAACATTACCAAGTTCTCCCTTCTGTCTGATTACGGGATCAGAATTCCTGGGATGACTAAAGTCTCCAAACTTCTCAGTTGTCATTCATTTCATCTTCTTGAGTACCTGTGCCTATACCCCCTGGCCACAGTGCTCACCACTCAGGAATGCGGCTCACCTCTTCCCCTGCCCCTTCACTTCTAGTAGACCTGTTCCCAAACATTTTCATATTATGATAATGCTTAAAGTCATGGAGGACCCAAAGAGCTTTTGTTTATGTAGGTTTTTAGCTGTCAATATGTAGGTTTTAAGTCTGTATCAGAACTTAAAACTAAGAAATTTACAGTATATGTTTATTCATCTAAATAAAAATATCAGTAAGAAATCCATTACACATTAATATAAGTAACATATTTTAAAGAAAAATAACTATATTTTCCAAAGAAAAAAATTTGGTGAGAAGACTGGCACATTTTACATTTTCACAAATTCTTTTAATGTCTGTCTCAGTAGAAGACATCTGGCTTCTCACATCTGCTTCTACATTCAATCTGTATTGATAGCACACGTCATGTAGCCTCTGAACATCCCCTGAACACATGAGAGAATGAGTGTGTAAAGGTACAAAGTGTCTTAATATTATTATTGTATACATTTCTTTCCTGTTGCTGCTGTAACAAGTTACTATAAACTTAGTGGCTTCACACAGTACAAATTTATTATCTTACAATTCTGGAGGTCAGAAGTCCGAAATGAGTCTTAGCAAGGCCAAAATCAAGGTGTCAGAGGAGAATCCATTTCCTTGCCTTTTTGAACTTTGAGTGACTGCCCGTTTTCCTTGGCTTGTGGCCCCTTTCTCCATCTTTAAAGCATATTTCAATCTGCATCTGTCATCACATCACCTTCTCCTCTGCCTGGTTTCATTCTCTCTCTCATCCTTACATTTGTGATTATATATAATCTGGGACAATCTCTTAAGATTCATAAATTAAACACATCTGCAAAGTCCCTTTTGCCGTAAAAGGTAACATTATTGGGGGACCATTATTCAGTCTACTACAATTTTGACCTTGTGGATTACCTAAAATGGTCTTGGGGAACCCCTTCCCTCCTGAGGTTCCCAGATCATATTCTGGGAACAGCCATAGCAGAAGAAGCAAGAGCTTGGCTATTTGTGGGTACATACAGCCTAAACTTGTACTTAGAAATGACACTGAATTAAATTACTGAAACATGTTTCCCAGCACTACCTCTCTATCACCATAATATCTGCACTCTAGCTGGACTTGAGTGTAATTGGCTTTGGCCTGTATTTCTGTCATTCTGCCCCTTTCTGGGTCAGATCAGAACTGTCAGAGCTGGGCCTAGAGCTCCTCTTTCAGGGCAGAACACCTGGCTTTCTTAAAGAGGAAGCGTGGGAAAGTGGTTATGATCACAGACTGACCCCACACTGTGAGTGCTCAAATCTTAGCTCCACCACTTACTGGCTGTGTGACTGCTAATGGGACTTCTGCCCGGACCCTCACATGTTGCCTTTCATGGACCTTCCTGACACTGTGTCTTTTGCCCGTCACTTGCTGCCTGTCTTCCTGCTGATATAGGGATTTAGGTGCATGTGGTTTGCAGAGCAAGTGCTCTCAGGAGATGGGGACTGAGGGAAGCAGGATGGGGCAGGGGAAGGCTCCAGGCAGGGATATTGTCTCACCTGGAGTCCCCTTTAGTCTGATCTCCAGCGAACTTGGGAGGATGAGTTGTACTGCAGAGCTGGTCCCACTTTGGGATAAGGGGCTGACCCTTTGATTCCCATATTAGTCCATCATTGGCTATAGGCTGTCCAGCCCCTGGGAGTTGTCCTAGGGAGGGGGGCTGTATTAGTCAGCGTGCACTGTCATAACAAAATACCATAGACTGGCGGTTTAACCAACAGGAATTTATTTCTCACAGTTCTGGAGCCTGGGATCCTGCTGGCCAGTACGGTGCCTGGTAAGAACTCTTTTCCTGGTTTGCAGACGGCCACCTTCTCACTGTGTCCTCATATGGTAGAGAGAGAGAGCAAGGAGGCTCTCTGGTGTTTCTTGTTATAAGGCAACTAACCCCATCTCGAGGGCCCCACCCTCACCGCCTCATCTAAACCTAATCACCTCCCCAAAGCCCCATCTCCAAACACCATCACATTGGGGGCTAGAGCTTCAACATATGAATTGGGAGTTGGGGCACACAATTCAGTCCCTAGCAGGAGCATAACTTCCTGGGAGCGGGTGCTCCCATTAGGCTGAGGGTAAATCTGTGGAGCCCCTAGCTGCAGCCAACACTCACTGCAGGTGGGGATGGCTGCACTGGCTAGGGTATGGGTCCGGCACCAGGGCATCTACTACACTCCAGTCACAGCTCCCTTGCCAGTCACCCCCTGGATGCTCCACTGCCTCTTCTGTGCTTTTGGAGTCTCATCTCTGGCCCTAGAGGGAATGATGGGTGCTGAGAGAAGCCAGGCACATAAAGCACTGGGGTGGGGATAGTAGTAGAGGTGATTTTTTTCTTTGCTTTTTTTTTTTTGTGCTTATCTGCATCACCTATCTTTTCTTTAGTGATTGGTATAATTTTCACAATTGAAAATATTCAATAAAATAGAATTCGCCTTGCTTCTCCCTCCCCACCCCGCCCCCCGTGTGTCTTGAATTCATTGGCTTTTGGGCTTTTGTTAACATATTGTGATATATTTTGTGTTTTCTTCCTTCTTCTGACGTGATTTCAGCACTAACCTTGCAGCTGTGTTACCCCGAGACCCAGGCAAGAGAGGCCCCGTCCTGCCCATGCTTTAGAGGGACCTGTTTTGACCTTCCCCCAGCTGTACCCCTCCCCACAGGAGTCTGTTGGGCCAGGGGCTTCATCCAGAACCCTTTCATCCCTTTTGGTCCACACTGTGGGTACTAGGGCCCAGGAATTTCTGCCCATGGACCCTATTCCCAGGCCCTGCATGAGCCTCCTATCTGCATCCATTCTTCTGAGGTCTGGCCAAGATCAGGGGTGTGGACAGAGTTTGGAATTGTATCTCCTACAGGGCAGGATGAAAGCTGAGGTGGAAAGAGAAGAGAGAGTGGGCAGGGGCACAGGCCTGGCTCACCCTGCCCTGACAGTGCCTGCAGTTCTAAATTTGAACCTTGCCTCCCAGGTATTATAATTAGAGGAGGGTAGGATGTGTTTTACTGAGCAGTTTGTAAGCTTGAGTTATGGCCTTAAGATCCTTAGACTAGCACTGTCCAAGAGGACTTTCTGTGATCATGAAGACGATCTATAATATAGGTGACTACTGAGTACTGAAATGTGGCAAATACAACTAAGGAACTGAATTTTACATTTTGTTTAATTCATTTAAATTTAAACAGCTACATGTGGCTAGTGGCTCCTCTATTGGGCAGTGCAGATTAGCCACATGGTGTTTGGGCCTTGTTTATACTCTGGCTCTGGGTCCTGCCAGTATGATAGAATAGTAGTTGGCCTGGGTCTCTCCCGGTGGTCACGTGTTCTGAACGGCCCTTCCTGTGATAAGCTCTGCCACCATTCAGGAGGAGCATGCACGTGGAGCGGTTCACACCGTGTCTGGACTCTGCTCACACTCAGTGGGAAACCCCCATCCTCTCCATCCTTAGGAACAGTCCCTAAAAAATGAAGAGATCTGTGGGGATCAGTAGGAAGTGGCACCAAAGTATTGAGAACATTTGTCATTAAAAGCTAGGAGCAGAGGATTTGGGAGTGAGGAAGGACAGATTGTACCTTGTCAGTGCCCCAGGATTTCTAGGGGTCTACAAGGGTCAGCTCTGATAGGCATACCTGGCACATTTCCTGCCGAAACCCCATGGGCATGACAGCAGTCAGGATCAGAGTGATGGTCTTTAAGGATTGTTTTCTGTATTTGCAGGAAGATAGTTTTATGGATATCCAGCTTATTCTTTCTCACAGGGTTCCCCCCAGGGACTTGGCTGTGCTTCTGTGCAACAAGTCCAATGCCTTTTACAACCTTGGGAAATGGAACGAGGCATTTGTGGCTGCCAAGGAGTGTCTTCAGTGGGATCCAACCTACGTGAAGGTATGGTGCAAGGGACCGCTGGGGGCAGCTGCTGCCTCCTTCCTCTTAGCTTGCCTCCTCCCCTCCATTCTAAAATGGGAGTGCTTCTCATTCATCTCCCTTTGCACTTAACACAGGTGCTCATGGGGCATGTGAGTGGTACCCAGAGAAGGGCGGAACCAATGATGGCCAAGTGTTGAAATGCCCTTATAGTGGAGAGCAGAGCTGGGCTCTTGGTGGATGGATTGTGGTGGAGATCCTTTGAGTTCGTTTTGTTCTGAAGTAGTGACACCAAATTCATAGTCTGTTCATGTTCTTTGCTGTTTACAGGTTTCATGATAGCAAAGCTTTACTTCATCTGCAAACTGGTGGACAACATGACACCAATTCTTTTATACACACACACACACACACACACACACACACACACACACATATACACACTAGAGGCCCGGTGCACGAAATTCGTGCACTTGAAGGGGTCCCTCAGCCCGGCCTGCGCCCTCTTGCAGTCTGGGAGCCCTCAGGGGATGTCTGACTGATGGCTTAGGCCCCCCGCAGGGAGTGGGCCTAAGTTGGCAGTTGAACATCCTTAGTGCTTCCACTGCCGCTGCGCTCGCCAGCCATGAGCCCGGCTTCTGGCTGAGCGGCGCTCCCCCTATGGGAACACACTGACTACCAGGGGGTAGCTCCTGCATTGAGTGTCTGCCCCTGGTGGTCAGTGCGTGTCATAGCGAACCATTGTTCTGCCGTTCGGTCAATTTGCATATTAGCCTTTTATTGTATAGGATATTTTATCGGTTTCAGAGAGGAAGGGAGAGGGAGAGAAAGATAGAAACATCAATGATGAGAGAGAATTGTTGATTGGCTGTCTCCTGCACACCCCCTACTGGGAATAGAGCCCTCAACCCAGGCATGTACCCTGACCGGGAATCGAACTGTGACCTTCTGGTTCATAGATTGATGCTCAACCACTGATCCACACCGATTTTGAGTGACCAAACCTGCACCTGACAGCATAGCAACCATGACCCCTACCCCATTTTTACCCAGAGCTCCTGGGTGTCTCTCTCCATCTCCATTCTTTCCCCCTGATTGTCCCTCCTCCAAATGCCCTCCATTGTGGAGGAGGAAAAACACCTTTTCCTTAACCCTCTTTTGGTTCAGTGGCTTAGGGTCCTGCTAATGAACAAGAGAACAAGAGAAAAAGCATACAGATTTATATTTTTTTATTGATTTCAGAGAAGAAGGGAGAGAGAGAAACATCAGTGATGAGAGAGAATCACTGATCGGCTGCCTCCTCCACACCCCCTACTGGGGATCAAGCCCGAAACCCAGGCATGTGCCTTGACAGGGAATCGAACTGTGACTTCCTGGTTCATAGGTTGACACTCAACCACTGAGCCATGCCCGCCCGGCCAGATTTCATTTGATGTTACTTTCTATGTGTCATGGGGGCCTCCTGAGAAAAGAAGTGAAGACTCCAAAGAAGTGGGTGGGCCGGAGAGTTTATATATCTTTTTTAACGAAGAGCGATAGATTGTGGAGACATGACAAGACAAAGCACAGGGTTTTAAAGACCTTAGGGTCTGTGAACTGTGGAGAAATAAACATACCGAGAAACTAATGGCAGATAAGGGCTATCAGCGAGGTTTGCTTGTGCAGGCTCATCTCAGTGCCGACTTTCTATCTCCTTCAGGGCCCTAAAGATTCCCCGCGAGAGGGGATTTAAGCAGTCCTCATGTCCCATGTTTTGGGGTGACATATTCTGATCCCCCCCTAACCTCTGTGTCCAAAATAAAAAGATGAGACTTAAATCTGAGGAAGTCAGAGAAATGGGAAATTCTGTACCAGCTTGCCTGGTTGGAAAATAAAACACTTTTTTTCTTATTGTTCTCTAAGGTTTAGACTTTCAAATGAAAGTTAAGAGAAATAAAAAAATAATCAGAGATTTGGTGTTAAGTGGAATTTGTACCGTAAATGCCAATGCAGTTGGATGGTCAAAGTTGGGGGTGGGGGAGAGAGAGAGGTGAGAGAGAAGTATTGATCGATCAGTTGATTGATCGGCTGTTTCCCACATGCACCCCGACCTGGGATCAAACCCGCAACCTAGATATGTGCCCTGACCGGGAATCAAACCCTCCACCTTTTTTTCGTGTATGGCATGACAAGCAAGCCACCCGGCCAGGGCATGGGAGGCCGTTTGCATCATGAATCCTTGTAATTTTCCTCTCTCTACAGAAATAAAAAAATTTATTTTTTTTGCCTATAATGTGGAGCTTCGTAATTCTCAATGCTTATGATTACAATTTTTCCCTATACATCCCCAGTGCAAATTGTGTTTACTTTGATTGAAAGGAGCAGGAAACAATTTCTGTGTTACATGACAAGCTCATTCTTTCTCAGAACACGGTAGTCGCGGAATGTTTTTCATTCCTCTCTTCTTGCACAGCTGTGATTTGAGTCATGCATAAATAAATTACACATGTAATTGGAAGCAGGCCAGCTTCCTTCTCTCTGTGTTCTACGTCATAGATTTGAAAGTGATTATTTTCTTAGCAGTTAGAAAATGACAGGAAACATGTGGCAGTCTGGTGGGCAGTGACTGTTAGAGATCTGTGTTAACACGGAAGTGAGATTCTAGGGTCCATCCCCCCCCACTCCCAATCTTGCTCATCCTCTCAGCAGCACTTGAGAGATGGTAAGGTTTTCCTTTTTTCATTCCAGGGATACTACCGCGCTGGTTATTCCTTGCTAAAGTTGCTCCAGCATTATGAAGCTGCTCGCATGTTCTTTGAGGGTCTTCAACTTCTGCAGGGCAGCAGTGATCAGAGCCAGTTTGCTGATTTCCTTGTGGGAGTCTTCACCACTATGGGCAGTAAGTCTGACTCGGGGAAGAGTTCCCTCCCTTCTTCCCTCCCTCTTTCTCCCCTCCCTCCTTTCCTTCCTCCCTTCCTCCCATCATTCCTCCTTGCATCCCTTCCCTTCCTCCCTCCCTTCCTTCTTCCCTACATCTCTCCCCTCCCTCCCTTCCTTCTTCCCTACATCTCTCCCCTCCCTCCCTTCCTTCTTCCTTGCATCGTTTCCTTTCCTCCCTCCCTATATTCCCCATCCCTGTCTCTCCCTCCTACCCTTCCTCCCTCCCCTCTTCCCTTCCTTTCTTCCTTCCAGTCCTAGTTATTTTATTTGAATTCCTCCTGCAGGACTCAGGCTCCTGGGGAGATGATTACAGGGTGTTTTTTTGTGGCTGATTTATGTAGTTTGAATAAAACTGGCTTTCACATTAGAAAGTATTTTGAAAGCTTTGGCGGCTCATGCCTTTGTAAAAATGACTAATTCCTATTGCTATTCATAGTTTTCCCTATTTATACTACTACTTGCTTTATGTGATTTTTGTGCTTCCTTAGGATTTTTGCGTATTTCTCCAATGTGTTCAGAAAATATTCTGGTTTCCTGTGAAAATAACCCGAAAGGGCTGACAGGGTCCTGTGAAAGCTGACAGCGGTGTTCAGTGTTGCGGCTGCGATGCTCTCTTCAGCGGTGGACCCACATGCTCAGTCTGGGAGTGGCGCGTGGGAGGCCTTGAGCAACACCACTAGATTCTTACTCTAACCACCTGGCCCATGGGGTGGCTTTGTCAGTGGCCTGGACAGAAAACCATAAAGCTCAGTGTAGTATACTCCTTGCCAGTGACAAAGGGGCTCCTTCTGAAGTCCCTCCAGTAACCAGGCCATTGTTTTCTTTTTTTAAAAAATATATTTTATTGATTTTTTACAGAGAAGAAGGGAGAGGGAGAGAGAGTTAGAAACATCGATGAGAGAGAAACATCAATCAGCTGCCTCCTGCACACCCCCTACTGGGGATGTGCCCGCAACCAAGGTACATGCCCTTGATCGGAATCGAACTTGGGACCCTTCAGTCTGCAGGCCGATGCTCTATCCACTGAGTCAAACCGGTTAGGGCCAGGCCGTTGTTTTCAAATATTACGCTTGATCCCATTTAAGTTCTCATTGATTTAAGATGAGCTACTAGTTTATGTTTTGCCATTGAGACACGACATCGATTGTAACACAATCTCGATTCTAGAGATGTTAGCGTCTGAATAGTGGCACATGCTAGACTTGGTGGAGTGTGGTTTTTGGCTTTCAGAAGTGGGGAAATCACTGCTGGCCACAGACTCAATGTTAGGCATCCAGCTGTTCCACTGCGATTGTGGGAGAGTGACTTCTGTGGTCTGTGGGTGGAGCCCTACAGATTTTGGCACAGAGAGGGGTAAGAGCATGTCAGGCAGTGAGTGACGGGGTTAGAAGTGGGCACCGCCGTGTCCCCTAGACAGAGCGGTAGGAGATCTTCAGGTTTCCAGCTGGTCACTTGCCTCCAGGGCCTGCAGCCTGCTTCCCCTTTCAGAACCACATGGCTTGTCCCTTGCCTGCACTTCCCCATCGTCCCTGCGTGTCCTTCAAAAGTCCTTCTCCCGTCAGAGCCTGGCTGGCTGCACAACTGCTCTTGGTGACTGTCCCTGGAGAAATTGGGGTGGTTTCCCTCTGCCCTCATCCTTAGAGGGCGCAGTTAGTGGGACCTCTTGGGGTGATGCAGCCCCAACTTTTCTACCAAGGAGAGTATGCCTATGCCCAATTTTTAAATTTTGGAAAATATACTTGTGGAAATTTTGTAGCCTTTCATATGATACATGGTTATTTTGATACTTACTTATTTTTGGAAATGAATCACTCTTGAAGAGGCACTATGTTTGTCTGTCTGTCCAGCCCCTTGGATGTTTTTCTCATCGTGCGTTTGATAACTGTGGTTTGCAAGATTGTTGGGCCACCAGGTTAGAAGAATGTGTGTTGACTAAAAGAGCTGTTAGATGTGGATTCCAGTCTTGTTTTTGGTCATGAACTAGCATGACATGCCACGAAGCCTGACCTCATTTGTGGTAGTGCCTCATCTGTTGGGTGAGAATACTATTTGTCCACATTTTCTTCAAGGAAGTGAATTGGGTAACTTCCTTAAGCTTCCATTTCCTTCTCCGTCAATGGAGATAATCGCCACTGCCCTTTTGATATGTTTGAGGGGTTAAATATGAACACATATTGCTGGATTTGGTGAACAGAAGGGCTAAGTGAAAGGTGGCTCACATTATGCTGTCTGACTCTTAGGGGATTGATTGTCACCCGAATTGAAAATGATTGCAACTCCATACATCTTTAATTTTTCGTTTGTCTATGTGTGGTCTTAATTAGAGGACCTTTGCCCAAATGTTTAGACTTTCCCCAAGTTAAAACTTCTAAATGATGGCACTTTTTTTCAGGTGACCCCATTGTTTTGCAAAGTTTCTTGCCCTACTTTGATCACATTTTCACCATTGGATTCGCCACAGAAGTGTGGCAATCAGTAATAGAGAAGTTGGCAAAGAAAGGATTATGGCATGTAAGTAAAAGGAGATGGTGGCTCTCTTGTGGGGAAAGCACCTTGTACATTAACTGGTTTCTTTCTGCTGGCCCCGGGGCGTTGTAACTTAGCGTTTGTTTATCTTGATGCCAAAATAACTTTTTAACTAGAACATCCTTAGAGATGGAAAGTCATTGAGATATATTAATTAGCTAGCTTCCATTTTTAAATTTTTTTATTTTTTTATTTTTTTAAAATTTATTGATTTTCTTACAGAGAGGAAGGGAGAGGGATAGAGAGTTTGAAACATCGATGAGAGAGAAACATCGATCAGCTGCTTCCTGCACACCCTCTCCTGGGGATGTGCCCACAACCAAGGTACATGCCCTTGACCGGAATCGAACCTGGGACCCTTGAGTCCACAGACCGATGCTCTATCCACCGAGCCAAACCAGTTAGGGCTTAAATTTTTTAAATTTTATTTTTTGTTAATCCTCACCTGAGGATATTTTTCCATTGATTTTTAGGGAGAGTGGAAGAGAGAGGGAAAGACAGAGAGGAACATCAATGTGAGAGAGACACATTAATTGGTTGCCTCCTGCACGTCCCCTGACCAGGGCTTGGGTGGGGGAGGAGCCTGCAACCAAGGTACATGCCCTGGACCAGAGTCTTTGATTATCGTGGCTCAGGCTGAAAAGGTTGGCAGCTGGCCTAAAAAAGGAGACAGGTTCAGAGGGTATTTTGTTTTGTTGTTTGCTTGTTTTAAAGCTTAAGGATACTTTGGCTCTAATCACCTACGTGGAGAACATCATTATTCTAATCTTTTATTGTTCTGCCTTCACCAGTCATTTCTCCTTCTGTCAGCGAAAAAAGATAGACTACCAAGAAATATCCATGTCCCAGAGTTATCACTGAAAAGTCTCTTTGAGGTAAGGTAGCTTTTTGAAGGGTATGGTTTTACTTCGGGCTTGGATTTGGGACCTTTTTTTCAGCTGCCCAACTGCAAATTTGTTATTTATGATAATCTTATGCTTGGGCCACAAGTCCAGGTTTTACTGATTCTGAGCTTTATGGGTGAAGGAGTTGAAAGTTTCATGTTGATACAGTGACTTTCATGGTTGTTCCTGTGTGTTTTCTTTCCCAGAAATATGTCTTCATTGGACTTTATGAGAAAATGGAACAGGTGCCCAAGTTAGTCCAGTGGCTTATCTCCATTGGCGCAAGTATTGAGACAATAGGACCGTACCCTCTTCATGCCCTCATGCGACTCTGTATCCAAGCAAGTGAGTGTTCTCCGGGTAACACACCTCCCAGCTGCCCCTCGGGCTCTGAGCTCTGGTGCTCCTCTCAGCTCAAGTGAAAGCAGAATTTAAGCCACGTGAATGGAGACTGTTCAGATGTTTTAAATATTCAATGATTGATTATTCAAATGCATGAAGGCAGCAGGGCCACAGCATCCTTGTTATTTCTCCCGGGACCTCGTAGCTACAGGAGGCCCAGATTGAAAGGATCTGTGTTCCTAGATAGGTCCTGGCAGTAGGGTGGAGCCCGGGACCCACAACCTTGCTGGGCAGAGCCCCCAGGAGAGCTGTGGAGTTTCCTCCCACCTGCAAAGGCAGATGTGGTCTTTTCCCAGGTTCAGGTTCATTTTCTGTAGCCTAGAGGGCCGACTGTGGTGGGGGTAGGATGGGAAGCGCTGGCTGTTGCCGACACAGATGGCTGGTGGTTCTTTTAAACTTTAAAGGACTTTAAAATTTAAAGGACTTCTGTTTCCATAAACATCTTAAAAAATGTTATTGTTAAATTCTCTCTCTTTTTCTCTCTCTCTCTCTCTCTTTCTCTTTATACTTTAGACGGGAGCTTGTTTTTCTTTTCCAAGCAGGTGTGGCATCTCTGATGGACATTTACCCGTATCATTTTAGAGCCGGAAGGGCCAAGAGAACTTGTCTAGGCAGTCTTCCTCTTCTAGGCCATATCATCTCCCGGAATGAAAGAGTGGTGGTGGCCAGAGGCTTGAAGACCTGGGCCCCCATCTTTGCTTTAGCCAGATTTGCCCTGACATCATTCACTTTATGTATTGAGGAATCTGTAAGAGATTTTATTCTTACACGGGGATTGTTAGCTAAAACACCAAGTAAAGTTTGATTAAGAGCAATCTGATCCATGTTCCCAGCTTCAAAGTAGGAATCTGGAACCCAGAGAAGTGTGCCTCTGGTTATGGAAGGCCGATTCCTCATCCTGTCTACTCTTTTAAGGCGGCTCCTATGAGTATAGGCAGGTATCCGTGAGTTCAGGTCCTCAAGTTCATCCCTGATTAGTTTCTGAGAGGAAAACTGACGTGGTGATAAGTAGGTAGTATTACCGAATTGGCAGAAATGTGGGGCTTTCCTCGATCCCAGGAGCTACAAGGAAAGGAGTCTGTGAAAAGAATTTAAAATATATGTCCTATTGATAGTAATGTAGTAATCTCTTTGGAGATACTGACTTGATGGGCACTCTTAGGCCCCGCCCAGATCCTCTTTATTTTTATTTTGTTAAAAAATATTTTTATTGATTTTAGAGAGGAAGGGAGAGGGAGAGAGAGATAGAAACATCAATGATGAGAGAGAATCATTGATTAGCTGTCTCTGGCACACCCCACACTGGGAATCAATCCCTCAACCCAGGCATGTGCCCTGATTGGGAATTGAACCGTGACCTCCTGGTTCTTAGGCTGATGTTCAACTACTGAGCCATGCCGGCTGGGCCCAGATCCCAGATCCTCTTTAGACCATGCTTACTCCCACTTGCTGGAGGCTTGGACAGAGGACTGCTTTCTGCCAACAGGCACCACATCCCAGGGAGGTTCTCCCTCAAGCCCACCTTCTTCCCAGGGGCATCCTGCAGGTCTCAGCTGAGTGACATGGGGGCTACAGAGGTCAACCTTTGCCTCCGACACAGCTGGGACCACATCTCTGCTGGCCTCCTCCCCCTGTCCTGTCCTGCTCCCCTCCCTCGGTCTCGAGCTCCCTCTCTCAGTAAGTCACATGGCCAAGAATCTATGTCTTAGGCTTTGCTTCTAGGGAAGCTGACTTCAGTGCATTGTGAGTAACTTTCTAAAACCTTCAGTTCACAAGCTCCCCTGTCTCCCACACCTGTGTGTGGCAGTGGCAGCATGTGTTGGATTCCCCGCTCGGTTGCCCCAGTGTGGTACGCATTGACTTGCTTTGCTGGCGTTCTGTAAGCAGAAGAGAACATCAGTAACTCATCTTAATGCCCTTCAGGGGAAAACCATCTGTTCAGGTGGTTGATGGAGCACCAGCCCGAGTGGAAAGGCCGCGTCAACCAGAAGGACCAGGATGGCTGCACCGTCCTGCACGTGGTCGCCGCCCACTCCCCAGGTTACCTCATCAAGCGTAAGTGGTGACACCGGGTGCAGGGCGTGCTGTGGGCTGGAGGACCTCAGGCATTGACCAGCTCACTTAACAGGCCATTGTGTTTTCCCTGTCCATCCTGTGACGGGCTCAGGGGTAAACTTTGCCTTGAATTAAACATGATTGAGAGGATAAGCTGTGTGCAGAGAGGAGGTGGGGTGAGAGAATGAGGAATTGCAGGGCTCTTGGCTTTGAATGGCTTCTGTGGGGTCAAATGACTCAAGGAGATGGGTTTCCATCTGCATTGGTGCCGCCCTCATCACGTGGTTTACTAAGGGCTTTATTTTATGCCAAATCTGTGCTCCACTGGAGATAAATTGTGAGCCAGACAACAGACATAATCCTGCCTTCCTGGCACTCAGGAGCTAACACAGGAATTGCATCCTTCCATGCCCTCCAGGGGGAGACAGGCTTCCTGAAAGTGGGGCTGACACGTGGGAGGAAAAGCTGGCTCTTTGACGCAGATGTACCTTGTTAGCCTGTGAAACAGGAAGGCCTTGAGCACGCCCACACAGCTCTGGAGAAGGGGTCTCTGTGATGATAGATGGTAATGGACTCTCAGCCCCAGTGGAAGGGAGGTGATGGAGCAGTGGGAGCTTGTGTCTGGGCTGGCTGCAGCCGGTGCTGATCGTGGGAACCAGGCCTTGCTGCCGTCTTCTGATAGCATGAGACGTTGGAAGGCTGGATTTAAAAAAAAATATGAAAACTCATGATTATAACATGTTGGCTTGGAATTGAATGTGCCTGTGGACTGGACACAGCCTAAGTGTAAGTCCTGCTGTTGGTCTGGAGGGCCCTCCTAGGAAATTGCAGTGTTCTCTCTCCAGTGGGTCCCAGGAGCAGCCCGTGAGGTTTGTTTCTCTATTGTTATCCCCCACTGACCGGGGCTCCAGGAATCCATGTCGGGGGTGCCCTATGGATTTTTATTGTGAGATTTATTTATTTACTTATTTATTTAAGTCAGGACATTGATGAAATTGTTTACCTTTTTTAAAAATAGGTTTTTAAATTGATTTCAGAGAGAGGATAGGGAGAGAGAGAACCATTGATTGGCTGCCTCCTGCATGCCCTCTACTGGAGATCTTCATCACCTCATTTGGGACAATATGCAAGAGTAACTGTGTTGGTTTTCTGTGCTATGTAACAAACCACCATAAACTAAGTGGTTTAAAACAACACCCATTCATTAGCTCACAGTTCTATAGGTCCAGAGTGATGTGACTGAGTTTTCTTTTCTTTTTGGTGAGGGGTCAACAGCAGAGAGAATTGCTTTAATATACATATGGATGTTTCAAACATAATTGGTATCTCAGTAAACAAGTCATTTCATGATGTATTTTTTTACATTTTAAAATATCTTTATTGTTGAAAGTATTACATATGTCCCTTTTTTATCCCCGTTGACCCCTTCTAGCCCTCCCCCGCCTCCCCCTCCCCAGGCCTTCACCACACTGTGGCCTGTGTCCATGGGTTATGCATATATGCATGCAAGTTTTTTGGTTGATCTCTTCCCACCCACCCACCCCCGCTTCCCCTCTGAGATTTGACAGTCTGTTCCATGATTCTATGGCTCTGGATCTGTTTTGTTCATCAGCTTATTTTGTTCATTAGATTCCACCTATGAGTGATATCATGTGATACTTGTCTTTCTCTGACTGGCTTATTTCGCTTAGCATAATACTGTCTAGGTCCCTCCATGCTGTCTCAAAGGGTAAGAGATCCTTCTTTTTTTGCTGCTGCATAGTATTCCATGGTATAGATGTACCACAGCTTTTTTTTTTTTTAAATATATTTTATTGATATTTTACAGAGAGGAAGGGAGAGGGATAGAGAGCCAGAAACATCGATGAGAGAGAAACATCGATCAGCCGCCTCCTGCACACCCCCCACCGGGGATGTGCCCGCAACCACAGTACATGCCCTTGACCGGAATCGAACCTGGGACCCCTGAGTCCGCAGGCCAACGCTCTATCCACTGAGCCAAACCGGTTTCGGCATGTACCACAGCTTTTTTTTTTTTAAATATATTTTTATTGATATTTTACAGAGAGGAAGGGAGAGGGATAGAGAGCTAGAAACATCGATGAGAGAGAAACATCGACCAGCTGCCTCCTGCACACCCCCTACTGGGGATATGCCCACAACCAAGGTACGTGCCCTTGACCGGAATCGAACCCAAGACCCTTCAGTCCGCAGGCCGACACTCTATCCACTGAGCCAAACCGGTTTCGGCTGTACCACAGCTTTTTTATCCACTTATCTACGGACGGGCATTTGGGCTATTTCCAGATTTTAGCTATTGTAAATCATGCTGCTATGATCAGTGTGGAATTTCCACAAAAAAATTAAAAATGGAACTGCCAGGGATCCCACTTCTAGGAATATATCCTAAAAAGCCTGAAACACCAATCAGAAAAAACATATGCACCCCTATGTTCATGATATTTTTTACTCTGCAATATGTACCCCTTTTCAGTAAAAGAACAAAAATGGAGATAGGTGTGATGTCACCTAGTGACCAGGTTCAGGATTGCAGCTCTGAGAATCTCAGACCAGGGGGCTTAGCAAGGGGGAAGGGAAGTAGGTTGGAAACTTACTAGTAACTTTGTGGGCACAGCCAGTGTTTCTGGATTTTCACTTAACTGGAGCAATACTTCTGTATCCGTCACTTTTCTAGGATATAAAAGCACATTTTCTGGGATATCTAACCTTGAGATTGGAAGTCCAGCTCCACTCTAAACTGAGGATAAAGCTCCAACTGTGAGCATGTATTTCAAGTGATAGAGCTAGAGGGAACATAGAAACACACACACACACACACTCACACAGGCAATTCAGTTTTTTTAAAAATCGACTTTGTATGTATTGAAAACTTTGAAGACATGTCTGAGAGGTATTTGCTTCCTTCAAAAAGATACCTATATTCTCATTAGGAGAAACAATGAGAAATGACTTTTTACAATGCCAGCCTTGGCCCCGAGGCTCAGCCAGCCCCTACTGCTGTGTCCCAACAGTTAAAGGGCCATTAAGTCCCACCACATGCCATTTACCTGGGCAGGTTTTCGCACTCACCCTCAGAGATAGCTGTGAGGAAGGTATCATGAGTCCATCTTCACAGATGATGACGTCAGGCCCCTAGAACCCATGTCACTCTCCAGATGAGTGGCAGGATGGGAATGTGGTTCCATCCCTTGGCCTCCCTACAGGACACAGAGCAGCCTCCCTTTTAGAAGATGGGCTTCTGCTCAGTGTCTCCCGAAGCTAAAATCAGGTGTTGGCTGGGACTTAGTTATTACTATTATTATTTTTAAAATAGGTTTTTATTGATTTTTTAGAGAGAGAGGAATGGAGAGGGAGCGAGAGATAGAAACATCAATGATGAGAATCATTGATTGGCTGCCTCCTACAGGCCCCCCACAGGAGATCGAGCCCACAACCTGGGCATGTGCCCTTAACGGGCCTGGCCCCGCAATGCGCATAGGAATTTGTTCATAGTTTTTTTTTTAAACTATAGTCCGGCCCTCCAACGGTCTGAGGGACAGTGAACTGGCCCCCTGTTTAAAAAGTTTGAGGACCCCTGATAGAGTGTTGGCCTGCGTACTGAAGAGTTGCGGGTTCGATTCTGGTCAAGGGCCCATGCCTGGCTTGCAGGCTTGATCCCCGTAGTGGGTGTGCAGAAGGCAGCCGATCAGTGGTTCTCTCTCATCATTGATGTTTCTCCCTCTCTCTCCCTCTCCCTTCCTCTCTGAAATCAATAAAAATATATTAAAAAAAAGTTCGAGGCCTTCCTTCAAGTCCACATGATTGCGGCAGAATCCACTTCCTTGTGGTTGTAGGACTGGGGTCCGAGTTTCCTTGCTGACTGTCAGGCAGAGGCTGCTGTCAGCTTCTACATACACATTCCTTGTCATGGGGCCTCCTCTATCTTCAGAGTGGGGAGAATTTCTTGTGCATCAGATCTCTCTTGTACTTGAAATCTCTGACCTCTACATCTTTGACCTTTAAGGTTCAAATGGTTAGGTCAGGCCTATCTGGAAAATCTCCCGATTATCTTAAGGTCACCTGCTCTGGGACCTTAATTACATTCTCAGAGTCTCATCACAGCAGTCCTTGGATTAGTATTTGATTGAAGAACTGAGAGAAGGTGTGTGTATGCCAGGTGCTAGGAATCTAAGGGATTCTGCTTACCACTGTGAGTATTTGATGGGAAGAGAAAAGTAGGACTTTAATTTTCTTGTTAATTCTCACCCGAGAATATTTTTCCATTGATTTTTAGAGAGTGGAAGGGAGTGGGAGAGACACACAGAGAGAAACATCGATGTGAGAGAGAGAGAGACATGGATTGGTTGCTCTCGACCAAGCCGGGGATTGAGCCTGCAACCAAAGTAGGTGCCCTTGACCGGAATTGAACCCAGGACTCTTCTGTCTAAGGGCCAATGCTCTATCCTCTGAGCCAAACAGGCTAGGGCAGGCCTTTTAAATTTTTGTAAAGTGGAAGAAGGGCAGTTGTTATTGGGGAGATGGGGAAGGAGAATACCATAAGTAAGACAATACCTTGAGTACAGGTGCTTGGTCAAGGCAGTGCATTTTAGGAAAGCATGGGTATGAAAGTTGGGGATCGGGTATTGATTCATTTACCTCTCCATGCCCACATAAGTCTTTGTACCCCAGAGGTACACCTGTTCCATTACAAAGACTGCTGCATCTGTGATCACAGAGACACCTTGTTGCCTGGCAAATAGATTTGTCAAAGCAGCCAACGGAGCTGGCAGCCAGAGGGTAGGGGCTGGAGGGTGGAAACAGTGACAACAAAAAGACCCGGATTGGAGAGCAATTGCCACTTTTTTCTCCTGTCCCCAGACAGGCTTTTTTTCTGGAAGAATATTTTGTTTCCTCTCTAGGGAATAAAGAAATCTGAAGTCACAGCTTGCTGTTATCCTTACAGCTGTAACAGTTGCCTAGTAACCAGATTCCCCATCTCCTTGCTTGTTGCCAAGGAGAGGGGAGAAAGGTATAGAGGAGCGCACTTCTAAACCTCTTAAAAGCTATTGTCCTTCCCACTCCACAAAGTCCGTCTTGCTTCGGGGACTTTGGTGGATTGCCCAAGGCCAGCAGTTTAGGTTCTGCAAGCAGAGGGACCTTGGTCCCCTTGCCCCAGGCTGCTCAGGCAGGAAACTGGGAGGACGAGCACTCATGGGGACATCTCCTTATGGAAGGAACCATGACAATGCCCCCTTTTCCTTTTGGCCTGCCCTAGGACAAACAGAGGATGTGCAGATGCTCCTGCGTTTTGGGGCAGACCCAACCCTGGTAGACCGACAGTCCCGGACCCCCGTGGATGTCCTGAAGAGGAATAAGAACTTTAAAGCCATCGAGAAAATCAATAGTCACTTGGAAAAACTGGCTGCGTGTTCTAAGGACCTATCAGGTACAGCTTCCAGTGAATCAACTTTTTTTTGGGGGGGGGCAGGGGGGCGGTTAAAAACTGGTTCTGTGATATTAGATACAAATTGATTAATCTTTTTTTGGTATATGAAGATGGAAATGAGACTCCCAATCTTTGGAAAACTTGTTTGCTTTTTTTTGGAAGATAGAATGAAACAACTCTTATTTAGAGAGCATTTGCAACATTCTGGGAATTTCGCCAGGTTGTCCTTTAGATGCTATGGGGGATTTATTTTCTAATGCATGCACACAGTAAAAAAGAAAAAACAATCAGAAGGAATAGGAGATAACAAAAATCATTCCTACCCTTCAGAAACAGCCAGAGCCAACAATTTAAAATACATTCATGTTGCACTAAATTACACTATGCACTTACATATTAACTTCTATTCCTCTTTCTTTATCAGTTTGGGACAGCATCCATTGACTGACTACTGTATAAGATGAAGTGCAACAAGTCAGCCCCAATTGTTGAGTAATGTCTAGTAATGTTATTTGTGTCATTTACATTCTGTTCCTCAGCTCTAAGTTTTCTGTGCTGCATCTATAAATTGATTCTAAAACTGGAAAACCAGTAAATGGCATGGGCATGGTAGGATGATTTTGTAAATGTTACACTTTCTACAACAAGTAGCATACCTGGACCCATAGGAAAAAATTACCAAGTGTTCTGAAAACTTTGCTCTTTAAATATTGTAATAACTATGTATGGTGTTGGGTGGGTACTAGATATATTGGGAGATCACTTTGTAAGTTAAATAAATGTCTAACCACTGTGCTGTACACCTGAAACTAATAGAATATTGAATATCAATTGTAATTGAAAAATGAAAAAAAAATTTTAAGAGATGTGACACTCTTTAGGCATCGCAGTGTGTTTATTTTATTTTATTTTAAATATATTTTATTGATTTTAGAGAAGAAGGAAGAGGGAGAGAGAGATAGAAACATCAATGATGAGAGAGAATCATCGATCGGCTGCCTCCTGCACACCCCCCACTGGGGACCGAGCCCGCAACTCAGGTATGTGCCCCTGGCTTGAATCGAAACCGGGACCCTTCAGTCCACAGGCTGACGCTCCATCCACGGAGCCAAACCAGCTAGGGCAATCGCAGTGTGTTTAAACATACATATACATTATTGCACATGTGTGTGTATGCATGTGCACACACAGTATATGCTTTTTAGACTTTACTTAGGCTCTAGTCCCCATGTGTACATTATGCTGCGTTTAGTTTTGTTACTCACATATGATTTTTCTGGATCATGTTGTCTGTTTAGATTTCTCTCTTGTTCTGGTAGAGCAGTGGTCGGCAAACTCATTAGTCAACAGAGCCAAATATCAACAGTACAACGATTGAAATTTCTTTTGAGAGCCAAATTTTTTAAACTTTTTTCTAATGCCACTTCTTCAAAATAGACTCGCCCAGGCCGTGGTATTTTGTGGAAGAGCCACACTCAAGGGGCTAAAGAGCCGCATGTGGCTCGCGAGCCACGGTTTGCCGACCACTGTGCTAGAGCACCAACTCATACATTTTTTGTGGAGGGAGGAGACATGGGTAGTAGACTTACGGAATTTGGGAAGAGTCTTCATTTTATTCCTATTGGTTAATAATATGTCTGAATATAGGCATTGTATTTCATTGATTCCAAGTTACCCTTTCCCCCACATTTTAACATTTTCATAATTGGAATGTGTTTCATCATCACTGACATGTCTCTGTTTAATGGTATATTAAATTAAGAAATTGAAACTGTCTTTGCCAATGAATTTCCAAGTTTTAAAATAACAACAAAAAATGACTACCAGTTAATGGTAGAAAATGGTTGTTCTGTTTGCCAATTTATTGTTTATTAATTCTAATATTCTTATAATACTGTATATATATATATGTAATATTTAGTGTTACAGACTTCAGCATGTCATTCATTTTTATTTATTTTTAAAAATATTTTCAATTTCCTAGTACAACAGAATTTTTGAATATCTGCTGATCTTAAAAACATCTCATCTACTGAGACAGGGTCTCACTCTCCCTTCCTCTCTCTGCTCCTTCACCAACTAATTCTGGTCCAGTTTTTTTTTTTTTTTTTAAATATATTTTATTGATATTTCACAGAGAGGAAGGGAGAGGGATAGAGAGTTAGAAACATCGATGAGAGAGAAACATCGATCAGCTGCCTCCTGCACACCTCCCACTGAGGACGTGCCCGCAACCAAGGTACATGCCCTTGACCGGAATCGAACCCGGGACCCTTCAGTCCGCAGGCCGACGCTCTATCCACTGAGCCAAACCGGTTTCGGCTCTGGTCCAGTTTTGAACCAAGAGGAGAGACTCAGAATTGCAGCTGGTCCTTTTTTACTTATTAGGACTCAACTGCACTTGCTTGGCTGAAAAGCCCATTAGGAGGGATTGCCATCCCAGACCAGCCTTTGGGCTGATTGGGTAGTTTGTGATGGCAGTGGAGGCAGTCAAGCCTAAAGTCCCCAGTGGTCATTGGTAAACGTATTGGAGGTTTGATTACCTTAACATTTTACAGACCATCAACCAGGAAGGTTTCCTTGCTGCGCTACAGGAATATTGAACGACCATAGGAGAACACTGAGTGAAAAGAAAGCAAAAGGAACTGATACAACTCAGAAAAGAGCAGGATGACAATTACTAGGAAGAGCTAGCTAGTGATGGTGTCTGTGTATAGGGTGGCTTTTGCATCTGGGTGAGAAAACTCACTGAAGATTTCTGCTGTTCTCTAAACCAGAGCTTCCCGATGTGAATGTGCACACGAATCGCTGGGGAGCCTGTTAAAATGCAGATTTGCATTCAGCAGGTTCAGGGCAGGACCCAGGATTCTCACAAGCAGCCAGGGGAAGCCAGAGTCCACTTTGAGGAGCCAGGGTTCACTCCTGAGGAGTCAAGGTTATGTAACTGTCTTACCTGCCTTTCACCACCAGGTGGCGGCATGTCCTCCTTCTCTGGAAGCTCAGCTTTCCTTAGGACCTATTGAACAAGATTGATTGATCTTCTCTCACTAATGCAGGGCTTTTCAAGTGAGAACAGATCCAGCCCTCTGAAGCTTTTCTCTCTGGTCCCCTAGGGGGAGCCAGCTGCTTTCTTCTCTGTGCTGGTGCAGGCATCTCTGGCACAGCACTTGGAGGATACTGGAACCTTCTCTGTGTGTTGGTTTCCCTCAGACAAAGCCTGTGACTCAGAGGTTTCCCATCTTTGCATTCCTCAGCACCAAGACCGGCCCTGTATTCAGTAAATGCAGGGATGCAGTGCTTACTTAAATGTGTCCATGATATGTTTTTTCTTATTATAAAAGCAATATATTCTTTTTTAAAGGAAATTGACAAAATAGGAAAGGAAAACAAGCAAATACTAATTCTCTATAAACCAACCTCCATCTGCAAATTCATATATTTGTGACTTGGCTATTTAGTCTTATTTCATGCATTTATAGTTATATGTTTTTATATTTTTCTTTTATGAAAGGAGATGGTTGCACACATTTAAACTGATTAAAATGTGTGTAATAAAATGCACCAGTTTGTATGATAAATCTTACCAGTTGGTCTTTTTTAGCTTGAAAGAAAGGTTTCAGGCAAAAGCGAAATCTCTTTTTGAAATGATTTATTTCTGTTTTCTAATACTTCTGAGCACTGTTGCAATTTCAGAAGACCTTATTTAGTTTTAATTTTTTAAAATATATTTTTACTGATTTCAGAGAGGAAGGGAGAGGGAGAGCTAGATAGAAATATCAATGATGAGAGAGAATCACTGATCGGCTGCCTTCTGCACCTCCCCTACTGGGGGTCGAGCCTGCAACCAGACATGTGCCCTTGACCAGAATCGAATGGGACCCTTCAGTCCTCAGGCTGATGCTCTACCTACTGAGCCAAACCAGCTAGGGCCAGTTTTAATTTCAAATCTGCTAATATATATCCACTAAATGTGATCATTGAAGGAAGTTTGTAAAAATACGGTTTTATATAAAAACAAAAGTTTATTATAATCACAGTTTAGCATATTTTCACCCAGCCTTTCTGTTGTCGTTTAGTACTTACATAGTCACCTTTTTTTTTTTTTTTTTAAACCCAAAGGTATTTTTTCCATTGATCTTTAGAGAGAGGGGAAGGAGGGAGAGAGAGAGAAAAACATGAGACACATCCACTGGTTGCTTCCAGAAGGCATCCCCACCAGGGCCAGGGATTGAACCTGCAACTGTGGTACATGCCCTTGACTGGAAATCGAACCCACAACCCTTCAGTCCTCGGGCCTACGTTCTAACCACTGAGCCAAACCAGCTAGGGTCCCAAGAGAGTAAATGGAACTAAATAAGGCCTCTTGAGGTCCAGGCTCAGATCCGGCACAAAAACCACACCCACTGCATTCTACTGGTCATAACTGGTCATGGAGCCAGGCCAGCATCAGGGGTGGGGAGGGGAATAGGCTCCTCCTCTTGGTGGGGGGAGCTGCCAAGTTAATGGCAAAGCATGTGGGTACTGGGAGGGGTGCAGAATTGCAACTTTCCCACCTCCTGCAGCTGTGAGCTCTATTCGGACGCATCACCTGGTGCTGTTTTGCAGGACTGAGCCATGGCGAAGGACCCAGTAGTGAGAGCAACATTTTCCGGGAGGCCTCTGCGCAGCTGGTGAAGTACCTGAACTCAGGAAACCGGTTACTGCATAAAAACTTCCTGAAGCAAGATGTAGTCCAGAAGTTCTTGCGCCTCCTTTCTTCCCTGCAAGGTAATTTTTCTCACAAATTCAATTGTGTGAAAGGTGATTTATGCTCATTCAAACTTTTTGAGTATCTTTTAGAAATGGATTTAAAAATGTCATGATCTGCCCTAGCCTGTTTGGCTCAGTGGATGGAGCGTCAGCCTGTGGACTGAAGAGTCCTGGGTTCGATTCTGGTCAAGGGCATGTACCTAGGTTACAGACACTGCTCGGGGCGTGTATTGGGGGCAACCAATCGAGGTGTGTCTCTCGCATCGATGTTTCTCTCTCTCTGTCTCCCCCTCCCTTCCACTCTCTCTGAAAATCAATGAAATAATATCGTTGGGTGAGGATTAACAACAACAAAAAGGTAACGATCTACATGTAAAACAGCCCGCACAGAACATCAGTTATCTGTCAGTGAAAAGTCTATCATCCATCTGTGAACTTCAGTCCCTAAGTCCCATCCCTGAGGCAAACTCCATTATTAGTTTTTCATGCATCCTCCTAGAATTACTCTTTGCTTAGACTATCCTTTTAAAAATACCACAGATTGCCGAAACCGGTTTGGCTCAGTGGATAGAGCGTCGGCCTGCGGACTGAAGGGTCCCAGGTTCGATTCCGGTCGAGGGCATGTACCTTGGTTGCGGGCACATCCCCAGTGGGAGGTGTGCAGGAGGCAGCTGATCGATGTTTCTCTCTCATCGATGTTTCTAGCTCTCTATCCCTCTCCCTACCCCTCTCCCTTCCTCTCTCTGTGAAATATCAATAAAATATATTTAAAAAAAAATAAATAAAAATACCACAGATGTTTCTCTCTTCTATAGATATTGGCTAACATTGGGACATTCGGTTATTATAGAATGGAATGTTAATTTTTTTCATTATGGGAAAATCAGGGGAGGAAAAGAATTTTAGATGACAAACTTTAGGTAATCAGGGACAATCCAAAATTCTGCTCTCCTCCTAGACCAGGCTGTACTCACCTTAGGGCATTTCTGACCTTCCCAAGGAGCTTTGCGACAAAGGCACAAAGAGCATGCCAAGCCACACAGCTAGCAATGGCATGAGTAGAGGTGGGAGGTGGCTATGCCTCGGAATTCATTATTTGCTTATAGTTTCTCCAGGGCTTCAAACTACTGATCAGTAACATGTGTTAATTAGGCATATATGTGCTAAGTTGTGGTTGGGGACAGAAACCGTATGAACCTTTTTTTGGAGTATGGTGTGTTCTTATTTTTGAAAGAGATTCCTCCTGACCTGGTCTGTGACATTAATCGCGACTGCGCCAACACCTTCGTCAAGTTTTTACTGGAGAAACAGAAATGGCCCGAAGTGCTTCTGCTGCTGACCCGAAAAGTGAGCGGGGAGCCTCCGCTGGGAGACTGCCTCATCAAGGACTGCGACTTCTCGGGCCTCGACCTCTGTGCCATCATCCCCCCGCTCAGCACCTGGGACCAGCGCCGGGTACAGCTCCTGGGCCGCCTGGTAGACAGTGGAGGTGAGCATGCTGAGGTGCGGAGCTCCCCGCCTGTGGGAGCTCAGGCCGTTGCTGGCCTGGTGTTTTTCTCTTGATTCTGAAGGCTCCTTTAAGTCCTGCTCTTTCTCTTCCTCCATATCTCCTCATTTGGAAACAGTGAGGCCTGTCAGTGGGTGGTGCCCTTTAGGAAGTCTGCATTTCTGTGCATTACAGTTATGAGAAACCTCAGGTACGTGGAGGGAGTCCTTTGATCCACAGTGGTGACTTCCTCCTGACCTCTGGCTGGACCCTGCACGGCATATGCTGCGTGGGTCCTCTCAGCTCTGCGGCATTCTTTTGTAATCAACACATTGGGATTCAAGATGCTCATTTTTTAAAGAAACAGTGAGATAATTGGTTGGTGGAAGCACCTGCCACGTTAATCAGCACAATCGCACTTGGCTGGGTGGACGTCTGGAGTGTGTAGCCTCTTGCTGGACTGGGTTTTATTTTAAAACGAATTTGGAAATACCAACCTGCACTGGCAGCACCTCCCACCCCTACTCATGCCATTGCTAGCTGTGTGGCCTTGGCATGCTCTTTATGCCTCTGTCTGCTCCCTTATAAAAAGGGAATGTTAATAGTCCCTCTTCCTTAGGGATGTTTTGAATGTGAAGTGAGCTCACTCGGAAGGGCACCCTGGTTTTTCTGCTTGCTTGGCCGTTTAAGGGGAGTGGTGACACATTGGTCCTCACTCTCAAAGTGCCATACAAAGCCCCCAGGCATTGGCTGTACCCACAGGTTTCAGAAGGTGGATGGATGCCTCCTATAGTTTATTTCTTCAAATCTCTTCCCTTCATGGAGTGTTACTCCCTTAGCCCAGAAACTGTGGCTGTAATGGGATTCCAGTTTTATTCCCGAGTCACCGAGCACTTAGGGAGGCGCTTCCCTGGATCGGGTGCTTGGGCCCAAGGGCAGAGAGTGAGGGTGTGGCTGCTGGAGGCCTGGGCATTGCCGAGGGGAGGTGAGGACTGAGCTAAAGGAAGGGAGGTGGGGCTGAGAGGTGTCAGGGAAGATGGCAATTGACAGTAGATGAGCATCCTCTGGAAGAATCTTCATAGAAACAAAGGATGTTGGTAGTGGATCCCACATCCTGATCACGACTGTGCGGCAGGTATGGTGTCAGGCCAGCACCCGGTTTAGTTGTTTGCAGACCCTGTCTCTCCTTCCCAGCAGGGCCTATGCTGGGGTCCATATCCTGTTCTGGAACAGTAGGGGGAGCCAGAGAGCTGGTGGAGAAAAGGCCCACAGACAAGGCACTGGAAGGAACTGGGCTTTCACTCTGAGGGTCTGGGAAGCCTTTGCCTGCCAGGGGGTGGTAGCGGGCCTCACCAGTTAGGTGAGCATCAGCTCTTCCCTGGGAATAATGGCAGAGGTGGTCCTGCCTCCAGGTGCCCAGGCTGTACCTTGTCACGTGAATGCAGCTCACGAGGCCCTTCTCTGCCTCCTCCAGCATTGCCTGAGGGCCTCCAGGACAGCCAGGCGAGGCCGCTAGCCATGTGCCTACAACACCAGGACTTCGAGTTGGCTTTTCTGCTCCTGACCAAGGGTGCGGACCCCCGCAGCATTTCTCTCACAGAAGGCGACACACCTCTACATGCAGCTCTCCACATCTTTTTGGATGTCAATGGTAGGCCTCTGTTTTCAAACCAGTCTTTGCCTTGGGGAGGAGGCTGGATATTAGAACCGATGCTCTGTTTTTTCTGTTGGGAAAGCCAGTGATCTGGAAAAAGCCCCTTCCTTGGCAAGGCCTGCCCGCAGCTTGACGGGAAGGAGTGACCATCACGGTGGGTGGATTGAGGAGGATTCTTAAGTTTCAAATTTGGCTCCATAGCTAACAAATACTTTATTTACATGGTTTTCAAGGGTCCTGGAATAAAGGATCTTACTGGAATATCATGAGGTTATCTCAGGGTTTCTCACCCTTGGCGCTGTTGACATTTGTGCTGGGTAATTCTTTGCTGTGGGTGCTGCCCTGTGCTCTGTGGGATGCTTAGAATCCCTGGCCTCCACCACTTGATGCCAGTAGCATGTCCCAAATTGTGACCATCAAAAATGCCCCAGACCTTGTCACATGTCCATGGGCAGCAAATTTCCCCAGTTGGGAACCACCGGGTTGTCAAATACTTGGGGAAGTTAGGTGTTCTAAGACACCCCTGGCCAGCATCTCTCTTAAATCCAGGGGTCCCTGTTCCCCGGGAAGAGGGGCTCAGCACTCACAGAGTGTTGTTTGTGTCTTTCAGCTGACATCGGTTTTAACTTCCTCAACCACCTCTTGGATCTCTTCTGGTCCAACCCCGCCAAATTTGACTACCTCAACCCCAACACCCAGGACAGCAGCGGGAACACGCTGATGCACCTGCTCTTCCAGAGGGGCATGCTGAAGCGCATGAAGAAGCTGCTAGACCTGCTGGCCAAGTTTGACATCAACTTCAACCTGAAGAACAAAGAGGGCAAAGACGCACGGCACCGGATTAAGAAGAACGCCCCTCTGCTCTTGGCCTGGAACAAAGCTGTGGCGGAGAGCCGGCGGAAGAGCCGGCAGGACCTCGCTGCCCACCTGGGGAAGCTCCCAAAGTCTGCTGTCCCTGGTCAGACGGCTCAGCTCAAGTCCCAGCTCCCATCCGATTCGCTGCTGTGCGGTGACCCTGGCAGAACCCTGCCCGAAGGAGCCCTGGTTCCTGACAGCTGGGAGACTCTCTCGGACGCCCAGATGGCGAGGCAGGAGCCTGGAGTGGCCAGGCCCTGTTCTCAGAGGGACCGCCTTGTGCAGCACATCATGGATCTGATCGAGAAGGTTGAACTGGACATGTCCCTCCCGGAGGACTGTCCTCAGGACTCAAAGCCCCTGGAGATAGGAGCTGGCACAGAAACGAAGAGGGAGGAGCTCCAGCGAACCCTGGGAGTGGGGGGCTCTGACTGTGGTGGGAACAGCCCTGCTGTCCCTGAGGCAGGGGGTGAACACGCTCAGGCGGGCCTCGGGGCTTCACAGCTCATGCCCGCTGGTCACAGAGGTGGGGAGGACAACAGCGATCAGGACAGCTGTCAGGAGGTGGAGGCCTGCCTCCAGGACTTCGAGAACATGACCTGGGAGATCGAGTGTACCTCCGAGATGCTGAAGAAGCTGTCCAGTAAGGTGATGACCAAGGTCATGAAGAAGAAAATCATCCTAACCATCCATCAGCTGGGGAATGGCGAGTGGACGCAGGGCCTGCAGAAGCGGCTGAAGCACCTAAAAGGAAGCATCCAGCTCTTCGAGGCCAAGCTGGACAAAGGGGCCCGGATGCTGTGGGAGCTCGCCATCGACTTCTCCCCTCGATGCAGCGAGAACCCCGAGAAGATAATCACCACGGAGCGGAGCTCACACCCCATGGAGAAGTCGGGGCGGGTCTACACAGAAATCATCCGGATCTGGGACATCGTCCTAGATCACGGCAAGCTAACGGACTCCATCCGGGCCATCTGCAGCGCCTACAATCGAGGCCTATCTTGTATCTTGCGGAAGAAGCTGAGGGGCATCAACAAAGGCCAGGTGTCGGCCAACATGAGAATCCGAAAGCGGATACCCCGCTGCTACGTGGAGGACACGGAGGCGGAGAAGGGCAGGGTGCCCGTGGAGCCCCAGTACTTCCCCCCGGCCAGCGCGGTGCAGACAGAGTACAACGTCATGAAGTTCCACAGCTTCAGCACCAACATGGCCTTCAACATCCTCAATGACATGACGGCGACGGTGGAGTACCCCTTCCGGGTGGGCGAGCTCGAGTACGCCGTGATCCACCTCAACCCCCGGCCGCTGGAGCCCATCATCCTGATCGGGCGGAGCGGCACCGGCAAGACGACGTGCTGCTTGTACCGGCTCTGGAAGAAATTCCACATCTACTGGGAGAAAGCCGAGCAGGCGGGAAGCCCGCTGCTGGCCAAGCAGGTCTGGCTGAAGAGAAGGTTGGAAGTGGAACCCAAAAAGGAGGGTCCTGGTGGGGAGGAGAAGGAGGAGGACGAGGAAGAGGAAGGTTCCATAGAAGTGGAGACAGTGGACAGTATAGATGAGGAGCAGGAGAGCGGAGCCTGTGCAGGGACAGCCAGTGGGGACCCTGGGGGGCCCAGTCAGGTGGCAGAAGTATGTGCCCCAGAAGGTCCCCAGCAGCTGGAGCATTTACACCAGATCTTTGTGACCAAGAACCACGTGCTGTGCCAGGAGGTGCAGAGGAATTTCATTGAGCTTTCCAAGTCCGCCAAGGCCACCAGCCACTACAAACCCTTGGAACCCAATGTCCACAAACTCCAGGACCTGAGGGACGAGAACTTCCCTCTGTTCGTCACTTCCAAGCAGCTGCTCCTCCTGCTTGATGCTTCTCTGCCCAAACCATTTTTTCTGAGAAATGAAGATGGCAGCTTGAAGAGAACCATCGTTGGGTGGTCCACGCAGGAGGAGCTGACCATCCCCAACTGGCAGGAGGAGGAGGAGGAGGCTGAGGGGGATGGGGACAATGTCGAGGAGGATAAGGTTGCGGAAACACGTTCGTGTGACATTGACCCCCGGGTGTACGTGACATTTGAGGTGTTCACCAATGAAATATGGCCCAAAATGCACAAAGGGAAAACCTCATACAACCCTGCACTGATTTGGAAAGAAATAAAATCTTTTTTGAAGGGGTCTTTTGAGGCCCTCAACAGCCCCGAGGGGAGACTCACGGAAGAAGAGTATAAGAAATTAGGGAGGAAGCGGTCCCCCAATTTCAAGGAAGACCGGAGCGAGATCTACAACCTCTTTTGCCTATATCAGCAGATCAGGTCCCAGAAGGGCTATTTTGACGAAGAGGATGTTCTGTTCAACCTGTCCCGGAGGCTGTCGAAGCTCAAGGTGCTTCCATGGTCCATCCATGAGCTCTATGGCGACGAGATTCAAGACTTCACGCAGGCTGAGCTGGCACTGCTGATGAAATGCATCAATGACCCCAATGCCATGTTTCTCACCGGGGACACGGCCCAGAGCATCATGAAAGGCGTGGCCTTCCGCTTCAGTGATCTGCGCTCTCTGTTCCACTACGCCAGCAGAAGCACTGGGGACAAGCAATGTGCTGTCCGGAAGCCCAAGAAGATCCACCAGTTGTACCAGAACTACAGGTCTCATTCGGGTATGTCCAGAGCTTGGACTCACCTACGAGAGAGGTGCTTGGGAACTGGTCTTGGGCTGCTTTGGAAGCTGTGGCCTAGCTTTTTTTTTTTTTTTTTGTATTTTTATTGATTTCAGAGAGGGAGAGGGAGATAGAGATAGAAACATCAATGATAAGAGAGAATCGTTGATAGGCTGCCTCCTGCATGCCCCCTACAAGGGATTGAGCCTGCTGTGCCCAGACTGGGAATCGGACCATGACCTCCTGGTTCATAGGTTGACGTTCAACCACTGAGCTATGCCGGCTGGTCTTCTCATGATTTCTTTATATTGTGTACTTTTAATAAGTATTAGTAAAACTCTCATTTACTACTTGGTAACAGCAATGGACATATAAGCCCATTTCGTGGTCATCTACCAAGAACCTAGTGTTCTGTGTGGTGTTAGGCAAAGGGCACATGCACCTAAGACTAGTGGAGAGACCCAGGGTGATCTGCATGCAGTCCAGCTTCATGTACTCACAGGTGTTGACTGACACCTCGGACCTCGGAGTCCCTGTTTGTCACAGTGGGATTATCTGGCCTGTCTCACTGGGCAGTCGTGAGGATAAAATGGGGTGATTTCTGTGAATGTGCCTGTTGTGGTAGCATTCAGTCAGCATCACTGTCACTGTTACTTTAAGCTTAGACAAAAAATGGGACCCAGGGAGAAAGCTCTTTAGAAAACCTTTTCTCCAGCTCTGACAATGTCTCTTGGTATAGCCCTCTCTCAGCTGGCTATAAACCTGGTGGAAAAGGGCGATGGAGGCCTTGGTTGCAGCCTCAGCTGACCTCCAGCGCTGCTGTTACCATGGCAACGTTGTCTCCAGTGCTCTAAGCACCAATGAGAGGGGACAGGATAAGTCTTGTTTCCTTACCATCTATACTAGCCCCTGATATTCGCATTCTAACAACTCTCATTGTTCAGATTACATTTCTGCCTTGATTCTTCTTTAAGAGGTAATTTTCTCTAATATGAATGTAGGTCAGGAATGAGATCTGGCAAAACCTCTGCCTTCATCCACTGTGCCTGGAGTAATAACAGCTCAGGGCCAAAGTGATCATCTAATGAGAACTGGAGATTGGCTTGCAATTACATGTATTATCAGGACCAGTACTGCTTCTCAGGAAAAAGCTCCTACACAAAACCCCCAAATGCAGCCATTTTGTCTTGTTGCTCAATATTGGACATGTATTTTCTGTTTTATCCCAGGAATCCTCAATCTGGCCTCAGGAGTAGTGGATTTACTTCAGTTCTATTTCCCAGAATCTTTTGATCGCCTTCCAAGGGATTCTGGCCTCTTTGATGGTCCCAAACCAACAGTCCTGGAGTCTTGTAGTGTAAGCGACTTAGCAATTTTGCTCCGAGGGAACAAGAGGAAAACCCAGCCCATTGAATTTGGGGCCCACCAGGTGAGCTTCTTGGGATTGTTTTGAAATAAAAGGCAGTTTGCAAATGAAAAAAAGGTTGAGAGGCTAAACTATTCTACAAGGTAGAATTCAATAGACCTTCTCCCAGAATGGGTAAATTTCAGAGATGGGTGAGTGACTAATTGTTACTAATATTTCCACTAGCCTGGATGACCAAGTCCATGCTGGCTACTTCTTAATCACATTACCTGCCTCCTATAGCAAAGGACTGAGGTTAAGCTGATTTTTCTTTGTAGAATTTGATGTTTTTTCCCTCCTGTCTCCCTTTTCTTTTTCTAGGTGATCCTTGTAGCCAATGAAATGGCAAAGGAGAAAATTCCAGAAGAACTGGGGTTAGCACTTGTGCTAACAGTTTATGAAGCAAAAGGCTTAGAATTTGACGATGTCCTCCTTTACAACTTCTTTACTGATTCCGAGGTATGTCATACTGACTTCTTTTCATACAACGCATGTGTATGTGTGAGTTACCCTGCCACTCGGGAAAAGAGAATTTGGAGCTGAGTAGAAGAGTTTGCCAAAGATGCCTGTTTCTGTTTTGGAGTATCATCCATTTAGTGTGGGGCTTGGAGTGTTTGATGTGGGTTTTGACAATGGCTATGAGTTGTTTCACAGTATGGTATGGGCTGGTTCTCCCCGTGCCCGGCCCTTTCTTATTTTCTTGTATTCATCTTCTTCTAAATGCCTGGTACCCAAGTGCCAGCTTCCAGTTTTCACTAGCTACTGTTATCCTTGACTCCCAAGGATGCTCAAGTTGGAGTGAGCTCTAAGGAGAGCCTTACAAGTGAAGGCAAGGGTAGCAGTGTCCACCCAATGAGGACAGAACTGGGCAAGGTCAGTCCATAGAGAGAGACAACTCCAGGAAGACAAATGAGGCTTGGTTCCTGCCCATTGGATCAGGTAATGCGGGGGATGAGAACAGCCGCCTGCCTGGGGGCTCCCTTCTGGCATGGCTTCGCCACCACTGCTTGCCACCCATGCAGACAATGGCAGCAAGAGTGTCCCCAGATTGACCCCCAGTGACCTCTGTGCAGCTCATTGCTTTGACCTGATGGTCTTTCTCAGTGTATTATGGGTAAAGCCACTAACTCAAGACCACTGTCCTTGGTTTTCTAGCCACTGATTTCTCTTCACCACTGTCTTCGGTGGGGACTCAGGTTGGCTGCTGACTGTGCTGTGGGTCTCCTTTGGGGACTTAGCTGGCTGTGCCCTGGTCCCTGTTGCAGACTTCCACTACACATGGCGCATGCTCGGAAGGGCTGTTTCCATAGCCAATTCAGGAGCACTGTTAGCTTTTACACTTTAAAATCTGCCCCAGAATTGACCCTTTACATGGAATCCTTACTCTTTTTGTGATCTTTGAAAAAATGTCATGTTTGACTTGATAATACCTATAACTAAGGTTGCTATGGGTACTTTACAGTTTGTGAAATACCTTTTGAATGCATTACCTCACTTTATCTCCCACCAGCCCTCTGAGGTTATATTTTTATTACCCTCATTCTGCAGATAAGGCTGAGTGTCATGGAAATAAGTCAATTGCCTATAGTGATAACATAAGTGGCAGAGCCTAGACATGAACTCAGATTCTTTGAGTTCTAAATTTCACTGTACTCCCTTCCTTTTAAAGCTCTGCATGCAAATCAGCTTCCAGAACCTTCCACAATGAGTGTATCTTTGCCATACCTTAAGTGCATTCCTTTTCTGTTGAGTTTTGCTAATAAAATCAGATGCACTCGCGTTAACTCTGGAGCCATTTTAATCTCTGAGGACTAACTTTTTTTTCTCATAATACATCCATTGGTCATGGTTGGACTGAGGCTCTCCTAAAGAGGAAGGGGTAAGAGTTTGTTGTTCCTGTCCTTTATTAAGTGCCAGTTGTGTGCTTGTGCCAGTAAGAAGCTCAAGGAGCTCTGGACTTATGGATCTGTAGCTTGTGGTCGCCTCTGTTTGTGAAAGAAAAACCCAGTGATTGTCTCACTTTGATCCTGGAAATGGCAAAGGCCCCGCGATACCTTGACCCTATGCTCCCACCAGTGGCTCAGTGAGTTGCACTAAATTAAAACAATCACAAGTGGAATCTTTTGGTAACATCCACTTCCTCCTCTGTGCACAGTAAGACTTATAGAAAGACCTCTGATGTGCTTCCCAAGGTAGCAGGCAATGTAATTCTGCATTCCCAGTATAGAGCACACCCTTTGTCACTGACAACCTCAAGACCCCAAAGTGTGCATCAGCACGTGAGAGGAAATGCTTTAATCAAAGCAGAGGAAAGACAGGGATCACATAAGTCCCAAGTCACCTGCGGGCTGGCTGCTCAAGTGGGATTTCTTTCGGGGTGACTGGCAGAAGGCTGTTGAAGAGTAATTGCTATTTGAGATGGGGGACTGTGGAGGGCTCCTCTCCATCCCTGGCTTCTTCTTCCACCCATCCTGGCTTATGTTTCTGGCAGGCACTCCCTTTGCAGAATCTGCCACTTGGGTGAGCATGGGTATGTGCGCATGTGTGCGTGCATGTATGAGGGGGTACTTACTGCCCTGGTTTGTGAGTCTTCTCTCTAGAGGATTTACTGTTACCTGTTTAACCACAGGTCATCAGGGCCATCTCCTGAGATGGGGAAGGAACCAGGGAATGTTACACCAAGTCCTTCTTCTGTAGGATTTTGCCTCAGTTTGGGGAGGGGCAGTCATTCTCCCAGTCACCCTGAAACTCTCCTCCTGTGGGGACTTGGAAGGGTGCCTGCCATTTATATTCTGCCCCAGTGGGGAGTCCTTTCCTTCACACTCATGTGCAAATAGGACAGGAAGGACTTTTATAGCCACAACCTTTGTGGGTTGCAGGTTCCACAATGGAATGGTAGGCTTGCAGTAGAAACAGAGCCCTGTTCCTTCGCAATGATGAGTCCCAGTAGGAGCTGGGAGATTTAAAGGCTTCTTGCTTTATTGCCAGAAGTGGTGCAGGCCTGTGGTCTTGTGTCTTTGTGCACAAATGCACGGACTCACTCCTAAAAGGCTTTGTCTCGAAAGTCGAATGTGTTTTATTCATGGAAACAGTTGTTAGGTGCCATGCGAGCAGCTTTTCTTCCCATTCAGTGGTTCTAAAATACACTGTGCTTCACCAGCCCTTCCAAGGCCAGCCAGTCTGCACCTCATGCTGTCTGCTGGGAGGTCCTCCCAAATGTCAAGCATATATGTCTTTTGCCTGATTTCCTTCGCAGACAATTCGGTTGTGTAAACAGCTTTACAGAGAGGACAGTCATAATATGCCCTGAGATGTTTTTGTAACTTCCAGCTACTTAAATGATTACATGACTCAGATCTCTTTTCAGAACCTGGTGATTAATTCCATAATTGGTTACTAGCATAACATTCTTATTTAAGAGATAGTGTTTAAAGCACTTAACCTGAAGTTTATATAGTTTAAGTTATGAAGTAACTGACAAGAGGCAATGAGCGGTATCCACTTCATTTTACCTTGAAGAGATACACAGGTGGCAAGAAGCACCACTTAGGAATAGAAAAGTAAAGTCTAGGAGAGTTAACAAGCTACTCTCACAAGTCATAGTACAGTATGAAATCTGAAATTTCATAGGAATTCTGGCATCTAAATACTGCTTGTGACCTGTGTCCTGCACACAGGGTCTGCAAACCATGCCCCCAGGGCCCAAATCCAGCCCACTGACATTTTCAAATGGCCTGTGGGCTAGAATGGTTTACATATTTTAAAATGGTAAGAAAAAACAATGAAAAGGAAAGTAACATTACGTGGCACATGAAAATTATATTAAATTCAATTTTAGTTTTAAAAAATACATTTTATTAGAAAACACCATGCCCATCTATTTACATATTGACCATGGCTGCTTTGGTACTGTAGTAGCAGAGTTGAGGAGTAGCAAGAGAGACCATAGGGCTCACAAAGCCAAAAATATTTATTATCTGACCCTTTAGAGAGAAAAAATTGCCCACTCATAGTCTACAGAGTCAGTATGGTTTGAGTTTACATAAAGGGGAAAACTGGCTAAAATATTGAACTCTTTATCAGCCATAGTATTAGATACTCAACATTAATGATCTGCTTTTATTTTCCCAACAAACTTGGGTAGTTCTAGCATTCTCATTTTATAGAGCAGGAGAATGAGATCCAGAAGAGACAGTTTGTCCAAGATCATGTAGCTAATAAGTGAAAGGACTGAGATATGAATTTGTTCTGTCTGAGCTCAGAGTTTACCTTGAACCATGTACCCCACAGCTCTGGAATAGTCTTCCATCTTCAGTGAATAACGTAGTTAGAAAATGCTGCCTCGTGTATTTTAGCAGCTGACCTTAAGTGGCATCTTTTAAACATGTGAAAAGAGGCGAGGACACTGGGCTCCTTTCTCCATGCTGCCTGTCGAAATTCTTCCAACAAGAACTTCTTGGGCCCTTGGCATTCCTCTGGAAGTGGACACAAGTGCCTGGCTTCCCAGCTGTCCTGACCACATCTGGGGGAGATTTCCTGGAAGCTTCCCTGACCCCTGCCTGCGCAACCTGAAACCCATCCCATCATTTGGAGGCCATAGGATGGCCCCCTCCTCCCAGCTGGGGCTGATGGTCTGGCCTCCAGGCCAGGAAAAGGGGGGCTCAATTCTCCAGGAGGCTCGGGGAGGCTCTGTGTAGAGTTGGAAAGCATATTCTGTTGGTCTTTAATCTGTCCTTCTTGTTCAGGCTTACAAGGAATGGAAGATCATTTCCTCGTTTACACCTTCGTCACCCGACTCCAGGGAGGCAAGTGGGCCGCTGATTGACGTGCCCCTGGACAAACCCAGCTCCTCTCAGGGTCGCGCTCTCATGGTGAATCCAGAAATGTACAAGGTGATTTTCTGCCATTTGTCCACATGGGTATTTGACAGGGAGCCAGTGACCAAGGCCAGGACGAGAAGATGAGATTGAAGATGGACGCTTGCTTTTGGCTCTTCCCAGACATCAGTCCTGGGGAGTGGAGGCAGGCGGGAGAGCTGCAGGGATACCTGTGTCCGAAAACTCACTGGTCTCAGCAGAACTGGGCCTGATGGGTGGGCACTGTGAGAAAGTGGAGGGGGTGGTTGTACTTTCTGTTCCCCTCAGGAACTGTTCAGAAATTTTGATGTTACTGATGGGAACTCAGAAGTGAAGACCAGAATCCTAGTTAGTGGAGGCTGTTGTTCAGCAGCCTTGACTGTTAAGGAGCCCGGCTTTCCTTGCCCTTCACATTTCAGCTATGTCATTGAGGCAAAGCTGAAAAGTCCCGTGGCATTCTCCACTGAGGGGTAATGGGGAACTTAAAAAAGTGAGGGTGACATCACTGAAAATTGAACCAGCAAAACCAAAAACTACTTTCTCCTAAAGTACAATCCTAGTTTTATGTCTCAAAGTATAAAGCAAACAAAATAGCAGTTATCAGGTTATTTCTGTAAATGCCTCGAAGGCTCTGTGGAAATAGAAGTTAAATCCCCTGAGTTTTGCAAACTTCTAGGTAGCCACTAATCTGTTGTTGTCTTGAAAGATGCGCTATTTAATCAAGTAGGTCATCCCTGGTCCAAGTCATAATCACCTTACAGCTACAGTGCTCAGTCATGGGGTTGGTCATGGGTAATTTAGTACTTGCGATGGTTATAATAGAAGTGTAAGACTGATTTAATTTTAAAAAATAAGTTACAGTCATTGTGTAAGATATAACCATTGGGGTAAACAGAATAGGAGGTACTGGTATATGGGACCTCTCTGTACTATCTTTTTCTTAAAAATATATTTTTACTGATTTCAGAGAGGGAGGAAGAGGGAGAGAGAGAGAGAGATAGAAACATCAATGATGAAAATCATTGATCGGCTGCCTCCTGCATGCCCCCTACCAAGGATTGAGCCTGCAATCTGGGCATGTGCCCTGCCTGGGAAGTGAAGCATAACCTCTTGGTTCATAGGTTGATGCTCAACCACTGAACCACACCGGTAGGGCTCTCTGTACTATCTTTGTAACTTCCTATGAATTTATAATTTATTTTGAAAGATGAAACTACCACATATTCAAGGGAGGTGCTGAACTAATGGTTTATTCCCTGCTGGAGCTGTGCTGATCAGTGCTGAGGCCACAGTGAGCTCCTCATTCTTCATGGCCTTGCTGGACTTCTCTCTAATTTACTTCCTGTATTTCTCCAGAATCAGAGTAAGCCAACTGAAGTGTGTCACTTTGTAGCTCTAGACACAAGGCTCACGGTCTCTGTCCTTATCCCACCTTTAGCTCCTCAACGGAGAGCTGAAGCAGCTGTACACAGCCATCACCCGGGCTCGCGCCAACCTCTGGATCTTCGATGAAAACCCGGAGAAGCGGGCTCCTGCTTTCAAATATTTCATTCGAAGAAATTTTGTCGAAGTTGTGAAGACAGATGAAAATAAAGGTAAGATTTCATTAACATTTTCTGTCTGTGGGATAGGAAGTGTGTTACTCCCACTTGTTCTTACCATCAGGTATAAAGGGCATAGATTTTGAGATCTCTCTATTTATTTACTGGTAAGGTGTGCTAATGGGATTGGGAGGGTTAACTCTTTTACGGAAGATATTTTATTTGTCCTTCACTAGTGAGGGCCATGGTTAAGGGTTAGAGGAGATAGGCTCTGTTGGGAGAATACAAATTGCTGTGGGCTTTTGGATAGCTGATTGGCAATATCTATAAAAATAAAGAATGAGCATAGCTTCTGACCCAGTAATTCCACTCTAGGAATCTATCCTAGAATATTCTTGTATAAAATCTCCAAGATACATGAACAAGAGTGCTCATCACAGCCCTGTTTGTAATGATAAGAAGCTAAAAACGACCTATGTGTCCCCCAGTGTGAAACAGTTCACAGTGGCTCCTATGGTGCCAGGAGGACTGGTGGGTGTGGAGATGTGGGCACCTCTTCTCAACTTTATGTCCTTCCAGGCTGCTTGCAGTGGGTTTTTTTTTTTTTTTTTTAAGGAAAAACATTTTCATAATTTACAAAGACTAGTTAATTAAAAAGTGGAGTGAAGGTCTCCTAATAGGATAACTCGGGAGAAATAATCAGCCCTGCATAAAGGAGAAAATAGTGGTCTTTCTTGTGGGTTAGCGGTTGAGTTGGCTCATCCAGGTCTTAGTTAATTTCTCCAAGGACAGGGCCAAGTGCTGGACAGAGGTGTTTGCTGGCTTCCTGAGCATGTTTCAACCAGTTGTATGGAGGCTATTTCTGGTTACAGCCAATGGCTCAGTTGGGAACGAAGGATTAGACGTTCTATTCGTGGGCCCTGACTATTGGGGTGTAGTGGGAAGAGTCAAAGGCTTGGGTTAACCTAGCATCTCATTAGCGTTCTCCACCTGTGTAGTCCATGACCTTGTTCAGGTCCCACTTTCTCTCCCTCAACTGAAAGGAAAATGAGTAGGTTGGCCTACTGTGGGTGTCCTTAATCTTTCCTGCATGCCGTTTATTGTCAAAATCTGTTCAGGCATCCCATTATAAGAGATCATCAAGATAGCCATTTTACAAATTTAAAAATTCAAAATGAAAAAGGATTACAATTTATTATGTCTTGGTAGCATTAAAAATACAAGGAAATGCCCTGGTTGGTTTGGCTCAGTGGATGGAGTGTCGGCCCACAGACTGAAGGGTCCCGGGTGCAATTCCAGTCAAGGGCATGTACCTAGGTTGCAGGCTTGATCCCCAGCCCAGTCGGGGCATGTGTGGGAGACAACCAATTGATGTGTCTCTCTCACATTGATGTTTCTCACTCTCTCTGTCTCTCCCACTCCCTTCCACTCTCTCTGAAAATCAATGGAAAAAAATCAATAGAAATAAAGGATTACCCCCCCCCCCCAAAAAAAAAAGAAGAAAGAAAGAATACAAGAAAAGTACAGTCCTAATTGTGTTATAAATAGCACATGGTCAAGTCTTCGAGAACATCTGTTCCCACTGTGCCAGGGAGCTGGGGATGAGTGTAGTGACTGTGATTTGGGTTTCTTCAACACGGTGCGGCGGCGTTCACTGGCCTTCTGCAGAGAAACTGCAGCGCTTGGCTGTGAGGTTAAATGTCACCAGGGCACTGGTGGTGCACACTGAGTCAGAACAGGATGCTGCGAAGTCATCTTTGCACACGGTGCTGTAGGGACAGCAGAGGACCCGCAGGGACGGGGTCAGGCTACAAGGCCTAAGGCATGGTTTTGCACCTTCTAAACAAAGCTGGCATGACTGCCTGGCTCCCCGGTTGACATCCATTGCCTTGGGTATCTCTGACCCCTTCAGCTCAGATTTGGCTGTCTGTGTTGTCCTGGTAGTCACTGTCATCATGTGCTTGATGAAGCTGTGGCTCAGACCCGCAGAAGGCTGCCCACTCCTGGTGTCGCTCGGGGGGTGGAGGGTGGGGGAGCGATACTGTCACCAGCAGGCTAGTGAGGCTAACAGGTGGGTCTGACAGCGGGTGGTTATAACAGTCTGTGTTCACCAAGGGAGTGTCATATTGCTCACTATGAGTGCAAAGTCTGCACATTTGGGAACACTGAAATCCCATCACCTTGTCCCTTGCTCAAGTCTCGACATGTGAGTTTGCTAAGAGGTACATGGCTTTGGATTTTCAAGGAGGAATTAGAATTGCTACCTGTCTTCTAATCCATAGTCATAGAAAAGGAAGGTAGAGCTGACCAAGTTCAAAAACCAAAAAATATCTTTTCTCACCGCCATACCCTCCTTCTGAAACCCATAACAGCCTGGCCTGGTAAGCTATAATATATCTTTAAATGAATGCTAGAAAGACAACACAGATGTATTCTTTTGCTAGGGATGCCATAATAAAATATCACAGACTAGGTGGTTTATACGACAGAAACTTATTTTCTCACAGTTCCCGAGGTTAGAAGTCCCAGTTCAAGCTGTCAGCAGGTTTGGCTTCTTCTGAGGCCTCTCTTTCTGGCTTCTAGGTGGCCTTTCCTGTGTGCGAACCCCTGGCGTCAATCTCCTTTTCTTATAAGGACACCGTCAATCTCCCTTTCTTATGAGGACACCGTCAATCTCCTTTTCTTATAAGGACACCGTCAATCTCCTTTTCTTATAAGGACACCATCAATCTCCCTTTCTTATAAGGACACCGTCAATCTCCTTTTCTTATAAGGACACCGTCAATCTCCTTTTCTTATAAGGACACCGTCAATCTCCTTTTCTTATAAGGACACCGTCAATCTCCTTTTCTTATAAGGACACCAGTCAGATTGGTTCTGGGCCCACCAGAACAGCCTCGTTGAGGCCCAATTTCCAGATATAGTTACATTCTGAAGTATTAGGTTAGGGCTTCAACATTTAAATTTTCAGGGGTTGGTGAGGGGGAGGACAAAATTCATCCCCTAAAAACAGGTTTACGTGAACAAATGCCCAGAGAAGCAAATTTACTTTTCTTTTTCATTTTAGACTTTGATGATAGCATGTTTGTTAAGACCTCAACCGCTAAGGAGTGGATCGCACAAGGGGAATACTATGCCAAACACCAGTGCTGGAAGGTAAGGGGCTGGGCCAGGAGGCTGGGGAAGTCTTGGTGACCGGTGGCCTCATCTAGCCTCACTGGGAGGTCTCTCACCATCATGTTTCCCACCAGGACAGGGTGAGGGTGATGGTGCTTGTGCCACTTCCTGCAACATCAAGTCACCCCTGGATGAGGGGAGTTCCCTGCCATGCTCCTTCCCCAATGGAACTGTGACAGCCCTTCATTTTGACCAAGGGCCAGCATGTGCTGATACAAAAATGGAAGGTTTTTGCCCCACCAAGGAACACTGCTAGTTATTTTCTTTCCCTCTTGTGTTCTACGCTTGCTGCAAACATGTGACAACTTTTTTATCCTCACCTGAGAATATTTGTATTGATTTTAGAGGAAGAAGGAAGAGAGAGCGAGCCTGAGAGAAACATTGGTATGAGAGACAAACATTGATCCCCTATGTGCCCTGACTGGGGATCGAACCCAGAACCTCTTGGTGGATAGGACCAACTGAGCTCCAGGGCAATCAAAAGACATTTTAAAACAGTAATGGATTAGTCCTCTCTTTTTTTTTTAATTTGATCAGACATAGACTTCACTGCCCATTTGAGTCTGATGGGCATAGAGTAAGCTTTTTCACTAGACTGAGCTGACTAATTTCTAGCCACAGGACATCTTAGTGAGCCTGAGCAGGTTCTTCCAAGCAATGTTATCACTGGCAGTCCTCTCGAAATACTGAACCAGCTTAAAGAGCCCCATCCTTTTTCCCACAGTCATTATCCCTCCAGATCACGGGGTCTCGGGTGGGGCACCATTGAATGTGTGTCTGCTGTGATGCAGTGTTAATGACATTTTCACCTGCAGGTCACAGACACCTCAGCTCAACCAAGTCCACATGGGCCCAGTCTCATTCCATCTCCTTGTGTCACCTGCAGCTTGTCTGAGATGTCCCCCTCATGGTCACATGATGGCTGTGGCAGTACCAACCATCTCAGCAGCATCCCAAGCAGGAAGGAAGGGCAGGCACTTTCTTCTCCTGGGTCTCTTTTTTTATCATGAAGTCCCCAGTGGACTTCTCCTTACATCGCATTGGTTACTACTCAGTCACATGCCCATGCCTGGCTCTTTGGGAGTCTGGGAGAGCTATCCCATCTGGCCTTTCATGGGAGGCAGGTTCTGCCATCAGGCAAGAAAGGTAGGAGTGGGTGTGGATAACTGACAAGAGGGTCGGCCACCACAGGCATGGTCACACGGAAAGACACATTTCCCTAAGATCTGGCTCCCGCAGGCACCTGGAGTGCCCCGTGCTTGCAGGTGCAGGCAGTACATCCTGAGAGAACACCTGAGCTGAGCCTGGGTCAGAGCACGACTTTCCTTCCCACGCGTCCGCGCTCATGCTAGGCTTTGGTCCAGCTCCTCACACGTTACCGGAAAAGTGCCTGCAGTTTCTCTTGCTAATCCCGAAGAAATGTTCCAAGACAGTGATTTCTCTCAAGAGCTTGTCCTGCCGCTTTAATGATCTTTCTTTTCATTGGAATTTCTTAGCGTTGGACCCGAGTGAAGGTACTGGGAAGTGATGAGTGCAATGAAAATACAAGTCAGAACTTACTGGGAGTCACTGTTGGAGGTGTCTTCCATCTGACATGCCTGGAGAAGGAATTCCAAGAGTTTTCTTTCCCCAAATTCTTAGGAGAATTTTGTCTCCTATGGCAGAGAAAGTGGTTTTAAGTCTACAGCAAGTAAGTCATATGTAGGATTCACCTTTTTCTGCATAACCAACACCCCAAAACTTAAGTGGCTTAAAACAAGTCACTTAGGCGTTCACAGCTCTGTGTGTTTGCAAAGCTGAGTCTAGCTGAGTAGTTCTGGTCTCAGCTGGGGGCCTCAGTCTGGATTTTGCTGCCATGTGGCATGCAGGTTGCTTCTGGCTCTTGGCTCAGGTGATGGGGTGATGGGGTTCCTGGATCACATGCCCTTCAGCATCCAGCAGGCCAACCTGGGCTGGTTCACATGATGCCTGAGCAGGGTTCAAAGAGAGCAGCATACACACTCAGTCCTCCTGAGGCCTGGCCTGGATTGCTCCAGTGTTGCTTCCCTGTGTCCTGCTGGCCAAGCAAGTCACAGCTGAGATCAGAAGGGCGGGGATGTGGGCAGCCTTTTTAATGGGAGAAGGTGCAGGGTTATTTGGTGAAAGGGCATGGACAGATACAGGGAGGATTGAAGGACTGTGGCCACCCTTGAATCCCAAGGGGTGAGAAAACAGAATTTGCACTGTTGGGCGTATCCAGAAAGTATTTTCGTAAATATGTAGTCTTTAGCTGCAGAAGTCTTTTTAGGGGAGCCAGCACAGATGAGAGTGTTATAAAAAGCCTTCTCCTCTCTGACTTTATTTAGACTCCGCTAAAGGACTTCAGGACTCAGGTGGTTTATTGAGTTTCTGGCTGCCTGTCAGTGAATGTTCCAGAAGCACATCGTACTAATGAGAACTACTGCTTGAGATTCATTTAGTCAACAGATTCCTGTTAAGCTAGGGGCCAACATTGTGTTTAGGTTGTGGGGATATGATGGATGAGTGAGGCAGGCAAACAGAAGAATACATTGTCCCAGCTGTTGCAGATGTCAGAGATGAGAGACCAACTGCCCCCAGAACGACCTGTCCTGGACAGGGAAAGCTGCTTTGAGTAAGGGAGTGTTGAGCTGAGACCTATGGGATAAATGAAGTTAACCAGGCAGAGAGGCGATGGAAGAACATCTCAATCAGGGGAATATTAGGTGCAAAGGCTCTGTGGTGGGAAGGGGCATGGCACAGATCACAGGAATAAAAGGAAGCCCATGGGGCTGGGGGGACTGCAGCAAAGAGCTTGAGCAGAAGAGATGCCATCCTGTCCATTTTATCAGCAAGTGCCACTTAACCCTTCCCTTGCCCACTGAGACCCAATCTCGACCTGTTGGGCAGAATGTGAACTTTCTGCCCCTGTAGCCTGGGCTTGCAGACATGGTGTCAGCATTCCTGTTGGAGAACAGCAGCTTTCTGCTGGCAGGGATGGGGTGCAGGCTGACTCCTCTGTGACACTTGTCTGCCCACCTTCTGTTTGGTTTACACAGATCTGCATGTCCCAAGGGTCTGGTCAGTTATCTTCTGGGATATGTTATGGTACTGTCTCTGTCCCCATTTCTACCCCCAGTAGGTGCACTGAGGCTATTCCGCCAACACCACCAGTTAGCTGTTACAGTTACCAACTGGGGAGGACCTGTGTTGAGCCCAGAAAAGGCACTGTGTGCCTTTGGGCCAATTACTCTGTGTCTCTTACCTGAAGTTGCTACTCTGTACAAGAGAAGGATGTAACCTCTCATGCATGACTGTTGGATGATTAACAGAGGGTGTTATTTTGGTGGCCTGTAAAAGTATGCACTGTGTACCCTTTCCATGGCTGCCGGGTACTTCGAGAAGGAACCTTTGAGTGTGAAGTGTTAGCCGGTAACACTATTGGACTTGATCCTTGAAGGCCGTTTTCTTTAGCTCACCAGCACCTTCCTCTCCTCCCTCTCAGATTGGGCTGGGGTGAGACTCATGTTTTGTCAGCTCAGACACTGGTTCTGTTGGTCACCTCCATTCCCTTGCGGGGAATCAAAACCTTTCGCCTCTTCCAGGTTGCAGCCAAGTGTTACCAAAAAGGAGGTGCATTTGAGAAGGAGAAACTGGCCCTGGCCCACAACACCGCCCTGAACATGAAATCCAAGAAAGTCAGCCCCAAGTAAGAGTCTCGGTCCCTTCAGGCTTGCTCTGGTGAGCTCAGCGGGTAAATACATTGGTGTTAGGTCAATGTCCCATGGAAACTCTGTTTTGTTTCCCCCTCACAGGGAAAAGCAGATGGAGTACTTGGAACTGGCTAAGACCTATTTGGAATGCAATGAGCCAAAGCTGTCCCTTAAGTGTCTGAGCTACGCCAAGGAGTTCCAGCTCTCTGCTCAGCTGTGCGAGAGGCTGGGGAAGGTACAGTCTAGCCCACGGCTGCTCCTGGGAAAATTGGGCTCCCTGTGAGCAGATGGGGGGTGGTGGAAGTGTCTGCCTCTCTTGCTTCAGGAAGAGGCTCCAGTCCTCCAAAGAGGGAGAGGTTGGCCCTGTCCACTCTAGGGAAGTCCTTCTTTCTCCATTTGCACAAATGTTCAGAGGGCTCCAAGGATATGCACGTGTGTGTGTGTGTGTTCATGTCTGTGGGAATGTTTGAGACCTGATATTAACCATGGGGAGGCCATATGTTCAAATCAAAGGGAAGACGGGCTTTAGAATATTCCTCTTCTCTTTCTCTGTGTTCGCAGTCTGGCGTCCGCCTGGGTGAATGGCTTGGCATTTGCATGATGGTGGTTCTGTGTTCCCTGAATTGCTCTATCTGCACCGACCATTCTGGCAGCCACTAGTTTCATGTGGCTATTTAGTTTAAGTTAATTAGAGTGTGAGAAGATTAACAGTCCATTTCCTTAGTCTCACTAGCCACATTTCAAGTGCTCGCTGTTACAGAACATTTCCATTGTTGCAGAGAGTTCTGCTAGACAGACTGCTAGCCTAGGGCACGGCGACTCACAGTGGGCAGCAGGCTGCCCGAGGCCACAAACTATGGCTTTTCTGCAACAAGATTGGCACAGAAGATGAAAGTAAGCAGTCAGACATTTTTATAGCAATTTAGCATTGCTGTGCATCCAACTGGTGATAATTTTCTTAGTGAACATTTTTTATTGAGTTAGAATAGAATATGACATTGTATTAGTTTTAGGTGTACTAGTTTTAGCATAGTGATTTGATATACACCGAGTGGCCAGATTATTATGATCTCTGAATGCATAATAATCTGGCCACTCAGTGTATATCCTATATAATAAAAGGCTAATATTCAAATTGTCCCCTCTACCAGGAGTTCAACCAGCAGGCAGGCCGGCCAACCGCCTATGTCCCCTCCCCCTGGCCAGGCTGGCCGGACCCCACCCATGTGTGAATTCATGCACCGGGAGTCTAATATATATATATATATACATATATATATATATATATATATATGTATATATATATATATATGTATATGTATATATATATACATACATACACTGAGTGGCCAGATTATTATGCGTTCAGAGATCATAATAATCTGGCCACTCAGTGTATGTGTATATTGTGAGATAACCACTACCATAAGTTTGATATCATCACCACACAGAGTAATGATTTTTTTCTTGTCATGAGAACTTTTAGGATTTACTCTCTTAGCAACTTTCAAATATACATGACATTATTGGCTATAATCACCCTGCTGGAAGTTATGCGATTTGTTTTAATGAATCAGTGGCGATGGATTGGACGTGTAAAACCATCGAGTCCTTCACCACGGATTATCTGAGAAGCAGTGCTCTACAGCGTCCAGCTGTGGCTGGCGCATTTGCCTTGGTGGGTTACCATGTCGCTCCAGGAGGGAGGTGGGTTTCCATGTCTGCATGTGAAACGCAGTAACTCCTGGATCCTCAGAGCATCCCGAGCATTGGGTGGGGTGGAGGTGGGACCAGCTGGGAAGTTTGAAGTGTGGCTCCCATGCTGCCTTCCCTGCCCCGTGTTTATTATGGGATGTGACTTAGGATGTGGGAGATGGGGATGGAATAGGAAGTTCAGTGTGGCTGGACGTTCTGGGTGCTAAGATTTCAGGAACTAGAATAGTTTCCAAACTCTTTGTGTCCCTTAGTCTCTAATGCCATCACCCTCCAACCTCTAATGCCACCACTTGGACCCCAAGCGGTGACAACTACAGGCCTATGCCTACTGCTTCCCCTTTTTGCCTACCAGTGCCAGTCATGACTGAGCCAGAGACTCCTTCCTATCTGTCACCTCACCTTCCCAGCCTGCCAAGCTCTGCCTCTGAAAGTGGAGGGGAGGGGACCCAGGCGACCATAGCACAGCCCACATTCTCCCCTCCAGGACATCAGTGCCCACAGAGTGTGGAGACCGCCTGCTCCCAGAGGCACAGCCTCCCCCTCCTTTCCACTGCTGCAAGCTTGACTAGAACATTCTAGTAGCTCCAAGCCCCAACCAGAGGAGAGTCTGGTTCCTTTTTGTTTTGCTCAGGCCCCTTCCTGGAAGGGGATTGGACCCTCAGCCAGCTTCTGGTCTCTTGGGGGCATCCCACCAAACTACCAGCTTTACTCAAATTGACCAGCGTGGCAGCAGCCTTTGTCAGAATATTTCAGCCACATCGCCTCCCAGCTCCCAGCCCCGCGTGTGTGCTCCCTCCTCCCCCACTGGAAGAAATGCTTGGGAAGGGCCGTGGGAGTGAGAAATTTCCTTTCAGGGATTCCTTTGCCTTGCCTGCCTCCAGCCTCTCTCCAGAGAGTAACATTGGTTTCCCTGGAAACCTCTCAAAGCCCTTGCTCTGGATGGCAGTGGGGACCCCCTCATGGAGCAGAGCCGGCCTAGTAGGGAGCTGCCTCTTAGAGTCATCCCCTCTCTTCTTTAGCTGGGGGCACATTGGTACTTACTGGGGCCTTCACTCATGCTCAGGGAAATGTTTTCTGAGTAATCAGCATTGTCGAGGAGAGGCAAGGAGACAATACGGTTAGATGTACTGGTTATGGAGAGGCAAGGAGTCAGGGCAGTTAGATGTACTGGTTATGGGGTTTTATTGATGTGGAAGATGAGCCTAAGAGTTCTCAGGTCTGTGAGGTCTCTGAACACAGAGGAGGCTCACACTCAAATCTTATGCATATTTTGGCCCTTCATGGAGCTTGTCTCACTAAATAAGAGCCAGCTGAGGTTTATCAGAGGGCCTGGCATATGTAATTGGTTTTTGTTTTCTCTTTGGATCTCAGGTACAGCAAGTAGAGCTATGAAGTTAAATGTTCAACAAATCCAAGGACCTCTGCTGTGTGCCAGGCACTGTGGGTGCTCAGCAAGCAGCAGGCGACAAAGCAGGGCCTCTGTCTGCAGAGCTTTCCTCTCTGGTGTGAGGGAGATATGACAGATAAGCCAGTGGAATATAAGATGTCAGCGATGGTGAGAGGAGACAGGGTGGTAGGTATTTTAGACGGGCGTCAGGAGCTGACTCTTGAGCGGAGACTTTGAGAACAACTGCTGGAGGGCATGGCAGGCCAAGGATCCCTGCAGGCGTAAAGCCGCAGGTGGGAGCGTGTGGGCGAGGTTGAAGAATAGCAAGGAAGCCTTTTGGCCGGAGCAGAGTGAGCCAGGTAGAAATGGTAAAATGAGCAAGAGACGGGCAGAAACAAATCATGTAGAGCCTCAGAGTCCATGGTAGGGGACTGGACTTTGTTCAAGTGTCGGGGGAGCCAGTAGAAGGTTTGGATTGGAGGACTGACATGAAGCTAATTATTTGGATGCTCTGTCAGGAGATCTATAGGCAGCAAGAATAGAAACAGAAATGTCGAGAGAGTCTGGTGGTGGCTGAGGCTGAGATAGGTGGCCTGGATTGCCACGACGGTGATGGAGGTGATGGGAAGGGGTCATATCTGGGAAATGTTGGGAGAGCCAAGCAGACAGGATTAAGTGAGGGGTTGGATGGGGAGTGTGAGAGGGAGAGGAGTGGAATGCTCTTCTGTTCATGGCAAGCCCACTAATGAATGTGGTTCAAGGCTACGCTCGTTGCACTTCATTTTGTTCCTCTTCCTCTTCATAGCCAGTCTCCATTCCCATTCTCTTCTTATTGGCAGTCATTCCAATGCATTTACTATATGTCCTCGTGTGCATGCACAATGGAAGAATAAATAGTAGTATTTTCTGTGCATACATATTTTAAGCTTATCTAAATAGCATCTATTCCGTTTTTCATTTTTTTCACCTCCTGCTATAGTGTTATGTCTGGCCAGGTTGCTGATCACTGCTAGTATTCCACAGTGGGCATCTTCGGCATTAATTACCCATTTCCCTAGTGGTGGACACCCAAGTGATCACCAACTCCTGTCTGCCTCACGTGGTACTGTAGTGCACCATGTCTCCTCCAGTTCTGTGTGAGACGGGGAGATGTGGTGTTAGAAATGAGATTGCTGGCCCTAGGGTATGCATATACTTAGTATCAGCAAGTGAAGGTGAGAGCTTTCCAGAACAGTCATGCCACTTGGTGCCCGTGGGTTCCACATTCTTGACCACATTCAGTGGGTACTGATTTTCTGTGTTTTGCAAAACTGATGGTTGGATCTCATATGGTTTTAATTTGCATTTCTCTGATTATTAGTGAGGCTGATCACCTTCATTTATTAAGTTGCCCCCACTATGAACTGCCAGTTTATATCCTTGGCTTAGTTTTCTTTTGTGTTTTTAGGAAAGTCTTTTTTTTTTTTTTTAATAGTTGCAGGAATCCATTTTATGTTCTGACCTGCCTAGTGTAGTACAGTAGCCACTAGCAACATGTGGCAATTAAAATTAATCCAAATTAAATGAAATAAAAAAATCAGCTCCTTGATTGCACCGCCCACATTTCATTGCTCACTATTCACACCTGGTGAGTGGCTGCCATGTTGGATAGCATAGATATGGGACATTTCCATCTTCACAGAAAGGTCGGTTGGACAGTGCTGATCTAGATGTCAGTGTTTTTCTTCTCTCTGTTAACTGTGTTTCACGTGTTCATTGTTGAACAGATTTGATGTAACCAAATCCATCCATTCCTCTCCTGAATGTGTATTTCGGGTTTTGCTGAAGACCTTCTTTACCTCTCAAGTCACAAGAGATAGTTTCATACATTCCCCCCAATAGCTTTCACACTTAGAGCTTTAACTCATCTGGAGCTTCACTTAGTGTATTGTGTATGGTGTGAGGTTGGGATTTAAATTTATTTTTCTCCCTATAAAGAATTAGTTTTCCCCACATTACCTATGTTTTAGTGTTTTTTTCCCCCACTGGATTCTAACAAATAGCAAGACATATGACTATTTTATTTATCATTCAAGGTGTTTGGTTTATTTTTAAGATAAAAAGTTATGTTCTGAATACTCAGAGAAGAAAATTGTATTCCATCTTAGATAAAAGATGCCGCCTATTTCTATAAGCGAAGCCAGTGCTACCAAGATGCTTTCAGGTGCTTTGAGCAGATTCAGGAATTTGATCTAGCCCTTAAAATGTACTGTCAAGAGGAGCTCTATGAAGAAGCTGCTGTTGCAGTGGAAAAGTAGGTGGTTTTATTCTCTCCCTCCCCTCGTCCTGCTTCCTGGGGCAGCCTGCTCTGGGTGATGTCACCCTGTTCTTCCATAGTGGCTTGACCATGTCACCCTTCTTCCACTTGAGTGGTGGTCTCGGTGCTGGGTCAAGAGCTTCTTGAGAACAGGACTCTGTGTTCTCCACGCTCTTGATAAGCTTTGACACAGGGTTAGAAGAGAAGGGGCTGAAGAAGAGGTTACCAGTGTGTATATAAAATGCACAGCAGTTTTGTGCTTAGTGACGGTTCTGTCCTCTCACCTTTACCTGCTGAGATGACAGTTTCCCTGGTGTGTGGCTAGATAAAGGTAAGAGCACTAGTGGGCAGTTAGGATTTTGCTTTATTGTGATCTACTGGTAGATGCTCAGCCATGTATTTATAAATATATATATGATATGTATGTGCACGTACCCTCAGTTTTAAGATACACAGGTTTCATACATGACCCAGTGGAGGCCTCTGAGCCTCTAGCCTAGTTGATATTTCAAAGGGGAAGAGGAGATGGGTGGGGTTAAATCTTGACAAGGAATCTAGAAAAATGTGGTTGAGGCCCCCAAGAGATCTTCCTGGTGGTATTAGAATCTGTTATTCTGCATTTCTGCCCAGCAGGGGTTTGAATCCCCTCTTGGCACCTGGAAAAGTAGGCTATCTACTACATGTAGCAGTTTTACTTAAGTTGCCCTGTGCTGTATTTTGGAGGAAGTTTTCTATTGGTTGCATGATAATGAGTTATGATTTGGGTCATCTTTCCCTGTAGGTATGAAGCAATGCTAAGGACCAAGACTCTTCCCATATCCAAGCTCTCCTATTCAGCCAGTCAGTTTTACTTGGAAGCTGCAGCAAAGTACCTGAGTGCAAATAAGATCAAGGAGATGATGGCTGTCCTCTCGAAGCTGGACGTAGATGACCAGCTGGTGTTCCTGAAGTCTCGGAAACGGCTCGCAGAGGCTGCAGACCTGCTGAACAGGGAAGGCCGGAGGGAAGAGGCTGCCATGCTGATGAAGCAACATGGTTTCCTCCTGGAGGCCGCCAGGCTCACTGCCGACAAGGACTTCCAGGCCTCGTGTCTACTGGAGGCTGCCCGCCTCAATGTGGCTAGGGACTCGGATGTAGAACACACCAAGGCCATTCTGAGAGAAGCCCTGGATCTCTGCTATCAAACCAATCAGCTGTTCGGCATTGCTGAGGCCCAGTTCCTGCTGGGGGTGATCCTGAAAGACTTTCAGAATCTCAAGGATGCCTTCTTCAGGTTCGACACTCTCAACCACTCGGCTGGCGTGGTGGAAGCGCTCTACGAAGCCACCAGCCACTGTGAGGCTGACCCTCAGAAGGTTCTGGCCTTGGCTCCGGGGGGCTTGGAAGTCCTCCTCAATCTGGTCAGGGCCCTCAAAAGAGTGACCAACAATGCAGAGAAGGATATGGTCAAGTTTTGCTTTGAGTTTTTTGGTATTTCTCAAGTGGATGCCAAGTATTGCCAGATAGCTCAGAATGACCCTGGACCCATATTAAAAATCATTTTTGACCTGGATTTAAACTTGAAAGAGAAGAAAACAAAAGACCATTTCTTGATAATGACTGACCAAGTGAAACTGGCCCTAAACAAACACCTCTTTAGCAGGCTGTGTCAGATCACGCAGAGCCTGCTTGGGAAGACCTACCCAGGCATCTGCCTGCGGTTCATTGTTGGCTTAAAATGTGAGGATGGAAACTGTGAAGATTACCATAGGCCTCTGCGGCGTTGTGAGGCCAAGTGTCTGGTTCAGTCGAAAATGCACCAGGTGGCAATCAACGGGTTGCTTTTGGAAGCCAAAAAAGTATTTCCTAAAAGCTTAGCTGAAGAACTTGAACAGATCGATTATATTCTCTCTGCAGATAAGTATGGCCATTGCAAATCCTTCCTGAGTGTAGTCTTCCCTAAACATTTCCATCAGCGAGTGTTGTCCGAAAACCCCATGGCATGCAAAGAGATCCTCAAACCCAATTACAAGTCCTTCCGATCCTACAGGTTTGCTCTGAAGGAGTACATCTACTTCCTGTTTCAAAACGAAAGGGCGCGAAGCCGCAGGGAGTCTACCGACCTGTGGCTGAGCGCCATGCAGGCTTTCCTGCTCTCTTCCAGCTACCCCGAGGAGTTTGGGAAGCTGCTCCACCAGGAGGAAGACAACTACCACAGGGAACTCAAAGCTCTAGCATCGGAGAAAGAGGAACGGGGCCGGGGCAGAGGCAGCAGGATGAAAGGGATAGAGGGGAAGTTCGGCATGCTGGCACCCAACAAGGATGATGAGAGCACCGAGAAGACCCACCTGTGCTTCATTCGGCTGCTGGAGAATTGCATCGACCAGCTCTACGTGTATAGGAACCCAGAAAACTACAAGAGGCTCTTTTTCCGTTTCATGAACGTCCTTGTCAAGAGGTGCAAAGAGCCGCTCATCCCCAGCATTGGGAACACGGTGGCCCTGTTGGAGTTCCAGTTCGTCCACTGCGGGGTGGTCCTGGCCCGCCTCCGGAAGAGCGCCATCCTGTGCCTCCCCAAAAGCTACATCGCGCTCTTGCACTACTGGGAGTTTCTGTTAAGCAAGAGGGACAAGGAGCTCGGGGACGTGTTCTCCATCATTCAGGACTACAAACCGAAGGATGTGACGAGAGCCATTCAGGATTTCCGGTTCCACCTCTCCTACCTCGTCAAGGTGCTCTGTGGCTACGAGAATGTGAACTTCAACGTCCTGCTCGATGCCTTCAGTGACATAGACTGTGTGGTCTCCGGGGAGGCGGAGCGGACCCTGGTGCTGTGCTTGGTGATGCTGGTGAATGCCGAGGTGGTCCTGCAGCCATCCTGCAAGTCGCTCCTGCACCGCCACTTCCAGGAGATCGAGAAGAGGCTGCAGCTGATGAGCGTCGACTGCCCAGACCAGGTGCCCGAGAGGCTCCGGAAGGTGGTGAAGCGGGTGCTGATGGCGGTCGATGTGAAGTCAGTGGCCGAGGCGCTGCAGGACCTGCTCTTTGAGCGTGATGAAGAATACCTGATGGACTGCCACTGGCGGTGGGACAGTGGGCACACCAAAGGGGTCACGGTCCGTGGCCTCTATCACGAGGAGGTCAAACTAAACCGCCTGCTCTGCGTGGACCCCGTGGGCTACTTTACTGAACCAGAGTGTGAGTTTGGTCAAGATGAGACGGATGAGCTGGCCTTAGAAGACCGAGACCACCTCCTGGCCACCATCCTGTCCCAGAAGCAGTGGAAGGCTTCCATCCAGCGGAAGTTGAGGAGAGCATGCCTGGTGGTGGCCCTGTGCATCAGCTGGAAGAGGAGGGTGAGTGCCCAGATGGGGTGTTCCAGGGAGGAGACCAGGGAGCCTGGGACCGGGATCTTCAAAAAAGCCGACGTCGACAGGACCCAGTGTGACCTGTGCGGGGTGAAGTTCACCCGAAGTCCTGAGAACTATTTCAGCCCCAGTAAAGCCTTTGAGGGAGAGACTTCAGAGGCGGTGGCCCTCTCCGAGGCTGTGCTGAATGACAAGGAAGGTCGGGAGAGGAATAGCGAGTCTTATGAGCATCACATCCACCTAGAAGGCCACCAGAGGCAGCAAATGGCCTACCAGAAATACTCTGAATTTTTTCGTGAGAAGGTGGACCCAGCCATCGACGAAGGCAAGCTGGTGGTGCAGGACATCGAGCAGAGCGTGTGGATTCGTAGTCACCTGGGCTCCAAGGAGCACAGCCTCATGCTGCAGAGGAAGGTCCAGGAGAACATCAGGAAGGTTTCAGACGCGGTGGAGGACCTCTACAGGCAGAAGGCCTGGGCTGGCGGTAAGGGGCCCTCGGGAATGGGGGCCCAGGCGGTGGTAGAACCTGGGCTTTGAGAACACAGGTCAGAATCGAGCCCTTTGTGTTGAGGTCTGACCTGGGGTCGTGGAACTTGGCATTTGCAGAAATACAAGTAAGGACTGTGTGTTCTTAAATTAGAACAAAGCACCATGGTTTGGACCAGCCTTTCCCCAGTGAAAACTTTGATTATCTTAGGCTGGGCTGGCCTGTCCTTTACAGACAAGAATAGGGCTTTCAGCCTAGTTCTAGGGAGATAATAAAGGGAGAATGTTTAAAGTCTTGAGGAAACTCTTTAAGCTTCTGATTCATTCATTCATGATCATTTCTTGAGCTCCCACTCTGTGCTAAGATCTATAGGTGCGTAGCTGGTCTCTTCCCTTTAGGAGGGTCCGTAAGCCATACCCAGTGTGAGCCCTTAATGATAAGAATGCTAATGGGCCTTTGAATCAGATTTCCTCTAACTTCCTCATTAGCTACTTCTTAGCAACACGGAGTGGAAGTTACGTTCCGTACGAAGTGAGTGAAATTGCATATTTTAGAATCATTCCATAATCCAGACGCTGCAGTTTAAGGTTTAACAGACACACAGGAATGGTGCCAGGCTAGCATTTAAATGCTGCTGGTGGCAGAAGGGGGCTGTGGGGCCTTGCCTGCCGTTTTCCTCAGGGGAAGCAGAGACAAGCTCTGGGGAGGCGGGGGCTTTGGCTCTAGTTCTGGGTGTTCGAGGCCCTACAGCGGCCCCTTCACTCAGAGCCCTTGTTCTTTGGTTCCCACAGCGAAGGAGGTGATGACTCGGCTGGTCAACGTTCTGATCCCGTCAGTCAAGGATGCGAGGGAGTGGCTCAAGAAGACAGAGCTGCACCTGAAGGAGGAAGGTAAGGAGCCCTTTGTCCTAGGACTGTGCTCTGGGTTCCGTGATTCTTGGTTCTGCTGACGTTCAGGTCAGGCTGACGTGGGGCTGCCTAGGACATCAGTATTGACCACTTCCTGTCTAGGACCCTTGCCCTGCTGAGTGAGGTTATTAGCCACACAGTATCTGAGCTTCTTCACCAGACCGTGAGGGTTATTCTGGGTTCATGTTAGTTTTTTTTTTTTTTTTTTTCAAAAACATCTTTTGCCACTCGAGTTGTTATCAATGCTGGTCGGTCACTACTCATACTCAGTACAGTGATTCCCAAGGATGCACAAAGTATTGCAAAGCCATTCCTTGATAAACATGTTTGCATGTAAGTTAATGATTATTAATGTGTGTTTAGTGTGTGTCAGTGCTGTCCTGGGCTTGGGAAAGAAAACAAACAGAATCATTGGGGCAGCTTGCAGTCATCTTCCCACAGAACATTGAAGGCTGTGTCGGATGAGTCAGGCTTCTCTCCCGACAGTCAGAATTATCTTGCCAAGTTCTATTTGATCTGGAAAGTCTTCTCTCTTGCCCATTCCAACTGCTGCCCCCTCCCCACCCGCCCACATTTTTTCTTGCTCTGAATATTTTGCCCGGCCCAGGTTGCCCTTCTTTGAGTCCTTTTAATCCAGATGCTACTGGAAATTGCGGACTCCAGAGCTGGGGAAAACTGGAGGGCCCTTGGCACAAATGTCTATGCCAACAAAAATAATCTGGGACTATTATTTTTTGCTATTATTTCAAAATGGAGGTAACTGATGTATCAATTCTAGCCTGTGGCTGAGTTTGGGTTTTGTTTGATTTCTTTCATTTAAAGGGCCTCTAAAAGAAGGCCAAAGGAGCCAATCTGTAAGAGAACTTAATTCCAGAGATGAGGGCTTCCCTTGGCTTTGGCTCATCCTGGGAAGCAGCGTCCATGCTCAGAGATAATCCTCACTTTCTGTCACCCTGGCGGGAGGCCTTTTCCCCCTTAATTTAAAACAATTACAGAAACACGAGGTTTTACTAGGGTGTTATGTTTTGCAGTGGAGTGGGGGGAAATCACCATTCTGCACATTGTTTCTTTCTTTTTTGTTTTGTTTGCTTTTTAAATAGGAATCGTTCAGGAAGATGAATATGAAAATGAAATTGAGGACTTTGGTGAGCTCCGTCCTAGAAGGCGTTCACGGAAATGTGGAAAGCAGAGAAAATACTAGGATCCACACAGCTGCTGCTGCCTAAACCTTCAGAACATTCCGTCCTGACTTAGAATTCTGAGTGCTGGGGCAGAAGAGAAAAGAATGTCAATTAGCATAAAAGAATAGGGGAGTCTAGAACCTCTTTGCTTTGTGATATTGTTCCTTCTTCCATGGTGGCTTAGGGTCTGACTGCTCCCTCCGAGCGGGACACGAGTCAGTAGGAGGGACACCCCTCACCTCAGAGTTGCCGCTTCCCTGGGCCAGGAAATCCCTCCAGGGATTCTCTCATCTCCTTCCAACGCTGCAGCCAGGGCTGTGCGTGCCCAGGTCTGTGTGGGCCCTGCCACCGGCCTCTCCTGACCCCAATCCAGTCCGGTCATCTCCGAGCCTACTTGTAGCATAGCTTGTTTCGTCATAGAGGTTAGCCTTTTCTCTGTGGCAACTTTTCGGCCCCCCACCCCCACCCCCCGCCATGCCCAGCTACCTGTGCGAGTCACGGTTAGACTACCTCAGAATGTAGTCAAGAAGCCCCCGTGTCCTTTGGGTGGCCAGGATGGGGATGATGCTGGGGGCCTTCCAGCCTGCCTCGCCAAGGTGGGCCTCACTCCGCCTCGGCTGTGGGAAGACATCTCTAAAAGTGTTTTGTGTGTAGCCTTGTATGTCGTTTCCTTGGTTCTCCCTGGCAGGTTGTCATTCTAGCTCAGGTTGACATTCTGATGAGTTTTCTCCCACTGAGCTCACCACGTGGGACAGGGGCCTGCAGTGATGCAGGTAAGGGAGGTGGACAGAGGAGGAGGCCAGTCGTACAGTACCAATCCGTAGGGACTCAACTGTGAATCACTGCCCGCTGCTGGGAGGCCTGTAAGAGAAGGGGTGGGAGGGTGTCTGTGTGCAGGAGGCATTGCTCCCCCCACTCCGCTGGGCCAGCGGCCGTCCATAAGGTCCCGTTCTGGAGGCCTTCGTGCCTCTCGAGATCACTGCTCGCCGCTTCCCCAGCCCCTCAGCTGGGCTTGGAGCGGAAGGTCAGGCTCCCCCTCAGCCCCTTCATTGTTTTGTCATCACAACGGAACCGACTTTCCACCCCCGTTGTCGCTGCTGCTTTTGCTGCTCATTGTTGTCACTGTCTTTCTAAATGACTATTTCCTCAAAATGTTTGTTTCTAACTTTTATTAGTTATGTTTCTAATTTTTATTCCAGGTGTTTTTTATAAACTTCACTTGCCAGATAAACAACCCCAATCAAATCTTGCTGTATTATCACATTTTTATAAAGTTAAGTCATTTCTCTTACATGCTGCCGTCCATTTGTTTATTTCCAGTCTCTGTGCAGAGAGTAAAGGGGTCAGTCTTGGGCTGGTTCTTTCTGGTAGCTGGTTGATGTGGGCGGGGCAGAGCTTCTGTGCCTCCTGAAACTAAGGCAGAGACAGACAAAGGAAGCACAGCCTGGCATTCACAGCTGGTCGCAGTGTCCCTTTAGGGTCTGCCTGTGCAAATTCTTTCCCATTGGGATGCTCTGAGCATGCAGGGTGTGGGCAGTTTTGTCAGTGCCGTCTATTGGGACCGCCCTCTAACATTGCCCTGGGAGGCAGGGGACCTGGAGTCGAGTGCTTGTCCTGCCCCTAATGAGCCAGTAACCTGGGGTGAGTCAGATCCATGAACACCACCCTGGGATGGGAGATGGGGAAGCAGCGTGATGGATATGTGGGTCGCCTGTGGGCATAGCCAACTGGCTCCAGTTTCCCCCTTTGGGAAATGAATGGTCTAAGGCTCCTTCCTGCCCTGATGCAGAGGTCTGTAGTCTGTGGCCATGAGCTTGAACACCCTCAGGTCTTGGTTGTGTGATCCCAGTGTTTGCTTGTGTTGGGTGAGCAGGACAGCTGGGTCTAAGGAAGCAAAGTGTCCTCTGGTCCTATGCTTCAGGGTCCCAGAGGCTCAGGACTGGGAGAGACAGTGCTGTTCCTTGTGTGTCAGCACTGTCTAAAAAAGCCGCCTGGAGCCCTAATGGGTTTGGCTCAGTGGATAGAGCGTGGGCCTGCAGACTGGAAGGGTCCAAGGTTCGATTCCGGTCAAGGGCATGTACCTTGGTTGCGGGCATGTCCCCAGTGGGGAATGTGCAGGAGGCAGCTGATTGCTGTTTCTCTCTCATCAGTGTTTCTGGCTCTCTCTCCCTCTCCCTTCCTCTCTGTAAAAAATCAGTAAAATATATATATTAAAAAAAAAGCCGCCTGGAGAGAGCCATGTCCTCAGCTCGGCCGGCCCTTAGTGTGGGCTTGGGACTGTGGGCAGAGAATCAGTAATTCCCATCGATGACCCAGTCCTGAGGCCCAGTCCAGTAGCAGGCACTTTGGTGCCCGGCCTTGCCTGGAAGTCCAGGATGGGGGTGTGTGTCAAGGGTCCCCAAGACCCTGTCAGTCTGCCTTTGGAAGGAAAGGGCTCTAGCCACCTCACCTGTTTTCCTGGCCCAGTGGGGGTCCTAGTGCCCTAGTACTCTGAGGGATCCTAGAACCCACCCGTGGAAACATCCATTTGTCATCTTAGCCACGTCCCCTCGGGACCCTGACATCTTGCTGGCCGGGAAGGGCTTTGCCAGCAGTGGAGACTTGGTTGCCAGGACAACTGGCAGGAGGCGTTATTCTGACTAATGTTACAGGGTTCTCTCCACTCAGCTCTTGGGTCTGGTTCCTCTGGGACACTGGCAGCCAACACTGCCGGCTGTCACATAAGGACAGTCTGCCCCTAACATTTGTGGGGCATGGCGTGTGAAAACAAGAGGCCTCTGCCCCATCCCTTCTCTTCCCACCCACCCTTTGCTTCATCCTGCACCCTGAAGGACTTCCCTTGTGTGAGTGTGGACATTCCAGCCTCACCTGCAAGCTCATCATATATCTGAACCCCCCTCCCAAACAGCCACCCTTGGCCACCCCTGCACCCAGCACATCAGCAGGGAAGAGGCTCAGGGGTATTTGCGGGGGGCGCGGGGGGGGGTAGTGGTGGTCCTGGGTACTGGATTGTGATCTGCAGGGGGCTGTGGATATGTCCTGTTTTTGCACATTTGGGGTACAGTATTTAGCTAATGATACAGCATTGTGCCACTTTTCTTGGTCATTTTTCCTCCTGTGTCTGTCTCCTTCAGGATCCTTGCAGGACAGGGTTCCAATGTTCATACATTCTCCAGCCATGATAACCATCTTAATCTTCTCAATGCCTTTCTCAACGCCTAACTTAGCGTGTACTCTCTCTCTCCCTGGCCTTCTCCTGCAGGCCGATTCCGGGTGTAGGATGCCTTCAATGTGTTCCGGATCAATGTCATGTAATTGCCAGAAACCTGTGTCCCTGGAGTCATCCTTAAGTGTATGACCCAGAGGATGGGAGCCATCTCCCTACCCAGCAAGCACCCTAACGGCACAGAGGTTAAAGTTCATTCTTTGTCGCAGCCGAGACACAGGCCTGCCCACAGCTGCAGACAGTTGCTCCTCACTCCTCCCCACCTGCTTCCTGAGGGAAAGGGAGAAGCCATCTGCAAGGTAGCAGGCATTGCTTAGGTGGGTTGTTTAGAAACCTGTCTCCAGATGCTGCTAAATTCTAACCCTGTTCAGAATTCTGTGTTCTCTGCTTCAAGCACCTTCTGTTACCCTCCTCAGTGGTGATGCAACCTGAAATCTAATGGGACCTTTTTGTGGGATGGGTTGCCCTGGGGAAACAGTGCTTTCATCACAGTATCTTTGAAGTGAGCCATAAGGTTGAAATTTAGCTTCTTATACTGGGGATTCAGATATATTTTTTCAAGTCTCTGAAAAACAATATAAATAAGCAAATAAAACAGAAACAAGCCCATAAATGCAGAGAAGATTTTGATGGGTGCCAGATGGGAGGGGAGTTAGGGGAATGGATGAAAAAGGGGATGAACAAATTGCCAGTTATGAAAAACAGTTACCAATGTAAAGTACAGCATCGGGAATATAGTCAATAATATTGTAAAAGCTATGTATGGTGGCGGAAGGGGGGATCACTTCGTAAGTTTCATAAATGTCTAATCACTGCTGTACACCTGAAACTAATACAATATTGTATGTCAACTGTTATATTGAAAATTTTTTTATAAATCTTCATTGTTGAAAGTATTACACATGTCCCCTTTTTCCCTCATTGACCTCTTCTATGCCACCCCCACCCTCTGCCCCAGGCCCTCACCACCCTATTGTTTGTGTCCATGGGATATGCATATACACATACAAGTTCTTTGGTTAATCTCTTCCCACCCACCCACCCTCCCCCTCTTCCCTCTGAGATTCCACAGTCTGTTCCATGCTTCTATGTCTCTGGATCTATTTTGTTCATCAGTTTATTTTGTTCATTAGATTCCACATATGAGTGAGATAATGTGATACTTGTCTGAAATTTTTTTAAAAATTAAAAACAAAACAAAACACAACACAGTGAAGAAGAGGCTGTTCATATACTGCAATCTTGACTTAGTCTTAGAAGTGGACAACAGGGAAAAAAGTCCCTGAGCCCGTTGGGGGATTATAAAATGGAAATAGAGACACAAGCTCGTAGCTTGGCTGTGATATCATCACTCTCCCTCCCCTTCCTGTCTTCCAGAGACGGACCGCGAATGGGACAGGATCTCAGGCAGGGCTCTGCTTCCAGGGCAGGCAGAGGTGGTCATGAGCAATGACGAGCCCTGGGGACAAAGCTGGGTCAGCTTTTGGTACCCTTGATAGAGGTGGGGACATTCCCAAGAGGGCTTTGTTCCCAGGGACTCAACCTTCTTTTAGGGACTGAGACTATTTTTAACCCGAGTTTTAGTGATTCTGCAGGACAGCTGTTTCAGGGAAATATGTAGGCCAGTCTGTGATATTTGGAGTCATCGTTTTAAGGTTAAGGAGTGGGATGGGGGAAGAGAATGAGAATAATTGTGGATTTCCGGAGGCGGTGTCACGGAGTTCTACAACTGCAACCCCAAGTTACTTCGAGGCCACTTTTGAGGGTCTGGAGAGGCTGAGCAGATGAACATCTTTTTGTTTCCCTGAAAGTTGAGTGCCAATTTCTGCCCTCTCTCAGTCCCCATTTGCCATTTCCAAATTGTGATGCCGACAAGATTGACAATGCCAAGGTCAGAGCACTGGGAGCAGGGCACCCTCACAGTGCTGTGGGAGCAAACTCACTACAGCCCTCCCAAGGGCACTTCCAGTCTCTACTCAAAAAGGGACACACCTTTGGATTTAGCATTCCCACCTTTTTGTTTATTATTATTTTTAATTGTGGTAAAATACACATACAATTTAGTTTCTTAACCATTTAAAAATATTTTTATTGATTTCAGAGCGGAAGGGAGGAGAGAGAAACATCAGTGATGAGAGAGAATCACTGATTGGCTGCCTCCTGCATGCCTCCTACTGAGGATTGAGCCCGAAACCCAGGCATGTGCCTTTAACCGGAATCAAACTCGGGACCCTTCAGTCCCCAGGCTGACGCTCTGTCCACTGAGCCAAACCGGCTAGGGCAACTTAGCTATTTTTTGCACATACAGCTGAGTGGAGTTGAGTACATTCATGTTGTTTGTTGTGCAACCAACTTCCAGAACTATTTTTTATCTTACAAAATGGAAACTCTGTCCTCATTGGACATCTTCCATCTGTCCTGTCCTCAGCCCCTGGCCACTACCATTCTACTTTCTGTCTCTGTGAATTTGACTACTCTGGGTGCCTTAAAGTGGATTCATATGGTATTTGTATGTTTGCAACTAGCTTATTTCATAAAGAATAATGTCCTCAAGGTTCACCCATGTTGAGACATGTGGCAGAATTTCCTTCCTTTTTAAGGCTGAATAATGTTCTATTGTATGTATATTACCAGCACTCCTACTTTTAGGGATTTATGTTAGAGAGACAGTCCTACAAATGCCCAAAAATGTTCACTGCAGAAGTGTCTGGGAGACTCCAAAGTTGGGGATAAGTCAAGCATTCAGCAGGGGTATGGCTGAATACCATGACTGTGGTCTAGGGTTTAGCAAGACCTTGTGTCCTTATGGAATAGGGCAAAGGTCAGTTTCTCACTGAAAACTCATGCTAAAGAGGAGGCTCTAAGGTTCAAGTCACTTTTGTAAAATTAAAAAAGTATTCTAAATTGTTGGTGGTAGTGACCTTGAGTATAAGACTTGGACTTTTAAAAATAGTTTGGAGTATCCTGGCTGGTGTGGTTCAGTGGTTGAGCATGGACCTATGAACCAGGAGGTTACGGTTCCATTCTGGTCAGGGCACATGCCCGGGTTGCAGACTTGATCCCCCGGGGGGGGGGGGGGGGCGGGCGGGCAAGTGGCAGACAATCAATGATTCTCTCTCATCATTGATGTTTTTTATCTCTCCCTCTCCCTCTCTGAAATCAATAAAAATATATTAAAAATAGTTTGGAGTATATTTGTGGTCAAAAAAGTAATGAATGTATTTTTAGAAGTCAAAATGGAGAGGTTCAGGAGGGTGAATATTTGTTGCTCAAAGAGGTGGTCAGATATGAGCATGCTCCATCCACTCAGGAGTTTACAAAGAGACATGAAGAGGTAGTGTTGAGTGTTCCATGGTGATGATAACCCAGTAGGAGAGGATGCTCTTCTAGGCACCCCTTGAGGCCCTTCCCAGGTCTAGCCTGGTCCTCTGCTTCTCATCTAACTGACCCCTACCGAACTGGTGTGTATCTGCAGCCAGCTGTGAATAAGAGGGAATCTCAGCTTCCAATGTGTCCATCCTTTACACCTTGAACTTTATCACCTGATCCTGTGTGCCCTGCTCTTAGTAATCTTGGCTCTAGACTTATCTGACTCCCTGAGAGCATTATTGCCCTTGAACCTCACAAGTGATGATATCCTCCTGCTACCGTCCCTGGCTTCTTTCCTGAGCCATGAAGACACACTCATCAAGCCATGGGGCTCGAGTCAGTGCCATAGTCACCGTAATAGGAGCAACTGCCATTTAGTGAATGAGACTTCGGTACTGGCTCATTCAGGTGACACCCCATGAATACTCACAATGTCCAGAGACAGATGCCAGGGTCACACCCATCAGACAGATGGAAGCTAAGGCTCTGAGAGCTTTAGCCAGCCTGTCCTTTGGGACACCTCTCCAGCACTGGCCCATCACAGGTAAGTTTGTTTGAACTGTACAGAGACAGGATGGAAGTTTTCATGAAAATAAAAAACTTTTTAAACTTCTATTCATCAACTTCCTCCACCCTTAGTTTGTTTTCCAAGCAGATGTCAGGTGTTTCCAGTTTCCTGGAGTCCTTTGGCTATTTGATTGCCCACCTTGCAGGTGCTCACTTGGAGGTAGGAGCATGTTTTGTGTTGCTTTGCACAAAGTCCCTTTTCCTGGGTGAGAGCTACAATGAAGAACCCAGCATCAGGGATTCTTTCCCACCATGTCACTGGGCTTGTCAGCCCAGGAGTGGGACCCCTGGGACAGTACAGGGCTGGGCCACATCCAAGAGTCCCTCCCATGAATGTTCCTGATTTCACACGGGAGGAAACAGAACAGACCACACTGGTGACTTTTTCAGCTTTACTCAGCGCTCCTGGGTCAGAGCTTGGGAAAACACTCGATTCCTTCCACTGGGATATCTGAGATGTGGGACCCCGTGAACACAAGGTGAGGATGCGATCTGCTGTGCCTGATGCCGACCATCTGAACCTGGGACCAACCGCAGGTGGGCCGACCTTGGTTATCAATTCTCTTGGCTCATCAAAACTCAGCTCTTAGGAACCCAATCAGGTTAGTTTTCAGGGAGACCTGGGTTTCCAACGACGTACTTTCCCAGGGGATCTCTCATCTTCCTCCTATCAAGGGCTTGCAAACAAAATTTTTAAAGCAGCAGCAATCCTGTTGGAAGAGAAGTAGGCGCTGCAGATGCTGGGCTGTCAGGCCTGGGCCCCAAGGGCACAGCTTGTGAGTAGGCAGCACACAGCCCGGAGAAGAGAATGGGTGTGTGTGTGTGTGTGTGTGTGTGTGTGTGTGTGTGTGTAGGGGGTTGGGGCATGGGGGATGAGGGTGCAAGTGGCTGAATTTCTCATTCCTTCGTTTCTTCTTTGCATTTAATTAAAAGGAAAAGATGCACAGGCTGTCCCAGGGGGAGTCCAGGTGGCACTAAGTCCTGGCAATTTAGTCCAAGGGAGCTGCAATCCGCAAATATGTTTGAGAAGGAGTCTTTGCCAAAGGACCAACACTGTTTTGTCTACCCTTCTTCCAGGAGATATTTTAAAAACCAAAGCGGGAGCCTGCAGTCTCAAAGGGTGCACAAATTCCTTTCTGATCCTGCACTGGTGGGAGTAGGTGTGTGGGGGTGTGTCAGCAGGGAGGGGCAGGGACCTGTGCAGTGAGGAGGGGACGGCCTATTTGGCGTAAGGAGAGGAGAACAGAGGCCTTCTTGATTAGGGCCATCACCCCACTAATGATAAGCAGGTGTGTTTTTGCTCAGCCAGCTCTGACAAAGTGCAGACTTACCTTATTTTATGTGCTTCCTAGATGTTGGCATTTTTTATTTATTTTTTTGATGTTGGCATTTTTTATAAATTGAATGCAAGACCCTCCACCAGAAAAAAAAAGATTACGATTTGCTTTATTGTGATGCTCTTCTTCTTATGGTGGTCTGGAACCAAACCTGCGGTATCTCCAAGGTCTGCCTGTGCCACAGGCTGGGGGCTTAACCAACAGAAATGTATTTTCTCACAGAGCTGGAAGCTGGAAGTCCAAGGGCAAGGTGTTGGCAGCTTGGTGTTTTTTTTTTTCCTGAGACCTCTCTCCTCAGCTCTTAGGTGGCCCTCTTCGACCTGTGTTTTCACATGGTCTTCCCTCTGTATGTGTCCCTCTTTCCTAATTCCTCTTTTTATATTGGACTAGTGACCCAGTGCATGGATTCGTGCACACTGAAAGGAAATTAATTAGAAGGTGCCCGGTGGGGCGGGACTGGGTGAGATGGGCCAGACACGCCCTGGAACCTCTTGCGGTCCCTCCCTGCGGGGATCGGGCCGAAAATGGCTCTCCAACATCCCCCGAGGGGTCACGGAGTGTGAGAGGGCACTCTGCAAAGTTACTGTTGTACAGGGTGTGGAATGCAAATGCAAGTGTGCAGTAAACCAGATTCAGGGCCAACAGTGCCCCAGCAACAACATAACCCATGGCCGAAGGTGGAATCATGCAGCCCCGCAAGGAATTGGGCTTCCTCCTCTCTGGTTTTGGGTGGGGGGGTGTCACCTGAGAACCGCCGCTGCCAAGTCACTGCAGCTCAGCAGCTCCTGTGTTGAGTGCTGCCCCCTGGTGGTCAGTGTGTATCATAGCAGACGGTCAGACACTTAGCATATTAGCCATATATACATATATATATACATATATATATACATATATACACACACACATATATATATATAGATAGATAGATAGATAGATAGATAGATAGATAGATAGATAAGGACCCACTCTAATAACCTCATTTTAACTTAATTACCTCTTTAAAGGGCCTACCTCCAAATACAGGCAGTATCTGGGGGTTGGAGCTTCAACATGTGGGTTTGGTGGGGATGCATGCAGCCTTAGCCCAGGTGCAGGTGTCAGCTTTTGTGAGGAACCCTTGAGGAAGAATGAGTTTGGTTGAATCCATTGGCTCCAGTTGTCAAGCCTGTGATGGTGACGTTTTGGCTGAGCAAAGGGGACCAAAGGCTTTATGTCATCTGGTGGACCAGAGTGTTGTAGGTGCCGGTGGGGCTTGGACGACGGCTGGCTGGGAGTGGGCATAGGGGCTGTCCTTCAGGCTCTGTCTTGTGCCTCCCTCTTGTTTTTCTGTGGCGTCTCCTTGGGCATCTCCATCACTCCTGCAGCCTCAGTTTCCCTGGTATGCTCAGGACTTCCCAGTCAAGTCTTCCTGTCCCCACACCTCTGCCCGAGGCTTGCTGGGCTTCTCCACCCTGGCGATGGGTGGGGACGGATACTCCGCTCCCCAGCATGTGGTCTCCATGCCTCTATTTGAGCACTTCAGAGCAGAAGGTGGAATAGAGCTTGGGTGCACCTGCCTGCCTCCCTCTTGCAGTCACTGGCCGCATGTGGTAATTTAAATCAAAATGAGTTAAAGAGAAATAGAATTGAAAACTCAGTCCCTCAGTCACACTAGCCCAGCCTTGGGCAAACTACAGCCCGCGGGCCGGATCCGGCTGTTCTATCCGGTTCTCTTGCTCTCCCCTCCGCTCCTTTACTTTGAATTTATATTAGTTCACACAAACACTCCATCCATGCTTTTGTTCCGGCCCTCCGGTCCAGTTTAAGAACCCATTGTGGCCCTCGAGTCAAAAAGTTTGCCCACCCCTGCACTAGCCACATTGTGATTCTGTGGTGCACCCCACAGATATTGTACATTTCCGCTGCCACAGAAAATTCTGGACAGAAACGCTCTAGGTCAAGGGCTCCTCGATGCTTGTCCTGGCAGTAAGCATGGAACTTGGCTCATAGTAGGGCTCAATAAATGTTTGCTGAATTAAGTTGGACATATGCTTTGGAGGGAGTAAGAGAACCAGCGGACCGTTAAAATAAAAGAATCTTTGGTGCCCTCCAACCAGGCCTGCAGTCTTCTAAGTGAACTGGCAGCTGCCCCTGAGGGGCAGGAGGATGGGAGAAAGGAAGAGAAGGCCCAGAGATGAGCACCTACTACTTGCCAGGCCCACTGTACAGCCCCCAGATCTGTGGGGCCTGGTGGGTTGTGTGCACAGGTGCAGACAATTGCTGTTGTAGGGACATTTCCCCCTAGAGATGAGACACATTTTCGGCTCACAGCTTAACACAGAATTAAGGCCAAGAGTGTGCACTTGAGTGGGTGCGGCTAAAACTGTCATAGTGTTTGTTTGAGCACGGCCTCCTGTGCCCCTGCCCCACTGTGCTGCCCTGCCAGTCCACCAGCAGGCCCCCCAGGGGCCCGGCCACCCTTCGTCCACATGGGGAGACTAGAGAAAATGCGGGAGGCCCTGCAGAGCGAGCGGAGCGAGGCACCTGGCTGTTTTCCAGCCCGGATCTGGGGCTGTGTGTCAGTCTCAGCTTCAAGCAGAGGCACCCTTCTGCAGTGGCAGTGAGCTAGTTTCTCTGGGAAACCCGTCTCCAGGCCCTCTGACAGCCCGTGGGCGGTTCTGAGCTCCGCCAGGCTCACATCAAGAAGTGGATCATCTCTCCTATCAAACTTGGTTGCCTTTCTTAGGTGCCTCCAGGAATTAATATCACAAGATGATTTTGACACCTGGGATTCCATCTATTCCTGGTCTCAAATTGTCACGTAGTCCCTTTCCCTTTAAGAACGCTCGTGAGCTACTTCAGCATAGCGATCATGGGGTCTGTGTGGAGCACCCCCCCAATGGCATTTGGAGCCAGGTGTTTCACAGCTGTCATTGTATGTAAGCTTCCTGGTTATCTTGAGAAGCCGGTGGTGTCCGCTTTGCAGATGTAGAGACTAGGTGCGGAGAGGATAAGCTGTGTGCCCATGCCCTTCCCTCACCACTGTCAGCGCCCTGCTCTATCCCTCGCTAGCACAGCATCAACACAAGGAATGCTGTTTGCTGCCCCACCACGTCCTTGACAGCTCTCAGACTTACACTTCCTGCCAGCCAAGACTGAGCTGTGCACCCATCTGGGATCTGGTACAGCATCAGTACCAATGACTCCTGCAACTCCAGTTAAACCTTTCACCTGTCCCACCACACCCCAGCATCCTCAGCCCTAAGCAGCACACAGCACAGATGCCTCTAAAGGAAGATGACAACTGTCAGGCAGGACATGAAACCACCCTCTCCAATCTCAGCCTCCACCCTGGGCAGGCCACTGATTGCTTGCTCCTTCTCTCAGACTTTGCAGCCAAGCTTAACCATGCCCCTACTCACTTTCTCGCCTAAGAGACACCCCTACCTCATTTCTCCTGTGCCCCCTATTGTCTCCAATTTTCTTCCGCTCCTCTCCTGTGGTAGATTATATTTTCCAAAAACCGGCACAGCAATGTTTCTAGTCCCACATGCGCTACTGGGACTTGGACAAACCTCATCAGAAGATAGTCTACTTTCTCACCCCTTGAACTGGGTGGGACTTTGTTAGTTTCTTAAGGAACATAATGTGGCAGAAGAAAAACTGCATTATTTTCCAAGACTAGGTCATAAAAAGTTATATAGCTTCCACCTGTCTCTCTCTCTCTTAGAGAGCCCAGCCACCATGTTGTAAGGAAGCCCAAGTAGCCATTGGGAGAGGCCTTCTGTTCCAGCCAATAGCCCCAGCTGAGTGCTCAGCCCATAGCCGCCATCAACCACTAGACATGTAAGTGAGCAAGCCTCCAGGTGACTTCAGCTTCTCGCCCTTGCCCCCGTGATGTCAAATAGAGTAGAGACAGACTATGCTCACCGAGACCTACTCCAGTTGCAGACCTGTAAGCAAAATAAATGTTGTTTCAAGCCACGATGTTTTGGGGTAGTTTGCTATGCAGCCACAGTAACTAGAACACCCTAATGGATTTTTAATCCAAATAATTAATAATAATTGATAGATCCCTTTTCTGATTTCCCCCCAGTCTTTCTTCACAAGCTTTTAGGCTGGTCCATCGTTTGTTCCAACTGTTGTTTTGCATCTTGGGCAGCAGCAACTAACATGTTTGCCTTTTAGCCTATAAGTGTTTTCAAATGCTGCAGGATCCCTGCCTCTGGCTGCTGCTTAGTACATATCTTGTAGGATAAAGGCCATAAGACCACAGGGACTATGACCTTGTGTGTTGTAGTTTTAAAAAAGACGGTCTTGATCCAGTTTTGAGGCTATGGCCAGAAGCTGGTAAATTCTCCTTTCTGAACAGCCAATTCAGTTCCCACACCCTCACCTCCTCTGTCAGGCTTTCACATTCATGGCCACTGTACACCTGCTCTACAGTCCCAGGGCCAGGGACCTCAATGAAACCAGGAGAACAATGGCTCATGGCAGAAGAAAAACTGCATTATTTCCAAAGCTAGGTCATAAAAAGTGATATGGCTTCCACCTGGCTAGAGAACAGCAATCAAAAGATAGAAATTATATAAAGGAAATGAATAGAACTTTTGGAGTTGAAAAGGACAACTGGAAATGAAAAGAAATCACATTTAGACACATCATAATCAAACGGACACAAGGGCTAATCAGCTGAAAGGGAGGGTGTAAACAAGAGAGACATGGAACAGTCTTTCTGGCCAAGATTTGCTTAGTCTCGTGCTTAGCATTGCTGCTGTCGACATTGTTCTTTTTGAAAAGATGTTTCAGTCTTGTCTTCTTCCATGGACCAAGAGTTAGGACTCTGCCCCTCACAAGCGCTTCTCTTCTTTTCTCTCCTTCAAGGACCTACTGGGCGAGACCATCCAGACACCTGCAGACACCACGGTGCTCTGGGTGAGAGCTGTCTTGCTTAGCAGCAATTGGCTTTGCTTACCTGGGCACTAAGCTCTCTCGAGAGGTTTGCCTGAGGCATGTCTGGGTTGCCTGGCAACAGGGCTCAGATGACAACAATCTGCTGAAATAACAGAGGGATCCACCCCCACTCCCCAAGGTGCTTCTCTCTTCCCGCAGAGGATGAGGACTGGAGTCTTCAGTTGCCAAGACCATGCCAGGCCAGAAGCACTTGAGAAGCTCACCTTTCTTAGCTCCTTAGTCACTTTCTGTCACAGCTTTCTGCTTTATTCATTGTATAGGGTTTGTCACAATTAGCAGTTATCTTCTTTTGTTTGTTTTCTTCTTTATTGTACGTTTTCTCACATTGGAGCATACGTTCCTTGAGAGTTGGAATTTTGGCTATTTTATTCACCTCTGTACCTTCAGCACCTAGAGCCGTACCTGTCCCTCTTTACCAGGAAAAAATGAAAGTTAATCACCGGAGAAAACTCCAGACCAGTATCAACACTAAAGGAATCACCTAACAAACCTTACTAACTAGTCCTTATCTACCATTAGTTTCTTCATACATTTGCCTCCCCGCAATTTGCTGCCCCAGACACTCAAAAGTCCTTTTCCCTTGTTCTGTCACTTCTCTAGAAATGCATTATTCTTATTTTGAAGATGCTATAAGCCCCAGCTCTAACCTTTTGAGATTCTCATCACTGAACGCTCCCCTGTTATGAGAGACACACATGTTAGTAAACATCTGCTTGTTTTTCTCTTGATCATTTGTCTTTTGTCAGTCTAATGTACAGGGCCCCAGAAGAACCTAGGATGGGTAGAGGAGAAGGATTTTTTTCTTTTCTCCCCTACACTACCAACTTAAACTATAATGTATTGGGAAACTAGATTAAAAACAGAATCTTCTTCTGACCCAAAAGTCCTTGTTGCAAAGGTAGTAGAGAAATACAGCACTTTAATTACTGTATAATCAAAATGTGATTGAACAAACCAGCACAGGCAATCTTCTAAGCCACCTCTTTGCATAGCCAAGCAGCTACAACCCATGACATACATGGCCATTGGGGAGACTCCTTGTGTTGGCTTTATTGGAGAAACACTTCTCAACCTCTTCCCCTTCCAGGAGCCATCTTTTCAGACTCAGATCTCCTGATCCAGTGTAGTTATTTGTCATCCTATCTAATAAAGAGGGAATATGCTGATTGACCATCACTCTGTCACAAAGATGGCTGCACCCACAGCTGAGGCCAAGTTCCCTTAAGGAGCCTTAACAAGCAATCAGCAGGGACCTCAGGCCACGCCCCCTGTCCTGGTGGGGCTTGACAGGGGACCTCAGGCTGTGCCCCCCGCCCCAGTGCCAGGCCAGGGGACCTGAGGCCACGCCCCCCACCCGGTGGGGCTTGACAGGGGACCTCAAGGTGCACTTCCCGTCCTGGTGCTGGGCTAGGGGACCTCAGGCTGCTTCCCCTGCCCCAGTGCCAGGCCGGGGGACCTCAGACTGCACCCCCTGCCCGGCAGGGCTTGACGGGACCTCAGGCCGCACCCCCCGCCCAGTGGGGCTTGATGGGGACCTCAAGGTGCACCCCCAGTGCTGGGTCGGGGGAACTCAGGCTGCACCCCCGCCTAGCGGGTCTTGACGGGGGACCTGAGGCTGCACCCCCCTGCCAGTGGGGCTTGACGGGGGACCTGAGGCTGTGCCCCCCTGCCTGGCAGGACTTGACAGGGGACCTCAGGCCATGCCCCCCACACAGTGAGGCTTGACAGGGGATCTCAGGCCATGTCCCCCACCTGGTGGGGCTTGACGGAGGACCTCAAGGCACACCCCCCGCCCCAGTCTGGGCTGGGGGACCTCAGGCCATGCCCCCTGTCCTGGCACCGGGCCAGGGAACCTGAGGCTACGCCCCCTGCCTGGCAGGACTTGACAAGGGTGGGACTGGCTGGGTCTGGATCTAGCCCAATGGGGGTGGGCCGGCTGGGTCTGGGTCTCATGTGATTTTGAGGTGCATGTGGGTGGGCGGGGACTTGACTCTGGGTCCCATGGTGAGTGGCAGACTGACAGGAGGAAGGTTTTCATATACATTTTACTAATTTTCTTTCATCTCTGACACTTCTATTATAGAGAAAGGGCAAATAGCAATATCAAATTATTTCCTCTAATTAATCCCCTTTTAATGTGCACGAATTTCGTGCACCGGGTCACTAGTTTAATAATAAAAGTGCATCTCCATTTCCTCATTCCCTGCCATTGGTATATGACCTGTCCTGTCCCTCAATTCTTGGGGTCGGTCTGTCACTCCCCTGCCCTGTCAGCTCACCCATGGCGGCTGTAACATGAGCAGGTGGTATTGAGTTCCCCCAGGGGAGAAGCAGACTCTCAGCCTGATTTGGAAGGACCCCTATGAAAAAATGCAGGTGATGCAGGGAACTGAGCCCACAGGCATGTTCTTCTATAAATTTCCAATATGATTTGGAAACTAGGGTCTGGTTAAGTGTGGCAGCTATCTGCTGGAGGCTCCAGGTTCTCTGGGGTGGAGGTAGGGTGTGGCTTTTGCTTTCTTTTCTTCCTTTTAACTGTTCTTTTAGGGGCAGTAAATGTGAAAAGGTAAATATATGGGGGAAACTAATGGAAGATAAGGATCGCTTATTAAGATTTGTCATGTAGAGTTATGCTGGTGCCTTCTCTATTGGGAAGATTGGTGATTAAGAATCTTCCTGGTAGGGGAGAGGGAGACACCTGTACAAATGGAAATTTATGTTGCCATTAGGAAGGGAAATTTAAACTCTGTCTTTAGGCAGATAGTGGAGGGTAGAGGGCGTTCTTTATGTCTGTTCTCTCTCAATTGCCTTCAGCAACAAATAACCCTTTGTGCCAAGTGGCATATTTTAGGGTGGCACATTCTGATCCCCTTTAATGGTGTTTTATTTCCTAGAAGATTATCTAATTAGTTTTTGCTTATGTAAAGAAATGAGGTTATCTATTTTAAACATATACAGAGAAGTGAACCTATCATAAGAGGACAACTCAATGAATTTCTATAAGCTGAGCATGTCAACGTAATCAGACCCTAGAGCCTGCCTTGTCCCCCTAGCCTCCTTCTAGTCACAACTCCCACAATGATAACTATTACTACCCTGCCTTCTAAATTCCTATATTAGTTTTGCCTGTTTTATACTAGAGGCCTGGTGCACGAAATTCGTGCATGGGTAGGGTCCCTATGCCTGGCCGGTGATCAGGGCCAATCGAGGCCTTCCGGCTGCTGGCTGAGGCCTTCCTTCATTCCATGCCACCCCTGGTGTTCAGCGCAAGTCATAGCGAGCAATCGAATTCCTGGTCTCCTGGTCAAACTCCCGAGGGGACACTTTGCATATTAGCCCAATATAAATATATATATATATATATATATATATATATATATATATATACACACACACACACACACACACACACACACACACACACACATATATACATACACACATACACACACACACATACATATACATACATACATACATATATATATATTATAGGCCTGGTGCATGAAATTTCATGCACGGGTAGGGGGGTCCCTCAGCCCGGCCTGCGCCCTCCCGCAGTCTAGGATCCCTTGGGAAGCGGGCCTAAGCTGGTAGTCAGACATCCCTCTTGCAGTCCAGGACCCCTCGCTCCTTACCACCCACCTGCAGCAGAGGTGGGAGAGGCTCCCGCCACCACCGCTGTGCTCACCAGCCGTGAGCCCGGCTTCTGGCTAAGTGGTACTCCCCCTGTGGGGGTGCCCTGACCAACAGGGGGCAGCTCCTGTGTTGAGCATCTGCCCCCTAGTGGTCAGTGTGCATCATAGCGACCGGTCATTCCACTGTTTGGTTGATTTGCATAGTAGGGTTTTATTATATAGGAAATAGATATGAATGGAATCCAACAGTTTGTACTTTTGCATCTGGCTTCTTTTACTCAATAGTGTGTTTATAAAATTCATGCATATTGTTGTTTCTGAATGTAAATCACTCATTTTTGTTGATGTATGGTACTTCATTGTGTGAATGTATCCCCATCTATTTAAACCATTCTATGATTGATGAGCATTTGGGTAGTTTGTGGTTTATGGGCTATTCTGAATAGTATGGTGTACAGACATCTTTGTTCATATCTTTTGGTGAACATATGTACCTATTTCTATATACCTAGGAGTAGAATAGGTTTCGCATATGGTCATTTTTAGTAGATACTGCCAATGATTTTTCCCAAAATGGTTGAGTTGCTATTGATTTTCTCTTTGATTTTTAAAATTGTGGCAAAATACACATAATATAAAATTTACTACATTAACCATTTTAAGTGTACAGTGAGTTATATTAAATACGTTCATAATGTTGTACAACCATCACCACCATCTATCTCCATAATTCTTTTCATTTTGTGAAACTAAAACTCTATACCCATTGAAAAATAACTCTCCATTCCCTCCTCCCTTTAACTTAGTTTTATGTTAATGTTTTCGAAAACCATGATAAACTATTATTTATTCTAATAGTTGATTCTGTTGTGTTTTTGTTCGTGAAACCTTTCCTTTCATTGAAAAGTTTTTAGATCATTGCGTAGGGACACTTTTGTGTTGCTATATGATTTGGTGTGTTCATTATATAATTTGGATGAGAATTACCTCACTTTTCAGAGTTGCCCACTAGTCTTCTAATTAGCACTAAGTAAATCATCTTTTAGATTTGTGTGAGGAACTAAGCCATACTAAGTATATCCTTTCTTAAAATGTATTTCCTTCAAGTTCTCTGCCATTTTCCAATTTTTTTGTTTGTTTTCTGATTCCCATAGTGCTGCTGTTTTTCTATGTAGCTGATAAAAGAGTCTCATGTGGGGAAACTGGCATTTATTAAATGCCAGCTCAGTAGGAGGCATTAAACAAGGTACATTACCAGGGGGTGTGGTATACTAAACAAGCATAGCTCATGTTTTTTACTTCTAACTGCTAATTTTAAGTTTTGTAAACTGGCTGTTCTCATTATTGGTCCCTTGTAAGTAAAAGAATGTCTGAAGCTCAGTGTCACTAGGTCTATAACCATAGACAAAACCCACCTTACAAGAAATCCGCGCTCCAGCCTCTCATTTCTTACTTCTTCCTTTTTTTGGTTTTGTTAATCCTTACCCACAGATATTTTTCCCATTGAATTTTTCTTTCTTTTTAGAGAGAGTGGAAGGGAAGGGAGAGATAGAGAAACATCAATGTGAGAGAGACCATCGATTGGTAGCCTCAGTCAGGGCCAGGGATGGAGCCTACAACAGAGGTACATGCCCTTGTTCAGAATCGAACCCAGGGCCCTACAGCCCGAGGACCGATGTTTCTTGCAGGGCGCTTTTGGGATAAAGCCTCCACCCCTGGTGAACCCATAGTTCTCTCCAACCAGGCGAGGGCTTCTTTATTGTAACTGCTGACTCCCGGTTTCTCAAGGTCAGCTAAGATAATGTAGGTCAAGTCCTTGGCACAATGTTAGACTCTCAGGCAGTCGGCTCAGCCTCTCCAATCCTAAATTCTGCTTGTTCTTCTAGGGTGGACTCCTAGACAATACCTAAGGCAAGCAGCCCACAGACTGGCTGTTTCTTGTGCATCCCCCAAACCAGCCCATGGGGAAATACTCTTAAATTCTGTGCTCAGACAAGCTTTGGGAGCATAGAATATAATCTCTCCTTTACCCACTCCTTCCAGCCTGTTTTTGTACATTATATAAATAGAACTGGATAATATGTACTCTATTATCTGGCTTCTTTCACTCGAAATAATGTCCATGAGATTCATCGGTTGTAGTTGTACCTGTAGATTGTTCATTCTCATTGCATGAATGTACCAAAATTGGTTTATCCATTGCAGTGTGGATGAGCATGTGGGTAGTTTCTAGTTGTGGGCTGTTATGAGTCGTAGGGAATATTTGTGACGGTGTCTAGATAAATATGTATTTTTGGGATACATTGATGACATAATTGCAGGGTCACAGGATGGATGGATGTTCAGCTTTAGTAGACACTGTAAACCTGTTTTCCAAAGTGGTGGCATCATTTTACATTCTCACCAGCAGGGTATGAGCGGTTCAGTCTCTCTCCAGACTCACCTATAGTTTGTGTTTTGCATCTTTTTAATTTTAGCTGTTTTGTGTGCCTTGTTGTGGTATCTCACTGTGTGTTTAATTTGCATTTTTTCAAACGAGTAAACAGGGGAGCATCTTTTCAAATGTTTATTGGCCATTGAAGACTTTTATGCAAGAGCATGACTCAGTCACATTTGCATTCCAAGAAATCCTCTCCAGCTTCTGGTGTGGAATAGCTGGGCCAAGAGCAAGATTCTAAGCGGAGATACGAATTAGGGGCTCATGGCAGTGATCCAGGCAGGATGTGACAGGAGGTTGGACTAGGGTGCTGGAAGCTAAGATGTGGATGGATTTGCTACTTTAGAGGTGATATTGACAGGACTTGGTGATGGAGTAGGTGCAGGGGCTGAGAGAAGAAAGTGTAACAATTGTAACAGTAAAATTTCTGGTGAGCCCACCATCCCTTCCTAACTATATTTAGGTTGCTATCATTATATATATTTTCTTTAAGATTTTTTTGTTACTCTCCAAAGACTGCAAAAGCAAACTTTAATTGGAAAAAAGAAACACCCCATATAAATTCGTGTTTAAAAAAGAAACAGTTCATTTGCATATGGTAATTGAAAATGACCTTGTCATTATTCATTTTTTATTTGACTTCTCTTATGTTCCAGGGTTTGCAAATTTTTAATTTTCAGATGACTCAGAAATGAAACCAGGCAAGGATCTAGATAAATATTACCTTGGTGGTGAGAGAATTCTCAGAAGCACAGAGACCTTCAGAGACTGGCTGGTGGAGTAAAGTGTTTCAAGGGGTGTTTTAAGAGCTGCTCTTTCTGTGGTTTACCTCCATGCCGATCTCGGGAAGGATGCAAATCCTATGGGAATCCAAAGGACCACCCAGGATCTTAAGTCACCCACACTGAGAAGCCCCTGCCCCAAAGCTGGCTGGGCTGAGAGGACCTCCTGTGGCCCGAGGAGCAGTGAGGGCATGTGTGGCAAATGAGGGAGAGGACCATCAACCTGATTCTTGGCCAAAGCTCAACAGGCTATGGCCATGAGTGGCCATCCCTTCCTCTCGTAACTTTTATTCTTTTAGGTAAGTCCAAAATTATCATTTCCTATTAAGACATGAAGCTTGATCTTAACTAGGGCAATGAATCCTACCCCAGGCTTTCAACAGGGGAAATATGCACCTATGTGACCTTGGGCCTCCACCCCGAGATGGTATGGCAGACAGCCACCATCACTGGAGGTGTCCTGTCCACAGTGTTCATGTTGGACTGGAGGATGTGGCAGGCAGCCCTGTCTATGAACTTTTTCCTTGAGTCCCTTTCCTGGGGGGAGTGCCTGCTTCCCCTGAGCTGACTACATGAGCGCTCCAGCCTAATGGGTTTCATCCGGCTCATGCAGGGTGAGCAGAGGGAAGGAGCCTTGGGAGTCTCTGTAGCTGTTCCCTGGAATGTTCCTGAGTCATGCTGCATTTTCCATGGCTTAGGTCTCACAGGAGTCCCTGGTGTCTATTAACAGAATAGCATCATTTTTATGTCCCTGGAACACATTTTTTCCCATTGACCTGGTTTCTTATGGGCGAGTCCCATGATGCAATGACATCTGTCTCTAACACCCTTAAAGATGGACTTTTTCATTGAGAACTGGAAATGGTACAGTGATTTCCCACACTTGCATTCTCTCAGGATTTCCTGTTTGATCCAGATGGTTTCCTGTAACAATTTCCCAAATGTAAAGAGAAGTCAAATGTCATCTGATGACATTTGTTCCCTAAACAAATCAGTGTCCTCTAGTTGTGTCCCTTTTTAAAAATATATATTTTTATTGATTTCAGAGAGGAAGGGAGACCGAGAGAGAGAGAAAAACATCAATGATGAGAGAGAATCATTGATCAGCTACTTCCTGCACATCCCCCATTGGGGATTGAGCCCACAACTCGGGCATGTGCCCTGATTGGAATCAAACCATGACCTCCTGGTTCATAGGTCAATGCTCAACCATTGAATCACATCAGCCAGGTCATCAATCTTTTTATTACAGCCTTTAAAATTAATGTCTTGTTGCTGGGTTTATCACTGTGAGGTTTCTTAGAGAGTCGCTTCAGCTGATTCATTTTTGACATGGGTACAAAGAGATTATTGTGAGAGTAAATAAGACAATTCACATACAGCTAGTCATACTGAGCTTAGTACATAATAGATGGTCTGTAGCTGAGGTTCTAAGAACCAAGGTGATGCCTTCTTAAAATTCAAGGTCTAGGAGGTGCCATCTTTTGGGACCAAGTCTTCTGTCACTGTGTGTCATTTCTTTTTCTAGAGAAAACATTCTTTAAACCATATCTAGGCTGTCTTCAATACCAACCATTTCCATTTGCACTCTCCCAGTTCTGCTTCCCTAAGGACTAAGATACATACTGTCGGTTCCTGCATGACGTGGTCGCTGATCACCTTGTTCTGCAGTAGAGAGCCCTAGGGAGCCGGGGCACAAAGTTCCGGGGACAGAAGGAATCAAGTAAACCCGCCCCTTCTCTTAAACAGAAGTTATCACGCTGCCAAGGGTGGTGGAATGATAGAATTATCAGTTTTGCTTTGTTAGATAAATGTGCTTTTTAAATGCTTTCCCGAAAATAGCTTTTTAAAAAAACCTACCGTTTCTACCTTTTCTGAAGCTTAGGGGCAATTTGAGGGGGTTTTGTCCAATTTTCTTGTTGCTAAAATGCTGAAAGAAATAACATTATTAAAAGTGAACCAGAACAAAGTTAGGATTTTTAAAAAAATGTGTTTATATTGATTTTTAGAGAGAGAGGAAGGGACAGAGATAGAGAGATGTAAACATCTCAATCGGCTGAGAAACCCCGGGCATGTGCCCTGACCGAGAATAGAATTGGGGACCTCTTGGTTCATGAGTCAATGCTTAACCACTGGGCTACACCAGCAGGGCCAAAGTTAGGAAATTTTTTTTTTCATTCTTACCCTCTTCTCTCACCCAGAAGAGGCTGTTTCATTTCCCTGGCTCTCATGCGCTCCACTCACTCACAGTATACTAGTAAGTGGGATGGTAGGCAGTGGTCGGCAAACTCATTAGTCAACAGAGCCAAATATCAACAGTACAATGATTGAAATTTCTTTTGAGAGCCAAATTTTTTAAACTTAAACTTCTTCAAACGCCACTTCTTTAAAATATACTCGCCCAGGCCGTGGTATTTTGTGGAAGAGCCATACTCAAGGGGCCAAAGAGCCGCATGTGGCTCGCAAGCCGCAGTTTGCCGACCACTGGTACTCCAGCGAGATTCAGGGAGCACTTGCAAAATTCTTGAAATTTCAAACCAGGAAGGTTCCGTGGGTGTAAAACACAAAGAGAGGGACTCCGTGCAGCAGCCACGGCTGAGCAGCCCCAGTGAGACTGCCCTGCTTTCCTGTTGCAACATCAGCTGTGATTGGTGTTTGTTTAACCTGCTTATTTGGGAATTAAAAAAGCGTTTGGACCACTGTGGTACAGATCACACCGTGTACCAACTTTAAGTTCAAAATATCACGATTTTTAAAAAATATATATTTTATTGGTTTTTTACAGACAGGAAGGGAGAGGGATAGAGAGTTAGAAACATTGATGAGAGAGAAACATCAATCAGCTGCCTCCCGCACACTCCCTACTGGGGATATGCCCGCAACCAAGGTACATGCCCTTGACCGGAATCGAACCTGGGACCCTTCAGTCTGCAGGCCGATGCTCTATCCACCGAGCCAAACTGGTTAGGGTGCGATTTTCAAGTATTATAAAGCATGACATGATAACGTCAATACTAAGAGCAATAGTTTCAGATTATGTAGAAGAGTTTTGTGTTTCTCGCCCCCACCAGAGTATCCATCTCTCCATCCTGAACAGTAGGGCAGGCTCACACTCTCTCTTGCCGTTTCCGTGTCTAATTCCTTCTTTCCACTAAATCACAATTGTAGGCTGTCGGGATGCCAGCAGGTGTTTGATGGTTCTGTGAGTTGCTTTGGATGTTGGACTCGGGCTATCCCCCAGAAATCCTGGAGCAATTTCTCACTGAAGACTCCGCTCGGAGTCTGTGAGGTCACCAGGTACATTGTGCTCAGAGCCCAGGAGGACGGAGCCCAGGAGGACGGCTGCATGAGTGGGGAGGGAACTTCCTGCTTTCCTGGTTTGCACTTTGTGGACTTGGCCTCGGAAAGAACTTCATGGTCTGGTGCACTGTTTGAATGTGGCTGTTAAACAGGCTCAATACTTGATATTAATTTCTTTCTCTGATGAATAAAGAAAAGAAACTATTGGGGGGGGGGGTGGGGAATCCTACCCTGTGAGAGAGTCATTTGTACCACAGCTCAAACTCCCAATGAAATGAGAATATCTTAGCTTTGCTTTCATAGTATTTACAATGTGACACCTTAGCTTTGTGGTTATAATCTCGACTCTCTATGATACTGGATATGCCAATGACACTTGCCATTTGGAATCATAGAATAGATTGTTTATTACATTATTTGTGACATGAAAAATAATTTACAATCTCATCTTTAAAAATGTTTTTTAATACTCGCCTGAGGATACTTTTCCATTGGTTTTTAGAGAGAGTGAAAGGGAGAGAGAGAGATAAAGCCAAAGAGAGAAACATTGATGTGAGAGAGACACAATGATTGGTTGCTTTCGCACATGCCCCAACCAGGGCTGGGTATCAAGCCTGCAACCTAGGTACATACCCTTGACCGGAAATGAACCTAGGACTCTTTAGTCCCCAGGCCGGCACTCTTTCTGCTGAGCCAAACCAGCAAGGGCTCTATAATTTAATATCAACACATTTCTACTTGAGTGTGGGAAAAGCAGAGTCATTCTTGTCCATTTCCTCTCCCAGCACGCAGACAGGGCCGGCACTGTGATCTAATCATGTCTGTGATTTTCACCGGCTCCTCTGACACGGTCCCAGAGGGCCTGCTGCTGACCGCTGACGGTTCTCTATCAAAGCCGTATGCGGGTGGGCCTGTGGGAGCAGGCCCTTAACTGTATAAAAATACTCTTTTTTGCTTCAGATGTGGCTGATGCCCCAAAGCCCTGACCTCAACCCTTATTTTCCAATTCACAACCCAGCTGCCAAAACAACCTCTTCTCCTGGAGCGTGAAAATCATAGAGCACTCACCCTTCCATGTGCCACGCAGGTGTCAAGAGCTGAATGACACAAACTTCCAGTCGCAGGATGGAATGTGTAGCCTGGGGAATACAGCCGATAACAGGTAACAACTTCATACAGGGCAGATGGTGTCTATTCTTAGCATGGTGATCACATTGGAAGGTATATAAATGCTGAATCACTATGCTTACACCTGAAACCAATATAATATGTGTATATTAGTTATAATATATTAGATACACCTGACACTAATATTGCATGTCAACTATAATTTTAAAAAATGAGTTGGATTGTATTTTGTGGTTTAAATCTAAGCTGAGGTAACTTCTGTCATACACACACATAATACAGATTTCTCTTTCCTGTTGTGTCCAACTTTTTAAAAACTTTATACAAAAAGATTGCCCAAGATGCTATTGAAAAATAATGACACCCAAGTTAGAGACGATGGCATAGTGACTGTGTATAACTCCTCACAGTCTGGTGGGTTCTATGCCACTGGAATTGTGTTTGATATGATGATTACTAGAAACTCAAACGTAATCTGGGTAAAAGAAAAACCAAGTTGGTTTGAGAAATGGCTTCCAATCTCATGAGCAAGGCAACTTCTCTGACATTGTATATACAGTCTATATACGTCATGCATATATTTCAGGGTTACAGTCTAATTAGTCAACTCGGCGTCTTTTTGAAAAAAATAAAACCATGTAAGTATATTTCATAAGGATATGGTTTCTCTTAATTTTTTTATTAGATTACGGATTGAGGGGATCCTGGGGTGGAGGGTCACATCTATCTTATTTGAAGTGGATTTTACCTTGGTATCAAGTTCTCTTCTTTGTTTTTGATGACATCGTGTCCTTGGTGATTGAACATAGCAAGTACCCCTGAAGTGCTTGATAATTATTAATTGGAAAAATATATGAATAAATTGACCAGGCAGCAAGATATGGTGGGAGGAGCAATGGAATCAGACAGACCGGATTCCAATTTTTCTTCTGCAACTTACTAAGCTGTTGGGTGACTTTGGGTAAATTTCTTAGGCTCTCTAATGCTCAGCTTTCTCAGAAAAATGTCAAGAATGATCCTATCTCAAGTTATGAAGTTTAAGAGAAATGACTCATGTGGAAGCTTCTGATAGTTCGGAAATGTTCGTCTCTCCCCTCATGTCACTCTTCTCTACTTGGTGGAGATTTTGAGCATGTTCAGAGAGGCGAGTGAGTTAGACACTGAAAGTGTTCCATTTAAACAGAAGGCCTGTCTTGAAGTTGAGATTGAGGAGCTTTCATTTTTTTTCCAGAAAAGCTTTCATCCTTATTAAACCTATCAATAAGTGGATTTTGGTGGCTTGCTCTTCTCTATTTCATACAGAGCCTAGAATATGCTGCCACTGTAGTAAGGGCTGCAAATTTTTTCCTGTAAAGAGCCATATAATAAATATTTTCAGCTTTGTGGAATATACAGTCTCTGTTAGAAGTGTTCAAAAGTAGCATAGACAATCTATATATAGAAAAGCATAATAGGCAAATCGACCAGATGGTGGAACGACCGGTCGCTATGATGCACACTGACCACCAGGGGATAGATGCACAGTGCAGGAGCTGCCCCCAACCCACAGGCCCCGATCAGGCTATCAGGGCCTGCCGGCCAACCTCTTGGTCCCTTCTCCTGGGCTGGCAAGCTCCGATCACCCGATGGGGAATGGGAAACCGGGGGGTGGGCTGCAGATGCGGGTGGTGTCAGGTCAAGGTGGATGCGATCGCCCCGCTGGTCACCCCATGCACACAGGGTGACCGGCGTCAGTGGCAGGGGGCAGGGCCGGCTGCCAGCAGCCTGGGAAGATAGGCCCTGATCACAGGCCAGGCCAAGGGACCCTACCTGTGCATGAATTTCATGCACACGGCCTCTAGTATATAAATAAAAGGTATGGCTGTATTCTAATAAAACTCTGTTTATACAGACTGGCAGTGGGTGAGTTTGTCTGTGAGGTCCATGTAGCTTGCAGACCCCTGCCCTAGAGCAGCAACCTTCAGCTAAATATTAAAACCAGGAAATATCTGTCCACTTTCTCTCTGTTGAACCTTGAGGACAGCACCCATATCCCAGGTGAGTTCTATTCTTTGTTTAACATAAAGATGAACAGGGGGAATTTAATGCCAACGGAATCATTGATAAATTTATTTTCAATTATTATATAAGAGAATTTGAGCCCCTAATTTAGAAATTCCTTTATAGCATTCTCAGTGCCAGCGTGTCCCATACATAGGCATGAACCATACATGCATTTTGCAAATGTGCATGTGCATTTGTGTGCCTATAGATCTTATCCTGGAGTCTTAGGACTGAATAGCATTTACTTATTATCTCTCTCTTTTTTGTTTTTTTAAGGAAAGTTTGGTATTTCAATGGAGAACCCACGTATTTTTGTACTATAGCCTTGCTTTTTCAGACTTAGGCCCAGTTCAGTTTCCTAGCTCTTCTATCTAATTATAGGCAGTGTTTTCAGAAATTCTGAGTAAGTTTTAAAAGTAACATAGTATCCTGTAATACCTGAAATCTTGCTCTGAATCTACAATGACACTGCAAGGACTTGAGCATGTCTTGGACTTCCCTTTTGTTACTGTTCCATACTTGAAAACTCATGAGTAGGTTTGCAAATGAATGTGGTTTTATTGCCATAATACAGAAACAATGATCTGCATCTTGCCTCTACAGCACTGAGTGCCATATTTTTGGGCATCAGGATGGCCCAGATGGCAATTTCAGCAGACACTGGGATTCATTTGAAAGCGAGAGCTTGTATCCAGGAAGGTAACATGTTTTGATGCATTCCTTACATCATGTCTACATCCATCTGACACACAGTTATCTGAACTAGAGTGAGAAGGTAGATTATATGCATTAAAGACGCTCACAGGAAATCCTATACTAGTATTTTATCCTAGGCAGTGGTTTTGACTTCTTCTTTTTGAAAACCTTTCACTAGTGTGGACTCGGGTTGCACGGTGGTGAGTCTTTCTTACCAGACTGAGGCATTTGGGCTGACTTCAAGGTAGATAAGAATCACTGGCTGAATGGAATGTGCCAGTGACTGGGTTAGGTGTCAGCACTGGGGAGAGATCAGATCGGCCATGCAGTCATTTCAAGCACCCTACTTTCCTATCTTTCTCGGGGTAGGGAGGGCAGAATGGTTGAGATTTGAATCATGGCTTGGCTCTTTCCTCATTGTGAGGAGGGGGTGCCCGAGTCAGGGCTGCAAGGGGCAGATGGAGCAGTGCGTGTAAAGAGATGGTGGCCAAGACAAAGCAAGGACATTGCAGTAGTTGGAGCCCTGCGTATCCATGCGGGAATGGCAGAAGGGGAGGGTTAGCAGGTAGACAAGACCAGAAGTTGAAGGGCCTTGAAGATCATTCTAGCCTGACCAGTGTGGCTCAGTGGTTAAATGTTGACCCATGAACCAAGAGGACATATGCCTGAGTTTTGGGCTCAATCCCCAGTGGGGGTGTGCAAGAGGTAGCCAGTAGATGTTTCTCTCTCATTGATGTTTCTATCTCTCAATTCCTTTCCCTTCCTCTTTCTCTAAAATAAATAAAGATTTAAAGAGATCATCCTAAGGGGTTTAGATTTTAACTCTCAGGGGACTTGGAGCCACTGGCAGATTTTCAGTGGAGAAATTATGTAATCAGAGAGAGTAATATTGAGCACGATTTCTTTGTCTCCAGTAAGGCTGATGATCTGGGAGTTAAGAATGGAAAGGATGTAAGAATGTAGGGGAGGAAATGCTTGGGATGGTCAAGATGGGATGTCATGAGAGTGTGAACAAGGCAGTGGCAGGGAGATGGGAGGGGACGGGGAGAGAGCAGCAGATTTGGTGACTGGAAGTGGAGTTGACAGTATGTCAATGTTTCTCTCTCGCTCTCTTTGTTGTTAATCCTCCTCTGAAATTTTTCATTGATTTTTAGAGAGAGTGGAGGGAAGAGAAAGAGACAGAGGAAGAGAAACATTGATGTGAGAGAGAAATATGGATTGGTTGCCTCCCCACACGCCCCGACCAGGGCCAGGGATGGAGCCTGCATCCAAGGTACATGCCCTTGCCCGGAATCGAACCCGCGACCCTTTGTCTGCAGGCTGACATTCTTTTCACTGAGCCAAACTGGCTAGGACTCAATGTTTCTCTTAATATGAACATAGCAGCAGGCTGAAGTTTAGGTCTGCTGCGTGTTTCCCCACATTTTTTCTGGGACAGGCAGCTTACCTGGATTATTGACAGGAGCACACAAGGGCAAACCAACCCACAGGAGTACATTCCAACCCTCTCTTCACATTACGTCCAATAACATCCCATTGGCCAAAGTCAGTGATTTAAAATCAAGGTTGGGAAGTGCACTCCATGTACTATAAAAGGTGGTTGTCTAATTCTATTGAGGGATAGAGTGAAGCGTTGAAAGTAATAATCCAACCTACCACAGACATGATGTCTGAAACCCAGGACCAAAGAAGGAGGTAAAGAGGGACCAAGGAATATATCTATTAAGAGCATTTGCATCTTTAAGGAGCCCATCCAGAACTCTGACACAACACTTCCAATTCTATTAGCCAGGGACGTTTCAGATAGCCAGTCCTGGCTGCAAGGGAGGCTGGGAAATCTATTCTTTATTCTAGGTTGCAGTGTGCTTGGCTGAAAATCAGAGTCTGTTACTAGGTCAGAAAGAGAGAATAGGTATTGAGTAAGCAATTAGCAATTTCTTGTAGTGCTCACCCAGATGCATCGTGTTTATCCCTCCCCGTTGTGTGGTAACCTGGTTATCTGAGTGAAGGTGTTCGTTGTAATTGTTTAAAGTATATAGCTAATCAACATATAAATCATTAAACACAGCTGGACTGCTGCCTCTGCAAGAAATCAGATTTCTTCTCCACAAAAGTTTAATTATTTCCTAGGATTCAATTTCTTTGTTTTCATTGCTGCTAAAATGTAAATGAAAGGGCCAGGAAGAGTGGCTGGAAAGGCTTCTATAAAGAAAGTATTTAAGTAGATGAGGGGCACTTACTCGAAAGAAATTTCCAGACACAGTAGACCCCTCTTATCCACAGGGCGTATGTTCCAAGACCCCCAGTGGATGCCTGAAACTACAGATAATAACAAACCCTACCTATACTTTTTCCCAGATATAAATCTGATAAAGTTCAATTTATAAATTAGGCACAGTAAGAGATTAACAACAATAATAAAAATAGAAGAATTGTAACAATATTTTGTAGTAAAAGTTATGTGAATGACTTCGGGGCCATTCTTAAGTAAAATAAGGGTTACTTGAACATAAGCACTGTGATACCACAACAGTGGGTCTGATAACTGAGCCGGCCACTAGGTGACTAATGGGTCCCTAGTGTCTGTAGACAGTGTGATTAATGCTGGACAATGGGGTGATTTACATCCCGGGTGGGATGGAGTGAGACGGTGTGCGAATTCATCACGCTACTCAAAAAACGTACAATTTAAAGCTTACTAATGGTTTATTTCTGGGGAATTTCATGTAACATTTTTAGAATGTGGTGGATGGTGGGTGAAACCATGGAAAATGAAGCAAACCATGGCCTTGGCCGGTTTGGCTCAGGGGATAGAGCATTGGCCTTTGGACTGAAGGGTCCTAGGTTCGATTCCAGTCAAGGCCATGCGCCTCAATTGCAGGCTCAAACCCCGTGCAGGAGGCAACCAATCAATGTTTCTCTGTCTCTCCCCCTTCTTCCACTCTAAAAATCAATGGGAAAAGATCCTCGGGTGAGGATTAACAACAACAATAACAAAAAGTGAAACCACGGGTAAAGGGGACTACTGGAGGCTCATTTATTTATTAATTTTAGGTTGGCAAACAAGACTTATTTAATTGTTTGAAGGTAAGCCAAGTTTCGCAGTGCAAAAGGTAAAAGCAATGTGGACTGTGATGTCTTCAAACTGTAGGCTCTTTCTTCAGGCTTTTTCCTCCACGTTCCCTTGTCAGGGAGGCTTTACTTAAAATAACAACACTCCCCATTCCTTGATTATTTCATTATGTCTCTCCCCCGCCCCCTCACTAAAAGGCGAGGGACTTGGAGGCCGGTCATTGGTCATTTTGTTCACTGTGGGTGAACCCATCACTGAAAATGGCCCTTGATGATCACCCTTGGGCCATGGAACAAGCTAGAAGCAGCAGAAGTTCCTTTTCACACAGTAGCATCATGAGGCAGGTGCAGGCGTTTTGTGCCTGAGGTAAGGAGTCTGAGAAGAAGAGGCAATGTGTGAACGTGGCCACCTGCAAGCGTGAAAAGAGACTGGTCCTTCGGTCATTCCTCAGGATGAAGCCACAAGGAGCGGCCTCTAGACTTCTGTGAGTTGTGAGAAGAGAGAGAGCCGGTCTCTGGGAGCTGACCTGGCACCATCAGCTCCGTCTTGGTGTTCTGCTGGATCTGAACAATTTCACAGAACACCAACGTTGGGCAAGGCCACTCTGTGAATTGATGGATGGCCGCAAAATCAAGACCAGGCTGAAATTGGAACTCCCATTTGACCCAGTAATTCCACTTCCAGGAATATATCTCAAGAAAATCAGAAACACCAATCAGAAAGGTCATAGGGACCCCTATGTTCATAGCAGCACAATTCACAATAGCTAAGATCTGGAAACAGCCTAAGTGCCCAACAGCAGATGAGTGGATTAAAAAACTCTGGTACATCTACACCAATCATGTCAAACTCGTGGCCCGAGGGCCACATGCCTCGTTTATTTGGCCCATAGTAGCCTTTGAGTTTGACATGCTTGATCTACACAATGGAATACTACACTGCTATAAAAAAAAACAACTCTTACCATTCCCAACAACAGGGATGGACGTGGAGAGCATTATGCTAAGCGAAATAAGCCAGTTGGAGAAAGATAAATATCACATGATCTCACTCATTTGTGGAATATAATAAACAACATAAACTGATGAACATAAATAGATCCAGAGACAGAGAAGCATCGAACAGAACGTCAAACTTCAGAGGGAAAGCAGTGGAGGGGATCAACCAAAGAACTTGTATGCATGCATATAAGCATAACCAATGGACACAGACACTAGGGGGGTGAGGGCATGTGCGGGGGCTGGGGGTTGCCGGGGAAGAGGGCAATGGGAAAAAAGGAGACATATGTAATACTTTAAACGATAAAGAAGAAGAAAAAAAAGACCAGGCTGTAATCCTGCCCGTGGACGTGTGGAGAGGAGGGCATGGCTTTCCCTTGCGTTCATCATCTCTCCAGCCTGGGAGCCAGTGGAGAATATGGTGTGTGGTGACCCCTCACCCCACTTCCCTGACTGTGTGGCTACAAACCTGGGGATCTATAAATATGAGGGTTGGGCACATGGTTGCTGTGAAGGGTCATAGGGATATACCCTAACAGTGCGAGGGGCACCGGGAAGACAGGGGGCTGGAGGGATGCTTTGCAGCCTGTGTCTCTGAGGCCACCAGTGTGGACCAGAGTGTGCGCAGGTCTCTGAATCCGGCGGGGCGGTGTGTGTGTGTGGGGGGGGGCACCAAGGATGAGGGCAGCTGCTGGACCTAGAGCCAGTGTGACAGCAGCAGCGGGAGTGGGGTAGGAGGAAGGGAGTGGAGCGGGCAGTCTGGACTCTGCCGGGAGGGGCGAGGATTGCTGGGGCGCTGGGGCGGCTTTGGTCTGCTAGCTACAGAGAGCGTGGGCGAGGCGCACGTTCAAAGCCCGACCCCGCCTGGCTCCACGGTGTGCGCGCTGGGAAGGAGTGGAAAGGCGGGACCCGGCGGGCGGGGAGAGGCGGGGCTTTGTGGGGTCCCCGGGGACGCCTGGAGGCGCTCACCGTAGTGGGTGCGAGCGCACGTCCTAAGCCGGCCCCGCCCGGTCTCCAGGGCCCCCGCGGCGCGCACCCGGCCCGGCGCAGAGGCAGGGAGCTGGGCGAGCGCGCGGTTGCTAAGCCCGGCGCCCCCGGAGACGTTCCCGTGGTCGCCGGCGCAGCGGTGCGGGGCGGGCGGCGGGAGCCGAAGGGGAGAGAGGGCGGGCGGGCTCGTGGCTGCTCGCGTCGCGCCCCGCCTCCCGCGCCCGCTGGACCGTCGAGCCGCTGCCCGTGCTACGGCCGCCAGCCCGCTCTCCCAGAGCCGAGCGCGCACTATGCCGGCCGCAGCGCCCACCCCGCGCCCGCCGCCGCCCCCCGCCCGGCCAGCCCCCGGCTGCCCCGCGCGGCCTGCCCCGGGTAAGTGCCTTGCGCTCCGGCGTGGACCCGGGCGAGGACGCCGCCTCGGTGGGGGTGGGAGCACTTCTGTCTCCTGAACTTGAGACTCCGCTCCGTGCGGGGTGGGGAAGCAGTGCCCGGCCCGCGGGGGTGATCGACCCGCGGGGGTGATCGACCCGCGGGGGTGCCCGAAGTGCAATGTTCGTGCGTGCGCGCGGGCGCGTCTACAGCAGCTGAAACTCGCTTGCTTGGGGATAATGCTGTCCGGAGCTGGTTCCCCTCTCTCGCCAGCCAGAGGGGGCTTCCGGAGAAACGCGTGGGCATCTTGCGAGGTGAGGTGGACTTCAGAGGGGAAGGCACCAGAGAGGGAGCTGACGTTTACTGAGCGTCTCCCCCCCCCGCCAGGTGCTTTCCCTAAAGTTGACCTCATTTCATCCACCACACAAACCTGAGCACGGTTTTCCCAGCTGAGAGAACGGAGGTGCCCAGACTCCGGACTTGCCCAAGGCCACATGGCCTGGAGCGCTAGAGCTGGGATTTGAACCCGGGTCTCCAGAGCTCGCTGACCCAGCTAAAGGAAAGGAAACTCTCCTTAGAACTAGGTAAAGAAACACACAGAAGATCATGAGGAAAAAGGATAGAGGCAAAGCATTTGGGAATTAACAGAAAAAAACTGAGTTGGTGAATGTCCCATTAATTAACCACAAATATAGGAGCGCATTTACACCTTCCATGTCTGGCTCTGGGGGCGGTGCTGTGAGGTGGGCAGAGGCGGCTGGGGACACCTTTTCAGAGTATCCACCTGTTGGGAGTGGGGGGTGAGAAGTTGTGGAGGGAACTCAGTTGTTATTCATCCCCAAGTTAGTCATCCCTCTACCTCTCCCCCTCCCTGTTGGCCCCATTTCCTTTCTTTGAGGTGTTGTCCAGGATGACAGCTGTCACATAGAAGCTGGGTCCTGCCTTCATCATTGGCCCTCGGGGAGAATACTGGCATTCGGTGGTCCTGTGCTTTGATGACTGTTAGGAGCTGTGAAGCTGGTCCACGTTACTGCCCGCAGAGCTGATCCGTTGGGCTGGTGTTGTGTGAACGATCGTGGTCACAGTCAGTGGGGCATCTAGAGCAGTAGCCAAGCATGGCACTTATCCTTCGGGGCAAGATAGCAAAAAATGGGTCCTGGGAAGTAAAAAAGGAAAGGGGTGTTGGGTTTGCCTGGCAGCACAACCTCAGAAAAGCATTTCGATTCAGTGTTTGGATTGCTTTGGGTGGTGCCCTAAAACGCTCCACTGGGGAAAGAGCAGAGGCAGGACAGGACTTCTGAAAGATGCTCTGTAACTCACCCCATTTAGGTTTGAAAGGTCGTTGGGTCAGGGTCTTTGATGGTGAGTGAAAGGAAGTGCACCACTGGTAAGGGTTCCTGCCTGAGAGCCCCACGAGTCTTCAGAATAACAGAGATGGAGTCTCAGCGTTATCATGGCCAAAACTTTGGCAAAACTTGGAGAAAGAAATATTGGACAGTGGACTGTCGTAGATGCTTCGTGCTATGCTGTATTTCCTCAGAGACCTTTGTGCACATCGGTACCCTGGTCCCAACTGCCAGCCCCTCCTCTTGGTTGGAGGATGACCTTGGGCTGCTGGAGTCAGCTTGTCTGGAGGAAGGAGCTGAGAGCAAGGAGTGCCTGGGAATTGACATCTCCCCTGGGGGCAGCCCCTGACCAATGACTGAGACCTGCTGGAGTATAAATAGTCCAGCTGCCTTGCCCTTGGTTGGGACACTGGAGACGTAACATCCTTTGTCTCCAGAGACCCACGGTGGAGTGGTGTCAGCTGACCTCCATGGGTCTTCGCTCGGCTTGCTTTTCTTTCTTCTCTCACTTCTTTCCGTCCCTACCGGTTGTCCTAGTAATCCTTCCTAATAAAACACTTCCCTGGGGATTCTTATTCCAGGGTCTGATTCTAGAGAACCGAACAAAAAAAGATGGACCCTCTCACTCTCAACATTATCGTTCTCTCCCATGGGATCTGAGTAAAACTGTGTCATTAATCTTGGGTAGGCTGAGCTGGCCCGTAGAGAGCCTTTGTACGCATTCCCACAAGGTGCCTCCTTCTGGGCAGAGGGAGCCCTGTGCCCAGGCACGGGATTAGCAGGGAGGGGTTCAGCGCCCCTCAGCCCCCTCATCCTTGTGCCTTCAGTGGTGCACGCAGTGCCCGGCAGAAGGGGTGGCATGGTGCTTGGGCGCTCTGCTCAGAAAAGCAAAACAAAGTTGGTACCCAACTCTTCTGAGCCTTAGAGTTGCTTAGTTGTCCGAAGATCTCATTTCTTGGCTTCTCTCATCCCTCTTTTTCCCAGTTCAAGGAATCTCCCCCCCGCCATGTTTTCCTAAATATTTAAATATTTCCGGCACATGTTTTGCTTTTTTTCTGGTGCAATGTCGAGCTGGTTAAATGTCTTAGCTTCTTTCTAAAGCTCTAAGTGGGAAGAAAAGGCTGTCTTGGCCAGTGGACACACCATACCACAGGCTGCAGGGGGTGGTACCTGGTCAGAGAGGGTGGGCAGGTCTCCACCCGCCTGGCCCTCCAGGGGGCCTCTGCCGGACATGGGCTCACTGAGTCAGGGTCCGGATGGGCTGCTGTAGGCAGAGGGTCTTCCAGGGTTCCTCAAACTTTTTAAACAGGGGGCCAGTTCACTGTCCCTCAGACCATTGGAGGGCCGGACTATAGTTTAAAAAAAAACTATGAACAAATTCCTATGCGCACTGCGGGCCCTGGACGAGTTGGCTGCTAAGCAGGACAGGCAGCGGCGCCCGGCGGGCCGGATGAATGTCCTCGGCGGGCCGCATGTGGCCCGCGGGCCGTAGTTTGAGGACCCCTGCTGCCTGATGAGGTTTCCTTTCCTTGCATCCATGGGGCCATGATATCTGGCATCAGAGTTCCCCCGCCTTTTCCTTTGGTGGCCTCCAGTCAGTGGCTAAATTTGGCCCCTCTGGTGGTGAAGCATGTGGGGGAGTTCTTTGAAAAGGATTTTTTTTTTTTTAGCTACCTGGTAATGTAGGTCAGAGGAGGGAACTACCAGGAGAGTGGAAGAGTGGGGAAGAAGACATCTGTCCCGGGAGTCCGGGATTTGAGGGCTCTGGCCCCCTTTTGCCTCATGAAGCACACACGTTTTTGTCTTCCACGGCTTTGAAGAAAGCCCCAGAGATCTGAGGCTTCCTGGTTTCCTGGGGCAAGTCATTGACTTCTCTGGGAGCCTCAGTGTGTTCGCCTTTATGAACTTAGTAATAATTGTCTCATCAACCTCAGAGGGTTGTTTGATGATAAAAGGGAAAATGTTTTCATGGCCTCATCAACATTATTGAGCAAGCCCGTAAAACCCGTACCCAGGAGAGCCGGCAGTCTCTCAGGGCCAGTGGGGTACGTGGAGGCCTCGTGTTGTGTGTACTCAAGGATGGGGTAGAGAGAGCACCAGTTCAGCGGCTGTATGAAGGGACAGGGAGGTCTCCAGAGCGGCTTCGGCTGGTCTTGAAGGCTGCGTGTTCAAGAAGGCTGATGGACTCAAGAACTCTGTACATGGCAGGGTGCCATGGAATGTGTCATTTCGGGGGTTCGAGCTCTTGAGTCCATCCAAACTACCTTCGCATCTTGGCTCTGAAACTTCACAGCTGTGTGATTCTGAGCAAGGTACTCAGTCACTCTGAGCCTCTGTTTCCTCATTGATAAAATGGACATGGTCATGTTCTGAGAATTTATTTATTTATATATTTATTTGTAAAATATATTTTATTGATTTTTTAGAGAGAGGAAGGGATAAGAATAGAGAGTTAGAAACATCGATGAGAGAGAAACATCAACCAGCTGCCTCCTGCACACCTCCTACTGGGGATGTGCCCGCAACCAAGGTACATGCCCTTGACCAGAATCGAACCTGGGACCTCTCAGTCCACAGGCCGACGCTCTATCCACTGAGCCAAACCATTCAGGGCATGTTCTGAGAATTTAGTGAAGTTAAAGCTCTTAGCAGATATTATTGTAAATGAAAGGATTGTTTGCAAGTTACCTTTTAGGCGGAAGAGACTCTGTCTGGGTTCTTATGAATTTGGTATGCTATGTGCTGTGCCACCTGAGTTGTATGATGGCTCAATGCTCTCATCAGTTTCCTCTCCTGATACTTAGTTCGATTTGTTATTTTTCTCATTAGCCTGTGACAGTTAAAAAAATATTTTTGTTGCCTACTACATCATCAGTACAAGAATACGTACGGTGAAATAATGTGGCAGCACTTGGTCATCATGTGGTCATTCGGATGATCCAGAATATGTTTCACTGATTTTTCTATTGGTGATCTTAAAAAAGGTGATCAGGAAAATGAAAGCACAAAGTTAAGCAGGAAATAATTTTAGAGAACATCTGAGCCCCCTAGGACATGTGTGAGGCTCCCCCAGAATTTGAGAACAGGTGGAAATCCACCAGAGTGTTTCGTGAAGGGGAGATGACCCGCTTTGTGGTTTAGAGACATCACTTTGTCCAGATGTGTGGGGAGGGGAGGGGTAGGAAGGCCGGAGACAGATGGGTCAGGTCAAATGTGATGAGGATGGGCTCCCATATTTGAGATGCATATTGGAGGTGGAATCCACAGGACCGGGAGATTGACCGGATGTGGGAGGTGAGGGAAGAGAAGAGGAGGCAGAGAGGATGCTTAGTCACAGGGATCTGGGCAATTGATGGTGCCGCTGACTGGGGTGAAGACCACACGTGTCCACAGAAGGAACGGGAGAGCTCAAGGCCAGAGCTGTGTTCAGCCACATTCATCACCCCATCTTTTCTAACTGACTCGAGCGTTCCTAAACCAATTTCTCAGGAACTGCTGCATGTTGTGGTGTCTATTTTTTTGGGCATATTTAATTAGCATTCATTTGGATGAGTAGCTTGCTAGCCTTTCTGTTGTGCCTGCTGGAGAGGGTTCTAGCGACCTTTTGCCTAATTAAGCACACACTTTTTTTTGTGTTCCACATGTTTGAAGAAAGTGAAAGAAATTGAGAGGAGTGTGGATGGTTCTGAGTTAGAAGCCGTCATAGTATGTAACGTGAGATTGGCTCTCTGCCTTCAGTTTGTAAGAGCACCAACAAGCAACTTTCCACTCTGTTCAACATTTCCACGATGCTCAACATTCTCCAAGGAGACAGGAGGCTTGGTGCAGGTTAATAATCTCTGGGTAATTAGGTAACAGGGAACGTGGAAACTCAGCACTCTGGGGAGGAGGGGGGCAGAGAACACGAGGTCACCCAATCAGACAAACAAAAATTTCACAAACTGCCCTGGCTGGTATGGCTCAGTTGGTGGGGTCTTGTCCGTGCACCGAAAGATTGCTGGTTTGATTCCTGGTCAGGGCGCATGCCCAGGTTGTCGGCTTGATCCCCAGTAGGGGATGTGCAGGAGGCAGCCAATCGATATTCCGCTTTCACGTAGGTGTTCCTTTCTCTCTCTCCCTCTCCCTTCCTCTCTCTACCTCTAAAAATCAATCAATAAATCTTAAAAAATGTTACAAACTGAAAACAAATCCTTGTGGTTGCTAGAGTGAAATCATGTGTTACTTAAAGTTTTCAGCGTTAAATAATTTAAACTGTAACTTGGTGTTTCCTCTTTGTATGAATTATTAACCTAATGCACCAACTCTTGGAAGCCACGTGAGCCAGCAGTGGCTTTGACGCTGATTGCTCTCGCTCACGACAAACTTCTACTTGTCCCTTGGCCTTGGTACAGACATCACCTTCATGGCAGAGCCCCCGCGCCCTCCAGGCAGACGTGTAGTGCCCCTGCTGCATCTCTTAGGGACTTGTGATAAGTGCTTCATAAGCAGGATCTTCCCTGTCACCCCCAGAGACCACATACTACTTGAGGATGGGCACCATGCCTTTTCATCGTGGGATCCCCCCAAAGTAGCAGGGCATTTTTCCTAACAGCCATCTCCATACCCATGAGCTGGTCCAGGGCACCTTTCAAGAAGCATCGTTGGGTCTCAGCGCAGGTTGGAGGAGCAGATTCCCCAGCAATAATCGCCTTGGTTTTAAGAATGTCTTTGCAAGAATAGATTGGATGAAGCTGGTTGTTCCGTTTATTCCAGATGCTGAGTTGCTTTCTGATTGGCTGCAACCAGAATAATCCTCTGGAGTTTGCGTCTCTACATCTGAGGCAGAGACAGTTGGTGCTCCCCCGATATCATGTGCTCCCCTACTTTAGCAGATGCTGTCATTCCCTGTCCATAGTCCCTGTTCTGACAGTTGCCCTGCAATCCACTGCAACCCTTTTTGAGAGTTTTCTCTGGTGCAGGGACAGGGTTGGCCCATTCTTGGGGCAACTACTAGGATGATGAGGTTGATTTGTTACTGCAGCAGAGCTTAGCCTATGCTGACTAATACGTCTTCAGGAACTGAGCTCTGCCTCCCTGACTAAGCCCTTCCCAGCATGCTCCATGCTCCAAACAACTCTTAGTTCAAGGACCTGAACACACCAAACTGTGTGTCCTTCTCAGCTAGAGCCGAGGCACTGCCATCATGTCTCCCACTGCTCGTCACCCTGGGGAGGATCTGAGCTGGAGGAAGGCTGCTCAGTCCACATTGGAATTCATTGGGACAAGAAGCTTTATTATGGAAGCCACTGAGCTTCTTGGCATTTATTGGTTGGGGCACCTTCCTACCTGACCCACGGCATCAGCACTGTCCCTTTGGGGGTGCCAATATGTAAGTCAGCCCATCAACCACCTGCATCCTGTAGGGCACGGAAGAACTCTTGGGATTGTTTACTTGTGTTCTCCTTTAATGTTTCTAATTTCCAAACTCCTCCTCTCTTCAGTGATTCGATGTATAGTAAAGTACAGTTCATTTATGTTGGGCTGTGGCTCTTTTTGGTGTATCCTCACCCAAGGACTGTTCCCCATTGATTTTTAGAGAGAGTAGAAGGGAGCAGGAGAGACAGAGAAGGAGAAACATCGATGTGAGGAGAGGCACATCAATTGGTTGCCTCCTGCACATGCCCTGATCAGGGCCAGGGATTGAACCTGCAACCAAGGTATGTGCCCTTGATCAGAATCGAACCCGGGACCCTTTAGTCCTTGGGCTGCTGCTCTATCCGCTGAGCCAAACCGGCTATGGCTGGCTATGGCTTTTAATTAATATGAAATTGTTTTGATATATACTTGTGAAATAAAAATCCAAATTCATTTTATCTCCAAATTAATAACCAATTGTTTCAATCTTGAGTAAAAATTATTTTTACCTTCCTGATTAGCTTGTGATGAACTTTTATTATACATTAGATTGTCATGTCAAAAAGTATCTATTTTGGGGTTACAGTTTTCTTTTTACTTAAATTCAGCTATTCTTGTATAAGTACCAAGATGCTATAATTATAGCTCTGTAATATATTTTACTATGTTCATTACTCATTGCTCATTTCTCTTCTGTCTTCCCTCAACAATCCTATTAGTGCATCACACCGACAAATTACAATGGGAAAGAATTGATGTGTTTAGCTTATTAGGACTTCACACTCAGGAATGGACAGTCATTGAATTGGATCTTCTATGCCCTCTCTCAGTTTTGTAGTTTTCCTTGTGTTGACCATATACATTTCTTGCTAAAGTCATTCCTAGGAATCCTTTTTACGTTGACATTATACATGTTCTTATTTTCAAGTTGTATTTTTTCCAACTGGTTATTGCTATTATATAGGAAAGTGTAATCTATATGATTAGAAATTTTGGCTTTATAGTTTATCCACTTTCTAATTATATTTTGGAGTAAAAACATACAAAGCTATTTCTTGATGTTCGTGTACTCTAATTGCCTTTGCAGGTGGCGCAGAATAAACAGATAGAGACATTCTAGAGCTGAAATAAATCCGGGGAGGGAGGGGATAAGGGGGAGAGAGAAAAGGACACAAGGAGTTGGGCTGGTAGGAACCAGAGGGTCCCGCCCACTCGCCAGGTGCAGAGTTACAGCTGCCTGACAAACAGCTTGGGCTCATCCTGTTTTCTCGTTGAGACATAATCGCTTACGAATTTCAGCGTTGCTTGTAGGTGTCTCTGACTGTCCTAGACATCACTAGCCCCCACATCATAGTCTTCCCTTCGCCAGCTGACACTTGTTGGTAAGAACATGTTTATATGTGAGTCTGGATAATAAAAGATAATGTCAGGACGCTGGTTCTTCAATGATACTGAAGACAGGCCTGGCAGGTCAGACGGGCTAATGGAAAACCAAATAAAAGGCCGCCACAGCTCTGCTCAGGGTCTCACCTTGAGTTCGAGTTTTGATAACCCCCATCATTGGCCATATTGATTTAAAGAGAAAAAAGAAACAGGAACACACCAAGTGCACTAGATGGAGATGAAGCTTCTTTTCCTTTTATTAAAAATATGTTTTTTATTGATTTCAGAGAGGGAGAGAGAGATAGAAACATCAACAATGAGAGAGAATCATTGACTGGCTGCCTCCTGCACACCCCCTACTGGGGACTGAACCCGCAGTCCGGGCATGTGCCCTGACTGAGAATGACCTCCATGTTCATGGGTCGATGCTCAACCACAGAGCCTTGCGGGCTGGGCTCCTTTTTCCTTTTGGAACTGGGAGTCAACAGATGCAGACCTCCCAGGGATGCAGACCCCCCAGCAATCTCATGATGAGGCCGCTCCTGAGTAGGAGGTTACACGTGTGCTGTGTGCTGGCTATTAGGACCTTGTAGTCCTTTCTTTTAATGCCATTAATATTACTTTAGAACTCAAAGGAGTTGATTGTTTTCTATAAGAACAGCATAACTGAAGATGTTTCATAGGTCTTGAAGATGATGATCTTTTCCAAGCATGTCCTGTAGCGTGAAAGGAAAACAGGAGTCCCCACTCACATTAAGGGGAAATACAGAATAAGAAAACTCCCCTCCCCAAGAACCAGTGGGGTGACCCCTGTGGTTCCCATGTTCTCTGCCACCTTTATGAGTTATTTGCTTTTTTTCCAGTTGCTTTGTCTACATTACAAAGCACGGCAGCCAGGTGGCTGCCTCGTTCTTTTTATGTTAGTTGCACTTTCCTCATCACAAGTACAAAGTAGGTGTGTTTGAGAAGCTGTTTTCAGAAGGGAAAGGAGTGTTCATTGTTGAGGTGGAGCAGGCTGGGTTAGGAGACAGACTGGTGTCTCTTTATCTTGCCCCCAGGCTGTTCTCCTGGCCATAAACATAATGGGTCGATGCTCAACCACAGAGCCATTCAGGCTGGGCTCCTCTAAGTAGGCTTAAGTGAGGATGTTAATAAAGAAACAAGTATATACTTGAGGGTTTTTTATTCTCTTGAGAAGAGGGCATGGGGTTTTAAATATCAGCCCATCCCGAGAAACCAAGATGGCGGCATAGGTAAACACCTAAACTTCTGCCTCGCACAACAATTTCAAAACTACAACTAAAAGACAAAACGGACATCATCCAGAACCACAGGAAGGCTGGCTGAGTGGGAATCCTACAACTAGAAGGAAAGAGAAAAGCACACTGAGACTCAGAGGAGCTGCAAAAGGCTGAGGTACGGAGACGTGCGTGTGTGGAGAGGACGGGTGGCTGATGGGTGTGGAGTGTGCGTGGCTGGCTTTCTTAAGTGGGAGGGAGAGGACCCAGACTCATATGGGGGGAATCTGGACTGTCAGGAAAAGAGAAAAGCACACGGAGACTCAGGGGAGCTGCAAAAGGCAGAGGTCTGGAGGCGTGAGCGTGAGCGGAGAGGACTGACTGCTGAGTGTGCTGCTGGCTTTCTCAAGCGGGAGAGAGATGGAAGCTCCAGACTGTGCTGAACTCCAGTTCTGGACGAGAATCTGGGAACCCTGACCCATTTGGGGAGAAACTGGACTGTCTGGCAGCGGGTGAAACTCGAGGGTGGCTTTCTCTCCGAGGTGCTTGCAGCAATTACCGAGGGATACTGAAACCCAGGGGGCCTCATAGGGCTGGGCTGACGGGAAGCCAAGGCTGTCTGCTCTGCCCTGAGACTCCGCCCCATCCAAGCTGAGCACAGAGGCTTTTGCAATTTTGCAAGTCTTGTCTCATAAGAGTGTCTCCAGCACAGAAGTTCTCCCAGCGTAGACACAGCTGATCCTCACAGCCAAATGGCCTTGAGGTCAATTCCTCCCAGTGATACCAACAACAATCAAGACTTAACTACAACAAGACTGTGCACACAGTCCACAAAGGGGTGCACCAAGAGTGTCCACCTCAGGTAACTGGGGAGGCTGAGCCACTGGGCCCTATAGGACACCTAGCACACAAAGCTACTCTACCATCTCAGGGAAGCAACGAAAATGCGGAGACAAAGAAACAGATCACAAATGAAAGAAATGGAGGAAAGCAAATGACTGGATATAGAGTTCAAAACCACGGTTATAAGGTTTTTCAAGAATTTCCTAGAAAAGGCCGATAAATTTAGTGAGACCCTCGAGGATATGAAAAAGGACCAACTAGAAATTAAACATACACTGACTGAAATAAAAATTATTATACAGAGACCCAACAGCAGATTAGAGGAACGCAAGCATCAAGTCAAAGATTAGAAATACAAAGAAGCAAAAAACACTGAACCGGAAAAACAAAAAGAAAAAAGAATCCAAAAACTTGAAGGTAGTGTAAGGAGCCTCTGGGACAACTTCAAGCGTACCAACATCCGAATTATGGGGGTGCCAGAAGAAGAGAGAGAGCAAAATATTGAAAACCTATTTGAAGAAATAATGACCGAAAACTTCCCCCACCTGGTGAAAGAAATAGACTTACAAGTCCAGGAAGCGCACAGGACCCCAAACAAAAGGAATCCAAAGAGGACCACACCAAGACACATCATAATTAAAATGCCAAGAGCAAAAGACAAAGAGAGAATATTAAAAGCAGCAAGAGAAAAACAGTTAATTACCTACAAGGGAGCACCCATATGACTGTCAGCTGATTTCTCAGCAGAAACTATGCAGGCCAGACGGGAGTGGCAAGAAATATTCAAAGTGATGAATAGCAAGAACCTATGACCAAGATTACTCTACCCAGCAAAGCTATTATTCAGAATGGAAGGTCAGATAAAGAGCTTCACAGATAAGAAAAAGCTAAAGGAGTTCATCACCACCAAACCAGTATTTTATGAAATGCTGAAAGGTATTCTTTAAGAAGAGGAAGAAGAAGAAAAAGGTAAAGATAAAAATTATGAACAACAAATACATATCTATCAACAAGTGAATCTAAAAATCAAGTGAATTAAAAATCTAATGAACAGAATAAACTGGTGAATATAATAGAATCAGGGGCATAGAAAGGGAGTGGACTGACAATTCTCAGGGGGAAAGGGGTGTGGGGGAGTGTGGGAAGAGACTGGACAAAAAGCGTACACCTATGGATGAGGACAATGCGGGGGAGGTAAGGGCAGAGGGTGGGGTGGGAACCAGTTGGAGGGGAGGGGAGCTATGGGGGAAAAAAGAGGAACAATTGTAATCTGAACAATGAAGATTTATTAAATTAAAAAAAATAAAAAAAATAGCAGGAACCCCCCCCCCCCCAAAAAAAAAATGTCAGCCCATCCCAAGGGGAGAAAAAAAGGAGAGTTTTATATTTTTCATGCTGCCTTCAATAAGTGTCAAACATTCTCAGCAGTTTCTGGCTATCTGGAGGCTGGCATTATGTTTTTTTAACCTACAATTAACTACCACTCGCTAAAAATTCAAGCAGTAATAGATCTATTGTTTCATAGCCATTCATTCATTCATTCATTCATTCATTCATTCATAGATAGAGAGCAAAGGAGAGAGAGAAACATCGATGTGAGAAAGACACATAGATTGGTTGCCTCCCACACATACCCTGACCAGGGCTGGGATCAAACCTGTAACCCACGTACATGCCTTTGACCAGGAATTGAAGCCTCAACCCGTCAGGACACAGGTAGACCATGGCTACCTTTTGTTTTTAATGAAATATGAGAGGAAGGATGGCTTCTACTTAAGAATTTGAAAAAAAAAAAACCAACAAAAAAACCCCCCCGAACCCTCAGTGCTCATTCTTCTTTTAAAATTTAAAGGCCTTTCATAATTTTGGGCAATGGTGTGGGTCTAGGTTCCTTAGAAGCAGAACCTCAGAGTAGGATTTGTGTGTGCATGATTTTGCGGGGGGTGGGTGGGGGGGCTGCTGTCAGGAGAAGAAGGGAGCGAGGGGAGCAGGGCGTGGTTGCACCCACAGGAGCTCTGGGGCATGAACTGCACCTGAGCTGGTCCCGTCTCCGGGTGAGGGGCTGGGCTTTTGTACCCTTCCCTGTGCCCGTCAGCCAGTCATGGATCATGGGCTGCCCCCGGAGGCGCATTGCGTGTGTCACTCCCTGGGTGGAGCGGCTCCCAGCAGAGGGTAGTTCCTGGGATCAGTGAGCAGTGGTGGCCCCTTAACAGCCAACATTCATAAGAGCTGGTGGGTGGGGCCACTGCCTGGTGAGGGGCTGTGGTTGGGCACCTACAGCATCCACAGCTGTGCTGGCCCTGGAGCGTGTTCCTTCCTGAGTAGCTTTGGGGCAGAAACATGGAAAGTCCCGAGGACAGGGTTGCTTTGATCACCCAGCACGTTCACCCAGATGATGACGCACTCAGCGGGGAGGCTGCTTTCATTAGCTGGATTTCCTGGGTTCTTTCACCCAACACCTGTTTGTGGCCAGCCCACCCCAGACCTGGCACCAGGTCTGTGTATTTGGAATCTTCCCAAGAAAGGCCCATTTACTTGGTAGAGCCCATCCCTTCAAATTACATATTCTTTGCAAATGCCAAGAGACAGCATCGCAAGGGAGCCTGCAGAAGCCTCACCACCGCTCCTGGGGACACCAGGTGCCGCGTACCACCGCGTACCCTCTCAAGGCTCCGAAGGCAGCCGTCTTTGTGAAAACCTTTATTTTTAGGGTGCCCTCGGAAGGCCTGGGCTGTTTGAGGGAACGATGTGAGGTTCTGCCCTCTGGCGTTGGCTTCTCAGCAGAGGGGCTGGCTCGCCTTGGTGCCCCCGTTGGCGATCTGATTTAACCAGCAAGTAGGAGTGCTTCCCACACGCGGGTCTCCTATGCCCATCATTTCGTTACGATCTTCACAGCCATCTGGGAGCTGGGCAGGTGGTGGCCATGCAGGCCCCATGCCAGTGAGGACCATGGACACTGAGATGTAGGCCAGGCCCCTCTTGGCTCTGGCACTCAAGGTGGGTATTGGGGCCACGGCTAGAGCTTTGGGGTGCCTGTTGGATGCCTTTTTACAGTGAGGGTCGTGGTACCATGACTTCCCTACTTTAAAAAAACATATATTTTAAATTGATTTCAGAGAGGAAGGTAGAGGGAGAGAGAGATAGAAACATCAATGATGAGAGAGAATCATTGATCGGCTGCCTCCTGTATGCCCCCTCCTGGGGATCGAACCCGCAACCTAGGCATGTGCCCTGACTGGGAATTGAACCGTGACCTCCTGGTTCATAGGTCGACACTCAACCACTGAGCCATGCCGGCTGGGCTCCTACTTTTTAAGTAAGAGGAGACCCAAGCCTAGTTTGAATTTCTTAAAAGAAGAAGAGTTTGCACCATAATCTGCTTTACCCCAACATCCTTCTTCTTTGTTTGGAATCTTAAAACACTTTGGGGAGTTGTTTTTTTTAGATCAGCCTGTCTATGGGGACATCGGGGAAAAGCTCACTTGTTTATTGCCAGCTGCAGGAACACTGTGTGACTTTATTTTGTCCGGTTGGGGTGCTGGCTGGCTTAACAAGTAGGACACAGCTAAACGGAGGCTGCTTTGCTTGGGTATCGGTGCCCATGGATGGGCCTGTGTCCGGCTCCATTTCCTCTGGAGCAGTGGTCGGCAAACTCATTCGTCAACAGAGCCAAATATCAACAGTACAACGATTGAAATTTCTTTTGAGAGCCAAATTTTTTAAACTTAAACTTCTTCTAACACCACTTCTTCAAAATAGACTCGCCCAGGCCGTGGTATTTTGTAGAAGAGCCACACTCAAGGGGCCAAAGAGCCACATGTGGCTCGCGAGCTGCAGTTTGCTGACCATGGCTCTGGAGGATCCTGTGAGCTTTGCTTTATTTTGTGATTCAAATGACACCCCTACACCCGCTGGAGCCATTGTTCAAGAAGATTGAGGATCTATGGAAGGACTGTTTCAGTTCTTACTAACTAGCTGTGTAGCCTTGGGCTAATTGCTTACCCACTCTGGTCTGCAGTCGCATTTGAAAATTGAGGGTGGTGGGCTACTGGCCCTTTCATTTCTAACTTGTAAAGATTTTCACTGACACAGCCTTTGTATCTAGAATACGGATCCTCCTTAGAATTCTCCTTTGCATCCTGCTGAGATTGGATTGCTGCCCTTAATTTTATTGAAGGATATTTACAAAGGATATATTTTTCAACATAAGCAATTTTCCCCATGGATCCAGTCAGTCATATAAATGACCATGTCGTGAATATTTATGGAAAGTTCTTCCTCGGTGTACCTAAACCTCAGATAAATAGCACAGCGGAAGCTATTAGTTTATTTCTCCTTGAGTCAACTTTGGTAATATGTATCTTTTATGGAATCCGTCCATTTCATTTAAGTTGTCTTATTTATTAGCAGGAAGTTATTCATAATATTCCCTTATTATTATTTTACATAAACAGGCTCAGTATTTTTCAAATGTGTATTCTCTCCTGAATATGAATTGAAATTTATATATCTTTTGGACACATTTTTTTTTACTTGCTATTTAATTTTATGTTGTATGTTAAGGTTGTCTTTTATTTATTTATTTATTTTTTAATCCTCACCGGAGGATATATTTTTATTGATTTTAGAGAGGGGGGGGGCGGAGTGAGTGGGCGAGAGAGAAAGAGGGAGAGAAACATCGATGTGAGAGAAAAACATTGATGTGACAAACATTGATGGGTTGCCTCCTGTACACTCTGCCCCAACCAGGGGTCGAACCTGAAACCTGTGTATGGGTGCTGACCGGGAATTGAACCAACCGGTGACCCTATCGCTCCAATCAACTGAGCCCCACCGGCCAAGGCCATGAAGGTTGTCTTATCAAGAAGTCAAAATCATGTAAAAACCACAGACCCTTTGCCTCCTCTGTTCTGTACAACAATAAGTGGCGGAGGTGTCTGCCTGCCCCTCAGATAAGCATCTGATACATGAGGGTGAGGGGTGTCAGGGCCCGGCACTGACACGCCGTTCAGAGATTCCCAAGGTCTTCCCATCAGTCTAAGTCTTGGGTGGGCAAACTTTTTGACTCGAGGGCCACAATGGGTTCTTAAACTGGACCGGAGGGCCGGAACAAAAGCATGGATGGAGTGTTTGTGTGAACTAATATAAATTCAAAGTAAAGGAGTGGAGGGGAGAGCAAGAGAACCGGATAGAACAGCCGGATCCGGCCCGCGGGCCGTAGTTTGCCCACGGCTGGCTCTAAGATCTGCCCAAACCAAGGCATGAAGATGGAGAAATGAGATAGATGGGCTCAGTTTGTTTTTTGAGTGATTTCTGCGCCCTCACCCATGGGGATGGATGGATCATGGAAAAACTCAGCTACGCCAGTGTTTGCATGTTGTTGTGACACAGGTCGGTGGAGACAGGAAAACATGGTGAAGTCTTGCAGGCATCAGTCCGCTGCAGACTGGCCCCAAGTGGGTGTCCTCACCGCTCCCCTTCCGAAGGAGCGTGTCCAAAGAGCCAACCTGGACGGCGCCGGGAAGAGCAAAACAGCCCAAATCAAGGTTATCGTGAATCTCAGAGCTGCCACAGACAGTTGGGATTAAAAATCCAGGTCATAGGAAACAGCAGCCGGCCTGGGAGCCTGCCCTCTTGGAATTTTACTGAGTGAGCGGCGACCCCCCAGGGATGAGGTCGTGGGTGAGCTGGGAGTGTTGGGAGGAAACAGTAAACCCAGGGGTGAGACGGCAAGCTAAGCTGCCCCCCGGGAAGCTTCGGGCAAAGCGACCCAGCATCAGGTGTCGCGGAGGACAACACCAGGGCCAGGGCGGCATCTGGAGAGGCTCCCCACAGTGGCACACGGGCTGCGGGCAAGAGGGAGCATAGAGGCTTTGTGTGCGGGAATGATCAGAAGTGGGAAGCGGGGTCCGTCTGGAGCAGGCGTCCTCAAACTACGGCCCGCGGGCCACATGCGGCCCGCCGAGGACATTTATCCGGCCCGCCGGGTGCCGCTGCCTGTCCCGCTTAGCAGCCAACTCGTCCGGGGCCCGCAGTGCGCATAGGAATTTGTTCATAGTTTTTTTTTTAAACTATAGTCCGGCCCTCCAACGGTCTGAGGGACAGTGAACTGGCCCCCTGTTTAAAAAGTTTGAGGACCCCTGGTCTGGAGGAAAGCAGTCAGGGAGAACTGTGATTGCGTGGTCACCGGATATCCGAGGCCTCGGCAGCCCTGGGAGCAAATGAGGCCGCGTTAATATTAATGTTCAGCTTGGAGTCCCAGTGTCTGCACCGGCTCACACGGGGCCTCAGCCAGTGTCCTCGGAATCCCCAGGGCAGGATGTCACCTGTGCTCAGGTGCACCGTGGCTCCTGTTCTTCCTTGGTCACTCTATCTCTCCTCACTGCCCCTCCCCTTGCTGTTCCCTGGCTGTCAGTTGGTTGTCAGAGCCCCACATTGCCGCACCCCACCCCCACCCCAGGGGCCCTGGGGCCGGTGCGGCTTACTCTGTTGTACCTCATCACCTGAGTCCCAGCGCCTCCCACAGGCTTTTGAAACACTGCTCCCTCTCATCCATCCTGAACCCTGTGCATGTGCCCTGACTGGGAATTGAACCATGACCTTCTGAATCCTAGGTCGATGCTCAACCACTGAGCCACATGGCCGGGCTGTATTGAGGGTTTTACTCTGAGAAGCACCATGGGAATAACAAATGAGAACACTGGTTCCTTTGTGCACATATGTTTGAAGGTCACCTTCCTTGGCACCCTTCAATTTTCCCATTGAGGAAACACACACTAGTGTTACTCCTGTAGCCCTCTCTCTCAGCACCAACTCTCTCCGACAAATACGGAGGCAGACTACAGAGCACAAGAAGAAAAGGAAGAGCAGATGTCCATAAATAGTGCCACTGTCAGCGTGATGGTTAAGCTCATAAATCTATGGCACGTGGGAAGATCAGTACCAGCCACCACTTGTCATCTTCTCTGACACCTGTGTCTAGATGGAAATCATTGCAGAACAGATTGTATGTTATAATTAAAAAACAAAAAAAAGTCCTGGGTAAATATGCTCGGTCAGATTGCCCATCCGGCACAACAGGAGTCTTTGCCACAATTCAAAAGTCACTTGTAACTTCTTTTTCAAGGAGGCACAGACGGCAGGTTCCTACACGTAGGACATGACTTATGGATCCTGTGGGGTCACTTGAATAATTCCCCACCCACCCTCATGGTTGAACGGCTCTACACATGCGGTCATTTTCCTGTTTCCTTTCCTGACCTGGAGAGGAATGGAAATCAAACCGCCTTTTGTCTCCTCTAGTTTATTCTGGCTGGTACAGTTGATCGGGAAACACAGAATCTTGGTTTACCCATTTATTCAGTTTATCTGCAAATACAGTGAGAATGAACACAATGCTCTGAACATTAAATAATCTTGGTTTCTCCCCCCCCCCTTTTTTTAAATAATGAGAGAAAAAACCTTTTGGGGGAGAACTTTCTAGATGTAGACTGAAATTGTCAACTTTTTTTTAATCCCCCAGGGCAAGAAATTCTCAATCGGAGCTTTAAATACCCACCCCGTTGTTTGTCTAGGACAGTGGTCGGCAAACTCATTAGTCAACAGAGTGGCAAACCGCGGCTTGCGAGCCGCAGTTTGCCGACCACTGGTCTAGGAGCTCTGTGAGGCCAGGTGAAGCTGTGCCCAGTGGGATTCTACCTTCTCAATAGATTACGTTACTACCAATGGAGCGATCATACAATTAGTAATTGAGATGGTGTGGATAGGATTAGTAGCTGCCAATTACTGTGCCCCGTGTGTTAAGTCCTCTAAGTAAATTGTATTCATTTTGTTAGTTATTCTTCACAAAAGTCCTGGGAGGAGAGTGTTAGCATCCCGACTTCATAGATGAAAAGACTGAAATGTTAGTACTTTGCCTTAGTTCACACACACAGTCAGTGGCCACCCCAGGATTCAAAGCCAGATCTGTCTCAGACTGTGACATAACCTCTTCACAGGCTGCCTCGCCATGAGTGGGTTGAAAGTCAAGCTGAGAAAAGTTGAGGTGGGTAGAATTAAGGTTCTTTAAAGTTCCAGAATGTTCTGACCCCTGGTTGGTATTTCCTGGGGAGCAAACCTTGGACCTTTATCCGTTGTGGATCCTTGAAGGTCACCTCACTTTAGGGAAGCAGCAGTTGTGTTCTCAGGGTCAGGCCTTGCCTAAAATGGGCTCCTGAGGTGTGGTCCAATCGGGGGGGGGGGGGGGGGTGTCCCTGGGAGGCCTATAGGAACCACCTCAGGCCCAGTGCAGATTCTATTCCACACTCATGGTCTCTCACAGAGGAGGCAGTGATTAGACCTAAAGTATAAAGGCCCCATCATTTCAAGCAGATCTTCAAAGGTCACCCTTATAAACTGTAATAGAATCAGTAACCTTTAGGGGAGTCTTGCTGAAGGTCAAAGGGCTCCTGGAACCCATGTTGACTAATACTGTGTTGTCCTTTTCCTCTGGCAGGACATCGAGGCCTATGTGACCATTCGCTAAAATACCTAAGCTCGAGACTCATGGAGCGGAAGCTGCAGGGCACGTGGCTGCCTGCTGGCCGGGGGCATGTGGAGAGACCGTGCCTGGGCCCCCGCGGCTCCCTGCTGCCCGTGTTCAGCCCTCAGCACGGCCTTCACTGCATCCACGCCGAGAACAGCGCCCTGAAGCCCAGGGTCGTGACGGTGGTGAAGCCGGGTGGGCACCCCCTGCGCAAGGTCACCCTGCTCCTCAATCGGCGCTCGGTGCAGACCTTCGAGCAGCTCTTGGCAGACGTCTCGGAGGCCTTGGGCTTCCCACGGTGGAAGAGTGATCGCGTGCGGAAACTGTTCAACCTCAAGGGCAGGGAGATCCGGAGCGTCTCTGATTTCTTCCGGGAAGGGGATGCCTTCATCGCCATGGGCAAGGAGCCCTTGACTTTGAAGAACATTCAGGCGGCCATGGAAGAACTGTACCCCAGCAAAGCCAGGGCCCTGACGGTGAGCCAGCAGAGCAGGGTCCCTTCTCCGAGGCTGAGAAGCAGGCTCTATAGCAAGGCTCTGAAAGGGGGACATCACTGTGGGGAGGCTGAGCCGGCCAAGAGCTGCGGTGAGGCCGCCGGGTCCAAGGCAGCCATCACACGGCAGGGGAAGACCCCCGTAGAGCCGGGGCTGGAGGACGGGGCGAGGGCCCAGAAGATGTGGGTGAGGGGCACACGGGATCCTGAGCCCGGCGGCAAGCCTCCCCGGGAAGCCACTGTAGAGAGGCACGCCAGCGGGGAGAAGCACCTGGGCGTGGAGATCGAGAAGACCTCGGGGGAAATCATCCGGTGTGAGAAGTGCAAGCGAGAGAGGGAGCTTCGGCAGAGCCTGCAAAGGGAGAGGCTGTCCCTGGGCACCAGCGAGCTGGACCTGGGCAAGGGCCTGCGCTATGACGTGGACAAGCTGGTGAGGACCAGGAGCTGCAGGAGGTCCCCCGAGACCCACCCTCCAGGCGGGGAGGACGGGTGGAAGGGTGACAGCCACAGGAGCAGGCCCAGGAACCCCACTCAGGAGCTGAGACCCAGCAAGAACACGGACAAGAAAGAGGACGCAGACCCCAAAGGTCAGGAAGGTCAGCCACAAGGAGCAGCCAAGGCTAAGAAGGATGTCACGGAAGCCCAGCCCATCAGAGAGGAGGGGCCGAGGGATGGGAAGAAAGATGCCAGGAATAAGCACGGTGGCTGGTTCCTCAGGGAGCACCAAGCCGACCCCGAGAAGCCCCCCAAGACCCGAGGGGAGGAGCAGGAGGCAGAGAAGGAGAAAAAGCCACCTGTGTCAGGCGGGAGAAAGATGCTTCCCAGAGATGACCAACCCGCAAGGGTAGAAAAGGAGCCCAGGATGAGGGCAGAAGAAAGCAAGCCAGAGAGGCCCGGTGGCCGGAAGCGGCGGCCCGCGGGCATCATCTCGGCCAACGTGGAGAAGCAGTACGAGACTGGCAGGGTCATCGGGGACGGGAACTTCGCCATCGTGAAGGAGTGCCGGCACCGGGAGACCAGGCAGGCCTACGCCATGAAGATCATCGACAAGGCCAAACTCAAGGGTAAGGAGGACATGGTGGACAGCGAGATCTTAATTATCCAGAGCCTCTCTCACCCCAACATAGTGAAGTTGCATGAAGTGTACGAAACGGACACGGAGATCTACCTGATCATGGAGTACGTGCAGGGCGGGGACCTTTTTGATGCCATCATAGAACACGTGAAGTTCCCAGAGCGTGACGCCGCTCTCATGCTCATGGACTTGTGTAAGGCTCTCGTGCACATGCATGACAAGAACATTGTGCACCGGGACCTCAAGCCGGAAAACCTCCTGGTAAGCCTGACTCTCTTGCCTCATGGCTGTCACCCTGACGGCTAGAACAGTACCCTTATGCGGTTATAGCCTACTTGTTCCAGTGTTTAAGACCTAGGTTGTAGTTCATCAGTTGCTGACATAGATTGGTTTTGATGAGATTATTGAAAAAGAAACCTTTCAATTTAAATAAAATGGAATATGTTTCCTCATCCCTGTCAGGTGGGCTGATCAGGTGGACTTGTTTCTTGGGCATTTGCGTGAACTCTGGCCTAGGTATCGGGGTGTCTACTGGTAGCCCTTTGCCCTGCAGGCTTGGTGTCCTCTCTCCCACGGAAACCACCCCTGACCCTTTTGGAGATAACTTCCTGCCGCGAGAGTTCAAAAGGCTCACACGGCTGGGACCTGTGGGTGGAGTGGATAAGAGGCTGGTTGGTCCTGGAGTCAGATAATTGACTTTTTAAAAAAAATTCGTTATTTTTATGAAAAATTAATTTTATTGGGGTGACATTGGTTAGTAAAATTCTGTAGGTTTCATCAGATAACCTACTTAGAATCCTGGCTTTCTTAGTTGCTCGCTCTAGGGTTAGTCCTTCCGCTCTCTGTCCCTTAGTTTCTCATTTATAAAAGAGAAATGATACAATAGCACCTGACTTGGAAGGTGGAAGGAGGACTGAGTGCAGGAGAGAGAGAAGCAGCCCTGACAGCTGGCAGCCGGCCTGGCACCCCCGCACAGCAGTGTGCTCTCTGACCGAAATACACAGTTTCACAAAACATCAACATCAGCTATGGCCACCCTGACCATGATGGGGTAAGACAAATAAATGCAAGACCCCTTGTTAATCATATCCCGATGCAGATAGAAACAAGATTGTCCAGACCACAAACATGGCCACATCTCCCCCTTCTGGCTACTGGGAGTGACTGCCTCCCTTCATTCGTCCCGCCTTCTAGTTAAGAGTCACTACGATGCCCAGTCATAGAATCACTCCCTCTTCCTGACAGTATATGATTCAGAGCAAAATCCTGCCTTTTTTTTTTTTTTTTTGGACCCCTTCCCCTAATCACCTAACACAGCCGAGGTACTGCAATAAGTGTCTTGAACATCCTCTTCTTCGGTGCCTGGATCTCAGGGGTGTGTGTGCTTCCTGTTGCAATGAGTCAGTAGGTCCAACGTGTTCCTGAACCAGAAGTGTGCTCCTGGAGGTCTTGTTAGGATAGCATACTTACCCCACTCTCTTTTTCATTGCCCTGACCACCGTCTGGTACAGTCTGTATTTAATCGTCTGTTTTTTTTCTCTTACTGGGAAGAAAGTTCTAGGACAGGAGGAATTTTGTTCTATTCAGATTGTACCCCAAAACCTAGAACAGCTCTGTCACATGGTGGACGCTCATGAAATGTTAGTAGGATGAATGAATGAATGCAGACATATCCTGCTGCATGGGAAGCAGTGAGGATTCCGTCAGTGGCAGCTGCCTTCATTGTTATGACATCAGCATAACTCTGATGGTAAGGGGGGTATTGTGAATCAGCACTCAAAGCCGGATTCCTGCAGGTAAAGCCATCGTGGATGGAGAGGGTGATCTTGATGAGCCATATTGTTAGGATTTATTTTTTGGTCAGGGATTTAGCCTGTTTCCTTTCATTTCTATGGCTGTAGACCCAGCCTGGAAACACCATCCCCATGCATTCATCTATCCATAAACTGTTCCCCCCAGGAGGATGAAGCAATGAGCGAGTCAAGCTAATTATCTGGTAAAATGAGATCCACCTTGACCACTAAGTCAAGTAACCTTGTTTTTGTCCAAATTCACAGAACTGTGGTCTGAATTACCATCAAATAACTCTTTTGTGAAAAACATCATTTTTGTGCGAGCTGAGTGCCCTCATCCTTTCTTCACTTGCTTTTTGTTTGTCTTCTGGGTCTGAGCCTAATCTCCATGTGTGATGTGCTACCCACTGTTCATTGTGGCCACTTGGAATGGCAACAGAATAGTGTTCTTTAATGCCCCTCTGATATTTCTCCCAATTGTTTCAGCAGGAGAGGCTCTGCGTAGAGGCCTGGGCTGGTCTCACGAGCCAAACATGTTGGGCGTGTGCCTCCTAAAGCAGTGGCCCAGCTATACAAGTTCTCCAGGATGCGGGATGAAATCATTGACCTTACAGGGTCATTTTCTGTCAGGGACAGCCACCTGAGCTTGCATTTTCTCCACAAGGTCCTGGAACCAGTCTGTCGAGCTGGCCCCTCTCTTGGGCAATAGAGACTCTCACTTGTGCTGAGGGACTTGTCAGCAGTTTTAAAAATGGAAAGTGAGCACTGGTGTCGATTGCGAGGAGGAGTTCACTTCAGGAAGTAGAAAACTGCAAGGTATACGGTTAGTGTAGGTAAGCTAACGGCCTCAGAGAAGTCGCTTAGCAACTCTTCATGGATTGAACTGTCAGTAAGGTGTGTTTTTAGTGCTCTTAAGGGCAGTGAAGTGTGTGTATGTGTTGTGTGTGTGTTGTATGTGTGTGTGTGCTGAGAGAGACAGAGGCAAAATTGGAGAGTAGCTATACTTTCTCATTCTAAATACAAGAGTTGTTTATGTGGAATAGATAAGTATCTCTTCTCCCCTGTGGATAATTTTGTCAGCTTGCATTTATAAAAATGAATAGACCTGTCATATTTATTAACCATTTGTCCTTTTTCTGGGTGAGTCAAGTTCAACTTATTGCTGTGTCAGGAGTCTAAATGCTATCTAATGTCAGCGCTGTTTGGTTTTCAGAAACATGTGGATTGTGTTGGATTTGACTATGGGCTCATTGTCTGGGTTTAGAAAGCTGTCATCTCTAAACTTGCAGATATGATAATGATAAACAAAACTCGCTAGGTCTTCTAAGGTTTAATATGAGTAAATAAGACAACTGTCCATCAGTTAATGTTCTCTAGTTTAGTCTTCTGCAATAGTGTTCAGCTTTGTATTATCAAAGCAATTGTTTCTTCCTTGAATGGATGGTTACTGTCCATATTAAGACCTGTATTTGCTAAGCTTAGAAAAATGATTATGTGAGAACTGACTTTTGATTACATGGCTGATCGCAATTGTTGCTGCTTTTAGAGACTTTCTGAATATACTGAGAGCTCTTAATGACGACAGCAAGCTTATTTTTGTTTTAATCAACAGAAATATTTACATCTGATAATTGGGCTCTAGAATAAAAAATTTTAGGCCTGTTACTGAGTTTATTTCTACAGATTGCATTTCCTGACAGGATGCTAGCCCTCTTTTCCCCTTCGGGTTATTTAGACTCCTGAGATCTTGCAAAGTAAGTTTTAATTATGAGAATTTCCTGCTTGCAGAAATGTCAGTGTTAATTGCTTCTCCTGCCAGTGTGCGCTCCCTGGGTGGGGTTGGGATGTGCTGACGGGGCCCTGGGAGGAGGGAGGAAGCAAACAGGAGCTGGAGAGGCGATGATGGCCAGACCACCCACGCAGGAGGGGAAGCGGACAGGCCAGGTTGTTTATGGCCAACAGCCAAGAAATTACATACGGCAAAGAAAGCTGAGCCAGTTGCGTGTGTGGGGGGAGCCTGAAGAGATGGCAGACAGGAGCAAGGTCCTTGGAGAGTATCTGTCCCGGAATAAGGGAAGACAAGGGGCATGCTCCTGCCTGGAAACAGGGCTGGAAGGAATGAGACCCGTTGGCCTCCTCATCCCATGGGACGAGGCATCTCTCAGGTGCTTTCCCTTCCTCCCGTCCATCATCACATACTGTAATAAACATACTGTAATATCCCCCAACTTAGAACAAAAACAAACCTTTGCTTTCTCCACCTGCCCCTTCAGCTGCTGCCTCATTTTTATGATCTACACATGCACACCCTTGAAAGAGGTGTCTCTATTCACCGTTTGCTGTTTTCCACCTTTCATTCTCTCCTGAACTCCAGCCAGGCTCTCCTCCCCACACTGCACCGAAACCACGCTTGTCCGTCAGAAGGATGGGGCCACTGCTGACCCCCTGCTCAGGGGTCAGGAACCTCAGCGCCCCTGAGTCTTCTCTCCCCTCATCCTCACAGTCAGTCCATTCTCTCGTCTTATCTTTACCCTTCGTATGACCTTCTCCACACCTCACTGCACTGCCCACGCCCAAGCCCAAGCCATTGTCACCTCTTGCTGAGACTGGCAGTCACCTCCTCACTGGTCCTTCCTCTTCCTCCGAAGCCTTCTTCCTCACAGAAGCCTGACTGGCCTTCTCCAAATGGAAATCAGAACCTGTAACTCCTCTGGCCAGAGCTATCGTGGGCTTCTCATGGCACTCAGAATAGAGGCTAAAGTTCATTTCCACGGCCTAGAGGCCCTGCATGATGTGGTCTCTGTCTTCCTCTCAAAGCCTCACTCCAACCACTCACCCCTCACTCATTTCAGTCCTGCCCTTATTGGCTGTTCCTCATCAGGCCAAACATGCCCCAGGACCTTTGCACTTGCTATCTCCGTCACCTGAAAAGCTCACTCCTCAGCTTTTAATATGATTTTTTTTCAAATGTTATTTTCTCAGCGAATCCTTCCTTAACTACCCTATAACATACCACCCCTGCCACTGTCCAATGGAATGTTCTGTGATGATGGAGCTGTCCTTTATCTACAGTGTCTAGTATGGTAGCCACTAGCCATATGAGCACTTGAAATATACCTTGGGAGTCTGACTTGAACTTTACATATTATCTACACCAATAAAAGAGAAAGATGCAAATTGACCGTACCTTCACAACACCCACCAGCCAATCAGGAGTGAGTATGCAAATTAACCCAACAAAGATGGAAGGTTAATTTGCATACACAGGTGCCAAGTGGCAGGGGGTGGGGCAGGATGCTTGCGTTGTCACCATGGCAACGACGCAGGCATTCCGCAGCACCCCAGCCACTCCAGGCATTTTTTATTCTAGAGCCCAATTATCAGGGTTTGATTTCAGTCAAGGACACATGCCTGAGTTGCAGGCTCGATTCCCAGTAGGGGGCGTGCAGGAGGCAGCCAGTCGATGATTCTCTCTCATCATTGATGTTTCTCTCTCTCTCCTTCTCCCTTCTCCTTCGGCTAGAGTGAAGGCTGTGTTGGCAGCCAGGGGAAGGAAGGCCCATTCTTGCACGAATCTTTGTGCATCGGGCCTCTAGTTTAAAAATAAATAGCAAATGTGGTTAGTGGTTGGTGGATACCATACTGGACAACATAGCCTTTATCCCACTTTTTCTTTTTTATAACACTTATCACTACCTGAAATTACATGTTTTTTTGAATATTATTTTTTAATAGAAAGAGGGCTTCATAAAATCAAGAAGTTTACCTGATTCATTTACTCTATTTCTAGGGCCTCGGCCAGAAATTAATGTTTGTGGAATGGATATGAGATGTTAAAAAAGACTGGCATGATATGTAGGCTCCAAAGGCATTTCATAGGCCTAACATGTGCCAGATCCCAGGGAGACTTTGTCCTTACTGATTTTTTTAGCCATTTTTTTATATTACAGTATCTGTGCTGTTGAAGTGTAAATTGATTTTAGGCATATGGATGTGAATTGCTTTCTATGATCAGTTTGGTCCTCATAGCCAGTTGAGCAGGGAACCATGGAGGAAAAGGCCAGAGGAACCATGCAGGATCAGCTAAGACTTTGACAAAGATACATAAGCCTTACCCACATCAAATACTTTTTTCTTAGGGAGACTCTTGCTGTTTGGTCTGTATTCTGCTGCCCCCTTCTGTTCAGTGATGATAACGACAAGATCACCCTTAACATTGACCTACCATTGAAGGAGAGAAGGAAGGCTAATTGTTAGAAAAGTAATGACTCCTTTAGAAGCTGTGAGACCATCCAGATGTTACCTGGTGCCTATGTAAATAATAAAGGCTAACTTGATTCAAAGCAGGGTGCTTTGATGTGGCTGGAAAAGGGAGGGAAGTCCTAGCTGGTTTGGCTCAGTGGATAGAGCGTCGGCCTGCGGACTAAAGGGTCCCGGGTTCGATTTCAGTCAAGGACACATGCCTGGGTTGCAGGCTCGATTCCCAGTTGGGGGCATGCAGGAGGCAGCCAATCGATGATTCTCTCTCATCATTGATGTTTCTCTCTCTCTCTCTCTCTCTCTCTCCTTCTCCCTTCCTCTCTGATATCAATAAAAAATATATTAAGAAAAGAAAAGGGAGTGAAGAATGCAGATGGGTCAATAGTCATTACAGTTCTGTGCAAATTAATCTCAAACACCCTTTAGGTGAGAGGTAACTGAAAACAGAGCCCCTGGAGGCCCACGACCCAGAGCAGTGAGTTTAGGTAGATCAGAGACTACTAGAGAGATGGAGGTGTGGGGTGAGGGCAAGGTCAGATGTGTGCACTGGGGCCATGGGCGGGCCCTCAACCAAACCTGGCCCAGGAGGGTGTAGGGGAGGGGGAAAAAGAACACCTTTTCCCACTACCCTCCTAGGTTCTGTGACTGGGGCCCTGGAAAGTAAACTCACAATAGATAGATTAACAAGAGAAAAACAAGAGTTTATTTACATGTGCACTGTGTATGCATGGAGGAGAAACGCGGGGGTGAATAACTCAGGGGTGGTGAGAACTTGGGGCTTATGTAGCATTTTAGCCAAGAACAGTACACATTCTCAAAACAGACACGACAAAGGAAAAGGGGTTTTGGCTTTTAGGGGTGGCAAACTGGAAAGTAAATGCAGGGGGGGAATCTAGCGGAAGATGAGCTGTTTCAGTAAAGTTAGTTAAGTAGCTTTCTCTCCGTGCATCTAAGGGCTAATAGAACTCTCTGGTGATTTTGTTATGTCACATGTTTATTTCAGTGTATTAAGTCAGCCAAATGCTTTCAATGCTGATCATTTGTTTGGAAATATTTGCAAATATTTGTGAGGGACATATTTTTTTTCAACAATCACCCGGCAAATGTGATTAATGTAGACGATCCATCTGGAAACTCTAGGCAGCAGGCTATTTTTTGTCCTTCCCTTGCAAACTCAATTTCCTAATCTAAATTATTCTAATAATTACCTCCCTTGTCTGCTTTCGGGCCATGTCTGTCTTGTACGCACACCAAGGCGGAATCGCATTTTCGTTCTACGTCTATGCCTTTCCCTTTGGCTGGGTTAATTATGGAGACATTGATGAGATTGGCCGGTGGTGACTCAGACTCAGTAATTGAGACATATCTGCTTACAGAGATGTGAGCTCACTGGCCGGAGGCAGAGCGAGGGCAGAGAACTTATTCCTGTGTGGGGAGTGGATGCCCCACTCCCCCTGCATTTTGGGGTGTTGCTGTGCCCTGATGGGACACAGGGAGAACCAGAGTGCTCCCTCTTGTCCTCCTGTCCCCCTTCCTGAGTGCTGGTGGGAGCTTTGAAAACCTCTGCTCAGTTTTATGAGAGATGTGAGAACATGTGCCTGCAGACAAGTTGGTAATTGCTCCTATAGCTCCGGTGGCCCCATCGAGTCTCTCCCTTGGGTGACATCATCACCAGGCTTATTCCAGTATGTTGACCATTGTGTGGCCATTACCTGCTCAGGGCACCGCTGGCCTGAGCATGCGGGGTCTGTGATGAGCAGGGAGATACCAATGCCAGCTTCCCTGAGCTGCTCATTTTGCCTGAGTCAGTCCTGGCCTTCAGAGGTGAACTGTTTTGGTGGCTAAAATAATATGGTTTTACTTGACAAGCAAATACTTATATTGTGCTTCTTAGGTGCCAGGCACTGTTGATTACACTTTACAGATGTCAGTTCACTTAATCCTCATCATAGTCCCATAAGATCATTCAGATCCCATTTTACAGATGAGGAAATGAAGTTACTTGGCCAGTTGCGCAGTAAATGGCGAGCCGGAGTTTGGACCCTGACAATTGGACTTTTGAGGCTGTGCTTGTCACTGGTACATGACACTGGATACTCCAGCCAAGAGATGTTTCCTCTGCAGGAGGTGAGGAGGCCCATCCAGAGGCCCCCAGGAGAACCAGAGGAGGGTAGATCCGAGGCAAGCCTGCAGCAGCAGGAGGCAGAGCCAGTACATTTTACCATCTGAAATGTACAGCAAGAGCTTTTGCTGCCTGGTTGGCCTGGCTCAGTGGTTGAGCATCAGCCTATGAACCAGGAAGTCACAGTTCGATTCCCTATGTGGGGCGTGCAGGAGGCAGCAGATCAACGATTCTCTCATCATTGATGTTTCTATCTCTCTCCCCATCCACTTTCCTCTCTGAAATCAATAAAAATATATTAACACGTTAAGTGCCATGTCAATCACCAGTGACTGACACTATACTTTCCGTCCTGAAGACAAAACAGGCTGGGCGCTTAACGTGTTAAAAATTTTTTTAAAGAGCTTTTCTACAAATTCCTCTGGCTGCGCAGGGTCCAGGAGGGGCACCGATGGGCCTTTTACTTGCTGTAAGAGATGCTAGGTTTGCGCCTTCATTGTTTATTTCTCTTCTTTTGAAAGATATCTTTAGCTTTATTATTTTTTGCATGGTAGTCTAAACACTTGCTAAGCTCACCTCTTGAGATCGATTTCTTTGGGGTTAAGAGCCATCTTTTCCTAACTATCATCTAGCATGCAGATACCTCGAGGGTGAAGAAGGACAGGGCAGATGAACCTGGCAGTGGGAATGGGCTGACCAGAGGTCAGAGAGCCAGCCAGCTGGGCTCGGGAGGGAGGAGACTCGTTGGATGGGACTTATTTTAATGAGAACACTGGAGAGCAGCCAGTTCCCTGTATTCATTTCAGAGGTGGGGTAGCTGTCTTTCCTGTTTTTTTAAAAGATGGCTATTTCTACCTTTCTAACATTTGGTGGAGGCGGGATCTAAAGGAAGAACCAGACATAATTTCTTTCACCTTCATGCAAAAATATTAACAATTAGAACCCAGTTTGTCAGTTCCAATATGTAGCATAAATCTCAGTCCCATAGCATTACTTTTTAAAAGATTTATTATGTGCAAACTAGGACAGCCATCTCGGACTGTTTTAGAAAGAAAAGTCTTTAAATGAAAGTTTAAAAAGGAAAGCCCCACATCCTGGGGACCCCCTGAGTCCCCAGCAGTCTAGGACTGCTGGTCACCCCAGGGCAGGGGTGGGGAACCTTTTTTCTGCCAAGGGCCATTTGGATATTTATAACATCATTCTGCTTAATGTAATTCACTTAATATAAATTTATGTTGCTATGAGAAAAGCTCCTAAATTTATTGAATTTTGAGTCCTGCCTGTGGTTGCCTTGGCAGGGCCAGACCAAATGATTTCTCGGGCCTCATACAACCTGCAGACCTGACGTCCCCCACCCCTGCTCTAGGGCTAACACTTAGCAGGGCAGATTACAGACACTGAATAGAACTCCTACTTGCTGGAAATTTTCACGCCCTCTTTTTTTTTTTCTTTTAAAAAATATATTTTATTGATTTTTCACAGAGAGGAAGGGAGAGGGATAGAGAGTTAGAAACATCGATGGGAGAGAAACATCGATCAGCTGCCTCCTGCACACTCCCTACTGGGTATGTGTTCGCAACCAAGACACATGCTCTTGACCTGAATCGAACCTGGGACCCTTGCGTCCGCAGGCCCATGCTCTATCCACTGAGTCAAACCAGTTAGGGCTTTTTTTTCTTTTTTTAAACAAATGAGAAAATGGAAACTCAGATCAGTAAAGAAATTGTCCAAGACCATCCAGCTGTAAGTCTTAGAACTGGAATTCAAGACTCCTGGTCTGTTTGATTCTTAAATCACCCCTTCCCCTTGTTCCCCCCAATTAGGGCTGGTATTCAACATCCCTCCACTGTTCGTTTGTCTACTTCTTCATTCTAATTCCTATTTTTTTTCTTCCCCACCTCTCCCCTGCCCAGACTTTGCTTTGCCCACAGGCATTTTCTAGTCCTCACTAAAACTGTCTGTACTCCCAATGTCATTGGTTCTTGTCCGAGGTCATGCTGCCCAATAGGACTTTCTGTGGTGATGGGAATGCTTTGCACTCACACTGTCCAATATTGTAGCCATTAGTCGCCAATGGCCGTTGAACTCTTGCAATGTGGTTAGTGCATATCTGAGAAACCAAATTTCAATTTTTTAATTTAAATAGCCACGTGTGGCAGTCCTATATAATCCTATATAATAAAGAGGTAATATGCAAATTGACTGTCACTCCAACACACAAGATGGCTTCCCCCATGTGGACACAAGATGGCCGCCACAAGATGGCCAGCAAGGGAGGGCAGTTGGGGGTAACCAGGCCTGCAGGGGAGGGCAGTTAGGGGTGACTGGGCCAGCAGAGGAGGGCAGTTGGGGGTGACCAGGCCTGCAGGGGAGGGCAGTTAGGGGCAAACAGGCTGGTAGGGGAGCAGTTAGGCATCAAATCAGGCTGGCAGGGGAGTGGTTAGGGGGTGATCAGGCTGGCAGGCAGAAGCGGTTAGGGGCAGGCAGGCAGGCAGGCAGGTGAGCAGTTGGAAGCCAGCAGTCCTGGATTGTGAGAGGGATGTCTGACTGCCCCCTCCTCCCCGTGCACGAATTTCATGCACCAGGCCTCTAGTATGGTATAAAATCTAACTCATTAATTTGTTACTTGAAAATGTGAGCACCTGTCACTGAGATCAAATTGGGTTCATCAGTGTTGGGCTACACTATAAGGGTGTGTAGGTTTATTGTTTGTGATCTTGACCTCTTGTACTTGTTGTTGCATGAGTTTTCCTTCTTTATTCTCATCACAATTTTGGTGGTTTGGGGATTTTGGTTTCTTACAGGTTCAGAGGAATGAGGACAAATCGACGACCTTGAAGCTGGCTGATTTTGGCCTTGCGAAGCACGTGGTGAGACCAGTGTTTACTGTGTGCGGGACCCCGACTTATGTAGCACCTGAAATTCTTTCTGAGAAAGGTAAGTGTGACATGTTGCTCTGTGGGACTCTTGCTCATTTACTGATTAAGGTTTCATTTTTTAATATTTCGTATTTCATATTCTTTCAATATGGAACAAAGATCTTCGAGTTGGTGCTAAGCTGGCATTTAGGTTTTAATGGGAATATTGGAAGTTATTATCCTTGACCAAAGTATGAGAACTCTTTCTAAATCAGGGATCACAGCTCATGCCACGTGTGACTGACCTTGTGTGTTACACAACCCTGAACTGATGATTTATACCCTGTTCACGGTGTGTCCCGTGAGCGTGCAACTGGATGTCATAGCCATGTCATAGCCATGTCAAATAAGAGTTTCCAAATGTTTCCTTTCCATGTCTGTGCTTATTTTATGACAAACCAGTAATAAAGGGTCACACAGTGGCCATGGTCTGAGGACCACATGTTGAGTCACCCTGGTGTGTACCCCATGTTGGTAGGAGTGGGCCCCGTGTTGGTAGGAGTTGGCACTCATGTTTGGAAGTGGCTCTTGCTTGCAGAGAGCTGAGGCCCTCTGTGCCCTGAGCCATGATTTTCCACTGCTTATCTCATCACGTCCGATCCAGCCTGGCCTCAGCTGCGCTTGTGTCTCTGCCTCTGCTGCACAGGTTACGGGCTGGAGGTGGACATGTGGGCCGCGGGCGTGATCCTCTATATCCTGCTGTGTGGCTTCCCCCCGTTCCGCAGCCTGGAGAGGGACCAGGACGAGCTCTTCGACATCATCCAGCTGGGCCACTTCGAGTTCCTGGCCCCTTACTGGGACAACATCTCTGAGGGTGAGCTTTGGGGCCTCCACGCTAGGGAAGAGGGGATGCAGGGCTGGAGCCCTTCTGGGTTCTGACTGTGAGCAGGTTCTAGGTCAGGCGTGTGAGGAGAGTGCAGAGCCCCCTACGGCACCTGCACGGAGGTGGGCTGTCCACACGTTGCGCTTCATCCTTTATTTCCTGCTACATCAGTCTCCGTCCTTTGAGGACCTGAAGGAGTGATGCTAGTGTTCTCGAGTGATTGGAGGAGGAGGCTCAGAGAGCCAGCCTGGGAGAACCAGAAATCTTTCCTCCTCCCTGCCTGCCCCCTGGCCCCCTAGGTGTCACCACCTCTCTCCAGAATCACTCATGATTTGGGGCAGAAAACGAAATTAATTGTGAATTTGCACTGTTTACTACCTAGGCTTCTTCGTACATGTTCTTTAACGTTGTCAGTAGGAAGGCCTATTTGTCAACGTTGGCAGGAAGAATGCACATCTTTCATTTAACACTTCAATAGTTTGGTTAACAGATGGAAAACATGTAGACAGATGTGGCCTCTGTTTGTCCCCTCGGGCTAGTCCTGGCCCGCGATGCTGGGGAGAAATGAACAAACACCCTGTAGAGCTGCTCCATCCAGCAGGGTAGCCCCCAGCTGCACGGGGCTACTTCAGTGTAAATGTAAATGTGAGCGAATTAGAAGTGACTGCGACACCCATTCAGCTCCTTAGTCGCACTAGCCACGTTTCAAACACCCAGTGGTCCCAGCCAGTAGCTCAGAGGTGGAGGGTTTCTGTGGTCGCAGAAGGTTCCGTTGAATAAGGCTGCTCCAGCGTAGCACGTGTTGCTAACGGGGATGTTTGGGTTCAGTTCCCGGACGGGGAAGAGACATTCAGAACCACCTGCATTCGTCTCATTTTCCTCCTCCTTCTCTCCCTCCGACAGCTGCCAAAGACCTGGTGAGCCGGTTGCTGGTGGTAGACCCCAAAAAGCGCTACACGGCCCACCAAGTTCTTAAGCACCCCTGGATCGAAAGTGCTGGAAAGACCAGCACAGCCAACCTAGGGAAGGAGCGCAAGGAGGCGTCCCCGGGCAGCGAGGGCCACCTCCGGAGCCAGCAGGCGCGGGCTGCAGAGCAGGCCCCGTGGTCTCCGCCTCCGGCCCCTGTTCAGCCCTCGGTTCTGCTCAAGGACAGAGGATAGAAGTTTAGGAGAAACACAATGCAGAGGGCGTCTTCTCGTAATTGGAGAATCAGGGGAGGGAGAGATGCTCAGTATATTTTAAAAGAGAAACTTGAGTCTTAACGTTAAATGTTGTAACGTATTTTTAGATTTGCATATTTGAAGCCTTTAATACTAGTTTTTTGTGGGTTTTTTTTTTTTTGGGGGGGGGAGGGGAAGACTTGTTAACCAGTATGGGGTTTTTGGTAATAATGATGTGTTTTGTTGCCTCCTTGTAATCAAGTTCATGGTATATGACATGAGCGGTGCTTTCCGGGGTCTCAGTGCCCCCTGTGAGATTAATAAAGTGAATCGTAGTCTTTCTGTGTTAATAAAACGTGCTCTGAACACTGAAGTGGGTCCTATTCTGATTCCTTCTCAGCGCTGGTGGTGGGAGCCAGGAAGCCTGGTTTAGCCACGCCTCCCAATGCCAGCATGGCTGCGTAGACACGTCGTGATGGGCACTCGATGAACTGCGAGGCCTGTTGGTTTATTTCAGTCAGTAGCATGTTAGTCTTAGCTGAAAATCAGACTTGGTGCCGTCTGAAAAATGGAAAGACGAAATTGTGGATTCCTTCTTGCCCTTTTGATACCTATCTATACAGCTTGTAAGCCAATTATCCCTGAGCCGGAGTCACTTCTATGTGAAGTTAGGCACTCAGGCTGCGACTGTGTCAACATTTACAGATCTCGAGGGAGCCACTTAGTGCATTAATGTGTCAGACATGCGGTCAATGGATTACACTCCGGCTCGAAGGAGCTCAGAGAGTTCAGGCCTGTTCCCGCCTGCAGGGCAGACACACGGAGGGCGCAGAGGGCCTGTTCCCGGATTATTTCAATCCAGATTTCTGTGCCAAAACGTTGGTCTTTTCAGATGTCGCCGGGAGTGTGCATGAGCTGAGAGCAAAACATGATGCTGTTATTTACCAAATTGATCTTCTGGGTTATATGGAACCTGGTCAGTAGGGCCCAGAATCAGTCACAAAGTGCGCGTTTCTCAGCCCTCTCCTCCCTTCCCTACCGGTGTTGGAGTCCCCCTTTGAGGGGGCGGGGGGTGGGTAGATCAGTCAGGTGTAAAAGTGTAGCACTAGAGAGTTTAGTAGAAGGAATTGCTCAAACAGGTATTGGAGACTGCAGAAGCACAAAGGAGGCTCTGAACTGATTTAGAGATACGAACTGCAGGGAATGACTTCCAATCCTAGGGGGGGAGCTGAGGGCAGAGGTTGAGGTGAGTAGAACCTAGAAACTTGGAGGAGAAACCCCTTGTCCTGGACACTCGGTGTGCTGCCAGATCCTGCTTCAAGACTGAAGGGATAAGCTGCTGGTGCTGCTGGCCAACAGCTCAGCGGTCACCGTCTATGGCAGCCGTGGGCAAACTACGGCCCGCGGGCCAGATCCGGCCCGTTCGGCTGTTCTATCCGGCCCGCGGAGCCGAAAGAGCGGAGGGTTCTCTTGCTCTCCCCTCCGCTCCTTTACTTTGAATTTACATTACTTCACACAAACACTCCATCCATGCTTTTGTTCCGGCCCTCCGGTCCAGTTTAAGAACCCATTGTGGCCCTCAAGTCAAAAAGTTTGCCCACCCCTGGATGACCCCCCTCCTGGGGCAAGTGGCATCCAGTGACCGGTCCATGTAGGATGTGACCAGTGGGGACAACGCTGATGGGCCATTCTCCTAGTAAGCGTTGGCTGAGCCCTGGGTTGAGACAGCATCCCAGCCAACTTCTCCCTCGCCCTGTCCTGCTTCTTTCCCTTCTCTTCAGAGGCGATGACTCTGGGGCCACTCCCTAATACACTGCCTGCATGCTTATCTCAACCTCAGAGTCGGCTTCCCAGAAAACAGGGCCTGTGACCTTCCCTGAAACCTGGAACTGCTGGAAGGGGTACCACCTGGTGCTTTAACCTCAGGGGCTCAGAAGAGGGGGCCCGTGGAGCTGGGACTCAGACCCCCGAAGAGCTGCCACCCAGCAAGGCAGTGCAATGGTGCTCATTCTGAAAATGGAGGAAGAGCTGGATTTGCTACTGGAACATCTTTTGATAAAGTCGGCAGAGGCTGAAATCCAAAAGGGAACCTCCAGTCTTCACGTTAGCATCATTTGATTCTATCAACCACTCTCTTTTTGAGTTGTTTCTCCTGTTGACGTCTCTGATGCCCCATTTTCCTGGTTTCCTTCTTGCATCCCTGTCTGCTCCTTTGGGCCTCCTGCACTGGTGTAGGCTTCTTCCGCTTGCTACAAGTTGTAGTTCCATCGTTAGTCCCTAGAGGAAGGCAAATCAAAACCACAACAAAATAGCGCCATACACCTATTAGAATGGCTACAATTAAATGGCTAAGAAGACTGACCATATCAAGTATTGTTGAGGATCGGGAGCAACTGGAACTCTTGTACATGCTGTTGGGGGTGTAACATGGTCTTCCCCACTTTGGAGAACAATTGGGCAGCTCCTTTAAAAGTTAAACATGTACCTACCCTATGATCTAGCCATTCTACTAGATGTTTACAAGAGAAATGAAAGTTGCCGAAACCGGTTTGGCTCAGTGGATAGAGTGTCGGCCTGCGGACTGAAAGGTCCCGGGTTCGATTCCGGTCAAGGGCATGTACCTTGGTTGCGGGCACATCCCCAGTGGGAGGTGTGCAGGAGGCAGCTGATCAATGTTTCTCTCTCATCAATGTTTCTAGCTCTCTATCCCTCTCCCTTCCTCTCTGTGAAATATCAATAAAATATATTAAAAAAAAAAAGAGAAATGAAAGCATATGTCCTCACAAATATCTGTACAAATATTCACAGGTACTTTATTTGTAGTAGTTCAAAAGTGAAAACAACTGGAAAGTCCATGACCTGGTGAGTGTACAGACGATGAATACTATTTGGCAATAAAATGACACAAACTCTTGTTACACGCAACAACATGGACAAAACTCAAAGTTTTGGCTGAATACAAGGAACCAGACCAGAAAAAGTCTATGTTCTGTATAATTCTATTTATATACAATTATATATAGAAAATGAAAACCAGTGTACAGTGACAGAACATACATCAGGATTGCCCGGAGCGAGGCAGGTGGGAGGGGTTATAAAGGAGGGTTCAGGTAACTGTGGAGGTGATGGATATGTTCACTCCGTTGAATGTAACAATGGATCCATGGGTGTATATATGTCAAACCTTATCAAAGGGTACACTTTCAATATGTGCAGCTTATTATGTGTCCATTACACCTCAATATAGCTGTTAAAAATACTATTCTTGCCCGGTTGGCATAGCTCAGTGGTTGGGCATCCACCTATGAACCAGGAGGTCATGGTTTGATTCCCGGTCAGGGCACATGCTTGGGCTGTGGGCTCAATCCCCAGTGTGGCAGAGGCAGCCGGTCATTGATGTTTCTATCTCTCTCATTATTGATGTTTCTATCTCTCCTTCCCTCTTCCTCCCTCTCTGAAATCAATTAAAAATATTAAAAAATACTATTCCTGCATTACCTTCAGGACTAGTTCTAGACTTCAAGACAATGCTCTTCTGTTACTCCATATTCCCAAGTTGTGTGACCTTGCCCTTGGTCCCAGGTGGGATCACCATGGCCACCTCTCCATGGGAAATCCTGAAAACTGAGTTGCTATAAAATTGAATCTCCATGGTTGTTTTCATTCATTCTAAGATGGATGCTTTTCCATATTTCAGCATTTCTTCAGTTGGAGTGCATTTTAAATTGACAAGTACTTAATAGAGTTTCTTTTTCCCTTTGAAAGCTCTTATTAAATCTAGGGTGTATCTTACAGTGATGGTGTCCTAGAATCTGGAAATCAATCACAGTGAAAACTCTGTAATTATTTTCCAGGAAGCAATAGTACTTGGAATAAAGGGTGGCATTGTCTCTTTCCCTTGGGTTGTATTCTTTCTGTTTTACACAGACACTGTGCAGAGAAGCCTCAGATATGTATTTTGCTGTTAGTGGTGTATTGTTTTTCTCCGTGTTTATTTTCCTGATAGAATCTGGGAATTGAATAATACGAGAATATAAAGGTATCCCGAGATTTGTTCTGACAAGTTTCATATCACTGACGATACCTGGCGAAGAAAATTTGACCTTAAGAAAAATCACATTGAGAAACCCAGCTCCTATTATGAAAACTGTGCAGCACAGAGAAAATGATGCTTTGTCTATCGAGATAACCTGTGTAATTTATGTCAACAGAAAGCCAGTAACTTCATCATGATCTGAGAGGAAATTTCACTTGAGAGATCTTGGTCTCTCTCTTGATCTGACAGAAGGAAGCATACTGTATAAATTCTCAGCTCCAACTTCCCAAAAGAACTCTGGTGGGAGGTGGGGGTGGGCGGCGATCTATAGCTTGCGATTGCTCTCATTTTACGTCAGCCATCACCAAAGGCTCCCAGGCATTTGACAGAGAGATTGATGCAGGAGCATCACGGAAGTAACTCTGGAAACAGAAAAATATGATTTTAATGAGCATCCTTCCCGAGACCAAGGATGTCATTTGAAATTGATATGTTTCTCCATCACATGTAGATTCATCCAGTTCTTTTTTTTTTTTTTTTAAATTGAATCTTAATGCAAGTTGCCTACTTAATCTTTTGACTTAATGCAAGTTGCCTAATTAATCCGTTTCTCTACGTGGATATGCCAGACATTTATATTAGTCTGAAACCACAGGTGTGCAACCATCATTGCATAATTTTATTTTCTATCAAATGAATTATTTTTTGACTGTATGCTCCCAGCTCTACTGCCTTGTGAAATGCCAACTCGCAGGGTGGTCCTGTGACTACCATCCTTTAGTGGTCAGTTCCCATGGGGTTACTGTTGACACCCCCACCATCCCAGCCCACTTCTCTGCTGCTTCCTTACCACCCCAGGGCCTAGAGTCGTTTGTGCAACTGTCCATGGTTTTATTGAGAAGACTAACCCCTATTTTGTAAAACTACTGTTCGGAATTCTCTGCTATTTTTTTAGACGGCCTCTTATTCTAAAATAATCACTTTGCTTTCCAGCCTGCTTTAGCCTGCTTGAATAATGAGGAAGATAAACTTAGCTGTCTGAACTTGTAGGCCAGACACTAGATACGCCCATACTCTCAATGCCATGCCAGGTGCATTTTTTTAATTGGATAGAACTGTGTTGTTTTCAAGGCCACCAGCGAGATAACCACTAAGCACTAACAGGGCTGGCTCTTTAATAAAAAGGGAAGTTCTGCTTGTAGCTCTGCTTAGAATTTGGAATTTGAATTCATTTTCTCTGAGCCCACCGGTGAATAAAGTGTGACTCCAAACTCTCTGAGCATTGCTTGATTTATTCTGGTTCTCTGTAACATTATCTCCATGGTCACACTGATTATTCTTCTTTGAGGTCTGACCCCTCACTGAGTCCCCATTTGGATCTCAGGGGCTCCCAGAGCTATAGAATTCTTTCTATTCCCTCAAGCCCATGGTTCGGGGTAGAACCCTATCTTCCTCCTTTTTTTCTCTGCAAGCTCCTTTCTCCCCCTCTCCATCCTCCATTGGTCTCCAAATTCCCTCCTGGGCCAGCCTGGGATTAGGGTGAAGTGAATGAGGAATCCCCCTCAGCCACCTTAAAAATCATGGATTTTTAAAAAAAATTTTTAAAAGTGTTACATTAAACTATTATTTCATCTTGGTTGCTATGGCTTACTTCTCTTCTCTGTCTTGCCATGTGCCCTGAAACCAGCTTGAACTGAAGGGAAAAGAGGGGAAATGCAGGAAGGACGAACCGTCAATTACTATTCCCAGGCAGATCTCGCCACACAGAAGTAGAGTGTTGGGCTCTCCTGTCTGCGGTTGATGGACAGATGTACACAGAGAAGATACCTGCTCCCTCATCCACCTCAGTCATCAGCAGCAATTAAAATTGCTTTGCAGCTCAGACTCTGGCTGTGGAGACGTGGCCAGTGGACAAAACCTTAGAAGCTGGCAAATCACAGCAGAAATGATGGTGGCCCATGACCTGCTAGGCGTCTCTCAGTTCCCTTTTCCTCATTTCTTTGAGGCCCAGCTGCTCTCTCTCTGGCAGTGGCCCTGGGCGGCTCTTCACTTTTGCACTCATTAAAAAACAAAAGACAAAAACACTTTTTTCAAGAAGAGTCTCCATTCCCCAAAGTGCATCAGCAAAGCTGGATGCTATTTTTATAAAAGGCCAGGCTTTTGCCCAAGAGCACCAACAAGGAGCTCTTGTTAAGGAGGGGGAGCTGAGCCTCCTGATGGGAGGGTGATTCCTTGTATTGTGTTTCTTTCTTCAAACTTGACCTCGGAGGTAAAACCCCCCACCAGGGAAGCAACAGAAGGTTGTGAAAAACCAGCAGAGCGGGTCCCCTGCCTGGAATTGGAGCGGCCTGGCCTCTGTAACCGGGAGGCAGCTGCTTTCAAGCTGCCTGGCTTGGCTTTTGCAACCTCATAAAAATTGTTCAAGGGCTGAACATCACTGTTTTCTCCGCTCTGCCTGATGACTCCCTGGAAAATGACAGAAGCGAGTAAGCCAGTCAGAGAAAGACAAAGGCCATATGATTTCGCTCATCCGTGGCAGCTAATGAACAAAATAGAAACAGACTCACAGAGAACAGACTGACAGCTGTCAGAGGGGAGGGACGTTGGGGGGCTGGGCGAAAAGAAGTGAAGAGATTTAAAAAAAAACAACTTCATAAACACAGACAACACTATGGTGAAGAGGGTATGCAGGCGTCCTCAAACTACAGCCCGCGGGCCACATGCGGCCCGCCGAGGACATTTATCCAGCCCGCCGGGTGCCGGGTGCCGCTGCCTGTCCTGCTTAGCAGCCGACGCGTCCGGGGCCCACAGTGCGCATAGGAATTTGTTCATAGTTTTTTTTTTTAAACTATAGTCCGGCCCTCCAACGGTCTGAGGGACAGTGAACTGGCCCCCTGTTTAAAAAGTTTGAGGACCCCTGGATAGGGGGACAAAGGGTGACGGAAGGAGACTTGATTTGAGTGAACACAATACGACAGATGATGTATTATAGAATTGTACACCTGAAACCTAAATTTTATTAACCAACTGCACCTCAATAAATTCAATAAAAATTAAAAAAAGAAAATGACAGAGGTACCATGGGACATGTAGTCCCACATTTGCTGCTTCTGAGTGTGTGTGTGTGTGTGTGTGTGTGTGTGTGTGTGTTTTCCAAGCTTTCCTGCACAGGCCTCCCCTCTGAGGGCCTGAAGGTCGCTTTCACTCACTGTTTTCCCAGGTTGCACCTTCACTGCTGACCTCACATCACTGCCAAACGGAAGGAGCCAGCAGTGGCTTCTGCACACACAACGCCCCTCCCCTCCGCTTCGTCCCGTCCTTCCTAAGGCACTGTCTTCCACAGCACGCATCCATGGCATAAGCTGCGTCTTTGCAAGGAAGACGGGCAGCCCAAGCTACGCAGGCAGAGAAGGGGCTTATGGCAAGGTCATGGGGCACATCTCACGGGAAAGGTGTCCTGCGAACCATGGGTCGCTTGCCCTGATCCTGCAGCCTCGCCATCTCTCCAGGCCCAGCGGGCTCTCAGCTAGGTCTTGGACTGGTGTCCTCTTTTTTCATCTTCTGCATGTAAGCTTGCTTCATACCAGCGTCCTGGGTCTCGTTCCCTCGCGTTTGTGGGTGTCCTGGTGCCCAGCCTGGCTCCTGAATCTCCATGACCTTGTAGCGGCAGCCCCTCTCCTCAGAGCTAACTGGCTCAGTCTCTCAGGAATGAAACTTGGATTGGCTCAGCTTTTCCACCTCTAGCCCAATCAGCTGTTTCTGTCTGATGATGGGGGCGGTCCCATGGCATATGAGCTGCCCCTATTGGAGGACAGTGAGTGCAATGTTGTTTAGTGGTTTTTAATCTTTTGAGGCGGGGTAGATTTTCTAAGAAGGGAAGGGTGGGGCTGGGCAGGAGGTCACTGGCCTCTCTAGTGCCACCCCTACTCGCCGCTGTCTGCTTGCTGTCCATTGCTCGGGGCATACTCCTGGTAAGCTACCCTTCAAGGAGACACAATCCTCTTCGGATGCTCGGACTCCCTGGGCGTCTCTGCTTTGGGTTCTGATGGCAACATGTTGCTGAAGGGAAAGGTGTGCTGGGAACCATGGGCCACCTGCCCCGATTCCGCAGCCCCGCCTTCTCTCTGAGGAATATGAGTTTTACAGATAGGACCCCCTGTGGAGGAAGAAAATGGTAGCATACGCGCTGTGTTGAAATAATTTTATTCACGCATTCAACAAATAACACTAAGTGTATATGGGGGGGAGGGCAGGGGGATGGAGTAGGGAGACAGGTTAGAAGTAAATCATTTTAGCCGAAACCGGTTTGGCTCAGTGGATAGAGCGTCAGCCTGCGGACTGAGAGGTCCCAGGTTCAATTCCGGTCAAGGTCATGTACCTTGGTTGCGGGCACGTCCCCAGTAGGGGGTGTGCAGGAGGCAGCTGGTCGATGTTTCTCTCTCATCGATGTTTCTAACTCTCTATCCCTCTCCCTTCCTCTCTGTAAAAAATCAATAAAATATATTAAAAAAAAGGAAGTAAATCATTTTATATAATGTAATTTAAGTATTTCAGACAATACTAGGTAGACATTTCTTACCCTTATAATTCATACTCAGCCATAAAAGGAAACAACACGACGAATGAACGTCAAAGAAAGCGACATCAATAATCCATACCAGCGGTGGGCAAACTCCTTAGTCAACAGAGCCAAATGCCAACAGTACAACGATTGACATTTCTTTGGAGAGCCACATTTTTTAAACTTAAACTTCTTCTAACACCACTTCTTCAAAATAGACTCGCCCAGGCCGTGGTATTTTGTGGAAGAGCCACACTCAAGGGGCCAAAGAGCCGCATGTGGCTCGCGAGCCGCGGTTTGCCGGCCACTGATCTATACCAACGCAACGAGATGGACCATGCTTTGCCTCTACTACATGGCCTTTGCATTGAACATATGCTCCCTCCTGTTCTCAGATTCTGATGGGTTAGGTGTGCTCATACCATCGTGAGCCCTGTAACCGGCTCAGTTTTCTGCACGTTTCTGTAATCACGATGAAACTCACAGCTGCATCCTTTGGCTTCTAAGTAGAAATGCTTTCCTGAGAAGATAGTTCACCTCGGCTCTGCTTCACTAACAATGAAAACAGCAGCACCTGACACAGCCTCCTAGTCACGTCCTAACAAATGCAAAACACAGGCAGGCCTGGGATCTGATTGGATGACTTTTCTTCCATCATCCTTCCGACGATCTGGCATCTGCGTGTGTTACGTGTTTTGGGTTATCATGAAAACGAAAACACGTACAAACAGCTCACAAACGTTGGGGAGCCCTTCAGATCCTCATTAGCGAGCTCATGCACCATGCGACCCACCAGGTTAAATCCCTTTGTGTTAAAGGCTGTAAAGAGAGAGAAACAAGCCAGACTTTTCTCAGTTTGGGCAGCAGGTGGTGCTGTTGACACTCGGAATCACAGTAGCGCCGGCCGGAAGTACCAGGTATGTTGGTCAGCTTTGGATATAATTTGCTGGTGTTGCATTGCAATGTGTTTACTGGTTTTTAATCTTTTGAAAACACTCCCTCTGCAATGACCTCATCTGGGCCGAGTCGGCCAAGTTTAGCCCAGTGTAGCCCAGGTAGGGGACTGGGCTGAGCTTTGGTGCCTGGTTCTGATTTGCTCTAGGGGCCCAGTGGTCGGCAAACTGCGGCTCGCGAGCCACATGCGGCTCTTTGGCCCCTTGAGTGTGGCTCTTCCACAAAATACCACGGCCTGGGCGAGTCTATTTTGAAGAAGTGGCGTTAGAAGTTTAAGTTAAAAAATTTGGCTGTCAAATTTCAATCGTTGTACTGTTGATATTTGGCTCTTTTGACGAATGAGTTTGCCGACCACTGCTCTAGGCTGCGAAAGCCCTGCCGGCCCCAGCCTAGCAGCTGATGGTTTGCTGGGAGACTTTTGTACCCTCCCTCCCTTGATGCAGGCAGTGGGTCGGCTTCTCCACGCTGGTTTACTCCCGGCTTCACACCTGCAGGCTGGCGGGTTCATTCCAGTACTAAGACCGGGGCGGGCGTGAGACCTTCCTGCTCTGGCCCTAAGGCAAGCATGCCAAACTCAAAGGCTAACACGGGGCAAATAAACAAAGTTTAAGTTTATGTGCTGCAAAAAACAACAACAACAACAAAAAAAACACACAACAAAACCACAAAAGCTTTGATTTTCATAGAAATGTAGGTTTATTTTGAAAAGTATAGTATAAAAAAAAGAACAAGAGCAATGATAAAATTCCTGTTTTCTTCCTGACACTTGTCATCTCTTCTCTGCTACTATCCTTCCTACTTCGGGGGAACTCCTGTTCGCAGTGATTACTTTCAGAACTGACCCAAGGTGAATGTCAGTAATTCTGGATCTGACAGAAGACTTACTTCCTTTCGTAACTGTAGATAACTGCTCACACCGTTATATTGGCTGGGCCGCAAAAATATTCATTGTGGGCAGCCTGTGGCCCGCTGGCTGCGAGTTTGACATGCTTGGTCTAAGGCCGTGGTGGGCAAACTGCGGCTCATGAGCCACATGTGGCTCTTGGGCCCCTTGAGTGTGGCTCTTTCACAAAATACCAAGGCCTGGGCGAGTCTATTTTGAAGAAGTGGCATTAGAAGAAGTTTAAGTTTAAAAAATTGGGCTCTCAAAAGAAATTTCAATCGTTGTACTGTTGATATTTGGCTCTGTTGACGAATGAGTTTGCCGACCACTGGTCTAAGGCGTCTCCAAGAAGGCAGTTGTGGGGATTGCACCCTTAGCAACCTGGAAGCGCAGCACGCATTTCTCTTCCATGGCATGGAGGTCGTCAGGCACCTCATGTTCAGTTTGCTGCGTGGCCTCCACTGCTCTAAGCCTTGGTTTTCTATGTAGCAACTCGGAACAGCGACATTGTCTTCGGGCTGGTTGCGTATAGGAGGTCTCACCTATATGACTTAAGGTGAACGTCGCCTGAGTGCTTCTGGTCGCTAAAATACAACATTAACCACAAACGTTCAGATGCCAAGATTGCCTTGTTCATCTTACTCCTTTCACAGTTGAACATCTCATGCCCAGGGAGGGCGCATAAACTTGCTCAAGGAAGCACAGTGGATTTTTTTCTTCCCCAATCCAGGGGAGGAAAAACCCTGCTGAATATTTGCCCATGTGGCCCGTTCTGCACGCTGCCATGCCGGCACTGTGTCGCTGGCTGCTCACCTGGGTCTGTCTCGCCCAGGTGATTCCTGGCGTTGAGAATGTTTGAGTTCATACTCTAGAATGAGAATCTTATACTATATATTCAGTTTTCATTAACCTAACCCAGTGGTCGGCAAACTCATTAGTCAACAGAGCCAAATATCAACAGTACAACGATTGAAATTTCTTTTGAGAGCCGAAAACCGACTTCTGCGCATGGGCCACGAAGTTTCAATCGCACTGTACGTGCGTGCCCACACGTGGTATTTTGTGGAAGAGCCACACTCAAGGGGCCAAAGAGCCGCATGTGGCTCGCGAGCCGCAGTTTGCCGACCACTGACCTAACCCAAATCTGGGGTGTCCCAAAGTGCGGAAGTATCCCTTCTTACAAGTTGAAGATGTCTTTGATGACATATCTATTAGTCTGTGTTGCCAGGTTTTATGAACATCCATAGCAATTGCTTTCTTTTTTTTTTTAAGTGGAGGGCTATTTAACATACAATAAAATGCACTGATCTTCAGTGTTCAGCTTGATGAGTTTTGACAACCAAGTAATTGCTTTTTGAGAACAAAACTGACTATAGATCGAAGTCTTAAGGGGGATGGAGTAACGTAATTTGTATCTGAGGGAAAGAACATCTCTCTGTGAAGGCCTGTCTGGAGAGGGAGGAAGACTGGCATCTCAGAGACCCTGTCGGTTCTCCTGGGTGGGGCTGCTACCCTGTCTGATTTCCTGGTATGTTCTCCCCCAGAGGGAGAAACCCTGATTGTGGCCCCCCAGGGACGTCACTGGACTTCCTGCACCTGTGGGGGAGGATGCTCAGGCCATTTTGACTGAGATTTCAAAAGACAGGAGCTAGCCATAGCCAGTTTGGCTCAGTGGATAGAGTGTCAGCCTGCAGACCAAAGGGGCCTGGGTTCGATTCCGGTCAAGGGCACATACTTTGGTTGCAGGCTCCTCCCCAGCCCAGGCCCTGGTCAGGGCTCCTGTAGGAGGCAACCAATCGATGTGTTTCTCTCACATCGATGTTTCTCTCTGTCTTTCCATCTCTCCCTAAATCAGAGGAAAAACATCCTTGGGTGAGGATTAACAGAAGACAGGAGCTATAGTTGTGAATCACGGGCTCTGATTGGTGCTTCCAGGGGGTCCTCACTAATTGGGAGCCATATTACAGCACTGTGGTCAAACACCAGGCCTGTGCATGGCCCCTGCGGGGCCTGGGTGTGGCTCTGGGCTTTAAATGGCTGGGGTTTAATTCCTTCCTTCTGCGTCTTTGTCTTCAGTCTCCATTTCATAGTTCCTCCTGGGACCCTCTAATTCGAGTGGCAGGTGTCTGCAACGTCTGCTCCTGCCCATACGGCTGGGGTGCTGTGAATCTGAGACTCAGCCAGGGTGTGTAGGCGGGATCCTCCTCTCTTTTCTAATGCTGGAGCCTCCTTCTGTGGTGTTGACAGGAAACTTCACCTCAGGTATTACTGTGGGCATCTTTCTACCCTGGGCTGTGCCAAGGTCCTGAGGTCATTCCAGAGATTAAGCAAAGGGGAGGCCTCTCCAGTCACCAGTCATGTGTTCACCCTGGTTAATGCTGAGGCATTAGGGACAATGCCTCTTGTCCCAGCTTATGGGGCCCGTTCAGGTTCAGCCTGGAGCAGCAGGATTCTCACGAGGTTGGGAGCTCTAGGCCATTCGGTCCAGCCTCCTGACGCTCGCATCTCCTTAAGGTCTTGTGACCACCCTGGAGTGCTGTCCCCATGACTCTTGGACTCACAGTCATTCCCAACCTCACAGACATGGGTCTCCCAGGTACTCCTGGCCCTGCACACTCTCCCCTCTCCTCCGCACCTCTGGGACACCTCCTATTTCCTCATCAGGGAGCCATGACTGAGGCCAGAAGAAGGACAAGCTTCAAACTTTGAGTCGCTTCTGCATCCTGGTCTGCAAAATATACCCCAAGACGAAGAATTACACAGGCGACTTGCATGAAACCTGAGGGGATAAAAATAGCACCCAACAAACCATACATCTAAAAAAAAAAAAAAAGAAAAAAGTATTCTGCCAGAAGTTTACAATCTCCCATTGGCCGGTTTTGCTTAGGATGCTTCAGAGTTCTCTCTCTTGCTCACTTTTCCAGAATGTTCTGTGTCCCCTTTGTCTGCTGTGACTTCTCTGGCCCCATCAGGATGATCATGGCAGGGGCTCTAGTGACTATTTTTACCTGGAAGTAGTCACTTCGTGTATTGGTTTGAGCTGAAAGGACACATCCTGGCAGCAACATGAGTCATATCTGAAGCATCTATGTTCAGGGGCATTATTGTTTAGTGACCCCACCCTCATTCTTGTTTGCAGTAAGATTTTGGGGGCGAGCTGGATATTGTCTTTAAACACTGAGATGAAGCATTAATTTAAGAGAGGTTTGGAAAAGGTCAAAAGAGGCTCTTGGTTGTGTCACTGTCTCCAGAATAATGTGGCAGTTGTAGATTCTCATTCTGGGCTGAGGACAGCAAGGTAAGGTGACCCCTCTGTCCTCATTTCCTGCCTTTTCCAAGTCAGTGAGGGGGAGGACATGTGGGGACAACCAGAGACAAGGCTGCATTCCACCGTGGGCTGGCACACCCCAACACTGCTTCTGGCTGATTCAATGTCCAATGCACCCCAGCAAAGGAGTACATTGCTTTATTCCAAATTGACTTTTCTTCATCATGCTCATTGTTGGGACCAGACTAATCTTGACAGTGAAACAAGAGTGAGCAGGTGGGAGAAAGAATGAAAAGCAAAGCAAAACGTTGACTTTTCTGACCCTTATTTTGCGGGTGCTTGAAGAGGTTCCTCAGGCTGGCACAGCCTCAAGGAACCACCAGATGGCGCTGTTAGCAACATAACGTAAGGCCTCTGAGCCCAGGTGAGGCCCAGGTTATCAGGAAGTCCATTCTTGTCTCCAGGACACTGTGGTCCTGCCTGGGGAGCTTAGCTTTCTGATCAGGGAGTGATCCGAGTTTCACAAGGCCTGGCTCCTGCTTCCTGATCTTGTACCCAAGGGATCTGAGTTGTATTGGCTTCTGATAAATGCTTTCCGTGACAATCTGGGTTGGGATCTTTCTCATTTTCTGCCTTGCTGGGTTCAGTCTCTCAAAATGGGATATTGCTGTCTGACAAGATAAGGGTTGTGTCACTGTAGCGAGATGTTCTTGCTCGTAGCAGTGAAAAAGCTTCACGGGTAAGTTCTAAGGTGTGCAGTCCTGCCCCTGACACTCACCTAGTCTGCCTGACTTCGTTTCACCCCGTCCCAGATGCAGGAAGCCGCCCATGGTCTTCATTAGCAGAGAGGTGTGGACAAGGAACCCGGAAGGCTGGTGACCCTTGAGCTCTGGCAAAGGTCAGGGCTGTCCACCCACTGTTTAGTCCAGACAATGGTAGCTGAAGCAACTTCCCTACCAGACAGTCATGTAAATCCTTACTGATAAGATAGTCTGCCTGTTACCGGAAATTGCCTGCCTAAGGGCTATCGGGGTATCCCAAGTTGAATAAAAGGATGGCAAGGCCGGAGCCCAAGTGGAGTCCTTCCTCTTGAGCTGGGCTCCCACCTGGTCCCCTAATATTTCCAAATTATTATTTCTTGTCTCATCTCTTTCATTTGCGTGTGGCCCCTCTTCCAGAGCCCGAACCCCGAACCACGCGGGACGTGGGACTTCACACCCCGAGGTCAGGGGAGAAACCTCTCATGTGGCCTGACCAGGCCCAGCGATGGGCTGGGTCTTGGACAAAGGATGGGGACAGGGATGAGCTGAGGCTGTTAGGCGGTCAGAGGATGGGTCCTTAATGGGAAAAGGCTCAGATGCCAAGTGATGCTGAAGGATAGGAAAAGGCTGTGGTTTACCCGTTACATGTTTAGAACAGGTAAAAGAAGCACTTTTACACTTTGCTATCGATGCTATAAAAGGCTGAAAACAATGTCCTAAAGGTTAGAAAAGCCTTCTCATGTTGCTGCCTGTAATGTCCTGATTCATCAGATGGGTGGCTCCAGCCATGGGGAGCATGTCTGCCAGGATAAACCGGGACACAAGCTGAGCAGCACTGGCTGGGCCAGAGTCTCTGAGGACTAGGGGGCTGGGACATAGGCGCCACTGGGGGCTGTGGACACACTTGAAGGTGAGAAACAGTCTGGGTTCATTTCTGCCTGAATTTTGTCTGTGAGGAAGATTGTTAGAATTTGAATGTCAGTTCTGGGGACAACGAACTAGTTCTCTCTCTCCAGCTAACAGCTCCGATTCCTGGCTTAGGGAAGCAATAAATGCAAAGAGCTGCTTAGTCCAAGCTTGCCTGGCTGGGACCAGCTGTCATGAAGAGGAGATAAGATCTCAGACCGAAATGTTCAAAGTGTACAAACTTTTTGCCCCCTAATAACAGAGTTGCTGACAGTTGTGAGGCCTATACCCCTATAACCTTTTAAAGTTATTAAGGTCAGCCAACATCTTAAAGTTAGAGAATTGAATTGTGTTATTTATGCCCATGACACATTATTGGTTATGGCTTTAGAAGTGTAAGTTTTCATATGTTGAGGAAGATCAGTGTGTTCTAAAAAGAAATTCTCTTTTTATGATGGGACTGTGTTTTTTATCTCTGCACACTGTAAAAACCTTAGAAATATATAGCTTTGGAGGGTGTGTGTGTGTGTGCGTGTGTGTGCGCGTGTGTGAGCCTAAAGCAGGCGTCCTCAAACTACGGCCCATGGGCCACATGCGGCCCGCCGAGGACATTTATCCGGCCCGCCGGGTGCTGCTGCTTGTCCTGCTTAGCAGCCGACTCGTCCCGGGCCCGCAGTGCGCATAGGAATTTGTTCATAGTTGTTTTTTTAAACTATAGTCTGGCCCTCCAACGGTCTGAGGGACAGTGAACTGGCCCCCTGTTTAAAAAGTTTGAGGACCCCTGGCCTAAAGTATTGGGGCATTTAATGTTTACTTTCCTAGAGCAGTTTGCTTGCCAACTCTCAGGATTAGCTAAAAGTTTCCCAGAACAATGTAGAATGCTCCTAACTTCTAGGAAAAACTATTGTTTCTTCTAGCAGGTTAGGGCAACATACATTGGGGGAATGCATGCTTATTATCTTACCCAGAGCCATGCCCTTCCCATTGCTGTTTCCAGCGCTGTCCTGCCCTTTCTTCCATGAGAAGAAGAAATACTTCCTAACGTTAGCTTCACAGATGACTTTGTTTGTACATGAATTGATCAGCTTCCTTGTCAAAATTCCCTGAATTCTTTTGGGGAGAGAAATATGGCGAGTGTATCAGTCAGCTATTGCTATGTAACAAGCAAGCACCAAAAAATCTCAGTGGCAGACAGAAAAAGCATTTATTTAGCTCAGACATCTCCAGGTCAAATATATACCTCTGTTGATCTCAGGTAGACTGTTCTGCTCACGCATCAGGCGTCGGCTGGAGGTGGACTGATCTAAGTGGGGCCTGACTGAATGGTTCTGCTTTGATGGCAATGTCTGGGACATTCCATTTTTCACTGCCAGTGTGTCCCATCTTTCTTGGACCAGCAAACTACCCAGGGTGTGTCTATGTCATGACATAGAAGAGGTCCAAGAGGGAAGGCTCCATTGCAAAAGCCAGATTTGTGTCACATCTACTAAGATCCCTTTGGCTAAAGCAAATTTATAGCTGATCCTGAAGTGAAGGGATGGGAGTTACGTGGGGGGATTGCAAAATCACATGGGAAAGGGTGGAATAAAGAACTGTCCCCAAAATGTAATCTACCGCAATGTGTAGGAGACGCATCTCTGCATTGTTCAGAAAGCATTAGTGGCCCTGCGTTACCTGTAGGCTTTCACTCAGTTTCTCAGTAACTTCTTATAGCCCTCCCTTTCCTACTCCCCCCCCCCCCCCCCCCCGCCAAATACATATTAAAGCATGCCCACCTTTGCCTGGGTAGCCCTCTAGGGTTTCTGCCACCTGTTCAGAGTATTATCAGGAATAAGTCCTCCCGCCACTATGACCTTCATCCTTAATCCACAGATGATTAACCAGGAGGTTTCCTTCCCTTTCTCCACGCTGAGCTCTTAGTATCTAGTGACCCCTTGTTATAGCTGACACTTTAGCACTGGGCCATCCCCCATGTCCAGCGGGTATAAACCAGCCTAATAGTTCCAGTCACAAAACTGCCTACGCAGCCAGCTCTTGGTACCTGCAAGATTAGTTCCAGGAACCCGTGTGGATTCCAAAACCCGAGGATGCTCAAGTCTCTTAGGCAGCCCTCCGCGTCCACGGGTCCCTTATTCTTGGTTTCAACCACCTGTGGATGGATTGGTTGGTTGAATCCTCGGATAAGGAACAGGTGGATACGAAGGGTCAACTGTACTCCAGTGAAAAAGGCCAGGGCACTCCAAAGCAGTGGAAAGGGCAGAAGCTTAGTGAGTGGGATTATTATTAATATGATTTTTAATAATTAATAGATTTTACCTTTTTTAGTCCAGACTAGATTTACTGAATAATTGAGGAGACAGAACAGAGAGTTGCATATACCCATTCTTCGGCACCCCACTCCCCATCCCACGCACACCGTTTCCCTACTAACATCATCTTGCATTAGGGTGGTACATTTGTTACAATCGATGAATCAATATTGATCCATTACTATGAATGATAATCCATAATTTGCATTAGGGTTTACTCTTTGTGTTGCATTATGGGCTTTGACAAATGCATAGAGGCATACACCCACCATTACGGTTTCATACAGAATACTTTCACTACAGCTAAACATCTGTGCTTCACCCACTTATGCCTCCCCCACACCCCTCCACCTCCCCTTGTTCTGTTTGGATTAGGAAAAACAGGACAATATTCTTTAACCCTGAACTATGAACTAGAGTGGCTTTGTCTCTTCATTTGTTTCCTCAGGGAGGTTCCCTCTACGGCAGTGTCCTGCAGGGTTACGTGGAAAGTCACCCCAAAGCAGACAGAGCGCTCACAGTGCCCAGGACGAGGCAGGAGGCTCCGTACAGGTTATCCATCTTCCCCGCCTCCCGCTGTTGGAGAAAAGGCGGAGGCAGTCCTGGACACCCAGGTGATTTCATTTTCTCGAGATAACTCTTTTCCCTGCCCGCACCCCAAGGGGATAAGCAACAGGCTTCTCTGCTTCCAGTCAGAGGAGAGATCTGGTAGAAAATTTAATTTTCTTTGTGAGTTTAAGGGAATCAGAGGCCAAGACTTTCATTAATCACCATGAGAATCCTCTGCAGCCCCATTGCTGTGGGCATCACCTGTCTTGAACCATATCTTCCTGGGGCCGGCCATTCAGAGCCACCCAAATTAACCCCTGGCAATCGGTTCTGACCCACCGGAACACCTGCCGAAGGCAGGCTCCCTCCCCTGCCACCCTGTCCTCCTCTGACGTTGGAATACTTCTTTCTTGAGGCAGACGCAGTCCTCTGTGGCAGGATTTCACAACAGGCATTTCTCCTTAGCACAAGCTTCATAGTGCTGATTGGAAGTGATGGGATAGGTTAATTAGGAAGCGTGGTCTAGCATGGCGCTTGCTCCTTGAACATAGGGAAACAGTTGCTCACAGCTCAGATTCTTGGTTGGAGTGGCTCTGTGCTCAGCTTCTCCTAACGGGTGGATCTGTCAGGGTCTTGCAGAAAACACGGCCGGTGCCAATATATAATTTTGGAGAGCTTAATGAGGAGGTGTTTGCAGAGGTGTAGATAGGATGAAAGGCACCAACAAGGAGTGGTGAGGCACTATAGTAGCCAAATTGGTGGGTGAGGGGTGGGAATAGTAATGGGAACTTGGCAAGAACAGCTGTCAGTGAGGGTCTGTCTGAATGGAGCTGTGACCTTGGGTGGAAAAACACGGTCCCTGCCCGACTGGCATGGCTCAGGGGTTGAGCATCGACCTATGTACCAGGAGGTCGCTGGTTTGATTCCAGGTCAGGGCACATGCCCAGGTTGCTGGCTCCGTCCCCACTGGGGGGCATGTAGGGGACAGCCAATCTCTCATCATTGATGCTTCTATCTCTCTCTCTCCCTTCCTCTCTGAAATCAATAAAAATATTAAAAAAACCCTGACACTGTCTAAGTGTTGTGTAACAGGGAGGGATCCAGAAAATAAACACATAGCTTTTTGCCCCTTCCCTTCAGTTGTTTAATGGCACCTCCATTTGCCAAATCCATCCAGAAGCCAGAGGGCCAATGAGGCTGGGTGATGCATTCCACAAGGTGAGCTTTCTGGGCTCCAGGGCAGGGCAGGGAAGTGTGGACAGCTGGGAAGAGGACCCAGTGCACGTGGATTACAAATGAGATGGAGGTGATAAGAATGTGTGAAGCAACCAGGGCTAATACATGTGCTGGCAGTGAAAGGAAGACCTGGTATTAGTGCTGCCCAACAGCCACGTGAAATAAAATCCGACCTGTGCTCCATGATATTTGACTTCGCAACCACTGGATGAACTCTACAGAAAACCTCTTGGTACACTATCTACAGGAAAAATAACTAATAAATCTGAAATTCTAGAAGCCCTACCTACCTCTTTACCGCCTGTACTACCATGGCCACCAACAGTCATTTTATTTTCTGATTGTGCTAAAAACACATAACATAAAGTTACCCCATTAACAACCTAACCGTCCATGACAATAATGCTAACCATGTACACGTTGTTGTATCGCAGATCTTTAGAACTGCATCTTGCACGATTAAAACTCTATAGTCATTGAACAACAGCTCCCCGTTTCCCCCTCCCCCTAACCCTTGGCAATGACTGTCTACGAATTTGTGAATTTTACTATTCTAGGTGCTTCATATGAGTGGAGTCACATAGTATTTGTCTTTTTGTGATTGGCTTGTATCACTTAGCATAATGTCCTCAAGGTTAATCCCTGGTATAGCATATAATTTTACCTCTTCCATTTTGGCCTTTTATTTATTTTTCTTACTGAATTGCTCTGCCTAGGATTTCCAGTATTATGTTGAGTAAAAGGGGCAAGAGTAGGCAGCTGAGTACTAGACTTATGGGGTGATCACTTTGTACGTTATATAAATGTCTAACCACTATGTTGTACCCTTGAAACTAATATAATATTATATGTCAACTGTCGTCGAAAAAATAAACTTAAAAAAGGAATGTGTTGTTTAATTTCCACATATTTGTGAAATTAACAGTTGATCTACTGCTATTGATTTCTAGTTTCATTCCCTTGTGGTTGGAAAGATACTTGGTATGATTTCAACCTCCTTAAATTTGTTAAGACTTGTTTTGTGGTCTAACGTGATCTCTCTGAAGAATGTTCTCTGTGTGCTTGAGAAGAATGTGTATTCCGTTAACCAGTGAGAAGACCCAAATCTCAGACAGACCCTCACTGACAGCTGCTCTTGCCAAGTTCCCATAGTAATGGATCAATGTTGATTCATCGATTGTAACAAATGTACCACCTGGGATCTGAGCAAATGTCCCCGAAGGATCATATATTGAGAGTGCATGGTGGTTAGAGGCGGCGACAGCCACATTTAACATGGGATAGGTTAATTAGGAAGCTTGGTCTAGCATGGCGCTTGCTCCTTGAACATAGGGAAACAGTTTTTCCACTTTCATTTCTCTGTCCTGATCTGAGCTTGGGCACGTAGCCCCTCTCCTCACCGTACTTGATGTAGAAAAGGCACATTTATAATGTTTTGCATGTTTCCTCTGGCAAGAGACCGTAAGTCTACTCCTTCCTTTTATTTACAAGGTCATAGGCTGCTCACGTCACCTCTCACTGTGTCAGAGCCCAAGGTTGGAGCAGATGAGCATATTTCTTATTCCAATAAATATATATTTACCGGAAGTATATACAAAACATATTTATGAAGAATATATTTTACCAAAAGGTTTGATTTTGTATTTTGATCATCCATGCAGTTTGAGACCATTTTCCTTTTAATGTCACATCTATCAGGGGACTGGGAGGTAAAAAGAAAAAAGCTGAAACTCAAATGGACCTAAAATTCAAATGAGCTTGCTTAGTAAGGGGCTCCTTATTATTATATGTTGACCCCTTCTCCATAGTGTTTGCATTATGTGACTCATTTAAATGGGACACATTTCCCTAAAAGTAGCCATAATTTGCAGTGATGTCATTGGTGAGTGTCTTATTGATTTTGGATGATGAGAGCAAGGGCATAGTATCCATCAGTTCTGGAAGCTAAAATTAGTAGCTGAAGGCAGTGGACGCCTGACCTCTTCTGCCTGGAGTGAGGGTAAGGGGAGGCAGGACCTCAGGTGTTCTTCATTCTTACCTCCATCTGCTGTCCCTGCACGTGGACAGGACATTGACAGAGGTAGCTGGGCTGAGCCATCCATCCCACGGTCTCCTCCTGCCCAACATGGTCCATGTAAGGGGTGCATTGGTAGCCGCTGCCTTGTGGGGTTACGGCTCACGGGTCCCCACCATTCTGGCTGTTTCAGGTGTCCTGCAGCAGCCAAAGCAAAAGCAGATGAACATTTGTGGATGCTATCCTAGCATAATTAAAGTGCAAAGAGGGATTGTTTTTCTCAAGGACGTGTCCAGGACAATATGGGTCAGTTTAAGAGTTTTTTGTGGGCTACTTGTAGAAATCAGACTTTATGCCCAAACTCTGCCAGTAAGCAATGCTCAAAAGGCAGTGTAAGTGAGTGTCTGTTGAGAACCACCAAACTTCTCTGCTCCCTTGAAGATAAGGTGTGCAATGCTACGATATTGTAATCTGTGTTAAATGGCGGTCAAATCCAATTAAAATTCTCTATTTTACATTTACTACTATGCTTACAATGAATGATTGCAAACAGATATATACAGAGACAGGATTCATGCAGGATTGAGGGGTTACCTAAGACATGGGACTTTCAAGTGCTAACACCAGAAAGTCCCCAGGCGAATGAGGACCAGTTGGTCAAGCTGGACCACTCAACGCACTGATGCACAGTGCAAGTCAGGTATGAGTCCTAACCCTGAAAAGCAGGTTTCTGAGCTTATTCTGACTCTCCTGCTGTGGCCCTTTGCGCGACTCAATTCTTCTCGCACTGCCCTCTGTTCAAACTGCTGTGAAAGCTTTGTGTGGGAGGGTTCCAAGTTCACTCACACCACGTTCAGCTGTGGAAGCCAATGCCAACTTCTTTATTTCTCTTACTACAGTTTCAGCTTGGCTCCAGGGCCTCCTCACATGCTAAGCCAGCGTCTTTCAGAACTGTCAGGGCTGCTTCCTTCTCTGTTGTTGGGCACAGATGCCCCTCCATCACGTCCCCCTCTCGGTAGAAATAAGCATGTTCTCTGCACTCTTTCCAGGCCCAAAAGATGTGGTGCAGGCAGAGGAACTGGCTTTCTGATAAGGGGATATAAGCTAGGGAATAGTTAGAATGTTTAACTCCTTATGTTCTTTCAATGGACCGTGATACATGTTTGTTCTTTACTTGCTGCAGATTCAAATAGGACAATGTGGTATAAAGACATCGATTGCTTGAATTTTATAACTGGGTAGCTCTTGTAGAAGGAAGTTAAGACCAAGGAAGATTAGAATGAAGGTTTAGGAAGATTCTGTAATCTCACAGCAGCAGCTGTCTGCCTTGCGAGCTAGCAAACAATCTATTGTCACTATGTTTCCGGATCTGGGAAGCTGGCCCAGGGCCCCTTCTTTGAGTTGCCCTTTGGAAAAGCTTCTTGATTTTAGCGGCATACCTGTTATTATTGATACAGGACCCTCACCTCTCATGATCTGTGAACCGGTCATGTGCGAGTGGGTTTAAATTCCCCTCTGATGGAATGGATGCATAAAGTTTCACATTTTCCAGGGGATAATTTCACAGAGCCATTTCTGTAAGAGGCACATTTTTACAGTTAGTTGAACTTATTATCCCAGTAGTGACAGTTAAAAATCGTTTTCGGGAGATATTCACCTTTCTCTCTGTCATTCACTGCCCCACTGGTAAAGCTGAACATTTACAACTGGCATCTTCTTTTTCTGGTTAATACATATTTAGCTTTCTCTTTTCAACAAGCACCTTTCAGAGGAGATGGTGTGTGAGGTTTGGCTGTAGGCATGACAAGATCAATACTCCTAAGGACTCCTGTTTTTCAAATGCAAATGTGATATACTGAAAAAAGCCTTTCCTTTGTCCCCCTTGCCACTAGAAGTATTTAAAGCTTTTATTCCTCTCTCAAAAGTTCAACATTTGTACCTGTAAGAATCAGAGAGGGGTGATCATTAACTACAAACACTGTTTGAAAGCAACTGTGTTTTCTCAACTGATAACCCCTTCCCCAAGCCAATTGTAGGATGTCCAGGGTGCCTATGTCCATGTCCAGTCATTTAATTACTAGGAGAAACAAAATCTTTTAGAAAATTTATTGCAGGGTCTTGTTCTTTTTGTATGAATATCCTTATTTTATTTTATTTTTAAAAATATATTTTATTGCTTTTTTTACAAAGGGGAAGGGAGAGGGATAGAGACTTAGAAACAACGATCAGCTGCCTCCTGCACACCCCCTACTGGGGATGTGCCCACAACCAAGGTACATGCCCTTGACTGGAATTGAATCTGGGACCCTTCAGTCCACCAGTTGGTCCTCTATCCTTAGAGCCAAACCAGTTAGAGCGAATATCCTTATTTTGAAATCCAAGACTGGTGTAAACATAGAAGTTTAAAACAATACCTGCTTACTAGCTCACAGTTCTGTAAGTCAGTAGTTCAGTAAGACATGACTAGATTCTCTAGTAAGGGTCTCAAAAGCACATTCTTATCTGGATGCCGTGGGGGAAGTATATTCAAGCTGTTGGTAGAATTCAGTCCCTTGTGGTTGTAGGACTGAGGTCTTGTTTTCTTGCTGGCTGTCAGCTGGGGGTCATTCTCAGCAATTCGAGGTTGCTCTTAGGTCCATTTCAGATGGCCTCCCTCATCTTTAAGTCAGCAGTGACATGTTGAATCCTTCTCGTGTATGAATCTCTAACTTCTCCTTCTGCTATCAGTCAGAGAAAACTCTGCTTTTAAAGAACTCATGTGACTAAGTTAGGTTCATCTGGATCATCCTTTTCTTAAAGTCAACTGCACCATATAACATAACCTAATCATTAGAGTAATTTCTTTTCATATTCACAGGCTCCACCCACTCACAAAGCGTTAGACTTAAACAGGGGCAAATGTCATTTGTGGGTCATCTTAGAATTGTGCCAATGACGACTGGGGGTAATTTAATGATAACATAGTGATCACTTTCTCCGTGCATTGAGAACATGTCTTGAGTCTTGAATATCATGTTCAGCTATACAGAAGGTAATAGGAACAAACATGTTTAATTTTTATAAAATAGAAAAGCTATAGGAAAAAAAAAAAGAGAGAATGAAAGAAAGGCAAGATGGAAGAAAGAAAAAAGAAAGAAAATGCTGAAGGAGTGATAAAGTTCAAAACTTAGACACAGACAACAGTATGGAGGTTACTGTGAGGGAAAAAGGGATGTGGGGAGGTAGTAAAGAGTAAAGGGAATCAAATATATGGCAGGAGAGCTGACTCCAGGGTGGTAAACACACAATGGAATATACAGATGATGTATTATAGAATTAGATACTGGAAACCTATATAACCAGTGACACCCAATAAATTTAATAATAAAAAACCACCTCCCCCCAAAAAACAAAACCCCAAAAATGTTGTAGTCTTCTATCTTAATTTATGCTCTTGGATTGTAACAAAAATGAAGCATATCTACTTTGTGCTCTTCATGCTTGTCGCTTTGAGGTGAAAGAAGGTTGAAAGTCTCTTTGCTCCCACTTCCAACTATGTGACTCTGGAAGGTCACCTTCTGTGCTCCACACAGAATCCCCCTTGAATGAAGAATGGGAAAGGAGGTGGGCTTCTGCTTTCTCTCCTCTCAGCCACCTTGAAGTTAGCTGGCTCTCAGCCTCTAGGGGAGGTGAGAGCGCCCACTGTCTCCACACTCCTTTCAGGTCCTTCAGCTTGGTATACCCTCTCTTCCTCATCCCCCTCACCGGCTGTCAATCATGCCATTTTCTTTTCTTTTCTTTTCTTTTCTTTTCTTTTCTTTTCTTTTCTTTTCTTTTCTTTTCTTTTCTTTTCTTTTCTTTCTTTTCTTTTCTTTTTGGATGGAATTCTGGAGGGTGAAAGGTCTATGAAGGCTGGGGAAGAGATGAAAGATAATGTTTTTCTGGTAGGGCAATCAGAGTTTTCCACTGACAATAGAGGCTCAGCAGAATTCCTGTATCCCACTTGTATGTTTGCAGCACCGCTGTTTCTGGTCTCAGTGTGATTGGTGTGGTTCCCTTCTGCTAATCTGGATTGGCACGTGGCCAAGCCTGTAACTGAGTTGATTTGGGTTTATGTTGGGAATATTACATAAGTTTCTCTGCTCACAAGCTGTTTCCATGCCTGCACAAGCACCGGTTTTATTCTTCATGCCTGTGGTTTATCTTCCTTGGACTTGGGGACGCCATTTTACTCACAAACAAACTCAGCTTCTCAAAAAGTTAAGCCACAACTTGCATGTACCATTGGATGCTGCCATTAAAATGGCCAATATTAATACATCCATGATGTTCAGCTGATGGTTTTTAAAACTGATTTTTGAAGAAATAGGGTCAAAATATTCTAGACTACTGTTGCATCCCAAATTGAGATGGGAGTCAGAGAGTCCTATATTAACATGTGCATTCAGTTGAAAAATAATGTTAGATTCTTTGGATAGAAATTGAGCTCTGACTGGCACTGTCATTAGGTTACATGCAAATAGTTATCATAACTTATCTGCTACTCCAAGTTTAATTATAAACTAAAAGCATCTCCCTTCCACCAAAAAATATTGCCTTAGCATAGATGAGTTAAAACTATATTTTCCCATTCTTTCTTCAAAGTTTCCTAATGGTTATTGCTGAAGGGCACCTTGCAATCAAAATTCAAACACAAGGGTCTGTCCATTTGTAACTTCGGTTTGAAAAGGAGATATCTGTGTCCCCCCTCCCCCAGGCATTTCTAGCTGGTAGCATTACTATTCATAGACTGAGAGCAGCTCAAAACAGACTGCTATGATGTCATTAGGTGATAAAAATTTCTCAACTCTATTATAATCTTCCCAGGCCCCCATGGTATATGCCATCCATCTTTGACAGAATTATTGTTAATCGGCACATGACTGTGAATATAAAACTACAAATATCTATATTTTTGCCCCGTAATCTACTAACAGTAACACAAAGCCAACAATTCTTGTGAAATTTGGTAAGAATCCAGGGGGATGGCTTAAGTTACCTAAGGAAGGGAACATTGAGAATATTCTGTAACTGCACGCTATGTCCAGTCTTATCATTTTCCCCATTCTTTTTTTATTTTTAATATATTTTTATTGATTTTTTACAGAGCGGAAGGGAGAGGGATAGAGAGTAGAAAACATTGATGAGAGAGAAACATCAATCAGCTGCCTCTTGCACACCCCCTATTGGGGATGTGCCCACAACCAAGATACATGCCCTTGACCGAAATCGAACCTGGGACCCTTCAGTCCGCAGGCCGATGCTCTATCCACTGAGCCAAACCAGTTAGGGGCATTTTCCCCATTCTTGAAAGTAGGTGAGATCACCTCTATTTAGAAAACTCCCTAAGATTGAGGATCTTAAAGTGTGGAAGGGGGGCTTTTGTGTAGGCGAAGGTCACAGCCTACTTGGCATCCGGAATAACTCTGGTTCCACTTCCTGGGATATCAATTTCACTTGATCCAGAGCTTCTTAAGTACTAAAGTAACCCTGGAAATATTGTGGAACGGGATGGAAGATGTATACTAAAATTTTAAAGATATCACACAAGACTTCTAAGGAATATTATGCAGTCGGATCCAACAGCCAAGCCATTAGAAACTCTGGGTGTTGAGTTTGCCATTCTCTGCCTTCCGGGAGTCTTCAATAAAATGTTTCAGAAACCTGCTCTAAGAGCTTCACCTGTTTAAGGTGGTCCTTGTTGTCATGGGGAGAGAAAGGACCCCAGGCATCCTCAATGCCTGCATTTCCTATTGTGCAGATGTGGCCCTCGGTGTGTGGTCCTGCTGCGGGCCCATTTGCCGAGGCCCTTCCGGACATGGTGTGGAGAGGAGTTCGCAGCGTTTGCAGAAGTTCTGGAGGGTTTTCTTCTTGGCTGACATTCAACAGGGAACATTCTTTTGCTTGGGTTACAAGGAGGTTGATATCTCATTAATAGTGATGACAGATTGTAGGGGCTGTAAGACAGCCCCGTGCCAAATGCGAAACAACCAATATGTTTATGAAATCATTGAATCCATAATCACAACACGTAATGAAAGGGGCTGGTGGCTTGGCATTTACAAGGCTGACACCATGAGATGTTTCTGAGAATTACAGATTCAGCCAACTGTGTAATTTATGAGTCCTGGAGGAAAACCAGATCCATCAAGGGCAGTTCTTGAAGCTTGTTGGGGCAGATGACGTCTTTAATCAACCTGCATATAAAAACCACTCTTAGTTGAGTTAATTTGCTATCCCATGCAATGTTGTGCTTCCCTGGTCCTTAGCATTTTCTGAGGGATTTGGGAAGCAGAGGGGATATAACTTTCAGTTTGCTGATTATAACTTTTTTTATTTTCCAATGATGCCTTAGATGAGCTACAATTACTTTCTGTTACCATTCAGGGGCAACAGAGCTGTGACTTTCACTGCGCTTCTTGTATTGACCTTGAAAAATTACTTGAGTTACCTTTCATCAGATAAATCAAGAGCTGTAATTTGGCCCTACACGAGGTTGCAGACAGAGCATCTGTGAGACTTCTGGGGACTCTGGGGATTCTCATCATTTTCCATAGCTGAATGCAACCCCTCTCTGAACTCCGGCTGCCCCGATCTCTATTTCAATGGGTCATTAACTGTGTTCACAGCCATTTATCCCTTTATGGCTATTTTAGAAAGGGCCCATATATCAGCCTCCACAATCGTATAGCTGTGTTGTGTTTGGAACTGCGGGTCAAATTTAAGATGTATCCAACAAATCCATGCCTACCATGACCTTTCTTGTCTTTATCTGGAAGGTGATGCTAATAATATTAATTTTTGTGGTGGTCACGAGGACGAAATGGTCAGCAAGTATGAAGCACCAGCACACTGTTGCTCAATTAATGTCAGTTTAGTGCCTTCCCCCATGAATATACGTATCCATCAGGTTCTCCCAGGGCGGGGAAAGGGTGCTGGGGCGTAACTGTATGCTCTCTTGGTCTTTATGGTTGTGGGATGATGCTAGAGCTAATCAAGCCGAGGGTGTAAACTTATAGGAAGAACCTCAAAAGAAGATGACAAGTGTCAGCTGCATGTCTTTGTTGGGTGGGTAACATGTACCTTTCTCCTGTTATTCCATATTCTTCAAAACCACATTTTAGCTGCTCTTATGGGCCTCAAGTGCCTTGCTGTCTGTAGTAGCATTTATCTGTACAATCCTGTGGGATTTTAGTGTTAAAGGTAAGATATGTGCGCTGACAATGCTTTCCGTGAGTAGCTGGATTTCACAGGGGTAATGGGCGTGGCACTTGAATCCAGTTCCAGGTTTTCACTATGCCTGTCTCCTCCCCACTTTTGTTATCCTATCTAATAAAAGGGTAATATGCAAATTAACTATCACTACGTCACAAAGATGGCAGTGCTCATAGCCACAAGATGGTGGCACCCAGTCCTCCCAGCCCCGCTGGAGTCCCCAGTCCCAGGGGGGGTGGCCACTGAGAATGGGCAGTGTGAGTGGCCTGGTGGAATGCTTGCTTCGTCGCCGTGGCGACAAGGCAAGCATTCCACGCCAGGCCGCGGATGGGCCTCTGGGTCACAGAGAGTCTCTGGGCAGCGGTCATGGAGCAGCCAGGCCCTGCAGAGAGCTACTGGCACATGGATTCGTGCGCAGGGCTACTAGTTTATTATATTTAGGATGTTTGAACAATTTGGGCAGCCCCTGAACTTGTCTCGTTTTAGGAGGAGGCATCAAGAATGGCACTAGGGTCCTGGCCGGTGTGGCTCGGTTGGTTGAGCATTGTCCTGTGCTTCCTCTCTCTCTAAAAAAATCAATAAAAACATATTTAAAAAAAAAAGAATGGCACTAGGACTGAGACCACAGATGAATGCTGTGTGCAGGGGCTGAAGGCCAGCAGAAAGGGGACAAAGAGGAAAGGAGATTAAATACATAAAGCAAGAGCATCATCTTCAAGGCAGAGGAGTTAGAGAGTATTCACTAGCCAAGGAGTAAGGAAGGATTACTCAGAAGTGACTGCATTTCTGGCAGTGTGTGTTGTCAAAGGGAAATGAGAGGTTGGCTGAGCGTTCAGTGTAGTTTCAGCTTGGGGATAATGAGGCAACATTTGGTTAAGACTCAAAATGTTCAGGCATAAATTCACTGTGAATGAGTCACACACAGATGATCAACTTGAGGGTGAAAAGGGCTTCAAGGATTTCTCAGAGTTTCATAATTCATTGGCATGGCTTGGTCTCCCACGGAGATAGGTAATTCCTAATTTTTCGTGAGGAGAGCAATATGTGTTTGTTTTCGTACAGGGGGGCTGGTTCCCTTCCCTTGTATTTCTTATGGAACATACTTAGACAATGAATGGTCAGAAAAAAATGGGATGCATGAGATAGAGGCTGAGGAATTGATGACTTTCTGAAATTTCTTTGACGTCACATTATTGCCTGTGTTAATTTTAAGTGATAAAACTGACTACACAAAATAACTCTTTTTGGATGCTAAGTAACTATTCAAGAGTTATGTAGAATACTATGTGAAAAGGACTATATTCGGCACTTAAAATTCCTCTCAGGTGGAAGAAGAGGAATCTGCACAAGGAAATAGGAAGGGATTGTCCAGGGAGGAAAGAGGAACATTAGCAAAGTGTGGAGTGCTGATAAGAAGAAGGGAGTATGACAAGGAGAGGATATTTTAAAGGATTATGAGAAGTCAAGTAACATGAGAAGAGAACAATGTCCACTGGGTTGTTTAGCATAGAGCTCTCTGATGACCATGGCAACAGCAGCTTCACGGGAGGGGTGTGGATTGCAATGGGTTGAAAAAAAAAATGAAAACTACTCAGTGAATGTTTGCTACAAAGGACAGGGAGGATTTACCTCTCTGGCTGCTAGGTACTTCTCTGGTTTGGTACTTGATGTCCTTGGACTTGATAACAGAACTGGGGATGCTTCTTCTCTTTGGCTGTGAGATGTCTCCAATGCTAAACATGGGGACAACATGTGAGCTTCTCAGTCTAAGAAATGAAGCCCTTGACTTTATTTTTAATAATAAAATGGCTGTCTGGGGCCAGGCTGGCAAGGGTGGGGCAGTGACTTAGCTCTGTGCTGTGGGCGTGTCCGATTCTGGCGGAAGGCCTTTGAGCTTGGCCATGAAGATGAACCTGAGAACGCTGGACGTCTCACACACGAAGCCACGCCACCCAACTCTTAGCTGTTGTTTAGCACTGTGTTTCTCAAGCTCATTCCTTATTGTCCCTTAAGGAGCTTGTTTAGATGTTGTTTTCCTACTTGCTCCTCCCCCATGAAATGTCCCAAACCACAGATATGCTGTGTATCTGTTTATGTACTATCCGTTTCTCTTTGTTTATACATAAAATGAGTACAATTTTTCCACTCCCCTAAAAATCTTTTTTTTTTTAAATGATGAAATCATTCCTGGGAGAATGCATGGTCTTAGCATGATAATTTTTTTAAATCTATAATGGGGCTTGGCAATTCTTTTCTATAAAGGGTTAGATAGTAAATATTATAGGCTTTGCAGGCCACATATGGTCTCTGGTCTCTGTCACCTATTCTTTTCTTTATTTAAAAAAATTACTCTTTAAAGATATAAAATTATTCCTTGCTTGCTGGCTTTCTACAAAAACAGGCTGTGGGCCAGCTTTGACTCACACGCCATAGTTTGCCAACTCTCTGATTTGTAACAATAGAAAAAGCTTAAATTTCAGCATTTAAATAATTTTTTTTGCAGTTTTATGGCTTGTCAGTTTGAAATAGATGATTGTGTTTTAGATTAAAAAGCCTACACAGCATTCATTCATTTATATACTAAATAATGATTGACAATTTCTTGTGTACAAAAAGGTATGAGTAATTTTTTATTACAGAGAGTCAACCAACTTAAGTAACTAAGTATTAAAATGAGTCAAAACAACCAGAAGTGTGCAGAACATGCTGTGGGTGAGATTGGGGGAAGCCTGGAGTCTTGCTCCGGGACTGGGATCAGATAGACTTGGCTTTGTATCTGTACTTATCTTGGTCTTCCTGCATGACCTTGGACAAGTCACTTTTCCTCGTAGAGTCTCAGTGTCTCTCAGTGGCAATGCAGGTGATAATACAGCCACCATTACAGGGTTGTTGGGAGGATTAACTGCAGTCAGAATACGAAGTGCCTGGTGCCCCATAGCAGCTCTGGGGTGATAGCTTCCATTTTCTTTCCTTTGCTCTTAACATGATGGTACTGAAGAAGTTCATATGAGCATTGTTATAAACTATGTCAGGAAAACACATATATACCCATTTCAGAGATGAAGACATATGAACATTGTTATAAATTACTGGAGGCCCAGTGCACGAAATTCGTGCATGGGTAGGGTCCCTAGCCTGGCCAGCAATCAGGGCTGATCGGGGCCTTCCTTCTAGCTGCTGGCCGGGGCCTTCATTCGTTCCGCGCTGCCCCCTGGTGGTCAGCACACATCATAGCAAGCAATCAGTCTCCTGGTCGAGCTCCCACAGGGACAGTTTGCATATTAGGCTTTTATATATATAGATGTCAGGAAAGCACATATGTACCCATTTCAGACATGAAGACAACAGAGGCAAGCTGTTTCCATAATGAGGACGCGAATGGAATTTAGGAAGTATGTACAGAGCACCTTAAGGAAAAGAACCACCTGGGCAGTCTGGTTTGGGAGGTTTCAGGGGCACCTGGGGAATGTTCATTTTTAGAGCATGCAGGTGATTCCGATGGAAGTGGTACACGAGCTGCACTTTGAGTGACACTGACCTGTTATTAAACAGAAAAGCTTGGTTGAGATTTCAAGACCCCAGAAACGTGTAGTTTCTCTATCAGGTTTTCTGAGACTTCAGAAGCAGTAAAAGGGAGGCGGGGGTGGGGAATGTCAGGGCCTGGAGGAGTTTACCTTGGATATATAACTGTGGCATTGTGCAATGGCCCTCACTCCTCTGGGCAGGAGTGATCCTTTTTTTGGGGAGAGTCACTCTCAGGGACTCTGATTGTTTAAATTGTGGTGAAAGTTGAGAATCTACATTTTAAAGCATTACTTTGTCCTTCCCCAGGTTCTCCTTCCACCTCTGGTTTCCTCCCACTTTCCTGGGAGGTAGGAAGAGAGATGACTTGAGCAGGGTCCCCACCTTTTTGTGTTTGGATATTTGGCGCTATACTCGGAGGGATCAGTCGGGCATGAGCCAGCCATCCACCACTCCAACATAATCCCCAACCGCTGCATAACAAGGTCTCATGCTGCTGTAAAGCATCCGTCACGCCATTAGTCTCTGGTTTGCCCTCAGAGTCATGCTTCTGTTTGAGATCACCTGTTCCTACTCTGGCCACACTCTTTATGTACCTAGGGGGAAAACTGCTCCCATTCCCCCTTTGACTCTTTGTTTGACTTTTTTTAAAAAAATAAATCTTTATTGTTCAGATTATTACAGATGTTCCTCTTTATTTCCCCCATAGCTCCCCTCCACCTGATTCCACTCCCCCACCCCATGCCCTTACCCCCCGCCACTGTCTTCATCCATAGGTGTAAGATTTTTGTCCAATCTCTTCCCGCACCCCTCACACTTCCTTCCCTCTCAAGAATTGTCAGTCCACTCCCTTTCTATACCCCTGATTCTATTAGATTCACCAGTTTATTCTGTTCATCAGATTTTTTATTCACTTGGTTTTTAGATTCACTTGTTGATAGGCATGTATTTGTTGTCACTTTGTTGTTCATAATTTTTATCTTTACCTTTTTCTCCTTCTTCCTCTTCTTAAAGAATACCCTTCAGCATTTTATATAATCATGGTTTGGTGGTGATGAACTCCTTTAGCTTTTTCTTGTCTGTGAAGCTCTTTATCTGACCTTCAATTCTAAATGATAGCTTTGCTGGGTAGAGTAATCTTGGTTGTAGGTTCTTGCTGTTCATCACTTTGAATATTTCTTGCTACTACCTTCTGGCCTGCATAGTTTCTGTTGAGAAATCAGCTGACAGTCATATGGGTACTCCCTTGTAGGTAACTAACTGTTTTTCTCTTGCTGCTTTCAAGATTCTCTCTTTGTCTTTTGCCCTTGGTATTTTAATTATGATGTGTCTTGGTGTGGTCCTCTTTGGATTCCTCTTGTTTGGGGTTCTGTGTGCTTCCTGGACTTGTAAGTCTATTTCTTTCACCAGGTAGGGAAAGTTTTCTGTCGTTATTTCTTCTAATAGGTTTTCAATATTTTGCTCTCTCTCTTCTTCTGGCACCCCCATAATTCAGATGTTGGTACGCTTGAGGTTGTCCCAGAGGCTCCTTACACTATCTTTATATTTTTGGATTCTTTTTTCTTTTTGTTTTTCTGGTTGGGTGTTTTTTGTTTTCTCATATTTCAAATCTTTGGTTTGATTCTTGGGGTCCTTTGGTCTACTGTTGAATTTATGTATATTATTTATTTCAGGACAGTGTATGCTTAATTTCTGACTGGTCCTTTTCCATTTTTTTTGGCATTCTCATTAAGATCCTTGAAGGTCTCACTAAGTTCCTTGGAGGTTTCTAGAAGATTCTTGAGTATCCTTATAACTGTGGTTTTGAACTCTATGTCCAGTAGTTTGCTTTCCTCCATTTCTTTCATTCGTGACATGTTTCTTTGTCTCTGCATTTTGGCTGCTTCCCTGTGTTGATGGAGTGGCTTTTTGTGGTATGTGACCTATAAGGCCCAGTGGTTCAGCCTTCCCAATCACCTGAGGTGGACACTCTTGGGTGCACCCCTTTGTGGGCTGAGTGCACAGTCTTGTTGAAGTTAAGCCTTGATTGGTGTTGGTACACTGGGAGGAATTGACCTCCATGCCAATTGGCTGTGAGGACCCGCTGTGTCTATAATGGAAGAACTGCTGTGTTGGAGACACCCTTATGGGGCAGGACTTGTTTCAGTGGGGCTTCGGTGCTCAGAGTCTGCCTCTTGAATGTCTCACTTATGGATGTGAGGAGTTGAAATCTGGTGTCGTCTCACACTGACCACTAGGTACACTGGCTCCTGGAGGTGCAGGTCAGCTACTGTTTGAGGCCACCCAGCAGGAGCTACAGTGAAATCTGCAGATTTCTCCTCTTTGCTTGGGGTTTGGAAGTTTTGGAGCTGTCTGACCGAGCTGCAGTTTGTTAGGTTAAGCTGCGATAGGGCAGGCCATTCATATGCAAAAGCCGCTGTGCACAGTTTGGGTGGGTTTGTAAATTGGGTGGGGTCTCAGGGAATCACTAGGCTAGGGTGTGGCAAACAGCGATGGCTGCCAGTCAGCCCTCTCTGCGTCTCTGCCTTTCCAAGTCCCTGTGTTTCTGTGTCCCTGCATCCCGTGCCTCAGCGCAGTAAGCAATGATTCCTGCACACACCTCTGCAAGAAAGCCAACCTCACTTTCCGACCCGATGGCAGACAGTCCAGCTTCTTCCCGTAGGAGTCTGGGTCCCCAGAGTCTCGCCAGAAACTGGAGTTCAGAGCAGTCAGGAGCTTGTGTCTCCCTTCGGAGTGAAAAAAAATGTGCATCCAGTCTCCAGCCGCCAGCCGCCAGCCGCCAGCCTGATTCACGCACCTCCGTACCTTTGATTTTCCGCGCCTCTGCACGTCCTACCCAGTCTCAATGCTCTTTTCTCTTTCCTTCTAGTTGTAGAACTTCTAATCAGCCGGCTTTCCCATGGTTCTGGGTGATAGACGTTTTGTCTTTTAGTTATAGTTTTGGTGTGGTTGTGAGAGGCAGCACATACAGGTGTATAACTTATGCTGCCATCTTGGTTTCTCCTCTTTGTTTGACTTTTTGCTGTGTCTCCTACCTCTTACTCCCAGCAAATTGTGTCCCCCTCTAAGTTGTCCTGCGTAGCACAGTGTCAGCCGATGGACCCGAATGTATCCCCTGTTGTAGGAAGAGTGGGTTTTCCACAGTGATCAACAGTTGGAGGGATACATATGTGGCTATGGTTTTCAGGGGCACAGAGATTGAGAGCCATTGGCGTAGAGCGATGGGGGAGAGAGACATTTAGAGCCCCAAAGTTGGAGTTGAACTGGACAGAGACAGATGGTGTACCATTCAGTGCTGTGAGAGAGCAAAATATTTCCATGAAAGCCCTTTTTCATAGGAGTCAATGATTGCAAACAATTTCCAAGCCAAGTTAAGGTCTACATTTCTTGCTTCCCATATGCCTTATGGGGCAGGAGGATATGTCCCATGTATGGGCTGACTCCATACACCCATTGGTTAGCTAGGTTGTCATAACAATGCTGGGGCTTTCTGCCAATGGGTCTGGTTTCAGCAGTGAGGGCATGAATTAAAATGAACCTTTAGAATTCATTTCTGTTTTCCCTCTGGGGTACCAGAGTTTATCCCCATGATTTCTCTCTCTTTTGTTTGCTGATGAAAGCCCAATGTGTTCATGTTAATAGGATTTGTCTGGCTGAAACTGTTTTCTGCTGTCATTATGAATGTAAAACGACAATTATTATTTACAAGCATTTCAAACAAAAACATACTCCTTACAAATGAACGTCAAGTTAATGTTGTATGACGGTGGCATAATTTTAAAGCTGAAGACACAAATGTCTGTCAGCTCGTTTGCAATCTGCATGGTTTTGGAGGCATTAAGCAGTTAAATGCTTGGCTCCAAATATGCTAATTTTTTTCACAGGCCTTTGAGTGGATCTCTGATGTTTAAAAGAGGCTTTGGCTATTAGCCTTGAGTTTTTGCAGAATGAAGTTCAGACATGCCCATTTTTCAGGTCCTCTAGGTCAGTGTTATTCCAAGTGTGTTCTGAGGGCTGTGCTAGTTGGCCACCTGTTTATGACTGGCCCATGAGGAGATAGGTGTGCAAATGAGAGGATGTGTTTAGAATTTTGATAGCAATTTGGCATTGCTGCCACTTCTAAGCGATGATGAAGTCCTCTGTCTCTGGATGAAAGATAGACCAGTTCTGGTGATAAACTTCATGGTGAGTCCAACGTGTCATGAGCTGCAAAGTGGACATGCCAGGTAGGGACATGTTAAGCATTAGGAAAGGATATCTTGAGCTTGCTGAAATGGCTTTAAACTCTCTTCTTCCATTTCTGTCAGTATACCTCTATGGGAATGGTTTATCTACCACGAGTCTATGAGTGTTATTAAAACAAAACATTGAAATCATTTAGCTATTCTGTCTGGTTATTCCCTGTGAGTAGCATTGTCAGTCCAATCTAGCTTATCAAATATACTTGTTTCACGAAAGCCTTTAAATTTGATATACATGTCCTCACGTATATCAGTGTTGGAGCAAACTCCTGGTGTTTGCTCAAAATGTACATGTAGGTGCTCAGTGTGGGGACTTGCTAACTCCATAATTTTTGGTTTAGTTATGAGTGTGAAATGACAAAAAGTTATGACTATAGTAATGGTTATGTTCATTGTGTCTATGAACACTTTCAATGAATAGTATGCACAGATTTTGTTCTTTTCTTGTATCGTATGTATTCAGATTGTATTTAGTGATGAATTGATGTATTTATTGATATATAATTTTATACCTGCTGAATCTAATAATAAAAACTTAGACTTATATTTGTACATAGATTTTTGTTTTATTTTTATAGTAATTCATTTTTGTTATGTTTCATAAAACTGAAGTCTGTGATGGATTGGAACATAAAGCAAAAGTGGTTCTTTACCACACATATGTAAAGAAGAAATTGTATAGTAGTATTTCTCAAAATGAAGTCCATGGAAACACATATCCAAATAACTTTGGGGGGATTTATACAGGATCTCTGGGTACAAGCTGGAAAATCAGCATTGAAACAAGCTGCCCAGGGTATGCTGAGTCTTACGTAAATTTGAGAAAGACCGGACTATAACACCAGCATTTACTATGTTGATGTAAAAATATTTCTCTCTTTTCTGCGTCCAGCGCGGCTAGAGAGCGGGTCCAGTTCCTGAGCAGAGGAGCTGGGGATTGAGAAATAAAAGAAAGAAAGAAACAAGACACAAAATGGAAGGGAAAAGCTGGGAATCGGGTGGGACCGCTGCCCTCTTCTGCTGGAGAGACGGTGACCCAGAGCTGATACAGCATGTTTATTTTATACCCCCAAATACCAGGAAGTTTCACCAAAAGTCAAGACAAAGGAGATTATTTGCATTCTTGAGTAGGCCCCAGCATTCCTGGTGCTTGACTGGATTTACATATCAAAAACCACTTCCCAAAACCTGGGCAAAGATAAGAGTCAGTGCTGAGAACACATCTGCCTTTTTGGTAAGATGTGTAACCAAGACACGGCTTTGCCTGTTGCCTTGGGTTCAGCTGACAATAATTAAAGAATGCCCATGTGCCTTCCCAGGCGCTCTCTACACTATGTGATAAGCACTGCATTAGGTATTTTTGTATTTTAGGATTCTTAGAAGGTCTGAATAGAAAGCAAAGTGGAAATATCTCATGAAGTACTACATCCATCCCTCAAACTCTAGACAAGAACAGAATCCATTGTCCCAAACCATAATCCTTCATTTATTTCTGTGACTGTGGACAATTCTAGATGCCCATCACAATGGCCTGTTGTCAGGTGATTGACAAGTAATAGATGAAAATGTACATGATGATGTTTTGTATTTGCTCATTTGTCTTGACAATCTCAAGAACTGAGTCAAACCAACACTGTGGCCCAAAAATGAGTACAAAATATTTCTAATGTGATTGTTCATAGTAACTCCAAGCTGCAAACACCTCAAAAGTCCTCAACATTAGAATGGATACCTAAATTGTGGGGGTATTCATTCATTCAATGGAATACTATCCAGAAATGAAAATGAATTATCTACACACAATGATATGGATAAATCTCACAAACAATGTTGAGCTAAAGAAACCAAAGCCCAAAGAATATGTTCATTGTAATTTCATTTATATAAAATTCAAACACAGGCAAACTCATGTCTGGGGACAGAAATCATGATATTGGCTGCTTTTGAGAGGAAAGAGGGGTTTCTGATTAGGGGCACGTGAAAGTGGCTTCTGGCATGCTGGTAATGTTCTATTTCTGAATCTGGGTGGTTGATGGATGGGTGTATTCCTTTGATGAGCCATCAACCTGTACATACACAATTTTGAACTGTATATACCTGCTATAGTTCAATTGAAAATGTATTTTAAAAAAATAATTGGAGGTCATATCTGTTGCAGTTTCCTGACCTGGGATAATCTGATTTCTTTGTCAATTCTTCTGTTATCCTTTTGTGTTTTCTTGCTTAAGGAACTAAGGAAGTGGAGGGGTCTCTGTCCATACTCCAAGGTAGTTGAGAATGGATGCCATGGTCACATCCTATCTAATAAAGAGGAAATATGCTAATTGACCATCACACCCTCACAAGATGGCGGCGCCCACAGCCAATAAAGAGGGAATATGCTAATTGACTGCCATGCCCTCACAAAGATGACAGCTCCCACAGCCACAAGATGGTGGTGCCCAGTCCCCTCAGCCCCGCCTCATCCAGCCTCAGTCCCCCAGTCCCCTCAGCCCCACAGGGGAAGGCAGTTGGGGACGATCATGTCGGCAGGGGAGCAGTTAGGCATCAATCAGGCTGGCAGGGGAGTGGTTAGGGGGCAATCAGGCAGGCTGGTGAGCGGTTAGGAGCCAGCAGTCCCAGGATTGGACCCAAACCAGCAGTTGGACATCCCCCGAGGGGTCCCAGATTTGAGAGGGTGCAGGCTGGGCTAAGGGACACCCCCTCCTGTGCACAAATTTTGTGCACCAGGCCTCTAGTATAAAATAAACTGCCACATCTCCTTCTGGGAGGTCTGGGAGGACCAGGTAATCCAGGCAGAGAGGGTCAGGTTGTGATCGGTGACCTCACTGAAAATTGAATGGACCTGCAGAGCAAGTATAAGCCTTTGTCCCAGGAAGAGCAACAAAGTCCTAATGGGAGTAGCTGAAGGTCTAGGAGGTGAGCACTAATCTGGAAATGGGAGATAGACCAGCAAGTCAGGAGCCAGGCAGAGCAATGATGGAGCTGGGCAAGGATGGAGGTGATGCATGAGGGAGGGAGTGCTCCTCTTTGTAGGTGTATGGTTCCACTAATGGAGAAGACCTGGGGATGGGAGCAGGGGACAATGACCTGATCCAGTGATATCTTCCACATTTTAATTCTGCAAATGGTCTTAACAATATTTGTTCCAAGTTCAGGCTTCTAAATGGATAAAAACAAGTGCACAAGCATTGCAGCTTGCATGGTACCCACTGAATGGAACACCTGGAAGTTAGCTGTCTTCTTTAAGGAGTGAAAATAAAGCTTTTTCTGGCAAGGTTGCTTATACCAATTGCTACCCATGGTGTAGTTAGAGCTTAAAATAGTACAAGGCACTATAGGAGGCAGGAGGGAGTGTTGTATTGACATTTATTTTTCTTGGAATTACTGTTAGGGCCACAATAAAACACGAGAGAATGTTTTGCAAAAAGCAGGAAGTTATAAAGTATTTTTATTTCCGAACAATTCAGTTGTGCTGAAATGTCAATTAAATCAGCAGATGGTTAGCTATTCTTCTTTACAAGTTAAATATATAATTTTAGAATTAAAAAGACTGACATATCCTATATACATTCATTCTATTTCTTCATTTAAAGATATGAGACATGTCTTTCAAGTTAATTTTATAAACATTTTCCTACTCCCCCTCCCCCAGAAGCCTGGCACTGAAATAGCCATGGGGTTTAGGGCCCTGGTGTGACTTCATATACGAAGTGTCCCTAAAATGTATACACACTGTAACAGCTGATAGCTCAATTTTGAAAATGAAATGTATTTTAATGAACACTGCCTTTATAATTATTCAAAGTGTGTGTATACATTTTTGGGGACACCCTATCGTTTCTTTTGGTTCATCTGGGTTATCATCTCAGCTTTTTCGAACTGACACATGCTGTATTTTTTAAGAGCATTGAAAAGGAAAGATAGGAGAACCATAAACTTGCCTAAAGACACTCAGGTAGGTATAGGCAGAGCTAGAACTGGGATTCAGGCATTCTTATAGCCACTGAGGGCGTATTCACTGGATAGGATAGACACGGGGTCTTGCTCAAATACACTTGCTTAGCGCTTAAATCATAAAATCACAGAAAATCATTTAATAGTCACTGGGCAAGTCAGGTAATGACAGGGTGCACTGACAGAAGCCAGTGTGACTTCTTTATTGGTGTTTAGACTTAATCTGGAGATAGCAAGAAAGCAATAGGAGCTCTTATCTCTCGCAAAGGCAGGGCAGGGCAGGCCAACGAATTAAGATAGAGATAGAAACAACCAGGGGCACTGGTCTGTCTGGTTCTCTTTGTATTTATTCTTGACAAATGTGATTTATGAATCCCGGTTCTTTTGTCCCATTATACAATGAAGCGATTGGCTTTGTGCCCTGACACCATAATTTTGTTCTAAGCTGTTCTGTCTATCCGTATGCATTTCCTGGCCACATTTGTGCACCTGCTTGTCAGTTCCATAAATCATTATAGATAAGCAAATCCTTCTCTTAACCTTTTGGAAAGATAACGTGACCAATATTTTCTGAACATATTCTTGCCAATCTTGCTTTGGGGAGATAAACAGAGCCCGCCTTGACAGTGCATCATTGAACAATAGCATGATTTATGAGGGGGAGTGGGGCTTGTTTGTTGTAATTTACCCAAAAAGACTTTTCAAATGCCTTCTTCTTGGAAGAACCATGGTGAATTGTAAGAAGATGTAGTAAAGATTTTTGAGAAAAAAACTGATTTCTGCAGCATTTTCTATATACCAAGGCAAAGCCCAGTCACTTGAATTACCTAGATATTCTTTTTTGAAGGATGTGAACCTTCCTTACATTTTTTCTGGATGTTTACATAGATTCCACCAAGAAAGTCTCAACCAAGAAGCCCGCTCTCAGCTCCCTATGGCATATCTATGCAGTCTGCCTTTAGAATGAAGGGAACTTACTAGTAAAATACAGAGAGGAAGTGGAATGCATATGCCCCGGAGAAACAAAGTCCCGACCTCATTCTGCCAACTCTGAAGTATATAATCTGGGCATTCTGTTTGAACTAAATATAAAAGCCAGCCCTGGGAGCTGAAGCTCAGCCCCCCAGCTCATGGGCAGTGGGTCAGAGGATTTGAACACCACGAGGCAGACCCCTCCAATTTTCCTCTCGAGTGGGTGTGTGTTGGGAGCAGGAATAAGGATTGGGAATGGGAAGTAAAAGGGACAATAAGTAAAGTAATAAAGGAGAGACATGCAGGAAGTATGGATAATCATGTTCTATACACTGAGGAGTAGGTATGATCATTCCAATCCTCCATACCAAAGGGGAAACAAAAGCTTCATTGAAAACCAGGATAATGTCTCTCTTAATCTTTACAACACTCTGAGGTACATATACGCCTCATTTTACAAGGGAGCAAAACAGGTGAACCAATATATTGGGCCCAGGTTCACACCATTGACAAACAGGGTTTCAAACCTACCCCTGCTTAATTCCACAGCCTGTGTCAATCATGACACAGTCTCCTTCTATGACGTTTATGCTGGGCAGGATTTTCTATTGATATGTCCTTTCTTTAGATGTGAAATATCATGGTGATGCTATAGTAAAAGGCTCTTTCTCATCACAACTAAAAACACAGTTGGGGTGTGAAGTGAAGGACTGTTTTATCCTTAAAGCCCAGAACACCCTGGTGTTTATTCTGGAATCCCCCTGTGAACCATTGGAGTAGTGTCTTGGAGGTCACAGTACTTCTCATTGTGATTAGACTTGTTATGTTGAAAACAAATTGAACGTGGAGCCCAGGCTGGCTCTAAGAAGCTGCTATTGGAGGTGAAAAGTCTATTCTTTTTTTTTTTAAAAAAGATTTTTATTTATTTCAGATAGGAAGGAAGAGGGAGAGAGAATCATTGATTGGCTGCCTCCTGTACACTCCCCACTAGGGATTGAGCCCCCAACCCGGGCATGTGCTCCTGACCGGAATCAAACCCGGGACCCTTCAGTCCACAGGCTGACGCTCTATCCAATGAGCAAAACCAGCTAGGGTGAAAAAGTCTTTTATTCACACTCCTGGGATGACTTGTCAGAAACCTGGCATCCCAAGTCTGCCTGGTGGTCCTCCTCCCAACCCTGAGGATCAATCAGCTTCCCCCAGGTCTCTGGATTCTGCCTTTAGACTTAGCTTCAGTACACGGACGAATGTGGATGGCTCCTCAAGTCTTTGGTCAAGACTATATTTGATCTGAAAGACTTGGCTCCAAACCACTTTAGATCCAGTCTGTTCTGACTGGACCTATTTCTTCAAGCTGCTGTCCACCAGCCACCAAACGGCTCATGGTAAATCCTTCCTATCTGAACAGGGGACCTCTGTCCTTCCTGTCTCTCTGTGTGTGGTCATCCTGGCCTCACCCCTCCTTGTCAGGAATTCTTTCCTGTGTATGAACATTTAGCAATAGAAACAAGCAACCTCTCATTCTTCTCTGTGTTATCATGCTGTTCTCCCACTGTAGATGGGGTCAGATCCCACCTGTGAGTCAATAATTGGTGGCCAGGGGAGCCCACAGTTACAAACATGGCAATACCCAGTGGAATCATGGATACAGAGTGGTGGGTGGTGGGTGATGGGAGAGAGGGAGTTTGATGAAGAAGGAGTGGTCCTTGGTTTGTCATCCCTTATTGATATTACAGTAGGGATACTTAGGTAGGTAAAAGAACAAATGCTAGCAAGGTATTAGTCAGCTTTAGCTGCAGTAATAACCCAATTCTCAACAGAATAAAACCAAACACTTATTTTCTTCTGACATTAAATGAAGGCTGAGATTGGCTGTGATTCTGGAGGGCTTTCCTGGGTTCAAGGCATCTTCTCATTCCAGGACTCAGGCTGAAGGAAAAGTCTCTATTTTCCATACTGTTCTCAGGGAAGAAAGCAAGAATGCAAGAGGCCACAATGAAGCGAGTGAGCACATTTAAAGTTTCTGCTCACGAGTGGAAAATATGTGTGTCCACATTCTACTGATTCATTTCAGTCATCTGGTCAGCATGTCAGTGGGGTAGCCTGGGAAACCCTCAAAGTCTCATGGCAAAGACCGTTGACGGGTGACGCTCATCACTTATTGTGGGGGAGGGAGCAAGGAAGTGAGAGTGAATGGGAGTGAGGGCAGGACCACACATGCAGATTTCTCTTTCAAGGAGCTGGCATTTAAGGAAATGGAGGTGTGGTAAATTGTAAGGATGAGTGGTAGATCAAGTTTTTCTTTCTTTCTCCACCCCACCCCCCACTTCTTCTTTAATGGAGTAGACTTTTCTGCATTGAAGCCAAAAAGAAAATACAGGAAGACTATGATGAAATGATTTAATACTTTAAGCCTGCATTCTTTGAGAGGTTATTCTGTGTGGCCACTTTACATTTATCATCTTATCAGTCTTCAACAATTAATGAGTCAGGTACTATTAATTATTTTATTTTATTTTATTTTATTATTATTATTTTTTTACCAATGAGGCAGTGAGGCTGATGTTATATAACTTGCTTAGTCACAGAACAAGCAGAGTTGCTACTTCAGCCAGGTATAGGGACTACAAAGTGCTGGCTGTTTCTTTCTTAATAAATGGAGATGAAAGAAGCACTAACCCCCCCTTCCCTGGCACCATCCAAGATATCCAATATGCATGTAGATGGTTCTTTTCATGTCTTGGAGCAGGTGGCAAATGTTTTAGGTCATTGAGGGGTGCAGAGTGTGATTGTTCTGCTCATATGAACATGTCACCCTCCTAACTGACTCCAGGTGGGCTATATGCATTGGGCAACTTTGCAGTGAAAACACTGGGTCTGTGGTAAGGCTTTCTGTCTCTCTGCTAGATGTGGCCAAAGCAAGACAGAGCTCTTGGCGATTGTATCCAGATGTTGCCTTTAGCTGGAAAACAGTCTACCTCAGCCTCCCTCTGGATCCAACAGAAAACATTTTTGGTTTAGTGTCCTTCTTAATGGATTTGCTAACACATTTCTTTTTCTTTAGGGCCAAATGCTCGGAAAGCAGAGCCTGCATTGTGTTTGCCAAACATGCATAAGAACACAAACAAAATTCATGTTCACAAACTCAAGTAAGTGCTTCTTATGCCTTAAGTGCCTTTTGGAAACCATCCAGTGCCCCAGTATGTAAGCTTTCTAAACAATTCTTCAGAACTGTGTATGCAAAGGATGTATATTCACAATTGGGTGAATGTCTTTAATTGCCTTTGATTACATGGCACACTCTGTTCTACCCTCTTGCAATGACGTTTTTTTTATATACCAACGGCTTTCTAAATTTGATACAGGTTCCCGCGGAGTGGAATTTTGTACAGTGAAAATTTCTAATTGGAGCTAGGGTGAAAAGAGAGGGAGGAGAAATGGAAGGGGACACCAAATTCTGAACAAATAAAAGAAAAATCCAAGTGTAAATTGTTACATCCCACCGCTTTTCTCCAAAAAAACCTCTGTAGGCAGAATAGCATTGGCACCTTAGCCACATTCCCTCTGGGTGGTGGGTAGCCATAAGCAACATCTGGTGCTTCTTAGAGTCTTGTTGGGTAAATGTAAAGTTCAGAAGGGCCAACCATAGGCAAGACAGAAGAATGTGTGGGGGAAGCGTATTTTATACTTTCCATTCATGCCCGCATGCTCCCCAATATTCATCTATGCTGGAGATGAGGGTGAAGAAGACTATGAGGAACCCAGTCACCAGATGGTGATTGTCCACATGGGATTATTTGGAGGGAGGCTGGAGAGAATCTCCAGGATCAGACAAGTGTCAGTCTACATTAGCTGACAAGGAGGTGGGTTGGCTGTTGGCAATTTGTGGTCCTTATCAGAAGATAATGAGAAGGACAACTTAGAACCTTTTTGTTTTACTCAAAACTCTTCATTCAATGCTGGTATTACAAGGCTGATTCTTCACTTCACCCTTTCTATTCCATCAGGATTGGCCCCTTCACTACTTTCTCCAGTGCTTGGTGTCTTTTATTTTAATATTTAAAAATTTTCAATTACAGTTTAAATTTGTTTTAGGTGTACAACACAGTAATTAGATATTTATTTAATGTACAGAGTAGTCACCCCGATAAATCTAGTACCCATCTGACACCATACATAGTTATTACAATATTACAATATTATTGACTAATTTCCATGTGCTGTACTTTACATTTCTGTGATGATTCTGTAACTATCAATTAGTACTTCTTACTCCCTTCACCTTTTCCACCCATCCCCCCAACCCTCCTCCCATCTGGCAACCATCAAAATATTCTTTGTATGTATTAGTCTGTTTCTGTTCTGCATGTTTGTTTATTTATTTGTGTTTTTAGATTCCACACATAAATGAAGTCAATGACATTTGTCTTTCTCTGTCTGACTTATTTCACTTGACACAATACCCTCTACGTCCACCCATATTTTTGCAGATGGCAAAATTTCATTCTTTTTTATGGCTGAGTCATATTCCATTGTATATATACACCACTTCTTTATCCATTCATCTATTGATGGACACTTAGGTTGCTTCCATATCTTGGCTATTGTAAATAACGCTGCAATGAACATAAGTATGCATATGTCTTTTCAAAATGGGGTTTTGGAGGCTAGTTCCAGAGGAACTGTTTCCAAAGGGTCTTACAGAAGTCTGAAGGTGCTGGAGTAAGATTTGCCTGCATTGCCACTTACAGAGTTTGTCTAGACAAAAATAAGGCTAAGTAGGACAATACTCTGCAAAGGGACTGTAGCACTCCACCAAGATCCCCTGTATTGGGCTGGTGCTGTTATGCCCAGATTTTGTGATCCCCAAAGACCACCAGGGAGCCGAGTCCGATGCAAAATCAAAGACCCTTTAATCGAGATAGCTCGAGCTCCCCATCCACTACACTCGCCAACGCAGGGGCAGGAGGCAGAGAGAGAGCCCAAACGCGCTGATTTATAGGGGGCCTGGGAGAGGTAGGAGGGGTGAGGTAGTGTGGCCTCCGCTGATTGGTCAGGGTCAGGTTGCACATGGGGGCAGGGCACGGCTTACTTTCCTCTTGCATTTCTATTGGCTAATTCAAAAGTGTGGGTTGGACTCTTGGAGAGGTTCTAGGGTGGGAACCTGACACCACGAGGTGGAGGACATGGAACAAAGGGAACATGGAGTCGGTCTCTCCCCGCCCTTTCAGTGCACCCTTCTTCACAGCTTCTGTGAATGTTAGCTGCTACTGTTTCACAGCTGGAAAACTGTCCTGGGCTGAGGGAAGCTACTTGGCCTGAAGAACTATGGAAGTGACTAATATCCTATATAATAAAGATGTAATATGCAAATGGTCGTTATGCCGTGAAGCATAACGACCGACCACGTAACGACTGGATCATGGATCAGCAGGAGGGTGGGGCAGTGAGCTACAAGTGGGCAGTGGAGAGCTACAGGAGGGGGCAGGGCAGCAAGCTATGAGCGGGGGGGGGGGGGGAGCTACAGGAGGGCGGAGCAGTGGGCAGAGAGCTACTGGAGAGTGGCAGTGAGCTACTGGCGCATAGATTCATGCGCAGGGCTACTAATGGGAATATAAGCTCCTAAGTCCTCCAGGGTGTGGACTTAACTCTATACCATTGGCTCTGCTTCAAGGGACATTGACCTAAATAGATTGCTTACTTGTTTGGTTCACTTTGAGCACAGAATTTTGAATGCAATACCCCAGCAAGGTCTATCTTAGTCAACTAGCCATCCATAATTGTATCTGAAGGGGTCATTTAATGAATTTTAGAAAATATTATAAAGACTATTGGAGCACAATTGAAATCACTATGGAATAACAACCATATAAACTTTTCAAAGAAATAAATTTATGCATAAGTCCATACAACAACACTGGATACTTTGTAAAGGGGCTCATATACTAATTTCTTACTCTATTTTCACTTAAAGTTTGGTTAGAATCCTTGACTAGATAGGTTTTCTCAAAGACAAATAGCATATGACCTCATTTATATGTGGAATCTAAAAAAACAAAAGGGAATATTCTCTCTTGTCATCCAGTCTGGACTTCCTTTTCTTTCTTTGTCCATGTTCTGACGAGTGTTAATTGCTCCTCTCAGCCCACACCATTTTTGCCTTTTGCAGGCATGTAGGAGGAGCAGTTTCTTCGTATATACTTGTTTGGAGTTTACTTTAAATATTGTCAAGTGACGGGAAACTTGCTTTAGTGCTACATCCTTATTGTTGGGGAAATGTTTCTTTCTCTGCTTTGGGGGCCTTTGCTCTCTGTCTGGAGCCAGCAGCTAGTTTGTCCTGCATTACACAAGTCTTTTTTTCCTAAAATGATCCTGATTGGATTCTGAGCTGAAAACCAATCCCCTTTGGGGTTGAATCAGGGCACCAGGAACATTCCTGTATAACTTCACTAAACATCATTCTTGTTGCAGATTAGAGGATCCAACTGGTGACCTACTTCATGTCTGATATACTTGAATCATTTCATCTGGTGTATATATTTTTTTGAAGTTTGCAGGTTTCTGAGAATGTTGTCCTTTTATGTTTTAAGTCATTTTTTTCCTTCTGGATGCTTCTTTTAGATTCCTAAAATCCTTGAAGGAGGGGGAGAAAGGAAGATAGGAAATGAATATCTCTATGTTTTCTATCTAACTTTCGTGATATAGGAAGGCAATCCCTGAGGTTGGCCATGGGTTGGTAAAGGTTTTCTTCTTAAATATATTTTGATTGATTTTAGAGAGGAAGGGAGAAGGGAGAGAGAGAAAGAAACACCAGTGATGAGATAGAATCATTGATTGGCTACTACCTGCATGACCCACACAGGGGATCGAGCCTGCAACCTGGGCATGTGCCCTGACTGGGAATCCAACTATGACCTCCTGGTTCATAGGTTGATGCTCAACCACTGAGCCATGCTGGCTGGGTGGTAAAGTTTTTCTTCTGATATGCAAGGTATTTTCATCATCCCAAACCCACTGAGCCAATTCCCACTGATGTGCCTTTGTTCCCACCAATTCCTCTGATTGAATGCTTTAAGCTCTTCTTTCCACTAAGCTGCCTGTCATCCATTTTTCAAGCTCACATCTCACTCTCCTCAAGAAGACTTCTCTAAGCGTTCCATTCTTATATCATCCCACCCTCTTTTAAATTCCTTGGCTACTATCTATATAAAAATATCGAACAGATGTCATTATATACACCTATTCTGCCTGATTGGCATGGCTCCCAGGTCCACTGGATTGAGAAGATGCTGAGATGATGCTTCATCCAGGCTCACTGGGTGTAGGAGTATATTGATGTCAGCCAATGAGCTCAGTGATGGGAGTGGCCCTATGTGTGCCACACTTGTTCTATACCAGGAATAGGACAATTTTATACTGCCTACTTTGTTTTTTAGTTACCTTTTAGAAACATTATCTTTCCTCCAGCTTTTATATTCACAAGAAGATGACGGTTTACTTGTCTGTAGCCACAGAATTTGGCTTCTGGCACATAGAAGGTTTTAATTATAATGAGCCATTAATGATCTGTGCCAGATAAGTAATATCTAGACTCCTAAGGCTCCACTGTTCTCTACTCTTAGAACTTCTCATGGTTGTTTAAGCCACACTAAGCAGGAAGTCTCAATTCAAGAGTTACAGGCATGAAACATGGTTTTCCAAAGTTGAGAGAAAGAAGGTGCGATTTCAATTGACCAGAAACATTAGATACATATTCATTTGCCAGTGGAGATGTGAAAAAAATTTTCCATTGCAAACAATTTTTTTTTTGAAATGAACTTTAAATTCAAACTGGGATCCTTTAGTGGAAAATCAATTATGAATTGCATCTTTATTAAATACATGCCCACAAACACTTACCAGATGAGGAACATATTTCCCCCTTAATGGGCAACATTTAATATATAAATCCTAGGAGAGATTGCATCATTGGTTCACTGGAAAGACACAGAATATGTTCAAAATCCAAACTTATTAAATAATATAGGACCAGGGTCCTATATTATTTAATAATATAGCTGAATCAACAGTTTTCTTATTTCATATTTTCATTCCTGAAGTTTATGATGTAGCATATGGGGGGTGTTTTTTGAGGGAGTGAATAAGTAGAGTAGATCATCACCACCAAAACTTGGACATTAAAGCTTGGTTTGATCATCTAGTGGAAAGTATAGAAATTATCAGGATCATTTTCAAAATCAGCAGTGAAGAAGCTCAAGAAATCACACTCGGACAGTGTGGCTCAGAGGTTGAGCGTCAACCTATGAACCAGGAGGTCACGGTTCGATTCCCTATCAGGGCACATGCCCAGGTTGTGGGCTCAATCCCCAGTGTAGGGTGTGCAGGAGGCAGCCGATCAATGATTCTCTCTCATCATTGATATTGCTCTCTCTCTCTCCCTCTCTAAAATCAATAAAAATATGTATTTAAGAAAAAAAATTATATGTTTAAGTTTTTAGAATGATATCCTCCAGTGAAGGAACTAACACTAGAGTGTGATACAGGCTAAAAGGCACACATATTAGGTATCTAATGTTGTTAGTCACCTCATAACTTACCAAGATGAATCAATGCAAAGTAATTAGAAAGGGGATCTATTTCACACTTACATAATTATGGATGCACAGCTGTCACTGTAATGGACTAATTTTAGGAGCCTGAGGCGGTTGCTAACCTTTCCTGAGCTTTAGCTTCATCATCTAATGATGCTGACTTCAAGTGCTGTTGTGTGAACTAGGTGAGATGAGATGACGAAGGTCTAAAGATAATTGAGAGAGAAAGAGAAGCTGCCTGAATAAGCCTTGGATGGGAGGCTGTTCACTGTGGGAAGTTAAAGGACTGTAAGTTATGGTATGGATATTCTTCTTGATATTAGTCAGGAATCTTCAGGGAAAACAAACCAATGGGAGATCTATCTATCTATCTATCTATCTATCTATCTATCTATCTATCTATCATCTATCTGTCTCACACCCATATGCCAGCATATATATATATATATATATATATATATATATATATACACACACACACACACACACACACACACACACACACACACACACACACTAGAGGCCCGGTGCATGAAATTCGTGCATGGGGGGGAGGGGTGTCCCTCAGCCCAGCCTGCACCCTCTCCAATCTGGGACATCTCTCTCACAATTCAGGACTGCTGACTCCCAACTGCCCTCCCCTGAAGGCGTGGTCCCCCCCAACTGCCCTCCCCTGCTGGCCTGGTTTCCCTCAATGGCCCTCCTCTGCAGGCCTGGGTCCCCCCAACTGTCTTCCTCTGCAGGCCTTGTCACCCCCCAATTGCCCTCTCCTGCAGGCCTGGTCCCCCTCAACTGCTCTCCCCTGCAGGCCTGGTCCCCCCAACTGCCCTCCCCTGCAGGCCTGGTCTCCCCCAACTGTCCTCCACTGCAGGCCTGGTCCCCCCCACTGCCCTTCCCTGCTGACCTGGTCTCCCCCAACTGCCCTCTCCTGCAGGCCTGGTACCCCCCAACTGCCCTCTTCTGCAGACCTGGTCTCCCCCAACTGCCCTCCCCTGCAGGCCTGGCCCCCCCCAACTGCTGGCCCGGTCACCCCTAACTGCCCTCCCTGCTGGCCCGATCACCCACAACTGCCCTCCCCTGCAGGCCTGGTACCCCCCAACTGCCCTGTTCTGCAGGCCTGGTCTCCCCCAATTGTCCTCCACTGCAGGCCTGCCCCCCCCCCACTGCCCTCCCCTGCTGACCTGGTGTCCCCCAACTGCCCTCCTCTGCTGGCCCGGTCACCCCTAACTGCCCTCTTTGCTTGCCTGATTGCCCACAATTGCCCTCCCCTGCTGGCCTGGTTCCCCCCAGCTGCCCTCCCTTGCTGTCCTGGTCTCCCCCAACTGTCCTCCTCTGCTGGCCTGGTCACCCCCAACTGCCCTCCTCTGCTGGCCTGGTCACCCCTAACTTCCCACAATTGCCCTCCCCTGTAGGCCATCTTGAGGTGGCCATCTTGTGGTGGCCATCTTGTGTCCACATGGGGGCAGCCAACTTTGACCACATGGGGGTGGCCATCTTATGTCTTGGTGTGATGGTCAATTTGCATATTACTCTTTTATTAGATAGGAGCATACCTACATACAACCTCACTAAAACCTTATTTATGGATAGTTTGTTAATGGTGGAATTGAAAAGAGAACTTGATCTTTCTGTCCTTTCCTCCTAGTCATCTCCTTCTTCCCCCACAACTCAGGCTGTTCTCACTTTTGGCTTGAATATTCCATGATCTTAGCTCCAAGTTGAAGCAAATTTTAAAATGATGTTATATTTCTGTTTATAGTAATATGAAAAAAGAAGTAACTTCTACTTTAGAAGTCCATCTGAAGGCAAATACATACAAATAGGGTCAGCAGAATGAATTTACATAGATGGATACAGCCATTTTAAAGGCAGGAAGAGGGAAATTGTCGGTTATGGCACAGAAAGTGTTCTTAAATTGTATATTACAACTTTTAGGAAAGAAAACAGAAATGTGATCTGTTTACTGGATCTCAATTTCTGTATAGCTTTAAACTGCTTTGGAAAAATAAACTTCCAAAGCTAATAGCAGGAAAGACATTTCTTGGCATTTACTACCTAGGTTGTTATATGATTATAACTTTTGGAACAAACAAACTATATTACAAATGTGGGCGAGTTTTACCTGAATTGCTGAAAATTGGCATAAAGCTTTATTTTTAAAATACCCATTTAACTTTTTCTGAATACATATAATGTTCCATATTAATCCCTGACAAAATGCTTATAGAAGACTAATTTTAATGATTAATAATTATAACGCACTAGAGGCCCGGTGCACAAAATTCGTGCACGGCGGGGGGGGGGGGTGTCCCTTAGCCCAGCCTGCACCCTCTCCAATCTGGGACCCCTCAAGGGATGTCCGACTGCCCATTTAGGTAAGATCGGACATCCCTCTCACAATCCAGGACTGCTGGCTCCCAAATGCTTACCTGCCTGCCTTCCTGATTGCCCCTAACTGCTTCTGCCTGCCAGCCTGATCACCCCCTAACCACTCCCCTGCCAGCCTGATTGATGCCTAACTGCCCTCCCCTGCAGGCCTGGTCACCCCTAACTGCCCTCCCCTGTAGGCCTGGTCACCCCTAACTGCCCTCCCCTGCAGGCCTGGTCACCCCTAACTGCCCTCCCCTGCAGGCCTGGTCACCCCTAACTGCCCTCCCCTGCAGGCCTGGTCACCCCTAACTGCCCTCCCCTGCAGGCTTGATCGCCCCCAACTACCCTCCCTTGCAGGCCTGGTCCCTCCCAACTGCCCTCCCCTGCTGGCCTGATCGCCCACAACTGCCCTCCCCTGCTGGCCATCTTGTGTCCACATGGGGGCAGCCATCTTTGACCACATGGGGGCAGCCATCTTGTGTGTTGGAGTGATGGTCAATGTGCATATTACTCTTTTATTAGATAGGATTATATGCATTGATTTTACACTGAGTGGCCAAATTATTATGATCTCTGAACCCATAATAATCTGGCCACTCAGTGTATATCCTATATAATAAAAAGCTAACATACAAATTGTCCCCTCGACCAGGAGTTCGACCAGCAGGCAGGCTGGCCAATCACCCATGTCCCCTCCCCCTGGCCAGGCTGGCCGGACCCCACCCATGCACAAATTCATATATATATATATATATATATATATATATATATATATGCACTGAGTGGCCAGATTATTATGCGTTCAGAGATCATAATAATCTGGCCACTCAATGTATACCCTGTCTTATATTTTTAGAGTATTTTTGGAAGGATCCAAATGAATCAAAAGAGTTAAGTGTTATTATGCATTCTCATGTTAGGAATTCATACTTTTCCTTCATTAGCTACATTAGCTATGAAATAGAGGAAATCAGCCTGTTTTTCTAAGCATCTGGCATATGTTGCAATTTATCCAAAGGAGCAGATACTTGATATTTTTCAAGAGTATTTAAGGATATTTCAGAAACGTAAGAAGGAAAGAAGGAAAAACCCCTAAAATATTTGAATTTTCATCTTCACTGATGGTCAAACTCCCCTGCATACGTCCATGATGATGAAGTCATTCATGGTGTGGGTGCCTACTCATCGAATGGTGCCTTTAGACCAGGCCATGAGTTATGAGACACTTATTTTTTCCATTACCTATTATTTTTCATAATGATTGATTAATTCTTAATGAAATTATGGGTCAATCAGATGGAGAAATAGGATTTGGGCAGAGGACAAAAATAATGCCCTGGACCCTGGCCAGTGTGGCTTAGTTGATTGGATCAGCATCCTACACACCAAAAAAGTGGTGGGTTCGATTCCTGGTCAGGACACATACCCAGGTTTTGGGTTTCATCCCCAGTTGGGGCACATGCAGTAGGCAAGCTATCTATGTATTTCTCACATCAATGTCTCTCTCTCTCTCTCTCTCTCTCTCTCTCTCTCTCTTTCTCTTTCTCTCTCTCTTCCTTCCTCTCTCTAATATCAATTAAAATAACTTAAAATTACAAAAAATAATCCCTTAGTTGTGGTGATTCAGTAGTTGACACAGGCGGTCAATGAAGCGTCTCTAGACACAACCCTAGAAGGCTGTGATCCTCTGAGGGATCGAAGTAAAACCAACAGGGTGTGCTTGCAGTGAGCCATCCACAAGAGTCAGCTTAAACGCTGGCCTATCTACCACCGTTAACAGATTTAAAGGGACAACAGGGTGCAGAAGAATGTCTGCAAGGTCAGAAAAGGGGATCATAAGCACCAGTGGGCTAGTCCTCTTGGCTGCCACGTTGCTCTTGGGGGAGAGGAGCATCAGGCATTGGGATCTGCCACAAACTCCCCTTTTCCCTGCTTTTCTGTGCTTTATGCAGCCTTAAGATTATAATTTATATCACCATGTGAACTTGCCTGTGTGGGAAACATGTCTATCTGTGAATATGAGTATTAATTTATAGAATGCTGCTATTGTGCCAGTTTTATGTCAAGCACTTAATATGCATTATCCTAATTTATCGCACATTAGCCTTACAAGGTTTTTTTTTTAAATATTTTTTATTGTTGGTAGTATTACAGATATCTCCCATTTTCCTCCCCTTGACTCCCCTCTCTCCAGCCCTTACCCCCCACTTCAGGTCAGTATATAAGTTCTTTGGTAAGTATTTTTACTGTCTCTGTTTCACAGATGAGGACATCAAGGTTCAGAGGAGTTAAATCACTGCCCAGGATCACACTTTTGTTGGGGGTAGAGCTGAGAGTTGAAATCCTACACAGAGGAGGGGTGGCAGGCAAGGAAGAAAATCACCAAGGAAGGCTGTTTGGCAGTTCCCCTGGAGTAAGTAACAAGTGGTTTAAGGGAAGTTTTGTGAGGGAAAAAACGTTATTTGTCCTCAAATCCACAAAAGCTCCAAGTTCATAGTGAAAGTATTTACTTTTAGAGATTTGGCAATCTACATCACAAAGAATACGTGTGTGTGTGTGTGTGTGTGTGTGTGTGTGTGTGTGTGTGTGTGATGTCAATGCGTGTCCTTGAGAGAAGTCCCTGATGTCTCTGTATTTGATATGTATAAATATAAGTGGTTTATTTTGAGCCAATAGAGCACTGTCAAAGGTTTGGGATTGTCAGCCTTCAGGTTCCAAAATGCCCTGTTTAGCTGCATGGGAATTTGAAGGGCCCCTCCTCTGTCTGGGGCATGCTGCTTCTGTTCTTAGGACAGGACTTCCTGGAAGCCTGGGCATCCTGTCCTGCCTTGCTCTTTCCCAAGTATTGTGCCCTTGATGGTGAATAATCAGCTCAGCCGGTTGCTTTGTCTGAGGCTAAATCACTTTTCTTTTCACTGAGCAGTATTTGGCGCACAGAGGGTACCCAATAAATACTACTTGAAAGAATAAAGGAACCAGAAGTTTCAGAGAAAGTGGTGAGAGAGGAAATAATATAAGAAATGAAAGTAAAGCATTTATCTGGCTCAAGAAAGGCACAAGTTTCGGACTATAATTTCCTACCTGGTGCTAAGGGAGATTAATTTAATGTAGTCAGAGTCTGGTAAAATTTTAAACCTTTAAGGGGAAAGAGAAAATTCTAATACCTTTGGGAGAGGAAAAAAATACTTTAAAAGGAATTTAAAAAATTAGACTGACAGCAGGCTTTGTACTAAGTGCTAAAAGGCAAATTGCTATAAAAATCATAATTGGGATAAGGAGGGAAATTTAAATAAGATCTGGTGGCTAGCTAAACAGGATTCTGTCACTGTTAAATGTCTCAGTCTTGGTAACAGTACAGTGCTTATGTAAATAAGTGGCCAACTGGCCTTGTTTACAGGAAGTCCATATGGAAATATTTAGGATGAAGAAACATCTTATCTATAATTTATTCTCAAATGAATAAAAAATAGAGATAAAATAAATAAACAAATACAGAAAAATATGAATTAGTGAATATGCATAAAGCATACTAGTATATAGGAGTTTTTTGTATCATTATTGCAAACTTTTGGAAGTTTAAAATGTCAAAATTAAAAATTAAATTATGAATAATAGTAGTTTGAATTCAAAATACTATAATAAAAAACTAATGTTAATTAACTGTGAGGAAAAAAATTTAAGATATTGTTGCATGTCCAAAAAGAAATAATAACATTTTCCATCCTCTATGAAATACTTAGTGATACTAGGAATGAAATAAAAAAGATATCTAAGACAGAGGCTTGAAAACTACACAATACTGGTGAAAGAAATCATAAATGATCTAAATAAATGGAGACACACACCAAGTTCCTGGATTGAAAAAAAAAAAAGTCAATATAGCAAAAATGTTAATTCTCTTGAAATTGATATGTAGGCTTAATGAAATTCTTATCAAAATCCTAAAAAAATTTTTTTTGTAAATACAAATAAGAGTATTCTAAAAACTTACATAGATAAAAACTAGAACAGTTAAACAATTTTGAAAAGGCAGAATAAAGTAAGAAGGATCAGTCTACCTAATTCTATGTTTACTGAATAGCTACAGTATTGAAGACAGTGCCATATTAGCCGAGGGATAGACACATAAATCAATTGCGCAGAATAAAAAAGTCAGAACTAGAACACAGAAATATGCCCAACTGTTTTTTGACAAAGGTATAAAAACAATTCAATGGAGGTAAGATAACCTTCCCCCAAAATAAGGCGGGAGCATTCATATATGTATAGGTAAAAACAAACAAACAAAAAAACGAACCTCATCTTGTCTTACATCTTCTACAAATGTTACCTGAAAATGAAAATTATAAAATTATTTAAAAAATCATAAAAGAAAAGTTTGGGGAGCTAAGGCTGGACAAAGAGTTCTTAGACTTGATACATCAAAAACATGATCTAGAAAAGGAAAAATTGATAAATTGGCCGCCATTGGAATAAAAACCATTGTTTTCACTCTTGCCTCTTTTTCGGATACCTTCATAAAGTTTCTTGTCAGTTGAATTTTCCTCTGCAAAGTTTACCAAATATACTGAGGCCAAAAAGTTGAGTTTTATTTCTGTATCTGGTTTGAATTTTTATTGTTTACTTCTCGGTGTTTATGACTGGCATGTATGTGGAAAAATAGACACAAGAGCTTGTCTCATTCTTGGAAAATTGCAGGTTCCCATTCCCAGGAGAACATGGGGGTGGAGGGGGAGATTTTTTAGTAAAAGGCAGATCCCTGATCAGTCACCCCGGATTCTAGTCTCAGGAGCTGTTGAGGTCATTCACAGATGCAGTTCATGCTTCTTGACATAGCAAAGCGTCAAAGAACTTAGCAAGTCCTTCCTGGGTGACCACTTCTCTCGCGTTCACAGGTCCAGATGCTACATCTATCCCTTGAGTTTCTGGCTCTGCCCAGCTCCAGATGCTGGTTTCAGGTTGAGCATCGTCATCTCCTTTCTTAGTCCTGTATCTGTCATTAGCTTCATATTTAACTTCTTGCTGCTCAGTGAGGTCCACCGACAATCCTGCTGTGGTCCTTCTGTCTCCTCTTCTCTGGGAAATGTCTATTCATTCTCCTGTCTCCATTGTTTATGACCTATTCCCCCCCCCCCACCTTTTTTTTTTTAATAAAAGCATCCTGGACTTTTTTTTCCCCTTGTGGGAGTTTATTTCTGTCTTAGAAAATTTCACCGGGTTCTGCCCTGCTCCGCTGGTAACTTTCCTTTGGCTGATTTTCTCAGTTTCCCCTCTTCCCTTCTCTGTCTGTCTCTTTCTCACCTGGTCTCTGGCCTCCTGTGTGCTTTATGTTTGATTGCTTCTATTTTACTACTAGAGGGTAGCAGGTGTAGGGTTCAGGCAGCCTCCAGAGGGAAATGCCAAGGTCTGGGTTATGGACCAATGTTGGTTAGGCAGTTTGAAGAGATGAGCATGCAATTTGGAACCAGAGTGTATGGTCACATCTGTGTGTGTGCACATGGGTGTGTGCATGTGTGCGCATGTGTGTGTGATAGATAACAGATAGCAGAGAGCTACTTAAGGAAACAGAAAAGAAAAAAATTGAATAGCTAAAAGGACAGATATAAATAAAAATATAGGGGCTTCAGATTGGTACAGAAGATGAAGGATGGAGGAAAGTTTTCTGAAGATGTTTTAGAAGTGTTGAAAATACTCTCTTTTCTTTAAAAAAAAAAAGTGGTGAGGACAGAAGTCAAACTAAATGGAATTAAAGGTGAAATAAGTAAAAAGTTGAAACTCAGGCTCTGGAATCAGACGGTCTTTGTTTGAGTCCAAGCATCACCAACTAAGTGATGTTTGCTTTACTTCCACATTTCAAGGCTCATGCAAAATTTCTCTTGTGATCTGCACTGAGTGGGTCCATTTGAGGAAGGGAATTCTGGGAGATGTAGTTCCAGTTTAGCTATGCTGTCACAGTGCAAAGCCTACAAAGCCAGCGTGCCATGTGAAAGACTGGGTACAGAGTAAACGATAGTAGATGTTAACTAATGGCATGGTTGAGTTAAGGATCCCCGGGAGGTGCATGGTTGAGATGCAGGTGATTACTCTGCAAGGTGACAATCCTTCTGCTGCTTCCTCTCATAGTTGTCCACACTGTCTTAAGCTGGCTCTCACAGCCCACCCTATGCATGAAGGCTCCCTTTCTTAGCCCCTCTTAAGCACTTTTTTTCTTCCTGAGAAGAGGCTTACTATAACCACAGGAACTTAGCTTAAAATAGGAACTTGGTGCTTTTCATGACAGGTGCCACAACCACGCACCCTTGGAGTTCTAGCTCATCTGCTTGTGCCAACATCACTGACTGGGACTCTTTACCCAGTCAAGGCAACCCCATCCTTGGCACCCCTCCCCCATGTCCCACAGCCCTCCTAGCTGTGTTAAGAGAATGGTAGACTTGTTTTCTCATGAGACCACAACCATGCTCTGTGGGGATCCCTGCTGACACTCCGTGCGTTCCCACGAACACTGGCCTTCATATATAAACTAGAAGTGTACATAAGAAGTTAAGAATCTGTAACAAGACTTCTGATTTATCCCCTTCACGCCTCAGTTTATTTTTATGAAAGATAACGTTGTCAGCCACCTTCCTCAAAAGGATATTCTGAGGTTGCACTTAGGAGACTTGACATTTATTAACCAGGATAATCTGAAAGCCCCGATTTAATCTCCGGAAAAATGCTTTGAGTGTTTCAGACATAAGGACCATATAAGCATAAAGAATTTTGTCCATAGCTCTTGAAGGAGACTGCAACCAGTCAACAGGGGTGGGGGTCAATCCTCGGGGTGTTCTGTGTACAGTTGTATCTGGACAAGTTGAAGTGGAGAAACAGAGGAGATCGGTATATAATACTCTGGTTTATTAACTATTAACTATTGACATATTGAACAAAGACATTCTGAAAATATTTACCATATAATAGAATAAACTTTTAGTCAACAGGTTACAATAAGGCAGTAGCCTCTCGATATGATAATGCCACTTTTGGGGGCAACAACAAAAACTTTACAGCCAGTCACTACTCTATCCTTTCATATAAATACCGTATCTCCTTTAATTCTCTTAAAAATTCTTCTAGTAGGTATTAATATCTCTGAGGCTCATAAAAGTTAAGTAATTTGTTGAAGGCCACAAGCTAGTAAGAAACTAAATCAGGGTGTCCAACCTAGGTTGCTTGTATTTTTTAAAAAACCATGCTTTTCTCACTATATTAAAACAAACGAATAGTTGCTTCAATGAACATGGGAGTGCAGATATCTCTTTGATATCCTGTTTTCATTTCATTTGGATATATATAATTTATTATTTTTTTGAGCTTCAGAGCTTCATACTCTTTTCCACAGTGGCTTCACCAACTTAAATGGAGGCTTTAGACTTTTTCATGAACTAGATAGAGACTCTCAAGTGACCCCCTCTAGATTTCAAGGGTTGAAAAGACCCCAGATGGTACCTCTGTTTTGGAGAAAATTTCAGTTTAATTCCCAAACCAGTAATTGAACATTCACTATTAGTGGAGAACTGTGTTGGGTACAAGGAAAACAGATTCACTAAACATTCCACCAATGTGTATAAAAAAATCAGTCCCTCCCATTAAGTTGCTCAAAATTGAGAGAGAGCGAGAGCGAGAGCGAGAGCGAGAGCGAGAGAGAGAGAGAGAGAGAGAGACCTATAAAGCAGGATGAGTCCTGACTGGGCAGTCAGTTATAATGAGAAATAGGTTCAGAGAAGTTATTCTTGCCACATGCATGATGTACATTTATATATATATGTTTCACTATATATATACATATATATATATATATATATATATATATATATATTTACTATGTACCATAACTATGCTAAGATTTTTCTATTTAATTCTTTAAACAACCCCATGAGATGGGCATTATTTATTTTATTTTATTTTATTTTTAAACAACTTTAAAATTTTTAATTATAGTAGATATTTAATATTATATTAGTTTCAGGTATACAACATAATGGATAGGCATTTATATAACTTATGAATGATTTCCCTATAAGTCTAGTATCGACATGACCCCATACATAGTTATTACAATATTATTGACTATATTTCCTAATGCTGTATTTTATACCCCATGGCTATTTTGTAACTGCCAATGTGTACTTTTTAATTCCTTTACCCTTTTCATCTAGCCTCCAACCCTGCTCCCATTTGTCAGCATTATTTACAATAGCCAAGATATGGAAGCAATCGAGGTGTCCATTGATAGATGGTTGGATAAAGAATATGTGGTACATGTATACCGTGGAATATTAGTCATAAAAAAGAATGAAATCTTACCATGTGCAACAACATAGATGGACCTAGAGGGTATTATGCAAAGTGAAGTAAGTCAGACAGAGAAAGACAAATACCATGTGATTTGTCATATAATTCCACTTATATGTGGAATTTTAAAAACAAAACGAATGAACAAACAAAACAGAGGTGGACTCAGATAAAGAGAACAAACTGATATTGGCATTTAGTTTATGGCCAAGGAAATGGGCTATAAGTTCACAGAGTGGGTGAGTGCTGAGCCAGACTGGAACCCAGCCAGTCTGAGTGCAGAGCTCATACCTGTCACTATACTGCGTGGGGACTGGGACAATGGGTTGGAACAGCTGAGCAAAAGGCCCACAGTCCCTCCTTCTGGATGCTAAGGCGAGACTTACAGTGAATCTAAGACACAGACTTGCTCAATACACGTTACTTTTAACATCATTCATAGCTTGAGACTTAAAATCATAAAATGCAAACAATTCTTATTCTCCCCCTGACCCCTCATCTGACCTGAGCGGTCTCTAACAGCAATAGAGATGGAGACGGGTAGATGCACAAAGGGGCTTTGTGGAGGCAACCCTGCCACCCAAATGCCATTTAGGTTGTTTTTCTGAGGTGGTGATGGATCTGTAACATGAAACCCTCACCTTATGACTGGGGCTGGACCTGCATTCTCTGCCAAGATCACGACAAAACCCAATCTCTAGTCCAGGTCTTAACCTTGATCACTATCTTGGTGGGCTTTGCTGACTGATCTAACCTGCTATAGGCAGAGGTCATGATCATCTGGTGGGAACTGTTGGACCTGACAGACAGGACTCGGAACTTTTCTGATGATGCCAATATTCCGTGGTACTTTGAACTTACCACAAAAGATGGTGACTTCTTTCTCCAAGGCAAGGTAGCATTATGGCCTCAAGGTGTTTAGAGGCTATTCATGGAAATAAAATTTAAAAATTCCCTCCGGTCACACGTGAAGTAATAGATGTCAACGGAGTGGTTGTGGTCGGGGCTAAGCAGTTGTAGAGCTGCTGAACTTCATCTGCGCCAGCGGAGAAGACCCCCCTGCAGGGGCCGGGCTGGCCTGGGAGCCACTGAAGTTTCTGAGCAGAGAACCACCAGGAAAAAGTGATGCTTCCGAAATCTGATTCTGGCTTTGAGGTGCTCCAAAGAGCCGCCACCAAAAAAGGCTTTGCCATGGTGGGGGAGCTGTGAGTACTCGGTGCCAGGATGCTGCTGCCAACAGACTAGCTGACCTTGCTGGGCTGCCCGGGTCCCTTATAGTTGCCCTATATGGCTTTAGTCTCTGCCCTCAGGCATGGGCCTCCATCACTTCTAGCCTTCTCACTCTCTTGTTCGTAAGAGTATCTTCCCTTTAGTGTTGGCTCTCCCAGTAAAGACTCTTTGTCCATCCAACCCTCTACAGAATATTGATTTCACTCAGATTTCACGACATCCCATAAACCTCTTCTTGGCTTCCCCCCCCCCCCATCCTGAATCTCCCCAAGCTTGTTATATTCTCTTTATTTCCCATAAACCTCTCTTGATTAGAAATCTCTTTCCTCCATGCTTTGTAATTTACTTATGCTGTGTAACGATGGCTCTGTCTTGAAATATAAATAAGTGTATTTCAGTGATAAATTGCACCTGGGGTGGAAATACTCATCACCTAACCATCTCCTTATCATTTTGCACCAGAGCTCATCTTTGACGCTGTTCCCTTATCATGCAAAAACAGAGGTCACTGGGACCAAAATTTACCCTTCCCCTCTAGGAGAAACAGAAATTAGGAGGAGGAAAAAAAAATCATTTATGTGCATCTCTTGAGGCTATGAAATTGACAAGATATAAGTGTTATTTCCTTAAGGAGGCTGGGTTGTTTCTGTAGGAACTGAGTGGTAGTCTTGGGTGGTGGTGGTGGTGATGGGGTCAGTGGAGGAGGGAAGCGTTAAAGAGAGATGCAAGAAGAGAGAGGTCTATGGAGACCCCTTCTAGAGGCGTAGGCAACAAGACTTTGCTTCTTGTGTAAAAAACAAGACAGGAATAGTTTTGAAATTCAGATCAAAACAAATAAAACAAAACAAAAAACCTGCTTAAATCTCTTTTTTAAAAATACATTTTTATTGATTTCAGAGAGGAAGAGAGAGAGAAACATCAGTGGTGAGAGAGAATCATTGATTGGCTGCCTCCCGCACACCCCCTACTGGGAAATGGAGCCCAGAACCTGGGCATGTGCCCTTGACTAGAATTGAACCTGGGACCCTTCAGTCCGAAGGCTGACACTCTATCCACTGAGCCAAACTGGCTAGGACACTGCTTAAATATTTATCAGGGCCCAGTATAAATTCCATATAAGAAAGTGTGTGTGTGTGTGTGTGTGTGTGTGTGTGTGTGTGTGTGTGCGTGCGCGCGCGCACACGTGCTTCCCTTACATGTGGTTCTACTGGCCAAACTCGGTGATCTCTCCTCACTCTTCTCATACCCAGAGGCTAGCTCAGTCTGTTATTTCCCAAGGAAGAAATAAGCTCTCCACACTGGTTACACATTACTGCCATGCTATTGGACTTTTTCCTATTCTCTTTGCTTGGCTTTTTCTGAGTTTTGGGACCTGTTTCTTTGGTCCTAATCTGTATTTTCAGGCTTTTGTCTTCCTTGGCAATATTCCTAAGGCACACCACGAGGTTCAGTGAGATTTTCCCCATCACCTCTCCACCTTCTCAAGTGGCCGTGTGACACTATGTTTTCTATTGGTGCTGTTACAGGTGACCACAAACTCAGAGCCTCAAGCAATACAAATTTATTATCTTACAGTCATGGAAGTCAGAAGTCCTAAATGAATCTCGTTGGGTTAGGGCTCAAGAGTTCTCTTCTAGGGTTCAAGGAGCCTCAGGTGGGGTCCAGCTTGCAGGCTCCATCAGCAAAACTATAATAGTGCAGGCAACAGAACTCATCTTCCCTAATAGTCAGGTTAGCATCAATCTGTTGTTACTTCAGCTGGTCCCGTGGGGGTCTCACATTCCAAACCAAGGGATCTTAAAGTATTTTGTTTTTCAGCAGACACCTCCCAAAGAGTTCTGAGAAATACTGCCTGCTAGGTCTTGCTATTGTGCTAGTGATTCTCTAGTGGCAGGTGCTGCTCCATCCCCACCCCAAGATGGCCAGGAATCTCATCTGAGTCCAGCTCTGCTTCCTGCGACTGCTCTCGTGGCTGAGTCCTTGCACGCTCACTGCCCCCTTCCCCACAAGATTACATGGAATTCCTCAGATGGCTTTATTTTCTTGTGAGCACAAGTAACATTTCTTGGGCCTTAAAGTCCACAGAGTTTTTTTTTATTTCCAGCACTAGCTCAAGATTTGCTTTGGTCTGCTGCATTGCATTGAATTTTACAGTTTTAGCATCACATGTCTGCAAGAGTTATGGATCTATAAAACTGATTCCTGCCTGGCCGGCATTGCTGAGTGGTTGAGCGTCGACCTGTGAACCTGGAGGTCAGGGTTTGATTCCCAGTCAGGGCACATGCCTGGGTTGTGGGCTCGATCCCCAGTGTGGGAAGTGCAGGATTCTCTGTCTTCATTGATGTTTCTATCTCTCTCTCCCTCTCCCTTCCTCTCTGAAATCAATATATATATATATATATATATATATATATATATATATATATATATATATATATATACATACACACACACACACATACATACATACACAGACACACACACACACACACACATATATATATACATACATATATATATATATATATATATATATATATATATATATATTAAAAAATCCCTGATTCCTGAATATTTAAGATTTGAACTTTTTCTCTCTGATTGAAAGAGGGGAAAGCAACTTTTGCAGCAGTCAGGGTAAGCAGTTTCATGTCTCTGGCCTCTCTCTAGCAGAAAGGCTCTTGTGAAGTTCATCATGAGTATGACAGGAATCTGACGCAATCACAGGATGCCTGTGGTTAAAAAAACCAAACCAAACCCTGGTTCTCCCTGTTGTGAAGAAGTCGGTATGTTTATTTCCATTTTGATGATGTTTTAACTTTTATTAGTCAATGAATTAATTTTTTTTCTGGGGTCTGAAATGTCAGGATTTGTGTGGGATGAGTGAGGTCTTACCTTGATAACTCACTCTCCTTGGGCTGTTTCTCTGGAACTGAGGCATGAAGCTAGACCTTGTTTGGAATGAAATCCTATCTAATAAAAGAGTAATATGCAAATTGACCATACCTCCGCTACACCCACCAGCCATGCCCACCAGCCAATCAGGAGGAAATATGCAAATAAACCCAACCAAGATGGCTGCAGCCACAGAGAGCAGGAGGGAGGCTTGGGTTTCCCTGGCAATGGAGGAAGCCAAGCTTTCCGCCTGCCATTGCCGGCCCAGTCCTCCACTCAATGCTACAAAGTTTCAATTATAGAAGATAAATAAATCCCAACAGAAATGGCGGCAGCCATGGAGCTGGAGAGAGCAGGAGGCTAGGGTTGCCCGCAGTGATGGAGGAAGCCAAGCTTCTGCAGCCCTGGCCTGCTTTGGCCTCCACTTAAGGCTACAAAGTTTCAATTATAGAAGATACATAAATCTCAACAGAAATGGCTGCTGCCACGGAGGGAGCAGAAGGCTTGGCTCCACTCCAGGCTACAAAGTTTCAATTGTAGAAGATAAATAAATCCCAGATCCCGGGCCTCTGTTTGGGTCGCCGGGTGGCGTGGCCGGCCTGCAAACCACCACAGGCCCCTTGCCCAGGCCGCCCCACCCTGATCCGGGACACCCTTTAGGGCAAACCAGCTGGCCCTCACCCATGCACCAGGCCTCTATCCTATCTAATCCTATCTAATAAAAGAGTAATATGCAGATTGACCATCACTTCAACACACAAGATGGCTGCCCCCATGTGGTCAAAGATCCTGCCCCCATGTGGACACAAGATGGCCACCACAAGATGGCCAGCAGGGGAGGGCAGTTGGGAGGGACCAGGCCTGCAAGGGAGGGCAGTTGTGGGTGATCAGGCCAGCAGGATAGGGCAGTTGAGAGGGACCAGGCCTGCAAGGGAGGGCAGTTAGGGGTGACCAAGCTGGCAGAGGAGGGAAGTTGGGGGTGACTGGGTCTGCAGGGAAGGGCAGTTGTGGGGGGACCCAGGCCTGCAGGGGAGAGCAGTTAGGGGGTACCAGGCCTGCAGGGGAGAGCAGTTAGGGGTGACCAGGCCTGCAGGGGAGGGCAGTTAGGGGTGACCAGGCCTGCAGGGGAGGGCAGTTAGGGGTGACCAGGCCTGCAGGGGAAGGCAGTTAGGGGTAAACAGGCTGGCAGGGGAGCAGTTAGGCATCAATCAGGCTGGCAGGGGAGTGGTTAGGGGGTGATCCGGCTGGCAGGCAGAAGCAGTTAGGGGCAATCAGGAAGGCAAGCAGGTGAGTAGTTGGGAGCCAGCAGTCCTGGATTGTGAGAGGGATGTCCAACTGCCCGTTTAGGCCTGATCCCATTGGAGAGGGTGCAGGCTGGGCTGAGGGACACCCGCCCCCCTCCCCCCCCATGCACGAATTTCGTGCACCGGGCCTCTAGCTCTAGTATAGCATAAAGAAGTAAGCAACATCTTCCTTCTACCCCTGTGATTTCAGCCAACCCCACCCCCTCCTCCTCATCTCCTCTATTCCCCACCTAATCTTATAGTAATAACTGCTAACATTGCTCAAATATTCAGCAAATACAGCACGAAGGGAGCACACTGTTGGGAACATCAATACTAAAGAAATAAAAAGAATTGCCTTACCTCCACAAAATCTAACTCCACATCATCTCCACAAAATATCCTCCCTCATCATCCAAAAATTCTAGTGAACTGAAGTGCTAAGAGTGTTAGGGAAATTATGAAAGAGAGCTGAAAAGCTTCCTGATCATTTCCAGCCTAATATTGCCTTTTTGGAAAGTGAGAATACTTTTGGCATGAGAGCTTTAAGACCTGTTGTAGACCTTGTTCCTAATGAGACCAATCTAGTTCTAATTCTTGTGGTTCACTGTTCCTTCTATATTGTAGCACTAATCACACATTTTCAGTATTACTGGTTTGATTCATCTGTCCCAGTAAGTACCACAAATACTTGTTAATGTCACTGCAAACATAATAACCATCATGATGACCAAAGGAAAATGGAAACCAGCAGCCTGTGATGCATCATGTCCAGATTTAGACTCTTAGGTGTGAATACATTTTTATCAATTCATTGTGTGATTGTTCTCCCTTACCACTTTGATAGTGCACATTGGAGCTGTAATGTGGTCCCCTTCTAACAGTGATCCCTGATTTCAATGTGTCGTTTCTCTGTCAAAGCTCCTTGACCCAATATGGAAGTCTTCCAATAATATTTTTGGATTCTCTTAAGAAGTGGTTTCTTTAGAGTTTTCTCCAGGGAATTAAAGATAATGTTTATTTAGAAAAGTTCCTTAGTGATTCGCCCTAAATGTGGAAGGGGAAGCTGTGGTGTAGAGCACTGACTGGCATTTCCTTCCTCTAAGACAGTGGTTCTCAACCTTTCTAATGCCGCGACCCTTTAATACAGTTCCTCATGTTGTGGTGACCCCCAACCATAAAATTATTTTCGTTGCTACTTCATAACTGTAATTTTGCGACTGTTATGAATCGTAATGTAAATATCTGTGTTTTCCGATGGTCTTAGGCGACCCTGCTAGCGGTTCTCAACCTGTGGGAACTGGAACTAAATTAAAGAAGTGATTGGAGGTCCTCGAAAGGTGTCTTTCATTTCAGTTCCACTGTTGTTTGGTCTTGACTTCCTTATTTCTAAGAGAGCACATAAGCAAAAATAAGTGAGAACATAGATGACCTGAATACTTTAAGCATTTATTTAGTAAATACATATTGAACTTTATACACTGTTCCGGGCCAGCACAGCCAAGGGTTCAGTGAGCCTGAGGGGGCGGGGGGGGGGGGGGGGAGGGGGGACGGACGGGGACGGTGAAGGATTGAAGAAAAGCCAGACAAAGAGAATAAGCTGGGTCTAGGTGGATCTCCTGTGCCTGGCTAAGGAGAGAGATCCAGAGGGCAAGCTGAGCCTTTATTTTATAGTCAGAGGTAAACAAGGTAGTGGTCACCATAGTTACAATGTTCTTGTGAGTTTCACTTGTTTTGGCAGCACTTGCTGCACCTCCCACAGCCCATTAGCTACCCAGATAAGATCTAAGGAGTGTCATAAAGTCAATCTTCATTATGCTAAGAGGGCTGTGCCCTCTAAACTGGGACTTGTTTGTGGCTTTGCCAACCAATCAGTCCGAGGGTTAATCCTATAGCTGCTCCCTACAATACACTGCAGACATGACTTTCTAGCAGCATCCATTGAACATTTATAAAGATTACTCATATATTAGAACACAAAATAAAAAATGGTAATTAATTCCTCACAGCAGAAACCAATATGAACCATAATTTCTGACCACAACATATAATGATTGTAATCACACACACACACACCCCACATCCACACATGAAATAAAATACCTAAGAGAAAAATCAAAACTGTCATTACAGAGTATTTAGAACTAAATGAAAATGGGAACACTTTAATATGGTCAAAGCTGAACTCAGAGGAAAAGTCATAACCTTGGATGACGTCTTTACCTTAACAAAGAATGAAAGTAAACAGCAAATGAACTTAGCACATACTAGTAATCTTCAAAAGCTGGTTTGAAAGGAGAAGATGGACAAAGAAAAATATTGCCATGCGGAGAAAAAGATGGGGTCAGGCAAGTAACCTGAGCATCTGAGTAAATGAGGCCGGTGGAGGAATTCTAAAGATGATCTCCCATTTTCCTTGGAAATAAGTCTACTTTTCCAGGGTGTCTTTTCAGGTCTTCATCACATCCTGATTTTCATGAAGACATGGAATATGCTCAATAGTTTTTTTTTTTAAATTGATGATGTGATGATAAAATTTTTTTTCTCTTTTACATTTATAGAAAGAAACTAGAAAGTAAATTGCTGTTATCTTGTAAAATTTCAAGGTACAGTTAAAAGTTTCTACTACCCACAGAAAGATGGAGGACTATTTAAAACTCTTAGTAAGAAAGCTGAGAAAAACAAAACAGAAAACATGTTCTAAGGGTCAAAAACACCAGGTGTTGTACAAAACACACAACAGAATGGCAACTGAGCGGAAGCCCAGTGACCTTTACAGGATGTCATTAAGCTAATTTTAGTTTTTCTGTCTGCGTTGTTCGTAAGGGTCTTGTTTTAAGATAAATCCGTGGAATACACCTGCTCACTCCGTTTCCTGAGGATTCTATTTTGAGCAATGCCGAATTTTCTTCCATTCCCAGATTTATATCAGCCCATGTCCTATTGGTCAGTACTTGCTAAAATTATCAGAGCAAGATTACAGCTAGTGGTCCTCCTGTGTTTTTCACACCGCTTGAGAAAAGAGATCCCACTTTCTTCTGCTACATACACACTCAGATTCCAGGGTAGGTTGGTTGTCCTTTAGCCTTCATTTGTACAATGATTGTACACGTTTGTGCTTTTCAACATTTCGCAGGTATCTTAGTGAGATGTAGGAAGAGAGGGAGTATTAGAAAGCATTGACGCTATAAGGCGATACAATATTATGTGATAATTCTCTACTGCAGCATTTTCTAAACTATATTCCTTGGAATGCTATGACTGGTGTCATTAGGTGTTCCATGGTTCTAAATCCCCCTTTATAGACTCTCCATGAAAATGAGCAAATTGAAGGCTCTGAGAAGTCCTGACTGAAGAAGTCTGGTTCACTTGGTTTAAATTGAAGCTTCTATTTGAGCAAATGGTACTTTCTCACAGCGGCCTGGGCCTAGCTCTAGGCCGGGGCTGACCAATAGGTTTCCTTCCTGGCTCTCTTTTCCTTGGAGCAGCCATGTCCTGGACCCATTTTGGACTTTCATGGTGTTTCTTTTATTTTTTGTTACTTTTAGCAGGACTTGGCACAAGGCTATATTTACATATGTTGTGATCTTTTCATGGATTTTATTTCTCTTTAATAGCAAAGTGAATTAACTCTAATATGTTCCTACTATGTACCACCCCATTAGCTGCTTTAAATGTGTAGCCCAGAAGCTGGACTCTTCCTCTTGATGGAGCATATGTGTGTGTGTGTGCGTGTGTGTGTGTGTGTGTGTGTGTGTGTGTGTGTGGTGTGGAGAGTTAGGCAGTTACAGTGCTCTGTGCAATCAACCCTACTGGTAGCTAGCTGGACACCTATCCGTGGGTTGTTTTGACAGCCCTACTGCCCACACTAAGGAGGCCTCAGTCTGCTAGTGATGGGGTAAAAGAAGTTCAATTCTTCACCTTCTGGAGGCCTGAGGAAGGTTCAACCAGTTCTTTATTTCAAATCCAGCATGATTGAATGCAGATCCTCCAGCATAGGTGGTGAAGTGTCAGGCATGGCTCCCCTGGGTGAGGTACATATGCACCATCCCTCAGCTGGAGGCAAGGCCAGGAGGTGAGGGGATACAAGCCTGTTTCCTCATACTGTGAAGAATACTCCCCAGGACCTTTGTTCTTCTTCATTTTAGCATTTTCCTCTCCCTCCCTGACATCTCCCTAGAGTCAGAATCCTGAGGCCCTCATTTCATCCCCCTTCTGCGACTGTGGCCCTTCTTCCAGCCTTTTCTTGGGTCTTGGAAACCTTCAAGACTATCCTTGTTCTAGCTATTTCTGCAGACAGGCAGGAGAAAAAATGCTGTGGCTTCTAAAGTTAATCTCTCTCTCTCTGTAAGCATCTGTGGCAGTCTGTGCTGTGAGGAATACTGCCTTTTTCTCTAATATCTGGGTGACCAGATCTCTAAGGCATACTAGATATCTTGCATTTGGAGGGTTACTTGATGTTTGCAAAAACTTTCGGACCTTATTTTGCAGAAAGTATGTCTTCTCCTTTCTAGCATTGGCTCATATTACCAAGTCCCTGTTCCAGTTATGTATTTTTGTATTTAAAAACAATCACTCAAAAATTGAGTGACCTACTGCAGAAGTGTGTTCTCTCCACTGGCCCCACCTGCATGGTGGCCTCAGAGTAGACAAACATACATGGTGGCTCAGGATTCCCAGGGTGAATGTTCCACGAGATCAAGGCAGAAGCTGCAAGGACTTTTGGACCCAGCCCCACATGTCCTGCAATATCACTTCTGCTGTGTTCTGTTGGTCACATAAGACCAGCCCTGATTCAATGTGGCCATGGGCTACACAAAGGCAACCTATCAGGAGGCAGGGATCATTCATTGGGGGACCACTTTGGAAGGTGCCTATCACAGCCTCCTATTCAACCTCAAAAGACAAACTGACTTTTTATTTTATTTTATTTTAAATATGTTTTTATTGACTTCAAAGAGGAAGGGAGAGGGAGAGAGAAATAGAAACATCAACGATGAGAGAGAATCATTGATCGACTGCCTCCTGCTTGCTCCACACTAAGGATCGAGCCTGCCACCCAGGCACATGCCCTGACTGGGAATCGAACCGTGACCTCCTGGATCATAGGTCAATGCTCAACCACTGAGCCATGCCGGCTGGGCCACACTGACTTTTAAATGCAAATTTGCATAGGATGGGACACCACCTTACCAAAGGGCTTCAGTGGATATTCTACCAGAAAGAAGAGATCAGGACACATGTTTTCTATGCTCCTTCCAGCCAATGTGTTGTTTTTATTAAATGGAATATTGAATTAGAGGCAAAGAGCGTTGGTACCTGGCATTCCATGTTACAGAATGGCAGTCATCTTATCCACACTGGCTCTCAAAGAACCCATCCAACTCTATACACTCAGTTTTACATGTTGTATCAGAGAGGGAGGCTGGCTTGAAAACAAGAGTAAGGCATCCAAAGTACTGTGAAACCAGCAGCCATCCAATTTCAGCTCCCCACTTCATGTTGAGCAGTAACAAAAGAAGTACATGGAGACGGATGAAGCTTTGGTTTCCCCAATGATGCTTACATGCACAGGATGCAGCCACTTAAGTCTTTTAAAAACCAATTGTTCTAATGCTTTATTGCTTTGCACCAAAATACATCAGGCTGACATTGATTCCAAGGTTATTGTGAAGCGAAGTTTAACCATATTAAAGAGGCATCGGATGCACGTTGGAATGAGGAGGAAGGCATCACAGTATATTGCATTCTTGTAAACATTAGTACAAGTACAGAGTAACAGAGACTCCCCTCATTGATGTTAAATAGGCCTCACCTTCCTCTGCATTCAGAGGCTGAAGCACTGGGGATTCTTTTCCATTTGCCATGTGTTAGGGTAGAATATACTGCCCTAAAGAAGAATGGATTCCAATTTGGCTAATTTTCTCCTAAGATGCTATTAGATCTTTTCCATGTTTCTGGTCCTTTGCAAGGTGGACTCAGCCCTCCAAGAGGGAGTCCTACAAAATGGCATGATGGGAAGTGTTCCCCGAACACAGAAGACATAAAATGAAAGTGAAGCTCTGCATGGAGGCTTTTTGCCACATTCTCTTCCCCAGCTCCATCTCCTTGGGGAAAGGACTTCATTACTGAAAGGGCTGTATAATTTTCCATAAATAAGGGCCCCTTTCCCTACTTTATCCCCACTTCGCCCTTTGAATTCAGGCCTCCTGTCCTGCTCTGTCACCTGTCGGTCCCTAGAGCAGCAGGGGAGACTGCCTGTCAGCCATCTTTGAGCAGGTCAGGTCTTTGTAGTTGGTGACACATTTACTTGGCTCTCACATGTAATGCACACCCCTAGGACTCAGAGGACAGAGAGACAGCACAATCACAAAGTGAGGGGTCCTGGGGAACCCTGGAATGTTGGGAGCTAGGAAGTAGGACTTCCTGATGCTCTGCAGAGAGATTGCTTGGGGTCTCAACTGTGATGACACTCATTGGTTGGTATTGAGGACAAAGGTCTGGAATCCGATTCACACTTGACTACATGGACCTGAACCTCACACTGGGGCCACACTGCAGACTGGAGTACACTTCAGTGGGTTACACACCACATGGACAGGGAGGGAGTTGAGTCCTGGGGAACAGCTGTGGTTGCTGTCCTGCTACTGCCACCAGGTAGGGACCTCAGCTCTGCCAGTGACTCTCTCAGCCTCATCCCCACCTTGGGCAGCCAGAATATGCTGTGCAATGGACCCTCTATCTTGTGGCTGATACTCCACAGTCTCAGATCCTTGAGTCTGGTCTCACTGTTTCCTGGGTGGCCGGGTCATTGTGACAGCTCCTCTGGGTTGACACAGTGTGAGATGAGGCATCGCAGCAGGGCTTGCCTACTGCAAAAGGAGGAGGGGCCCGCAATCAGACATTTTCTAGGACATCCAGGGGGACAAGGCCTCTCTTCTTTCCACTGAGGACTCTGATGAAGCCGTCCTGTTCTTCTTCAGAAGTCAGGCAGATCTGAATGCCAAGGAAAGAAAAAACAAATGTCAACGAGAAAGAAGCTAGAACCTTCACCGGAATCACTGCTGACTGAGGTCAGCGGGGCATTGAATTGGAAAAGAGAGAGCAGCGTTAGGGTGGGAAGTTGTGGCTCTGTGAGAAAAGGTTTGATAACAAATTAGGCCGCCCTGGCCAGGCAGCTCAGTTGGTTAGAGCATTGTTCTGATACGCCAAGGTTGCAGGTTCACATCCCTGGTCAGGGCATATGTAAGAATCAACCAATGAATGCATAAATAGGTGGAGCAACAAATAGATGTTTCTCTCTCTCTCTTTAATTTTCTCTCTCTCATTAATTTTTTTCTCTCTCTCTCTCCCTCTCAAAACAATATATATTTTTTTAAATTAGGCAGAACCCTGGGTTTGGAACTAGTCCAGGGATTGAATGTTTTCTGAGATTCAGCTTGATGAATGAGGATCAAGAAAAGCTTGAGAATCTACCATTTTAGGAAGCAGTGGCAGAGCTGGGAACGTTTCCTTTCATTTAGAGGTGGAATGGAAAGACCAGCTCAGAAGATTGATTGTGAGTAGAAAAGGGTGGGAGCTGAGGGAGAACCAGAGGAGCTCCTTTGGGTTGAAGGGTCACAAATAGGGTGACAAACTTTTTTTGGTTTGCCTGGGACTTTCTCAATTTTAGCACTGGACCTCCCATATCCTGGGAAATTCCTCGGTCCCAGACAAGCTGGATTGCTTATTATCCTAGCAAATATTTAACTCATTAAGGCTACATCAGAGACACCTCAGTTGCCTAAGGAACGCGTAATTCCCTGCTTTCTGCATTCATTCATTCATTCATTCATTCATTCAACAAATTTTTATTGGGAACCTACTATGTGCTAGATACCATTCCAGAAGCTTGGAAACTAGTGAAAACAAGACAGACTCCTGCTCTCATATTGTTTATTGAGCAGAACTGGGAAGAAAGACATTTCATTGAGTAATTTCGTGCATGTTGAGTGCAAGGACCATGCCTGTGTTGGTCACTGATCATCCAGTGAACAACACTTAGTAAAACTGATTGACAGCTTAAGTAACTAATATTTTTGAATGATTAATGAGTAAAGAAAAAGGTGCTGATGTGAAAATATATGGCGATCTGATCTAACCTAGCGGGTAACTTTGTGGCACTTTGGAATGACGAGCTAGAACAATGCAGCCAGAGATGGAGGTGGTGAATGGTGTGAGATAAAGCCAGAAAGGCTGCCAGGGCCAGGAATGTGTGGACATGCAGCCATGCTAAGCCTGCTAAGTCCCTTAGCTGACTTTCTGACCAATCTCATTGACTGGACCTGGGTCACAAGACAACCACTAAAATAATCACCAGGAAGGAGAATAGGACCCATTCCATCAGTTTAGTTAGGATTTACCTGAGTCATAGAAGATACAGATGGACAAGAAAACAAAAATCAGGACTCTGCAGCATGGGAAAAAGGCAAAAATGAATGTTGGCATCAATCAACAGTTGGGTGTTAAAGGATTTTAAGTGGAGAAAGGAGAGAGTCAGATTTATTTAAAGCGGTTCTTTTTCCATTCCTCCCCTCTCCCCTCTTTTTCTTTTGCTACCTGTTGTCATCCTTCTGTCTCTCCTTTCTCATTCTCGTCCTGCCTTCCTCTCTCCATCCCCTCTCTCTTTATACCCAAAAGACTTCCAAAGGCTGAACCAATTTTCTTCCCACTACTGACCAAGCCTGACCTGTCCACTCAGCTCGCTGACAATGGTGTAGACTTGACTTTGATGCCTCATGTATAGCTGTGGTAAGCTGGGCATCTCAATACCAAGGTGGGTGCAGCATATACAGAGCAGAGGCACCTCACATACTCAGTATATCATCTTCAGCCAGCCCAGTGCTTAGCTAACTATCAAGCCCAGCTATAGCCAGCCCCGCAGCATCTCTTGGAGACTTTGCCTTTCTAATACGAAACAGATACAAGTTATTATTTTCTATCTTAAAAGATTTTACCTCATTTCTTCCCCGATCTCATGCCCCAGAGCCTAGACTCTTTGCTGGGTTGCAAATTCAGCTTCGTAGTTATTCTTTAACACTTAGCATTCGATCTTTGGTCTCTTAGTCTATATTATTACTACTACTTTAACACCAGTCATCCATGTTTCTGCTCCAGTTTGTGCATTTGTAGCTCTACCAATCACCTGTTCTCACTCCTCCTAGTTCTTAAAGACAATGGAGTGGGCTGGATTTTCCACACTCTTGTCTCAACTTGGTACCTGCTTGCTGACTCACTCACTGCCTGGCCCTCTGCTTCTCCTCCGTTGTCTCAAATTCTGTTGCATAATGGTCAAGTGCCCTATTGTCTCAGTCCCATTTGGCCCTATCTGGTTAAAATCCTGAAGTCTTCTGGGATCACATATACTTAATACCATTTAAGGTTGTCCCCCGCATGTCCTCCAAACTCATTAACATTAAAATGATGGCCACTCATAGATGAGCAATCGTTTTATTTAAAATTTTTTTTTGCCTGGGACTCTTGGATTGAGTCCTCCTCCCCTCAAAATACCTATGAAAAGATACAGGGTTGGAGGTAGAGAAGAATAGTCATAACACTAAATGCCAAGACTGACGGCCATTCAGAAGCTGATGGGAATTTCCTTAAGACCTTTGGTGCTGAACTCAGTTGACTACTGAAGCAAGTTGTGCTGCTATGTCAAGGATAAATCTACCAGCCTAAAAGATCTCCTCCAAGGGCTCTCAGGCTCAGAGATTCAGCAGCTGCCCAGAGCTGAAAACTGGGCGGGCATTTCTCTATTATTAAGGGCCCTCCTCCTCCCAATCAATGCTTTTCTTTCTACATTTGTTAGAAGCTGTGGTCCTCCTAGAAAAGGAAATGACAGGAAGTAGGGCAAATTAGATAGAGGTGGCACAAGTGTCTCCTGGGAGTTGAGGTCCCAACAAATAAAACACAGTGGATGGGAATGGAGACAGAAAGACTATGGAGGTTTCATACAAAGCTGAAAGTGGTTTTTTATGCACTCCAGGAGTTCAGAATGATGGGGGGAAAAAGCAATGGCAAAAGAAGCAAATCCTAACTCAACCTCGCAGATCAACATTAGATAAATGCTTCTTCACCAGAAGTTAGTACGAGTTATGCATAATTACCTGCTCCTCCAACTGAGTAGACCTGAATACATCTGAGTGGACCCTGAGCTGGATCCACACTGATCCACTCATCTTTTCAACTGGGAAACCTCTGCTCTGCACTGATCACTCCTTGTTCTAGGATAAGTAAATGGCTTGAAGCTGTTGGTTGATATCCATAGTAATTTCTGCTATTTTCCCACACAGCAGAGTCCTGACTTCTGTTCTATTGTCTTTATCTTTGCAACACGATTCAGGCAAATCCTAATTGGTGCAAGTCTGCTTCTATTCCCCTTGTTAGTGATTCTCTTAGTGGTTCCAGCCAAGGAACCAGGGTGGGAAAGTGTGTTTTCCTCTTAAAAGAGATGGATTAGAAAGAAAATCTCTCTCCTCATCTGGAAGGGATTCTTGGAGTGGCTGCAGCCATTTATGGCCACGAGGGGAGGTGGCTAATATTGCGACGGTGGCAGAGCATAAAGGTAGAAAAATCTGAAGCCCTGACCATGGAATCCAAGAACTTCCTTGAATCCAGATCTCTTATTATATGAGTAAAATATACCTTCTGAGCTTGACTCAATTTGAGTTTTGTAACTCGAGATGTGTATTAGTTTGCTTATTGCTATAACAAATTACTACAAACTTAGTGGCTGTAAACAGCACAATTTATTATCTCACAGTTCTGTAGGTCTCATGTCTGGTGGGCTTGGCTAGTTTTCTCTGCTCTGGGTTTCACAAGGCCAAAATCCGGAAGTCAATGGCGCCCTATTCTTTCCTTTCCTTTCTATTTCTCTAGGAGAGAATCCAATTTCAGGCTCACTTAGGTTGTTGCCAAATTCAGTTCTGCGTGGTTGTAGGACTGAGGTGCCTGCTTTCTTGCTGACTGTCAACTTCATATGCCACCTGTATTCCCTAGCTTGTGGCTCAGTCCTACATCCTCAAATCCAGTATGGGTGGGTTGAGTCCTTTTTACACTTAATCCCTGATCTCATCTCTCTTTGGTCCTCTTTTTTGGCATCTCTGACTCTAGTCAGATACATTTCACTGCCATTAAGGGTCCAAGTGATTAGATTTGGCCAGCCAAAACAATCTCAGATAGCTCCCATCACAGGTCCATAACCTTAATCTATCCGCAAAGTCCCCTTTTGCATTAGTTTCCTATGGCTGCTGTAAGAAATTTGGCGACTTGATAGAACACAGATTTATTTTCTTGCAGTTCTGGAGATCAGAAGTCCTAAAATCAAGGTGTCAATAGGGCTGCATTTCTTTTGGAGGCTGTAAGAAAGAATTTGTTTCCTTGCCCTCAGCTATTTGAGGCCACCCATATTCCTTGGCTCCTGGCCCCTTCTTCCATCTTCAAGGCCAGCAGCATAACTTCTTCCAATTTCTCTCTCTGACCTCTGCTTCCATCGTCATGTCTACTTATCTGACTCTGACCCTCCTGTCCTCCTCTCATAAGAACTCCTGTGGTTACACTGGGCTCATCTAGATAATACAGGATAACCTCCTAGCTCAAGATCCTAAGGTTAACCACATCTGCAAGTCCTTCTTGCCATGCTAAGGCAACATGCTCAAAGTTTTCAAGATTAGGACATGAGGCTGTTATTCTGCTTACCACAAGATAAATGGATCAAGGCTGTTATTACGAAACATAAAAAAATGTTGCAGAAAATATGTGCATATGTCTGAAAGAATAAGTGGATAGAGTAGGTTGAAGGGAGATTTAGCCTCGATGTTTTAAGGAAAGACTCTCTTGAAGTTAAGTGTGATGTAATGAGATGTAAAGAGAACATGTTGCAGAAGAAAGGGGGCTAATTGAGAAGAAAACACTATAAGGAAATGACCACTAAATTAAAATCTGTGTGAGAAGCAATGAAGGACTGAAGTGAAACTTCAGAAAATTAAAGTGAAGCAGGTCTCTTGAAATGTTCTCTTAGGAAGAAGTGGAGAGTGATACATAAGGTAGGAGGCGATATAGAGATTAACACTTGAAGGGAAATATGATAAAATGGAGATGGTTCAATCAAAGAATTACTAAGTTTCTGAAGGGAGAAGCATTAAGATTCAAGGCCAAATGATTAATAAGAAAATGCTGGCCACATGTGGTAAACGTTGTAAATATTCTTAAAAGACAGGAAACTTTTTCAATAGTGTAAGAAAATAGGTAAAGTACTTAAATCGATTATTCTATAAAAGAAATATAATGCCTAATACATATGTGATAACATTTCAACCTCTCTATCCTGGAAATGCAGATTAACATGAAATATTATTCACCTACCAAGTGATATAAAAAATACTAATGTTCAATTCTGGCAAGGATGTGGTGACCGGAATATTCTCATAAACAGTTGATGTGGGTATAAATCAGCCCAACCATTTTAGAGGCGATTTTGTAGAATGTATCAAGAATTGTAAAAATCTTTTATATGTTTTCCTATAAGCTCTAAAGTATATCCTTAGGATATAGTCATAGTTATGGAGAAAGATTTAGGTTTAAAGATGTTTATTGCAGTTATCAATAACAGTTAAACAAATAAAAACTCTAAATATCCAACAATAGGAAAATACTTAAATACTTGTACATCTGGATTAGGGGTCGCTAACTTTTTCTGTAAAGGACCAAATAGTCAATATTTTAGGTTTTTTAGACCATATTGTCTCTGATGCAATGACCCAACTCAACCATTGTAGTGTGAAAGCAGCAACAGATTATATATATGCACCAGTCTATGTTTTAATAAACTTTGTCCTAATAAACTTTATTTAAAAGCCAGGCCAGATTTGATCAATGGGTTTATAAACCTCTGATTTATATGACATGTTTGTTATACAACTGTAAAGAAAACTGTGTTTGCATAAACATTTATTATTTATTTATTTATTTTTTGCATTTTAAGTAAGGTTTTTTTTTTGCATAAACATTTAGTTACTAAGTTTAGAAAATTAGTTGGGAACTAAACAGAATATAATATCAAAATATGAATTAGAAGAAAAGTTTGGTAGGAAATATACCAAAGTGTTTATGTTAATAATAGTTGATGGGTGAATTACTGTGATCTTTATTTTCTTCTTTATACTTTTCCAAATTTTCTCCACAATAAATGCAGTCTAGTTTTATAATCTAAAATATTTTTTATTTATTTAAAGCGTTATAGAACACAAAGAATCAATGAAAACAGTTTTATAGGGATGACAGAACTGTGGAATGAACTAAAAATACTTTCATGGTGCTTAAAGTTGATTTAATAAGGATACTTTTAAAACTTCAAAAATGAAGAAAACATACTCATGTCGTGGCAGACTCTAGTTGTGTTCACAACAAAAGGGTAACTTAATTCTACTTGGAAACAGAGGCTCTGTGAAAAAAATAATATAATGACTGTGAGACAAATTTACCCCAGAGGCAGAAACATGATTAAATCAGAGATGCATTTATTTTCAGAATCAAATTTCTTCTATTTCCCTGCTAATGAGTTTTTGTCTCTTTATATTTTTAGGGTTATAAATATCATATTGGCTATTTTTGGATGCTTAGTAGGTAATTTTAGGTGGAACTGGCCACTGCAGATGAATTCCCCATTTAGGCTTAACTCTGAGTGATGGTGGCAGCAAAGGAAATGACCTTACTAAGCTTCCATCCTGGCCAGGCACTGTGTTGGGACTTTATACAGGTTATAACATTTAACCCTCACTGCAAGTCAAGAGGGAGATGTACCCATTTTACAGATGGGAATGTTGATATTCACAGGTGACTCTGCCAAAACCACGTAGGATACGGTTCCATTTCGGTGTGGCACTGGAATCCATGTTTTTGTTACTACATTGTACTCACCTCCATTAATAAGCATGCTTTGAAATTTTATAGCTAAAATAATTTAGGATACTAAAGTGGAGACAAATTTAATTTTTTTCCCTCAATAACAGATTTCTAAAATGTAAATTTTTGCCTGGCCAATGTGGCTCAGTGGTTGAGTGTCAACCCAGGAACCAAGAGGTTGCAGTTTCATTCCCAGTCCGGGCACATATCCAGGCTGCTGGATCCATCCCTGGTAGGGGACGTACAAGACGATGCTTCTCTTTCATGGATGTTTCTCTCTCTCTATTCCTCTCTCTTCCCCTCTCTCTAAAAATCAATAAAAACATATTTTTTAAAAATGTAAATTTTCTTTCAAGTGGCTGACACTGAAGTTGGTTGCCACACTGACAAATGTTGAAAATAGAGAATTTGTGTAGCGATAAAGAGACCTCAGTGGCTTTTGTTGATCAATATGTAATTGGAAATAAAAATGCCTTCAGTTCTCACAGAGCTATAATAGGACTTAAAGTGAGGCGATTTAAATGAAGGTCATTCTCAACCATTAACTTTGATCAGAACACTTGGGGAGTCTGTAAAAGAGACTGATTCTCTGCCTTTTATCCTGAAAGGTTCTGCTTCAACGGGCCTAGGGTGGAGTCAGGAATTTTGCATATTCAGCAAGCTCCCAGGTGATTCTGATTCAGGTGGTCGAAAGACCACACCTTAAGAAGCACTAGGCTGGGCACCTATCAGGGGTTATGTTACTTTCCTACAGAATTACAGGCAGATCTATGTGGTTCCAGGTTCAGGCTGAAAGCTGTGTTGTGTCTTAAACATCTATAAAAATAGAAGCATAATATGCTAATTAGACTGGGCATCCTTCTGGACGTCCTTCCAGACGAAGCCGAAGCTGTGAGGGAAGCCCGGGTCCCGGGTGCTGGAGGGAAGCCGGTGCCAGCAGCCGGGGAAGGAAGGCCTACTCTTGCATGAATTTCGTGCATCAGGCCTCTAGTGTCTAAGTGAAGAGGCTGGGTGGTATGCCCTACCCCAGTGGTCAGCAAACCGCGGCTCGCGAGCCACATGCGGCTCTTTGGCCCCTTGAGTGTGGCTCTTCCACAAAATACCACGGCCTGGGTGAGTCTATTTTGAAGAAGTGGCGTTAGAAGAAGTTTAAGTTTAAAAAATTTGGCTTTCAAAAGAAATTTCGATTGTTATACTGTTGATATTTGGCTCTGTTGACGAATGAGTTTGCCAACCACTGCCCTACCCAACCCTACAGATTGCCATTCAACCATGGAATGTTGCATTTCTATCAGCAGCAACTACTGCAATTAGATGCAGTAATGGTGGGATGTGGTGGTGTATTGTGTGAGTGTGTGTGTGTGGCCTGTGCATGTGCAAAACTGAGGCCCAGAAAAATCACAGCAACCCTGTGTACTTTTGCATGATTAGATTCAAAAGATAAGATGGAGTATTTTTAACTTTGCTTCTTGTAAAATGTAGTTTTTAAAACTTTACACCATGAAAGTAATTTAAATGCAAAGAAAAAACCCCTCAAACAAACCTTCCAATTTTTTCTCTTTTCCCTCGTGTTTGTATTACTTTTTCACTACCATTGTATCATTAATACGTCACTTATTCCTTTGCTATTTATAAAACCATCATTTAAAATGGTGACACACTATTTGAAGGTTTCGATCCCCTCTCTTAGGTCTGTTCTCAGTTCTGCAAAGGGAGAAGGTCCGATTGGAAATGCCCCAGGACAGTGGTCGGCAAACTCATTAGTCAACAGAGCCAAATATCAACAGTACAACGATTGAAATTTCTTTTGAGAGCCAAATTTTTTAAACTTAAACTTCTTCTAACGCCACTTTTTCAAAATAGACTTGCCCAGGCCGTGGTATTTTGTGGAAGAGCCACACTCAAGGGGCCAAAGAGCCGCATGTGGCTCGCGAGCCGCAGTTTGCCGAACACGGCCCCAGGGGGTCGATCATCATCTACTGAGGCTTCTCCTTTTTGGTCCCGCTGGGAGGTCATCAGGCTATGTTGTTTCCTGTGCCAGTTTTCTCACACTCCTTCCTGACCCATCGTTCTCCTATGGGCCATCTGGTGCTGTGGGGTCCTGACATTCAGACGGGCCTGTGTGGCAGTGGTGGCAGTGGTGGCAGTGGTGGGGCTGTGGTGCAGAGGACTTTCAGGCCCCGAAGTCCCCTCAGATTCACTATGTTTCCAATAATCAAAACACGGCATCAGGCCCCATTTTCATCTCTCCCTTTGGGTTTACCTTGGGAGAGTGATGAGCGGGATCTGGGTCTGGATTCCAATGAGACTTTATTAAGAGAGAAAATAAATGTCTAATGTCTAATTTCTGAAAGTATCCCCAAACACATCAAGAGCAAACATGGAGGGCTGCGCACATTATTTCAGTCTATAGTGAGGACACAGGCCATGACACCAGGGGAGTTGCAGTCAGAGGGGGCAGGAGGAAAGCCTCTCTTTGCTGGAGGAAGGGCTCAGCTGTGCCTGTCTTGTCTGTTTGTCTCTGTCGACATTCCAGGAGGGAATGGGGGAGCATGAAGCAAGGAGGTTGAAGTCATATACACTGAGTGGCCAGATTATTATGATCTCTGAACACATAATAATCTGGCCACTCAGTGTATCAGTGTGTGTGTATGTGTATATATATATTAGAGTCCCGATGCATGAATTTGTGCATGGGTGGGGTCCAGCCAGCCTGGCCAGGGGGAGGGGACATGGACCGTTGGCCGGCCTGCCTGCTGGTCAAACTCCTGGTTGAGGGGACAATTTGCATTTTAGCCTTTTATTATATAGGATATACACTGAGTGGCCAGATTATTATGCGTTCAGAGATCATAATAATCTGGCCACTCCGTGTAGGTACAGGGGGTTCCTGCCTCACTTCTCAGGAAATCGACGTCATCACAGTGAACCCCACATTCATCTCTACCTTAGATGTAGGGAGATATCCAGGGCGTGGGCCTGAGGCAGTCCCTGGTTAGGGAGTGTCATGGTTTCCAGGGAGCAGGCCGAAGCTTGGAATCTGCACAAGGAGACTTACGAGGGGTCTTTGTGACTGAAAGCAAATGCAGTGGACTGTGCAACCCAGCAGCAGGTAATGGCACAATATCCCCAAGAGGCCATGAAAAGTGAACCACAAATTCATGGAGACCAGCACAGAGCCCAACCTGGAGTAGCTGCCCACATCCGAGACCAGTGATCCTCGGAGAAAAGCACGGGACCAGAGGTCCTCATCCTGTTGCCATGACGTTATGTACATTTCCTCTGGTGGACAGACACCACCAAGTCAGCTTCCTAACATTTTGGTTTTGCATGTTAAGATCCTACTGCGCTCATATGGTTGGAGCGAGGATATCTTTTCTCAAGGTGAAGACTTGGAATAGTACCCTGCTCATTCAGATTTGTAGATGGCTGTTACTCTGTTTTGGTCAGACTCAATATTACTCACCTGATTCTCTTTCAGTGTTATCTGCCCCTGTTCCTTACACCCAATGAAGGTTCTAACACATCTAAAAATCTTCTCATTCTGCTGTACTCTCTGAACAAAGTTGGCTGGAAAGAAGCCAATCCTGTCTTGAATTTTCCCCTGAAAGGAAAAGGAGACATGCATCCACAATTTGTTGTAATTATACCATTCATTGTAATGACAGTCACCAAATGAGTCTTTTTTTTTTTTTTTTTAAAGAGAAATACTTACTTTCCACCAGTCTTCATTGGAATCTTCTAGAAGAGTGATCATGTCTCCTGGTCTAGAATGAAAAGTGAATGAGTTGGGTGAGAAAGCAGAAGGGGATAAAACAACAAAAAAAATGCTACTTAAAAGCTGAAAGCAACAGTTTTTCATTTATACAAATGATCCTAAAATACATACTAGTAGAAATAAAGTAAACATGGCTTTTACCAGTTCTTCCCACTCATGAAAATAGCTTTGTTACATATTGAAAGCAAGGAAAATTTGTATAGCTGTATTAAAAAATAATTCTTAGCTTTATTTTTATACAAAAATAATCATATTTGCATTGTTAAAAACTCCAAAATTTGGATGTTGATAAGTTTCAAGGTGTAAGTTGACCTTCATGTTCTGCCCTACAATCTCCTCTCATTGCCCAGAGGCGACCACTGTCAATGGTTTCCTGTGTTTCCTCCTAGATCCTTCCCATACACTTACATTTTTATGTGAGTATGTATATGTATTTTGATTTTTTTGTTTACTATTGACATCTAAAATTAGTCATTATCTACATTTTCTCAGTCCCTTCTTAAAACCTATTATCCTTTTGCTTATCTCTACTTTCCTGGCCTGCCACCTTTAATGTTGGCATAATTTGGAATTTTGTTCTAGACGTGTGTGCGCGCACACACACATGCACACTGTCATTCATCAAGAATTACTTGAGTTTAACTGAAGACTTACATGTGTTTGTTGATGTGGTGGTGATTTGCCACTTCTTGTTTGATTTTCACATCCGCATGTGTGTTCGAGTGTGTGGATGTATGTTTTAATTCCTTCTATATATTGTCATTTCTATTGGGCGAAGCAAGTCATGAGGCCATTCCAGACTCAAGGGATGGGGTAATAGGTGCCACCTCTGTGGTAAGAGGAATTGCAAAGTCTCATGACAAAGGGCAGGTTGGGGTGAAGAAACAAGCCACCAGAGACAACTCATGCTCTTCAGTAAATTTGCTGAGTTCAGTGTCTCTTTGTGCCCTTACATTTACAGTTGTGTCTCCCTCCCCGCCCCCACCCCCCTGAGCATTCTTTGGTCTCTGGCATCGTCATTGTTTTCAACCCAATTCTATATCCTAGGCTGCCAGGAAACTCCCAAGATTTTTGGGTCTCTGATAGCATTATTTCTTGTTTCCTAGTACTGGTATGGATGTACTCTTTAAAAAATATATATTTTCTGACATTTTAAGGGATTGTAGAAAGAGGGGAAGTAGATTTGTGTGCTCATTTTGCTCTTCTGATTCAATCTCCTCTGCTGTCATTTTCAATTCTCAGTTAATATCTATCGTCGTAGGGGATTCCAAATAGAACAGGCTGTTGCCCCTGAAACATTAAACACAACTGGCATTTTGGTATTTCAAAAGTCACAGTTTCATGCTGATGCCACAGAACGCAAGATGGCTGAAAATTACTCTTTTCCCAGGTGAGGGATTTAATTAAGCAGCAAGGATGAAAGTTGATGCAGAAAAATCTTTCCAGCTCCAGCAGATTTTATTTAACCCAATAACCTGAGAAACCATGTGTTAGTATCAACTACAAAGACTTTGCTGATGGTTTGGTAGAAATTGTAAGTAGAAAATAAAACTGGAGGTTGGAGGGGGCACCTTTTCCTAAGGGTGGAAGAGGATACTGCTAAATCCAACCTCTATTTTTCTAGTCTAGCTAGAGCCTCTCTGTGCCCAGAGGTGGACTGTCCCTGTGTGCATGAGTCATATTAACTAAACACGAATACGGCACTCCCTGGATACCAGCTATAATTTTATGAGAAATACCAGACATACTCCTGACATTGTGATGGGGATTGTTTTTTCCTTAAAAAGAACTCCACCAGAATAAAAAAAAATTGCTTGCTGAGTAAGGAGAGTTACATTCATCCATTTATTGTTTCAATTATTTATTTTTAAAAAAATATATTTTATTGATTTTTTTACAGAGAGGAAGGGAGAGGGATAGAGAGTCAGAAACATCGATGAGAGAGAAACATCAATCAGCTGCCTCCTGCACACCTCCCACTGGGGATGTGCCCACAACCAAGGTATATGCCCTTGACCGGAATCGAACCTGGGACCCCCAGTCCGCAGGCCGACGCTTTATCCACTGAGCCAAACCGGCCAGGGCTGTTTCATTTATTTTTATTCACTGACTCGTTCAACAAATATTCTAGAATGCCAACTCTGAAAGAGCCATTTTCCTAGGCATGGGCTATACTCTGGTGAATCAAGTAAGTCCCCACTGGAGCTAATATTCTAGTGAGAAGATGGATAATAAACACACAAATATATAGTGAAACACTTAATAAATATAAAATAATAAGTATTTAATGTGCATATATATATAATTGCAAATGGTCTTAAGGGCAATGAAGAAAATGAACCAGATGCAGTCATAAAGAATGAGTAGACTCCTGCTATCAGTCCCTGCTCTAGTCATCTGGTGAAGACAGCTAATGCCTCTTTCTCACTGTAGGGAGGATCTTGCTCTAGGGCAGCCCTGGTACCCAAGACAGCAGCTCTCGGCATCTGGGTCAGCTGTGGGAGTTGTGCTGCCCCATACTCCTACCTTGCCTCACCCATCCATCTCAGGATGCTCCCTGCTGAGCCTGCACTCATAATCCTTTTCAACTGGGCTCCAGGCGATGGATCTGAGTAGGCATACAAGATAAAACCACTCTGTGTAATATAATGTTTTAAATTTATTTTTTTAAATGTGTCTTGACCCAGTTTTGAAACTCTGGGTAGAGACTAGAAAGTTTCCCTTAAGAGCCGATTAAGTCAACATCCCAACCACTTCCCTGCGAGCTCTCAAACTCCAGCCACTAGGCACCAGCCCCAGCCCGAATTGCTCCAGGGCCACATACCAGACAACTAGTTACTGCTTTTGTGCCTGGGAACCTGTGAAATTATTCAAATTAGCTAATTTACAGGTAGCCTTGGAAACCTAGCTAACCCCAGGTACTGGCCCTAACAGCTCCAGCCTGCTGTTACCTGACTCTCAGGTGCTAGCCCATGTGGCCTTTTTGGCAGCCCTTCTCAAACCAGTTCTCACCTTAGTTCTCTTCTCCTTCTCGTGGTGTTGGGTGCTATGCCTTGCCATCAAAGAACTAAATCCATCCCTGGCAAGTGTGGCTCAGTTGGTTGGTTGTCATTCCATGCACCAAAAAGTTGCAGGTTTGATTCCCAGTCAGGGCACATGCCCCAGGTTGAGGGCTTGATCCCCAGCAGGGGGTGTGCAGGAGACAGCTGATTGATGTTTTGCTCTCACATTGATGTCTCTCTCTCTCTCTCTCTCTCTCTCTCTCTCTCTCTCTCTCCCTCTCTCTCTCTCTCTCTCTCCCCTGTCCTCTCTCTCTAAAAACCAATAAAAAATCTTAAAAAAAAACCAAAACTAAATCCAAGCATTCTGCCCACCTGCTCTACATGGGGGGAGCCTTGCCATTTTCCCCAAAAGAATGGAAGCCTAATGCCTAAAATTCTCCTGTGCTGATTGGTCCTAGGATGGACACTGCCAGTGAGTGCCTGACTCTCTGCCTCCAATTGTTTCATGCTTCTGTGGCTGACCAAGTCCCACGCTAGGGAACAATTTTTTCTTATTTCAGGTTAGCACATCTCAAGCATGTGCGAAGTAAGTCCAGCTCTGATCTATCAACCATTCTCTTTCTTTCAGGTGACCTGAGGTTCCTGACCTATTATGTGTAGATTTAATAATTTAAATCTATCTTTATTTCCAAATTTTTGGGGACGAACCTATCAGGCCCCAAATACTTAAAAAATTTACCTTTGCTTAATTTAATCAGAACATCCTCAGCTGAGGTACAAATTCTGCCTGTACTCTAAGCCAGAATTATATACATAGCATGATACAAAGTATAGCACAATTCATATACCATAAAAGCATCCACTTCCTATTTGGTGCAGACAGGTCAGGGCACCATAGCTGGCCTCCCCTTTTGGCTTGCTCAGTCAAAATTGTCTTAGGCCCAGAGGAAGAGTCTCAGGTTGGTTATATCATGATTTATGGAATGTCTTGAAATGATGAGGGAACTGTGAGCTATCAACAGCTGACAGCTCTGGCCCTGCTCGCACCTGCTGCTGGTGCTGGCCCCAATCACTCTACGCCATCAGTGGGTGCGAGCGGGGCAGGCACCATCAGAGCGTGGGAGCAGCGGCAGCGGGCACGGGGCTGCCAGCAGACAGGGGATCAGGGGCCATGGTGGGAGGGGCCAGCTGGGGGTGCGGAGGATGGGCTGAGACCTGCCCCTGTGTCCATTGTAGCCTCACAGCACACAGTTCCTTTCAAGGTACACAAATTTGTGCACTGGGCCCCTAGTATATTTATAAAAGCCTAAGTGACCAAATGACCAAATGACCAAATGACCGAATGACTGGTTGACCGGTTGCTATGATGCACACTGACCACAGGGGACAGACGTTCAACACACAGGATCAGGCTCCCTCCTGTCTGGATTGGGCCTGTGGGGATCAGGCTGAAACCGGCTATCTGACATCCCCCACGGGGTCCCAGATTGCAAGAGGGTACAGGCCAAGCCAAGGGACCCCATGGGTGCTCAAATCCATGCACTGGGCCTCTAGTTTATAATAAGTGTGATTGCTGAAAGAGGACTATGCTGGGGGCACAAACAAATGTGAAATTGACCCTCTAAACAAAACAAAATATCTATGCCTTTAAAAGACTCAGCTACCTCAATTATCTCTATCTAATAAAATAGTAGCATGCTAATTGACCGCACCTTTGCGACGCTCACCAGCCAATCAGGAATGAGCATGCAAATTAACCCAACAAAGATGGAAGGTTAATTTGCATACACAGGCACCTAGTGGCCAGGGATGGGGCGGGATGCTTGCGTTGTCGCCATGGCGATGATGCAGGCATTCCACACCACCCCAGCTGCTCTGGGCCTCTGGGCAGTGTGGGAAGGTGGAAAGGTGGCTCCAGCCAGAGGGAAGGCAGTGTTGGCAGCCAGGGGAATGAAGGCCCATTCTTGCACGAATGCATCGGGCCACTAGTGTTTATATAATTACATACTATGCACAACAAATAATGAGCTATATTTACTTTGCAAAGTCGTTGTGTGGATTAAATGAGTGTGCATATGTGGAAGTCTTTAGCACTGTGACTGATATACAATAAGGAGTTACAAATTCTAATTTCTTCCTAAAATGTAATTTTTCACTTGTAAATTAGAAGATCTAGTGATTACCTACTTTTTAATTGAGTGTCCTCTTAGGTTTTGGCAGGGACAGTTGGCTAATGAAATAACCTTTGAACTCTCTTATCTTAAGTGGTTTTAGACAGTAATCCTTGGAGTGATTCAGAGTTTCAGAAAAGCTTCTTCCTCTCTTTACATCCCCCTTACCTCTTGCCTCTCTGCTTTAGGTAGTGATCCCAGAGATATGGGAAGGCCTGGGGGCCCACCACCCAGGAGCTGATTCCAGTAAAGAGGCTGAATAGATTGAGGAGGACAGCTAAAGAGCCTGGAGGGGGACAGCGATGTTCACTGAGTGAAGTGGGCATGACATGTTGCGTTGTCACATGAGAAAGAAGGTTTAGGGAGACTTCACCACTAGTAGGCAGGGTTTGAATCCATTACTAGCACCACTAGGGAAAGCTGCCTCTTGTTCTACTCAAGCCTTGTGAGAAATCAGAACCGCTCATTTTCCTCTGCAGGCACTTGGAGATATCTTTACTATTTCTCACCCCTTCCCATTCATTAAGCAAAAAGAACCCCAAATGAAGCTTACAGCAACCACAGTCACTCAGCCAAAACAGATGTCCTGGAAAAACCAGGCTCAGGGAAACAGAAAAGGGAGCCTGCCAAACGGCTCCATTCATTTTAGATCTACTGCTTAGTTTTGTTTGCTAGACCCATTTCTCATTTTCCATAGTCCTGGTCCAGAGCCTTTTACAGTCTGAGAACACGGGTAGGTAACAAGAAACTCCGGAACGATGCAATTTGATTTTGTCTGAAGCCTGGTATCCATAAGACTGCCTGCACTTTCCCAAGTTCATGGACCAGCTCAGAGAAAAAGCTTTCAGCAAAAGGGCCGTTTGGATGGGATTTGGCGAATGTTCCTGAACTGTCATGGATCACGCTCCCCAGATCCTAATCGGAAGAGGCATTTGAGTGAGAGGGAGGCTGCTAAACACATTAGTGACATTCGGGAAGATCTGGGTTTCTTGACACAGTGCAGCATCAGAGCATAAAATGCATCAGAGATTTTCCTCAAATAGCCCTAATTGCATTTTGATGTCCTGGTGACTGTGAAGATTATTTTTAAATCAAATTGGTGCATTAGAATTACATTTAGTTTTAATTACGTTGATGCATTTGCCAAGCAGTAATGTACTTAGAGAATGGAAATGAGACACCAAGGGAGTCTTATTCTGTCTTAAGGGCTCTCCTCTTCTTGTTTTATGGCAGGTGTATAAGGCCTTACACAGTGAAGGACATCATCACATGAGTTACAAGCCAAAAATCCAATGAGTGTACTGAACCTCAGGCAACCTGCATTCTGGTTTTGGGTCTGCCATTGGCCCACTGTGTATTTTTGGATCAGTTGTTCTCAAATCTGGAGGATAATCAGAATCTAGAGAAACATTTCACATACATAGTTCCAAGTGGGATTTGACTCTCTAGGCTTAGATGGAGACCAGGAATCTCTATTTTAATAATATTCTCCAGCAGGTTCAATGGCTTGCTAACAAGTATGAGCATACCAACCATAGTTTTCTCCTCTGTAAAATACTACTTACTTGGGTAACCCAACAGATTCGCTAAAAGAACACAAGGGGCTGTCAGAAGAAATTGTGAAAGACTTCGAAATGGGCAAAAATGATTGCTGATCTGGGTGTCTAGCTCACCCTCCCAAGTCATCCTCCCCCCACCCTTTCCATGTCTTTGAGCTATTATTTTTCATTTCAGCAAGTTGTACAAAACTGATGATGATGCCAATGACTCTTGTCTGTCCATAGACATGCATGTGAATTGTGTCTGGTGGAGTGTAATCCATGATTACCTTGTGAATACTGACCAGCGTTGCATGTATTTGTAAATTCACATCAGCATCCTGGATCACCTACATATGTATGATGCTTGAATTCTCCTTTGAACCAGATATGACATATTACTGGTTCTCTCATTAATGAATGAGTCTAAGAAAAACTTTGACATGTGTTCATTTTATATTTGTATAAGAGTCATGATTTCATCTTAATTAAAAAAATATCCTTGAACAGGGGTGACTTTTCATGAACACATTCTATAGATAACAAACTTCCTGGTCTTATAAATGAGCGTAACAATCCCAATAGACTTGTAAGAAGTGATGTGAGTGGCTAACACAGGATACATGAATACACTGTCCGAATCTGCTGATTGAAATATAATCGGCACCCTCATCACAGAGGAATCCTACCACACAGTGTAGGATGGAAAGCTAGTGATAAGAAAGACGGGTTGGACCCCAAGTCTGCCTCCCTGGGTTGCAGCCCTGACTCTACTTTCTATCTGTGAGTTCTGGGTTCTAGTTCTCCCACCTTACTGCCCTCCCCCCAATATGTAAAGACCTATAAATTGTCTCATTTAAATATGAACTAAACAGCTAAGTGTTGTTTCACTAAGCTTCACTGAATTTTAAGACAGTCTTTTCAGAATGAAGATTGAAATGGATGCAATTATCTAAATAAATATGCCCCTGAACCGGCAATGATTATGCACCACTTCTTTTTGTAATGGACTTTGCATTTGCACCCCCCCCCCCCAATTTGGTGACTTTTAAAGTAATTCTCTTGGACTGTTATTTAAGCTCTTCTTCCCGTATCCTTTCCCTGCGGTAAAGAGAGAATGACTGCACACTAACGAGCTGAAGCCCTAGCATGGCTGTGATGCCACCTCCTTGCAAAGTCTTCCTGATTTCCCAAGGCTGCTTGGGTGCCTCCCCACCCACAAGACCCCACACTGAAGGGCACCGTCTTATCTACTCTTCTGCCACCCACCCCAGCCCTTGCCCACTTGAACTTTCTGAGCACAGGGCCTGTGAATTGTTCCTCCAGCAGAGGGTAAGGGTAGATGCTCACTCACAATGTGACGAGTGGAGGCTAGATGAAACAAGTCCCGGAAACAGCCATGCACGGGTTAAGTCAGTTTTAAGGTGCTTTGGAAAAATCGGAATGAGATGAATTCAGGCCATCGCACCTCCAGAGCTTCTGATGAATATTAGCTAATGAGACAAATAGCTGCCTGGTTTCATTCAGACGCACCCATGGAAAAATCTGAGGTCCAGGCTGCCAGGAAAGAGTCTGGTGACTCAAGGATCGAAATCCTTATTTGGGGTTACCAATGAAGACAGGTTTCTCTTTGAAGCGCCCTCTCTTCCCCCGATTTAGGGGTTCTGACACACTGAAGTGGCAATTAATTTGCGTCTTTCTTAGAATTTAATAAACTTGGAAAAACAGTTCCTGCTTTCCCTCTCTTGGCGCCTAAGCTTTTTTTTCTCTTTCTGTCTCATTCCCCGCTCCCTCCCCCGACTATGAAACATGGTCATTATCATATAAATCTGTTTGGGGAGAACTAATAAAAATGAAAATGACTTAGATGTGGGAAGCCAAAATGGGTTCTCTGGAACAGGCATTATGTGGCCACTGAAATATGCATTGGAATCTTTAAGTCTTTTATTTACTCTTGATCCTTTATTTCAGAGTTCTTAAGCTGTGTAGGGCTTTGTGTTGACTTGGAGTTATTTACATCTGCTGATTGCTTATGTGATATACCAACTCAGCAAAGCCATAAAAGTAATTCTGATTGGTTTTTAAAAGGTGTGTTGGTGTGAATAACAAGCAATGGCTCTAAGACTCTGTTTGCAGACTTCTGACCCCAAAAGCAGTGAGGATAATGGGACCGTTTACTTTACATATGGAGGGCAAAACTTTCTTATTTTTAAAAGAAATATATATTTTTATTGATCTCAAAGAGGAAGGGAGAGGGAGAGAGAGATAGAAACATAAATGATGAGAGAGAATCATTGATTGGCTGCCTCCTGCACGCCCCACACTGGGGATTGAGCCCGCAACCCAGGCATGTGCCCTTGACCAGGAATCGAAGGATGACTTCCTGGTTCATAGGTTGATGCTCAACCACTGAGCCACACTGGCTGGGCAGGATTTAATTTCTTTAAAAAGCTAAGCATGTATAATCAAGCTCGCGCTCATGATGTGTGTGTATGAATGTGTGCACGTGAATGTGTGTGTGTTCATGCAGATCTGACTCTGAGTGTGTGGGAATGGATGTTCATAGGTAAGTATATCACACACATACCCACCCACTTGGCCAAGAGGATGATTCGGCACGAGGCAGCATGGGATGATAATGATGTCAACACTGATGAGAATAGGGTTCTCTAGTTTGTATTTCAAGTAGCATTTTAAAGAATTTTGCTCATGAATTAGGCTGGCAGTCCATAAAGTGCCATTTCCCCAGCTCTTTATAAAGCTTGGTAATAAGCGTTATTGGTGGACATTGTCTAAGACCCTTAATTACAGAAGGGTCTTACTTACTATACAAACTCCTTCCACTCAGAGGAACCTGGGTGGTTCTTTAATGTTAGGAGACCACAAATCCTCAGCAATGAACAGGAGGTCTCACACACGATGGCATCGTATCTTTCATGTCAGGGGTAAAATTCCATACCTATGACATGTCACACCAGCCACTGCAAAACCTGCTCAGAAGATGAGGGACAGGGTATCACAGCCTCCTTATCACTGGGCCAGTGAGAGAAAGTCTCACTGGATGTGCTCAGTGGCCAGCCAGAGTCTTTGACTGTGTTGGGGTTGTGTTAATGAGGTTGTTCAGAAAACTAGGAAATGAAACCTATTGTGAAAAGATGCGAATTATGAACAGAAGGCATCTAAACTATAGTGTGTGCCTTGCTTTGTACTGGGAATGAAATCCTAGCTTTTATTTGAAATTATCTCATTAAATACTCAGTCACCCTAGGAAGGAGAGAACAGAGAAGAAACAGCGTACTCAACTGAATGCAGGGAAAGAGAGGTCTCTGGTGGCTGGAAGCCTGGACTGATGGTGAAGTCATTCACCCTAAGGAGCAGGTTTGTGGGAGGGAGGGAGAAAGGGAGGGAAGAACTGCTCTTGCCATCCACTCCCAGGGTAGGCAGGTAAGGATAAGCAACTGGAAGTCGGTAGGGAGATCTGGACTGCTAGCTGTTGGCAGAAAAGGCTTTCCTTACTACTGAGCAGGCATATGACAAATGCTTGCGGAAGTGATCTATGACTGTTGGGCCTTCTTTGCCGTCAAGCTTACACTCCTAACATTCCCTGTACTCGCGCTTCTTTTGTTCTCTTTCCTGAGGACAATACCCAGTGTGCTCCCTGGATCACAATGCAGGTGGATGAGAATGGTTATTTTGTAAAACAGAATTTGTTTTTCTACTTTATGGCTTAAGGAGAAAACGATAATTCACAAAGCTCCAGTTCATTCACAGAATTACACGAAATCCCCAAAGCATAGCCTTACCCATTCTAAATCAAGCGCCTGGCTTTTAAAATGGGAACCTAGAGTCTCTTGGCAAAAGAAAAAAAAAAGTATGTCTGATTTATCACTCTGTTCTTGTAGTCGGTGTAATGCAGACATTTCCCTCCTGGGAATGAACAGTCCTGTGTGCCTCGAAGAGGACTGTAAACGTTTGATTCATGACCAATCTGGCTGTGAGAGGCCTGCAACCCACTAAAATAAGCACAAAAAGTTATGACATGTCACATCAGCATCTGCCTGACCACCGCCGGGCAGCTAGACGACATTCCTCAGTAACGTTCTATATTTATCAGGAATTTTTTTTTTTTTTTTTTTTAAATCTGATGTCTTCAGATAATTTTCTAATATAAACCGGTGGGAGCCACACAATAAGAAATTGTTAAATGTAAAATTTTAGATACCCCAAATGACAATCTCAAGAAGAACAAAGTATACTGTATTTATTGCAAAGTAAATAAATGTCCTCCTTGTCTTCATCAGCAGGTAGTTCATTGGGGACCATTTGCTGAAGGGCAGGTACCACCCCAGTGATGAATCCTAGAGGGGCTTTAACCTTCAGGGCTTGTGATGTCCCCTCTAGAATAGGGCTGCACTTGACAAATGCCATCTCTCCTCCTGCACCCATGCCAGACAGTTCAGGTGGTGTTCACTACTCCAGCCAGTGACTTCAGTGTGGCAATTCCTACCCAATGGTGGAGAAAACTCAGAGCCTAATCGTCTGCAGGAATCTAAGGAGCCAAGATCCAGGCCCTGAACTGTGCTCTGCAAAGGCCCAAGAATGACCGGGAGCAGACCAGGGCGGGCACTGAACACAGCTGACCTCAGTGTGAGCCAGGAGGTACCAGACTCCAGCGGGATACGCCCATCTGCTGTGGAGTCTCGCTGAATGCTGCACCCTTTTGGCAGCTCTGTCTTTTTGAGGGGCTTTGGGGAAGAGGGAGAGGAGCGGCTGATTCCACTGAGGTGGGAAACCACATTCAGGCAAGGGCACATGGACTATTCCTGGGACGTGACACAAGCCGAGGACGTAGGGAAGCCCACATAGCCCAGGGCGGAGGGACAGGGCCCTCTGGATGCCATCTAAGCCAGGGGAATGACAGGACTGTGACTTGGTCTGCATGGCATTCAGGCCAGGGGAGTCCATCCCAAATGGAGGCGATTTCACGAAGACTGACATTTCAGTAGTTTTTAGTGTTAACATCTCTCCATTCTCTTCGGACTCGGAAAGAACCAATGTGCAAGAGCCCATTGGATGAGAAAAACAGCCCTTTCTCCCCTGCTCTGGGATTGGGGAACACCATGGCCTTCTCCCCAGATTACTTACATTCTAGGGCAGGGGTGGGCAAACTTTTTGACTCGAGGGCCACAATGGGTTCTTAAACTGGACCGGAGGGCCGGAACAAAAGCATGGATGGAGTGTTTGTGTGAACTAATATAAATTCAAAGTAAAGGAGCGGAGGGGAGAGCAAGAGAACCGGATAGAACAGCCGGATCCGGCCTGCGGGCCGTAGTTTGCCCACGGCTGTTCTAGGGTCATGAATGGAGGAGGGGAGCAAGGCCTTTCCTTGGAGACAGGCCAGTGAACACACCATATTATACAAATTGGAATAACTACCAGTTTCTGAGTGTCCGCAATGACTGGGCACCATGCTATATGCCTTATGCACTTTACGCACTTCACCCTCACAGGTACAGTAGGGGGAAGAGGTCATTCTTATTCTTTTATACCTAAGATGTTTACAAAGTGCTTCAGGTCACACAATAAACAGGACGTGAGCAGGGGACTTACTCCACACTGAAACACAAGGAACAAAAACTGGGGTCAAGAGAAAGATTCCCAAAGCTCACCTTACCGTCCCCAAGTGTCAGTTACCATCAGTGGGATGGATCCTTGGGAGCCAGGCAGAGGTGCCCGTCTCCAGCAGGAGAAACAAATGGCTTTAGTTTGATTCTTCAATCAATGCTAATTTGGGGATGAAATACAAGTTTTTTGATTCCCTGGACTCCACAGGATGCCAAGTGCATCTGATGCGCAACTTTCATGAAAACTCCCCTTAGCAGTTCTGTTGGCAAGGTGCTAAAACCATGCTTCTTGAGGTGTGGCCCTGGGTCAGCAGCAGCGTAGTCACAGGCAGACCAGTTAGAAATACAATTCTCAAGCCCCGCCCCCAACCGGCTGAATCAAAAGCTGCAGGGACTGGCCCAGCAATCCTCTGGAACCAGCCCTGCAGGTGATTGCATGCACACTAAAGTTTGAGAATTGCTCTGAATCTCCCAGAGGTAACACAAATTGAATTATTTATTCTTTCTTTTATTCTTGCTTTCTTTTTTCTTTAAAAAAATGCTTTTACCTCATTTCCAAATCTTCATTCTCCTGTGGTACAAATTTGTACAAGGCAACATAGGTGTTCATCTGTAATGGGTCTTTGGAAAGAGTTCCCTGAAAGAGGAAATGAAGACAAATCAGAGAAGGAAGGAGGAAGAAATGGAGAGAAGCAAGGAAAAAAAAAAAAAAAGGAAATGGTGAAGTGAATGCAAAGTAATTCAGTGTATGGCTCTTAAGTGTTAAAATAGCTAACCGTTATTAAAGACTGTTTCAACCATTGGTTTATTTTTTAATTTCTTAGCTGAGATTGATTTTATTGCAAACCATTGGAAAACAGTTATGTGGAGGTCTTTGTCAGAAATACTAAAATTTTTTCCTGGCTGGTGAGGCTAAGTCGTTGAACCAAGAGGTCACTGGTTCAATTTCCAGTCTGGGCACATGCTTGGGTTGTGGGCTCGATCCCCAGTAGGGGGAATGCAGGTGGCAGCTGATCCATGATGTGTCTCTCTCTTCGATGTTTCTATCTCTCTCTCCCTCTTCGTCCATTTCTCTCTAAAAATTAATAAAAACATTAAAAAAAGAGAAACACTACAATTTTCTTCAAATAATATTTTTTATATAGTTGTTCATGAAAAGTGATACTGGATTGGCCCCAGGAATGAGAATATTCTCTCTATAGAAAGAGGGACATGTAAATAGGAGTAAAAAAAACTTTCACTTCCTAAAATTCAGTTTTTTAAAAAAAATTATTTTTCAGTTACAGTTATCATTCAATATTATATTCGTTTCAGGTGTACAGCATAGTAGTTAGATATTTATGTAATTTGTGAAGTGATCCATAAAATTGACCTCTTTTTGGTAAGCCTAAAATTTGGTGTCTCAAGTATCCAAGGGGACCAGGTATATATATATGGCAATTAGTTCATTCATTCTATGAAGAAAGCACAGCGTTTGCTATCAGACAGTTTTTGGTTATTTCATGGGATCACCATCTATTGGCTGTGAAGCCTTGCAATAATGATAATAAGAACTGCTGTTTTGATAGCGTACTGTGTGCCAGGCAGTGTGGTTACATGCATTAGCATACTGGATCCTCACAACAGCCCTGTGAGGTAGATTTTATTGTTATCCCAAATTTGTAGACTATAAAGAGTATTGTGTTATATAAATACTAGAGGCCAGGTGCATGAAATTTGTGCACAGGGACGGGGGGCGAGGAGGGTCCCCTCAGCCCAGCCTGCACCCTCTCCAATCCAGGACCCCTCGGGGGATGTCTGACTGCTGGTTTAGGCCCGAGCCCAGGGATCGGGCCTAAACCAGCAGTCGGACATCCCTCTCACAATCCTGGACCACTGGCTCCTAACCGCTCACCTGTCTGTCTGCCTGGTTGCCCCTACCTGCCCCCCTGCTGGCCTGATCACCCCACACTGCCTCTGCCTGCTGGCCTGATCGCCCCCAACTGCCTCCACTGCCGGCCTGGTTGCCCCATGCAGCCTGCTGCTCAGTCGTTTGGTTGGCCCTCACTAACTCCCCTGCCAGCCTCGTTGCCCCACGCAGCCTGTTTGGTCATTTGTTCAGTTACTACAGTTGCTTAAGCTTTTATATAGATAGATTAGCTACTATTATTAACCAATTAAATATGAATGCTATATAAATGCTTACACTTTATAATACATGTAATAAATTAAAAATTATATAATATATAACATAACTATATAACATATACACATATATATATACATATTATGTATTATATATAATATATAATTCTATACTATATTTAAATACATTATGTAATCAATATATGCTGTCTATAAAACAAACAAAAGTTGTGCACAACTATATCCTTTTTATTTGATTCACTCTGCTATCCAAAGCTCAGGTATCTTTTATTTTATTCTATTGATTCTATCGATTTATTCTGTTCTATGGATTCTATGCTAATTGTATACAAATGAATATAAAAATATAGTAAATATATACTTATGTACTATAAAATACAGCCACTATATTATGTAATTGTATAATTTACACACTGGAGAGTCTGTATCTACTTGTGTGTAACATATATGTGGAAACAAAATCTGCCTGGGCGACGTCCATAAATACCTGGTGGTTTATGTTCTTCGCTTGGTCTCTGAAGTCGTCAGTGCCATTTTCTGGATACGTAAACACTGAGGAGACAAGGGAAAGCGGGAGCTTTATGGGTCCAGTCACCGTGTTTTGGAAACATGATTGAAAACTGTGGGTTCTTACTCCCTGTACTCGAGTCTATTTCACTTCTGCCTTTTCCTTGTTCTCGGTGGCCCAGCTTGCCTGTTGTCTGTGGGATGCCACCCTGACTCCCCGTGTGGGCTCTGCACCGCCTGCTCTGCACACTCACAGCCTTGCACACGCCTCCAGCTGGCACATCCTCTTGCTGGCCTGGCAGTTGCATGTTTACAACTGGGTCTCCCTTGTAAACCTTCTCATGAACAGAAACCGCGCCCTGCGTCTCCGTTACATGTATCAAATCACTTGTTAGGGGATGGAGGGTGCTGTAGGGCCCGATTTAATTGTATCCAAATTGCCTTTTCTAAATACCGGGTTTTTCTGATCTATTGTCAATATCTTGTTTCTAGTTTGTTAATGATATCTATATTTTATTTTTCAGATTAAAGTGTTTTAAATTTCACAATAGTTCCTTGACCTCTTATTGTCAATGCACCGAGGCAGTTATTCGGATTAAAGAATAAAAGTGTGGGTTCTCATTTGGTTTGTTCTTGGGATGCAGAATTCCCTTCCTTTTGCATTTAAGCAGCCGCTTTGTGGCCTTGGATGAGAACAAGGCTCTGAAAATGGGCAGGCGTTTCCGCTGTCCATTGCACAGCCGGGGGAGGTCCCTGGTGGCTGTGAGGGCTCTGCCAAGGCCCGTTCCATGAGCCCAGTCTACCCTGGTGACCAACGGCATGGCCTTATTCTCACTGCGCGTCTCCTCCTTAAGCACAAATGTGGCGAATGTTTCCAAGTTTATAGAATAATACAGTTACGGTGTCTAAAGTAACCCACCATCGAGAAGGCTCCACATTCAAACGTAACACATGGCTGCTTTATTCTTCCCTTTGGTCTCCCTTCAGATTACTGAGGCAATCTCAGCAGAGGAAGAGACACACACCACAGAGAGCGATGCCCCCTGCTTCAGTCAGTGCATCTCCACTGTCCTTAAGAGGGACTCAGGAACTGGTGTAGAAAACACGCTTCAGAAAAAGAGCCCCAGTAAATGTGCCGATGCTTAGTAAACATCTCTTCTCCACTTTATCGTTCCAGAGCCTGTGGACGCAATCCCATCATCCCTAGGAGGCCACTATGCACTGGTCGGAGGAGCTTGCGTTTGTCGGTAAGTGGAAAAGGAAGGCCCAAACCTATGGGCCTTGTCTGCCTCAATATTTGGCCACTCAACAGTTGAAAATGAGTAGAGGCCCGTTGATAGAATGTGATTACCTAAAATCTGGGTGTAAATATTTGATTCCCTTAGTAGGAAACTGGAAACTTCTAAAAGAATATTCAATTACTGAATGAAAACACACCAAGAGAATCTTCCTAGATAATTCTTGATTGGAGCTAAAAAGGGGAGGGAAGTACATCAGGTGCATATGCAATGAACAGTTTGGATGGCATTTACAATTTTGTAATTCCACATTATTTTGGTTTTTTATTGACTATCCCTTAAGTATCTGGTTTGAAATGTGTATCATTGTTGTGAACTACATTAAAAATCATTTGAAGTGAACCCAGATGTGTTTTTAGCTATATTGTTGCAAGCAGAACTTAACAGTGTCAAAATGATTTTTAAAACCCATTCCTTGCCCTGGCCAATTTAGCTCAGTGGTTAGAGCATTGGCCTGTGGAACCGGGGGTCTCGGGTTTGATTTCCAGTCAAAGGCATGTACATCGGTTGTAGGCTCTGGCTCCGGTAGGGGCGCTGTCAGGGCACGTGTGGGAGGCAACCAATCAATATGTCTCTTTCACATCTATGTTTCTCTCTCTCTCTCTTCCCCTCCTGCCTTCCTTCTACTCTCTAAAAAATCAATGGGAAAAATATCCTCGAGTGAGGATAAAAAAAATTAATAAATAAAACCCATTCCTTTCAGAATCAAGTCTATTTACCAAAAATATATCATACAACTTTTATGTTTGCTGCTTTAAGTTTATTTTATTAAGAATAATTTGATTGCTAATTTCATTCAGAACAAGTATTCAAAGAATATATCCCTGACGCAGGCATATTTTTAAAATTAAATTTATTGGGGTCACATTGGTTCATAACATTATGTAAGTTTCAATTGTACATTTCTATACTACATCATCTGTATATTGCACTGTGTGCTCACCATCCAAAGTCTAGTCTCCTTCTGTCACCATATATTTGACCTTCTTTACCTTCTTCATCCTCCCCCTCCCCGCGACACACTTCCCCTCAGGTCACCACCATACTGTTATCTGTGTCTCTGAGTTTGTTGTTTCTGTTTTATAGCCTACACTAGTGGCCCGGTGCACAAAATTCGTGAATGGGGGCGGGGGCGGGTCCCTCAGCCTGGCCTGCGCCCTCTCCAATCTGGGACCCCTCGGGGGATGTCTGACTGCAGGTTCAGGCCCCATCTCACAGGGCAGCAGCAGTTGGACATTCCTCTTGCAATCTGGGAATGCTGGCTCCTAACTGCTTGTCTGCCTGCTGGCCTGATCGCTGTCTAACCGCTCCCCTGCTGGCCTGATAGCCCCCAACTGCCCTCCCTGCCGGCCTGATCACCCTCAACTGCCCTCCCCTGCCCGCCTGATCGCCCCTAACCGCCTCTGCCTCGGCTCCCACCACTGTGGCTTTGTCTGGAAGGAAGTCGGACGTCCAGAAGATGTCCGGTCACCTGATCTAATTAGCATATTACCCTTCTATTAGTATAGATATGAGTGTAGTCATATGGTTCTTATCCTTTTCCATATGATTTATTTCACCTAGCAATATTTTCTGGTGTTATAGATGCAAAATGAATCTTTAGTTTTGCCACAACCCCAAAGGACTTTCCTCTGTTCCTTTTCCACATTTTGTCTTTCTTTTTTGCTTTTCAGTCCTGTGAGGCCCATGTTCACCACTGTGTTTTCTAATGAGATGATTATTTTTCTCTTTAACCTGATAATGCAGCCAGTTACATTAATGGCTTATCTGACATTGACCCAAATTTGCATCCCTGGAAAAAGTCCAACTTGGTAATTATGCATTGTCTTTTAAAAATACATGATTGGATTCAGTTACTAAGATTTTGTTTCAGATTTCTGCTTCCATGTTCAAGAGGGAGACTAGCCCATGATTCTCTTTTCTCCTACTGTCTTTGTTGCTTTTAAGGTCAGATTTATATTAGCCTCATAAACTAAGTTAGACAATGCTGCTGTCCTTCTTCCTTGCCACTTTTTGTTGTCCAGAATGAGCTTATGTAATACGGAAACTCTCTTTTCCTTAAATGTTTGGTAGCATTTACTTACAAAGTTGACTGGGCCTGGTCTTTTCATAGTGCAAACATTTGAAATATTGATTCCATTTCTATCATGATTAGAAGCAAATCCAAGGTTTCTACTTCTATTACTTCTTGAGTCAGACTTTGCTCAATGGCATTTCTCTTGGTATTTGCCTATTTAAAAATAGTTTTAAAATGTATTGGCATGAAGTTGGCCATGAGATTCTTTTATTTTCCTTTTGATCTCTGTTATATTCATTCTCTTTATTATTGTCTTTTGTTTTATCTCTTTATTTTATTCTTAAAAATTGTTAAATGTTATGCATTTAATTTTTAAGAACCGCTCATAGGATTTATGATCTATCTTTGTCATTAAATCATTTCTGCTCTAATCTTTATTTGCCTTTCTTTTGTAGGCTCTATTCTATTTCTTTTTTCTGACTTCTTAAATATATTGCTTAGATGATTACTTTTTAGCATTTCTTATTTTTTAATTGAATAGTTTCAAAGGTATATAGTTACAACTTTAGCTACATTCCACAGTTTTGATATGTAGTGTTTTCCCTATTACTTAGTTTTAAATATATTCCAATTTTCATTGGAATGTATTTCATTTCTTTTTTAATACATGAGCTTTTAAAAAGTTTATTTTAATTTCTCAAATTGTAAGTTTTCCTACTTATCTTTTGACGATTGATTTTTTTGGTTGTCAGAAAGATGTGTTCTATATAATATTAATGTATGAAGCTTGCTTGTGGCCTACCAGGTGATCAATTTTTATAATTGTTCCAAGTGTTCTTAAAAAGAATGTGAATTGTCCATTTGTGAGATGGAGTGTCCTTTTTAAGTCAATTAGAATTGTCAAATGTGTCCTCATTTCCTCGATGCCTATACTAAATTTTTTTGTCTATCCAACTTGCCAATGATTGAAAGGTGTGTTAAAATCTGTCACTATGAAGGGAAATGTCAATTTTCCTAATAGTTCTATCAATTCCTCTTTGAGTTTCTGTAATTTAAAGGCTATGCATTAGGTGGATGGAAGTTTAGAATTTATATCTTCTGGTGAAGTGCGCTTGACCATGTAATGATATTATTCTCTAGTGATGCTTCTTTTTTGGGGGGTCTTAAAGTCTACCCCCAATTAATATAGCTATATAATCTTTCTGTTGCTTAATATTGGCCTACAGTAACTTAAAATCTAATTTTTTTTTTTCAATTACAGTTGACATACAATATTATATAATTTTAGGTGTATAGCACAGTGATTAGACATTTATATAACTTTCGAAATGATCACCCTGATAAGTCTAGCACCCATCTGACATCATACACAGTTATTACAATACTAGAGGCCCGGTGCACGAAATTTGTGCATGGGGGAGGGGGGTGTCCCTCAGCCCAGCCTGCATCCTCTCCAATCTGGGACCCCTCGAGGGATGTCCGACTGCCCGTTTAGGCCCGATCCCACCGGGGGGATCGGGCCTAAACGGGCAGTCGGACATCTCTCTCACAATCCAGGACTACTGGCTCCCAACTGCTCACCTACCTGCCTTCCTGATTGCCCCTAACCGCTTCTGCCTGCCAGCCTGATCACCCCCTAACCACTCCCCTGCCAGCCTGTTTGCCCCTAACTGCCCTCCCCTGCAAGCCTGGTCCCCCCCCCCCCAACTGCTCTCCCCTGCAGGCCTGGGTCCCCCCCAACTGCCCTCCCCTGCAGGCCTGGTCACCCCTAAGTGCCCTCCCTGCAGGCCTGGTCCCCACCAACTGCTCTCCCCTGCAGGCCTGGGTCCCTCCCAACTGCCTTTCCCTGCAGGCCTGGTCGCCCCCAACTTCCCTCCTCTGCCAGCTTGGTCACCCCTAACTGCCCTCCCCTGCAGGCCTGATCACCCCCAACTGCCCTCCCTTGCAGGCCTGGTCCCTCCCAAATGCCCTCCCTTGCTGGCTATCTTATGGTGTCCATCTTGTGTCCACATGGGGGCAGGATCTTTGACCACATGGGGGCAGCCATCTTGTGTGTTGGAGTGATGGTCAATCTGCATATTACTCCTTTATTAGATAGGATAGAGGCCTGGTGCATGGGTGGTGGTCAGGTGGTTTGCCCTGAAGGGTGTCCCGGATCAGGGTGGGGGTTCCCTTGGGGCATGAGGTGGCCTGGGTGAGGAGCCTGTGGTGGTTTGCAGGCCAGCCACGCCCCCTGGCAACCCAAGCGGAGGCCCTGGTATCTGGGGTTTATTTATCTTCTACAATTGAAACTGTGTAGCCTGGAGCGGAGCGAAGCTTTCTGCTTGCTCCGAGGTGGCAGCCATTTTTTTTTTTTTGATTTATGTATCTTCTATAATTGAAACTTTATAGCCTTAAGCAGAGGCCTGGGCTGGCCAGGGTGTGCAGAAAGCTTGGCTTCCTTCATCACCGGGGGCAACCCTAGCCTCCTGCTCTCTCCAGCTCCATGGCTGCTGCCATTTCTGTTTGGGTTTATGTATCTTCTATCATTGAAACTTTGTAGCCTTGAGTGGAGGCCTAGGCCGGCAAGGGCAGGCAGAAAGCTTGGCTTCCTCCATTGCCGGGGAAACCCAAGCCTCCCTCCTGCTCTCTGTGGCTGTAGCCATCTTGGTTGGGTTTATTTGCATATTCGCTCCTGATTGGCTGGTGGGCATGGCTTGTGGGTGTAGTGGAGTGATGGTTAATTTGCATATTACTCTTTTTTTTTTTTTTTTTTTTTTTTTTTTTAGATAGGATTATTGACTGTATTCCCTCTGCTGTACTTTATATCCTTGTGACTGTTTTTATAACTACTATTTTGTTAATCCCTTCACCTTGGCAACCATCAGTTTGTTCTCTGTATCTATGAGTTTGTTTCTGTTTTGTTTTGTGTGTTTTATAGATTCCCCATATAAGTAAAATCCGATGGCATTGTCTTTCTGTGTCTGATTTATTTCACTTAGCATAATACTCTTTAGGTCCATTCATGTTATTGCAAATGATTTGGATACAAAATTATGTGTTGCAAAAACACACCATAATATTTGCATTTGTAATTTGGGAATTGTCCACTGGAGGGGGACCAGAACCAGGGGCATCTGCCAACAGAGCCATTAAAAGATTTGCTTCCTTTTTTTTTTTTTTCTTTTTTGGTGACAACTCAAAATTTGAGATATAGAACCAGTGCATACTAAAGGCAAGCATCAATTTCACAAACATGAGCTTGCCATTTTTCTTCCTGGGCAGAATTTCTTTGCTTTAGTGCAACGCAAGGTACTATTCAGCTTTGTAATATCCTCAAGTGCATGTGACCACCCAACCCTTTGAAAAGAATAGTTCTAGGAATCTGTCTTGCTTATGTTCTTTTCCCTCTGCTTCTCTTCCAGGAAAGTTATGATCACATCTAGTAAGACTGAAACACAATTATTGAAGGCAGCCAGGAACATCATTGTTTGGCATTTCATGCTGTAATAGGCAGCCTAGATTTTTCTTCTCACTTTGCTCATTACCCTGCCTCCAGTGGAGTCGCTGGCAGTTAAAGCAACGGTGAAGACCAACAATGCTCCCATCTACATTTCAGCAGTAGTGTTGAAAACAACAACCAGAAATGCTCAAACCTGCCCAAGATCTTCTCTAAAGAAAATGCAGACTGCACTCTTACCAGTAAAGAAATGAGCATGAATTGTACCCTCTTCTTCTTCTTTTTAAAAAAATACATTTTATTGATTTTTTTTACAGAGAGGAAGGGAGAGGGAGAGAGAGTTAGAAACATCGATGAGAGAGAAACATCAATCAGCTGCCTCCTGCATACCCCCTACTGGGGATGTGCCCGCAACTGAGGTATATGCCCTTGACCAGAACTGAACCTGGGACCTTTCAGTCCACAGGCTGATACTCTATCCACTGAGCCAAACCGGTTAGGGCATGTACCCTCTTCTAAGGTGGCTTTAGAAATGTTCCTCCAGGCCTGACTGGTGTGGCTTAGTGGCAACCTATGAACCAGGAGGTCACAGTTCGATTCCTAGACAGGGCACCTACCCTGGTTGTGGGCTTGATCCCCAGTAGGGGGCATGCAGGAGGCAATCAATCAATGATTCTCTCTCATGATTGATGTTTCTATCTCTCTCTCCCTCTCCCTTCCTCTCTGAAATCATTAAAAATATATCTTAAAAAATAGTCCTCCAGGATTTGACATGCTGCCTGGCTTGGCAGAAATAATACCTGTGTGCACTGTGCATGTTTTAGAACATAAAGGAAGCATGTGATGCAGAACTGCTTGTGACTGGAAGCCCAGGCGCTGCTTCTGCAAAGCCAGCACCGTCCTCGCCATGATGGTGAGAAGACTGGGGGAACCTGGGACCCCATAAGCAGGGTGTTTTCTCTATGTTGTTTCTCAAACTGCATGGACAGGGGATTAAATCAAATCAAAGAAAATGTTCTGAAGCAAACTGCTGCATAATTAATCTCTCCTGCTTCCAAGGGTGCATTGTAAAGAAAGCTACTGCTGATCAAAGGAATGGCTAATAGATCTCCAAAGCTTTTTAGAGGTTTATTGCTTGCTAAGTTCTTTTAACAGATTTCTTGGAATAAGGCGGTAAAAATGCCCCTTCACATAAAAGAGATGGCGAATAATCAACTTTGAGTCTTTGAGTGTATTACTCAGTGCCTTAGTTTCTTTATATAACAGGATGTGTTGTGTGATTTGGGGTGGCGGGGGGGAGGGCGGTTTGTTCCATGATTTCTAATCCTGCTTCTCAAACTTTAACAAAATTCATATCACAGATTCACATATAAATTCTGATTCTGGTCCTAGCCGGTTTGGCTCAGTGGATAGAGCGTCGGCCTGTGGAACAAAGGTTCCTGGGTTTGGTTCCAGTCAAGGGCACATGCCTTGGTTGCAGGCTCCTCCCTGGCCCGAGCCCTGGTCAGGGCACGTGCAGGAGGCAACCAATCAATGTGTTTCTCTCACATTGATATTTTGCTCTGTCTTTCCCTATCTCTTCCACTCTCTCTAAAAAATCAACGGAAAAATATCCTTTAGTGAGGATTAAAAAAAAAAAAATTCTGATTCTGCAGATGTTCTGGAACAGCCTGAGATTCTGCATTTCTAACAGGCTCTCAAGTGCTGTCCAGGCTGCAGGCCCACGGGCCACACGTGGAGTAGTGAGGCTCTAGGCTGCATCTCTGACACTTTATGACCTTGTGATAACTTAGTTAATAGCAATCCTACTTCATATTGATGGATCCTATATGAATGATGACTCCTTTACATTATAAAATCCTATGAAGACCACTTTTGGAGTAAAGAAACCCCCGGACAAATTAAGACCATAACTATTAAGGGAATGGGCGAATGACAGCTTCCGTAGAGCTGGACCAGGGTGACTGAGGCAGAGAGGCAAGGTGGGGGGCACATACTGGGCAAGATTTTGAAGAGCAGCAGATAAGACCTGCTGAGAGATCAGAGAGGAGGTGTTAGAAGAATGGGGAGTCAAGGCTGATGCCCAAAGGTTTGGCCTGATCAACTAGTAGAATAGAGTTCCTGTTTACTGAGCAGAGGCAACCTGGGAAGAGCTGGTGTGGGTGTGTGGGTGAAGGAATCAAGAGTCCAATGTTAACTTAAAATGCCTATTCCACATTCAGATGGCCATCGCCAGTAGGCTTCAGGGGTCTGGAGGCAGCAAGGAAGACTAGTGCTGGAAACGAGGTTCCAGAGTCATCAATGCATACATGGTATTTTCTTTAAAATTTTTTTTTTAAAAAAATTGATTTCAGAGAGGAAGGGAGAGGTAGATAGAAACATCAATGATGAGAATCATTGACCGGCTGCCTCCTGCATGCTCCCTACTGGGGATGGAGCCTGCAACCCAGGCATGTGCCCTGACCGGGAATCGAACCATGACCTCCTGGTTCATAGGTCAATGCTCAACTCCTAAGCCACACTGGCTGGGCCATACATAGTATTTTCATTCATCATCTCATTTAAAGATAAAAATATCCTATGGATTCAGTGATAGGATTATCCTAATTTTACAGATGAGTCGACAGAGGCAGAGAGAGGCTAGGTCACTGCTTCACAGCCATGTGATCACCAAGTGAAGTCCAGCAGTCTGTCTCCAGAGCAAGGAGAGGGTCAAGGACCAAATATGTCTGGCGTGGTTAGTGACGAGGAGACCATCACGTTGTTGAGAAGTGTCAGGTAAGGGGTGCAGGCAGAAGTCAGACTCAGGGACAGAGCAGCCGACCAGACCTGAAGCATTAAAATGCAGGCACCTCTGGTTTATATACCAGTCTCTTGTGAGTTTGTTCTGCAGATGCTCAAGGACTTAGGGTTGCTGTCCAAATTCAGTTGCTGGACCTGTAATGCTGGACAGACTTGGGCTGGATGGCCCTGCCGTGCCTTTGCTTGTGAGGGTCCCCTGGCCGTCGCACTCTTTAATTTGTCTCTCCAATGGCTCTGCTAAGTGCTCAGTGCATGTTTGCATTGGCCTGAAGTGAAATTTTCCCCACGTGGTGCAAAAGAATCCTTACCCTCGCTGTGTGCTTTCGCAGATGTGAGCAGGCCTGGAAGGGGGCCCGTGCTGAACGCTGGTGCTTATTTAGGGCGGAGAGTCATGGGGGAAGCTAAGCCTGTGCTGCCTTCAGGGACTTACAGAGGCATAGTCCTCGCTAGACCAGGGGCTCACAGGAGTTCCTAGAACTGAGGGAGTGAAAGTGATACCCTGTCAGATAGCCACTGCCAAAGCGGCTATGGGATACCGGTTCCAGTCTGGAAAAGGCAGGGCAAACAGTCAAGTGGGAAACCCATCCAAGGGGCACATCCCCATGCTTCCCATGCAGGCGTGAGCGTCGGGAGGGGTCACCTGAGGATGCACTCAACCCAAGTAAATGACTCAGGTCGGCACATGCAGCCTCTCTAGATTATGAGCGGCCTGAGGACAGCATTGGTGACCTAGGTTCCTTTGCAGGTGATGGTAAATGCTCCATAAATTTTTTTTTTTTTGCATAACGGAGTGGAGATTAAGTAATTATTCACATTAGAGAGCATTGGCAAGATGAATTCATAGGAGGCTGGTTATGTTTACTTAAACTCTAGTTTAAGAGGCAGCTTTTTCTTAATGTTAGCAAGCAATATATGGAGTTAGCATCTAATAATTATTTTAGAAATCATTGTAACAGGGCATAAGCAATGAATAATAGTGTGGTGAAGGAGTGGGGGGAGGGGGACAGGTGCGGGTGGAGGGGAGTCATGGGGGGAAAAGGGAACATCTGTAATACTTTCAACAATGAAGATAAATTAAAAAAAATAGAATGTTTGGCTAGATTGCACATACCAGAGACTTAGTTTTCTCTGCTGGGAAGGAGCCAAATGTGAGACCCCTACTCCCCTCCCTGGCGCCACATCCTCCTGGTTCGAGTACTTGAGGTGCAGCATGGAGTAGCTTCTCTGTGGCTTTGCTGATCTTACATAGGTCAGTGGGGGAAATGATGCATTAACAAAAGGTCTGCAAGTGACTCCTAAACCCCATTATGTTAAGCCCATAATGCATGAGACTGCAGGAGACAGAACTCAAGGAACCGTATAGTCAAATCACTGAAATCCACCAGCAACGATGCCCTGTTTCTCCCCAGAATGCTGAGCACTTGCCCAGGTTGAATCCCAGGGCGAGCAGAGAAACAAGGGGACTGGACATCGACTTTCCCCGCCCCCTGACTCAGGCTAATGCGATTCACTTTTGCGCGGGGATCCGATTTCCCGTTCCCTCACTCACCGCTGTTGCTGCGTTTCCGTAGGTCGTACCCATCTCCTGGCCCGTCGGCTTCTTCAGGAACCTCCACCAGGTCCGAAGTCTTGGAGAAAAGAGGGAAGAGCATGGGATGAGCAATGTCACATCACTGGGCCAACTGCACAGATTTCCATGTCTGAACATCGAAGATAGAATTTGCAGGACACTGTCCTCAGAATCCAATCGCGGCTGTCTTGTCTGCCTGGCTGACTTTAGAGGGTGTGTCCTCCCTCTTGGGCACCGTCCCTTTTTCAGATTGCCTCTTTCAGAGGGCCAGATGCCCCCACTTCTCTCTGCCTGGCTCCATAAAAGAGGAATTTAAGGGGCCTCGATGGAGAGCCACACTTTTCAAACATTTTATGTATATCTTACCAGAGGAGGGCAAAGCTCCCTTCCTACCTCCCCCAGTCTGCTCTAGAGCAGTTTAGCACCAGTCTCCAGAGACTAACTTTTATTACAAAAAAGTTAACTCTAGGATTTTCCTCAGCCATTCTTACTTTCATGACACTCCAGAAATAAGAAATGTCACAGGGTCTCCAAGTCATCTGCATCCGGCTCCTCTGAAGCTCACTATTTCCGAACCAAAGTTGCTATTGTGAATTTAATTTTATGAAACTGAAGGCTATTCGTAAACTAGTCAGCCAACTCCCGGAAAGTGTTTTGAATTTGGTTTCAGCATGGCCTTCCCCAAGCCATCAAACCTTTTATATTGTAGAGCAGTTGAAAGCCATTAAAGGAGACATAACGATTTAGAAACAAGCCAGGCAGTGACTTCCTGACAATGTAAAGCAAATGGCTCTACAGACCTGGGAGAAAATCAGCCTGTGGGCCTGAGCTTTGCGATGTGGGAATATGTTAGCTTGAGGGCATAACGCCGCAAACATGGCAAGAGGCTGAAATGCATTATGATTTGCCCCTGCAGAAAGGAAGCAAAAGCATTTTAAAGTGCCAATCAATCGTTTCTGGTTTCTTCCATGAGTCCAGTTGGACTCCGGGGGAAGAGTGAAGTGACAGATACTTAAGCACACTTGGATTTATCTTGGTCTCCCTGCAGGTCTCAGAACAATGCTGTCACAGAGCACAATTCCAAGAAATCTTCACTGATGGAACCGGTAAACAGGAAGCGTAAGTGGACTGTGATAAATGGACACCTTATTGGCATTCAGAAAACGATGCTCTTTGCTCCTAAAACCAGCCTGTAGGGTCCAGACATTGCTAGAAACAAGGCTGTCTTAGACCTGAAAGAGAACTTCCCTCTTCCTGGGACAAATGGACTCTCTGATGGTCTTGCTGCTTCTTAGCTTGAGCCCAGAAGGTGGAGGCCGAAATGGCCATTGCCTGCTGGGAGTGTATCTGAGGCCGTCTCCTCCCACGGGAGCAGCGCCATGGGGTCGATGTGGACAGGTCAGGCCACCTCTGGGGAAGCCTTTCTGCTCTTCCTTCCCGGCTGGCTTTGCATCTGCCTTCCACACAGGCCAGCCTCAGGCGGGCATGGGGGATGCGGGAGCTGAGGGGATGAGGATGTAGTGGCTCACACCAGGGATGTGAGAAAGGCCTGTTTGGGATGCAGGTCAAGGTGGATGGACAGAGGTCTCCCTGCTCTGGCCAGCGCTGTCTGTGCTTTTCTTTTGGATTGCTGGGTGGTGGCCACAAAAAGTCTTGACATGCGCAGAGCACTCATTTCCAGTGAGGTAAGACATAGGAGAGGTGCTTGGGAGGGGTGACTCTCCCCTGGAGAGAAGCCCCACTAAGTCACAGGTCAAGCACTTCTGGGGAGGGTGTTTTTTTGTTGTTGTTTTTTTATTTTTTTGTTTTTTTTTTTGTGAATCCAAGGGTATACCTTGCCTTAGAGAGAAAGGATTGAGGCAATGTGAGAAATGGCTGTATTGTTGAACTGGGATGGAGCTGGAGGGAGAACTGGGCACAGCTGGGACTCCCTGCTTCTGCCCATTGTTTGAGTCAAACCTTTCTGTGTTGTTCACATGTTATCTAACATTGGTGGTGGTGGTGGGGGGGGGGGGCGGGGAGAAGGAGTATACAGAAGAGAAAGTCAAGGAACATGAAGCCAAGAGCGAGGTTACTTTGAGGGGGAAAGTTAAATGATTCCTGGGTGTTGGCAACAGAAAATGAACCTTTAGTGGCCCAAAGCCCTTTGGGTTTCCATTTGGCGGCTGCCTGACTCACAACAGCCCTGCCCTCATGATGCATTTAGGTGGAACCCACAGAGCGCAGTGCCTGAGCCCCACCCTGCCCAAGGGCACCAAGAGGACAATTACAGAGGTTCTGTGAGGGGAGTCCGAGCCACTGCCAGAGCTGCTCTTCTTGGTCCTCTGAGCCAGCGAGGTGCCGAAGCGGAGGGCCTCGTAGACAGGGTCCACCTTATTGCCACAGGCTGCAACGGGAGAGAAAGCTCATCTGAGAGAAAGGTTTCTTCGGCTCACTGGCAGGAATGCAGCCAATCACCGTTCACATACCCTGGGCCACGTCAGGCATCGCCTATCACATGCACCTGTGGAGCAAGGTCTGAGCAGCAGACCCACTGCCCCCTGGAAAATGGGGCTTTGTGGTCAAGCTTTCCTCACATGTGTCCCCCATGACATGTGCCCATTGGCTAGGGACCCCCACTACACCTGGCACCCTCTGCTCCCAAATGCTTCCTGATGGATTGATTTCCCTCTTTTTTATCCATCCCCCAGACTCCAATATCAAGGTTCTTTCCAAAGATCAGCTTTACTTCCTCGAGTGCCAAGTGAGGCTTTCCAGGTATGAAGCCTTTGAGACCGGAAGTTTGCAGGAGGAAGCAAGTGTTTTTGAAAGAACTGGGACATTCCCAGGCTTCATGAATTGTAATGCAAAACATTTTAGTGTATAAATTTTTAGTTTAAAACTTGCCACTCTGCTCCCCGAAAGACAAACATCGATGTAGAGGTTTTGTTAGGGAGAGAAAAATAGAAGTACACTGAATGATATTGTTAAAGAATGAATTCAATGTCTATAAATATAAGGCATTTTTTTGGGGGGGTCTCAATTGAAGAATAGTTGATATTCACTGAGTTCCTTTCCGGCATTGGTCTATAATTTATATTTATTTTTTACAACAATGATAAAAAAAACACACACAGCCATTACTGTTCTCATTTTATAGAGTTTGACAGGTTGGGTAGCTTGTGCAGACACACATTGGTCAGCGGGGAAGCTGGGATTTGAACCAGGTCTGTGGAATGCCATACCCCATGCTCTTTCCACTCCATCATGCTGCTGATGGGTAGGGTAGCATATCAGCAGCCTTTGGGATTTGGGTATTATTTGAGCTCCATTATGGAGAGGATGCATATTCCTACAGAATTGGGTCCACCTTACCTTTCCCTTCCAGCAAAATACACAGACAATCATAACCCCGTCAGCCACCAAACAAAAGCACAAACACACCCTATGGGTTTTGCAGTCCTGGGAGAACAGCAGCCATGAATGTTGACATTGCTGCTCAAAACCCGGCTCAGCCCATCAATGTCCCAACTCACCAATGGGCATAACTTCTTTAATGCATCCAAATTGTTCATGAATGAGTAAGGGGGAGCTGTAGTAACGCCGAAACCCCTTTGGCTGGGGAGAGAATGAGAAAGAGAAGGGCTTAATGTCACTGATGAGATGAAGAGAACCACATAAGAACTCTAAAAATCAAACCAGTTGATTTTTCTAGGGGTACCTCCTTGTCTCCCGTCAAGATGTTGACTTGTGCTATTATATACCCTTGGAGGGTGGCAATAAGCAAGCCACACTCCATCCAGAAAGTGAGCCTCAGCCCTGCCTTTCCCTGTCCTGCTTCTTCCCTCTCTGCGGCCCACTGCAGCCTCTCTTGTGTCTGGAATCCTCATTATCTCCCAGGATACAATGGACCATTATGCCTTATTTCACTACAGCTCATTATTGTGGTTGGTTAAAATCAACTTTGGAATGGGAAAGCAGACCCCAGGGGTTGGCTTAAAGGCCTTTTTCTGTCTGACGAGCTCTACCAAGAACCATCTGCTTTGTGTTCTAGATTCCATTCTGTTTTCTGGCTTCTCATCCATGGTCTTTGCCTTGACTTGTGGAAATAACCTTTGGAGGAGGAGGTAGGGTTTTAAAGAAGAGGGCATTGTCAATCAGAGTAAGTTGAACTCTCTAAGAACCTTGACTTACTATATTCCAGTATTGAAAGAAAACGTAGTGGCCCAGACTCTACTAGAATTCCACAGTCCTCTCCAAAGTTCCTGGCAGTGGTATCCTTCTTTGTTTGGACATTGCCAGTGATGGAGGATGGATAGGGGAGCTCTCGCTAACCCTGGAGGTAGGTCTTTGGTGACTTCATCTCTGACTATTAAGACTTGGTACACACTGATCCTAGGTCATTTTTCCTGGAGCCACCGAGGACAATAGAATCCCTCTTCTGCGTGATACGTCTTATTATTATTATTTTTTTGAAGATAGTTATCATGCCCTAAGTATCTGCGGGGTAGAAATTCTTGGTTCCTTCTACAATTCTTTGGCCATCCTAGTTTTGAAATCTCTGGGTTGCTTTTTAGTGATGTGTGGCACCAGTGCTGAATGAAGCCCACACTCTTGAGATGGTATGATCAGTCCAGAATGGGCCAGGGTTACCCAGCCTCCCTTGGTTGGGCCACCATGAGTCTATTAAAGTGCTGTAGATTTTTATTACTCTCTCCACTTTTGGGAGGGTGGTTAACTTCTATCCTATGTGTGACTCCCACTGAGCTGTCAGCCAATTGAGTACTAGAATGACCAGCCACCCTAGTTTGCCTGGAGCTAAAATATGGTTCCTAGGGTGCTTAACTTTCACTTTTAAAACCTGGAGAGTTCTAGGATGCGGGACTTCCAGTGCTAAAGCTAGGACAAGTTGGTCACTACGTGGAGCATTCATCCCTTGGGCTGACAATGCTCCTCCTCTGCTCTGTCACTTTGCCAACCAGGAAGCCAAGTTGGCAGACCAGGGGTTCTAGGGCTGCCTTCCTGGTGTCCAGTTCTCACAGGTGCTGCAGAGAAGGAGTTTGAATGGAGTGATCTCAGGGGCAGGCCCTTACCAGTTTGCCCATGCACCGCTGGGGTGCTAGGCCATCCATGCACTTGTGGTGGATGCTCATCTTACAGGCTTTGCAGCGTAGTCCATGCTTAGCATTTGTTCCTGTCAGACATACAGTGAGCTGTGGTTAGGATACAACCCGCCCTTTGCTGGTGACTAGTATGAAATCCCTGGGGAAGTGATTACTTCCATAACCCAGGGAATTCTTTTCTATGACTTTTGCATGAACCTTTCAAAAAGGGCAAAATAATATGGTAGATTCTTTTACCTTCTACCCCACTTTCTACCTAAGGTGCCAGCTTTGGTCCACCCTCCTCTTTTCTATTCATTACTCTAGAACAGTGGTTCTCAACCGTTCTAATGCCGCGACCCTTTAATACAATTCCTCATGTTGTGGTGACCCCAACCATAAAATTATTTTCGTTGCTACTTCATAACTGTAATTTTGCTACTGTTATGAATCGTAATGTAAATATCTGTGTTTTCCGATGGTCTTAGGTGACCCTGCTAGTGGTTCTCAACCTGTGGATCGTGAACCGCTGCTGTAGAGCCTAAGACCATCGGAAAACACAGATATTTACATTACGATTCACAACAGTAGCAAAATTACAGTTATGAAGTAGCAACGAAAATAATTTTATGGTTGGGGGTCACCACAACATGAGGAACTGTATTAAAGGGTCGCGGCATTAGAAAGGTTGAGAACCACTGCAGAACATCTTAGCTGCCTCCACTTTCATTGTTCTCTCATTCAAGCCAGAAAATTCCACTTTCTTTGCTCTTTATAAAGGTCACCTGTTTCTGCTCTTCTGTAAGTGCTACTGAGTAGTGTGAGTCCTGAATGATTTGGTGGGAACCCACTTTTAATGTTATCTCAGGCCAACCCCCTCTTGTTCACTATGCTCTAACCACATGATCTTCTTCAGGTTCCTCGAAAGCACAAGCTCCTTAATGCCTCGGGGTCTTTGCACATGTTTCCCTATAAGCCTGGAAGGCTGATTCTATGACTCTTCACTTGTCTTGCTTCTCCTCATCCTTCAAATCACTTGTCATTTCTTCAAGGAGGCTTTCTTGGAAACATTCCCCTTCCATTGTCTAAACGATCTTTTTCCTATTATTCTTTTCCACAGGACTCTGTCACAGTATTTCTAAAATCACATTTATTTATTTGAGAGTTTGTTTCTGTCTGCCTTTTCCTCTGGACTATGAATGCAATGAGGCTAAGTTTGTCACTGTATAACCAGCTCTGAGTATGATGGTTGATGTATTACATAAATTAACAATCAAATCCTTCCATAGTCATGTATGTATTAAAACAGTGGTGCCTGATTTAGATAATAAATTGAGTTTGATTCGCTGATGGCTTAGAGATGACATTCAAGAACTGAAAGAGGACTTGAAGATCATTTATATGTATGAGATTATTTTTTATTTATTTTTAAAATATATTTTTTCTTGATTTCAGAGAGGAAAGGAGAGAGCTAGAAACATTAACGATGAAAGAGAGCCATTGAGTGGCTGCCTCCTACATGCCCCACACTGGGGATCAAGTCAGCAACCTGGGCATGTGTCTTGACTGGGAATTGAACCGTGACCTTCTGGTTCATAGTTCAACTCTCAACTGCTGAGCCATGCTGGCCGGGCTGTATGAGATTATTTTGCAGACATGCAGCCTGGGGGTCTAAGCAGTGGAATGATTTGCCTCAGGTCAGAGAAGGTTCTGCCTGGTTTCACTCTTTCACTGCTTGGCCCAAATATTTTCTCCTTTTATTTGGGTTGCTTAACCTACATGAAGATGTACTTGGTGATAATAAGGTGATTAAATTTGACATTCAGTGGAAAAAACCAGTGGGCAAATTTTTTATTGGGAAAGTACCTGGAAACCCTTCACGAGGTAATATCTGAAAAATCCTTTCAGGAAGGACTCATTTAACACAAAGCACGTCTGCTGTTATAACCACAGAAAGTCAAAGTGATGTATAAACACATCATAAATTACTGGCTATGTGTGCTTTTCATAAACAGTAGTTGGAAAGTCTTCCTTTCATTTTTGAGAAGAACAACTTAGCTGAAAGACTGCAATCCTTCAAAAGACTGGACTTCCAAAGAAATCACTTATTTTTTTGTTTTTGAATTAGGGAAAGCTATTTGTGCCCTTTGTGAAAATGTAAGTAAAAGCATCAAAGAAGAGAGTTATTTCATTGTGTGCTGGACTCTGAAATAGCACCATTATATATTAAAGAATGTTTTCCTTCAGACCTGAACACCATAAATTCAGTTTTCCTTGTCTGTTCTAACGCAATCTGTTTTGTACGAGTCAGACCATCAGCAATTCTTTGGTTTTAGGTGTTACAATTTCTACTCTGGAATAACAAGAATGATTGAAGAGGAAAGCTTGTATGCTGTGGCTCAGAGAATAGTTCAAAAGAATAACTCACATTGGAAGCAAGATATGGGAAATCTGTGGTCTGATTTGCTATTAATAGTTACTACCATCACAAAGACATCACTGAACGTAGCCCTGATGCCTCAATAGAGTGAGAAAAAGATGAATTTAAATTCAAATCTGTCTTATGCTGGCTCTTTAAACTTAAAGAAAACTACTAACATTCCTACAGCCTCAGATGTCTCTTCATAAAATGGTAATAGTATTAACTACTCTCAGGGTTTCTAATAGTTATAGTGTCAAAATATATGCAAAGGGGATTGTATGGGTTGAAATACTTGGAAACATAAAGTATGTTTACTGGACACGGAGTAAACATGATAGACTGGCCACATGGTTTTCAACACTTACACCAAAAACCCATTAAAATCACAGCCCACAATTAAAAATGGTATAAATCTCAAATAACAAGATTCCTGGGAAGAGTAGCAAAAATAGAAGAGAGTTAAACATATATTTGGAAGACAGAGATTGGAGGACTGGCAAAAAATTTAGCAGAACAGAGGAAGATTGGATTTTCCAACAGCAATTTGAAAAACAGAAGACCATGGACCTTCAAAATCTGTGGAATTTCAAAATTCTGAGAGAAAATAATTTTCAACCTAGAATTTTATATTCAGTCCAATTACCAGCAAGTATGAAAGCAGAGTAAACACTCAGGTCTTCAGGGACTCAAAATATTAACTTTCTATTTACCCTTTCTTAGAAAACTAATGAAGGATGTGCATTAGAAAGATGAAGGAATGAGTCAACAAAGAGGAAATTGAACATCCGGTGCACAACAGAATAATTGACACAGAGAAGTAAATAATATGTCCATCTGAAAACTCTGAAATAGCTTTAGACTGGTGCTGCAAGATGAGATAAGACAGTAGACTTGTGGGAAAACATGGAAAAATTTTGAAGTTTATTGATGCTTTTGAGATTTTAATATTGTAGTAGATATGGCATTTGACAGCTATATGGGAACATTTGAAAAAAAAAAAACAATTATAGGTGCATGAAATTCAAGAAAATGGAAAGGGTAATTTTTAAAATTTTCTTTATTGATTAAAGTATTAAATATGTGTCCTTATCACCCCCTAACCCCACCCCCCCGCCATTCACGCCCTCACCCCTGGTATCTGTGTCCATTGGTTATGCTTATATGCATGCATACAAGTGAAAGGGTGATTTTAAATTTGAGGAAATATAAAATCTATGTAAGGAAAGAAATGTAATCACAGTACAATGCTTGAATCAGAAGTTTGCAATAGTCACAATAGTGAACACAAAATTGTGATAAAACTACTTGGGAAGATAAGAGCAAGGGAGCCAAGACTGTGATATAACTGTTTTGGGAAGGTGAGAGTGAGGAAGAGGGAACAAGGGAGAGGGTGTTGGAGGGGTGAGAGCTGAATTCTCATCTATTGCAGAAAACCAATAAATATGTGGTTAATCAATAAATAGTAGTAGAGCCCTAGCTGGTTTGGCTCAGTGTATAGAGTGTCAGCCTGTGGACTGAAGGGTCCCTGGTTTGATTCCAGTAAAGGGCACATGCCTGGGTTGTGGGCTCAATCCCCTGTATGGGGTGTGCAGGAGGCAGCCGATCAATGATTCTCTCTCATCGTTGATATATCTATCTCTCTTCCCTTCCTCTCTGAAATCAATAAAAATATATTTTAGAAAATAGTAGTAGAAGCACAGCATTTAGAAATATTGAAATAAATGTTAGAAAAAACCAGTGAGGTTGAAAGTGGTTGCTCATTGGAAGTTAGTCTGGGTTATATGCTAAGATAGTTTCTATTGTGAAGGTCGGATTACAGGCTCCCCTGCTCTAGAGCCCAGTACAGACCCCTGAAAACACGCAGAAGGAAAGTGCAGGAAACAGAGAGTTCTTCCCACGGCTGACTCTATTGCCAAGCCCTCTAAGCTGGTGATTACTCACACAATCAATAATGCATTAGGAGTCAAGCCCGCAAATGCATTAGCCGATATAAGTGTACACTGCTGTGCCTAGTTTTGATATGCTCTTATTCATGGAGTTATTTTTTTTTGGTTTGAAAATGACATTGATGTCAGAAGTGCCTTTAATAAAAATAGTTTTCTCATCTTGGTTGAATCTTTTAAAAGGAAGAGTGAGCTGGAGGGGAGAAGTACAAATGGAAGAATACAAAAGTACAAAGGCAGGGCAATTGTTCTACAACTTATTACCACTTCCATGCATAAATTGTATTACAGGTGTATGTTCATATCTGGATATGTGTGTTTGTACTTCCATACATGACATATAAAGAGATCATGGCGGGCTGGAAGAAGTCATCAAAATGTTTAGATATTAGTTCTTAGCTCTGAGACATTGGACAAGGCACTTGATTATCTGAGCCTGAGTCTCCCCATCTGAGAAAGGGTGCCATGAGCACAAAATGGGAAACCCAAGGGGCATAACTCACTATGCAAAGGTAAGCAGTGCTTTGGCTGGAAGGTGTATTATCTGAATAGTGACTTTCTCTGAGAACATGATTCCCAGTTCCTTAAGGCTTAACTGGATGTTTTAAACTCATGACTGGATCAGGCATGACCCACGTAGAGCGTGTTCTACATCCTACTCTCCTGTGTGTACCAAATCCAAATTCCTCCCTTATAACTCAATTTACAGACAAGTAAGTTGATCCTTGTTTTGTAAAAGTATGTATTAATGTGGTAAGTTAACTGTTTGGCCTCTAACAACCTGAGGTAGACCAAAATAAGTTTAATTTTTTTTTCACATTTTTGATTTTAGAGAGAGAGGAAAGGGGAGAGAGAGAGAGAGCTCCCAATTCCTTCTTTGAAAAACACCTATATTCCAGGAATGTGAAGATTTTGGCAACAGAATGGAGGATCTCTACAGAAGAAAATCCTTCAACAAGGCTGATCTTGGACATTAATTTAGGCAGATTTTTTTTGTTTTTGTTTTGTCTTCCTTCTGAGGAGTTAGACTAAGAGTCAGAAAAGTTTTTCTGTAAAGGGCAAGAGAGCAAATATTTTAGGTTTTGTAGGCCACATGGTTTCTATGCTGTTGTAGCATGAAAAGAGACATAAACTTCTTTTTTTTTTTTGCAAAAAAGCCCGTTACCATACCAATGTAGGTCGTTCTTAAAATTGAAGTGGGACACCCTTCCCTTTATGCCCTTTTGGCTTATAAAAGGTTTCATAGAAATCAACCTATTCAACCTACAGTTTCCCCATCTCAGCTGATGGCAATATGATTCTTCCAGTTACTTGGGCCAGAAACCTTGGAAGCATCCCTGTTTTCCCCAGGCAGCCCATGTACAGAAAATCTTGCTGGGTAATTCCTTCAGAATATTTCATGAATCTGGACCATTCTCAATTCTTCCTGCTGTACTGTCATCTCTTGCCTGCATTACGTAATAATAGCCTCCTAATTGTCTTTGCTTCAGTCCTTGCCCCATTCCAGCAAAGTCTGTTCTTTACATAGTAGCCAGAGCAACCCTTTGTAAAGATAATTAAAGTCTTGTAGTCACTTGACAGTGTAAAAGCCAAAGTCCTTACAATGGCACAGGATCTCTGCCCTCCTTTCCTCTTCGCTCTTCATCAATTCTGCTGCACCCCATGCTGGCCACCTGGCTGGTACTTAAACACAGCACGCTCCTGCCTTAGGCTTTGCTCTGCTTGTTTCCTTCACTTGGATGCTCTTTCCTCAGAGTTGTCTCATCTTCAGGTCTTACTCATATCTGATCTTACCCTGACCATTTCATTGATACAGCAACCTGCCCCTTGTCTAGGGACTTCTGCTCTTTCCCTCTCTGCTTAACATTGTTTTTCTTTCCACATTACCCATCACCATAGAAAACTCCATCCATCCATTCATCCATCCATCCATCCATCCATCCATCCATCCATCCATTGTCTCCCCAACTAAAATGTCAGCTCTACAAGGGCAAAGATTTTTCCCTGGTTTGTTAACTGATGCAGCCTAAGTGCTTAGAGCAAAACCTGGCCCAGAGGAGATACCCCATAAATATTTGCTGAATGAATTCCTATTTAAGTTGGAAAGAAGACCAAGATGCCTGATGTTACTAGTACTCAACACACTATCTATACTAATAAAAGGGTAATATGCTAATTAGACTGGGAGACCTTACGGGAGACCTTCCAGATGTCCTTCTGGACAAAGCCATGGTGGCGGGGCCAATGCAAACGTTGTTAGGGGCAATCAAGCCAGGAGGGCAGGGCAGTTGAGGGTGATCAGGCTGGTGGTGGTGGTGGGGGGCAGTTGAGAGCAAGCAGGCCAGCAAGGAGGGGCAGTTGGGGGCTCACAGGCTGGCAGGGGAGGGCAGATGGAGGTGAGCAGGCCGGCAGGGGGGAGCAGTTGGGGGTGAGCGGGCTGGCAGGGGGACTGTTGGGGGTGAGCAGGCTGGCAGGCAGTTGAACCGTTAGGAGCCAGCAGTCCTGGATTGTGAGAGGGATATCTGACTGCCGGCAGTTGGATATCCCTCAGGGGTCCCAGACTGGAGAGGGTGCAGGCCAGGCTGTGGGACACCACCACCCCCCCACCACCGGGCACAAATTTCGTGCACTGGGTCACTAGTTATTAAGAAAAAATATCCATTGAAGGGATGCCAATTTTCTCCAAGTAGTTCTGTAAATATACCAGAATTCTAGCTGAAATCTCAATGGGATTTGGGTGGGGGACTTCAAAAAATGATTCTAAAATTAATTTTGAAGAGTAAATACTTGAGAATAGCAAAATGTTTATGAAAAATAATCTATTATAAATCACAATAATAATTAAACCAGAGAGCTATTGGTGCTGAACCAACAAAATAACCAGTAAAGTAAATTGAAAATGTAAAAAATATACTTAAGTATCTTTAAGAATTTAATGTTTGATAAAAGTGACTTTCAAATCAGCAGTGAAAAGAGGAATTATTTAACAGATATTGATGAGTCACCTGGTAAATTATTTTGGGAAAACACTAATTCATAGCATATTCTGAATAGAAGTGTGATGGGGTAAGAAATTTACATAAAAGTTAAAACTATTATATTAATTGAAGAAAATATAACACCAGCTTATTTATTCTTGAGAAGATCTTTCTAAGTAAGATTTTTATGAGAGAAAACAATATACCAAAAGGTTGGTAAATTTGATTACATAAAAATATACTCACCAGTACAGATAAATTGGGGAAAATATTTGCCTTATAAAATTAAGGGTATTATACTGTAATATATGAGATTTATGAGCATTTCTTTCAATTTAAAAGGAAAAGATAAATAAGCCAAAAATATATTGTCCAAGACATAAACTGAGGGCTTATAAAAGAAATCGAATGGAAAGTTAAACATGCAGTGCAGCAATTTTCAATATTTTTCATCTCATGGCACACAAACTAATTACTAAGATTCTGTGGCACACCCAAAATATATTTTTTGCTGACTCAACAAAAACAATAGGTATAATTTTGATTCATTCACCCGAAATGGCTATTGTTCTGTTGGCTGTTGTCATTTTTTTTTTATTTGAGAACCTAAGGGAAAAGAGGTCAGTGCCCCTCACTACACAGTCAAGTATTGCATATTTAAAAAATTCTTGCAGCGCACCGGTTGAAAATCGCTGATTTAACGAATGGCAAATTTAATTAGTAATCAAAGAACTAGAAATGAAAATAGCAAGATATCCATTTTTTCTATCAAATGTACAAAGATGAAAAGCAATGAAAAAATAACTGTAAGTAGTTGGATGTGGGGTCCGGGCGCTCCCAGACACTGCTGCTCGGATTAGAAAATGGTACCATTGTTTTCAGGTCACTTTGGGGACATGCATCAAAAGCTTTAGACATGTGCATAATTCTTTGATACAGCAATTTCAATTTCAGAATTGGGTCTTAGGAAAATTAAATATGTTTGCAAAGGCTTAACTACAAAGATACTTACTGTAGCTTTGTAAATAATATTAGGAAATGGAAAATGACTAAAATATCACAGAGTCAGGAAGGTATTAATTAATGAAAGTTTGGTGCATCCATAAACAAAATACTTTTTGGCTACTGAGATGATTTTTTTATTTAGTAATAACTGACATAATATGATATTTATAATAAAATATTAAAGTGTCAAAATTAGGGTAAATACAAAACATTTGGAAAACTCTCATTTAAAATGAGCATGTACATGCATGTAAACAGGTCTGGCAGGGCACATTAATAATATTTCTATCTGGGTTGGTGGGATTATAAAAGCTTTTTAGTTCTTGTTTTTATTTGTGTTTTCTCATTTTCTAGAAAGAACACATTTTCCCTTCGTAATGGACACATGTAATACCTTAATCAATAAAAAAGAAATTGGAAAAAAAAAAGAAATAAGAGACTACATAGTTTCAAAAGGAAGTGTTTTCACTTTTGAAGAATTATCAAGTCATGTTGAGAGGAGTCACTTTGGTGGTGTTGATTTTGGAGCTTCCATTGCTGGGAATCTGGACGCCATGTCCTGCCATCATTCAGCGTGGCCCGGCTCCCCCTCCCTCCCCCCTGCATGCCCTGTGCCCTGTGCGTGCTGACATGCTCAGCAGGCTTTGTTTTCCTTTCCTGGAACTATGTCCTTCAAGGCTGGGCCTTCCTCTGAGTTACCCAGGGAACATTCTGTAGCAGAATGTCAAGCTGCAGACTTCACAGACGAGGCCACCTCCATTGCCTCTGATTGACAAGGGGAAAGAGCCCATTTCTATTTATTTTTGCTTCAAAATGTAATGGACAGCTTTCAATGCTTTATAGTTTTCAGAGAACTTTTATTTTTTAAATCAAAGTTTTCTGAGCAGAGTTTTTCAGCCTCTACATTATGGACATTTGGGGCCTGCTAATTTTTTGCCGTGTGTGTGTGCGTGTGTGCGTGTGTGCGTGTGTGCGTGTGTGCGTATGTGTGTAAGGGCAGGCTGCCCTGTGCCTTGCAGGATGGTTGGCAGCAGTTCTGGCCTCACACTTGATGCAGAAGTACATCCTCCTGAACTGTGACAACCCAAAACATCTCCAGGTATTGTCAGATGTCCCCAGGGGTAGGGTTGCTAGATTAAATATAGAAAAGTCTAGTTAGCCCGGCCAGCATGGCTCAGTGGTTGTGCGTTGACCTATGAACCAGGAGGTCACAGTTCCATTCCCAGTCAGGGCACATGCCTGGATTTTGGGCTCAATCCCCATTCTGGGGTGTGCAGGAGGCAGCTGATCAATGATTATCTCTCATCATTGAAGTTTCTCTCTCCCCCTCTCCCTCTCTGAAATCAATGAACTATATTTAAAACAGAAGAAAAGTCCAGTTAAATTTTAAGATAACAAATTATTTTTTATCCTAAGAATATCTCAAATATTGCATGAAACAATTGTATCCCAAATATGCCTGTGACACACTTATACTAAAATATTATAGGTTGTTTTTCTGAAATTCAAACTTAATTAATAGGTGTCCTATCTTTTTATTTGCTAAGTCTTGAACACCTATCTGCGAGGCAATATTGCCCCAGGTAGAGAAACGGATGTAGAGCAACAATTATTTTTGGCTCTCGTTCATAGCTGAGGGAACTGAGGCTTGGGGAGGGAAGTCCGTGGTCTAAGGCCACTGGAGAAAGGGTGCGGGATGAGATCTGAGCCCAGGAATCCTGATTACAGATTCCCTCTTCTTCCTTGTATAGGAAAGAACTGCCCGTTTTTATTCCTGAAAAGATGAAAACCGAGAGACCGTCATAATTAGAGCCACTTGATATGGGGACTGTGCTTAGGATCACCAAGAATGAAGAACTTTCCACAAGTCCTAACACAATGATTCCTTCAAGGTAGTGTTATTCCATATTGAACAGATGGAAAATTGAGCATCAGAGAGTTTAAATCACTCATCCAGGATTATTTAGCTAGCACAGGGGTAGAGCTGGATTTCTAAAGCAGATCTGACTTAATCCACACCTGACATTGCATCTCTGTTTGGTGTTCTTTCCTGATTTTTTTCCCTTAATCAATTAGGTTTGACTGAAACCTTTTCTGATAGCATCAAGGTACCAGATCTTTGACCCATCACATTTGAAAATCGGGGATAAAAGAATGAATTGGTCCAGAGCTCTTTTTAAATGCTATTTCAGAACAAAGCCAAGTAGTGTAACCATCTGATTTGCCTTTTGGATGTGGTGCCTTCCATGTGGGGGTCTACCAAAAGAACAGGGAGGTGGTGGTTAACTGGGATAGATTTGTAGGCTATATTACCAGCTTTTGAGAAATTAAGAGCTGACTCTGTTACATTTTTCTCTCAAAGAATATATGGCATGTTTCCATTCTTTGTACTCAATGGGAAGGTACTTCTAAGAATTATAATGAGTTTGGTAGAGAGCGGTGAACTCCTATTTATTCTCTAATGCCCCTCTGAAATGCCACATTCATTATGGAACTTCCATTGACATCTTTGTCCTCAGATAGAACTACTGTTCCCACATTGAGGCTTCCCAAGTACTTTGCATATACCTTGGTTCAGATATTTACATGTATGAACCCATATATTTGTTAAGTATCCCATATTTATTTTCTGAAAAAAGGAAGAATAAAATGAATATCTACACAAGAAACAAAATTAGAAGTCTTATAAAAATTTAGAATTAGCTATTTTCTCTGTTAATTCTATACTTCATTTTCTCTTTCTCAGGTACCTAAGGCCTTCTACACAATTCTTAGGGACTTTCTGACTTAAAAGTGTAACAGAATTGATTAGGAAGATACCTTAGTGCCTTGCAACTTAAAGTGGGGCCCATAGTCCAGCATCATTGACATCACCTGAGACCTTGTAAGGAATGCAGAATCTTAGGACCCAAGCTGGACCCACTAAGGCAGGATATGCATCTCACCAAGCTTTGCAGGTGATTTGCACGCATATTCAATTTCTGAGAAGTCCTACCTTAGAGATCAGTAGCCTAGGAGTGGCAAATACATAGGATAGTTGTTGAAGAAGCCTTTCATTTTGTGTACATGGCAGACATCACTAATCAATCACAGTAATTTTCTCACTGGGCTATGGTGCCACTTCAGAAGCTTCTCTGGGCAATCGGTGTCAACCAATTAGTATGGAAACCAACTTGCCTTCCCAGATATAGCTTCTCATTTTGCAGATAAAGAAACTGAGGCTCAAAGAAGCAAAGTGCTTTGACAAACATTACACTGCTCCTCCGTGGCAGAGCAGGAATTAAAATACTAGTGTCTGGCCTCTTGGGCTAATGGTCTTCCCATTGCAGCATGCTGGGAAGGTAAGCAAAGCACAAACCAGGGTTTACAATGACCAGTTTCTCACCACCCTAAAAGGACCCTAGGTGACCTGTCACTGTCCTCATAGCAGTCTACTGTAAAGAGCTGGAGCTTTGGAGTTAAAGCAATACAGCTTAAACTGCTCCTAAGTTTTAGATATCACTCAATAGTTAGAAAGTTTTCTGCTAAAGGGGAAAAAGGGGGAACATATTTTCCATCACACTTGAACTCTAGTCATGAGACCTTGATTAAAAATAACCCATCCTATCTCTCCCCTGCTATGAGTTCAATTGAACAAGATGGTTTCCAAGTTTTCTGGGAAATTCAGTAATATAGTCATTCGCCAGTGACTTGAAATGCTACTAAGCAAGCAGAAAGGACCATTAAAAATTGTGAAGACCCCTAGGCCACCTTTCCCTGCCTATATTCCCCACTCCTTGCTACACTACAACTTTTCCAACCCCTTCTTAGCTATAAAAAATTAATGGCATTCATTGTTTATAAATGCCTCTGTTGATCTTTCCTATTTCGGTTCTTGACTACTAGTGGAAAAACTCTCTCTACTTCCCCCGCCCCTCACCCGCACTGAACTTTAAAAATAGTAACAGGAGTTGGGTTGGCTCAGAGCTTTGAATTTGGAGTCCATAGCCTTTCCCCCCTGGGTCATCAGTTCACATTGAATATCATGGCCACCAAGCTGTCCTTCTGTTATGTGTGTTTGGCTTAAAATTCTGAGAGGAGACGTCCTCCAGGATAATCACTTTCTCATGACCATCTGGGAAACGTCTGGACTTGACACCCTTGAACCCGGTATTAATAAGCTCTGCTGTCTGCCTCCTCTTCTCTGAGGTCTGCGGTTTTCACAGTCTCATTTGCTTTCTTCACAACTATTCTTCCAGCCAAAGGCTCGAGAATTTGCCCAATTGATGTGCTACACCCTCCCTGCCCGCCCCCCCCAAGTGCTTTTCTAGGAATTTGGCATAGTACTAGTATCAACCTTTCATGCATAGAGATAGCTTTAATAATAGTGAACAGTTTTTAAGTTTTATAGTTCACAAAGAACATTCATTTATGTCACTTAATTTGTCAGGGATTCCATGAATTCGGTATTTTCAATGCCATTTGAAAGACACTGGGTTGAGAGAAGGTACATTAGTGGTCCAAGGTCAGTTGAGCTACTAAGTGCAGAGCCAGAATGCGAATACCCACCTGTGACTCCTGCACCATTCTGCCCCTCCCCCAGCTCCCTCTTGCAGATCTGTATTGTGAGTTTGTTTGTAATGATCCACTTACTTATAGATGCTCACCAGTGCTATTGATGATGACTGTCAAGAGTAGCAAAGTTTCACCTTGTGTAAATCAGATGGGACAAAGTCCTTATTTCTTCACCTTTATCAGCTCTCAGAGGTTATAGAATAAGCACCAAGCAATTCTTTAGGCAAGGAGGCAGTACAAGCATTCCCGAGAAAATCAGCAACTCAATGTCTGTCTGCTTTCAGAAGAGGTTTGGCAGCATTTGTAGACATGGATAGAAAGAACATCATTTAGGAAGTTCTTGAAATAGCTCATGTGAGATGTGTTGAAGACTGGACTGGGGCAGGAGCAGAGAGGAAGAGAGGAGGGGCCTGACCATAGAGAAAGCACAGAAGTAGAATAGACAGTTGGTTCATAGATTGGCTTTCTGGAGAGCAGGAGAAGGGAGGAGTCCAAGATGGCCTTGAGGTTCTGGCCAGGTAGCTGAGAGCACACAGGTGCCATCTGCCCCAGCAGAAGAGGACCTCAATGAAGTGGCAGATTTATGGGGGAAGAAGATGCGTTGTTCCACTGTGGACACATTTAAGTATTTTGGCATCAACAAGGAATCTGGCAGCAAAGTTCTGGCAGTTGAAGTGAGAGGCTAGACCTTGGGAGAGAGGGCAGGTCAGCAGCAGGGCAGGAAGACAGGGAGAAGCCTGTCTTGTTACTAACTGAGCCCTACTGCTTTTGAGTACCGTCTCAATCTTTATATCACCTCTAGCAGATTTTTTATTTCTTTTTAAAATCAGAAAACAGATGCTCAAAAAATGTTCCTTGAAATCTCTTTTTCAAACAGGGATACCAGGCAGATCTCATGCAAAGTGATCTAGCCCTTCTGGGTGAAAGTCAGGCTGGTTCATTGTCCCTCCTCTCTTTTAATGATATGTGACTCTTGCTACTTCTTTTTATGGCATTATGAGCAGAGTGAAGATGGTGCTTGAGTGTCAGGATGAAGTGGTAGTGAATTCTTTATGTCAAGGGAAACACATTTCCTGTGTGGTGAAGGTGAGAGTGTGTGTGTATGGTGCATACATCTACACACATGTATAAGTATGTGTACACATGAACTTGTTTGTTGCCATGTTGTTGGGGTGGGGAGTGCAGCAGAGGTATAGGCTTTTGGGTTTTCTTTCCAGATAAGCTTAGCATGTGAAAAAATAATCTATGTTTTGTTTTTCTGCTTGTGCAACCAGGCAGTGTTGATAAGCTACAAAGAAATGCCTTACTAGGATTTAATCAAGTATTTCTATTGCCCCATCCTTTTTCTTTAACGGATGGGTCACAATGTAGAGGTGTCTCCCATAGACACACACAGAGGGCTGTCCCATTTTTTGCTACTGGCCCAGTTCTGTCCTTTTATGATTTGGTATCCACCATGGCTGCACAACCAAAGTGACCATTCTAAAGTAGGTCAGTGGAGCATTCCCTGGATGGCAGCTGAATGGAAGTGCAGGGTACACATTTTCCAACACATCTTTATCTCCCGGTGTTTACAGCAGGAGATGGCCTTTTCCTACAGATCCCTCGCTTCCACCATGGCACTGCTCATGGGTCTAGAGGCAGGTGGCCAATCTATACTTGTCTGTCATGCTTGGTCTGAACCTAAAGCAGGAAGGCATGAATCAGCAATAGCACAGTCATGAAAAGGCTTGCAGCTTCAAGTTCAGAAAACTCTCCAAGTGTATCCAGGATTCACAGCAGTGTCTGTGTTTTGTCTCCAAGCTCCATCTTGAGTGAGTTGTCCTCCCTTCCTTCTACCTGGGCACCATTTATATTTCATGGTGGATGGGGCAAGGAGAAAATAAATGAAGGACAGTAGGTTGGAAGAACATGGAAATACACACACACACACACACACACATATATTTGTGTGTATATATATATATATATATATATATATATGCAGTATATATTTGCTGTGATGTTACTAAATAGCATATAGCTGGTGACCTATAGGAAATGACTAAAATTTAACAAAAGACCACCTTAAATTGTCATCTTCATTCTGGTCAGTTATATACACAGTGAAAATACTTTCCTGTATTGTCATTTCTTTCTGCTAAGGTATGGTCTTAAAAGGCTCCTAAAATACAAATACACTATTTTTCTGGAAGATCACCTCTATGCCATGATTCAGCACTTGCAAACATCATGATCTATAATTTAAGAGGGACAATCTCTTTTCATTGGCTGGCATTTTAAAAATTATTTTTCCCAAGTTTGACCATTTAAGCATTCACTGAATTACTGGTAAAATAAATAGTTCACAGGAATGAAGTTCCGCATTTTTTCTTGCATTGATAAGATAGCAGCAGCATTTGGCAACTTGGGAAATTTTTATTTTCTAGAAAGTTGCACACATATAAAGATTCTCTTTTCACCACTTGGTGCCTTTCTAATTCTTTTTCTTTTTTTAAAAAAGATTTTTATTGATTTCAGAGAGGAAGGGAGAGCAAGATAGAAACATCAAAGATGAAAGAGAATCATTGATCAGCTGCCTCCTGCATGCCCCCAATGGGATTGAGCCTCTGCAACCTGGGCATGTGTCCTGACCTGGAATCGAACCGTGACCTAGTTCACAGGTTGATGCTCAACCACTGAGCCACACTGGCTGGGCACTAATTACTATTTTTAAGTGCCCACTGGTTGCCAGGTATGTGCTCTACTAGCTGCTGTGGGAATAGGCACATAAATCAAACCTGGTCATGTCTTCAAGGAGCTTGCTCAAATCTAGTCTGTTTGGAAAATGACATGCAAATTCAGAGAAAATAAGTGGTCAGGCAAGACCTGTTGGGAGAATTTTAATTGGGTCTTGATCGATTTGAGACTGGAATAGATGGAGAGACAGAGAAGGAAGGAAAGGCGTTCCAATTATTCCAGAAGCAAAATGCCAGGACATAGAAAATGGGCTCAGGAAACAATATTAGGACCTTCCACGGGAAGACGTCTGAGGAAGAATGATGCGCAATATGGTACCAAGGCTAGTCCTCTCCACCTCCCTTGTCCTGTCTTCTCTTTTGGTGGCAGGTCACGGGTTTTGACATTTTCAAAGCGATGACCTGCAGGTCCCATGGATGCCCCAGAGCATAACGCTGGCCCCCAACATTTCTTCCATTTCTGTGTGAGACTCTAAGAGACCGCCTTCCTTAAGGCCAGCCCATATCCATTTCTGCTCCATCTTTGCTGGATGGAATGTGGTATGCTTTCTCATCTAGGTAATTTTCAGTGAGAGATTTCTTAATGTAAACAGTGCTTGGCAGCAGGCATACGATTTCAGGAAACTAATAGAAGATGCTAGCTTAAAAGTATTTTGTGTCCCTTTAGCTGAACGGTGCTGGGTACAATGTTTCTTGAGAACATTGGGCCTGAACTGAAGTCTTAATAAGTCTTTAATGAATTTGCTTTTGCAGGCATCAGAAAGGCTCTCTGCAATGGTCACAGTGCAGAGATACATGCCAAATAATGGGCAGTAGCAGTCAAGATGAATTAGGGAAGAGTAGATGTTAGGAGAGAGAACTCTTCCGTTATAATCCATTTGCTCCACCACTGAGCACACTTGGTAGTTTTCAGGATAGAAGGACTTTGAAATGCTAGTGTGCTATGAATGGCCAAGGGGAGGATAGTGTATAGCATTTTCTAAACATATTTTACCATGCAAAATCTCCTCTCCCCAAATCTATAGTGTCTATTTCATTGTTAATCCTCACAGGAGGATATTTTTTCATTGATATTTAGAGAGAGTGGAAGAGAGGGAAAGACAGAAACATTGACGTGAGAGAAACATATCGATTGGTTGCCTCCTGCACGCACCCTGACCAGGGCCAGGTCCGGGGAGGAGCTTGCAACCATGGTACATGCCTTTGGCCGGAACTGAGCCTAGGACCCTTCAGGCCGACACTCTATCCACTGAGCCAAATTGGCTAGGACTAGAGTGTCTATTTCTGAAATTACCTTTAGGAGCTCTTCCTTTTAGTCTTGAACTCTGCCTCACTGTATCATCCAAGTGTCCACTCGGGGCCCCGGGGGAGTTTAATCCCTCTGCCAGACAAGGTCTCCTCAGCTATTTGAAGACAGTGATCAGGATCCCTCAAGTCTTCTCCAGGCCAATCCCTGCCAGCTCCTGCAAACATTTCTCATCTGCTCAGGTCACTGTCTCCTTAGCCTGACTGGGCCCCAGTTTCTCTTACTCTCACATTCAGTCGCCAGAATCAACATGAGTCTCTCGAGGGAACCAGATGAGCAAGAAATACAAAGCAGTTACTTTTATTGAACTGGGGATTCCATGGCATTTTTGCCCCCTAGTAAAAAAGTAAGTTAAGTTACGGCTACTTTTAAGCAATTAAAACACCAGAGATTAACAATCCCGTTGGACAAACTACTGAAGTCTGGGCACTGTATTTTAGGAGGGACCCATGCCATGGCTCAAAGGAAAGTATCTATTGGAAATTAAAGAAAATGTTTCTAGAGAGCATTTGTATTTTCTTATTTAGGCTGTATAGCTCCTAAAATAATGGTCCAATTAAATGATTGATGGCTCCACAGAGTTTTAATTCCATTCTGAGAATACACAGATTTGATATTTGCTTTAACATTTTAAAAAAATATGTTTTTATTGATTTCAGAGAGGAAGGGAGAGGGAAAGAGAGAGATAGAAACATCAGTGATGAGAGAGAATCTTTAATGGGCTGCCTCCTGAATGACCCTACTGGGGATGGAGCCCAAAGCCTGGGCATGTGCCCTGACCTGAAATTGAACTTCAACCTTCTGGTTCATAGGTCGACTCTCTAACACTGAACCATACAGGATGGGTGACATTTGCTTTTTAATATTCCTCTTGATTTCTGATTTCTGTTTGGCCTTTCCTGTCAAGAGACAACTTAATTGATAGCTTTGTCTTTTTAGGTAGGTAGGTAGGTGTGTATGTGTGTGTGTGTGTGTGTGTGTGTGTGTGTGTGTGTGTTCCAGTTGGTTGATCTGGCTTTTTCTGAGCAATTGGATGAGGTCAGAATAGGTCAGGAAACAACTAAACTAATGGTCAAACAAGAGCAGAGCAGAAAGGTCTTGGACTCAGCGTGATGTAATATTTCCTCATGTTATATTATCCTATATAATAAAAGGCTAATATGCAAATACAGTGCGCTCCCACAGAGGGAGCACTGCTCAGCCAGAAGTGGGGCTCATGGCTGGCAAGCGCAGCAGCAGTGGCAGGAGCCTCTCCCACCTCCACTGCAGGTGGGCAGTAAGGAGTGAGGGGTCTTGGACTGCGAGAGACCCGGACTATGAGAGGGATGTCTGATTTTCATGCACCGGGCCTCTAGTTTATTATATTAGTAACACAGTGTTATAGGTACAACAATGCCAAGGGTCCAACTGCATTTTAAATTCATTCCCAGTGGAGGATGCTTTTATATTGCATCTTGTAGAATTAATATGTTTACAAAGGTTGTGATGCTGTTGGTGCCTTGTCCAGATCTTATTTATCATGCTGATGCTGTGAATGATGGCTGCTAAGGCTCATGGGTGCCCTTTTTTCAGAGAATTGTTCTCAGCCTAATGGGTCCTCCTTGCCTGGGATATCACATCCCCACTGCCTCTTGGGGGCAACCATGGCCAATGACTGAGTGACAGGAATATACAAAGGCCAGCCCTTTGTCTCAAGGTGGTACCACCAGGTGATAGGATCTGTGTTCCAGAGCTCCCCATGGGTGGGACCAATCTGAAGCCAATTCCAGCTGAGACCACATCCTTGCTCCTTCCCCTGACCCTCCTGCTTCTCTGACTCCCCTTCTCCTGAGGGCACTCCCCACAACAAACCACATTCACAAGAACCTCTATCTCAGGCCCTGCTTTAGGGATTTTTACCCAAGACAAAGCCATTGTTATTTCCCCACTCATGGTTGCTACTGGACAGATTGAAAGTGAATGATTCATAGACTATGCATTGAATGTATAAGGAAACTTGAAGTTTTAGGCAGTGAAATCCAGCCATTTTGCGAAATATTTGTATAGAAAACATGAATTCATTTAATATGCTGTGCCTTGTAATTGAATGCCAACTAAAAACATGTAGTTAATTTAAAAATACTTTTCATCTATTTGTAAATAGAGGAATGGAGTTCCTTGGAAAAACTTCCTTGATTTATGGAGTAGTGCATGTTGACTTATTCAAGTCTTGAAACTACAATAAGATGCAGATTACCACAAGGAAATCCAAAACTCTCTTGAAATGAGTCTTGGTCGATAGTTAATTTAATGTAAAGACAGAGTGTCATAGATGGAATATGTTAAGTTGATGCACAATGAAGATGAGCCCCCACCCGTAACTCCCCTTGCCAAGGCCCAAGGATGGCAAGAGTGGATGTGCTTGGTGGAGGGAGTATGTTTATCTAACCAAGTACAAGAAGATTCTCCTAGTCTAAGACTGAGTATCGAGTCCTTTTGACCCAAAGACTGGGACATCCAGCATTGGAGTAGACAGACACACCTGACTATTTCTCTGGTGTCTCCAAGAAAGCTTGGATTGATCACCTTTAGCTTGTATAGGAGACCAGAATTTCTGGAAAGGGATAGTTTAAGGAGGATCAGAAAGGGTAGCAATGTCCTAGAGAGGCTTCTTAACCCAAGTGGCATGGGAGCCAGATCAGATGGGGAGGAACAGCCTCATGTGTCAAGTCCAAGGGCAAGGGCAAAGCTGAAAATAGGGAATGAGTTACGGAGTGAAGGAGCTAAGGAAATTATAATCAGATGGGCAGGGACTGAGGTTGGGGTCCAGGTGCACTTTTACTGGTCACTTGTGGCCAGTGTGTAGCCTTTCCAGCTTTCAGGCACAGCAGTCAGGCGAAGCCTAAAGTGAGGCTTTGTAAACCCAACTCTGCGTGTCCACTCCAACTCAGAAATCCTAGACAGCGAGAATGCCAGATTCCTTTTATTTTTAAACAAATATCCATCAGCTGGAAACTGCTAAAATGAGATTTGATTGTTCTTGGCCATCATTATATAACCCTTGGTTCTCCTTGAAAGGAAAAAGTATCTGCTTTAATATAGTTTCTGAAATGTCACTCTAAGAGGGTCACAGCAGGCGGTCTTTCCCTCAAATTTAGAATCTAAAGATGACCTGTGGCTTGAAAAAGCAAATCTTCCAGTGATATCTGTAGAGAAAGGAGACTAGATTTGAGGAACAAAGGGAAAAGGGGCAGAGCCACCATCTGTTATCACAGATGACAATGGCAGGCATGGTTTCAGGAAGTTAAAACACTTAGCAGCCTCTCCTTCACCTCACTCCTCTTCCTCTCCTCACCTCCTTCCTCTTCTCCCTCCCTGTTCCCTCCTGCCTCTATAATCCCTTTTCTCATTTCCTAGAAGGAGCCTACTATTTGGTTTACTTTCTCATCTTTGAAAAGAACAGCATGCCTTGCTGACTATTTTTTTTCTCTTTCTTTCTTAAGAAAAAAAGGCAGCTACAATGTACATTTAATTCCGATCAGAGAAAAGTATGGTGCAGTTCTCTTCAGCACAGGGTCTTTTTGTGTGTGATTTTTTTTTCAAAAGAAAGTCTCAAAATTGTTCCTGTGCTTGAGGTGTACCTAGAATCCTCTTTAGGGTAATGATGGTGGCATTCCTTGGAGGTGAATTCATTTCCCTTACTCATTTCAAAAACACGCGTTCTGTTTGTCTTTTCACACTGGTCACAATGAGATTTAAAATAGAGCCTCATCATCACCTGCTTAAGGGTTATGAATAGCACTGCCTTGAAAAGGCCTGGTGGAAATTTGTGTGGAAACTGAAAGTGATGCGTCAGACTCAGAAGCTAAGGAGGCAGACACAAAAACCAAATTGGAGGCCAAATTGCCGAAGTATTCTGAGCTGGGAACATGGTGAGACACCTTCCCCGCCATGCTCACAGTCAGATGCCAGGCATCACGTCCAGGTGGGAAAGTGAAATGGATGGGTGGTTTGGATCCATGACTTACCGGAATCTACCAAACAAAACAGTTTAATGATCCAGAGGCCTTCCTCAGCACTGTGGTAGGTTGAATGACTGACCCCATTCTTCACGCATCCCTCTACCTGTGCCCTTTGCCAGGTGGCTTTAAAGTCCCTGATATCAAGGCAGAGTGAGTGCACTTCTCCATCCCTTGACATGGGCTTGGCCCCCATTCTCCTGCAGGAATGCCAGTAGAAGGGCCATGTCACCTCCAATCCTAAGCCTTAGGAAGAGCTTTGTATGCTTCCACTTGTCCTTGCCATGAGAAGAACATGATATGGTTACCCCACTGGTCCAAGGAAAGAGTGAGAGATAAGGAACAGAGAGAAGACAAAGTAACTGAGCTGAGTCTGGTTTAGCTAAACCCCAAATGATCTGAAGACGCCTGAGTGAGAGTAAAAGTAAACTACATTAATTGCAAGAGTATTTTTTAACCAGCATTACTGTGGAAATCCTTGACTGACACAAGCACTGATCCTCAGTGTGGCCTGTTTGAAGGAAGCACACGAGTAAAGTGATGAGAAAATGAGAATGTGAGTAGATAATGGTTTTCAACGAGGATAGCCCTGTGTGTATAGTCACAAGAGGGGCTGACATTGCTCTCATTCTGAATATTATACTCCTTAACTGGGTCTTGGTCAAAGGTGAAGGGAGTTGCAGAATTCTGCCTTCCTGACCATATTGGAAACCACAAGTTCAAGTTCAATGATGACAGCTATTGGCTTCTTTGGGAAGCAACCAACATGCCATGTTTCATTTGAAAGAATATCAGATATTTAAGTAAAAACAAACAAACAAACAAAAAAACACAACCTTTGAGATTATCTATGCCTGACAGAAGTTAAATCACATGCTACTTACAAGGCAAGCCATTCAATGACAGGTCAAATGCATCAGTTAAAAGGTTAGATTCTTGCTCAGCCAGTGTGGCTCAGTGCTTGAGCGTCAACCTATGAACCAGGAAGTCATGGTTCGATTCCCTATCAGTGCATATGCCCAGGTTGCGGGAGGCAGCTGATCAATGATGCTCTCTCCTCATTTATGTTTCTATCTCCCTCTCCCTCTTTCTCTCTGAAATCGTTAAAAATATCTTTAGAAAAAGGTTAGATTCTCACTGAAATTTGCCTTTGAACTTTACCCCTCATCCCCAATCCTTTCCTTTTAAAGCCACATACAATGGGCCTTTTCCAATGCAGTATTTTAAAACACAGCTGTACATCTTACATCTTTTCCACTCGCAGGGTTTCCCCACAATTTTATGTTGACATACCTGGAGGAAGTGGCAGGGGAAAGACTTACCCACGATCATGTGGTTGCAGACGTCACAGAAAGTGGGCTTCTTGAAGATGTGCTCCTGAAAGGCATGGGCCTTGCTGCTGCCTGGGTGCAGGCCCACCCTGGTGGGCGTGGACGTCAGGCTTCCCGGGGCGGGGAGGGGGCTGGAGCTGGAGCTGGGGCTGACCTCAGCCAGCATGTCCCCTTGCAGCTTCACGTCGCTGTTGGTTCGCTGGAAGAAGTTGTCAGCACTTTTGCTCCGTAGACTCTTGGTCTTGAAAGAAAGTGATCGTTTTAGTTTCTGGAGCTGCAATGCAATGACAGAACAGACGCTCTTATGATCGATCGTGCAGACTCATGCTGGGGGGAGGCGGCTGCTCCATGCACTGCACTGTTCCCGCCGACACCCTCAGCCCCTGGAGGCTCGTAGGGGTCCCTGTGTGGGTGGGCTGATGTCAGTGCCAGAGGGAACTCGGCAGCCAGACCACTGAAGGAGGTTCCTTGTTGCCTTAGCTTCTGCCACTGCTCCTCCTCCCTGCCTCCCTAAGGTCCCTCCAGTGTGCTGTCAAAATATTCCATGACATTGGATTTTTATACCACTTGCCTTTAGAATTTGAATTGTGGATTGCCTTTAGAATTTGAATTGCTTTTAGAATTTGAATTCCAGGACAAACTCTTTGGGCTCCAAGGCTGGGTCTGTAATGCTGGGGCCTCTGCTGACCCTTCTCATGGTCACTTAGCTGCTCTTTGTCTCTTTACACAGCAAAGCAGGCGAGGCCACTGTCAAACCCAGAATCAATCTGGCTTAACCACCCAGAGAACACAAACCGGTAACTCTCAGGCATGCTTCAGTCTGAAGCACATGGATAAGTAACCTGGGTGTGTGTGTGTGTGTGTGTGTGTGTGTGTGTGTGTGTGTGTGTGGAGGGGCGGGGAGAGTGGAGGGACACAATGTGGAATTATCTATTTTATATTCTCTGCTCTTTCCCTTGCCCTTCTGCTCATTTTTGGCCATTTGGCAAACTAGACTATTTCTTCTTTGCCATTGGGACTCATGAAAAAGCTTGGAAAAGTTCTGACTTCCAAAAGTCTGGGGTTGGTCCAGTCTGAACCTCCAGTCCAGTCCTCACGTTGGAGCTAGAAGGATCTTTTTGGAAACAGAGATGTGAGCACGTGTTTAAAATTCTTTACAAAGTTTCATTTCTTCTTAAATTTAAAGAAAAGCTCATTGTCACGGGCTCCAGTGACTGGCAAATTCTGGATCCCAAGGACAGTGAGCACCACTGTCCACCTTGCTCTGTCCAGCCCAGCCACGGTGACCTTTTAAACGTCTCTGGTATTTACTACGCATTTTTATCACTTTCAGGGGTCCTCAGACTTTTTAAACAGGGGGCCAGTTTACTGTCCCTCAGACCGTTGGAGGGCCGGACTACAGTTTAAAAAAACACACTATGGACAAATTCCTATGCGCACTGCGGGCCCGGGACGAGTCGGCTGCTAAGCAGGACAGGCAGCGGCACCCGGCGGGCCAGATAAATGTCCTCGGCGGGCCGCATGTGGCCCGCGGACCGTAGTTTGAGGATGCCTGACTTACAGTTTTCTCTCTGCCCAGAGAAAAGAAATGAACCACTTAGTGGCTACCTGAGCTACATGCAATAGGTCACTTTACTTTTAAGATAGTTCACATAAGGTGGTTGATCTGGCTCTGCATCAAACCCCCGACTTCTCTCTGAGAAGATCAGAAAGATGTGATGATTTTAGTGCTGGGCACAAAAACACCATACTTCTCTACCTTTCCCCTTTCCCATTCCCCTTTGCAATGTGACTGTATGGCTCCTCCCATCAAAGGGCGAGCATGTTTCCCCACTTCTTGAATCTTGTTGGTTTGGGGAATTTGATCAATGGAAAGTGGCAGAAGCGACCTTAAGCGAGGTCCAAGCCCAGACCTCGAGGTGTCTTGTATGCTGCTGCCGTCCCTTTTGGAGCTGTGCCAAACTGCCATATGAATAAACCCAGTTCAGCCCGAAGGACGATATGAGACACATGGTCCAGTCACTTTCCATCACTCAAGTGCGACGAGACCCCAGAGGCAGAGCCACCTGCTTCCCTGCAAGGAATAAAGGAGTCTAAACGAGAACAGAAGAACTGTCCAGCTGAGTCCCGCTCAAATTGTCAACCCTTAGAACCATCAACTAAAGAGATGGCTAGTCTTTTAAACCATTAAGTTGGGTGTCTATTGTGTGTACACGACACAATGCTGTTCTCAGTTTCCTAGTATGTGGTGGGAATGTACTTGGTTGCTCATTTGAAGTTGACTGTGGCCATGTGAGACCAACTTTGCACTTCAGGTTCAGAGGGGAGGCCCTGCAGGGTCCTCTAGAGAAGCCCCACCGGGCATCACCAGCCAGAAAGAGCTAGCCAAAAAAACAGCAACATCATTCATAGAAAGGTCAGAAACAGTGGGCCAGCCAAGACTTTTCTCTTGTCTTGTTTCCTCTGCCCTACAGTCCAAACCCCCAGAGGAGTTGGGGCTGTTGAGGAAGCAGGAAGAAGGAGGTGCTCCTGAGTTATTTTGGAGTTTGTTGCTGTACCACAACCTAGCACATCCTGATGGATGTAGGAGGATGGAGTCATGTGCCCCTGGGAACACCACACTTATTTGGAAGGGGACCCTCCATCTCCAGCAAAGGTAAGCGAGAGGGAGGTATGAGACAATCACTCTTTAGACTGAGCCACACTGAGGTGAGGACCTGGAGCAGCAAAGGAGCAGAACAGACTTTCTACACTTCAAGTGCTTCTGGCTATATGCTGGCCTAGTGTGGAGAAAGGGAGACAAATAGGAGGTGAAATTGGATTTTACTTTGAACAGATTTTAATAAAGTGACCAGGAAGTTAAGGAATCTGCTGAGATTTTGTCATGGGCTGTGCAAACCAGGGGGAGGGAGGTTTTTCAAAGCCAATGCCACCACATCACAAAATAAAGTCATTTTCTGTCCCCCCCCCCCCCAGCCATTCAGATGGTTTAATAAATTGGCTACCCTTGTAACAAAAATAGAACAATAACACCTTCTCTGATTATATCAGGGCACAATTGTGAAGGTAGCAGAAGATAGCATATGGAAGAGCTGAAAATTCTTTTTTTAATGCTTATTTTAATTTTATGTTTCAATTACAGTTTACATTCCATATTATTTTGTATTAGTTTCAGGCATACAGCATAGTGGTCAGAGAGTCATATACTTTACAAAGTATTTTCCCCGATATTTCCAGTATACACCTGGTACCATACTATGTTGGATGGTACTTCCCCGAGACTATTTTCTGCCAAGCTGTATTTCTCAATCCCTTTATCTTTTCACCCAGCCCCCAACCTTCTCCCCACTGGCAACCATTAGTCTGTTCTCTGTATTTATGAGTCTGTTTCTATTTTGTTTGTTTGTTTATTTTGCTCTTTAGATATAAGTGAAATCGTATCATATTTGTCTTTGGGAGAGCTGAGATTTCTACATGATACAAATGGAAGGAGGGTGATGGGGCAGAACAAGGGAGGAGGGAGCTGGGAGTGTGGAGCCAACCGAAGTGCTCCACCAGGTGATCCCTCTTCATCTTTCCAACTATTCAATGAAGAATGTGTTATTTTCTCCCTGGAGAAATGGAGGCCGAGAGAGGTTAAAAAAAATTCGTTCAAACCCAGCTGCTGTGGCTCAGTGGTTGAGTGTCGACCTATGAATCAGGACCTATGACTGGTTCAGTTCCCAGTTAGGGCACATGCCTGAGTTGTGGGCTCGATCCCCAGTGTGGGGCATGCAGGAGGCAGCCTATCAATGATTTTCTCTCATCATTGATGTTTCTATCCCTTTCTTTCTCTCCCTTCCTCTCTGAAATCAATAAAAAATTTTATATACATAAAAAAACTTGTTCAAGGTCACACAGTGTAGGTGAGTAAACACCAAGGTTCAAAATTAAATCTGCCTTCCTCTAACCCCCGTGCTGGTGAGTTGACAGAGATAGATGTAGGGATGAAGAGAGCTACCCCTCACTCCCAGGGGGATGGAAGTACTGGTGGTCAGTGAAGGTGGAAAGGGATGCAGAGTGGGAAAGAAAATCTGCTGTTTGGAAGCTACTTAGTTTATTTTATACTAGAGACCCGTTGCAGGAAGATTTCTGCAAGAATAGGGCTCCCATCTCCGGTGCCCTGCTTGCATCCCTCCCGTCTCTGCTGCCCCGCTTGCTTCTCTGCAGCTTCACTCCCTTCTGCAGCGCTTGGCTTCCTTCTATGCTGTCTTCAATCTGCGCTCCCCGCCTACGTATGCAAATTAACCGCCATCTTTGTTGGGCTAATTTGCATACTCACTCTGATTGGCTGGTGGGCGTAGCGGAGGGATGGTCAATTTGCATGTTTCTCTTTTATTAGTGTAGATATTTCAAATTTCTTAAAAATAATAAAGGGACACTCCTTGTTGATCAAAGCGAAGCATCAGGCATCACTGTCTGGTCTTCTGCTGCTAATAAAGGGAAGGAATGGGTGACACCTGCATGTGTGCAATCTGGTCTCCCTTCTGTGCTCATGTGCTTCTTTTCTCCCTTCAAACCCATCCATCACCTGCTGTTCTGTGTTCTCCAGAAGTTTAGTACGATGCCAAGAAACCTGTTGCATTATCCTTGCTCTGAGAGATGTAGCTGGAAATTGTCAGACCTTCAGAGCCTGCCTGCTTCAAAAGCTGGAGAATTTGCCTTGGAAGCCAATGTGACATTTCTTATTCAAGTGGACAGCTTAAGAGAAATGCCTACAAGTTAAACAAAGTCTGAGCAGCGAGCTCAAAGGAACCTGCTTTCTTCAATTACCCCTACAAGAGCAGAGGCCAGATGGGGACATACAAAACGCAGAAATAGAAGCAAACTCTGATAATAGCAGATGTCACAAAATGATTAGCTTCCATACACCACTGCCACCTCCCATCCATTCTATTTATAATAATAATGGTAAAAGGAACAGATAGTTTTGAGTCCTTTACCATGTGCTAGAAATTGCTCTAAATACCTTACTTCCTGCCATCACCCCAGGAAACCTGTGACTAGAGAATCATTCTTTCATTTATTAAAATAGTTCATTTAATGAATGGGCTACTACTATGAGACATAGTCCTTGGATTTGGGAGTATAGCAGTAAAATAAGCAAATTCCTTCTCCTTAAGGTTTTAATGTCTAGTGCAGCCGTCCGGCCCGTTCGGCTGTTCTATCCGGCCCGTGGAGCCGAAAGAGTGGAGGGTTCTCTTGCTCTCCCCTCCGCTCCTTTACTTTGAATTTATATTAGTTCACACAAACACTCCATCCATGCTTTTGTTCCGGCCCTCCGGTCCAGTTTAAGAACCCATTGTGGCCCTCTAGTCAAAAAGTTTGCCCACCCCTGGTCTAGTGGGTAGAGATAGAAAATAAATAAATAATCAAAGATATAGAATAATATGGGTAGGGGTAACAGCCAGAGCCAGGCTTTAGAAAGTGACAAGCAGGGCTTCTGGGACAGGTGACATTGGAGCAGAGACATGAAGGAAGTGAAGGTATGAGCTACTTTGGAGAAGAGCATTCTGGGTAGTGGGAAAACCCAGGGCAAAAGCCCCTACAAGAGAGCAAGATGGGGTGTTTGAGGAACTCTAAGAGGGCAACGTGTCTGGAACAGACTAATGAGGGAGAGAAAGCACAGAGCTGGCTTCATGTTGGAATTTGCAGGTCACGCCAATGGCTTTGGAATTTATCCTAAGGGTGATGGCTTTGAGTAGGGAAGTGACAGGGCCTGACCCTTATTTTAAAAGGGATACTCTGGCTACTGTGTGGAAAATAGACTATAGGAGGGCATGGTGGAAGTAGGGAGAACAGTTGGGAGACTTTTGCAATTATCCTGGTGAGAAGTAATTTTGCCTTGGCCTAATATAGTAAGATGTGGTTGAATTTGGGGCACAATTTGAAGGTAGAATCAATTGAATTTATTGAGGGACTGGATGTAAGTATGAGGAAAAGAGAATAGTCAATAATGATTTCAAAAATTTGGGCTTGAGCAACTAGGTAAATGGGGGCCACTTCCTGAAAGAGGGGACACTGGAGAAGAAGCAAGTGGTGTAGGGAGTGGGGTGGGGATCAGAGTAGAGTTTTGGGTAAGTTTGAAATGCTTGCTTTGAATCCATATGTTGCTGCCAAGTAGGTAGTTAAGTACATGATTCTGGGATTCAGAGGACAGGTCCAAGCTGCAGTAATACACTTGGGAGTCATGAGCAAATAGATGGTATTTGAAGACATGAGACTAGATGAGATCACTGCATAGTGAGTGCGGACACTGAAGAGAAGTGATCTGAGGACAGAGCCCTGGACGTCAAGAAGCTTAAGAACAAACCATTAGATGTCAAGAAGGTTAAGGACAAACCAAGAAATCTGAGAAGGAGGGGCTAGTGAGGAAGGAGGACAAAAGAGAGTGATGTTTTAGAATTTAAGGGAAGTAAATGATTCAAGAAGAGAGAATAACTGGCAGCTTCCAATGGAGCTTGGATGTCAAGTCATTGGAGGTGGAGGGGTTGGCCATTGCATTTGGCAAAAGGAATGTCTTTGGGAGATCTTGCTAGTAGCCTTAACAGGAACTTAACATATTCGGTGAAGTGGTGGGACGAAAACCTAACTGACCCGATTTTAAGAAAGAATGGTTGGAGGGGAAGTGTGTGTGGGTAAAGCATGGGCAGTTTTGCTGTAAAGGGGATTAGTAAAAAGAGGCAGTCATGGAGAGGTTTTCTGTTTTGCACTGTTTAAATATGGAAGATTGTTTTAGCATGTTTTTAAGGACTCGGGAGAGAAGTGATGACCTTGAGCAGACGAGAGCTGATGAAGTGCAGTGCATGGGAGGAAAGGTTGACTTTAAATTGGAATGAGGCAGGTTGTCCATCAGGAGAGAGATGCATAAGGAGACAGTCGGAGCTGGGTGGATCTTCTCTTTGATCGTCTCTGTTTTTATCAATGACAATGGAAACAAGTCTATCTCCCGAGTGAGCAGAAAGGGGGAGTGGACGGAGGAGATGTTGGAAGTTGGAAGGGAGAGAAGATACAGAAGAGCTATTTCAGAGAGTAGAGAGCTATGCCCAGTAGAAGGATGGGAGGGTGGCACAGAGGGTCCATTTCAGGTTATGACCTCATTTTACAGAGTCAAATGGCTAGTAAGTTGCAGAATGAAGATCCACCTATGGGTCTCTCTAACTCCAAAGCCCCTTAAGCCCAAACAGACGTTCGGGAAAAAGATTTTCACCCTGACCTCTTTTTGGTAAAATTCCTCTGCTTCGTGTGCTTTAGAGCCAGCTGGAATTTCAGCAATAATCCATGTGGTTGCCATGTTGAGAAGCACTTCTATGGCAATTAATTGGGGGAGAGCAGAAATCAGGCATCATTAGAGCAATGGAACACAGAATCACAGCCTGAAGGGGACTGTAGTGGCATGCCTATTGATTTACCAGTCTGTTCTGCAGGGCCCCATAAAGTTAATTAACCAGCATGTGCTTGATCATTACAGTCAGGATCTGAGGTCTGCACTCTGTGGGGAAGGGGGAGGGGGAGGCTTGAGAGCAAACAAGTCTCTGCCCACACAGGCATAAACCCGGAGACATAGTCACCACGTCAGTTCAGTTTCCTGGCGGTTGACATTTAACCATGAAGTCGCCTCTATGGACATTTCCTTTGCTATTGAAGACCACACCAATAATGCACTGGCTTTTGCTTCAGAATGGAAATGAAGTCATCAGAGAACATTCCATAAGCAAATGTCCAAATGTCTCCTCCTGGATGCTCATGTATGATCTACATCTTTGATTTTAGGATGAACGTGCTTTTCCCTTTCACATTTTAGAGTTTTTTTTTAAAAAATGAAATAGGTCTGTGGCTTTGGTCGAAATGCTCACTCTTTTCTTTGTTTTCCTGAAAAGTTATTATTAAATCAATTGATGACAAGGAAATAGGTTATTTGTCATGCTCCAGCAAGCTGAACAGTCCCTGTGAATTGCCTCTGAAACCCAGCTCCCTTCACACTCCATCAGCCACGCAGATTCACTTCTTCTATTCCTAGTTAAGCTGTGGTTTGTCAGAGCTCTTTCCACACTCGCTCTAAATATTTCACCCAGGCCTCTACAGGGAGGGAGTGAATGTAGGGGTCTTTAGACATGTAATGCCTGTGATGAGGACCAACTTTCTTGCCAACATTTTTACCCACCAACAGCCTCATTTCCTTTGAGGCAAGCACAATATATTCCAGCTCCTGATTTGATTTAGTTTGGATAGAGATGTCAAGTCAGAAACCATCTTCTTGCATCTACTTGGCTCCGTCACAGCTGCAAAAACCAGTGGCTAATGAATATACCCATCAGCTCTGCCACCAATGAGTTGTGTGGCTTGAGCAGGTCCCTGAAGCTCCTTGACTTAGGTTCCACCAGTTAATGGAGAGGATGAGTTCAGTGGCTGCTAAGTTCCCTCCAGCTCTGGCAATTCAGCACAATGAGGGAATACAAAAGACTTTCAACAGTCTCTACTTATAGGAAGTTGAAGATCTAATCTGGGGACAAGTAGCAATGCTTAAAACTATCTGAGGGTGACACGAGACCCTATATTTGTATTATCAAGTGATGAGTAGAGTGTTTTGATTGCTGTCTGCTGTCTGTGTAATATGTCGGAAAAGGAGACTATCAATGGGAGCTGGAATAGTCAGAGACATTCTTTCAAATCTTGAAGGATGAGCCAACTTTAAAACATGTAATTCAACTGTTTACTAGTAAGTGCTTTGATGGCCCCCCCACTTGTAGGTTATAACCAGGTTCCTTCTGTGGGATATAAGACCGTTCCTGATGGATGGGGCACCCACCTGCCCATCATTATGTCTAGTCACCCCTCCTTTACTCCAGTCATACAGATACACTAAGACTAGCCCCCAGATTTTCAATGATTTTTCAAAGGCCTTCAGTGCCTTTATCTGCCTAGAAGATGCCTGACTCAATCTATGTGGGAAAATGCTGATTCTCCTTAACTGCATAATTCTTTTTGGCATCCTGCTTAAACTTCCTAGCTGGTGATTTGAGACCTTCTCTTCTGTGTGAACACAGAGTTGTCTACTCCCTGCAAAGTAGACAAAAGTGATGATCTAAGATGGAAGCAGACTGTTTTGTAACTCTGCTAAACACCTTACAATAGTTTTTCATTACACTTACAATAACCTCTAACCTCCTTTCAGTGGTGTATAAGGCCCTACATGATCTGACCATTATTACCACCATCCTACATCACTTACTCTATTTCCATCCCCCTTTGCTGTTCCACAATCACACCAGAAACACTGCTGTGTCAGGGGCTTGGCTTCTGTTCTGTCTTCCTGAAATGCTCTTTTCTTTTCAAAGTTTGCTAACTTCTCACTTCCATCAGCCTTTACTCCAAGGTCATTTCACAAGGGACTTTCCCTAACCCCAATGCTCCATCTTCAGAGCACTAATTACTATTTTTAAAAAACTTTTTATTTTGAAAACCTTTTAACCCCCAGAAAATTGGCAAGAATATTTTCAGGACTGCTGAAAATACCTTTCACCTAGATTTACCAATTATTAACATTTTGCAAAATTTGCTTTTTTTGTTCTCTCTAAAATATAGATATTATTACAATTGTTGTTGTCATTGCTTTTATCATCATTACTGAACTATTTGGGAATAAGTAGCAGTCATTATCACCCTTTATTTCTAAATACTTCACTGGGTATCTCCCCAAAACAAAAGTATTTTGTTATGTAAATACAATATAACAAATTAGTGTTGCAACACTATTATCTAATATGCAACTCATTCAAATTTTGAAAATTATACATATTTTTAAAAAATATTCTTGACAGCATTAAAAGGTCTGCTTCTAATATTCAATATGCATTACTTTTAATTTTCAGGTATTTTTAAGTCTCATTTAATTTGGAATAGTGTCTCAGCTATTTTTTCTCTTTTGTGACTTTTTTTTATTTTAAAGAGTACAGAACAATTGTCTTGTACTATGTCCCCCAATCTGCGCTCATCTGATGTTTCTTCATAATTAGATTCAGGTTACATGTTTTTGGTAGAAATATCACAAAAGTGATGCTTTGGCCTTGGTATTTCATATCAGAAAGCATATGATATTTACTCCTGTCTTTATATTTTATACATATATTCATTTACTTGCCTCCCAAGCTAGAATGCAGGCTCCATGAGGACTGAGGTGTTTCACAGGCTCACAGACTTCTCAGCACAGTCACGTTAGCCCCGGGAGCATTGGGAAGCTTCTGCTCTGCTCATCCCCTATCCAAGGTGGGACATGATTGAGTCCTAGAGCTCTTGTTTGTAAAATTCCCTATTCATTCAGAAGTGGGAGAGGTGTGTGATAGGTGGAGAGGAAAAGCAAGGTGGAGCAGAGTGCAAGGACAGACCACTGCTCACGTTCCCAATGCAGGTTCTCAGCCCAAGGGTTGGCCTAAGCTGGGGTGTTTGTGGATCGAAGCAAGGAGACGGTTTGGTGGTGGGGATGAGGGGAACAGCAGCGAATTAACTGTCACACTAACATTTTGCTTCAGATGAACTAAACTCTTTATTGATTTCAGAGAAGAAGGGAGAGGGATAGAGATAGAAACATCAATGATGAGAGGGAATCATTGATCGGATGCCTCCTGCACTCCCCACATGGGGGATCAAGCCTACAACCCGGACATGTTTCTGACTGGGAATCTAACCATGACATCCTGGTTCGTAGGTTAACCCTCAACCACTGAGCCACGCCAGCCAGGCTGGACTAAACTTTTAATACCTGACCATGAGATTCTTATGATCAAGAGCTATGACATATGCCCAAATGTTGTTCAGATGCAATGAACAAAATTCTAACCAACCATGTTAGAAGAGTGTGAGAGGAGAAAAACAAGGCCTTGATAGCTGAGGGCACCACACCGAGTTCAGGCCCTTAATAAACTGTTTTCCTTATCTCTATGCAAGAATGATAATTAGGGGCAGGAGTAGAACTGGAACCCACGCTTCTGAGTCCACGTCTGGAGACCTGTCCCATAGCCTGATTCGGATATTTTGTATGATAGTAACTCAAATATTTATGTCTTGAAAAAATGTGGCTAATAAAGTCAACTACTATGCCGAATCCTCTGTGTGTCTCCTACACTGTGCATGATCCTTGACTGTTCCTTTTCAAAGCAATGCAGAATGCTTAGATTTACAGGAATCTCGTGAATGGGTTTCGATTAGACAGCTTGCAGCGTTAAAGGCTGCTTGGAGAATCAGAGCAGCCAGTAGTACCCCGACTCTGTTCAGAGACCCATCAGGCCTTGCTCTGGTTTTCACAGTCTATCTCACTAAGGATAAGATAAGGGCAGTTTCCTTTACCAAATGAACAACAGAAACTCTGCTTCTTCTTCTAAATAAGAAAACAAACCCAGAGTCAGAGTATACCAAATGAAAGATGACGAATTTTAAACATTAGCTATGAGGTGTTGGAGAATTATTCTGAACTTTCAATTTAGTAGGCTCTGGATTGCTTGTCTGTGAAAGAGCAACCCAGTGATGAATTGCACAGTTTATTTCTTTTTTCCAACTTTTCACTTTGAAATAATTTTACTCACACAGAAAATTTGTAAAATACCTTTCCCCTACTTTTCCCTAATGCTAAGTCTTACATAACCATAGTAAATCAGTAGCAACCAGGAAATAAACTTTGATATAAAACTATTAACAAATGTACAGTTCTTATCAGAATTTTGCCAGTTGTCTTATAATGTCTTTTTTTTTTTTCTTTCTGGTCCAGGATCCAGTCCAGGATTCCACATTGCATTTGGTTATGTTTCCGAAGTCTCTTCAATCTATATCAGTCTTTCTTTGTCTTTCATAACCTGGACCCTTTTGTAGACTACTAGCAGTCTTTTTTTATTGCATAGATTTTTCTTTTACTTAAAAAAAGTTTTTTAAATTGATTTTAGAGAGAGAGGAAGGGAGGGGGAGAGAGAAAAACATCAATGAGAGAGAAACATCGATTGGCTCCCTCCTGCACTCCCCCTGTGAGGGCTGGAGCCTGCAACCTGGGCATGTGCCCTGACTGGGGATAGAACCTGTAACCTCTCAAATCACTGAACCACACCAGCCAGGGCTATTTTATTTTTAAAATATATTTAAAAAATTTTAAATTACAATTGATGTACAATATTATGTATTTCAAGTGTACAACCCAGTGATTAGACATTTATATAATTTAAAAAGTTGATCCCCCTGATAAATCTAGTATCCATCTGACACCATATATAGTTATTAAAATATTGACTATATTCCCTATGCTGTTCTTTACATCCCCATGAATATTCTGCAACTTCCAGTTTGTATTTATTAATCCCCCCACTTTTTTACCCATCTCCCCAACCCCCACCCATCTGGCAACTGTCAGAATGTTCTCTGTGAGTCTGTTTCTGTTCTGCTTGTTCATTTATTTTGCTTTTTAGATTCCACGTTTATAAGTGAATTCATCTGACAGTTGTCGTTCTCTGTCTGACTTATTTCACTCAGCACAATACCCTCTAGGTCCATCCGTGTTGTTGCAGATGGCAGGATTTCATCCCTTTCCATGGCTGAATCATATTCCATTGTGTATATGCACCACTTTATCCTTTCATCTACGGATGGGCACTTAGGTAGCTTCCATGTCTTGGCTATTGTAAATAATGCTGCAAGGAACATATGGATGTGTATGTCTTTTTGATTTAGTGATTTGGGTTCCTTCAGATAAGTGCCCAGAAATGGAATTGCTGGGTCCTTTTTTTGTCTGTTGTTATTTAGCCTGTGTTTTAAAGTTTATTTTATCTGGTATACTAGTAAGTATTGCTACCAAGTGTATTTTTGTTTCTTTGTTTGTTTCCATTTTAATGAAACACCTTTCTTCATCCCGTTACTTTCATTCTCTGTGTGTCTTTCTATCTGAAGTGAGTCTCTAGTAGACAGCATATGTAAAAGTCTTCTTTTGTTATTTATTCAGCTACTGTATGTCTTTTGATTGGAGCATTTAATCCCGGCTGGGGCCACTTAGCAAGATGCACGGGGCATGCTGAGGCCAGGTGCAGCTTATTTGGGATTTGTGAACCTTTGCGTGATTTTAGGAAAGTCAAAAGCTTGAGCCAAGATTGGCTGTTTCTCTGAAAAAGCCACTGAAAACTGCTTGGGTTTGGCTGGCCACTTGGATGGGGCGGGGTCTCAGACACTAGGGCGGGGCTAACGGTGTTGTCCAAGTTGTTGGAGTCTCAGTATATGGCTCCCACGGGCTTTGCTGGGGACAAGCTAGCAAAGGAACTACAGCCGCTGCCAGCACTACTATGTGGGAGGAAAATGCCCCTCCAGCCTGATGCTAGGCGACTCAGCTCCTGCCCGGATGTCCCTGGTGCCTTTGGAGCTGTTGCCCCATTGCTGGAGCTTGGAGGGAGTGAGTTTGGGTAAGTTTGGGAGTGAGCACAGACCCATTAAGAGGAATGCCTGGGACCCCAGCAGCCCCCCACTGCTTTTCACAGTCATAAGTTATGGGGACTTTTTCTTCCCAGCCCTAGAAACCCTGGGCTTGGGGGCCTGGTGTGGGGCTGGAACCCCTGGCTCTTTAGGGGAGAACCTCCACAGCTGAGATCTCTCTCCTGATTTTTATCTGCCACACCTGGGTGTGGGACCAGCCTGTATTGCCTAATGGTGATGTTCTATTTCCATTAGTCCTTCTTATTTATTTATTTTTATCTTGAAGTCAAATCCATGGAAACATCTCTGAGACCAATATCCAGAAGCTTGGTACTTATGTTTTCTTCTATGTATTCCATCTGCCTCTTTGCCCCTCCCACCATTCTCTGTGTGGCTTCTTTAGATCCTTGGTTGGAGGATTTATGTTTAACTAGGCCAGTGGTCGGTAAATTCAACAAATATCAACAAACAGTATAACGATTGAAATTTCTTTTGAGAGCCAAATTTTTTAAACTTAAACTTCTTCTAACGCCACTTCTTCAAAATAGACTCGCCCAGGCCGTGGTATTTTGTGGAAAAGCCACACTCAAGGGGCCAAAGAGCTGCATGTGGCTCACGAGCCGCAGTTTGCCGACCACTGAACTCAGTGGTTCTAAATGATGGCTGTTCTATAGCAAGCATGTCAAACTCAAAGGCTAACACGGGCCAAATAAACAAGGTTTAAATTTATGTGGGCCGCAAAGAAACAAAAGCTTCAATTTTCATAGAAACGTAGGTTTATTTCATTAGAGACATGCTGAATACAAAGGGCTGAAATAAATGAGTAATTGTTAACATAAAATAATAGAACGTTTTAATAAAAATTAATTTTTTTCAACATAAACTGACCAGACACTGAATAACAGCACAAATTAATAAGTGTAACACAAATAAACCTATTTTTCTTGTTCTCTGAAAGCGAAATATTTCCTGTTGTGCACACCAAACAAGTCAGTCCAAGACGTGGCAGTCGGCTGCTAAAATATTCGCTGCTAGTATTAGTGGAGAGAAATGGTGCGCCTGCTCGTAAGGCGCGTAAGGGAAATGAATGCAACACGATTATAGTAATCAGTCATTAGCAAACGTTGTAGTTCGTTATTAGTAATTATGTATAGCAGGGTATTGTAAAAATTAAGTTACAAAATTTTTATTAAAATGTTTCTTACATACTGTTATATGGGCTGGACCGCAAAAATATTCATTGTGGGCTGCATGCGGCCTGCGGGCCGTGAGTTTGACATGCCTGTTCTATGGCTTAGCTGTGATTTTGATGTGGTTGTGGGAGGTTCTGAGTACCGTCTTTACCTATGCTGCCATCTTGACCAGAAGCTCGGCTAGCCAGTGTTTTGTAGAATGTTCTTTAATTTGGGTTTTTCTGATGTTTCCTCACTGTTAGATTGAAGTTATATATTTCTGGTAAGAATAGGACAAAAGTGATGCATTCTTCTCAGTGCAGCAATATGGTGGCAATATGTCCCATTACATGTGATATTCACTTTGGTTTCTGGGTTGAGGTAATATTTGCCAGCCTGGTCCACTGTAAAGTGACTAGTATTCTCTTTGTAATGAAAAAATTTCATGGAGGGGAAATACTTTGAGACTATGCAAATATCCTGTTTGTCATCAAACATTTGCCTTCTAATTTTAACATGCATTGATGATTCTTGCCTAAAAAACTAATTACCTGGTGTTTGTCCAATGGTGATGTTCTATTTCCATTAGTCCTTCTATATTTATTTATTTTTGTTTATCTTGCCATTGAAGTCAAATCCACAAAAACATCTCTGAGACCAATATGCAGAAGGTTGGTACTTACGTTTTTTTCTATGTATTCCATGTGGCTGACATGGGCAGAAACTACATGCTCAAAACTTAATCAGTTTTTCTAGTAAGTTATAGATCTTTTCATTGATATGTAAATGTTTTGTAGATTTAGGTAAACTCTGTCATTTGTGTGGTATTTTTCTTAGATTGTCGTTCATCTTTGACTTTATTCACTGACTGTTTACAGTGGATGGATTTAAATGTTTATGGAGTCAAATTTATCAATGGTGCTGCTGCTGCTAACACAGTAATGACCAACATTTATTGGGGATTTACTATTTGCTTGTTCTAGGTGATCCCTGAGGCACTCAACTAATGCTGCACACTCACACTGACTTCCTGTCTAGCTTAAGATACAATACAAGAACTCTACCAACATCCACACGAATACTAAAGTGATCATAGGATATATTATTTATATATTTAGGCACAAATTTCAGATCTTGGAGACCTCTTGCTATATTTAGGCACAAATTTCAGATCTTGGAGACCTCTTCATTTATAAATGAAGGAACATAAAACACACACCAATAATACGGGGCCTGTGAAAACTCCTAAAACAGAAAATGAGTAAGGATTAGAATACTCAAGTAGAAAAGGAAGAACTTAATTATAAATATACTGATAATATTGAAATAAAAAGTAGATTTTACATATTCTCTACTTTGAGCTCTCAATAAATTTGAAGAAATATAATTTTATTATGAAAATATATAAATATAGGGTAAGATATGAAAGCTGAGATGATTAAAGTAGGTTAGAAAGGGAGGGGTTTGGGAGGGAAGAATCTGTAGCAACTGTAATAGCCCAGTAACATTTAACCAAAGAACTTATATGCATACTAGAGGCCCGATGCACGAAATCTGTGCAAGGGGCTTGGCCCTCCCAGCCGTAGTGGCTGCCTTGGCCCTCGCAGCCCGGCTTCATCCGGAAGGTTGTTCCGCTGTTCGGCCATCCGGTCTAATTAGCATATTATGCTTTTATTATTATAGACTAGAGGCCCAGTGCACGAAATTCGTGCATGGGGGAGGGGGATGTCCCTCAGCCCAGCCTGCACCTCTCTAATCTGGGACCCCTCGAGGGATATCCGACTGCCCAGTGGGATCGGGCCTAAACGGGCAGTTGGACATCCCTCTCACAATCCAGGACTGCTGGCTCCCAACTGCTTGCCTGCCTGCCTTCCTGATTGCCCCTAACCACTTCTGTCTGCCAGCCTGATCACCCCCTAACCACTCCCCTGCCAGCCTGATTGATGCCTAACTGCTCCCGTGCCAGCCTGTTTGCCCCTAACTGCCCTCCCCTGCAGGCCTGATCACCCATAACTGCCCTCCCCTGCAGGCCTGGTCACCCCTAACTGCCCTCCCCTGCAGGCCTGGTCCCCCCAACTGCTCTCACCTGCAGACCTGGGTCCCTCCCAACTGCCTTTCCCTGCAGGCCTGGTCGCCCCCAACTTCCCTCCTCTGCCGGCTTGATCACCCCAAACTGCCCTCCCCTGCAGGCTTGATCACCCCAACTGCCCTCCCTTGCAGGCCTGGTCCCTCCCAACTGCCCTCCCCTGCTGGCCATCTTGTGGTGGCCATCTTGTGTCCACATGGGGGCAGGATCTTTGACCACATAGGGGCAGCCATCTTGTGTGTTGGAGTGATGGTCAATCTGCATATTACTCTTTTATTAGATAGGATAGAGGCCTGGTGCACGGGTGGGGGCCCGTTGGTTTGCCCTGAAGGGTGTCCCGGATCAGGGTGGGGGTTCCCTTGGGGTGTGAGGCGGCCTGGGCGAGGGGCCTGTGGTGGTTTGCAGGCCGGCCATGCACCCTGGTGACCCAAGCAGAGGCCCTGGTATCTGGGGTTTATTATCTTCTACAATTGAAACTTTGTAGCCTGGAGCAGAGCCAAGCCTTCTGCTTGCTCCGCGGCGGCAGCCATGTTTTTTTGGATTTATGTATCTTCTATAATTGAAACTTTGTAGCCTTAAGCGGAGGCCTGGGCTGGCCAGGGTGTGTGGAAAGCTTGGCTTCCTCCTTCACCGGGGGCAACCCTAGCCTCCTGCTCTTTCCAGCTCTGTGGCTGCCACCATTTCTGTTTGGTTTTATCTATCTTCTATCATTGAAACTTTGTAGCCTTGAGTGGAGGCCTAGGCCGGCAAGGGCAGGTGGAAAGCTTGGCTTCCTCCATTGCCGGGGAAACCCAAGCCTCCCTCCTGCTCTCTGTGGACGTAGCCATCTTGGTTGGGTTTATTTGCATATCCGCTCCTGATTGGCTGGCGGGCATGGCTTGTGGGTGTAGCGGAGTGATGGTTAATTTGCATATTACTCTTTTATTATATAGGATATGCATAACTTATGGACACAGACATTAGTGTGGTGAGGGTCTGGTTGGGAGTAGCTGGGTGTTAACTGGAAGGGGCCAATGGGGAAAAAAGGATGTATCTATAATACTTTTAACAATAAAGGTAAATTAAAAAAATAGGGAAATGTAAAAGTGAGAAAGATTATTCAGTGATATGGAGGCATCTTTGAGAAGCTCTCATGGAATACCAAGTAAGTTGAAAAATCATTAGAGAAGATACCATTAGAGAAGATACTATTAGAGAAGATATAAAGAAAAAGTTGGGTCCTGAAGTCTTCAGAATGACTGACTAGAGCAGAAACATTCATAGATAAGCAAGTTCCTGGGCTAAAGGAGGAACGAAGATCTGATCTGTCAGGAGGGAACCACGTTGTGTAGGGTCAGCCCAGTGAGCAGAAACATCTCTTTTCCTGCCAGTGGGTTAGAGTGCCTGTCAGAACCTTCATGTGTCAGCGTGGAGCGGGACATCCACGCACACAGGCAGCAAGATGGGTCCTCCATGGAGAAAGAAACCCGAGCTTCACTTCATACTTTCCTTCTATCATAGGAAACAATGTAAGATGAAGCTGTGACCCAAGTGTTCTTAACCCAGACAAATTACCATTCATGAGCAAAGAAAACAAAAGGCTGGAAACTATGGAAAACACGAAGCATAAAAGGACTTGTGCTTGGAATAATTCAAACATGGTTGGATTAAAAAGGACTGCCATAAACAGCTCACAACGAAAATTCACCTGGTATAAATACTTAATGAAACAGATGACACATAATTTAGAAGCGTCTGAACGGTAATAAAAATACCATGACTTATAGTAACAAAACGCAAGCCGTGGAGGCAGGTGGGGAGGGGGAATGAGGGTGGAGGTGGGGTTGGGGGAGATGGAGGGGAAAGTCAGGCTGTGCTAGCTTCCTCATTTCACATGGAGGCCAAGTAACAAGGCAACCATAGCAATGGCACCTGTATGAGTTATAACTGACGTTGGAGTCCTTCCTAGGTGTTACATACCGTTTAGAACCTTAGCTGTATCATCTCTTTCAGGCCTGCAATCCACCCTATCTGATAGGTCCTATTTTTATTACCCTCATTTAGGATACAGGAGGAGACAGATATGCTATTTCATTCCAAATATTAATAATTAGGAGCACATAGCTGCAATGTGTTAGTCAAATTTTACAAATAGACATTAGTATATTTAAAAAAATGGGATTGTCTTCAATTTATTGGGAAAAAAGTTCAGATAGAAAAGAGTAGTTTTTTAAAAAGAAAATAGAAGAGTAAGAGCATGAAAGCCTCCAGAAGCAGAAAATAAAATGACAGATAAAAATCAAACATGACAGTAACTGTTAACAGTTATGTTCCTCATTAAGTAAACTGAAAATGTAGATTAGAAGATCCCTACTAAAACCAAAATAACTCCTGGAGATTAAATAAGAGAATGAGCAAAGAGTGACAAATGCTGGCAAAGGAGATACTATTGCACAGATTAGAATTTAAGTTAAAAGAGTTCGTGGGGCGGAGTGGGAAGTTAGTCAATGGTGAATGGTGCAATCATAATGAAGTTTAAGCTGTTACGCACCAGATCACAGAACATTAAGAATATATAAGAGGAAATTTTTAAACTGTAAAAATGAAAAAGAAAGAAATGAATCAGTAATGAAATACTTGAACTGGTTTCCTTCAATCCATGACAAATCTAACATCGTGAAGGAAAGTATAAAGTATCTGAACAGTTGAATTTATAATGTATTTTTAATCTTGAGTATCAAGCTCTTTACACTTCAGTAAATACATATTCTTTTTAAGGGCCTATAAGACACCCACCAAAAATTATCTGATAAGCAACCACAAAGGAATCCTCAATGAGTTCCACAAAATAGGTGATTAGGCAGGCTACATGCAATGAGCACAGAGCTATAAAATAAGAATTTAATAACCAAAAGGCAAATAACATAAAAACTCCTAACTAACTGGAAATTAACCCCCACCTTCTCACTAGCTTGCATGTGCACACACACACCTACTTCTGTTTTACAGTGCTCAGAAAATGATAGGAATAATAATCATAAAAATTGAAGAGATATAATCATGGTTGTATTCAGGAATGATTGCAAAGCCATAAAAGCTTTCATCATAAATGACAGAATGAAATTTGGTGAACTATGAGTGCAACTAAAAAAATTATAAAAAGAACAAAGCAAGAACAAGTAAATCAGGGAACAGTGCTGAATAAACACGGAAATTAAAATCGTAGATAAATCCAAGAACTAGTTTTTTGAAAAAAAAAATTAAAAAGAGAAAAAAGTCTAATCAAGAAGAATGAAAAAACATCTCCACTAAAATACGCAAAATTTTGAATGATAAAGGAGGTATAATCACAAATGCAAGTGATTTGAAATCCTTTACTTATATACTTGAAAATGTGAATTGGAAGGATGACTTTCTAAGAAAATATACAGTGCTAAGATTAATTTAGAAATGTCAGTATAGCTGATTAGCTCAATTACTATAAAAATGAGAAATTCTTTTAAAATAATTATCTGCAACAAGGTGGCTGGACCCAATGGTCAATGGACAAGTTCCCCCAAAATTTAAAGGACACATAAATTCTATGCATAGATACAAATGGGTGATGTTCCAAATGCATGCTGTTGCTCAATCTAAAATAAATACCAATGCTAGAAGTCAATGAAGAGAAGGTGCCCAAAAGTATACAAACATCCACATTCTACAAACCTATTCCATTTTTGAACATGGAGAAAAACATTCTCAACACAATACTAGGAAATCAAATAAATCTATGTATTGAGATAATGATATTCTATGGCCAAAGGTTTTTTTCTAGGAACAAACATTACTATTTACGTTGTTCTGTTTTTCTTTCCCCGTGGTAGACTCTGTTAGCCATATACCCAACTTCCTTTTTCTCTACTTGTCTTTTTCTTACAAACCTCCATTATATTTGGAATAGCACTGTGTCTAGCCTTCCTTACAGCTGAAAATGACCCTATAACACAGTTCTGGCCAGTGAAATGGACATGTAATGTAGATTTCTCCTGAGAGTTGATTTCCTAATCAAAGAGAGAAGACTTAGGTGGTCCTGCCTTTCTATTTTCCTTCTTTTCTCGAACATTAGACATGATGTCTAAAGCTACAGCAGCCCTCCTGCTAACTCAGGACAATAAACAAGAGGACATAAGCCACTGGCCAAGGTGCCCAAGGAGGGAAAAGGAAGATTCATATGGCTTTGCTTGTTTAACAAACCCATTCTTGTTTAAGTTATTGTTAAATTGGTTTTTTGGTTACTTTTAGCCAAAATTAACTTTAACTCATACAGCTGATATCTTTAACGGGAGATATATATATATATATATATATATATATATATATATATATATATAATCTCCAGTGGTATATGCAGATTTTTGAGAGTCAAAATATTATTTCAGGAAAGTAAATCACTGCAAAATTGTGAAATATGAAGAGACTGACACTCAGATAGGTTAAGTCAATGGTTGGCAAACTGTGGCTCACGAGCCACATGTGGCTCTTTGGCCCCTTGAGTGTGGCTCTTCCATAAAATACCACGGCCTGGGCGAGTCTATTTTGGAGAAGTAGCGTTAGAAGAAGTTTAAGTTTAAAAAATTTGGCTCTCAAAAGAAATTTCAATCGCTGTACTGTTGATATTTGGCTCTGTTGACTAATGAGTTTGCCGACCACTGGGTTAAGTGTTTGTCCACTGTCATGCTAACAGTAAGTGGTGAAGTCAGGAATCAAAATCCAGGTCTCCAAAATTTATGATTGTGCCCCATCCGTTTTGCCTCATCACAGGATGTGCGTGCTGCTTGCTGTCACATACCTTGGCCTACTGGAGATTCAGGTACCTCTCACTACTGCCCCTCAGTGATCACACCCTAAGGAACACTCTTTCCTAGGCTTAACACCCATGGCCTCACTTCCTATGATGGGGGTGCAACTTCGTTGTAAAAATATTGCCTATCTTACCTGGATACTTCTGTAAGAGCCACTTTATAACATTCCCTACCAGCACCCTTCGATCTTGGTCATTCTCTCAACCAGAGATGGGAATGTATTCTGTGTGTTTGAGGAATGATAAGGAGCTTGGCTGTTCAATGACTGGAATAGACTGAGAGAGGAGGAAGCAAAGGATAAAGATAGTTATGATGCAGAGGCTAGATCCTGTAGGATCTCAGAGGCCTTGGTAAGGATTTTGGATTTCTTCTCAGTGTGATATAAAGTCATTGTCTGGCTTTGCATGAGCTGTATATTAATAAAGCATTGCACTGGCTTATGTGTGGAGAAAGGACCACCATTCTATAGACAGATGGTGGCTTGAGCAGGGCCATGGCAATGCAAATGGTAAGAAATGGTATGTTTTGGACATATTTTGAAGTTCAGTCAACAAGATTTCATAGTGAGTTGGATGTGGGGTGTGAGAAGTGAGTAACCAAGGTTGATTCCAAGGCTTTTGGTCCAAGCAGTTGCCACTGGAGAAGCGGCCACTCACTGAGACGATGGATAGTGGGAAGAAGCATGTTTGATGGAAAGAGGGGATGGATATCGGGCAATTGTTTTTGATGGGTTAATCTTGTGATGACTTTAGATACCCATGTGAAGATGTGGTGTAAAGGCACTTTAAATCCTCTAAATGTACAGTCCTAAACACCACACCAAACTGTTTTTATAAGCCAGAGGCCAGATGGCAAGGCACCATGTTTGAAGCTGAAGACAAAGATCAATCAGGAATTACAAACAGCCCGAGTGTCTAGCTTCTCAATCTCAATTTGTGCTGAACCCATCACTATGTTACCAAGAAGATGGGTATGTGTATTTGTTTGGTTAATTATCTCAGCCTGAGATATGTGCCAGTTCTATTTTGATAGAGAGAACTGCTCCCCTTAAAGATTTTCTCCCAAACAAACAAAAATACATAAACATGGTTGTTATACAGCATGGTTATGTAATCAATGACAAAGGGCTCTGAGGAACTGATGGCCCCACATGGTCAAGCTGCCTGGGTTTGAATCCTGGTTTTGATTCCTAGTAGCTCTATTAACCTCTTCATGAATGGAAAACATAGGCTGTTGAGATCATTCAAACAGACAATCTCCATAAAGCTCTTAACACAGAGTCTGGGACATAGTTGCAACCCAATAAATATTAGCTGTTATTTCTTAAATTCACAGAAGCATGCAATACGGACACACAATCCACTGACCCCATATCTTTACACCCAGGCACTGATAAACACACAGTAGTAAATCTACATCTATGGTACATGCACGCATATGCTATAGAAAAATGCCTTAAATTTTCTCATTCCCTCACAGCCTGTCTTTGCCTGCCTTTGACTTGATAACATTTCCCTTTCAAGCTTTTCAAGAATGGAAAGATTATTTTCTTTTTCTTCCAAGGACTGGCTGTTACTACAGATGCCTGCCATGGTTCATGGCTGGCTGTCCTCCTGAATGAATGACAAATACGCTCAGTAAGTCACTTTTCTCTAAAAATAGACCACCACGATGATCTGTAGCTTTAATTCTAAATTTCATACACCTTGGGAAGAAAAATTTTATTCTTCTTAGAGATTTACTGCTAATCTATCCCAAGCAATGTGATTTGGTGAAAATGAACAAATATCCTTTCCCATTTTGCAAAAGTCCTAGTTTTGTATCATCTGTTTATTGGATTTATATAAAATAGAAATGTGGCAGGTTTCTTCTATCAGTTGGATATTCATTCTGTTTGGCTTTGGGGAGCCTTTTACCTGGAGTACTCTATCTGGATAATTTAATGCGTGACTTGCCTGCTCTATGTCTTCCTCCAGATGCATATGAATGAATTGAGTGGGTGCAGGATACCTTCAAAGTCAAAGTCACTGTGTAGAAGGAGCCAGATTACTCTTAGCACTATACGCCAGCTAAACCTTTGATGGACACCACTCCCCAAGAGTTCACTTGGTTTTCTGGGGCAAGGCCCACTCAGTTCACATCATCTATCCTGCTGCAATGCATGTTTTTGGCAATAAAAAAAAATATAACACTTAGAACTCTGTATATTGGAGAAATGAGCACTGTTGGCACAATGCTAATGGAGCCAAAGCATGAATTCTATTTATCTCCTTACAACTGTAATATCCATAAACCCATTAAATTTGGAGTTGGACCACTCTGCTCCCCTGATTTGGGTTGGAAAGAGGCAATCAATCAAAATCTTAAGAGGAGCATCTGAGATCTTGCTCTACAGCCTATTTTGCCAGTTTGGCTCAAACAAAGTAATAAAAAAAGACATCTTAATACCAAATCATTAACACCTCCTCTAAAGCTGTCTTGGCTCACTTACACTGGATCTTCCCACTGGGGAACCCAAAATATGGAAGGCTACTGGAAATATGTCAAATCTATATTTATATCCTAGATATCACTCAGTAAAATCAGGGGCAATGGATTTTGCAAATTTCATGCTGGTGACTTTGATACCATTCCCTGGATAGAGGTAGGTCCTCTCTACATTACTGCTGTTTTTATCTTGTAGTAGTCATCATCATTATCATTATTATTAATATTTCCAACCATAGTATGTGAAGAAAGGGGAAACTATAATATTTTGCACTGATACACACACATACACACACACACACACACTCACTCACACACACACACACACAATCATTTAGGTTCCTACAATGGCAAGTATTAAAACACCCAGAGTCAACCTGGCTTAAGCAATAAGGATTTTACCTCAGAAAACATGAGGTGTAATGCAGGGAAACACTGGAGATGGATACGTCAGTAGCAGAATGACATCATGAGGGACTCAAGTACTTTTCATCAATTCACTTTGCCTCCCTCATTCCAGCCTTGAAGCTGGCTTTCTTCATGCTCTTAAAGGCTACCTGTTTGCAAATATTCAGTAGCAGAAGGCTGATGGCACCTTCCCTTAGTCTGTTCTTATCAGCCTGGAGACCCTTTCCCAGACTTCTCATCAGAATGTCCTTCCCTCATTGGCCAAAATTATAACACATGTTCTTCCTCAACCAATCACTGGTGAGGTAAGTGAAACCACCATGAGGATTTAACTCTTTGGTACAGAAGTTGAGAACAATGTTTCCTAAAGAATATGGCTCTGTAGAGAAGGGTGGAAACCCCAGAGCAGTGTTAGCATTCTATGAGAAAGAGGAAAAGAGTAAATGACCATGCGATTGGCAACCAAGAGTGTCTCCTAAATATACAGAGACCCTGGTGGAGAAGGACTGGAATAGTGGTAGGCGAAGGAGGAGGATTTGGAGGAGGTAGAAGGGGAGGTAAAGTGAAAGAAGAAGATAAGAAGGACTTCGGGAACAAGAGTATGTAATTCCCTCCCCTGGAGTGTGGGCAGGGCCAATGAATATGATGGGATAGTCACTCCCTTGGTTAGGTCCTATGACATGAGAAAGGTGCGGGAAAATCACTCTGGTGATTACTATGTTATATTAAACTCAATCTTAGCAGACTGGAGTGAGACCATCCTGTTGGCCTTTAAGAAGTATGTTTTCATGTCATGAGAGGAGGATGGCCATGTGGCAAGGACCTGAGGTAGCCTCTAGTTACTGAGAGCATTCCTGGCCTACAGTTGGCAAGAAAATGGGGACCTTAGCTATACCGCTGCAAAGAACTGAATTTTCCCAACAACCTGTGAGCTTGGAAGAGGACCCCAAGCCTCAGATGAGAAAGCAGGGCTGGCTGACACCTCAATGTCATTCTGGTAATATTCTAACTGAATGGGCCCTCTGGCTTGTACCTAGTTTTTTGACCCATAGAAACGGTGAGATAATAAGCATGTGTAGTTCTAAGGTGGTAAATTTGTGGCATTTTGTTATGCAGCAGAAGAAACTAATACACCCACTATAGACTATTGGATGAGTGAGAAATCAATGTATTCTTTGTGTCAAGCCATTAAGCTTTGGCGGTTCATAGCAGCTAGTGTTACCTTAACTAAATACAGTGGCATTAACAAGGATGCTCATGGAAAGGCAGTAAATGCCCCATCAATTGTGCAGGGACTGTCTCCTCTGGAAATCTTGTCCTAGAGATGGTCTCCTGGGGCTGGCCCACAGCATTGCTGTACCTGATAATGAAATGGAATTCAGAATAGCAATGACATATTAGTTGTCACCTCCAAATTACAGCATTTTTCATTTATGGGATCTGGCTTGCTCCAATTAATTAGAATCTGGGCCAGATACATAAAGCATGATACCTCTGAGAACCATCAGGACTGTCTGTCACATTTTTGCAGTAGAAAAGGCATTGTATTTCTGGCAGGATCTAAGGTGTTTTTGTTTTTTTTTTTATGTGTGTGTGTGTGTGTGTTTTAATAAAGCAAGCATGCTAGCATCTAGTCTACTCAAGTAGGGGACTAGGATTTCAGCCTTTTTCAGCTTTAAAATGTTATGTAACTTTTAGAATAGACCCCCTGGCTCTCATGTAAGTGAACATATAGTTAATACCAGGTACTGTGATGGTAACTCATATATACATTCTCATTTAATGCTTACTATACCCTGAAAAGAAAGTATGAATGAAAAAGGGGCTATGGTCAAGTTTAGTGACCCAAAGTAACCCTTCCTCCCTATCTCACTCCTTCCTAATGTATTTTCATAGATGGTACTAGAATATTATGAAGCTTAAACTGGCAGGTGGCATTTTAATCTCACCATTGGAAATGAGGTCAAAGCTTATGCTCTCTCCCTGGGCCTCTGTCTATCTCCCGGCTGCTGTCCAGAGCCTAGGAACCAGGTACATGAGCCATGAGGGCTAGATTCAGGCGCTCCGTGCAGCTGCCCAAGCAGGCTGTGGACAAACTTATGAATGAAGTTCCAGTGAAGAACCAGAAGGGGTCCTGCCATGAAGCTAGATGGCTTGGCATTCTGCTCTTGGATCCTGACAGGCAAGTTTAAAATACCTCCCATCTTCAACCCCATGGTTTATTACAAAACAGAGGATCAGTTTTTTGACTTCCTGCTGTCTGCAAAAGTCACCTTATGGGTAGTCTCTGATAGGAACATTGCCAAAATAATTCTAATCATAAGGACAAACAAACAGATCACATAGGAAAGAATGTATATTGCTTTCTGAGACAAATTCATAAAATCCATAAAATTCTAGAGCACGGGCATCATCAGAACCAGAACGATGTTATTCCTTCTAGAAGAAAGACCACTCACAATGATTAAGAAGGGGCTGCAGTGGGCTGAGTTGTGGTTTGACATGAAGCCTCTTGGCTTTTACTCAATGTTCTTTCTTCTAGTCATCAGAGGAAGCACAAATTGCATGTGCAGTCCTCACCGAGGAGTATGTTTTTATTGATTTTTAGAGAGAGGAATAGCTATGTGAGAAACATCAGTCGGTTGCCTCCCATATGCACCCCTACCAGGGATTGAACCCACAACTTATTGGTATATGGAATGATGCTCCAACCAACTGAACCAACCAGCCAGGGCAACTGCACCAGGGCAACTGCACACTTTAATTTGGTAAGGTAGATATTTTTTCCCTTTTGCCACCCCCCCACCTTTTTTTTTTTTTTTTTTTTTTTTTTTTTACTTTGTGCAACTTATTCATGAGATGCTTATTTTGATCATTTCACTTACAGGCTATCTACCTGAGTAGAAGAGATAAAGTCCAATATAGCAGTTAGAAAAAAATTCACTCCATAGAAACCAATAATAATGAAACCTCATACCTAGGAATTTATCTTTTAGAATGTTATTTGGAAGGTCGTTGTCCACTGGGGATGATCACTAGCAAACTGATCAACATGTTAAGCATCTGATAAAAATGTATTAATGAAACAAATGAAACCAGCAACTTCAGCTTAATCACATTGCCTTTTGAATAAGAATGAAGGAATATGAAACCTGGCAGGGAAACTCAGCAACTGACTTCTAGAAAATGCAGCCAAGAACTAGGAAATGTAAGCAAAACTTCTGAGAAATCACTACCAGACGAATCATTAAGTAAAAATTAAAAAACAACAACATACTACCCCCAAATCCTCTATTTCATTGCCTGATATTAGGTTCAATTTCTATTTTGCTTTAAGGAACACGAAATTCCAACTAGTTGGATGATTTATTTTTCCAATACAAAAGCAAATTACAAGGAGCAAATTAGAAGCCTCAAAGAAGCCTGCAGAGAGAGAGAGGGCCTTTGTGTAGGGAGAGTTAGAAAAATGTTGGAATCACACAGCAGTATGGAGTCATTAGTACAAGGGGAAAAACTACAACACGCAAAAGTTCAATAACTGGTGTTTAAAAGGGCGATTCTGAGTAACCAGGAAAAGGAAATTACAAAAACAATATAATTGCTTTGAAACTTACAAAGCATTTGCAGTTCTGTTGTATAGGAATGAAATTCCATGAGGCATATTCTGCTTTTGACAGTAAGGAAATAGAAACCAGATTATAGAACAATTTGCAAGCAAAATTCCCAACAGGGAAATGCTTGGAACATAAAATGACATGTTCTCTCTTATCAGGAAGGCTGGCCTCTCCAAGATGCCTCCTCTCTTGAGCACCCTTGATGAGGTTTCCCTAGACTTCTTTGCGATGGAAAGAACTCATTTCCCCAAAGATACAGAACTCCAAGAAAATGTTTCAGGAGGAAAAGTAGCAGCTAACTTGTAAAGTAGCAATCATGTGTTATCAGAAAATTATTTTAGCAATTTCCAATCATGAATCTCATTTAAAAGACTCATCGCATTTGTGCCATGTCATTTTTGTCATTTTTTCCAAGAAACTTCTCAAATTTCTTAATGAAACTTGGTAGGAAAATATGTTCCATGAACAGAGATCCAATTTGCAGTTGACTTTTCATATGTACATCCAAGTCATATATACCCCACTTAGTGAAACTTCGGTTCAATATCTGCTGAAAAGATATAGTTAAAGAAACCAGTCTAAAAATCTCATTAAGCTTATTAAACTCCAGGGTGGGCACTTCCAGCGTACTTTTAGAAAAAAAGATTAATCTGGGGAGGAGGAAACAGACCTCTGCCAAAACGATGGTCAGGGAGGTTTTTCTATTATAGAAATAACTAATAGCCCTGCGCACAAATCCCTGCACCAGTAGGTCGCTGCCGCCCTCCTGTAGCTCTCTGCCCGCTGCCTCCCACTCTTATGGCTCCCCCCGCCCCCCTATAGCTTGCTGCCCTGCCCCCTCCTGTAGCTCTCTGCCCCCCCTGCTTGTAGTTTGTTGCCCCACCCTCCTGCAGATCCATGATCCAGTCGTTACGCCTCACGGATAATTAGCATATTCCTCTCTTATTATATAGGATAACTATTATTTACCAGCAAGACCCCCTGACTGAAGGAAATTATTCCAATCCAAGGCCTTACTCGTTGACCTGCACCTGGTTTAACATTTTGTGGAGAGATGACCTATGCCAATGGAACCCCAAAATCAAAGTCTTTTCTTGTTGGACAATTCTGGTCTTTGTTGCCATCTTCTTGCCACATGAGGAGATTACTGTGACTCACAACCAATTTTTCCAACTAAGGGTTGTCTGACAACCTACATGGACCAAACAACATTGCAGAGAAGAGCTTCAGTGAAACGCGATGTTCACATTCTGAATTCTTGATGACTTTGTTTCTACCTCATTCCATCCTGCTTCTTATTTTCTTTACGGCTAACATTGTCTCTTAAATGCTCTCTTGACTTCCTTACCTCACCCTTTGAGATTTTCCTGTCTCCATGGTTTTCTCATCTTGCTATTCAATTATTCTGGTCGCTGACTCTAACTGTAGTCTCTGGCCAGATAAGGGCCCTTTTGGTTGAATCCAGCGTCCACCCCCAATCAATCTCTTGAAGTGACTCTCTGAGGAGGGCAATTTTACTTGTCTTTGAAAGTTCTTTCCTGTGTGTTCTTTTCTCTTCCTTCCCATTTTCCCTCTGTCATTTTCTTAAGACTGAATTGCTCACCTCCCTGGCTTTAGGTTCTCTCTATGACAATCCATCCTTCACTTCAATATTACACCATTAATGGTTCCTCTTATCCTCACCCTTCAAAGTGCAAATGTGAGCACTGCTGTTTAACTCTCCTGACTCCCAATCCAGATCTAAGGATCTAATGTTATATAAACAGAGAACTACAAACAAGGGTGTTCGCAGGATAGGAGCACCTAGCAATCCTGCCAGAGAAAGTGATGAGGAGACGAGGTTGAGGTTGAAGGAAGGTCTCTGGCTGTCCTACAATAATGCATCCAGAGAGGTTAGAAATATTTAAATGAAATGGATAATTTTCTGGCAAAATAGAAGCTAACCAACCTGACTTGAGCAAACTTAGAAAAAAAATAGAATGACAAAGTGAAAAGTTTTCTAAATTTTTTAAAAAATGGGTGCCAGGTTTAGGTATTATTGACAGTTTTTCCTCCCCGCAAACATTCAAAGAGGAGATGGGTTCTATAAACTGTTCCACAGAAAAAAACAAAAACATCCATGGAATCTTCACAAATCATTTTTAAAACTTGGCATATTCTTACAAATAAATTCTGACCAAGGACACAAAGTTACACTCAGAGAACAATCTCCCTCATGTATATAGATGTAAAAATAATAAAGCATTGACCATCAAAACCCAGCAGTTTATTAAAAGAAAATCCCCATGGCCAAGTAGGACCTTTTCCAGGAATGTAAGAAGAATTTAATATTAGGCTATCTATTAATATAATCCATCACATAAAGAGGCCAAAGGCTCCCCAAATCACATGATTACCTTGGTACTTGCCAAGAAGTCATTTGAAACAATTCCACTTCCATTCCTGATGGAAATTCTTAGTAAGCTAAGGAACATTACCCTTCTCTCACACAAGAAAGACAGACTTAATTTAATTGCCACATGAATGTGAAATTTGGACTTTGTGTAGAAGGGGGGCTTGAGGAATGATTTAGTTGGAAATGGATTTGTCTTGAAGTGAAATTTGCAAAGCACCACCTTATATTTCTCAGGCTGTATGTCTAAATTTGCAGTGGTTGCCAGAGTGGCTTGAAATATAATAGAGCTGAGACCACGCCTTAGCACTAAAACTGCACAATGTATACTTATAGACAATGTACACTTACAGCAAAACATCGGTCCTACCCTACTCCCCCCAAAAAAGGGAGAGAATGAGAAAAGCAAAATTATTATTGGAGATATTATGACAATCTCATATAATAGCTAACATTTACTTACTCTGTACCAGGTGCTATGGTGAGCACTGAGCACACACTAATTAACTTACCCCAGGTGACAGTGCTTCAGAGGGCATTATTATGCTCACTTGCAGAAAGAACAGTGATGCTCAGGAGAGTCGAGGACAGAGAAGCTTGTTAAGTGGCATCCCAAAGTGGCACAATGGGATTTCAAGATGGCTGCGTCAGCCGAAACCGGTTTGGCTCAGTGGATAGAGCGTCGGCCTGCGGACTGAAGGGTCCCGGGTTCGATTCCGGTCAAGGGCATGTACCTTGGTTGCGGGCACATCCCCAGTGGGAGGTGTGCAGGAGGCAGCTGATCGATGTTTCTCTCTCATCGATGTTTCTAGCTCTCTATCCCTCTCTCTTCCTCTCTGTAAAATATCAATAAAATATATTAAAAAAAAAAAGATGGCTGCGTCTGATTCCAGAGCCCATGCGCTGAGCCAGTAAGCAACACTGTATTTCTTTACTAATGAATAAGAAATATAATCGAAAGTATCTTAGATTATAAGATTAATATAAAGCAAATGTCCTAAGTCAGCTATAACCAGTTAAGAAAATATAAGAGTTGGTTCTTAAGAGTAACCCAGAACAAGAGCTAACAGAAGTAGGCAGGCAATTATTTGGAGAACAGTACCAAGCATATATGAATGCCATAAAAGACATTTTAGTCACTAAAGATATACACTGTATTCTTGGATGAGAAATCTCATTATTTGTAAAGATTTCACTAACGTTATCTTAAAAGTATACTTTCAAAATATAATTTTCATAACTTGAAGGAAAAACACAAAGGTGAGTGCAGCTAAATAAATAAATAATAAAACTCCCAGGAGGGCACTTGTATTATCAATGGTCAGTCTATTATAAAGCTACAATAATCAGCCCTGGCCGGTTTGGCTCAGTGGATAGAGCATTGGCCCAGAGACAGAAGGGTCACAGGTTCGAGTCTGGTCAAGGGCACGTACTTTGGTTGCAGGCTCGATCCCCGGCCTGTTTGGGCTGGTGTGCATGGGTGACAACAAATCAATGTGTCTCTCTCACATCCATGTTTCTCTCTCTGTCTCTCCCCCTCCCTTCTACTCTCTCTGAAAAGTAATAGAGAAAATATCCTTAGGTGAGGATTAATAGCAACAACAAAAAGTTATAATAATCAAAACATTTAAATAGTAATGCAAAAGTACAGTATAGTAATAAATGCAATTAGAAATAATAAAAATCATTAGAATATAACAGATGACTCCAAAAGAGAACCCAATACATATTGTCATTTATTACATAATAAATGTAACATTAAAAAAAAAGAATACATTATTCAACAAATGGTTATAGAAATACTTATTAATCATTTAGGGAAAAATTGTATTTCTTCTGTACCCCATATCAACATAAATTCCAGATGGATTAAAGTGATAAAAGTAAAAAAATGTATATGTTAAGCATCTAGAAAAACATATGGGTTAATATTTAATCTGCTCCCAGCGTGGGGAAGACTTTTCTAAATATAAATGGAAAGAAGGAACCAAGGAACCGTAGATGAATTTGTGACATTTAACAACATAAAAAAAAGAAATCTTCTATGTTGAAAATGTAATAAAATTGAAAACAAATTATAAGTTGGAAAAATGTTAGCAACATATATGGAAGATCATGGTTTTAATATTTATAAAGAATTCTAAAAAATCAATAGGAAATGGATGAATACTTTATTAAAATGTACAAGGACATGGATAAAGAATTCATGAAAGAAAAAAGACAAATAATTTGAAAAATATGTAAAACAATCCTCTCTAGTGAATGAATGCAATTCAAACAATAAGAAAATTAAATGCATCTTTGTCCTTCAAACTTACTGACTCAGCAAGAAAACAAACAACCCAATTTAAAAATGGGCAAAGGCCTTGAATGGATATTTCTCCAAAGAAGATACACAAATGGCCAATAAGCACATGAAAGGATGCTCAGCTTCACTAATATTAGGGAAATTCAAGTCAAAATCAAAATGAGATATCATTTCACACCCATTAAGATCTAAAAAATAGAAAAGAATAAGTGCTGGTGAGGATGTGGAGAAATTAGAACCCTTTGCAATGCTGGTAAGAATCTAAAATGGGGCTGCCATTGTGACAAACAGTATGATGATTCCTCAAAAAGTTAAACAGAATTGCCATGTAACCCAGCAATCCCACTTCCTGCTATATATTCAAGCAGAGACTTGAACAGATATTTGTGCACCCAAGTTCATAGCAGCATTATTCACATAGCCAAAAGGTGGGAGCAACCCAAGTGTCTATCGACAGATGAAGGGATAAATAAAAATGGATAAACAATTGTGGTATAGACACACAATTGAATATTATTCAGCCTTAAGAAAGAAGGAAATTCTGACACATAACATAGATGGACCTTGAAGATTTATGTTAAGTGAAATAAGCCGGTCACAAAGGAACAAATATTATATGATTTCTCTCACATGAAGAATCTAGAGTGGTCAAATTCAGAGAGACAGACAATAGAACAGTGGTGGCCAGGGGCTTGAGTGAGAGGATGGAGAATTAATATTTAATGGGTACAGAGTTTCAGTTTGGCAAGAAGTTCTGGAGACAGATGGTGGTGACGACTGCACACAATGTGAATGCGTTTCATGCCACAGAACTGTCCACTGAAGAAATGGTTAAAATGGTATGCTTTATGTTATGTATATTTGACCACAAACAGAAATAAATGTAGGGGGTTGGAGTTGGATGCCTACATGAATTGGAGATCTGAAAAAGAGAAAGGAATGAACTAAAAACAAACTTCTCACCAGCTCAGGTAGATGATAAAGAAATCTAAGCATAGCTAGAAAATGAATGAATGAATGAATGAATGATTTCCTTGGGAATTCATAATCACAGACCTGGGGCTCAAATTTTGATCTGGGAAGTCCCCACATGCAAAAGTAATGCAATTATTTTCTCAGTTAATGAGACCCCAAATGCAAAAGTAATGAAATTCTGTTTTCAGCTAATGGAAGAAGAAAACACACTTGTGTGGAATATATTATTGGAAGAACTTGTAGTATAAACATGTCCTCTCACTCCAAATGGATTTCTAGATTTATTGCGACACCAATCAAAATCCTAGCAGGTGTTTTTGTGGAAATTGATTAGCTGATTCTAAAATGCACATAGAAATGCCAAAGGCCCAAAGAAACCAAAACCATTTTTGAAAAAGCAGAGCAAAGCTGGAAGACTTAATCTGCTGGATGTCAAAACTTTTTCATAAAGCCTTTAGATTTAGACAGGGCTGCCTTGGTACAAGGATAGACAAATAGGCCAATGGGGCATTATAGAAACCTCCACATAAACTGGATATGTAGTCACCTGATTTATGGCAAAGTTGGTGGTGCAGTGCAATAATGAATCTTGACCCCTACCTAACACCATACCAAGAAACCAATTCTAAATGGATTAGAGAGCTATGTTGTTAGAATTCTGTCAATAAGTTGGTAGGAGAAAAGACATTCATTGAAATAAGGGACACTGAAATGTGAATTTTTCCTTAGTATTCCATGTTCTCTGTCAAGCACTTAGAAAATAAATTAGGTTGTGGTTTTTCTGGAATAGTTAGTGGAAAGATAGATGGGTGAGGTTCATGGCTTTCCAACTCTTTCAACTCAACTAATTTGATGAAAAAGGAAACCATATGAACTACATTGCCACTTGTGCTTACAGGAATTTGCTCTGAGGAAACTGCATTGGGGTATCCAAAGTTCAAGACAGGGTTTTTAGACAGGGGTATTGCCAGTAACTAGTTGTGTGATCTTAGGTAAATCACCACCTCCCTCTGGGCCTGGATTTACTCAAAAGACAAAATAAAGGGGGATATTTAAATAAACTTTGAAGGTATAGACGCCTTACTGATCTGGTATAAGCTAACAGTCCATTCCCCAGACGATGCACATGTCCATGTACTTGCACAATTTTGAATGTTCTGGTTGTTTATGGATCTTCAAAAGATCATTCATGAACCTCCAAAGAATACATTGACCCTTGAACACCTGGAATATGTGATAATGGGTTTATAAAATGAGGCATTGCCTTTTACAGATGTGACCTGAAATAGTTATGGATGAAATAATGTGATGTCTGGAATTTGCTTTAAAATTATCCAGTGTGTGTGTGGGAAGGGTTAATAGATGAAACAAGATGATAAATTGATAATTGATGAAGCCAGGTGATCAGGTACATGATGTTTCCTCATACTGTTTTCTCTACTTTTGGGTATGTTGAAATTTTCCACCATAAAATAAATTTACATAATGAAATTATCCATCATTTAAAAATTACCTGGAATAGAGGATCTTTAGTGTTTCCAATTCTGATATCCCAGGATTTAGCATTCCAAAGCGTCTGCAAAGAAATGTGCTTCTGGAAACTTTATGTGCTCAGGGCATTGAATCATCATCATTCCTCTTCTATTGAATCCTCTGGACTAAAGGGTTTGTTGTGGGCCCCATTTTCCAGATGATTCTGTGATATTTCACTTAATTATTTCCACCAATATCCTTTCAGGGAAAGGGCAGCAAAACCAAAATCTAGAACCTGGCCAAGAATTGGTTTGCAATCATTTCATGTGATACTGTGGCTCAATTCATTTTCAAATATTTCTTAAGATGAGAAGGCCAAAATAACTGCTGTAAATGACTTTTAGTGGCATGTACAAGACTTGGTTAGGATGTTAGGTGAACTGGGAGATGTTGGGCTGTGGTTGAGAACTCACACTCCAGACCAATGCCACCTGGGTCCCTGTCCTTATGAGCTCTTGAGGGTAAGTCACCTTCCTGAGCCTCCACTCCCCTATCCATAAAATGGAAATACCAGTGCAATTGCCCTCAGAGGGTAATTCTGAACAGTCAGGTTGTGCCCAACATATAGCAAGCATTGAGTAGATGCACACCATTGTGCTCTCAATTGTGCAAATATAAAAGAGACGAAAAAGGACATACGACATAGGTCAAATATTATCAGTAGCTGCCTGTGGGTTGTGACCAATAGGCGATCTTATTCTTTTCTTTATTTTTGCTTGGACTTTGCAAATTTCTACAAAAAGTGTTTGCTACTCTTATTGCCAGAGAGAAAAGTTTCCTTAAAAAGTTATTTTAAACATGTTTCTTTAGGAAGTTTAATGCCCATGCTTGTCCCACTCAGTACGTAGACAAACAAAGCACATCAGAGGAGTAAGATGGAATGATTACGACTGTCCTGCTCACTTATTCCTCACCGGGCTCTCATCTGGAAGATTCTTGCAAATGCCAGTGAGCCTCCAGCTGTGGCATTCCTGGTGTAGAATGAACGGAGGCTTCCTCGGCCCCCGTTTCTCGCCATCCTGCCTCCTTACCACACATTCCTCCACACCAGAAGTTAGCTTTTCGGAGGGGAATGGGACCCTTAGAGAATATCACCAAGGCTATGCCAAGAAGAATTCATTCAGGCACACTGTTTTGTATTCAGTTTCCTGGGGTTCATGTCCCTCCCCCACCCACCACCTAATGCATAGCCCTTCTCCACTGATTAAGAGCACCTAAGCCATGACAGCAAATTTAGGAATGTATAAACAGACTTCAGGCGTGTTTGAGAAAAACGGACGTGTACAAATCCGAAACCATAAGCCAGATAAATTGATGGTTAATTATGGGTATTACATAGGTAGTTTTTGTGTTGCCAAAGAATTTGCATCAGGTTATTTATAAATAGCAAACCCATGTGGTGTGCTTGGACCCTGCGGCTGTGTATCCAAAAGCTAAGCACTTTCCAGAACGAACCTACTGCAGAGCAACAGGCCCAATTCAAAAAGTTTAATGCCGTCCTGGCCGGGTGGCTAAGTTGGTTGGAACATGATTCCATGCACCAAAGGGTTTCGGACTTGATTCTCCGGGTCAGGGCACATACCTACCTAGGGTGTGGGTTCGATCCCTAGTTGGGGTGCCTCCAGGAAGCAACAGATTGATGTTTCTCTCTCCCATTGATGTTTCTCTCTCTCTCTGCCTCTCCTTTCCTGCCTCTCAAACTCAATAAATGCCAGCTTCACTCTTGAGTATAGCGACATTCATTGACAGTATTCTAGATCACCTTTGAAATGGCCGCTAACCCGTATCACTTAGGGGACTGATGGTGAAGGACGGACAATGAGACACCCAGACCCTTCTGCTTGGAGGAGAGTGGCGCATGTGTGTGGGTTGCGAGGCTGCTGTGGAGCGGGTCATCTGGGGCCAGATGGATGCCATCTCCTCTTCTCAGGTGGGCGTATACCAGGGTGGATTTCAGCTCATCTCGTCTGTTCCGCACGATGACTCTGCAAAGTGAGGCTTTTGCCCTTCTTTCCAAGTGTTTTAGAAAAGTTGACACACATGCCCCGGGTCAGACCTCTAGCAGAGAAATTTACATAAAAATAGGAAGAATGCAGAGCTCTCTGTCTTGGATTACCTTGTAACTTCGGGGGCTGGGATATGTACCAGGCGTCACTTAAAGGGAAAGCCACTTAGCTGTGATTTTGCTCCTTTGATGTGTCAGTGGCTTCCAGGGGTATGTGGGAAGGCAGAGAAGGGGGGTTCCTTTGCCCCCTCAGACCTGCCCTCCAAACTGTCACCCCTCTTTCCTTCACCCTTACACAACGACCCCCCCCTCCCCCCAATATGCTGGGGGAACTCCCTGGGAGAGCTGTATAAAGAGCCAGGAACCTTGCACTTCTAAAAAATCCATCTAACTACCAACTCCATCTTACAATTTTCACTCCAAATGGCCTCTCCCTGCCAGCAGCGGCATTTCCCCTGATCCTCTTCCAAGGATTTCCAAACATGTGCCTGGCACCCACGGGAGTGTCAGAGTAGCAGTGCCAGGAGAGGTGCTGCGGGTCGGTGTTGGGTATGTGTTAGTGGAACTCATCGAAGCAAATGAAAGTTCCGCGAGTGTTAACTTCCACCAGAGGAGCATCCACTTTCCCGCCATCCCAGCATTTCCCACCGCCTCGTTTTTTTCCGAAAGCCGCGGGCGGCATGGGAAGGTAGGGCTGCGCTCTGTGAAGCAGAGGGTCTCAGAGCGCCTTGGGATACAGACCACCCTTTGCTGGCCCGCAAACGCCCCGGCTTTTCCGGAGGAACATCCCCGGGCTGTCTGCCCCCTCAGCCTCCAGAAGCCGCCTGATACCTGGCGCGCCTCTGAGGCACAAATAGGCAAAGAACAAGGAAGCCATCACCACCCACGAGAGCGATCTCTGACCCCAGAGTCCCGGGGAAGTGCGTGAGCTCGCGGGGTAGAAGCCCAGCGGAGCCTGGGGTGCGCGAGGGCCAGGAGGCTGGGTCCACAGGAACGTGGTCAAGCACCCTCAGCAGCGAGTCAAGCCGCCCATCCAAGTCTCAAGGGAGGAACCGTCCTTGAAACCTGGTGGACTTAGGGGGCACGTCTCAGCCCCCCCCCCGCGCCAGCGCCAGTTCGGAGGAAACAAAGGTGGACAGAGAGAGGGACACAAGGAGAGTTTGGTTCTCTTGGGGGCGTTTCGCGCGGTACCTTGGATTCCTGGCTGCCGGTGGACGCTGGAGAGGGCGGCTGCTCGGCGCTCGCTGCCTCCGGGGGCAGCCTGTCCACGCCGTCCTGGCGGGCGCAGCTCGGAGGGATCATAGCGGCGGCGCGGGAACGGTGTTGGGCTCCCGGAGGAACAGCGGGGCTCGCCTTCCTCCGGTGCGCCCTCCCCGCCGCGCGCTGGGTCGCTCAGCTCGGGGTTCCAGGGACTCCCATCCTCGCAGAGGCTCCGAGGCGCCCTCCACCGGCCTCACCCCCGCCCTGCCCACGTCCCCCGCGCTCCCGTGGGGAGAGGAGAGCGCGCCCCGCCCAGCCCCGCCCCGCCCCGCCGAGCCCACAGCCACCTCGCTGGCAACCCAATGGTGGTGACTGCCCCTCGGCAGGCAGCGGGTGAGCAGGCTCAGATTCAGGCTCGATCACCCCGGAGAAGCGGGAGGCGGGGAGACGGCTCCGGGCGGGGCCGCGGGGCCAGTGCCGGTAGCGAGGGCAGGCAGGGGCGCGCGGGGGAGAGCCAAGGCTGGGGGCTGGGCGCGCGCTCGCCCGGTCGGGTCGGGTCGGGTCGGGGTGATTCTTTCGCAGGGGTTGGGAAAATTCAGACCAAACCCGGAATGTGAATAGAAAACCCGAGAGTGACTCAGCCAGGAGGAACCACCTGCAACAACTCCCTCACTCTTCACGCTGAGAAGCAGCCACCCAAAGGGAGGCAGTGACTTAGCCAAGTTATTTATAGGGTTCGGTGACGGAGATCAGGGACCAAAGCTGGGGTTCCCTGGCTTGAGAGCACTCGGCTTCCCGCCCTTCAGCGGGGACTGAAGCAGAGAGAGAAGGAAATGCGCTTGTGTCCTGCTTGGTTGTGCTTTCAGGAGCTAAAGCCCGTCAGGCTTTCCATCTTCCTGAAAGCCCAGAGCCACACGAATGGGCTAGGTAGGTACTACTACTTCCATTTTATAAATGAGGCAACTGAGGTTTTAGGGAGGCTAAGTACTTTGCTTTAAGTCACTGAACTAGAAATAGTAGGGCTAGAATTGGAACCCATTTGGGCTTCAAAATCCATGCTCTTTGGACTGTGGAGCTTTCGATCTCGGCTAGATGTTCATCGCTGTGGAGCAACTGGGTGTTGCCCTATAGAAATGAGTTCAGGGCCGTTCACAGATAGGCCATTCTGCCTGAACAGACTTTATGGAGACATAGACATGGCCCCTTTGGATAAAGCGGCAGAAGGATCTAGTATATATTTTTAAAATATATTTTTACTGATTTTACAAAGAGGAAGGGAGAGAGACAGAGTTAAAACATCGATCAACTGCCTCCTGCACGACCCTACTGGGGACGTAGCCCACAACCAAGGTACATGCCCTCGGTCTGGAATCGAACCTGGGACCCTTCAGTCTGCAGGCCGATGCTCTACCCACTGAGCCAAACCAGTTAGGGATTTATGTGAAAGAAACACATGAGCAAAGTCTTGATCAGTTTTGGAAACTACAGGTTATTCCAGTTTCCTAAGAGAGGCAGCTATTACTCATCAGACCAAGGATTTCTGTTACTAGTCAACATGTTACCTAGTCAAATTGTCTTATTCTTCAAAACACATCTCCAAACATTTTTCCACTCTTGAAATCTCCTTCCTTGACCCCATTAGTCTGATTTAAAGTCCCAAACCATGTTCTCATGGCAACCTCTCCTAAGTAATCAAGGATGAAGCGGCCTGTCCTCCCGCTGGGCTATGAGCTGCACAAGGGCAGGGACCATGTCGTGTTCATCTTGTTCCCTCAGCCTCTGGCACAGTGTTTGTTAATGAGATGTGAAATGAGATTGCCCTGGTAGCCCCCTGAGCCTTAACGTAGCCTCGGCCTTAGTTACTCCAAGTGCCCTCCGTGCACTGAATGGAGAAGACATTGGATGTTTCTACAAAGCAGCGAGATTTAAAATTGCACAAGCTTCTTGATAGTAAGGATTTGGTCTTGATTGGATGGAGAGGATCTTAAACTGAGAGTCATGGCTGCCTGTGAATGTGCGGTTCATTGGTTTGCATGAAGGTAAAGGGTCACAGCTCTTCTCTGGAAATAGGAGTGGGAGTGGACAGGGTGCTGCTTTGTCTGAGTCTGTGGGTGGAGGACTGATGGCAGAAATAGATGGCGCTCTATTTGAGCAGGGTGCCTTGAGGCTTGGGTCACACGCACTGCTGCTTTGGGACTGGATGGCCATGCTGAATCTAAGTCCTGGAGGGATGAGTGTCCTCCCACGTTGTCATGAAAACCAACCCTGACCTGGTACTAAAGGGACATTGATATACTGATAGTAATGCTCAGAGGATAGTGGAGAGGACTGATGTCCTTCATGTATTGGAGGTCAGTGGATGGTAGGCCAGCAAAGTGATTCCCAGGGGACACCTGCTAAAGCACAGATATGAACAGAAGTGTACTTTTTCATGGTCCCCTGTGAGATACCCCTCAGGACTCCCCTTATACTGGGGGTGAGACCTCACAGAAGACTGGAGGTCCTGCATCAGCAGCTGTAGTGATGTTTTAGCTATGATGGTCGAGCTTACTTCTTCTGCAGGCTGGTGAAGCTTGGGGAAATTCAAGTTGCAAAGAATTATCCTCAGTCTCCAGTTTGTATCAGGACCCTGTGATTTTTGTAGCTTCTTTTCATGGTCCATTTATTTCACTTTGGTTGCTGGTTAAATATCAAGCCAGCAGAAGTATGAGGCATACAGAAATTTATCTCCACAAACTTGAACTGGAAACTCCCACTCCTGGTTCATGTACACATTTATTAATTTCTAAAAAGGGCAAAGCCTTCCCCCTGATCACATACACCTGTGTTCGCAGTAACACTGCTCAACAGAGCAGTGTATAATGCTTTCAACCTTCTCTCATTGCTTTGCTCCAAATCTGGATAAAAGTTTCTCATAACTATTGGTTCTTTGTTTTAGTAATTAGCATTTAACTCTGCATACCCTCTTCTATGAGTTCGGGGTAATAGTTTAAGAGGCACAAGATCCTGCCCGCCCTGGCCTTTTTGCCCCTCAAAAATGCCAGGTCTGTTCGCTCTCCCAGCTTTGATGTGGGTGGCCATTCCCTGAACCTGAGAATCCCACTGTGATTCCCCAGGCCAGCTCCCCTCTGCTGTTGGACCTCATTGCCTACCATCTGAAAACATCCTATTTTTCTTTTCTTCTTTGGTCTTTTAGAATATAAGCTCATGAAGTTCTTCTTCATTGTATATCTCTGATGTTTGGGTGCTCATATGACAGGTCCTCCGTGAATATTTATTTAATGAGGGAAAGATAAAATGTCAGTGCTGGAGAAGAACTTAGAGGTCTAATGAAAACCCATTTTGTAGAAGGTAAAATGGAAGTCACATGGTTAAAGCTTGTGCAAAGTCAGTTAACACAGGGCACAATGAACCAATGTTTATTTACTTGCTCACCAATGATCTCCACAGCCATTGCTTTAGTCAGCTTTGGGATATATGAGCACACTCCTAGCTGGACAAATTTCTTTTCTGAGTTTTCAAATTTATTATGACATTGTGCATAGTGCTTCTAAATACTCTCTTCCCAAACATTAGTTTATCATTATTTAAGCAGTATTCAAAAGAATACTAAAGAAATGAAAAACCTTCCAAAATTCTGTAACCTCTTGGAAATAGCTACTAGCATTTTAGAAAACCTTCTTTTAGAAGCACATACATGTATAAGTACATTTTACATTTGTATATTTACATGTAAATGATCTCAGGACACTAGGTGCTTTGTAACTTCCTTTCCCTTCAGTAGGATGTCATAGAGGTAGTTCTGAGCCAACAAATATAAGTGTACTAGAGGCCCAGTGCATGAATTCATGTACCAGTGGGGTCCCTCAGTCTGGCCTGTGGGATGGGGCCCAAAACTGACTCTCTGACATCCCCCAAGGGGTCCCAGATTGCGAGAGGGCATAGGCCAGGCTGAGGGTACCCACCAGTGCACAATTGGGGCCGGGGAGGGACACAGGAGGTTGGCCAGCTGGGGAGGGACTGTAGGAGGGCTCCAGGGCATGTCCAGCCAGTCTCACTCAGTCCCGATTGGCCAGACCCCAGCAGCAAGTTAACCTACTGATCGGAGCATCTGCCTGGTGGTCAGTGCACGTCCATAGTGAGCAGTTGAGTGGCCTTAGCATATCATTAGCATATTACACTCTGATTGGTTGAACGGCTGACCGGACACTTAGCATATTAGGCTAAGTGTCAACCTGGCAAGGCACCATGCCATTAGACCCATTTTGTAGATGGAGTCATCGGAAGCCTGAGAAGCTGTATGACTTCCCTAATGGGATATGGTAAGTGCAAAGTAGAGAGTCCAGCCCCCAGGTTCTGACTCTAAACCTCAGGCTCCTCGCAGTGTAAGCGGATGTTGTATAAGAAGTCTGCACAGCATGATTTGAGGGCACAGGCAGGGGAAGGATGAGGTCCACCAAGGGAAAGGATGTTGGAGAAGGTTCCGTTGGAATTGGAAAGGTGACTACAATTTTCTCTGGAAGAAATCTTGAGCAGAATATATAGTATCAGCAGAGACATAGAAGTGTGCTTGTGCAGGGGATGTTCAGGTTTGGTTCTTAGAACACCATGGTTTCTTTACTTTTTTTTTTTTTTTTTTTCCTTTAAATTGACTTTTAGAGAGAGAAGAAGGGAGAGGGAGAGAGAGAAAAAAATATCGATGTGAGAGTGAAACAACGATCGCTGCCTCCAGCACGGCCCCTACGAGGGGATCAAGTAGGTGCCCTGACTGGGAATCGATCGAACTAGCAACCTTTCTGTGCATGGGACGACGCCCAACCAACTGAGCCACACCAGTCAGGGCTGTTTTCTTTTCTTTGTAACTTTTAAAATGCTTAAACAAACAAACAACAACAGCAGAGGGAAAGCCTGGAGCTGGAGAAATCCTTTGAGTAATCATTTTAAGTAAGTTGACAAATGGCTGTTGGAGAGAGCTGGATCTCTGTCAGCTGGGAAAGACAGTTTGGGTTAGTAACAGAGGGAGGGAAAAAAGCATCATAAGGATTCCTGGAGGTTTAAATGGGTCACAGATGATGAAAGGGCCAGCATGCAGAGGGTTCTAACAGACACACAGAATCTTCATTCTTGGCAGCCAGGCATGGAGAGCTCTGGTTCCCCGAGAGGCAGGGACCCATTCTGTATATAGGGTCCTAACGTTCAAATACACGTGTCACCTGCACATTTACAATCTCTAAAGGATTGTGAACATTCAACTTGTTCATCATTATGTATCTTCAACGACATCACTAAAAGTGAGTAGTAAGACTTTCAAAACAGAGAACAGGAACTCGAGCCAAAACGGGGAATAGTTCCTGCTCTTTATCTGAAAAGCGTTGCACTTACTTTGAAATGTGTTCCAAAAGCTTGGAGAGTCGTGCTGGGGGCCAATGAATCTCAAAAATTCTCTTTCCAATGTTTTCCAGGGAGGGTTATATCACTGCTTTGTCCTGCTTTCTGTAACCCTCTGTTCCTCCGATGCCTTGGCAGCCCTGGGCCATCCATTAGGCACTGGACAAGTGGCCTGGAAAAGATGACTCAGATCTTAAGCCTCAAATGCCATGTTCTTCCCTCCATAGCTCAGGACAATTTACCCATAAAGCCTGGACTTAGGAAACATACCTGCTTCATCTGTCTTTATTATTGCAGAGCTGGCCAGAAAATGGGGATTTTGTCTCTTCCGTTAACAATGATAACTTATCAGGGTTATAGTGGGAGGCAGTATCGATGCAGTTGTTATTCAGACAGACCAGAGGTGCTTATGGATGGCATCTTTGTCCCGTTTTCTCCCTGAAATGCAAGCTGCCACAATGCCCAAGTCTACCAACCAGTGGTCTAATACTTTGAGGAAGCCATCTAGTGAGTCACTATGGAGTGTTGCTTCTACCTCTTGTGTGGTGGTGGGGCTATCGAGTTATTATTCAGCTTAAGATAGTTGAGAACATTACAAAATAAGGTAGAGATGTCTAACTAAGTGAAGTCCTTATTTTATTTGCTGATTTATTTATCAACAGTTGCTGAGACCTACTGGGTACCAGGGACTTTATATGTCTAGGAATATAGAGAGAAATATGCAGATTCCCTGAACCAAAAGAAAATTCAGCTTAACAAAAAAGGCAGACTTGGGGACAAATAATAACCACTGAGGAGCTAGGGGAAGATTCACCAAAGGGGAAAAAAATTAAAAAATTTCAAAGAGGGAGAGAGATATAGAAACATCAATGATGAGAGAGAATCATTGATCAGCTACCTCCTGCATGCCCCCTGCTGGGGAATCAAGCCGAAACCCGGGCATGGGCCCTGACTGGGCATGGAACCATGACCTCCTGGTTCATAGGTTGAGGCTCAACACTGAGCCACATCGGCCAGGCACCAAAGGAAAACGTTTAATATTGACAGGTAAGTAGAAGTTTTCCAGAAGGAGAAGAGGAAGGTCATTCTGGGCATCTTAAGATGAGCACACTTCTCTGCTTATATTTCCTGTGTTTGTTTATTTTATTATTGTTATTTTGGGGGTAGTGAAGGGACCTAGAATTGTCATCATCATGGCTTGCAAATTCCCTTCCTCATTTTAATTCATTTTATTAATTGTCATGAATATAACCCAATTCCCACTCAAATTTTTTTTTTAAATATATTTTATTGATATTTCACAGAGAGGAAGAGAGAGGGATAGAGAGCTAGAAACATCGATGAGAGAAACATCGATCAGCTGCCTCCTGCACACCTCCCACTGGGGATGTACCCGCAACCAAGGTACATGCCCTTGATCGGAATCGAACCCGGGACCCTTCAGTCCGCAGGCTGACGCTCTATCCACTGAGCCAAACCGGTTTCGGCCCCACTCAAAATTTTTTTCATTCCATGACACCCCCTGTAATGTTTTACAGATATATATCTTACACATGTGGGGATATTTGTATGGATCTGTGGAAAATATGTGAAGTTGGGCCAAAACCGGTTTGGCTCAGTGGATAGAGCGTCAGCCTGCGGACTGAAGGGTCCCGGGTTCGATTCCGGTCAAGGGCATGTACCTTGGTTGCGGGCACATCCCCAGTGGGAGGTGTGCAGGAGGCAGCTGATCGATGTTTCTCTCTCATCGATGTTTCTGACTATCTATCCCTCTTCCTTCCTCTCTGTAAAAAACCAATAAAATATATATATAAAAAAAATATGTGAAGTTGGTTAGTGTGTGTGTTTTAAATTGCATAAAACATTGTGCTGTAGCATATTTCCTCTTTCTAACTTATTTCAGGAAAACAGAGTTTTTAAACTATATTAAGAGTAAACTATGCAGAGATCGTTTAAAATGGATGAAGACGTATGCTGTTGAATGCATTCTCTTTCGTTGCTGTGTACGATCGGACTGTCTGAATCTGCCACGATGGATTTAACCCGCCGTGTGGTGATGGACTGGCAGCTTGTTTCATTTTTCGCCTGCCATGACCAACGCGGCTTTGACTATTCTCAAACATGACTTCTGGTGCCAATGCATGAGCATGGGTTACAACTGCCGGTTGTTTTCTCCCGTGTGGATGCTGCATTACTTCTAATTTTGTCTCTGTGGCTTTATTTGCATTTCCCTGATGACCACCAAAGTTGAGCGCCTTCAGGTGATTTAACTCCTATGAAAACAAACACCTAACTTTTCAGATGATCTGACTGGGTAATCTACTTCTGAGCACATGAACAATTTTTACTACACTTGCTTTCTTGTAGTATGGAAAACTCCCAGATCCCTGCATCTATCTTAAAAATCTGTACGAACCTGGAGAAGCCATTCCTGTTTACATAGGTTTTTGTTTTTTTCCCTATTTTCTACTGTTTCTTCTTTCTTCTTGGGACTTACTTTCCCCTGATTCCACATCACACAGTCCCAAACTTTTGGAGTTTGAAATGATCTTAGAAAGGTCATCTGCCCAATGAGAAAACTGAGCAGGTGATGCACCTCTCCAAGGTCATCCACCCTCTAGCCCGGTCATTCCACTCAGTGACATCCCTGTTTTGGTTTTTTAAACATTCTCTTCTTAGTAGCCAGCCTTTACCTCCTCAACCTTCCAGGCTTTTTTTTTTTTTTTTAAATAAGAAATAAAGGAAAGAAGGACCATGACACAAAGCATCTGCTGAGAAAGGGAAAAGTTAAGAAGGGCTACTTTTTGTAGTTTTTTTGGAGAATTTTTTTTTAAACTACATATGCTTCTTGCTTCAAAAAATTTCCACACAGTCCCAGACGATATATAGTATCATATCATAGTGTTTGGTCCCAGACAACTTGATTGGCGATCCCTCAGTGTTGTCAACCTCTGTCTTAGATGAGGGTCCTACTACATTGACTATTGTGGCCTGTCCCCAAACAGCGGTCTGAGCCATACTATCTCAATCACAGAACACATTCAACAGGGTCAAATGCTCTAGCCAACTTCAACAAGCATGTCCTGAGCGCTGGTTATGTGCCAGCCACTGTTTTATGTGCTTTTACGTGCCTTGTCTTGCTTAGGCCTGGGAGGTAATATTATACTTTGCGGATGAGGAACCTGTGGCCCAGAGAGCTGACACATCTTGCCCAAGAGCTATTAAGTGAAGGCATTCTGATTACAGAGCCACGCTCTTGCGTGTTATACTGCCTCCAAATTGAACACCTTACTAGGATTCAAAATGCAAGTGGAGATTCAGAAGTATTCTTTCTAAAAAATATTTTTATTGATTTCAGAGAGGAAGGGAGAGAGAGAGAGAGAGATAGAAACATGATTTATGAGAGAGAATCATCGATTGGCTGCCTCCTGCAAGCTCCATGCTGGGATGGAGCCTGCAACCTGGGCATGTGCCTTGATCGGGAATTGAACCATGACCTCTTGGTTCATAGGTCAACGCTCAACTACTGAGCCATGCCAGCCCGGTATTCAGAAATATCCTTATGACTTATGTACCGTATCTTTTATTTATGGGCACATATAATTCAAACCGATGACGTAAATCAGTTCAAACAAATAGAGGAACTGATGCTCTGAACATAAACAAGGCTCTTATTGAAAGCTCCCTCATTAATTGTCTTTGTGGTTGGAAATTTGGTTTTGTAGCCCTTCCGTATGTTCTTAGAGACATTCATGTTTCAAGTTCAGATAGAACTTAGACTAAGGATATAACAATGCTGTTGCCCACCAGGAAACTGCTATTTGTAAATGCATTACTAAAGGTTCTTTTGATAATGGTATTTGGAGGATAAACCTGCTATCTTGAGCAATGTTTTGCATTTCAGGGTTACTACAATTAAGGGGAGCACTGAGGGTCGGTGGAGCCCAGTTCAAAGCTGTGAGATATTAGCATATAACTAATTTTAAAAAGGGGGAAACATTCAAAATGTAAAGATTGTGCAGTGATTGCAGCTACTTTAAATTTACATCCATTTCTGACTTCAATGGGACTATAAACACTCATGTCTATTACATATTACTTGAAGTAACTTAAAATTAAATCTACATATTGAAAAGGGAACATTCACATAGTTTCCTAATTGTGTTCCATTAGGACAGAATTTTAATTTTTAGAAAATTAATTCTGTTAGCCTTGATGTTTCAGATAGAGAAGTGGAAAGAATCGAACCACTTAGCACTTAATTTTTTCAGAAGGCCATTAGCAAACCCCCATCTTCTTCCTGTGATGTAGTCAAGTATGATTTTCCTCCCTATGGGAGATGAATCAGGAAGATATCATGTTCCACTGAAGTCACAGAAAACAGAAAATTCAGCCGCTCAGACTTTGTTGTGCAGAGGCAATGCTTAAAAAAAAAAGTTGAATTTAGGAAAAAGAAAACCTATAAAAACATAGCATTTCACCAAATAGCATTTTAATACCTAGTATCTGATATATGAAATATCCAAATAAACTGAAAATAAACAACAACAAACAAACACACCCCACTGTTTACTTTTCGAACATGTCCCAGGAAATTGTATGGCTCTCATAGTTACAGCACATATAGCATCCCGTTGGGCCACTTCTGATCTCTGGAAAAATGAAATTCTGGGCATAAGTATGCAATCGTACTATTAGTCACTAGCTAGTGTTGGCACTATACGTATTTTTCATGCATCATCTACTTAATACTCTCAGCCACCTAGGAGACAATGACTATTATTATTTCCATGTTACAGATGAGACCAAAGTTTAAAGAGGTGATGTAAATTATCCAGAGCCACGGAGTGTACCTGTTAGATTTTGCTCTGTAACAAACCATGTTCAACTTGCTTAGGACAGCAGTCACTCTTCCTCTTTGAAACCTGTAGCAGGGCAGTTCCATTCCTAGTCTCTCTAGCCTCATTGACATGACTGAGGTCACCTGCTAGCTCTCACAGTCCCAACAACAGGCTCATGATGGTCTCAGTGTTCCCAGCACCCAAAGAGAGGACAAGCCACAATGCTCAAGTGTTTGTCAAGCTTCTGCTTGTGTCACAAAGCAAATGACATGGCAAAGCCAGATGCAATGAGTAAAGACATGAACTCTACCTATTGATTGAGAAGGGCAGTAGAAAGATTTGGGCTGCTTTTTAAAATCCACCATAGTAAGTGACAGAACCAGGCTTTGAACACTGATTCCAAAGCCCTTGTCCCCAATTCTGACCCTATAGTGCCCCTCAAAACTGGATCCCTATAGTTTTCAAGGATACGGTCCCATTCTTTGGTGGGACCTTTGCCTTCTCTTTATGTTATAAGCCCGTGCTCTCCACCAGCTCCTAACAAAAATCTGTTCTCTCCGTGCACTCTGGTTGTGTACATTCATTCATGGAAACATGTATCCCATTATAATGAAGCATTTATCGTAATACAGTGTTCACTCGCTAGACTAGGCAGGGATTATGTCTGATTATTAGTTATAGCCCTGATGGTTTTCATTTTTCCATGTCGCCTTTCAGTCCTTATCCATATACACAGGTAGTTTTTTCCTGGTTGCAATCATTGTCAAGAACGTTTTTAACATTTTCACTTTGTGTTATACCTTGAAAAATATGTCAATCATCTGACTTTCAAAGGTTCAAGTAACAAGAGTGAGATAGGGCACCAGTGTTTTCATCTACAGTAAGTTACATAGTTCCTTATGTTTATATAATGGTTGCAAGTTTTCATATATGCATTTTTTGTTTAGCTCAGTAATCTTGGGAGAGTAAAATAATAAAATACGAATTATTATAAATAACATTTTGAGTGCTTCCTATGTGCCAAGCCCGTTCCAGACATCATTATCCCTATCTGACTCCCATGGAAGCCAAGTGGCTTCCTCAGTCTCACAAGTCCAGTAAAATGCTGAAATCAGTCTAAAAATCCAGATCTGCCAGCTGTCGCTCCTTTCTTTCCTCCACTTCACCACCCCCTTCCAGAAAACCACAGGTGGGTTCCAGTCTCTCTGCGGCAGACATTTCCATTGGGCACGTGTGTGCTGCCAGGCGATTTCTGTTTCATTGATTCATGTGCATGCTTTTAAAGCTCGCTTTGGCTTGGGCACAACCTCTTATGTTGGGCAGGGCCAACTGGTATAACCTGTAGGCATTTATTGTAGGCATTTATCGTCTTGAAGCTCCTATATAAGCCTGACCCCAGTTTTTAAACCAAGATCAGGAAAAACAAGCAGGTCAGCAGAAAATCCAAGAAGAACTTCTACCCTTCCCTTTAAAGATGAATGCTTTCTCTATCGGTGTCATTTCTATGAGGACTCATTTCTTTTTCCTGAAGCACGTGGAATCCAAGTATGGCCAGCTCAGATGTTCTTCCTTCACATGCAGTCATTTGATCTGGCATTATTAAAAACTCACAAATCCAAGCATTTGTCGCTTTTCATTAAAAGGTTCTAGATAGGGATTTCGAGTTGAGCTGGCAGTTACCATAAAGCCAAAGATAATTGTTGTGGCATGGCAAAAATAATGTGGCAGATCTATTCACTGCCTTAGGTCTGTTTCCTCTTGGTCAGATCAGGACCTTCAGTGAGATGTTCTTTATTTTACTATTCTACCTGCATCCTTTCTGCATTATGATTCTGTTGCTGTTTCCTGCTGCATCCATCCACTTACAACTACCTACTTTGCCAATTGCATGGTTGAAATTTTTAAAATTCTGTATCATCACAAAGATATTTCCATGACAGCATCCTATGTGTCCATTTTCTCATTAAAACAACCACATCAAAGTGCTACCAGAGTTTTAAAAACCTTTTCTGTGTGGGTGCCTGAATTCTGTTATGTATTCCCTGAACACATAAATATTAGCATTGCTAAAATTATAAACATGATGACTAATGCCTAGAGGAAGATATATAAAATAGCCTAAATGCAAAAAGGAGACAGAACTTCTAAAACTAAAACCAAATGTTGACAAGTATTCAGCCTTGTAATTCCCATTTTATGATCCTCGGAGTGTGTCAGTTTTAGAATTTATCGTTTGTTTGTAGGACCAGGAGATCAAAAGGGATTGTACTATTAAGTTCTTTAGACTTATCAATTTGGAAAAAATACATGTGGCATAATTGTGTTCTAGCAATAGAACACAATCTATTGAGATGACACATTTTTTAGGTAAGAATGTTCTTAATATTGTTAATAAGCAATTATGTTATGTTTCAAACATGTTAGTTTTTATATATTCTTTGTGTCTAAACTCACCAGAAATTCTGCAATCCAGGCACTAGGAATTCTAAAGTTATGAAGTTGAGATTTAGTGAGCAACTAAAACATTGTTCTCAGAGTTGATATCAAAGAGCAACTCAGTTTTCTACTACTAATTAGTATACAGAAAACAACCACTTGCTTAACTGACTGATCATATTTTATTTTCTTGAGTATATTTTTCAAGAATTTTCTCCTCCTCTCCCTCTCTCCCTGCTCCCCTCCTTTTATCCCTCCTTCTTGTTTGCATGAGTACAAATAAGATATAAAACATAAATATTAATTACAAACACTCATGCACAAATGATTCAGTTAAAAATAGAATACTATCCACACATTCACTGTCTCCCCATCAACCCACAGCTATGGCTTCATGGGGAGTTTCCTAGGACCAATTAACAGAAGAGATAAGTGGTGATGTCTTAGTCTGTTTGGGATGCTATAAAATACCAGAGACCGGGTAGCTTGAAAACAGACATTTATTTCTCACAATTCCGGAGGTGGTTTCCGAGAGGGCTTTGACCTAATTGGCATTGCTCAGTGATGATGTGACAGCTCCTGTGATCTCATGTTTTCCCGGTGTTGGAATTTGGAACTTGTATAAATAAGAAGAAATGCTGGATGTGTTGGGACAAAAAAGGTGAGCTAATAGGTGTGTCTGTTTGAGTCCCTGATGGGTTTAGGCATAGGTGTGGGTCTCCAACCTTATGGAACTTATCCTATACTAGAGGCCCGATGCATGAATATTCGTGCAAGAATAGGCCTTCCTTCCCTTGGCTGCTGGCACCACTTTCACCCCGACCCGGAGCCGCCTTCCACTTCTCACTCAGGCCAGAGCCGCCTTCTGCCTCTGGCCTTGTCGTGTCATTTTGCATATTCCCTCCTTATTGCCTGTGGGCGCTGCCATCTTTGTTGCGGAGTTATGGTCAATCTGCATATTCCGTCTTTATTAGATAGGATAATGAAGTGCTAATATGCTAATTAGACCGAATAGCAGAATGACCGTCCTGACGATCATCCAGATGACCTTCCAGATGAAGCCAGGGCTGCGAGGGCCAGCCAAGGCTGCGAGGGTTGGCCGAGGCAGCCGGGGCTGCGAGGGCCGAGCCCCTTGCATGAATTTCGAAATAAAGTTGCTTTTCTTCCTATTCAATGTCTTCATTAGATCTAGTCATCTAATAAAGATATTGAATAGGGAGGAAAGCAACTTTATTTCATTATCCTTTCAGTTGTTTTATATATATTTGCTCAAGTAATTCTCCTAACAGTTCAATGAAGGTGTTTTACCTGCACAGATGAAGGAAGTGAGGCTCAGGAAGGTTAATGAAAAATTTAAGCATCTTTTCCAAAGTCTTATCACCAGAGCATACCAAACCCTAGTTATAATGAGGCTCATTTGCCCAGCAATAAGCCAAGATTTATTGAGCACATACTATAAGCCAGGCATTGTTCTCAGAACTTCACATACATTACTAATTTATTCCTCCCTAAAGCCCTGTGAGGTAGGTATAAATATTAAAATCATTTTACAGCTAAGGAAATTAGGCACAGAAAGGTAGATTTCCCAAGTGGTCTCATAGGCAAGAAGTAGTGGACCAGGGTTTGAGTCCATTCAATTGAAGACCAGAGCTCACGTGCCTATCCATCATTCCACAGTATCATGTCTAGCCCCAACTGAGGGCTGTTCTTGATCTTGTGGGTCAACTCCAAGAAACATGTGAGAGAAGCCAAGTGATGTGGCCATCTGGAGAAGAGGTCTGCGTGGTGCTGGCCAAAGGGTCTGCTTCCTGCCAAGTCAGATGCTGGGCAATCCTGCATATGGTTGTTCCTAGAGTTTGCTTACATATGGGATGGATGTTGGAGAGAGCAGCAATAGCTGAGGTCCTCACTTTGCATCAGAACCTTGCACAAAATAGAACATTGCCTCCAGCTTTCCCAGAAAGACCTCACCCTCTAAGCTTATTTTTCAGAATCTGGCTAGAGCAGATTTTGTACCTTGCTTCCACCTCTACCCTTGAAAGCCACTGAGATATGGAAATGTTGAATTTTTCTCTGAACCTCAACTACCCCCATTCCAACATAGAGTATTTTATTTCTAGCAATATGAGACAGTTCAATTAAGGAAGGTAGTTAGAGCAGAGAAAAGAGAAGGACACAAGGAGTGATATAGCAAAATATTAAAATGAATAGTATTGTTATTTCTCAGATGGCATAGTTGTCTACCTGAAAAGCACAAGAGAACCAACTTAAAGACTATTAAAACTCATTAGAGTGTTCAACTGGGTGGTTGGTTAGAAAATTAAAGTGGAGTAATAGCTTTCCTCTCTACTTGTAATAAATGAGAAATATAATGCAAATGAAGTCTCATTTAAATAAGAATACTTTTTAAAAATCTTAAGAAATAGACTTTATAAAATTATGCAGAACATATACAACATATCCCCCAAAAATATATACACACTTTGAATAACAATTAATTCCAATGGGTTAAATCTGAAAAGAAAGAATCATTAATTGAACTATCAACTGTTAAGTGTGCATATATTGTTTGGGATACCCTATATATAATAAATGAAATAAAACAAAATAATAACAACAAAAGCTACTACATGCTTGATGCACACACTAGGCTCTTAATCCATAATTGTTGACCCAATAAATGGAGAGCAAAACTTGAGATTTTTATAAATATATTTTAATGATTTCAGAGAGGAAGGAAGAGGGAGAGAGAAATAGAAACATCGATGATGAGAGAGAATAATTGATCAGCTGCCTTCTGCAGACCATCTGGGGATTGAACCCGCAACCCTGGGCATGTGCCCTGACAGGGAATTGAACTATGACCTCTTGGTGCATAGGTTGACGCTCAACCACTGAGCCACCGTGGCCAGGCAAAACTTGAGATTTTAACAGATGGTGAGAGGTATCTTGTTTCTGGATTGGAAGACATATTACCAAATAGATATTGAGTGTCACCAAAATAATTATCAATTTTATTTCCCTTAGTCTTATGCTTGAGATTTGGGCAAGTTTGAACCTGGACAAGTCAATAAACTCTCCCGTGTTTTCATTTCCTCATCTTTATTTTATTTTTTAATTTTTCATCTTTAGAATTTAACTCATCTCATGAAGTTGCCAAAATGGCTAAATAAGTTGTCTTTGAAAGATGTTTTTATAATGTGACAGGTTATACACGAACCCTTTGGAAAGAGAAGTCAGAGCTGTCAGCAGACTCGTGCTACTGAAAGGGTCACTTGGACAGGGTCAACACTGACAGCTTATTCCTTAACGATGGGGACCCGGGCACTTCTTGGGCATGGCAGGCAGGTTCCACATCCGCGCAGGCAGCCACGAAGCCAGGTTTCAGGCTCGGGCTCTCTGACACTGCTCAGAGTGACCTGAATATGACATGTCACTCAAGTTGAGGACTCAATTTGAGGACTCTACGATCTTTGTGCTCTGAGGAAAGGACTCTTTCAGCCTCTACCGAGACAACTGCAGACTATTCTCCAGCTGACTTGCTACCCCATCAACGTCAAAAGGGGATTATGATCCCCACCAAGTTACTGGGTTTAGCAGAAAGCTTAGGGGAGTATGATTATGTGGGCAGATATTTTTAACCTGAAACAGGAGCAAAATGGGCAGAAGAATTTGATAGTCTCATGCAGAGGTTCTGATTGGAGTTTACATGGCACCTACACTATGCTAACCCCACCTCCTGTCCTAATTTGTGGCCCAAGATTTGAGATCGCTGAGGTGAACACTTCATTGGAATCTGTGGTGAAAAAGCAGCCACCCCTGAAAACAAACCTGGAGCACTTCAAATGCAGGAGTGTTCCAAATTAGTCTTGCAGCTCAAAGCTGATCATGTAAATCGCCTTGGGAGGACCACCTAAAGGGAGCTTTCTTTGGAAAGTCTATTTTTAGCTCAGAGCCTGAGAACAACAAAGACCCAGCAAAAACACTGCTCCTGCTTGACAAATGATGGAATGCACATACACGGGAGTGGGCTCGCCTTCCCTTTCCTCCAGCACCAGCTCATAAGGGTGAAGGTGGAACCTAAGGATTAGGGTGTCAGGAAAAGACGGCGTCACCTTGTGTCTTTCATGCTTGCGATCCCGATTTTTCTTCATTTTTTTTTGCTGGCAGATTTTTCTATCTGAAGGGATTGAAAAGGAGTGGGGAACTTCTTAGCTGAAGCACTTTCTTTCAAGCACAGCACACCCATCACGACCTTGAACTGCATTGCGGCTGCCCTATTCTGTGCCTTAGCCGCTTTCCTCTTCAGCAGGTGAAGGGCAATGGCGTCACCTTTGAGTAGCTGTGCTTCTCCAGCCCCTTAACCCTTCCCATAACCACCTCTCCTGCCACCTTCTATCCCCATCCAAGGAAAGAAATGAAGAAAAATAAAATAATGTAGCACACCAACTCTTGCTTGCTCCGTTAAAATCAACTCCCAGATGGGTTCTCTTTCTATTGTTCTGCCCATTCTTCTGAAAACTGCTGAAGGGATATTTCCAAAACAAGCTGATCATGAGTCCCTTGCAAGTTTATAGGCTCCTGGAAGGAAGCAATCATCTTTGTGACCTTGGCTCTGGACCCAGTCTCTGGCGCATAGTGGATGCTGAACAAATGTTTGCTTGATTGGGATAGAACCCAAGGTCTGTCATTCATTAACGTGCATGACAAAGGTTTCTCCTGAGAGTAAGTGGAACTCTGTGTGTGAGTACTCCTTTCACACACACCCCTCCCCCAAATATCCACAGGCTGTATGACTTCCCAGTTAGTCCATAAAACGCTTTGTTCTACAAATGTTTCCCTGGCAAGGAGTTTAATTACCTACCAAGTCTTAAAACAAGTGGGAAGAAGCAAGCTGGGAAACTGTTGAGTTCTGTGTAAAAGCTTTCCACCAACCCGTGAAAGATGTTCTGCTAAACAACCCATTCGTCAAAGGTGTGCCTTTAAGAGCTGTTCTTAAATTGCTGTTATTAGACATTTCATGACAAATAAAACAGCAATTTCACATAGTTCAATATAATATTTACTGAGAACCTACTATGTGCCAGGCTTGCAAAGAATATAATGGAGAGTAGGCAGACTCAGTCCCTGCCTTTCTAGGCTTTGTAAGTCTCACATATAACATGTGCATTGGGCTTTCTGAACAATAAATGTCAGATGCTATAGAAATAAATGATGGAGGGGGTAGAGAAGGGAGCCTTGTGGCTCCCCCCGCTTTTTATTTATTTATTTATTTTTGGCCAAAATCCAAATTCTCCTCCTCTTCCTGGGAAGACGGCTGGAACATATTTCCCAGTCTCCCTTGCCGTTAGGCATGGCCATATGACTGACATTTAGATAATGGAATGTGAGAAGATGTGATATGTGTCTATTTTAGGTTTGACCCATAAAATCTTCCACATAAGCTCCTCCATACTCTTTCTCTATTCCAGCTGACCAGGAAGAATATAATCATGGTAACCTTAAAAACCATGTGCTGAAGAGGTTGGATACCACATCAGTCTTTGTCCTTGAATTATCCTGTCTTGGACTGCTACATGAGTGAGACACACTTCTATTATGTTTGAGTTATTTTTGTGTTGCAATCTATTTGTTACAGCAGCTAGCTTTACCCTAACTAATACAGAGGAGGCCTGGTGGAAGCAGCATTTGGACTGAGACCTGAAATCTGAGTTAACTTTATCAAGGCAATGCTTGAAAGGGAAAGTTTGGACTTAGAAAGGAAAGCTGAGACTTATAGGATCTTTTAATCATGTTAAGAATACGATTGAATAAGATCTGAGGATCTATATATATATATAAAAGGCTAATATGCAAAGTGTCCCCTTGGGCATTTGACCGGGAGAATAGGAGTTCGATTGCTCGCTATGACGTGTGCTTACCACCAGGGGGTGGCGATCAGTGGCGACAGGGTGCTGAGGGAGCAAGGGAAGGAGAAGGTGGCGAGGTGGGGAACCTGATTGGCCTTGATCACTGGCCAGGCTTAGGGACCCTACCCATGCATGAATTTCATGCACCGGGCCTCTAATCTTATATAAAACATGAAAAAAAATATGTTTTTTTTTTTTTTCTGGGAGAAATCAAGGAATTTTTGAAGAATTAGAACCAGGGAATGACCTAATTACATAGAGCAACATGTAAGCCCTTTGGGAAACATTTCCCTGAGTGGCTGTGGTCCTCTACACTTGCTCTTGCTAATTTTTTTTTTCTAACCCTGGAAAATGAGTGTGCTTTGTGAAAATCAAACACAGTTAAATTACTTTCTCCTCCTACACCAGATCCTCTTCTCTCAGACCTTGCAGCTTGGGATTTGTGAGATTTTAGAGCAAAAAATAAGGTTTATAAGCCTTTTGAGTAAGAGTTACTTCTCCAGACAGAGTAGCAAGCCTAAGAAGGCAGAGATGGAAGATTACCTTTGTTGTCTCTCTCGTAGCCTTCATAGAGCATATTTCCCCACTTTAAATGCCTAGTACAGGGAGACACTGCTTATTTATTCATCTATTTATATAACATATTTGGTGAGTGTCTACTATGTGCCAAGAACAATTTTAGGCTCTAGAAATGATATATCAATGAATATGACTGGCAAAGTTTATGCTTTGTGAATCTTAATGTAGGAAATGGACAATAAAAAAAAATCACATAATCATGTAAGTCAGTATAAATTTTGTGGAAAACAATAAAACTAGGAAGCAACCCAAGAGGGACTGCTATTTTATATAGATTTGCAGGGAAGATTTTTCTGTGGAAATAACACTTGACCCAGGACTTGAATGAAATGAGAAAGTAAGCCCTAATACTATCTGGAGGGAGAGTCTTCCAGGAAGAGGGAGAAGCAAAAGTGAAATTCGCTGGGATTGGAGTGTGTTGGCATACAATGATTAAAGAAGTAAAGGAGGTATGATGATAATGCCCTATTAAATAGGAAATATCGATAACAAGATAGAAATCATATTAAAGAACAAATGGACTCTCTTGAGTTGAAAAGTAGACTAAATGAAGTAAAAAATTTACTAGAGGGGCTTCATTGTAGTTTAAACTGGCAGAAGAAAGAATCAGCAGAACTGAGGCTAGATCAAGAGAATTCATATGATCTGAAGAAAGAGAGAAACATAATGAAGAACAATGAACAGAGTCTCTGAGAAATGTTGGAGCGTTAAGTGTATCAACATTCATGTAATGAAAATATGAGAAAGAGAGGAAAGAGAGAGAGAGAGAGAATCAGAAAAATATTGATGAAACCATGGATGAAAACATCTCAAATTTATTGACAAACACTAACCTACATATCCAGGAAGCTCAATAAACTTCAAGTAGAATTAATGTGCAAAGAGATCCACAAATAAACGCATCATAGCAAAAATGCTAAAAGGCAAAGACAAGGAGAAAATCTGGAGAAACAGCAGGAGGAAAATGACTGATCTTTGACAAGGAAACCCTGGTAAGATTAACATCTTATTTCTCAGCAGAAATAATGGAGGCCAGAAGGTGGTAGAATAACATATTTAAAATGCTGGAGGAAAAAAACAGTCCATCGATAATCCTATGTCCAGAAAAGCTATTTTTGAAAAATAGAGGTGAAATAAAGATATTTTGAGATAAACATAAACTGAGAGAATTTGTTTCTAGCCAACTCATCTTAGAAGAAGTACTGAAGAAAGTTCTGTTTGAAAGCAAGATAGTAATTTAAAACAATGATCATTGATAAAAGTAACTATGTAGTTGTAAAAGATAGTATAAATGCATATTTTCTTCTCTATCCTCTTATTGAAAAAATTTTTTTTGTAAAACAATATATGTATAATGTAGTATATTTACCAATGACAGCACAAATGAGGTAGGTTGGAGCAAAGCTGTATTGGACTAAAGTAACGGCTCCAGGTGGTAACTCAGATTTACAGAAACAAGTGAAGGGGGCCAGAAAAGAAAATAAGAGCATAATATTTGCTAATATCTAGATAATCCCCAGTACCATTGCATATACTTCCCAGGCATCTTTGATATATTTAGAAGGTTTTCTTTCCCCTCCTTCCCACCTGTGATGGATACTTTTATGTGTCAACTTGGCTGGGCCATGGTACTTGGATATTTGGCCAATTATTATTCTGTTTCTATAAATGTACTTTCATATATGAGATTAACATTTAAATCCGTAAACTTGGAGTAAAGCCGATTACCCTCCATAATGTGGGTTGGCCTCATTCAGACAGCTGGAGGCCTTAATAGAAAAAGAGTGGATCTTCTGAGCAAAAGGAAATGCTGTTAGTATATCACCTTTGCACTTGAACTGCAACTCTTTTCCTGAGTCTCCAGCCTGCTGGCCTACCCTGAAGATTTTGGACTTTTCAAGTCTCTACAACTGCCTGAGCCAATCCCTTAAAATAAATCTTTATCTATCTATCTATCTATCTATCTATCTATCTATCTATCTATCTATCTTATATATACATATATATGTATATATATATTCCTAAAAAAAGTATACACATACTTTGAATGATTATAATAGCAGTGTTTATTAGAATTTATTTTCAAAATTGAGATATCATATATATATATATATCCATCCATCCCTTTGGTCATGTTTCTCTGGAGAACTCTAATACACTAGAAAAGAACAAAATAATTGAAAGTTAATCAAATTTTAGGGCAGTCCGGTTTAATATTCTGCAATAACTTTACCTTTAACACATTAATGCCTATAAAAATTGACAAAATGCCCCAAAATATTTCTCCTATTCCAATTTAGAGTATATGATAAAGAATTTCTTAATATTAGCGCTTTATGTTTTACTATACACATTTTACAACACCTTTAAATTTGCTTGTTTTTATGAAAAGATTTTAGCATTAAGACTCCAAATAGAAAAATTCCCAAGTGTATTTGTAAACCATTTTAATTTTTTAAAGTCACCTTTTACTAGAGAAGTTGCAGAATCTGTGACCACAAAAAGACCAAGAGACAGAAAAATTACCACCCAAAATTCAGCTAGGGAAAATTATGTTGACAACCATTATTCTAAACATAATGCCATTTATTAATGCGTGATCTCTACTCCCTTTCTATCTCTTTTAGCTTTGGTCCAACAAATCTTCTCTTTCCAAAACAAATTTATGCCTGAAATACAAGAAATAATTATTAAAAACACACAGAGCTCATAATTTTAAAAATGCAAAGTGAATTATAGTAATACTCTAGTTCATTCCATTGTGCCCACTGTGATTCAGTACCCTTGAGGACTGTAAGCCATCTGGAAATAATAAAATAATCTCATACATCTAGCCCAAATATCGCAACCTATTTATCTAGCCAGCTCACATCTACACAGTTGTTCCCCAAAGAAGTTTCAGAAAACAATAGCTTATCATTAAAAGGTGGAAATTGTACATTCTTGCTCAAGTAAACTCTGCTATCTTTGAAAATCATCTCTTTAAATTCAATTAGCTATCAATGTAATTCATATAATTCTGTAGTTTCAAGACCAAGATTTAACTTATACTATAACTGATTATAAAGTTTTAGGTAAAATCACCTTTTATTATCATTTAATAGTATATATTTATTGTATAAACTTAAAAAAATTTATGGAGGCATAATTTGCATACAATAAAATTCATACATTTGAAGTGCACAGGTTGATAACTTGTGACAAATATTAACCTTATGTAACCAGTACAGCAATGAACATATAGAATAGTTCACCTCTCCAGAAAGTTCTTTCATGTCCCTTTGCAATCTATTGTATAAACTTGTTACATACAATTACTTTTACAAATGTAATGGGTAACCCACATGCTACACGATGCCGCACCAAGTTCCACCATTTTCCTGGTAAGCTGGCCCTTCCTCAGTTCTTCCTCTCCGAAGTCCTTTGACTTTGGTTCAGTTTCCATTGCTGCATAGTCCCCCTATGTTTCACAGAAACACCGACTTGCCTTTGAAGGCATAATTCCTTTTACTATGACAAACTTATTTCCTTCGCTTCCCTTTCATCTTCTTTAAACTTCCTTGGCTGCTTCATCATCACTGAAGCAAAACCCACTTCATCTGGTAGAAAATCTAACCTTCAGGCCTTTCCATTACCTTTTGCAGACCAGGTGACCATTGTCTCCTGACACCCTAAACAAGGCTGGCCATTGAGTGTGTGTGACACTGACATAATGACCGGATATTTACCTCCCAGCCATGGTGGTCTCCACATTGATCCCCATCGTGCTCCTCCTGGTGGAGGGAGAAGGAGGAGAAGGCCTTCTCTGTCCTCTTAAGCTTCCTATGGATGCGGCTCTCAGCTCCCTCCACCATTAATCAGGTTAGTGCTGTACTGAGGGTCAAATAATGTCCTGGTTAACCATGGGTTCAGCTAGATCTCTCTAAGCATTCATCTCTTTCCCAAGAGTGTTCAAAAGTTCCTACTATATTATCCTGGCCCTCATTTGGCCTAACCTTCAAAAAGGCAGTGTTTTCCTTTATACCAGCTTTCGGAAAGCCATTACCCCCCGTCAGGTTTTAGGTCCAAGATTATAATTTCATAAAATGATCTTTGAATTGCTTCCCTTGAGGCTCCCTTGTTTAATCACCCCACCCATATCTAAACTTGGCCCTGTAATCAATCAAACGTGCACTGACTGTTGACTAAAGCAGTCCTTTGAGAAATTCATCTTGGGCGGGGGTGGAGCCCATTCTGCTGGTCCCTGGCCAAGGGCATTCTCTGAGGCTCGGGTCAGTCGAGCAGTGCAGCCAGGTTACCAGGAGAGATGGGCTCACCCCCTGCTCCCAGGCCCCTTTCCTGGTCTCTCCTCAGAGTGGGTGGGTCGAACTGTCACCTCCGTTAAGATAACCGGTGGCCGTGTTTAATCTGATGCAGGAGGAATATGCCTTGTTTGGACCTGGTATAGTCCCTAGCTCTTTGGGTGACTCGAGGTGTCTTAGTTTAAGCTTCTAAGAAGCAGAGATGGAGACGGGGATTTTTGACTTAATGAAAGTGTTTTTTTTTTTAAATCAATCAATCAATCAATCAATCAATGGTAGAGAGAGACTAGGGTGGTAAGATAGGAAATGGGGAGGAGCTGAGCAAGGGTGTGGTGTCTGGAGAAGTCTATCCCTGGCCCGACCCACTGGGGGATGGGCAGCAGCCGTGCAGCAGAGGGTAGTGCAGTCGTCATGTCTTGAGGCAAGGGGGCAGCCTTCTGTGCCCCTGTGCCAGTTGTTCATCAGCTCTGGGCTGTTCCTGAGCAAGGAGAGTATCACACACCACAAGGTCTTGGTCAAGGGCACTTCTGCACGGGGACATCACCCACAGATGTTTGGGAATGGGGACATCTGCCTGCCACAGAGGGTCTGGGGAAGCATGCCTGCATCCAGCACACATAGGCACTCTGACCCTGCAGAAATACAGCCAGGAAGAATACGGCTGGGGAAAGCTTAGGGACACTCGAGCTGAGTGAGCAGGTGAAGCCTGCCTGCTCTGTTCTTTGAGTTTTCAGCACCGAGCAGTGTGGGCAGGGACAGGGGGCTTGCCTCATCATTTGGAGTGGCTAAGCTGTTAGAAGGCCAACTCCCCAGCTGTGCCCTCCCTCCCTCCCACTTCTTTCCCACTTGTGGGGATGCTGTGCCGGTGTTCTCCAGGGTTCCTCCTCGGAGCTGGGCAGGAGGAGGTGCTGGCTGGACGTCTAGCATTTAAGCACATCTCCAGGGAGAAGCGCATGCAACAGTAGGTGATTGTTTACCGGAAGGAAAGGCTACACCAAGTGATCTGTCTGGAATACATTGTTTTTCCGGTCAGCTGGAGCTGAAGCGTGTTGTGAATAAGCTGCTGGAAGCAGGTCTGCTCCTTGCTTTTCAATGGTTTTGTGGCCTAGGCTACCGGATGAGCTGCTGGAATCCATTTGTGATGCATTCCCCATGGTCCTCGCTGGGGCACTGAGAGAGGAAACTGACATTTTTCAGGTGATTGCTTTGTGGGCTAAATTCATATGAGTCTGATTTTGTAGGTAAGGAAACAGAATGGGCATGTTCAGATGGCTTATCCAGGGACAGAGAGCTAAGGAAACCAGTCAAGGTTCACACCCAGGCCCAAAGCCCTGAGATTTCAACTAAACCATACTGCCTTCTATTATAAATTTAGAAAAGTTAAAAAAAACCCCAAACTAACTCAGCTTATTCCCCAGATGTCTGCTCATTGAAGAAACTATATTTTTTCAGCCAAAACACATTGTATGCAAAGCCTGAGCATAAGGCAGAAATTGGCAAACGTTTTTGTAAAGGGCCAAATAGTAAATATTTTAGGCTTTGCAAACCTACGGTCTCTATCCAAACTACTAAACTCGGCTGTTATAGCATGAAAGCACCCATACTGCAGAAAATATGTAAACACACGGGATGGCTGTATTCCAATGAAATTTAAGGACACTGAAATTTGAATTTTCTATAATTTTCACTTGTCACAACATATTTTTTGTTTCACTTCTCAACCATTAAAAAAAAAAAAAGTAAGAACTATTCTTAGCTCCTGAGCTATATCAAAACAGAAGGGCAGGATTTAATTTGGCCTTTGGGCCATAGATGTACACACACACACACACACACACACACACACACACACTTACACTGCTTGGTGTTACTTACAACATGAAACTTTTTGAATGTAGAGAGGAAGTTTTTGCATGCTAAATTTTCCATCTGAATATACCACATAGTAGTGAAACAGCAGCGTGTTAGACTGTGTAGAGGAGATATAAAACATGATAACCACAGTAGAAAAAAAATCACAAGTAATGAGTTCACCCATAGCCTTGGATAACAGTTAAGGTTGGATAAAATACCTAAACCTTTCTGAGTGCCTGCGTCCTTGCCTTTTAAAAAAAGAATTATACGAAGAGCTTTTTCATGGGGTGATGATACAGGTTCAGGGAGTTGATGCACTTAGCCCAGCGTCTGCTATATGTAATTACTTAATTGTGTGTAATTGCTGAATTACACATAATTGTCTCATAGCCACAATATATATCAAACACAGCACTGGCAGAGGCAAGCTCTTCAAAGGTGAAGAAACCATTCAGGGAAATGTTATGATTTTCCCAAGGTCGTGTTCAGCAAGAGCACTGGAACACAGAGCTCTCCAGGTCTTCGAAACCCGGGGGTATAGTTTCATCAGAACAAGAAGAATGAAACCAGGTATCTATTTTGGTACTAAGGTCTTAATGAAAACTGGAAGGTCATGGTCCTTCCTTAGATTTTTTTTTAAAGAGATAAAATAAACATCTGAATATTTGGCGACAGTAGGATGACTGGGTGGTATCTTTTGCTCACCTTCGGTCGGAGGGATGTATTGTCTTCTTCGATGAAATTGATTTGTAACTCCCTGCATGGCTACACCACTGATCTCAATTGAACTACATACAATTTGGGAGCGTTGGAGCAGTTCCATTCTGCCAGAAAATGATTAAGACAAACTCCAAGAATATTGTGAACTTTATCAGGAAAATCAATTCCTCTAACAAGGAAGTGGATCACTATTGATTTTTCCCCTTCCCGTAATTGGACTAGGAGCCCTGACAGCTTTTCATAAGTGGCGACAGTATGCTTTCAGCAAATGCATCTTTCACTTTGCGGTGGCGTCTAACAGGCTCTCACCAGCCTGTGGCACTCTCGTTTTCTCATTTGTCCCCTCTGCTGAAGGTTAACATGGAAACTTTTAGCCATCTGCTGCTCACAGTGGCAAGATGTTCAGTAGGCTTTTTGTTGCTCTAAGTGGGCAATCTCTGTGTTCCTTTGATAATGTAGATACTTGGGGGTGGAGAGAGCCCGGACTCACAGAACAGCTGATACACAGTGAGGAAAAGGCCAAGACGTAACTAAGGTGATTAGTGAAGCAGCCAGTCCATACATACACTTTCACTCCAAGATGCCTACATGAATGTGCTACACAGTTTATGAGTATGATAGAGCCAGCAACCTTCCTAGAGAGAGGAGGGCACCTGAGCATGTGCCTGAGGCCTCTGAGTGCGTGGCTTCTCTAACCAGGTGGGCTCCGTCATGACAGGAGCTAGGAGAACTTAGGACGCTGCTGGGCATGTGAAGTTGGGAAAAGGTGGAGGCTGGACAGCAACTCTGATTCTCTCTTCTCTGTCATCAGGCCCCCAGCTGCCTACAACTAATTCCCTCCCCCCAAATTATTATTTAAATTGAGCATCTTGACTTTGATGTAATAGATTTAGTTGCTGAGATTTTAAAAAAAATGTTTATCATTTAATTCTTCTTCTAGCTCTTAGACTTTTAGTCTTTTTTCTTCTTTCCTACTTTCTTTCTTTCTGTTGCTATGCAGGTCAAGGTTAATGCAACAGGCTTGGGTTGCTTCAACCCTGCACATTCCCAGGAAAGGCTTGTTTTCAGGGCTGCCAGGTGGCTGGCTCCTGGGGAATGAGCTCTGAGCTCTTGGGATATTCTGGCTGATGAACGTTTTCTTGTATGCTTGAGGCCTTGGGCCATGGGATACTAGAGCTACCAATAGGATTTATGGTGAACGCCTGGTTTTGTATACTCATCGGATAGCTAAGGTCAACTATGCAGGTGCTACAAGCTTCACTCCCCCCGCCCCCAAACCCTCACTACTCCCCCCGCACCCCAGTCCCTAAATACCAAAGCCCTGCCAAGCTTCCTTGGATAGATATTTTGTGTGACTTTCATTTTTTCTTCCCTCCTTGAATATTCTGTCTCTCTCTCCCTCTCTCCCTCTCCCTCCCTCCCTCCCTCCCTCTCTCTCTCTCTCTCTCTGTATATATATATATATAGTGGCTGGTAGTGCATTTGTGTTGTAAGATATATGTTTGTCAAATGGGAAATGGGAAAATGTCAATAGTTTTTTTTGTAAGCACACATGCAATTTATACTTTTCAGCAAAAGTGAGAATTGTTGTTGCATATCCTTACCAACATTTGCTATCATATCTAAAAAAATTTTCCCACTGACACAGAGTGAAATTGTATCTTGTGCTTTAATGTACATTTTCTTAAGAAATAATGTTGAAACTTTCTTACCATATGTACATTGGCCCCTAGAATTTCCTCATCTATTCATATCTTTTACACATTTTTCCTTTTGAGTTGACTGATTTTTTTCTTTTTTTTTTAAAAAAATATATTTTATTGATTTTTTACAGAGAGGAAGGGAGAGGGATAGAGAGTTAGAAACATCGATGAGAGAGAAACATCAATCAGCTGCCTCCCACACACCCCCTACTGGGGATGTGCCCGCAACCAAGGGACATGCCCTTGACCGGAATCGGAATTGAACCTGGGACCCTTCAATCCGCAGGCCAACGCTCTATCCACTGAGCCAAACCAGTTAGGGCTCTGATTTTTTTCTTACATGTCTTTGAATTATGCTAATATTTTTTTTACCAATTTTTGAATTGGCAAATACATTCTGACTTATTATTGTTGGAGGAGGTCATCAAGAGGGAATGACCCACAGCTGGACCTGGGCAACTGGAGGTTCCTCATCCCCTCCCCTGCCCTTAGAATGTAGTTCCAGCCACCATTAGCTCCCTAGGAACTGTTTCAAGGTCGGAACCTTGAGAAAGTAGGTGTTGAGACCGCCTGGAGGGAATACGTGGCTGAACCACCTGTAGGCCTCTATGTAAACTTTTAAGATTCTGGCTGGCCGTTTGGAGATCCATTCGTCTAGCCACCACAGGAGACAAGCCTCCTAAGTAAGTTCCCTTCCTTGTTAAACCTGCCACCTACTAATCTGGAGCGGCCACATTCTATTTAGTCTTCCTTGTCCTCCATGTATGGGGGCCGCAGAGTATAAAGAAATTCTTGTTTTTGAAGTAGTTAATTTTAGCTTTTTTTAAAAAAAAATGTGGTTTGCTGTGTGTGTGTTTTTTTAAAATCTTTTTTTAAATCTTAAAACCTTTTCTACCCAGAGATCTCTATAAGCTTAACTTATTTTAATATATATGTATGCTACTTGGAATTGTATTTTTGATGACGATAACATCCATGTATAGTATATTTATAATGGTATTTTTGGGGTATTTGTAAATGCTTTAAAATTACATTTTTCTAAGTGTTAACTGTATAAAAATGTGATAATGTTTTTACAGGTAACCAGTCTTGCTAAAATCTCTTACTTGAGTTTGAGTCACATCTACATGTCATGTCATCGGCCATGGTGTCGGGATTGTGTCTTCTGATCACTTACTTTGTTTCTTTTTTTTCATATGATGCTGGCTAGGACTGTGAGTAAAATACCAAGTAGAGGAGGTGATGGCAGTTATTCTGGCCTTGTTCCTAATCTTAGTGGAAATGCTTTTGCTATTTCAACGTAAGATATTTGCCCTATTAAAAAATATATGGTGTATTGGTTTGCTAGGGCTGTCATAAGAAATTACTACGGACTGGGTGGCTCAAATAGCAGAAATTTATCTTCTCTGAGGCCAGAAGCAGAAGTTCGAGGTGTCAGCAGGGTTTTCTTTTTTTGTTTGTTAATTTTCTGCTGAGGCCTCTCTCCTTGGCTGTCTTCTCACTGTGTCCCTGTGTGGTCTTTCTCCGGTGTCTCCTTTTGTGTCCATGTTTCCTCATCTGGATTAGGTCCACCCTAAGGTCCTCATTTTAATTTGATCACCGCTTTAAAGGCCATAGTTCCCAACAGTCACATTCTGAGGTACTGGGAGTTAGGGCTTCAATGTGTATCTTGGGGGATACAATTCAGCCCCATAGCTTATGACTTCTTTCATTCTTATATTCAAAAAAAATTAAATCATGACTATATGTTTAATTCAGAAATGCTTTCCCCGCACAGGAAATGCTTTCCCCGCACAGGGGGGTCTGTATTTTTTTTTTTAGTCTCTAATATGTTGTTAATTGCACCAGTAAAGTTCTAATTTTCATACTTCTTTTCTAAAGTAAGCTTTCATTCTTAAGTCTATTCCTAACAGAAATGCATAATGTGTGTATTAGAAACCGTACAACAATGTTCATAAAAGCACTATTCTTTAAAGCCCCAAACTAGTAACCACCTAAACACCAATCACCTATTAACAATTGTGATATATTTACATAATGGGATATTATACAGCAACGAAAACAGAGGATCTGCAACAATATGCAACAACACTAGTAATTCTTACAAACAAAATGTTATAGAAGAAAATAGACATAAAAATATGTAAGGCATGGTTCAATTTTTCAAAGAGCAAAAACAGCCGATATGAATCTGTGCTATTGGAAATTAGGAGAGTGTTACATTTAATAGGTGTGGAGTATTGCCAGGAAAAAACACAGGAGGGCTTCCTGGGTACTGGCAATATCCTGTTTCTTTATCTGGGTGCTAGCTGGATGGGTATGTTCGTTTATGAAAATTTGGTAAGCTGTATACTTATGCTACATACAGACATTTTTTGGTATTCCTGCACATGTTCAATAGAAAGTTTTAAAATGGTAGAATTTGCAAATGGTTTTCCATTTTCAAATTTTCACTGTTGAATTGAATTGTGACTATATTTTCATTTTTCAAGTATAAAGCAACAGACTTTATATCTTTCATGCTATACAGATCGTGAGTCTTTCTTTAAAAAGGCCACATGTCCCCTATAATCTTTGTAATTAGGTGATCTCTCCCTCTACAAGCAGCCTACAGGAAATCCTGTAACTTTAACATGATCTTTTTTAATGGATAGTTTATTTTGTCGCTTAGGCTCTGCAAGAGTTTGCTGCCACACAGCTGTGCTCAGTCAAAGAGAACGTGCCTTATCTGCTCTGTAAGCACAGACAAAACCAACACAGCTGATGTCCAAATGTGACAGAGGGTGCTGTAAGAAATGTAAATCTAAAAATATGAAAAAATGGGCCACTGCGTGTGAAATTCTTCCTATGGCTGATTGAGGACAAAAAAAGAGATGATTTTGTGTTTGAACTAATTTTTAAATGAGGCCGTACACATTTTGACTAGCTTATTTTGGATTCGGGAGGTGGTTTTGATAGAGAGGTATTCTGGCCCTTTGCTGTCAGCTTGTCCCCAGGGCTTTACCCCATTTGTCCTATATTGGCTCCCCTGGCCGATTCCTGTGGTCACAGCCACCTTGCTGACTCCCCAGTCCCAAGTCTCATCTGTTTTCTATTCAGCACGGAGAAGACGGAAAAGCTATGCAAGATAAAGCAATATCAACGTGTATGATTATATGGCCTTTCACGTTTGGATCTATTTTTCAATATGAATTTCTTTTGAGTGTGGATGTGGTGTAAGAAGAAGTCCAAAGAGTATTCGTTGTTTCATGTGTATATTCAAAAGTGATACAGCACCATTTACCGAAAGGCTTACCTTCCCTGTTGCCCTGAAGTATCATCTCTTATGTAAATCAAGTGACTATATGTATTTGGGCCTGTTCTTTGACTCTGATTTTAGTTTTATTTGTCATATTTTTATCCTTATATCACTACTATGCTGTCCTACTTATATCTTCATAATATGTTATATCTCTGTTCTTTTTTAATATTTTGTTGGATATACTCGATCTTTAGCATTTCCATTTAAATTTTAGTAACTGTGTCAGTGAGTATCAAAAACATGCTTAGAATTTGATTGGATTGCATTGAAGTGTTAGATCAACTTAGGGGACATTTGAAATATTTGTAATATTGAGTTTTTTAATACATAAATATATAAATATAGTATATGTTGGTCTTATTTAAATTATCTCAGTATTGTTTTGTAGTTGAATATAGAGATTTTCCCAAAATTTTACTAAATCATATTTGATAGTTTTGGCTCTATTTTAAAAGATATCAAAATTAAAAATTTGTTATTGGTATATAGTAATACAGTTGATTTTTTATAATGACCCCATATCCAACAATTATAATAGTTTGTTTATAGATTCTTTTAGATATTTTAGATAAATTATTATGTCATCTATGAAAGTGACAGTTTATTTTTATTTTGTAATCCTTATGCTTTTTTCTTGCCTTATTCCAATGCTGGCATCCAAACATTTTAAAGGAAGTGGTGATGTGCGCATCCTTGCCTTGTTCCCAATCTGAGGTAGAAAGTGTTCAATATTTCACCATTGAGTAAGATACTTGATATTAACAAGTGTCCTATTGCTCCATATCTCACCTGTGATTGGTTGTGTGTTGTTTTGGATTTTAGCCATTTTAAAGGTATGTGCTGATATGCTGATATTGCCGTATGCTTTTAATTTGCACTCTCCTAATGATATTATATTGAGTACCATTTCATGTGCTTATTGGCCATCTATATATCTTCTTTGGTGAGATGCCTGATAATATTTTCTCAGTTCTTTCTTTTATATATATTTTTATTGATTTCAGAAAGGAAGTGAGAGGGAGAGAGATAGAAACATCATTGATGAGAGAATCATTGGTTGGTTGCCTCTGGCAACTGAAGACTTACTTTTGTTGCTAAATAATATTCCATTGTGTGAATGTACTATTGTATGAGTGTATTACTTTATCTTTTAATGAGATTGGCAATATTTCCAATTTTTTACTATTACAAACAATGTTGTGAAGTACAGTACCCTAATGCACACCTCTATGCAGAAGTCCTTAATCCTTGGATCCATGGATAGAATTTAGAGGATCCATGAATTTGAATGGGGAAAATATTACATCTTAATATTCATTAACGTCAACCTGAAATGCAGCATTTTATTCCATTGCAAATGTAGACAAAAGAAAAACACCTGTAACATTGTCTCAGGTAGCTTTATACTTTTGTCATTGATAGAAATAACAGATTTTATATCACATTATGGTTGCAGATATCTAGAAATATCATCTGCATTCATCACTATTTTGAAACTTGGTAGTTATTAGACTGGCTACTAGAGGTTGTTACTTATATGTTAATAAAGATGTACAGTTTTACCATAGCACAAATTTATCATTTAAATACTATTTAAAGTAATGAAAGGCAAAAAAACTGTCAAGGTAGACTTCAGTACCCAATACTAGTAAAAATGTTTCAAAAATAAAGATGAAATAAGGTCTACTTCAGATATACAAAAGCTGGAAGAACTCATCGTGAACATGTGTTATTAGACATGTTAAAGTAAGTTCTCCTGATGAAAATATGAGTCTGCCCAAATAAATAAAGAGCACCAGAAATGGCAACTACCAGGGTAATTATATAAGAACATTTTCTCATTTAAATATCTTTAACATAAAATTGATTGTATTAGCAAAAATAATAACAATGTAGTGTGGGGTTCATAACATTTGTGCAAGTAAAATGTATGACACAATGATAACCTCGATGCTAGGAAAGGGAAAATGGAAATATATTCCTTAAGCATTTTATACAATATGTGAAGTGATATAATATCACTTGAAAATAGATTGTGAAGTTAAAGAGGTATAATGTGAAGCAAAAGCAATAAAAAATAAAGCAGAATCTTATAAGTAGTTAATTAACAAGCGAGACAAAATGGAATCATAAAATATAGTCAATTGATCCCAACAAAGGGAAAAAAAATAAAAAGGGAAACAGCAGATGGAAAAAACAAAAGAAAGGTGATAGTTTTACACTTAACCATGTCAATGATCACATTATATGCAAATGATCCAAATATCCAATTAAAAGTCAGAGCTTATCTGGTTGGATTAAAAATCAACATCTAGGCCCTGGCTGGTGTGGCTCAGTTGGTTGGAGCATCATCCCATATACTGAAAGGTTTTGGGTTTGATTCCAGGTCTGGGCACATACCTGGGTTGTGGGTTCATTCTGGGTTGCGGGTTCGATTCCCGGTCAGGGAGTGTAAGGGAGGCAACCAATCAATGTTCTCTTTCACATCAATCTCTCTCTCTCTCTCTCTCTTTGTCCCTATTCCCCTCTCTCTAAAATCAATAAGCATATCCTTGGGTGAGGATTTAAAAAAAATTCAACATCTCTATATATAAAAGCCTAAGCGACCATTGCGAACATTATGACCAGATGACCTGCTGGTAGCTATGATGCACACTGACCACCAGGGGGCAGATGCTCAACACAGGAGCTGCCCCTGGTGGTCAGTGCGCTCCCACAGCCAACCTCCCATGGCCAGCCAACCTCCCACGGTCCCTCCCCCTGGCTGGCCAGCCCCGATTGGGACTGAGTGAGATGGCCCCAGTGGGCCCTGATTGCTGGCCCACGCCTACGGACCCCACCCGTATATGAATTCGTGCACTGGGCCTCTAGTCTACTATATAATACTGTATTGCATGTTCAAAAGTTGCTAAGAGATTATGTCTTAAAAGTTATCATAACAAGCAAAGAAATAACTGTGTGTAGTGATGGATGTTATTGTGGTGATCATTTCACAATATGAACTTAGATTGAATCATAATGTTATATATATAAAATTAACAGAATATGTCAAAAATTAATATCTAATGATATGCTGTTTACAAGAAACACATTTTTATTGATTTTATAGAGACAGAAAGTGGGAGGGAAAAAGAGAAAAGAGCAACATTGATGTGAGAGAGAAATATTGATCAGCTGCCTCCTGCATGCACCTGCAACCTGGGCATGTGCCCTGACTGGGAATCGAACCCATGACCTTTAGGTGCATGGGACAATGCTCAACCAATTGAGCCACATTGACCACGGCTATAAGAAACACATTTTAAATATAAAGACACATATGAGTTAAAATTAGAATGGAAAAGATATGCTACTAATCAAAAGAAAGTAAAAATAAGCTATATTAATAACAAAGTCGATTTCAGAGAAAAAAAATGATACCAGAGATAAACAGATAAAGCCAAAAGCTGGCTTTTTGAGATCAATAAAAATGATAAATATCTAACCAGACTGATCAGGAATGAGAGAAAAAACACAAAATACCAATATCAGGAATGAGAGAAATTATTTCACTACAGTTTTTAAAGATATTAAAAGGATAATAATGGAATATTATGTGAAATTTTATCCCAATCAATTCAGTAAGTTAGAGGAAATGAACAAGTTTCTTAAAAGATACGTAGATCCAAAGCTCACTCAAGATGAAACAGGTAACATACTTGTAAATACTTTTATATCAAAGAAATTGAATTTGTAGTTAAAAATCTTCCCACAGAGAAAACTACTGAACCCAGGGATTCACATTTTAATTCTACAAAACATTTAATGAAGAAATAGTAGCAATTAGACTCAAACTCTTCCAGAAAATTAAACAGGAGGAAATATTTTCTAACACATTTAATGAGGCAAGCGTTACACTGGTATCAAAATCAGACATAGACATCACAATAAAATAAGACTATCAACTTTTATCCCCCATGGACATACACACTGATATTGTAAACAGATTTTAGAAATTCAAATCAAATCTATAAAAATAATGTTATGACCAAATTAGATTTATCCAAGAAATGCAAGGTAAGTTTAACATTAAAATTAAATCAATTGAAAAATAGGCATAAATCTTCATGACTTTGGTTTATGCGATGATTTCTTGAATATGACACTAAAAGCACAAGCAACAAAAGAAAAAAACAATTAAATTGAACATAATCAAAATTAAAACGTTGTGCTTCTAAGCTCAAGAAAATGAAAAAAACAACCACAGAAAGGGGAAAAAGTTTTGCAAATTATTTGATAAGGGACTTATATCTAGAATATATTTTCAAAAACACTCTTACCACTCAATAATTACCCACTTGAAAATATGCAAAGAATCTGAATAGATCTTTTCCGAAGAATACATATAAATAGCCTATATGTACATGAAAAAAAGCTCAACCTCATTAGCCATCAGGGAAATGCAAGTCTAAATCACAGTGCACCACTTCACATTTCCTAGGAAGGCTATAATGAAAATGACAGATAACAACAAGTGTTGGTAAAAAATGTGGAAAGGCTGGAACCCTCAGATAATTTTGGTGGAAATATAAAATACTGTATAGTCTTTAGGAAAACATTAGGAACGGATGTTTGCAGGTTATTTTTATAACCTACATATACATTGTTTACAAAGTCTGCCACAGAGAGCACAGAAGAAAAACTACAGACCAAACAGTTGTAAATATCGACACAAATGTCCTAAAGTGGAGCAAATGTATCCCAATGTGCTTGCTATGCTTGATGCTTCAGGAGATGCAGTGATTGACAAGTTCAAGTGCCTGCCCTCAAGTAGCCAAAATTTAGAATAGGGCAGTGGTCGGCAAACTCATTAGTCAACAGAGTCAAATATCAACAGTACAATGATTGAAATTTCTTTGAGAGCCAATTTTTTTTAAACTTAAACTTCTAAGGCCACTTCTTCAAAATAGACTCGCCCAGGCTGTGGTATTTTGTGGAAGAGCCACACTCAAGGGGCCAAAGAGCCGCATGTGGCTCGCGAGACGCAGTTTGCCGACCACGGGAATAGGGGATCAAAGTAGAACCACGATTTTACAACATCGTAGGGTAAGACAAGGACTATCACAGATGATCTGTATATTGCTATGGAGGCTCAAAGGAAGGCACCTGGGTATAATTGGTTTGAGTGTATGAATAACAACTTGGAAGAGCTGCTCTTTGAGTTGAGTGGTGAGCAATCACGGTTAAGAGCCTTGTTCTGCCCAAGTTGAAATCCCAAGTCTGGGACTCAGTTATTATTAGCTGTTTAATTGGCTCAGCCTCCTATCCAGGCTCATCTTTAGAGTGTGGGTGACCTGAAGAACACGGATTGCCTTCCTTGTATACATGCAATCGATTGCAAATATGGCCATGTAGCTCTTCCTATCAAGAAGCAGTCTAGTTCCTCTCCCCTTGAATCTGGGCTGGCCTGTGATTTGCTTTGACTAACATGATCTGGTGAAAACTGCACTGTGCTAGCTCCATGCCTAGTCCTCAGGAGGTCTTACAGTTTCCACTCTCTGTTTTGGGAGCCAAGTGGACGAGCCTGGACTGCTGAAAGATGAGGGGCTGCGGAGAGCAGGTCCATCCCAGGCCAATGTCATGCGCATGTCACTCTACCAGGCCAACCCTGGCTGATGCCAGGGATTTCCAAAAATTTTCACCTTTTTATTTATGAGCAGCGACTGCATTTAAAAATTATTTTATATTCTTTAAAATGCCTTGCTGTGCGCAAAACACAAAGTTGACAGACTTATGTGAGCAGTTCTTCCTAAGACTGTGAGGCATGCCTGGCTCAGTGGTTATGAGTGTTGACCCACGAACCAGGAAGTCACGGTTTGATTCCCGGTCAGGGCACATGCTCAGGATGTGGGCTCGATCCCCAGTAGGAAACATGCAGGAGGTGGCTGATCAATGATTTTCTCTCATCATTGATATTTCAATCTCTCTCTTCCTGTCCCACTCCCTTCCTCTCTGAAATCCATAAAAATATATTAAAACAAACAAAAAGATTGTGAGGCACATGAAATCTATTCAAAAGTGAGTTAGATAATCATGGTTACGACACTAATGAGCAGTAAGTGTTAGAGCAAGATATTTAGCTTCCAGGGCTTTCGCTCCCTTACCATGAAAGGAGGGAGAACAGTTGGGTCTCTAGGGTCCCCTTGGGTCTGATGTGCTCTGATTTCAGTCCCTCCTGCTGAGTCACTTTCCAGGTCCATTTGGCACTAGAATCAGTAGCAATTCTCTGCTGTACCAGAAACTAATTTCTATCTTTAAATTTATACTGTTTTATTTAGTTTTAATTAAGCTAGTTACTAATATACCAGAAATTCACCAGTATTCAGAAAATAGAGTATTCAGATAAAAAAATCAACATACTCCCGTAATTCAGTTATAAATGTTAACACTGTTCCCCATGCATCTTTATTTCTGATCATATTTGTATTAAAAAATAGAGTTTTAGCACACATATTGTCCCTCTAATAGATTCTTCTATGTCAGTATATGCACAGATCTCTATGTTGACTGGATGCAGGGTTACTTGAGGGATGAACCACATGGTTTATGGTTCGCATTTGGGCTATTGCCAGCTTTTACTCTTAGCAGCAATGTTGTGACCAACAGGGCTGAATTCCTTAAATTTGGAAAATAAATACTTGAAAAGCAGAGAACCAAGTAGCGCTTTAGTAAGGATAGTTTCCAAGTGATGAAAAATAAATCTAGATTTTTATATGCTTCATTTTGGAGTCATGTGTTAGCCACCATTTCCTAAATTCACGCCAGAAGTGGGGCACAGAAAAATTCTGAAGACAATAAAAGTGTCTAGACCCCCTACTGAATCTAATTAAAGTGAGGGTCTCGAGGGCAATCTTTAGATGCACAGCCAGCAAAAGCTTGCAAACATAGCATTTCTTTAGCATATTTGTTTATTGACCTAATTAGAAGAATGCCAGACAACAAACCACCCTCCATGTCCCCATTAACTATAGATGATGGAGTGTCCCCAAACTCGTAAGACACATTTGGAGATCCATGAAATGAGCATCTAGAGAAATCACCTCCTGTTTTATTTCCAGATAGGCAGCAGAATTTCATGTTAGCCACAAAGGAAGATTTAGAAGTCCACCAGAAACAACATAAGCAGGAGCTATGCCTGAGGAGAAACCATAAAATTGGACCATGCCAGGACTGAGTAGCACACTGCTTCACAGACTGTTGCAAGAGCTGTCTTCCCATATCCTGCAGATTTTTTTTGGCCATCTTTTATTAATTTTGCTTGACCCTAAAAACATTTTGTCCAACTCACACATACCAGGCCAGATAAATACCTTGATCAGATCTAACTTAAAATATACACACACACACATCTCTTTTCTTGCCTGTCTCTTTCCTGGAGGGCCAGGCCATTGAGAGTAAGATCCCTGTGTTATTTTGCTTTGACTGCATCCGGCACACAGGAGTAATAATATCGTTACTGTTTACTATGTATCAGGCATTGGGCTAAATGATTTGTATGTAGATAGTAGGCTAATTCATTAGACTTTTTTTTTTTTCTGTAGGTTTTCCCTCCATGGTTGGTTATCTGGGTAATCAGCATTTGTGTTCTCTGCCTCCATCTTTGCAGGCCAGCAAGCAGATGTCGTTATCATTAGCTCTTCCCAGTAACTATGACTGGAGAGTTTGTGCTTGATGTCCTGGTTGGTGAGGTATGAGAGTGGAGTGATTATGGTGACGGATAAGGGCTACATCCCTCTTCCCCAGCCCACAATGATTGAAGAAAAAAGTTAGAGGTCCAAGCTCCTAGAATGCAGATGTTTTAAAACAACAAAAGTCTCTGGCAGATTTGGATAGTTGGTCATCATAGATGGAGTGATGGTGCCCTCAGAAGGCAAGGTCTGTAGTGGCTGAGCCTGTGATATTCACCTGGAGGGAGAGGATGAACATCACAGGCTCTCCTAAATTTGCCAAAGATTCTCTTGCAACCCAGAAATAACGGTCTGGACCAGAAGACACCATTGAGTCTGTGATAACAGGGATCTCAGTAGAAACTAAGGTAGAAGCATAGAGACTTCCCTTAGTATTGTGAAGTATTTACTGAGCTCCGGTGCCAGGTACAATGTAATGAACTGGGGTTGAGGGATGGCTAACAAGTCACTGCCTTTGAAAGACTGAGGAATACAGAATAAAATTTACTTTACACGATGGGAAAAATGGCAACAACAAAAGAGGGAAGCACCTAGGGAATATTTAATAGGAGAAAGGGGTACTGGGATGCCGTTGTAGATATGATGATGACCTTGGGTGGATGGTCAACCTCTGCAAGTTTATGTGTGAGGGAATAAAGGAAGCAAGGGTACATTCAAGACTTCCTCAAGGAGCAAGCAATTTTATGCAGATTATACTACACACACATCGCAGTGACTTAGGGAAATTCCAAGGCAGCAGATGCAGTGCCAATTGATGTAACAGGAGAAGAACGGAAGTCCTCGGGGGGAGGGGGGGGGAGCCCAGACAGAACCATTGAAATGAAGCGGAATGTATGTGTCTCTATAAAATGAAGTTTTGAGTCCAGGGGTCATACTTGGATAGAGAGAGATTGGCAAGTAAAGTGAAAACAGGTTAAATTTTCTAACTTTAAAGGTGAAAGTAAGTTAAATGGACAGTTTTCATATGGCACAGCCGCCTTCCTTCTCTGGAGGTGTACTTGGACAGAAGAGACAATATCTGGAGGAATGATTGTAGGGGGATGATACTGACTTATCTCCTGTCAAAAGCATAATTTGGGCCATCATGCTGAGGGCTTTTCAAATTTTCTTCCAAAATTCAGACAACATCTTCACCCTCACTCACCAGATCTCAAAGAGGGCAACTCCAGGTCTTCCTTGCTTCAATCAAAACTATTATTCTTTGTTATGTTTTATAGATTTTAATCAGTATTATTGACCTTCCAAGTTAGATGTTTGAAATCTACTAAAAATGAAAGCCACCACACTGGACAGTGACTGTGTGGTTCCTGAGGGCAGCTTCTGGCCACCCTCTCTGCCCAGCACAGAGCTGTCCCAGGGGAGATTCTTGGTAACCAGCCTAGGAGTGAACGGGGCAGGTCTGGGCACACCGAACTCTGTGATAAGTCAGATGACTAGAAAGACATAGGGTCTGCATCACTCCTTTTTAAAACCCTGGTCACACTTCTCAGAATGTTTAATAAAGTGCAGAGAGCAGCACTGTCCTCAGCCAGCTGAAGAGAACTCCTCATAAAGAAAGCTGCCATTTACAAATGCATCTCTTTCTCATGAATTGCCAGCTGTGATGGGCATCCTGCAGGGCAAGCTCCCAGGATCTGAGAGGGACTAACGTGTCAGGAGAGCTCTCCCTCTAATAATAAGCTACTTTAATCACGTTATATTCGCTTTAAGAAAATATGCTGAGACTCACTGAACTGACTCATATAAAAACTCCCTATAAATCTTAGAATGGCAGCCTTTTCTTATCTTTCTTCAAATTCTTTCTCAAACCCAAAAAAATCACCAGTACATAGGTATAGTAGGTTAGTGATATAAAAATAGGTAACCACCACACATACCTGGGGTGCCCTCATGGAACTGCCCTGGGCAGAGTGAGCTGCTCCATCTCTGAGTTCCCATCACTGTGGTCATGCTTGTAAGATGCACTTCTCATCCTGTAAGTGGTGGTTTGGTTAGCTCTGTCTCTCACATTAGCTTGTGGGTCCCTCCAGGGCCAGAGCAAGGTGAAAATATTCAATAATTACTTGTGATGGTAGGCGGTTTTCTATGTCTCATTTAACTTAATCCATTCAAGTGCTAAGAGGTCAGCATTATCCATAACCATTCTCCAGCTCTAAGTTGTTAAGCAGCAGGAGCGAGGCAAGGAGCACAAGGGAGATTGAACCCACACTGATCCCACTGCAAGACCTCACCTCCATCCACACACCCAAGGCCCCGATTTACTTCCTTTTATTCTCAGCACCAGCTCCGTGCCAGCCTATGTTCATGGGTAGTTTGGCAGGAAGATAAAGTGCTTTGTACTGAATTTCTGAGAAGGAGGAGGAAGGTGAGAAGGCAGGTGTTGGGGTAGGAGAGCTGATAATAGAAAAGATAGAGGAGCTGCCATGCAGAAGGGGAAATGAAGGGGAGCAGGGAACTGTGGGAAGAGGTATTGGTATCCGTGATGTTGGGAATTGAGCTTAGAAACCCCAGTCTGAGTGGTTGTGTGGCTTCCTATTCCAGCAGTGAAATGGAGACAAGGCCTATGTTGGGAGATAATGACCAAAGATCAGGGGCTGAGGGAGCAGTGATACATGTAAGATGACGGTTCAAGTGGTAGCACCCGAGGTCTAATCTTGACAGGGACGTAAGTGGAGGCAGACAGGACTTAAGAGAGAGGGGGAAAGTTCTAAAAATGACCAGTGCAGTGAGTTGAAGAAAATCTTGAAGCCTTAACGACTGGAAAACAGGGATATCAAAACTCAAGGTTTCAAGATTGAGTTGAGGTGATGAAGAAGTCCAGCCTGCGGTCAGGGGATGTGAAGCTGACGAGAAGTGAAGAGGAGGGCCCTGGAGTTGAGTCTTTGGAGGAACTGAGAAGTCAGGCTCTTGCTTGTGTCATCTGGGGGCACACTGAAGTCACCCAGGACCACGACAGGATGATGTCAGGACATGGAGGGAGAGGGGATGCTGTCAACTAGGTGGCAAACTCCTCAGTGGAGGAAGAGGCTGATCAGAGGTTTGTTCAGAACAACAGGGGCAGGCCTGGCCGGTGTGGCTGAGTTGGCTGAGCATTGTCCCATGCACCAAAAGGTCACCAGTGCAATTCCCAGTCAGGGCACATGCCCTGATTGTGATTGTGGGTTTGATCCCCGGTGTGGACAGGGTGCATATGGGAGACAACCGATCCATGTTTCTCTCTCTCTATCCACCTCCCCCCTCCGCCCGCCCCAATGCCATCTCCCTTCCTCTCTCCCTAAAATCAATAAAAAAAATATTTTTAAAACAAGGACAAGAGGGACAGAGGTGAATTACCTGAATATCTAAAACTAGAGGAGTAAATCTTTTACATAAAAATGGCATTGGAGAGTAAGATGATGCTGATTAAATATGCAACATAACCTTGCTAAGAGAAGACCGCACAATGAGATGTTTGGGTGTGACCCACTGAATTTCACTGTAAATCTCTGCTGATAAAAGGCAGTTGAAACATGGCCTGATTTTCTTTCTAGTAAAATAGCATATTTCTGCTATGCCAACCTTCTATGTAAAAAGTCTCTGATCCACAATTTCTGAGAATTTTCTCAGAAAAGCAGAGTTTCTTGCACCCGGAAACTCACTTATTGCTTGTTACATGCTTTGTACACAAATACAACATCTGTACATAATTGTTCTGCCTTATGCCTTCTGACCCTGGTATCTCTGAGTTCTGAATTCTAATTTAACTAAATTAAATACACACATAAATACATATACATATATCTATATACACACATATACATGCAGAGAATGTGATTTCTCCATACCCATAATATTTCTCTGCTTCACTATGCCATTATGCTCATTTGGTTCTAAAATAAGAAAGCACTAAGTATCTATGTGAGTGGTTTTCATAGACTTTGAAAATCTCTATCTCATTTAGGGTATCTTTCAAATGCATTCAATCATGTAATTGCATCCACAAATTACCTCTTTTCTTGCTTGATTCTGAGTTGAACTTTTGTGTTACTATGTATGTTCTTCCATAATTAAAAAAAATCACATTCAGGCTCTACAATTCAGCTTATCTAGTTGTTTAAAAATCTTATAAATAGAAAAGACCTAAAAATATAAACCAAGCCTAAAGCTATGGTATTACAAACTGCTCTTTTGGGCTTTACCTAAAGAAATGACAGAGATTTGTGCCTAATTCTCTAGAACAGGGTTTCTTAACCCAGAAGTACACCCTTTGAAACACTCTCTGCTCTCCTCTCCTCCTGCATCAGGACCCTTCTGCCTCACCGATGTCCAGAAACCTCCTGTAACACCTGCATTGTCCCAGGAATACAGCAAATTCTTAAAACACATTGGCACTTCCACATGTAATCCAATTTATTTGTTGGATTACAGGCCTTCCTACTTGAACAAAGAGACATATGGAGTGAAAATATTAACTTTCTTCTTTATAAAATTTTGTTGCTTTAAAAAATTTTTAGTTTTCAATTACAATTTACATTCAGTATTATTTTGTACTAGAGGCCCAATGCATAAAATCTGTGCAGCCCCAGCTTCGTCTGGAAAAGCATTTGGACGGTTGTTCCACTGTTCAGCCATTCGGTCAATTTGCATATTATGCTTTTATTATTATAGATTAGTTTCAGGTGTGCAGCACAGTGGTTAGACAATGATATCCTCTACAAAGTCATTACCCCAGTATTTCAAGTATTCATGCCACTATATATATATAGCTATTACAGTATTATTGATTATATTCTCTATGCTGTCCTTTCTATCCCTGTGACTATTTTTGTAACTACCAATTTGCACTATTTCTTTTTTAAAAATATATTTTTATTGATTTCAGAGAGGAAGGGAGAGAGAGATAGAAACATCAATGATGAGAGACAATCTTTGATCGGCTGCCTCTTGCACCCCACACTGGGGATTGAGCCTGCAACCTGGGCATGTGCCCTGACCCACTGGGAATCGAACTGTAACCTCCTGGTTCATAGGTAGATGCTCAATCACTGAGCCATGCCAGCCGGGCCCTATTTGTACTTCTCAATCCCTTTACCTTTTTTACCCATTCCCCCCAACTCCTTTCCCTTCTGGCAACCATCATTTAATTTTCTGTATCTGTGAGTCTTTATATTTTTTTATTTGAAAAAATTAAATATAAAAATATATCTATGTACATACTGTCTTGGAATGCAAAAATCTAGCTTCCTGTTATATTGTGCTTATTTTAAAAAATAAGGCATAAATGCCCCCATGTATGCCACATTCCCATAATGTTACATTACTGGGCTATCAGGTTTGATCTGATCCAGATCCATTTGACTATTCCTACATCAGTGCAATAATGGTTCAATTACTATACCTTTATTGTTAGTTTTGGTAGTTTAAAATTGCTGTTTTTTGTTAGATTTCTTAGCATTGAATTGCTATTGCTGGACCCTTCTGTATTATGACTTTCAGAGTCAGTGATGTTGGATAAATAGATGAATTTGGGGAGAATTTATATTTTTATAATATTGACTCATCTCATTCATGAGCACAGCATACCTCTTTATTTATTCATGTGTCTCCATGTGTCCTTTATCTCCTGCATAACACTGGACAGTTTCTCCACAAAGGTCATGTTTATCTTTTATTAGGTACTAGAGGCCTGGTGCATAAAATTCGTGCACTTGGTGTGTGTGTGTGTGTGTGTTGAGTGGAGAATGGTCCCTCAGCCAGGCCTGCGCCCTCTCACAGTCTGGGAGCCCTCGGAGGATGTCCAACAGACGGACATCGTTAGTGCTGCTGAGGAGGCGGGAGAGGCTCCTGCCAGCGCCACTGCGCCCACCAGCCGTGAGCCTGGCTCAGGGCTTTTGGCTGAGCGGCACTCCCCCTGTGGGAACGTATTGATTACCAGGGGGAAGCTCCTGCGTTGAGTGTCTGCCCCCTGGTGGTCAGTGTGCGTCATAGTGACTGGTTGTTCTGGTCGATTTGCATATTAGCCTTTTATTATATAGGATGTTCCCAAAGTATCTTAAGCTTCTTGTTCTTATTGTGAACAGAAACTTTAATAGAAGCTTATATTTGGTTATTGTTGGATGATAGAAATGCTGTTGTTTTTTTTTGTGTGTGAATTGTCTTACATTTAGAAAACCACTTATTGGTTCTTATACTCTGTGTAGAGAAACACAACATCAATACATAATAGTTCTCTTTCTTTCCAAGCTTTGTACTTCCCACTCCCATACCTTGCCATCTCCATCTTACTGAATTGAGTTGTGTTCTTTCCAATTGTACTATTTTCTAATTTCTACAATACCTTCCATGTTGATGTATCTGATGGTTATTGCTCATGCACTTTTTCGTACTTGATTGTGAGGCTCATTTTCAACAGGAATCCTCTCTGTGTAGGTCTCATGTGGTTCTACCTTGTGGTTTCATTCTTTTTGGAAGTTTCTGAGTTATTTCTTCTCTGGCCTTTGTGGTTCACAGGTTCTGGACACATTTTTACATCAGTTTCCTGCTTTGCATTTCCATATCACAAAGGTATTGGAGATTTCCGGTCTCCACTCTTTCAGATCACAGTCTAGAAATGTTGCTTTCTTCCTGCTTGCTATGTCCCAGGCCCCTCACCATCCCTTTGGTCTTGTCCTTGGGCTGATTATGAGAGCATTTTACAAATGGGAACATACTTCCATCATTCCCAGATTTACTTTGCAGGGAGTCAGGGCCTTGACGAGCATATCCCTGCTGCCTCCCTGAAGACATTGGTTTGTTTAAGTAAAAACCCAGCCTCTAACGCCTAAATCTGGTTTGGTTACTCTGATAGACCACATGATTTTGTAGTTTCAGTGACGACTCAAAGTTTTCCCTCTAATTTTCTGGCACTAGCAAAATGTCTTAATGTTGAACTTGGCTTTGTACTTTGAGTTTTAAAAATATATTTCACTAGCATGTTGTGTGTGTGCATGTGTGTGCATATTGTTTTGGAGAAAGATTCTCATCAAATATCTGTTTCTTTCAGAAAAGAAAGGAATCTAGTGCAAGGGGAAAGGAAGTCCAATGGCAGGTGCTTCCAGAGCCTTGCAGACTTTCTCCTGGGGGTGGACATAGAGCAGGAAAAGAAAGAGACCAAGTTATTAAGAGACTTGATGCATAATTTACGTGCAGGGCTATTTTTGCAGGCTGTTGTAATAGCAAGGATGGATCTGGCATCAGCAAAAATCAAATGAAAGCTGAGCTTTGATTAATCTCAAAGTTAGTCCCTAAGAATGAAACCCTGTGAATCCTATAGTTCTTTTCTCAACAATTAAAGGCCTCACAGAAGTGGTGAGAAAAAAATCAGGTCAAACCCATTTCCCGTACAGATGTGGTCTTTGTACATGTCAGCATTCTCTCCGGCATCAGTCATCTGTCCTGTGGAGCTGGGGCATCTTGAAAGAGAAATCTGGGGTGCTTTGCTCTAAGAGTTAAGGTTTGACCATGGCTACATGCTTATTATATGCAGGGCCATATGTAATGTGTTGGTGATTAATAAAAACATTATTCAGCAAGGTTGAAAAAATAGCCAACAATTTTTCATGGTGCAATACATGAGTTTCAATGGGGCTCCAAGCAACAGATACACGTGGAGTGCCCAGTGTACGCCAGGCACTGCTTTAGGCGCTGGGCATTCGGCAGTAAACACACTCTCTGCCCTCTGAAGCTTACATTCTAGCCATGGAGGACAGAGAGTCAGCAAGTAGACAACACTACGGATAACATAATTTAGGAAACAAGTTTCATGAAAACATTAAAATTGGGTAACTCGATGGAGAGTACCTAGATGAGGAGACTGATTTAGATAGAGAAGGCTGCCGAGAGGAGGTGACATTTGACATAGGTGTTGTATTATGAGAAGAAGGGAGGTGGAGAGTAGGAAGGATTTTACTGGAATTCTAAATAAAGACAAATATATACAAATCTGGATTTTAAGGGTGAAACATGGAATTTATTTACTAAATAACTGGGTGGTGGGAGGGGGACAGAGTGGTAGGCAATTAAAAGACTTTACATATGATTTCTTTAAATATAGCTTTCCCTACCCAACTAGAAGGAATAATTAGTTGTACGTCTATTTGATAATTTTTTGTTTGATTTTTCTAAATCACCTCTATTTTTCAGGGCCTGGTATTGAGGCTCCATGAGGTTAAAGCATGCACAAGGCCATAAAGCCAGGGCTGTGTTGCACAACTCTGGCAGCATTCAGTGCTCTCCCAGATGGTGGTTATGACACTGGGCACAGTTTCCCCTACACACAGCTCAGGGATGGCAGAGCCACGCCACTGGCATGACTGCTGGGCCCTTCCACATTTTGTAAATGAAGGCGTATTTGCCTTCTCTGTGTGAAGGCAGAAGAAAGCCACCAGCCATCCCCACCACCTTTGAAAGAGCCTCACAATTCCAGTGCATATTGTCCTCACAAGAATAGTTGTCCAAACAAGTAATGCTCCGAATGGCAGGCTAAGGACAAAGCAGATCTGTCTCATTAAAAACTCACTCATGAAAAAAATAAGCACTTTAGTGTGAGCTGAAATGATCCCACAGTGTTTGAGAACCAGAACAGTGTTAGAAAGCAATTTGACCATCTCTTTCAATAGTTTTGAAAATATTCAGTTCTTTGACCTAAGGATTTTTCTCTTGGGAATATAAATTTTAAAAAAACACCTGTAAGAATGTTACTTACACACAAATATATCACTTATGACACTATTTATAATGCAGGAAAATAAAACAAATTGAATATTCCCCAACAAGGGTAAATGGTAAATTACCCATGGAACAGTCTCGATGAAATATTGTGCTGACATTTAAATTAATCCTCACAGAGATGCTATAGCTTCGTGAAAAATTGACTAACATGTAACATTTAAGCAAATAAAGAATAGGAAAGATGAGCTAACCTTAATAGTACCCTAAAAATTGTGTCAGCACATTCTAGGACTAAAAAATGAGTAAGAAAATGTTAAAACTGGCAGCCTGTACCTGTGTTGCCATTCCAAGAATTTTCTTTCTATGCATTGCCTTCTATTTTACTTATATAATAAATAAAGTGCATTCTAGTAAATAATTTGTTTGGAGACCTGCTTTCATCTTGGATATTGGATATGGCCCCTGAACAGTCCTATCTTCTGTCTACTGCTCATCCTTGCTCTGAGCTGTGGTAAAGAGGGGAGCAGACAGCTGACAAGAGAATTGTGTGTGTGTGTGTGTGGGGGGAGGCTTCTGCATGGTCTGCTCCTGCTCAGAATCATGGATGGATGCTGGTGGCAGAGGAACTTGAACTCCCACCCATGTCTGGAGGCGTTCCTCCCTGAAGTATAAAAGGAAGATGCTGTCCTGACAAAGGGCTCAGATGCCCCAAGTGGAAAACCTCCCTTGTGTAGCATTTTGAGAAATAAAACCCAGTGCCAGAAGAATGATCAGAGCAGATTCAGGGAGCCAACCAAGGGCCAAGGGAGAGATTTGTTTCTTCAGCATAGAGGCACCAAAAGTAATTGCACTTCTTCTTATCTAGTTCATAGTTACTGGCCCCCATGGGGTGAACCATAGAAAACGCATAATCCCTAACACTTCAAGTGCTTCACTTGCAATGGTTAGCAGATTTAGTTTCCTAATTATCTTCCCATTGACATATCCATGAAAACACACACACACACACACACACACACACACACACACACACACACACACTGCAATGGCATTGGTAATATAGGATACTAGAGGCCCGTTGCAGGAAGATTCCTGCAAGAATAGGGCTTCCTGTGGCCTTCTCCGCTGCCCCGCCTGCTTCCCTCCCTTCTCTGCAGTCCCGCTTGCTTCCCTCCCTTCCCCACCTCCCCGCTTGCTTCTCCGCAGCTTAACTTCCTTCTGCAGCGCTTGGCTTCCTGCTACGCTGTCTTCAGTCTTTGCTCTGTGCCTGGATATGCAAATTAACCGCCATCTTGGGTGGGTTAATTTGCATACTCGATCCTGATTGGATGGTGGGCGTGGCTTGTGGGCGTAGCGGAGGTATGGTCAATTTGCATGTTTCTCTTTCATTAGATAGGACTAGAGGCCCTATGCACAAAATTTGTGCAAGGATAGGTCTTCCTTGCCCCGACTGCCAGCACCAGCTTCCCTCTGGCTACAGTCACCTGGACTTCCCCCAGCTGCTGGCCGCCAGCCCCACCCCCTACCTGCACCCGCCTTGGCCTGGTACTGACCACATCTGCCACCATTCCTCCCACCACGCCCCCTCCCCACTCCCCAATTGATTGCCCTGCCAACTGATGGCCTGGGCCTCCCTCTGCAGGGCGATCATGGGGCGATGGTGGGCCCCCTGACCAATCACATGCACCTGCCTTGGCTGGCCTGGTGCCAGTGCATGTCATATCATGGACGTCCAGACAGTCATTCTGCTGTTTGGCCATTCAGTCGATTTGCATATTACATTTTTATTATTATAGATTGTTCAGCAGTGGGCTAATTTCTTGCACAAGTTTCCTAAAAAAATTGAGACACGCTGGAAGTCCACTCAGTCCTAAACATCTCTAAATGAGCAACATGTAAAGGCAGGAGAGAATGAGACAGGGCTTTTATCTAAGTCCCTAGTATATGCTTACACTAGAAACTCAGGGTCTATGCTGCTGAGCAGGTGTCCTCGCTGAATATCCTCTGGCTTCCCAAGCAGCACTTGGTCCTTCCTTGCACTGCTCCCTCTGCCCAACAGTATGCGTTCCAGAGAGGACAACACTCAGCAAGGCAGTGCAGCTGAGGGTGAAAAGAAAAAGACCAGTGCGGGTAGGAAGCCAGCAGCAGCTGTGTGTGTGTGTGTGTGTGTGTGTGTGTGTGTGTGTGTGTGTGTGTAGGAAGACCACTGGAAATAGTATGAAAAGGGGATACCATATCTCCCTATACTGCTTTTTGCATATGACTTAAAAAAATTATCTCAAGGTAAATCAACTTTCTCATAGAGTCAATGTATGAGAAGATGGGCCCAGTAGTGCTGCCTTAGATATGGGTCAACTTGATGTTGAGCGTTAGTCAGGAGCTGTGCACAGGACTTGCCCTCCAGGCCTTGTAGGAGACTCGGATTCTGACAGCAGCAGGAAGATGGTGATGGGAACCACGGGGAGCACAGGAAGCCAGTGTGTTGGCAAAGGCAGGGGTCTCTAAATGTGAGGGCGCAGAAATACAAAGTTAAAATGGTGAAGCTTAGGAAGAGATTCTCTTTCAGACCAGAAGGGAGTGTGTTCCCTACGTATGCAAAGGAAAAGCGAACCAGCGAATGTTACTTAAAGTCCCCAAAGAAAAATTTGGGTAGTGTTTACTTTTTGTCCTCAATAAAGTATAAGATAACATAACTTATGAAATGAGAGACTAGGAGGGGGAAGTTACCACTAAAACTTGATGAATCAGAATAACCCTAACTCTGTGTTAGCATGATTGGAACAATGCCTCTAATATATTGAGGCAAAAGGACTTCCCACATAGAATTTTATATCCAGTCCAAAGGCATTTTTACACATGCCAGGTCTCAGAAAATGAACTTCCCATACACCCTTTTGGACTAGAGGAGAACCTTGAAAACGTACTTTTCTGGATGCCTTGCATGGCACGTGTGTGTGTGTGTGTGTGTGTGTGTGTGTGTGTGTGTGTGTGTGTCTTCTCCTGCCTCTGTCTACCATTCTTTACCTTTAGAGTTTATATCCATCAGGTGCACCATGTCACCACCACTTTCACTGCACTATTTCCTGCACAATAGCTTTCTGAGAGACTCAGTTTCTAAAAAGAGGAGATGGGAAAACATTTTAGTTTCTTCAATAAGCAGCAACCCCTTTGTCTCAGCAATTCCTTGGGGAGAGAAGTATCCCACACACCATCACAGTTAGTAGATGTAGGGCTGATACTGCCACATTGTTTGAGCTGGTGAAAAGATGGGAACCCAGTGTCCAGTCACTAAGTGGCTGGAATTCTGTGTAACAATGAAAAACAAAACAAAACACGGTGAATGCATAGGACTGATAGGGCCAAGTGTCATTGTTTATCAATTCCTGAGAAACAGGGGTTGCACAACAATGAATCCCACCAGGTGAACTCGTCCATGGACCCCGCCCTTCTCCACCCTGCTCTAGGGCCCTGGGGCTGACCTGTCCAGCTGATCTCAAATTGCATCCTTGCCTTCTGGTTCTGGTTGGAGCTCAGAGGAGCCTGGAGGGAAGGAGCAGAGGGCAGAGTTTAATTTCCCTGACTCCCTCCCTAAGAGTAGGTGACACCAGCTCCTATGGGCAGCTGTCTCAGTGAACCTGCTCTGTCTTCAGTCTGGAACCACTCCCTCAGTCCTAGGGAGGTGATGGCACTGGTGTGCTGAATTCTCCCGTCATTCACACCGTCACAACTTATCTAACTCTCCTCATTTTATTCTAATTTGAGGGTACTATCTGTTTCATGCTGTGACCCTAACTGGTACATATAATACAATGACATTTTTATAGTAGCGATTTCTATATTGGGCAATTGTCTGGAAAGATAAATCCAAACTGTAAATAGTGGTAAACTCTAGAAAGTGGATTTGGCAGTAGAAAAAGAAGGGATTGTAACTTTCATATTATCTACCTATTCCTATCTTATTTGCATATTGGTAATGAGTTTTTTTACATTACATAATATGTACTATAAATTTATTATAATAAGCTACTAATTTAAATAGCAAAAAGGACCCCAAAAACAAAAAGCAAAGGCAAAATCAGTACTTAAATTTCTGATCAATAGTCTTGATATTTCTGAACCAGAATCTAGTTACTGAGAAAGGGCTTATTTATTCTAGCTTATGTCATGTCATCTGGTTTACACATAGGCAGTAGTGGGCTTCTGGTTTCATTAAAAGATGTGTTTCAAAGCATTTATTGATGTCTTAGGATATAACATGGGTAACTTTCAAATTTTTGTAGTTCAAAATTCCCCAATGAGGCTTGATTTAAGTTTTAGTACTTACATATCAGCATCCTTAAGATTTCAGTAACTGATACTTGTATTTCACTTTCTGGAATTTTTTTTAGCATATTCCATTACAGCATGATATCTGAGATTTAAAAGTTATTTTTATGCTGTGCCTGTACTTAATTGGTGGGTTTAAGTTCTCCTCACATGGAAATTTTATTTTATGTCAGGACTTTGGAATCAGAGGTTTTGCTACATCAAAATATAGCACTTCCTTTGGGAGTTGGGGCCAAGATAATAAAGCCAAGTGGGACACAAGTTCAAGTTATTTTCTAGAAAAACCAAAGTATGCAAGAATGTGTTTTTTGACTTTCTGAATTTTACTCCCATGAAATCAATGCATGTGGCAAATTAGACATTATAACTAGTACGTTTTCTATTTAGGACAAAGTTGACTGTTAAGAAGGCTGTGTAAGACTTTTGAGATAATTTATCCTGAATTTTGTCTCACCTCCACACTTGCTAAGACAAACCTGTATGTTCCTGCTGGTAGAACATGATGGAAGGGGGTGTGTCCCACAGGGATGTTAATTTGGGTCCCAGAAAGCAGCATTAGGTGTACAAGAACATAAAACAACAATGTTTTAAGAACACGCCTCATTCATTTCTTGGAAATTTTCCAAGTATGTGCACAGCTTTTGATCTGGGGGATATCAAGGTGGGGACAAGGGCTTGTTCCCGAGAAGTGTAAAATCTAATTGAAGTAACACGGCACATCTTGTGGAACAGGTGTCTAAACCTGAGCAGTGCAGAGACCCCTTTGAAGGAAAGAATATTTCAGACCCCTCAGATGGATTTAAAATGCTTTTATTATGTTATCCTCATATGTATAAGCAAGTATACATAGTCAAAGTTTTATATACTCCTTAAAATTATGGCTTTGTTCCTATAAAAGCCAAATTCAATTTGCAAATTACTAGTAAATAAAAAGAAAACTTCCTTTTAAGAAGAATTGAATCACAATACTTTTTTAACCTTATTGTGAAAGAAGGCTGTCAGGTGGTTTTAAGGGAAAGAAGTGTTATTTGGTGGATACTCTTTGTCAGAAATATTATAGTTTCCCCATGAATTCTCTGGGTCTGAAACACTGCACTGCAAACACTACTCAATTCGTAAATGGAAGCTTGGTGTGGTCCTCAGAGCTGAATTCCAGCTTACGAGGCTTTGATTTTTTCTAATGTCTCTTCCTCACCTGGAGAAATTAGGATGCTAGTTCCATTAGGCCACAGCGAGTCTTTGAGGCCACAGGTTAAAACTCATTAAGGTTCTGAAACAAAATGCTTAGTTTCTTGTTCTCTAATTGGCAATTTCAACTTCTTTATTGTCAGTTACCTGGAGCCCACATTTTATTTCTGGAATGGGCCTTTGGGTCTCTTGTTTTCCAAAAGCTGCGACATCCCTGAGCGAGAAATGCTGTCACGTAAAGAACCAGCAAATATGATCTGACAAGTGACTTGTGCAGCCTAGCATAAAAAATCCGCTGTGCCTAATTGTGCTTGCCTGAAACAATTATGGCAACTGGCTGATGTAAACTGCAGTGCATTAAGCAATGAACATGGAGCTGACTCAGTGTATATATTTATATACTGGTATCTGGAGATACAAATACATATATATGGTGTACATATTTACATGCACATATGCATATATCTATATATTTAAAAAATGCTGGTGCCAACATAGGTAAACCTGCAACAAGAGGTTGAGAAAATTAACTCTAGACAGGATTTATGCTGATTGGTGATTTGGGTTTTTCTCTTATAACTTATTCACCTGTTCAGGCAAAACATGACTGAAATGAGAAGCAACATTTAAGTTTGATGAACAGGGTATAATATACCTGTTCATTAAACTTCAGTGAAAAATTAAAGTAAAATGGAAAATCATACTGCACAGCAAATTTGAAATGATCCCTTACCTATATTAACAACATAGAAAAAAAAAAAGTAAAATACATACTACATCACTGTGGGTTGTGCATGGAACTGTGAGTGGGAAGTGGCTGTGACCTGCCTGCCCTCACACCTGGCTTTCTGCTTACCTGTGAGCTCACGCCTCTTCACTTTCCCTTTTGCCCTCACACCCCAAGCACAGTGAGTCTCCTGCAGTTACTCAAATGCTGTGTGTTGAGTTTCATTCAGGGGCCTTTACGAATACTGTTTCTTGTGCCCTCAGCGCTCTTTAGTCCTCACTTCTTTGCGTGGCTTTATTTGAGTGATCCCTTATAGTTTGGGTTAGAGGGAAATTCTACTCTGGGTCTATGCTCACCTCCTTGCTCTTCACCAACCCTCCCTTAGTACACCTGAAGAAAGGCGTTGTTCCTGTATTGGCCCGTAGCACGCTGGTTATACTTGTATCATAGCATCTACCCACTGTCTCATACACGCCTGTTTCCTAGTCGGTATCTCCCCGGTCCCCATCTGTAAAATCTGCATGAGCAGGAAGTGGGTCACTGTTTACCTCCTCAACTATCAGCCTGAGCTTGGCATACTTTCAGGGATCAGTGACCATTTCCTGAATGATGAGAAAGTCAAGACGTGGATACCAGCACTCCGTTGCCTTGTTCACTCCTTCTAACATTTGGCAGATACAGATAGAAGATGAGGGAGAAGAAGAAGGGAAAGGGAAGAAGAGGAAAGGAAAAGAAGAGAAGGATGCTTCCATATTTTTCTTCTAATAATTTAATTATTTATTTAAAAATTTATGTATATAGTTGGATGAATTTTTTTTTTATATATATATTCTATGTCTTAAGGATCTAAACATAGGTATTCCCACTGGATAGGCAATGAATGACCCAAACACATTTTATCAACTAATCCCTTCCTTCTTTCCACACTGGTTTTAAATGTGACCTTATCATATATGGTAGTTCTTTAAATTTTTACCAAATTATTGAAATTTAGTATAATACTATCATTGTGCACATGTGATAGCCAAGGCCAGCTTCATGGATGTGCAATCTATGCAGTCAATGGGACTACATGTTCAGAAGAGGTACCTTTGAGGTATAACATGAAATACTAAGAGATTAAATTTAATATGACCAAATATCTATAGTTACTCAAAAGCATACACCAGTTTCACCCTTTATTGTACTAATCATGGTATTGGCTGACAACATTTAAAAAAAAATTATAACAGAAAAATAATTACTATTAAAAAACAATTATCTGTTTCTTTTGAAAATTTGAGAAATAAGAACCCCCAAACCAAAAAATAACCTTATATTTTATTTTGGCCATGGCCCTCAGAAAATAGTCTGAGGATAATTTATAGGCATCTGGTCTAAAGTCAATCTTGGCTATGGTCTGCAGAGTAAACAACTGGAGTTTTTCCCCCTCTTTCTGCATGGAAGCGAAGGCTAGGGATTACATCAGTGGCTCAGATAAATCTTACTTTTCATATTAGCTCTGGCCCTGAAATGTTGCTGTGAATCAATGCTTTGCCTGTCAATTTCTATTTCACTGGCATGAGTATCGGAAGAAAGTAAAAGTGTGTTGTCAAAGGTTTTTTGTTTGTTTGTTTGTTTGTTTTTAATGAGAATACTCTTTTGCCACCCCTTTCTTCTTGACTTAAGGATTTACCATTTGTGGATTATCTAAATGTGTGCCCTAGAGGTGATCCAGTGGAAGTCTGCCCCGGGAACAGAGGAAAGCAGTTCTTCAGAAGGCAGTTGGACCCCAAACCAAGGATGGGGACCTGTTGGTTCTAGGTGTATGTGCTGCACGCAACCTGTTTCCTGCATATAAAGCCCAGGTTTGTTTCTTCTACACAATTCCACAAAAAGATAAATTTCCTTAAGGGGGAAGGGTTTAAACTGAGAGAATTCTTCTGGTCTCAGAAAACAAAACCCTGTGTTAAGACTCAGCATATCTTTCCTACCAACCCTCATTTTCAGACTCAAGAGTTCTGTCCTAATTTGCGAAGCATAATTTTTTTTTCTGCAGAGGTCTGCTCTCAATGCACCATTTGCCCCTGGAGGCAACCTGGGCTAGTTAGTTACCTTGCACACAATGGCTACAGTGTAGTCACTAGGGTAAACCTGAGCCTCCAACACCTAAGCTGTTGGCAGACCTCCTTCCTTCCCTAGCGAAGGGCAGCACACTGCCGGTCTCTGGTCTCCGGTCTCCGGTGCTATCTGATCTGTGTTTCTCTTTGAGGCTCCTGATTGAGGGAACAGCTGTTCCTCCTGCCCCTCTGGGCTTTACACACAAATTAAAAAACTGAATAGTTACAGACCGAAGACTCAGTAATAAACAGAGCCAGTGAGTATTTAACTCAGGAGGCCAACTGTACTTCGAGTTGGAATAGATACCTAAAACTCCTAACAGTTCTGTTGCCTTGGTCCTACCTGTTATAATACCCTTGACATTAAAAATGTTAGATTTGCACTTTATCATGGGAAAGTTATAGCCCTGAGGATCCCATTTTATGATTGTGTGATCCCCCTTTAGCCTGTTGTTTCTTTGAATTAATTATGAATCTTTCTTTATTCACTATCTCATTGTGTGAAAAGGTCTATTTCACATCTGCCTCCCCACCAAGGTTGTAAGCTGTTTGAGGACAGGGTCAGACCTATCTTTTTATTTAGCTCCTAATCCCTAAACCCTAGCAGGTTGCTTTGGACAGAACAGACTATCTATGTATCTATCTATGTATCTATCTATGTATCTATGTATCTATCTATCTATCTATCTATCTATCTATCTATCTATCTATCATCTATCTATCTATTGTCTAAAGTTTTACACATCTCCTTTTCCCCCAATTAACCACCCCCCCAGCCATTCCCACCACCAGACATTCATTCTTTATTGTCAAATGAATTTATAAAGCAAAACAAGGAAGGAAGGAGGGGAGATCAGCTCTTGAGCAGTTACTACATGCAAAGCTCTGAAAAACATAGAAGAAAGTTATAAGAATAGATGTGTATATAATTCATGAGGGCTTACTTTATTTCTGGCTCACATTTTAAATGATTTACATGTGATGTATCCATTTACCCATAGAACACCCTTTGAATAAGGTTCTACTATTATCCCCATTTTCCAGATGAGGATGCTGAGGCCCTGAGATTGGATATGAAAGAATTAGTGTAGGATCACTGGACATTTCTCTCCAGAGCTTGTGATCTTAAATGCTGTAGTTTAGAATTTTAGTCTAAATTCCCTTGCCTGATTTTCTTTTTTAAAAAAATTTATTTTGAAGACAAAAATAAAAAACATTAATTTTAGGGATCCACTAAATCTCCAGTCAGGAAAGTGTAAGTGAACTATTGGGACTGAAAGACCAGTTGTGGAGACTCTGCTGGTAGCTTCTGAGTAAGTGGACCAAAGAGAAGAAAAAAAAAATGATGAAGGTAAGGGAAAAGAAATGAAACAGCCCCCTCTACTTCCAAAGACACATTGATTCCAGGGAAGATTGGAAGCGTGGGCAGAAAAGGATGCAGAGAATGAAGAATTCAAGGCCAGGAACCAAAGACTCAATGGGAAAAGATCATATAGTCCCAAGGGAGAATGACTGACTCAAAATATAGCAACTGCCAGACCAGGTGAAAACTTTCCTGCTGGGGCCTGCGTTCTAGGTATCCACTAATACTCCCTGAGCAAGAGGGTGTTTTCAGAGAGTCTCTGGGTACCAGAGCTTTGAATTCTAGTAACGGGCTGTGACTTGAGGTGGGAGGGAATCACAGGACCATCAACCCGGTTTAAAATTCAGGCTCTAATTTTAAGTGTCGGCATGGCCAGCAAATGTAGTCCAGGCCTACAAGGCTGAGGACTCTGAGCCTGCCCCTGCCAGGGCACTGGGGACCCTCTGTTCACAGGGAGGGCACTGAGGCTGCAGCTTAGCTAGGATGGAGGAGTAGGAGCAGTGAGAGACACAGACCAAGGCTTAAGGGAAAACAAAAATATTCTAAAATCCTTATTTGGGCCAGATGGTAATGGAGACCTCTGATCTAGGATGAGGTTTAGATATTCAAAGGGATATCTAAAAATAGAGAATATGAGGCTAAAGTAGGTTAGTAACCCAAGCGGCAACTCTAATGAAGATGTCAGAGCTAATGGGAGAATGTGTGAGAACTGGGCCCAGACTTAAGGGATACAGAAATAGATTTGGAAACTTGACCAGGATATGGAGCCTGTGGCCAGGAATGATTTTACTAGGAGCCCGAGGCCTTGTCCATGAGTGATGACAAAGCCATAGGGCTGATTTGGATCCCATCAGCCATAATTTGGTCATAATAATATTAAAAAGATCTATAGCGGGCAGGCAGGGGCGGGCTGGGGGTGGTAAGAGATCACCCGAAGGACTTTATGCATGCATATAAGCATAACCAATGGATGCAAGACAAGAGTGGGGTAGGGGTAGAGGGGAGGCTCGGGGGAGGTCAATGGGGAAAAAAAAGGAGACATATGTACTACTATTTATAATACTTTAACCAATAAAATAAAATTAAAAATTAAAAAAAAAGGTCAGGATATGGTATTAGAATTCTGTTTTCACATGGAAACAACCCCATTGTTTACAAAATATGTGTATCTGTATATGCCTTAGGTTGGGTTTTCTAGAAGAGACTGATAGGGAAATTCAATTGCAAGTGATTTGTTGGGAGAATCCTTAGAGAAGAAATCAGCAAGGGAAAGAGGGAAGCTGATTAGGGCAGAAGAAGGAACAGAGCAAGGATGTAGTCTGGTTAGAGACCAGCTTCAGACTGATCCCTCAGAGAGCCTTAGAGCACAAAATATACCCTACAGGTTCAACCTGAGATAAAGGGCCCCGACTTTTGTATCCCCTAGTCAGTCATTGGCCTCTAGCTGCCTGAGGTAGAGGAAAAGTCTGTGGGTGCAAACGTCTGGGAAGGCCAGTTCTGCCCAATCAATCCAGCAAATTCTCCTGAGAAATGGACAACTGGGAGCCATTATCAGCCAACACTCACATTGCTGGCAAAGTGTGCCCAGGCCAGGTAAAAGGATCTGGTGAGAGTACCACCTACATCCTTCAGTACATGTGCAAGGGCATGCATAGGTGTGCGAAAACCACTTTCTATTTTCCAAGAAGTTCTTGGTAAGGACTGTGCCAATGACAGATAGGCTAAAAAAATAATGATCTGACTTAATGTATTGGTGCATAGCTGACCTCAAAGGAGTGCATTGTCTCCTCATTGCATGCTCTCCAGTATAGGCCCTCGGCCTCATCCTGTGTGCATAGGGGTATGTTTATGTACACATGTGTGATCCATGTGCAATGTCAGGGCTACTTATGTCCAGGGTATCTGTTTTCCTGGTAACTGAGAAAACAACTTTGTGACTAGAAGTTTCTTCAGTTAGTATGGTATATGAGCAAGAGTTATGGTCTCTGTGACTGAAGTATTTTGTGCAAAGCAGACTCAATTTTGTCATCATTTCTTCAGGGCACCCACTTGCCTCAGAGAGGACTAGATGGGCACTGACAATATTTGTCTCCCTAACTTTCCTGTTTTTCCCAGTGTTTCTTAGTCTACCAGTTGCTTCATCTTGGGCCATTCACGTTTAGATGTATTTCTACCTTCACTCAGGATAATGTCAACTCTTGCTAGCCTTGGGATCACTTTATCTCTTTAAAGCCTATTTCTGCTTTGATCCATTACATGCCGACTCTCTCTTTTACTTTGGTGCTTATTTCTAAAATTTCAGGGTTCTTCTTATGGTTGCTCTCATTTACTGACTGATGCATGCAAATATAAGAACTTACACACACACACACACACACACACACACACACACACTCACAAAACATTCACAAATAATTACATAAACAAATATATTCAGTCCAAAAGGATGAGGGGTACAACCATCTACATATTATGGCAGCACAGACACAGATGTCACCAACTTAGTTAATGACACAGTGAGTCACAAGGAATCAGTGGTATGAAAGGAAATAGGGGATATTTCATACTTTTTGACAAGCTATGATTGCCACTCACGCTCAAATGCAGAAGGATAATGGCAGTAATGTGCATATGCAGGAGGTAATGGGTGCTCTCCTCTTCTCTCATGGTCTCTGAGCTGTGTTATGTACAGCTGTCCCTATTCACCACGTAGAAAATTAGAAGCAAAAGTCTGTTGCAAATGAACGTCTAAAGAATATAGACACAATGGGGGATGGGGACCTCTATCCCTAAAAAGTTTTTATTAAAAAAAGAAAAAGGATGAGTGGTACAACCTGGTTCACAGGAGGTTTTGAGGATTAATTGAAACCTACAACTGCTAAGAACTGAATAGATGCTGTGGTAGAGCTCCAGGGGAGACTTACATAAGTACAACTTGGTCCCTGACAGAAAAAAATGCTCATGAAGAAGCAGTTAAGGAGTAAATACTGTAGAAAAAGGAATATGCCATATACATATAACTCTCATAATTCCAGAAGAACAGCTCCATTTGTAGATGGATTGACAGTACACTCTAGTCATTTTTCTCTGGATCTGGTCTCCAAATCTTCACTTTTATAAATTACCAAGAAAAGAGAGCCTTAAGTCATCTCTCTGTGGGCTACACAGGTATGTCATTTTAAGGTTTTATTTTTGGTGAATTTATATTACATGAGCCAATTCTCAAATACATAAACTCTAAACTAGATCCTTTAGGCCAGTGGTCAGCAAACCGCAGCTCGCGAGCCACATGTGGCTCTTTGGCCCCTTGAGTGTGGCTCTTCCACAAAATACCACGTGCGGGCACGCACGTACAGTGCTATTGAAATTTCGTGGCCCATGCGCAGAAGTCGGTTTTCAGCTCTCAAAAGAAATTTCAATCGTTGAACTGTTGATATTTGGCTCTGTTGACTAATGAGTTTGCCGACCACTGCTTTAGGCAACTAGAGAAGTGATGAACTCCATCCTCCTGAAACAGGAACGATTTATCATGTACATTCCACAACCACTTACAAAGGAATATAGATTGTTTTTCTTCAACCCCATAGCCTTGATTTAAGAGCAATTTGAAAGTTGAAGGGATGAATCATTCTTGTGAGAATAGTAACACAGAACTTCCAAATATAATATATTCTTCAAGTGCCCTTAAATTTAAGACATTTGAATTTCTGTCAGAAATGGGCATATGAGTTAAACACTAGTCTATTCCTATTGTATGAAGACTGTCCATCTATCTACCTGTCCATCCATCCATTCATCCATCTATGCATCTATCTAAACTATATATCATCTAGAAAACAAATGTTTCTGCATTGCTACAAAGGGTAGATTTTACTGTAACTTGTCTCTTCCTTCCAGAAAATTCAATCCTGACTTGACTTTTATTCATTTCTGAGTGAAAATCTTCCTGAGGATGTTGCTGAGAAGCATGACATGAGAGGCAGTCCAATCTTAAACTCTTTCATTTGTTCACTTATTCACTTATTCTTAGAGAACTCTTAAGGTTCAGGGAACAATGATACCAAGGATGTCCTTTGCTCCTTAGTACATCCTAGAGAATTGGACAGATAAATGAATAAGTGACCCAAGTGCAATTATGCAAGTGATGGGATGAGGTTAAGGGAGTTTATAGGAGGATAAGCTAAGCTAGAATCTCAAGTGTCAGGGACAAGAAGACCTCCCAGAGAAGATGGTGTCTGAGATGCTTTTGTAGGGAGGAAAAGAGCCAAAGAAGTATTCTTGAGAGAAAGGGTGTCATATGTAAGGTCCTGTGACTTGAATATCCTGGATTGTTCAGTAATGTTGACCTTTGAAACATAAAAGGCCAATTGGGACCTCTTAAGAGATGATATTTGGGAGAAAAAGTAGAAATAAGATGATAATTATCTTTTGTGATTTAATAAAGTGAATGGGATCCATGCCAAGGGAAATAGGAGGCTTGGTATGATGAGCGGTATTTAGAATGATTGATCTGTCAGCAAGAAGTTGAACTGATTGGAGCAAGGGAGAGGCAGAGACTAGTTAGGAAGCCATTACAATATCCAGGTAAGCAAGATTCAGTCTCACTATTCAAAGTAGTGCAAATTCAAAATACTTCAGTAGTTCAGTACTCACAAAAGTAAACAATCAAAGAAAAAAGTTATATGCCTCCCTTTTTGGTTTATCAAGTGGGTATTTTTTTAAATAAAATGTATAACATTTAAAAATCTGGGAATATTACATATATTTGGAAGGTGATGCTATATTGTAAAGTCAATTTTTGAAGTATAACAATTATATTGAATGGTATATGAACCATAGGTACATAACTTGATGTATTTTTATAAAGGGAGCATACCGTCACCACTGGCATATGAGCTAGAACATTGACAACATCCCAGAAGCTGTGCCCTCACCATCTTCCCATCCAAAGGTCACCTCTGCCCTTACATAAACATCCTACATTCATTTTGCCTGTTTGTGGACTGAGCATAAATGGAATCATATAGTGTTGGTTCTTTCATTTAATATTATGTTTATGAGATTTATCTATGTTGTTGCGTGTGGCAGTATTTTGTTTCACTGTCATTGTATAATGTTTGTAGGAGTATATCATAATTGATTTCTCATTCTATTGATAGCATTTGGATTATTTAAGATGTTTGGGGCTATACTGAATAATATTCTACCATATGTTTTTGGTGAATAAAGTTGATTATAAGCACAGGAATTGAATTCAGGGCCTTATCTGCATTGTTTAGTAGACATTAATAAATAATTTTTCAATGTGATTCTGCCAGTTATAATTCTACCTGTAGTGACTATTACACCACAGTATTGCCAAGCCTTGGAATTTTAGATATAAATTTAGTGGGTGTATAGTGCTATAATTTTATGGTTTTAATTTGCACTTTTATATGACTAATGAACTTGAACACCATTTTATATACTTATTGGTATTTTGGATATCCTCTTTTGTAAATGTCAGTTCAAGTCTTTTACCTTTTTTGAATTGTAGAACTTTTATCTTATTTGCAGTATACATATGAGTTCTTTGTTGGATAAGTCTATTCCAAATACCTCATCCCACACTTTGGGTTGCCTTTCCAATCTCTTAATAGAATAGTTTAATGAACAAGTTCTTTATTTTAATGCAATCTAATTTATTATTATTATTTTCTTTATGATAAGTGCTTTTTGTTTCCTATTCAAGAAGACTTAATCTTTCCCAAAGTCATGGATATATTTTCATAATTTTCTTCTAAAACCATTATTATTTTACCTTTCATATTTAGAATAATGATCTCTTTGGTATTGATTTTTATATCTGTTGTAAGTTAGCCATCAAAATTCATTTTTTCCATATGCATATGTAATTGACTCAGTGCCATTGTTTTTGAAAAGGCTACCTTACATCATTGTTTTGAAGTTTCTTCTTTTACTTAAATCAAATGTTCATATATTTACATATATGCTTCTAGAATATTCTGTTACACTGGTCATTTTGTCTATCCTTGCAACAGTACCACACTACCTTAATTACTATAGCTTTGTATTCAATCCTGATATATGTTAGTGTAAGTCTTCTAACTCACTTTTAGATCTTTATCTTGACAACTGTTATAGGTACTTTTGGTTCTTTGCCTTTTTATATAATTATTAAAATCAGCTTGTCAACTAAAACTAACCTGCTGAGCCCTAACTGGTTTGGCTCAGTGGATAGAGCGTCAGCCTGTGGACTGAAGGGTCCCAGGTTCGATTCCGGTCAAGGGCATGTACCTGGGTTGCGGGCACATCCCCAGTGGGGGGCGTGCAGGAGGCAGCTGATCGATGTCTCTCTCTCATCGATGTTTCTAACTTTCTATCCCTCTCTCTTCCTCTCTGTAAAAAAATCAATAAAATATTTAAAAAAAATAACCTGCTGAGATTTGGACTGGGTCTTCTTAGAATCTCTAGATCAATTTGAGGATGATTTGCATTTTTGCAACATGAGCTTTCACATGCGTGAACTTGTATATCCCTCTATTTATTTAGGTGTTCTTTAATTCCTCTGAGAAATGTTTTGTAGCTTCTAGTATAATGATATTACACATATATTGATGTCTAGATGTGTTTTTAATTATATCGTATGTCACTGATGTGTTTTTAATTATATAATGTATTGAATTTTATTTTCAAACTTTTAATTTAAAAATAAAATTGATTTAATACATTGATCTTGTAGCCAATGATTTTACTAAATTCACTTGTTAATTCTAACAGGTTATAGATTCTTTTGGATTCTCTAAACTTTGTCTTTTGCTTTCCAGTTGTTTTGCCTGTTCTTGTAAGGACATTTGTGGAGTTTTGAAGATGATTTTACCATCCCTGTTGCCAATGGCTCCTGCCCTTTTACTTTTTTGTTGTTCTTAATACTTTGTTTAAATTTATTTATTTAAAATCATGCATACATTGTGCAATTAAAAATGAAAAATTATATGCTGAAGACTTTATCTTATTATTTTTATTTGAATTTATTGGGGTGACTCTGGTTAATAAGATTATACACATTGGAAGTGTACAGTTCTATAGCATCATCTGCATATTGCATCATGCACTCAGCACCCAAAGTCAAGTCTGTTTCTGCCACCATTTATCCCCTTTTGGCTCTCTTCCACTTTCCCCCACCCCTTTCCCTCTGGCAACAACCATGACGTTGAACAAAATAAACTAACAAATAAACTAGAAGCAGACTCAGAGACCCTGACAATAGACTGACAGCTGTCAGAGGGGAGGGGGGTTTAGTGCTGGGTGAAAAAGGTGAAGGGATCAAGCAACAAACACACAAACACACAAACAAAAACCCCAGATAGTATGACCTTTTACTTAAAAAAATGTTTTTTTGTTCTTAAAAATTGATTTCAGAGAGGAAAAGAGAGATAGAAACATCAGTGATGAGACAGAAACTTCAATCAGCTACCTCCTGCACGCCATCTACTGGGGATCAAGGCTGAAACCCCGGGTAAGTGCCCTAACTGGGAATTGAACCACGATCTCCTACCTAGTTCATGGGTCTAGGCCCAACCATTGAGTAACACTGGCTGGGCCACCTTTTACTTTTAATATCGTTCTTTTGCTTTACAATCTCCATTTTGAATCCTTGTATATCCTCTTTGAGGTCTCATTTCATAGACGCCATGTTTACTTTTTTATTTAAATAATGTTATGAAATGTGTTTTGCCATCAAGTGTCATTATTTATATTTTTGGGATAAATCATTCTTTTGCCTTGAGCTCAGAGAAAGGCTTACTGGCTTTCGTATGGTAAGCCCCTGTGCCACAGGTATTTTTCAGTAGCTGTATCGTGTTCATTTCTCTTAAGCACTTGTACAATTGCGACAGCCACTTTCTCTTCCTGCTTCCTCCCTTCTCTCCTTTCCTTCACACTTCAATACCTGGCATATGTTAACATATTCCGGTTCAGCTTCCTGCCTCGTCAATCTGCAGCAGCAGATAGGATCCTGCCCTCCAGCAAGGCTTCTGCTTTCTTTGCCAACTCTAGTCAATGCAAACTGCTCTCAGCTTTTGCTTTTCCAGATCCAATATTTATGGCATTATAAAGTCCCTTCTCATAGAAGGTGCGGCTGCATGCTAAGCTTATCGAAGATCTTATTTTGTTTTCTGCTTTTTATTTTCCTGTTTCATTAGTTTCAGGAAAGATAGGAGGAGAGAGGCATCTGGACTGTATCTAAATATGATTGAATACATAATTGTATACAAAATAGTACAGAGAAATTTCATCCTTTGTGCATAGTGCAAAAGTTTTTAACACCTGAAAGGATTTTGAATATTGAAAAGGATAAAAATAGCACTTTGTTGATGAGAGGCTTAAAACAGTGAAATTTACTTGAAATATCTGGGAGTCTATTAAATATATTTCCACTGTGACTTTATACTCCTCCATGAAACACACATGAAATGTTTTAGAGAGATTCAGAAAGGCATTTCAAAGTTTATATTGCTTTGTTTTACTGACTGATCTCTTTTTATATGTTCCCTGAGTGCCATATTAGGTCACATAAACACCATTTGATGCTGAAATTTGAGTCAAGTTCTTTTTCTTTAAATCCTTGTTGATCTATTATACAGGAAGAAGGGTTTTATCTTTTCATGAACAGATGGTGAACAATTTGATCTGGTTCAAACTAACATTCAACTCTTGCTATAGCAAATGCTACATGCCATTTTTTTTTAGAACAGTAGAAAACTTAACCATCCTTTGGCTTTTCTTGAGTCATTACATCTATGGTGCTGATGAAATTTTTAGTTACTGACCATCAATTACTACCAGAGATATTGATTGTAAGTTCTTGACCCATGTCTGTGGTTTTTATTTATAGCAATACATTCTGCCCTTTGAAAAGAGTAATATATGCTACTAATCATCTAAAATTATTGACTGAGGTTAGTATTTTTTCCCTCCCAATTATCCTTTTAGACTCCAGAGCAATATCTGGAAGAAAAGGACAGGTAGGTAAGGGAATGAGCATTGCATTTATTGAATACTTCCCATGACCTAGGCACTGAGCTAAATCCATTATAAATTTTCGTCGCATTTCATCCTTAAAACTTTCCAAAAAAGATTGTTGATCCTTACTTAAAGGTGAGAAAGCTGAGACCCAGAGATGTTAAGTATCTACTCAAGGTCACACAGCCAGTAAGTGGAAATTCTGGAATTTGAACTCAGGTTTGCCTGATGCTGGTCTCCACAAGGAGCTTTCTCCAGTCACAGTTACTGAGTGACTGGTGATCAGCTGGTCAGTCTGCTGCCAGAACCCGTTCTTTTTGCTGTTCTCTCCACTGCCTTCTTGGAGAAAGCAGTCATTTATCCTGTCAAGCACTGGCACAGCGCCTGGTATGTAGTAGAGACTGAGAATGTTTGTCTGAGGGCGAAAAATGGAAGAAGTTGGCTTGTGATTTCTATTTACCCAGTGTGCTTTGCTGCTGAAAACAGAAATGGCAAATATTCTAAGGTTGTTTATTCCTTTTATTTTTATGTATCTGTCTTTCCTATTTTTTGTTCTGTATAATAAAAATCTAAAAGTTTATGTAGCAGCTAGACCACATAAGGAAAATGTTCAAAATGACCAAAAGAAAAAAAAAATCAATTACTGAAATATAGGAGAGGAGACTGCAAGTGATGGCAAATGTATTGATTGATATATACCTGTGTCTGTAGATATATAGCTGCATTGTACACAGAGACTCTAACACATATTAGTGGTTTAATTTTATACTGCATTAGGACAAATCCCTTAGCAAGGTATTACGAGTAATATCTTTGTCTTTTGCTGGTCCAGGCCCTCTCTCTGTTTTTTTTTTGTTTCATCATCCTGGCTCCATTCTTTGGTCCTGCTGCCCAAACTATTCACATTTAATAGGGCTTCATGCTGGCCTATTGCTTGTTTCAGATATTCTTCTTGAATATTTCTTCAAAACTAGGGGCTCGGTGCACAAAATTCGTGCACGGGGGTGTGTGTGTCCCTCAGCCCAGCCTGCACCCTCTCCAATCTGGGACCCCTTGAGGGATGTCTGATTGCCCGTTTAGGGATCGGGCCTAAATGGGCAGTCGGACATCCCTCTCACAATCCAGGACTGCTGGCTCCCAACCACTCGCCTGCCTGCCAGCCTGATCACCTCCTAACCACTCCCCTGCCAGCCTGATAAATGCCTAACTGCTCCCCTGCTGGCCTGATTGCCCCTAACTGCCCTCCCCTGCTGTCCTGGTCGCCCCTAACTGCCCTCCCCTGCTGGCCCGGTCACCCCTAACTGCCCTCCCCTGCCAGCCATCTTGTGGTGGCCATCTTGTATCCACATGGAGGCAGCCATCTTGTGTGTTGTAGTGATCGTCAATTTGCATATTACCGCTTTATTATATAGGATTATGTGCATACAGTTGCATAAAGTCAGATCTTTAAACTACAGAGTCTACCTTTAGTCACACTTAACTAGGTAGCATTCATTGAAGGATCTGTGGGCCTTTTTGTCAATAATTTTGTCAAATATGTACTCTTGACCCACTATTATAGTAAGACAGCTAAAACATCAACGAGGCTAAGGAGCTGGCTCAAGGTCACAAAGTTCTGATGTGGCTAAGATGATGGCATCTAACATGGGTTAAGTCTAAGTCTATAGCTGATGTTGCCTCTGTGGCAGGCAGGCTGCCTACGGTGTAATGTTATAATCATCATTGAGTATGGTCTCATAAAGCAATTGCATCGCAACTGTGTAGAGAGATTTCTGAGATAAACATAAGTGTTTCTTCATGTCAACAATAAACATATGCTTTCAAAAATTATTACCACCCTATTACCTCAGATAAATCTTATAATATTAGACATTAGTGTTCTCTCTGCTCTGTAATTTGGCAGGATCTTTTATAAAGATGAACATAATTTAATAGCTCAAATAGATCTGAGGAACACATCAGAACTTCAATTCACATGCATTTGTGCTTATTAACCATTTTGGATTTGGAAATGACTTCAGAATCATAGGGCACTGTGGGTAATATTTGTTGTCCTGGAAAGAAGTAATTTTGTCTTTACAAGTTATTTATGTTATTTCCATCAGAACAGGAAATGAATTCTATATGGTCAATTGTGCTTCTCTCCCAATTTTCCAATAATTTCTATAGGGGGTTATGCTGAGATGAGGGTCCCAGTAACCTGAGAGGGCCCCAAGAGAGAGGCAGGGCCAGGAGAAGCCTGAGGTAAGAGCCAGGAGAATGGTACATGGTGTCAGGTGTGATGAAGATGGAGGCAAGTCCATAGAGAAAGCAGAAAGGTCCAAAGACAGGTAGGTGTGAGGGGCACGTCAGGATAAGCTGTTCAGGACTGATCCTACAAGCAAGGAAACATTAGCACCCACTTGGAAATGGTGCCCATGGCAAAACCCTAGGGGCAAGCCTGTTGGATTGGATTCATGCAGACACAGGGAGCCTCTTCTGTCTGCAGAGCGTTTCCTGCATCTTCTTTTGAACTATGCTGCCTAGTAGTTCTGGAATGCACAAGGGGAAGATTATCCTGGCAGGTTGCTCAATGTCCTGCACATAGCAGTGGCTGTCTGTTTTAACTATTACTATTTTGCAAAGGATGAAACAGAGAGGACTAGTCAAAAGAGAAAAAGCTACTCCCCATGAATACTGTTTATTTCATGTGGACACCTCTCCAATTCACAGATATCTCAGGGTACAAACAGTAACTAATACTCAGCACATGGGGATTGCTGGAAAGACACTCCCCCCCCCCCCCCCCCCCCCGCCCAAGTGTTTGGCAGAAATTGTAACTCCAGCTGTAGCCCAACTAATTAAGTTTCTAGGAACCTCAGCTTATCACTGGACTCCCTAGAGACTGTACCATAATCTTTGTTTACTTGCTCCCTCCCTCAGTAGATATGTGAGTGGGACTTCTCCATGTGGCCTATGGTGGAGTAGATGCTCAATAAGATTGATGAATGAATGAAAGAAAAAATGAGTGGCTTTGTAAATCTAGCCAAAGAAAATTACTCAGGGCACTTATTAGGGAAGTACATAGCAGGTGGGTGAAGGTGGAGGTGGGAGGACGCACCTACTTTTGCTGTACTGTGCAAATGAATTTCACTTTCTTTAAAAGATGGCTGATGTCAATTTCAGACGTAAATAAAAGAAACTGGCAAATATTCTGTTCAGACTCTTAAGAGTTTGTGAAAACCTTTGCTGATATTAGTGGTACTTTTGTTCCATAAACATGTTTATTTTGTGTTTCATTAAAGCCCAAATCAAGTTTGTTTTTCTGAACGGATCTATACCAATTTCTCTGAATCCTTGCAAAGAGGACCTATTTGCTGGTTTTATAATCATAGACTCTCAGTTATAGAATTTTTATTATTTATTGTCTTTTAAGAACAAGTAAACTTTTACTCTCTAAAGTTTGGCATTATTTTTATCATGAGAAAGGAGATACTTTTCTTCTGTGAGGCTAGAAATAAGTTTCAATTAAAATAAAAGCAAAATGTGAGAGGCTTTAGAATGTTGTGTTTCTGGATTAATCCCTGCGCAGCAAAAATGCCAATGGGAGCTCACAGATTGCTTTTGTCTGATTTGGGGAGGCATTTGTGAATATGAGTGTACCTAAGGATACAGACCTTACCTGTATCGCCACCTACAATGGCTGTGCCACTCTAAAGCTTACATTATTTTTTCAATTTTGTGCTCCTCTTCCAGATCTTGTTTTCTCAAGTCTGTCCAGGTTTTGGTACAGCTGCCCAATCTTTACAGAGAGGTTCCCAAGCCACTTGCTAAGGTCCTTCCATCTGCAGCTCTTTGAGGCCGTGTTCTTCTTGGGATCTCAGGTCCTGATGCCTCTGGTGCAGACATTTCAATCTGCTTTGTTAGTTTGTCTCCCACTTCCATGAAATCCCTCTGGGCCCTGGCCACTGTTTCAAACCTCTGAGCAGCTGGGACAGCTCCCTTTTCTTCTGAGTCCCTCTTGAAAAGTAGTTAAACCAGGGCACTTCTTTTTTTCTTATTTCAGTCTGTCATGGTCTTTACTATGTAATTTCCCCCTTTATATCTATTCAGATTATAAAATTTTAATCTTTTAAGAATCTCTCTCTCTTTTTCTAGCTTAATCAATCTGTCTTTCCATATTTTGTCACAAGAGTAAAGTATACTTCTTTCAAGCACTTGTTATTGCTTAATTTCTTGATTGATCTTATTGTTTCAAGTATAGGCTTTTAAAATTATTCAGAATCTTTTTGTCTACAAGAATTTCCTTAAAATGTTTCTCTTATCTCAAGAAGATGGCATACTCTCTTTATAATAAAGAGCCCTCATTTATTTTTCCCCCCAATAAAATGAGCCATCTTTCTATGGGTGAAGTCTCAGGTTGGGTGTCTGAAATCTAAAGGCATTGTTAAAATTATGTAAATCCAAAGTCACCTTAAATACATGTGGTGAGCAGTTTCGTTGAACTCATGGACAAGTCACATAAAAGTCCAGTCACAATTGCTTCTGTGATTCTAAATTGCCCAAAAACTTGAAAGCAGCAAATATTGTCAGGCTCACCAATGCCTAAAGTAATGTAAACCCCCCTCCAACTCCCCTGTAATAGCAGATGAAGCTGGACCCTCTGGTTCAAGACCCTTGCCTGACTGACCTGCCCTTTGGCAAAGTCTTCCCACTCAGCCCTGTAAGCATTTGCTTAGGACCTGACTGGGCTGTGTTACACATGTGTCCCGACTTAGCTACTCTCCACAGGACAGAGCAGTCATAAGCTGCAGTGTCTCACCAAGGCCAGCACTTACTAAAGGTAACTTATCTAGATTGTATGAGATTAAAAATAGGCCATACGCAACGGGAGCCCCTGCAAGCTATCAGAGTCAGAAACCCACAATGCCAACTCGACAATAGGTCTCCATGTCTACTGTTCCTTTGCTTCAAAAATGACACTCACTGTCTATTTTTTAAGACTCACAGACAAATGCTAGGATTTTGGGGTTTGAGAGGAGCCTCAAATGACACTCACTGGTAAACAGAAAGGAGTCAAACAGGTGGAGATCAAAATGACACCATCCCCCTCCCCACCCCCGCCAGCTGATAAGTCCAATCGCTTGTATTTGCAAGCAATCGAGCTTCCTAATATAAACCCAAGAACGAGAGACTTTTGCCCACACATTTGTAGCCATTATTGGGCAATTCAAGGATTCCCCATATGGACTTCTATTCTTGCCTCTGTGAAACTCTCCATGGAGAAGTAAGCCAGAACTTTGACCTTTCTCTGTGTAGCCTCCCTCCCAAGAGAGAAGCAGAGGGGGCCAAGTTCAAGGAGGTTACAAAATTGAACAGTTAATAAATATGGCTCTAATTTGCGTTTATCTGATAACTAACGACTATATAACTAAGAACAGATGAGATGACACTTTGACCTTGGAGAATGCCCCTGTTTTATTACCTGCCTATTCTACTGGGGCCACAAACACGATGGACAGAGTACTTCATATTACTTGAATATATAGACGGCTTTAATTGATGGCAATGTTAGAATGGTGATGTCAGCATAATTAGGTTTTATTCCTGACCCTTTTGGGATCAGTGTTAATGAGTAGTGGCAAGATCTTACATTTATTAAGAGCTTCATGATTTACAAATAGCTGTTACATGTATTACCTCATCCCTTTCAATGACCCCTAAGGTAGGGAATGTTGCTCCTTGTTTTATACAGAGGAATCATATTTCAGAGCATTAACTGATCTTTTCCCAGATGCCAACACAGCTAGTTAAACAGAGATGCAAAGACAGGAATCGAGATATTCTGGCTGTAAGCTCCTTTCTTTTTCTACCACGTCAGCCTCTTTTTTCCTAAGAAATGAAAGGACTTAAAAAGCGTTTGTTAGTGGTACATGGTCATGACAAGGAGAAGGAAATGCGAAGGACCTAGAAATCCTGCCCCCCTCCTATAGACTGCTTACCTCTTATCTATGCGAGGAATTACTTCCCCTACTTTGCTGAAAGGTCAATTCATGAGCGATTTATGGGGACAGTTCTCTTCCTCTTCAATTCGGATGAGAGCACAGTTATCTAAGGCTACTGAGTAATCCCATCCCATTGTTTCCTAGGTGGCAGAGCTCTACAGTATACAAGTGACCTTTAATGAAGTCCAGCGTGCTGGATTACTTCCAATTGACATAATAAGGATAATATTAACTCAGCCCTTCAGAGACTCATTTGCCAAGTATGAAGAATTCCTCTATCTGAGTTTAGCCAAAATAATGGTTTGTTGGGATAGGAGGCATCACATTTTAAAGGCATAAATTGATCTATTTACAGAACTACTGTCAGAATGATTCAGGATGCCTGAAAGGGCCACATTAAGGTGGCTCATAAATCAATAATCATCCTTATGAAAAGCAGAGAGAACAAAGATAACACAAAGTTTGTAAATTACTGAGTAATCGGAAAAGATAAAAATTTATGAAGCTTTGCTACTTATTTACCCCTTTTCTAACAGAATTGGAGGCTATGCATTAAAACCAGCACACACATTTTAAAACATAAAAGAAATAAGAAGTAAAGAATAAATTCCAAACTCTTCCCTGCATCATTTTAGTCCAAGGCCATCTTACATATTTTAAGACTCTAAACACCTCAACGACTTGCCACACTGCAAGTGTAATATTTAGTGACTCTCCTAGCAAATTTCACGGTCCTATGGCTGTTTTCATAATATTTTCTCTGCCAGCAATACTTTGCTTTGACTTGTATTTATAAAACCCTTACTCTTCCTTCATGGTCCAGATCAAATATCACCTCCTCATTGAGTGAATCTCTGATTCTCTTTATTCAGAGAGAGTCATGGTTTCCAAATTTTCTCTCCAGAATTCTAGAGAAATCTCTATTGGAGCACTTGACACATTGAGTCATGTTGAATCATCCCCTAGCTTCCTAGGAAGTTCATGGATCACAGGAAGGGAGTCTTATTCATAATTACAGTAACTAACAAGGGCCTCAACTAGTCAATGTTTATTGAATAAAATAGGCTACATATTAATCAACTGTTACCACTGAAACCCCCTTTAACTGTATCAGGCTACTATATACTTTTTTTTATAAGAAATAATTCTGCTTACCTGTCTCCCATTTAGAAACAAGTGTGAGTTTTGAAGAATATTCTCTTTCCTGAGGATGTTAATCTTAAATTTGCCACACAATATTAATTCAGAAGTTATAGCAATTTTTAAGAGGATAAGTTAAACCTTTGAACCGATAACTTTTGATATTTGCACATATTTTTTCAACTGAAATATGAAATAAATTAGGTTTTTAAAAAAATCATAATTTCAGGTCACTACAGTCTATCAAAAATATAACAGACTATGGCAAAATTATAGTTTTGGAACACATTTTTATATAGTAAGGAATATGTTTTCATCACTTCAGTATTAGAAATTTAAAAAGCATTTTGTTTTGACTTCATCTCATTTCAACAATCTTTTTCCCTAAAAATTATTTGAAACTTTTGTATGTTTTCAATGTGAAGTTAAAATCACACCAGAGCCACCAAATAGAAAATAAGCTATTGTGGATGTGTTTAAGGCACATTCTAGTAATTTGCATATTTTGCATCTTACCATGGCCATAGATGTTCTGTCACTTTTACCTGAACTTTAGTTTTCCAAATAATTTGGGCATTATTGGCTGAAGTGAAAGTCTGATTGTTATTTAGGGAAATAAAAAAAATGTTTTCTCTCAGTTCATCTTCATACTTTGACCCTTTGTTTCATAGGTCAACTGTAGGTACCAAGCTAGTTGTCTGTAGTCAAGGGAAATTTTTTGTTATTTTCACCACTTTCGTGGTCTTCAGACCACTTATACTAATGTAACCAAATAGCTAAGCAATTCATAGATGCTTTTTCCTACCATCTGATCTTTCTCTGGGCTGGAATACCCTTAAAACATTTCAACGTCCCCCTCTCACACCTCCCTTCAAGCTATTTCCATGGCCCACTCCTTGTTCCAGTCTTTGAGTTGAAAGATGTTTGTTCAGCGTCATCCTTTCTTGGCCAGCCTCTCTGATATAAGTCCCTGTAAGTTATCTACTGTTATTTCCATCATCATATTTAAAATAAATGGTACCATCTTATTGCTGTCTATTATACCACTGGACTGTCAACATCATGGAGACAGAGGCTGAGTCTCTCTTGGTTTCTCAGTATCCTCAGTACCTGGCACAGTAGCAGATATTCTTGACAAGTGCTGTTTAATACAGATTTAATATGGGCCACATACATAATTTAAAATTTTATAGAAGCCACATTAAACACGTAAATGGAAACAGCTAAAATTCATTTTGGTAATGTCTTTTATTTATTCTACTAGAAGCCCGGTGCACGAGATTTGTGCACTGGGGGAGTGGAGGGGGTCCCTCAGCTCGGCCTGCGCCCTATTGCAGTCCGGGACCCCTCGGGGGATGTCCGCCTGCTGGCTAGGCCCAATCCCCCTGGGAATTGGACCTAAGCCAGCAGTCAGACATCCCTCTCGCAGTCCGGGGCTCTCGCAGTCTGGGTCCCCTCGCTCCTTACTGCCCGCTGCAGCAGAGGTGGGAGAGGCTTCCGCCACCACCACTGAGCTTGCCAGCTGTGAGCCTGGCTTCTGGCTGAGTGGCGCTCCCCCTGTGGGAGCACACTGACCATCAGGGGCAGCTCCTGCATTGAGTGCCTGCCCCCTGGTGGTCAGTGTGCATCATAGCGACTGGTCGTTCCACCATTTGGTAAATAATACATATTTAATATCATTTCAACATGTAATCCATATAAAGAGAGTATTAGTGAGATGTGCATTCTTTTTCTTACTACGTCTTCAAAGTCAGTATTTATTTCACACCTCCTTACAGTATATCTCTTTTTGAATTAGGCACTTCTCATATGATCAAAAGCCACATGTGACTAGTGGCCACCATGTTGGATAGCACAGTTCTAGACTGTCAATGAATGTCTGTCGGATACATTGAAGCTACAGTCTGTTGAATGTGGGTGGGTGTGTGGTTGTCTAGCTCCAGCCTGACCTCCAGCCTGCAGAGAATTGCCCTGGGACACTGAAGTCACCTGACTGGTACAGAGAGCTAGAAGTGTCCAGGAGTTATATATCCCTTCTACGCTCCAGACAAGCGGGGGCCTATATAGCCCACCAATGACTGGTGTGGAAAGACAAAAGCCAAGCTCTTTTGCCTCCATGCAAAGCACTCTGAGTTGTGATTTATACTCTAGAGCTCCCTATGGGATCAGACTGAGGCTAGAAGTTTGCTGAAGTTGCTTCTTGCTTTGCTTATTCCCTTTCTCTATCTTGACTCTCCTACTGGCTTGCTGATTTCTCCTGGGAGATGCTTTCTTAATAAAGCACTTGCTTCTAAATCGTTGGCTCAAGGTCTGCTTCTGGGAAAACGAGAAGTGCTCAAATTGTAGGAATTTCCTAATGCACAGTTGTTGGTGTTGCAATAGCTTAAATAAGAGCTTGGAGTCTCTGTGTATCAGGAACAATTATAACATCCATTGCATCTCTCTTTGTTTCAGTTACAGCATACTCTTTTTAAAAAAAACATATATTTTTTATTGATTTCAGAGAGGGAGAGGAGAGAGAGATAGAAACATCAACAATGAGGGAGAAGCATTGATCGTCTGCCTCCTGCATGCCCCACTGGGGATCGAGCCCGCAACCTGGGCATGCGCCCTGACCAGAATCGAACTGTGACCTCCCGGTTCATAGGTTAACACTCAACCACTGAGCCACGCTGGCCAGGCGAGTAGAGATTTTTAAATTTTAGTTCCTTTTCGTCATTCTGATTGCAGTGAGGCGGATGCCTGCCCAAACTGAATATCATTCTAATACTTGCTTTTTTTCCTTTTTAAAAATCAGACTGAGATTGGTCTTCACTGTTCAAAGTCTTCTGTAGGCCATTGAATTTAGTTAGACATCAGTAACATTGTTTTGCCTTTTATTGTATGTATTTTCCCAATTATCTTCTATTTGATAATGGAATAATGGGATGGGATGCCGATTTTCCACTTAGATTAATGATACAATAGTTCCCTTTAAGATCAATGTAAGTAAGAATTAATCCACTAAAAGAGAAAGCAATATTAGTGGTGACGTGACTCAGGCAAAAGTAATGGAGTTGGAGGAGGGCCTGAATTTTGTACAATTTTAACTCTCACCTTTGGTGTACCAGAAAGCTTTGACAGTTCTAGAATTCAATGTACATTATGGCCATAAAAGCAGAAGACTACAAAGTCAAATAAAGGAAATTATTATGTCACCAGGATATGTTGTTCAGAAAAAATACAATGATGATTCAGTTCTGCTTCATCCTGAATGACTGATCCTGCCTAGCATGTGCAAGGTTGTACCTTGATCCACAGCCAGCTTATAAATGAGGGGGAGGGAGACATGGTGCATTTCTGAGCTACCGGGCCTGGCGGCCTCCTCTGATTCTCCAAATAAGCAGAGCTAGAGGCATCTAGTGCATTCAGCTCTGCTTTGCACTCCACGGTGAAAGTTCAGGTGCACAGTGATCCCTGGGGCTTGTTCAGTTGTTTTCAGACAAAGCAATTGCTCAGGCATCTGCCTGTACCAGCCTTGCATTACTGCCACCCTCTGGAGAGCATCTTTACCAACTTTGCCCCTGTGCACAGTTGGAAAGGGAGCAAAAAATAGCCAAAACTGTACTACTGCCACAAGCTTGGACATAGACATGAGGTTGTAACTACATGCAGAGTGTTGGATTTGTATGAAGTTTGGCAGCTCATAATAGAATCATTGCTGTACAATTATTTTGAAGTTGATAACAATATCGTAAACACATTCCTAAGATTACACTGAGTTTAAATCCCATTAATGACTCAAAGGCTAACAATCTTGTATCCTCCAAAATATTTTCCCACAAGCAGAAAAAAAGTATACTTAATGGATCATATGACTTCAAAAATGTTAAATTTTTAAAACAGTGGTGATGTTATTGCTATGAACTAAATTGTGGTCTTCTGAAATTTATATTTTGAAGAGCCAGTGTGACTAAATTTGGAGATAGGGCTATTGGGACGATAATTAAGGATAAGTGAGATTATAAGGGTGGAACCCAAATTTAATAGGACTGATATCCTTATAAGAAGCGGAAGAGACTAGTGCTTTCTGTCTCTCTGTGCATTCACAGAAAAAAGACATGTGAAGACATAGCCAAAAAGTGGCCACTTGTTAGCCAGGAAGAGATTCCTCACCAAAAACCAAGCCTGATGGAATCTTGACCTTGGACTTTTAGTTTTCAGAAGTGTGAGAAAATAAATTTCTGTTGTGTAAGCCATCCAATTTGTGGTATTCTGTTACATAGACCAAGCAGGCTAATACAGTACCATACTGAGAAAATGACTCAAAGCTTGCCCCGCAGTCTATTCCAGAAGGAGGTAGTGAGGTTCTAAGAAGAAGAAAGTTATGCAGGAGCTAAAGCTATGTTGCCAGGGGAAAGAGCATGAAAATTAATGACCCCAGGTTACCAGGGAATATTAGATAAGCAAGCTTTACATAGGAAACAATTGGAGTTGAGAGTCAGAGACACACAAGGAAAAATTAGAATCCAATCATAAAAATGAATATTAGACAGCAGGGCTCAGGCTAAGAAAGATCCAGATCTCTTTATATGCATATATATGTATATGGGAAGAGGCATAGCTTATGTTTGATGAAATATGCCAGATCCATTCCTACAAAAAATAACCATTAATGTATAACATGCTGAAATTTCACAAACAGAATGAACAAATCCATACAGCCAGATCAAGAAACAGAATATTGCCAGCAAAGAGCCTTCATCCCTTCCATTCCTTATCTGTCTGTAAAAGGTCAACTGGGATACCGACTTTGAATAGAATAGGTTGACTTTTTCTACATTTGCAGTTTGCTTAAATGGAACCATATGATATACTAGAGGCCTGGTGCACAGGATTCATGCACTGGTGGGGGGTGTGGCTTGTGGGGATCTGCCTGCTGTGAGAGCACCGCTCATCCCGGTCAGCCCAGCGGCTGTGGACCGCCCTCTGAGCAGCTGCTCCCTGGTCCAGTATCTTCCTTGGAGATGGAGCACTTGCCTCTCCAGGGGCCCAGTTGGGGCCGGGCCCAGGGACAATAGCATTGAGAGGCGACAGAGTAGGCCTCAGTCCCGCAGCGGCCATGAACCCGCCTCCTAGCCTCTGGGGTCAGCTCTGCGAGCCCGGCAGTGGTGGCATAGTGCGGCCTGCGGGTGTGTGAAGGAGGCAGCAGGGAGCAAGGAGGAGGAACCTGGGGCAAGGAGGTGATGATCGCAGCCCAGGTTCCTGCCCATTGGCCTGGTGTTCGCAGCAGGAGCAGCCACTCATTCTAGTCAGCTGAGCAGTGCTCCCACTGTGGTAGCACACTGACCACCAGGGGGCAGCTCCTGTGTTTTGCGTCTGCCCCCTGGTGGTCAGTGAGCGTCATAGTGACTGGTTGACTGGTCGTTCTGGTCGTTGCACCATTCAGTTGCTGGGCTTTTATTTGATAGGATTCCTGAGTCTGCTGCTTTAGCTCAGTGTTGTCTGTGGAGTTCATCCATTTGGATGGACACATTTTTGATGCTACCTTCTGTCTGCCTCATCTGCTTTTCTTTCTCCTACCTGTGGGCATGCATTCTTGCTCTATTGGGTGCTCCCCTTTCAGATATAATTATTTCACTGTGCCTGGAGACAGCCTGAGATGGACAGCTATTTGTACCCTTCACCATGACTTATCCAGGAAAGCAATTTTTCTGTGAAAAAGTAATTTTCTCAGTATGCTTATAAACAAATATACACTGAAAGAGTGATTTAACTAGTGTTGTATGATCATCCTTCAATGATTTTTTATGGCACATCATAACTTTTTCAGCACCATATTTCTTCTACAATGTGGATCTGTCTAATCCAGCCATGGGCAAACTACGGCCCGTGGGCCAGATCCGGCCCGTTCGGCTGTTTTATCCGGCCCGCGGAGCCGAAAGAGCAGAGGGTTCTCTTGCTCTCCCCTCCGCTCCTTTACTTTGAATTTATATTAGTTCACACAAACACTCCATCCATGCTTTTGTTCCGGCCCTCCAGTCCAGTTTAAGAACCCATTGTGGCCCTCGAGTCAAAAAGTTTGCCCACCCCTGGTCTAATCCCATGTAGAGAAAGGGGAGAAAGCCTGAAGGGAGAACATTCTGGTCTTTATATGTTCTTTGGGCTCATTTAATCTGTTTCATTCTTCCCATTCTTTCCTTAGTCTGTAATATATTTCCACCCCTCATACAGGGTGTGTTCTCTGACCACAAAGGAATCAAACTAGATATCAGTAAAAAAAAACACACAAAACAACAACAACACAAAACAACAATTTGGGAACAACACACTTCTAAATAATCCAGGGATTATTATTTTAGACAGTCATTATGAGAATGGTTTACTCCTTGGCTCTAGAAATAAAAAGGCAAATAAGTTAGTGCCAGCCCTTGAGGTGCCTAGGTTAGCATTGGAAATTATCACTTGCAACCAATTGTTCCTAACAGCTACAGCAGTGGGTTGTGGGGACACAGAGGAGGAAGTGATCCTGTTTCTGTTTGGACGGGATTTAAAGAGAAATGATACTGCACAAAGGACAGACATTAAATCCAGAGAGAAGCGCTGCTAAGCTGAATGTCACACAGCTTTCAGGTGACTTTCCTCTTTGCCTTGTCATGGCCTCCCTTGATGACCTTGATCAAGTCTTGATTGTTGCATCCCCCTTTTCTAGCTTCTAACTGGAGATAATCATTGGTTCTCTAACCCCATAATCTCATGATTTCACTGCAATATGGCATACCTTATGTGAAAAGTAAAGTGTTACTTTTCTTTGAGAATCAAGTCCACTGAAGGGACAGTGAACACTTTCCCCCCCTAAATGTCTTGGCAATTTAAAGGTGAAGAACAATAAAATTTAGGTATCTTATTATCAATATACTAGAGGCCTGGTGCACAAATTCGTGCAAAGGTGGGGTCCGGCCTGCCCTCCCTGATGGGGGCCCAATGGGCTGGGTTGGTGGGGGGGGGGGGCTGTGGGCGGTTGGCCGGCCAGCCCCACCCCTGATAGATGTGTTGGGGGCCAATCGGGGGCCGGGCTGGCTGGGGATGGGGAGGGGCTGATTGGGGCCCGGATCAGCCTGGTTGGCTGCTGCAGTGCTTGTCATAGCAACCAGTCGTTCTGCCATTCTGGTCGCTGGGCTTTTATATATATATAGATGGCAGTAAAATGACAAGTAGTCAGTCATTGTTCTAAGAACAAATTTCAAATAGTGGAGTCAGTAGCAATCCATAATACTAACAAAGTCTGGTAAAAAGCTCAGCATTCCAATAGGGAAGAGCTCACTTCCTGCATGGAGAGTCTGTGGCCTGACAAGGCCTGTTGTGTCTCCTGTTAAAGAGAAAAGCCCCAATTGTGGGTTGGAAACTGCTCTTGTACCTCTGGTTTATCAAACCCCTGCAGCAGAATAGAAATAACCTTGCTTTGTAACTAAATCTGCCTACTGGGCAAGTCAATGCCAGGAGATGCTAGAGTTGTCCACCTCCGTGCCAAGAAGGTAATAGGTGACAGTCCAAGTATGGGGGCCTTAGGCTGGATTCCTTAGAAACAGAACCCAAGGAAGGGTTCATGGGCAAGTGCTTCTAGAGGAAGTCAGTAAGGTAGTGGGAGAGCAAGGAGGGGAGGAAACCAAGCAAGGTCTCATAGAGAATAGTTCTTAGACTGATCCAGTGGGGGGATTCTGGAGTGTAAGCTATGTCACAAGGAAGTTATGCCACAAGGAAATCCCAATGAAAGGGAGATTAGGTTCATGTATTCTTGCACCTAATAGGCCTCCAAGGTAAGGGGAATGTAAGTTCTTAGACACGCTGGCTTTTCTTGGTGTGGACAAATGGGGCACAAAAACCTGAGAACCGTCTCCTTGAAGTGGGTGTTAGCTGCTGGAAGCAAAAGCGCACTGAAGGGTGTGTATGTGCACAAAAATGGATCCAGATGGAGCAACTGCATTATGAGCTAAAAGAGTGGTACCCAAAGGGGGTGACATGGTATTGTGACTAATAACTAGTGTAAGGGAATGGGGAGTGCAGGAGAAGGCAACGCGATGACATTCGGTTGGCAACTGAAACATGGGCATGGTGCTACCCATGCAGTTCCAGACAGGATCCAGTCCATACTGGGACTACGGAGAGTAAGTCAAAGTGTCTCACTTCGGGCACCATGAGTGTCTGCCATGATGTCAAAGCCTGATTCAATGTCCAGATCGAGGCTAGCAGCTCCCTGAGGTGAAACTAAGTCACCAGAAGATGGAACCAGGCTTTGAGATTTCTTCCCAGCCTGGCTTGTCCCTGAGCCTGGTCAGACGGAGCTTGCAGCCCTGAAAGTGGGACAAGGAGGAGGTGCTGGAATATTCATTAGTCACAGGTAGTAACATTTCTAGGTTAGGAAACAGGCAAGATGCTCAGAAGAGGTTGTGGTTGAACTAGACGTTTCTCTGTTACCTATATGCAAAATGTCTTGATGGTTCAGATTTTTATACTTTTTGTTCCAAATTCATTGTCATTATCATCCTTTCCTTTAATTTTGGTTTCTATTTGTTTTTATTTTGTATCCACTGCTAATATGCAATTTGGCTGGTCTAAACATTCTTATAATTGATTTTACCACACTATAGAAATAAGGTTAAATCTGTCTTAACTTTAGGAAATTCATTTAACATATATTTTTGAATACTTCTATGTATAAAATATTTCCCGCTAAGGACTAACTGGGGACTCAAAAATTACTCATATATTGCCATTCTCCTTAGGGAGTACATTTGCAGGAGGAGTTTTGTAGCTCTATCTACAACGGAAGAGCCAGGGTGTCTCCTGGGAATACAGTGCATGCATTACATTAATAAAAGTCCTCCTTAAAATAGTCTTGCTAGATGAAATACAGAACATAAATATTGTTCAGGATACACTTATACTATTTTTTTAATAATCCTGTATTTTGCTAAATCCGACAACCCTACCTGGAAAGTTTGATCAAGTCTGATTCCAGGAAGTAGGGCTCATCCAAGCTCACAGTCAGGGAAGAGAGAGCTGTCAGTGTGTCTTGCTGTGAACTGAGGCCAGGGACATATACAGACCTGCCAGACTCAAATGGTGGCTCTGCCAGTTACCACCCGTAGGGCGCTGAGCCAGGAATTAAGTTCTCTGAGCTGCTTAAGCATCTGTACAGTGGGGACAAAACAACCTCCTTCTCAAAGTGATTGTTAGATAGATGTGCAGGGCGAAGTAATCTCTAAAAAAGAGACCAATAAGCATGTATTCTTCATTGAAATAACATTCTTTCAAATGAGAAGATCAGGGGGAGAAACACCAGGCAGAATGTTTAAGGTTCCTTGGATTGCAATTCAAGAGAACATACCATTTGCCAAGGGTGGGTGAATCTGTTTTACATTTCACAGGTGACAAACTGCAGAGCTCTGGCAGGGTGAGTGTGTGCGTGTCCACAAGTAATATGATTCATGAGGACCAAGTCACATTTTGGATTGGTGAGAGGCAGTAGACAGCCAGATCCCCTCATAACTAGAATAATTTGTTCTCACAGTTCTTATTTATTTCATACTCTGCCTTGCCGCCCCCAGGAGCTTTGATTTCTGGGCTCTTCTATCTTTGATTGGTCTTTGGCAATGATTGTCATACATCTGTCCTTTCTGGATGAGGAGCCAGAAACTGGTTCTCCACGGAAGCCTCCCATACCCACCTGTCATATCCATCACCTTTTTGTTTGTTTGTTTGTTTGTTTTGTACCCAGCCCAGTTTACCTGTGTACTTGCCCAAGGCAGAGAAATTGTTAATCATATTTGTTTCTTACCTTGTGATGTACAAATAGATTCCTAATTTAATATACAAAGTATACAATGTTATAATGAATTGGTGCATTTCATTGCATTTTGTCATATAAATGCAAGGAAATGCACCAATTCATTATAGCAGAGTGTGTGATTATTCTTTTAGCAAGGTCTCTGCTGTCCTAGTTCAATCACCTTCCTTACCGCTGCCAAGAAAACACCTCCCTACATCTCAGGTGGCCCTTTGTGTGTGTTCAGAGAAACCACTCACTTTGTTTCCCACTGAGAAGTGGAATTAATAATACCAAGGAGTGCTAGATAGGTCTGACTTCCTTTCGGACCCTAGAGAGAAGATGCTTCTGTTTCAAAGAGGAATAAGCAAATGTGGGGTAGCTGTGACTGTATTTATTGATTTATTGTGAGAACTCAGTAAATATCAGGTAATATTGCAAAAGAATAAAGAGAAATGGATGTGACAGAGCCTCTTCGTTCAGAAAGCTTGTGTTTTGAAGTAGATACTACAAGATAAAAAATAAAAGGTATTTTAAGAAGGGGGCACTTGGAACATTAAAGTTCAGAGGTGCAAGAGATAATTCCTGGCTAGAGGGAATCTGAAAGTCTCTGTGGAGGTGGCATTGAAGTATATAGATTGTAGAATTGGTGCATGCAATTATGAGAAATTTGTGGATGCAATTGTGAGAATATTTAAGTTGGATAAATTTCTATTAGCAGAGGCATGACTTTATGCAAGTGAATTTCATGGGAGAAGCAGAGTAATTACATATACCTTGATTGAGAAGAAAATTAGGGCCACACTATATAAGTCTTAAATCTCAAGGTAAGGAGTTTGATCTTTATTTATAGGTTACTAGAGGCCTGGTGCATGAAATTTGTGCACGGGGGGAGGGGGCCCCCTCAGCCCAGCCTGCACCCTCTCCAATCTGGGACCCCTCGGGGAATGTCTGACTGCCGGTTTAGGCCCAGCAGTCGGACATCCCTCTCACAATCTGGGACTGCTGGCTCCTAACTGCTCACCTGCCTGCCTGCCTGATCACCCGTAACTGCCTCCCCTGCCAGCCTGATCACCTCTAACTGCCTCTGCCTGCCTGTCTGGTCGCCCCCAACTGCCCCCCCCCCCCAGCTGGCCTGGTCACCCTTAACTGCCCCCCCACCGGCCTGGTTGCCCCCAACTGCCCCCCCTGCCAGCCTGGTTGCCCCGCACAGCCTGCTGTTCAGTCATTTGGTCGTCCCTCGCTAACCCCCCTACCAGCCTGGTCGCCCCACGCAGCCTGCTGTTCAGTTGTTACTGTGATGGCATCCCAGGCAATTTGCATATTCCTCTATTATTAGTATAGCTTGGCAATCACTGAAGCTTTGAACTGAATATGAACACTATTCATCATGCATTGAGAAGATGAATCTTGTGGCATCTGGTGGTATATTAGTTAATTAAATTTCTATTGCTAACAAATTACCAAAAACATAGTGGCTTAACACAAATGTATGATTTTACAGTTCTGGAAGACAAAAGCCTAAGATCAGTCTCACTGGGTGCAAATGAAGGTATTGGGTTTCATCTGAAGACTTCCTGCCTTTTCCAAGCTTCTAGATGTGGCTTGCATTCCTTGGCTAGTGGCCCCTTTCTCTATCTTAAAAGCCAGCAGCATAGAATCTTAGGGTCTCCAGATCTCTCACTCTCTGACCTCTGCTTTCCTCTTCACATCTCCTTCTTTGACTCTCCTGACCCCCTCTGATGAAGACTCCTATGACATTGAGCCCACGTGAAAATGCAGGATTAGCTCCCCATCTCAAACCTACACCTGCAAATACTTTTTTTTGCAGTTATAAGGTAGGTACTCACAGGTTCCAGAGATTTGGATGTGGGCATCTTTGGAGGACCATTATTCAGCCTACTACATCATGCAATGAGGAGAAGTGGGAAAATAACATTCTTACATTGGAAATGTAAACTGGCACCATTTATGTGGAGGGCCATTGGGCATAGTTAATAATGTTAAATAATATCTTTCAACATGACGGTAGCATTCCGAAAAATTCTTACACATGAGCACAAGAAAAAATGTGCCCCAGAAGACAAATACAAGAACATTAATTGTAGCAAAGGGAGTACAAAAATAGGAAATAACCTCAATTATCTCTTAGTTGTAAGGGTAATGCAAATTGAGATCCACATGAAATAGATGTTTTTGACATGGATAAATCTTTAAACTTAAAGTTGAGGGGAGAAAGGAAACTGTAAAAGGATGAATGTATTAGACTATCAATATGAATTGTTAATCCTATGGATTTACACATACATAGTAGAGATACAAAAACAGGTCTGAGCATGACTTATACTGACTTCAGAGTTTTGGTTAAGTGTGAGGAAGGAAAGCTGGGGAAGAAACTGGGGAGAAGTATGGCTTTTGGTGTTTCTTTAACTATTTATTTAAGAAATTTTTAAAAAATATATAGAGAAATCTGAAACCAATTTGGCAAAAAATGTTAATGTCTTTAATTTCAGTAGTGAGTATACAGATTTTGGTAATATTTCAAAATAGATGTTTTAACTCTCAGCACATTTTGGACCCAGAGGAATTATTTTTCCTAAGCTAGTATCTTCTAGGCAGTTCTGATTATTAGGGCATAGCCAGCACTTTTTTTTTTTTTTACCTTTTTGTTATGAAAATTGATTTATTTTATTTTTAATTGAATTCATTGGGGCAACATTGGTTAACAAGGTTTTAGATGTACAATTCTATAACACATAATCTGTATATTATGTTGTGTGTTCACCATACAAAGTCAAGTTTCCTTCCATCACCATTTATCCCCTTTATACCCTCTCTTACCTCCCCCCCTTTCTCTCTAGTAATCACGATACTGTTGTCTGTCTATGAGTTGTTGTTTTTTAAATTTGATTAATGAAAACCATTTCCTTAGTGTCTCATTACCCTAAAGATAGGATCTAATTTAATTCCTGCTATAAAATGGCTAATTTCTAAACCTTGTTTATTTATTTATTTTTTTCTACTGGCCATTCAAATAACCATCAGGAGACCTCTGTGGCTACTTTCACTTTTTTTGACTTTATATAAATCACTTAGCTTTCTGGGATTCAATTTCTTCACCTATAAAATGATGGTATAAGACTAAGAACATCTTTAAGGTTCTTCAAGTTTTAAAATTCTGGTCTTTATTTTCTTTGAATTTTTAACCTACAAAGCATTTTTTCTAACTATCTCATTATCTTCTAGTTATATCTACTAGACTTGAAAGAATTGCTTTGGAGAATACTGACCTCCTAATTGGTTTTTAAAAGAACATCCACATCATTAAAGATACTTAAAGACTTGCAACAGCACTAATAGTACTAAACTACATCAGAGTTCTATTGATAGGATGTTTAAAGATCTAATTTTAAGTAATGAGGTGAAAGTGCCCTAGTCTACTTTCCAACACTTCTGTGTTTTAATGTTAAATGATATGTTTATTGCTTGCTCTCTAGTTCTATTAATCAGAATATTGGAACAGCTGGTATCATAGCAACAGGGCACATTTGACTTCCTGTGTAACCATGTAAGCTTGTGATCATTCTCTATGTTATGTGGATTCGTTCTTCTTCAGCCTGGGGTATTAAGTATTGGGGGTTTTATAGCACACTACAGGCCCATTGCACGATATTTGTGCAAGAATAGGCCTTCCTTCCCCTGGCTTCACTCCCGGCCGCCCAGGAGCCTGCAAGTCCTCGCTCCTGGCCAGAGTACCGCTCCTGTAGCTCCCTCTGCTGCCCTCCCCCCCATTGCAGGCGTCCTGCTCCTCCCTGCCACCATCTTTGTCAGGTTAATTTGCATATTTACTCCTGATTGGCTGTGGGCGTAGTGGAGGTACGGTCAATTTACATGTTTGTCTATTATTATGTAAGGTTATAGCTTATAAAGTCTTCCCATCTTTCTTAGGAACATGCATATGTAAATAGGTGGTGAGTTTAACAAATAAGACAGAGGACAAAAGTAAGTCTTAACCTTATTCTCAGAGTTTGCATTGCTTATTTCAATTTTCCCTCAAACTAACTTTATAAAGTTAGGAACTATTATGCTCATTTTACTTATGAGAAAATGAGGCTTATGATGAGAGCCTAGATATCTTGCCAGAATTGTGTAATTGGAAGAGCCAAGATTTAAATTCCAAACTTACATTTTTTCTAGTCTATTGTAATACCTCTTCTAGAAGTAAATATAAAATATAATAGAAATGAAAATCTTGATGAGTTAAAGAAATCACAAATTGGAGAGAGACTTAAGTCAGTTATTTTCTTAAATCAAGTTTCCTCTTTGGAGCTTCTTCTGGGATGTTGGGAGAAAAATACCATGGTACTAACTAACTAACTAACTAACTAAGATGTGTTTACTTAGAGTCAGCAGCTTTACTTTAATTAATTTATTAAAAATGTACTGCCAGTACCATTCTATGTGTTTGGTACTATCAAAGAGTTCTTTAGATACCTTTAGGAAATTACTTTGCATGTTGTTTAGCTCTTTGCATGGACATTATTTACTCGCATTTGAGGAGGTCATTTGTAATTTGAATGAGGAACCAAGTCAAAATCAGGATTGAGAAGAGAACAGAGAGAAGAAAAAAGGCAAAACTCAGGCTCTCATGGCACAGTGACTCTTGTTTGTACCTTTTTTTTTTTCTTTTTAAATAAACTGATTACTGGCAGCTGGCCGATAGGGGAGTCTGGACACTCCCTCCTCGAGCAGACTGATTAGTAGAATTATAAAAAAATAATTTTAGTTGCTTATTGCAACATTTTAGTTGAGGAGCATGCCTGGGCAGTCTTCCTATGAGTAACGTCCAGGGGCGCCTCCCCCTGGGTTAGGGCTGATCTGCACCCTTCCCCTCAATAATTCTCAGTACTGCCCTTTATCTATGCAAGCGATGGGGAGCAATGAGAAGGAGGTTCCTAGATGATTTTCCACTTATGGGAATTTGAGATTAGTGTTAAAAGGCAGGTTGAATGGGAAGAATGGGGTGACAGGAGAGGTTTGGTCAGTGTGACTTTCTGCTTAAAATACTTCAAAATCTTCCCATGTTCTTTAGGGGAAAGTCTGAACTCTTTAATTTGCCTATATACTTTTTTAATGATACAAGTGCAATGTACTTCTTTTTCTACATGCCTTGCCATAAAAACCATTTATATTTTACTTTATTAGCCATACTTACCAAATGTTATTTTGTCTCTCGGCATTTCTAAATTCTCTTCCTTCAACCCTGAACTATCTTTCCCTAAAAATATTCATCCTTTCTCTGTATGCTCGACCCCACTTACAATCAACTGTACAAACAAAACTATTTTATCGACTAACTTTTCTTAATACTATTTAGCAAAACCCCAAAGACACAGACTGTGACCTTGAATATGACACAACGGGACGACTAGATGTATTTTGGCTGGGGAAAAGCAAAAGATATCTGACTTTACAAAGACATCTTGAGGGAAGTGAAGAAAAAATATTTCTCTGCAACACCATTTGTGTGAAACATTTAAAGTATTCCTGCCAAAACACTATGGACATACTGATGACAGTTGATGAGATCCCAAGTTAGCCAAGCTGGCAGTTGTGACAGGCAGATGACCTTTTTAGCCTTCTGTGACCAAGTCCTACAGTTCATTTGGAGAGATTAAAAATACCGTTATGGCTGCCATTAACACTGAGAAGGACATAAATGGACTAGGAAGACAAGAGCTTGAGATGTCAATGTATACTAAATGCAGTCTCATTTCCAATGGACTGTGCCCCTCTATCCTGGTTCTTGTGCCACTAGATAGTACCTATTTAATTAGTTTCAGCTTCTTTATAGATTAATGGGATTAATAATACTTCCCAGATCAGGATACCATGAGGATCAATTTAGGTACTATTAATATAACATGTACATAGTCTTTGGCCTATAAATTATCACAAATTATATTTATATCTCTTGCTACCATACTTTTATAGGACTTTGTGCTGTCCCAGTGTCTAAGTAAGGGAGGTATATAATGCATGTTTATCAGAGCATAAAGATCTATCATTCTTTACTCATTGTCCTTTGACATATATATCAGAAGGCAAGTGGTACTTGATCTAGGAAACTTTTTCTGATCTTTCTGGAGAAAAGAAGACCACTGGGATCCATCAGTAGCTACTCCCAGAATTTATTTAAAGAATTGGACTTGACTTCTGCAAGGGATAGACTATAGTGGAGACCCAGATTGTCTTTTAGGACTGAAGGACTTATTTTCCCAGATCCTGGAATTGCTTCCAGTAGTTAGTTCTTCCAGCAGATGTGCCATACATATGCTGTTGCCCTTCTTTGGAAAATACCTAAACTGGAAAGAGCTGCTTTGGCCAAGATTATTCGCCTCTTTTGGGCTAGCTCATACCTAATGACTGGCTTAGCAAGTCTGTAAAGACCCCAACTTGCAACACTGAGAAGAGTTAACCTATTTCCAGGATTCCTTGTAATCTCAGCCAAGAACTTTGTTGAAACTGCATCATAGTCTAACAACTTCTGCTTAATTCTGCCTCCTTCCTTTCCCTTTCACATATATTGTTTTCATGAGTTTCCCACATAAAATTCCTGGGTGTTAATCTTCATCATTTAGGGAATCCAACCTGCAACACAAACTTAGTCTAATGACTGGACCCTTATATTATTTCTCTGAGTCTTTGTTCTTAGTTGGTGCCATGTCTTGGCCTTTGGAACTTCTTGACAAGTTGGGAATCTATATCTTCCAGGTCATCCCTAATGATGAATACCTTGTTTGTTGCTTGACCACAGCTATTTGAACTTGACTTTTGCATCAGTCAAATTTCATGTCCTCCCACCGTGCTCTTCCATACTTGAAGATTAACCCTCATCCTCTTAAGCTTATTACTGGTCCTCCCTAATCAGCCCTCTCCAGACCTCTCCAGGTCTCTTACTTCTGGAATCTCCTTTTGTAGTTCAGCCTGTTGCATTTATCTTCTGTTACCACTTTGATATTAGAGTCTGAGGCTTCAGTGTAAGTAGGGTGAAGACTGACTGTTATTTTACAGATCACATGGATTCTGGTGCCCAGGATGATGCTAGGGAGTTGTTACCACATAAAAATGAAGATGAGTCTCCCTAAGAAATTAGCCATCTGCAGGAACCTCCACAGAATTAGCCTTTACTACATGGTGATTTGCAGACTACAGTGTTAAGGAATTAGGAAACAACCCTCTAAGTTGTAATCATCATAAAACAAGCTATAATTTTAGAAACCCATGGAAAGGTATTATATGCTAGCAGTTACAACCAGGAAACTGGTGGTCAGAATGGAATGACAGTAACCAAGAGTCAGTCGGAAGAAAGGCTCTTTAGACAGGATTTGGTCCCTGCAGAAAATCGCATGCCTGACAGAGCCAGCCAGAAGAAGCTCATTATCAATGCTTAACCTACTTTTTAATGCCAGCATTTCTTCCTCAGTCTTCTTTGTGATCATACCCTGAAGAAGATGTGCCCTGCTCAGGTCACCACGCTCACCTTCCAGGGCAGACAGATAGGAGACATTGTGAATATATTATAACTCTATGGACTTAAAGTTGACTTCAGAAGGCAAATTAAATTTGCCAAAGTAAGAAGTTAATTTTCTCTGTTTGGACACTATAAAGAAAAGTGCAGTCTTTATGCGATATCTGCAGCATTTAGAAAGTGTCTGGTGCATAGTATGAATTGAACAAATATTCTTGCATTTGGATCCCTTCCAAAATCTATGCTGTCTATAAGAAACCCACTTTAAACATAATAATATAAGGAAGTTAAAAGTAAGAGGAAAGAAAATATATACCATACATATTGCTAATGATAACAAAGCTGGAATAGCTGTATAAATATCAGACAATGTTAACTGCAGAGCTTAGAAGAATCACAGAAACAAAGGCATATTACATAATGACAGAAGAGTCAGTTCACCAGGAAGATGTAACATTTCTAATGTGTATGCACTTTATAAGATTGTTTCATAATACGTGAGGCAAAAGCTGATTGAACTGGAAGAAAAAATGCACAAATCAGAGTCACAATTAGAGTTGGAGATGTCTACCCTATTTTCTAAATAATCAATAGAACAAGTAGAGAGAAAATCAGCAAGGAGGTAAAAGGCACAGCATTAACAATCTTGGATCTAATTGAGATTTATAGAACACTCCACCCAAAAAGAGGAGAATAAACATTCTTTTCAAGTTCAAATGAAACACTTAACAAGAGTTACATCATGTCTTGTAGCATACAACAAATCTTTAAAAAAATTAAAGGATTGAAATCTTATAAATTTTGTTCTCTAACTTTAATGGAATGAATCATTAAATAACAGAAAGTTAAATGGTGACCTCCTAATATTTGTAAATTAATTGGCATATTTATAAATAATCCAAGGATCAAAGAAGAAATTCTCTAGGTGAAGAAAATATTTTTTTTAAAAATATATTTTATTGCTTTTTTACAGAGAGGAAGGGAGAGGGATAGAGAGTTAGAAACATCGATGAGAGAGAAACATCGATCAGCTGCCTCCTGCACACCTCCTACTGGGGATGTGCCCGCAACCAAGGTACATGCCCTTGACTGGAATCGAACCTGGGACCCTTCAGTCTGCAAGCCGACGCTCTATCCACTGTGTCAAACTGGTTAGGGCAAGTAAATATTTTGATGAAACAAAAATGAAAATACCAAATAGCAAAATTTGTGAGATACAGCTAATGCAGTACTTGAGAGGGAAATCAATAGCATTAAAATGTTCCAGTTTGGTAGGATTACCATAACAAACTACCACAAACAACAGAAATTTATTGTCTCACTGCTCTAAAGGCTAGAAGTATAAAATCACGGTCTTGACAAGGTTGGTTCTTTCTGAGAGCTGCATGGGAAGGATCTGTTTCAGGCTTCTCTTCTTGGCTTGTAGATGGTCATCTTTGTGTTTCTATGGCATTTTTCCTGTATGCATATACTAGTATGTGTTCAAATTTCCCCTTTTACAAGGACACCATCATATTGGATTAGGGATCTACCCTATTCCAGAATGATTTCATCCTAATGTGACTATTTATAATTGCAAAGACCTTATTTCCAAATAAGATCACATTTTAAGATTCTGAGGGTTAGAACTTCAATATATGAATTTGGGTGGTGGTGGTGGGGGGCGGCATAATTCTATCCATGACAGCTTATATTATAAAAGAAGATCTCAAATCAACAACTTAAATTTGTTGATTTCTTAATTACCTTAAGAAATTAGAAAAAGAAAAACAAAAGAGAAGGAAGGCTCAGATGATTTCACTGTCCGAGAAGGAAAGGCCAACTCTACAAGATTGATAAGGAGGGTCCCCTAGGGCAGGAATTTAATAATTGGTTCACCCTCATGGTTTGCCCAGTCAGGCTCTAAGCACTGGAATTATAGGAGTAGGTGGTCCTTGGTTGGGGGAATGGAAGGATCTGCTCATCCAGAGAACTAACCCCTATCTAGACCACTCTGAATACCAAGGATCTTAGAATTTCTCTATTAAGTGACCTCTTTCTGAGTGGGCCTCTTTCTGAGTGTGCCCCTATACTCCAGAGTTGCTTTCAGAAAATGTAGACTAAACTTGGATAGGCTTAGAGAATTCCTAGAGGATCCACACAAGTTGCAGGAAGACCTTTGCAGGCCAGAAGGAAGGAGGGAGTGAGGGGAGTAGGTAAACTTGTTGGAAGCCAGAGGCTGGGGGCTATCTCTCCTTTTCACAAAAACATGTTCTAGTGGGGAATTTCAAGGAGTTTAAGAATTTTAAATTTGAACATGAATATCATAAAGGCATATATTTTTTCATGTAAGAAGATTAAAATGCATGTTGTTCAGGCATTTGTTAACTGATATATAACTTGATATAAGAAATGGCTCAAAATAATTCATCTTGTAGATGAATTATTTACCTAGACATACAGTAAATTCGGTCCATTTGTACTCATTCTGGTATAAGCACCACAGTGGGGTGGGGGTCTTTGTTTACTACTATGTTCTGAGAATCTAGAACAATGCTTAGCACAGAGTGGGCACTCAATAATTTTGAATTAATGAATGATAGCTAAATGAATGAGTTTAGACCTTACAATCTGTCTCTGGAAAGATAGATTCCAGATAGAAAGTGGTAATGGTAATTTGTTGACACCATCATGGATAAAGGTTGATTTAAGAAGAAAAATCCCTTAGAAGATGACAAGCAATATGATGGCCTGTGTATATAGAACTCAAGTCTGTGAGCACTTCTCTGGTGATTATCCTGATCCCCAGTGAGCTGTCACATGCTATGTTTCAAGAAAACCTGTATTAGTCATTTTATTGGGAATCATTAAATCTACACTGTGGCCGCCAACCATGAGATAATGCTACAATGACTAGAGATGGCTTCCCTGCCCTCCAGGACTTTACTCAGAATCTGTCATGTTTGCCAAGGAGAGTTGATTCTCAGAAAACAAAAAACAAAAAACACCCAACTTTGGTTCAATATGACATCTGAACTTTTAAGAATTTCAGATTTGATGACTGATGATGATATTCTTAGAAGAAAATAAATTTGAGAACAGAGTATGAGAAATTGTATTAGTAGAATGTGTTTGCCCCATACCAATAAAAATTCTCCACTTAACCATTTGAATTTAATTGAGAGAGCATTTAAAATACTTTTTAAACTATTTATGTTCCTGTAACACAAAGTCATGGTTATTACTCAACTACAAGACGAATTATTTTGAGCCATTTTTTATATCCAGGGGAAAATACAATAAACAAGCATTTTAATTATTTAAAAGAACATTGGAGCAATTAAAGTTTTCTGACAAATACCACAAGAATAAAACCGAAGGACAGAAAGTAATATATTAACTCCTTGCCATTCAAATGGCTCATAGAGCCTCTAGCAATCATATGCTACAAATAGGATGTTTATATCACATGTAAATTTAGTGCCTCGAGAAGCATTAACAGCAAACTTTCTCACAGCTCATTGGTTTATGGTCTTTAATGGTTAACCCACAAGGGAGCAATTGCTTCACCAATACCTCATTTGTCTTCTCTGTAACTTTTTCCATATCAGTAGTTCTGTTTGTTCTATTATTAAATGAATGGCAATACTCACAATTTCTTTTAAAATACTAAATGGACAGCAGTAAGATAATGAAATCTATTTATAAATAAGTAAATGTCTAATTATTCACATTACTTTTGAGTTGAAATCTTTTATAAAATAAGATAAGCAAACATAAGATAATGAATCTGACATGAAAATAATATTTAACTTATATATTTACTCTAAGGTATACAGCATAGAGCTATAGACTTGTAATTTGACGAAACCCTTTTGCTTCAATTAGACATGTATAAAGGGAAATTGGCTTTCAATTCCATTACTGTAACCATTCTACCATCAACATGGAAATATGAAGAATACAATTTACCAAGCGCTAAGTACACTAGTACACTGGTAGACAAGTATAATTATACTAAAGGTCACTGGAGAAACAGCAGAAAAATTATTATAAAATTGGCTTTTAATATTTAAATATAATCAGTAGCATTATTAATGAATGACTTAATTTTTCTAATGTAATTATTATCCAGAGCTTGGTCTTTAGTTTACTGTATGCCGTGTATGTGTACATGTGTGTGTGTATGTGTGTATGCAATGCATTTATTACTATATCCTTAAGAGACAGAGATACTAGACACATCTTTAATTTTTTTCTTCAAATGTGATTAAGGAGATTATCTTTTTTAAAAGATATATTTTTATTGATTTCAGAGAGGAAGGAAGAGGGAGAGAGAGATAGAAACATCACTGATGAGAGGGAATCATTGATTGGCTGCTTCCTGCACGCCACCTATTGGGGATTGACCCCGCAACCCAGGAATGTGCCCTTGACTGAAATCGAACCTGGGACCCTTCAGTCCGAAAACTGATGCTCTATACACTGAGCCAAACCAGCTAGGGTGAGATTATCTTTTTTTAAATGTTCTGCTTCCTTAACTTATCTTTAAATATGCTTATTGTACTTTTAATTTATGCTAGTATCATTTTTATCTAGACTACTTCTTTTTCTTTAGAGTCTTCATTTTTATTATACCCTCTTGCAATGTAATGGAAGCAATATTTTTCCTTTTATCATTTGGTGATATTAACTAATTCTTCTTATATTTTCTTCTACTCATAGCATTACTTTTTTTTCCCATTTTCCTTTCTGTTTTTTGAATTTTATCTGTGGTCTCTATACTAAACATTTTCTCAAATGCCTGGTCATCTCAGGTTCTTAGCAGCATACATTAAACTGATATATGAAAACTCACTGTGTGTGTTTTGGGAGGATGGTCATAGAGCAGTAACACTTGTCAACTGATGCACTTCATTGTAAATTGATAAGGCAGAGACATGGCCATTTATCTGTGAGACAACCCAAGGTCAATGGCTGCAGGTCTTTGAGACTTTCCTTATCTTTATCTGGCTAGTTTCCCCAGAAAGGAATACTTTAATATTTTCTTTGTGAATGCTACATGAAGTTGTCTTCCAGGGTTTGAATAGGAAAACAACTGGGGGCTCACTTTTCAACAGGTAAATTGTCACTAAACTCTTGTTTTCATTATTGAAATATCATCTCCAGCCTTCCTTGTGCTTCATATTCTCAAGGCACAACCCTTATTCACTTAAGATCTTGAGAGAGTACACATTCAGGTTTCTTCCAAAGTGGGAAAGGACAATTCACTTGGGTTTGTAGGGCAAATGAAGAAATCCAGATTCCTCACTGCACTTGATCATGTTTTCAACTAAGTTTACTGTCTATTACTCCATCTGCCTTCCCTGACTTCAGAAGTACCTGGTGCAATAAATCTGTGTGCATTTTAGAATAGAGTGGAGCTGTAGCAGAAGTCATGTTGCTTCTATTGGTTTTCACACCCCAGCCTCCACTGTCAATAGCTCAAGGCATATTTAGTCTTCTCTGTTCTGTCAATTAAGGTACTTCTTGTTTATCCTCCATTCTCCTTTCTCTCTCTCTCTCTCTTTCACTGTCTCCTTGACTCTTTTCCTCCCTCCCACTGTTTTGTGGATTTGTTATTCTGATGGGATATACAAACCATAAAAATAATCTCTATATAAAAGCCTTTTATGCAAATTGTCCCCATGGGAGTTTGACTGGGAGACTGATTGCTTGCTGTGACGTGTGCTGACCAGCAGGGGGCGGCGCAGAACGAAGGGAGGTCCCGGCCAGCAGCCGGAAAGCCCTAATCGGCCCTGATAGGCCTTGATCATCGGCCAGGCCTAGGAACCCTACCCACGCATGAATTCCATGCAGTGGGCCTCTAGTAATAGTAATAAAAATAGTAATGATAGTAATGTGCCACTTTCTAAAATCTTCCATTGAAGGGAGTGACCAAGAGTCAGGAAAAGACCACAACAAAAAAGATGTCTTAGTCTATTCAGGCTGCTATAGCAAAATGCTATAAAGTGGTGACTTATAAACAACATAAATTTATTTCTCACAGTCCCAGAGTGTGGAATTCCAAGACTAGGGTGCTAAAACAGTTGGGTTTTGGTTAGGGCTCTCTTTTGGGTTGAAGACTGCAAATTTGTTTGCACTCTAACCCGATAGAAGGGGCTAGCCCAGGGGTGGGCAAACTTTTTGACTCGAGGGCCACAATGGGTTCTTAAACTGGACCGAAGGGCCGGAACAAAAGCATGGATGGAGTGTTTGTGTGAACTAATATAAATTCAAAGTAAAGGAGCGGAGGGGAGAGCAAGAGAACCCTCCGCTCTCTCGGCTCCACGGGCGGGATAGAACAGCTGAACAGGCCGGATCCGGCCCGCGGGCCGTAGTTTGCCCACGGCTGGGCTAGCCAGTTCTGTGAAATCTTTTGTGTAAAGGCACTAATCCCACTCCTAAGGGCTCCATCCATCCTCCTAGTTTAAGCACCACCCAAAGGCCCCACCCCCTATTAACATCACATCAGGCATTAGGGTTTTAACATCTGAATTTTGGGGAAGCACAAATATTCAGACCAAAGCAAAAGGGCAGTGGATTGTATGGTCTGGTGACATGTGCATTGAAAGAGATTTTACTGTGGGTCTTGGGTAAAAGGGAAGATAAATAATGAAGCAATAAACATTAATGAAAGTACCTAACCCTCCACTAAACCTATGGCAGTTGGGTTGGGAGAGAGAAAAATAGTCACCACTTGAAGGGTTCCTAAAGAAATAATCCTCTTAGAGTGGGTCAGGTGTCAGTGAGTTTTAGGTAAAGAAAAACTGAAAGAAGAGGTTGAGAAAGTAGAGAATTATATTGATACCATTTGGAGTATTCTAGAGATGATGGAAAGGTTTGAGAACTTGGAAATGAGTGGAACTTTGTGGTAGGTTATGAATGTACAGAATCCTTTGAGGAAAATGTCCTGGTGTTAATGGATTAAGTGGATGGCTTGGCCATCCAGTGAGGACTGAGATAATGATGGGTGTAAGAATTAAAGGGTTGTCCTGGTGGCTAAGGGAAAGGTGAGTAGTCATTTCTAACTACACCAGGTCTGGTCTCTTGTGTCAGTGCAATGGATGGAACAGGTGATGCACCTATAAAGATTAAGTCAACAGCAGCAGGGCCCTGGGGAAGGGGGGGAGTCCCTTATTTTCAGCAATCTTGGCTCCAGCGGTCTCCTTGATAGACTGACGTAAGTGGTGTGATTTCCCCAAGCTCATCACGAACTCTGAGGCCTCTATCCACTCAATGGTGACCTGGATCTGCCATTAATGAGCCGTGTAACCCCTGGGCACATGGCTGGGCCTCATTTCCCTCACCCACAAAAGCAGGACACTGGCCTACTTCAGTGCTTCTCAAACTTTTCCAGCCCACATCTCCTAGAGATGTGGGGGTGGCCTGAATACACTTAACATTTATCACATTTTAGCTTAACATTCAATGTGAAGTTTAAATGGGATACAGATTAGTCCATGTGATGTGATTATTTCTTGACATATTAATTGGGTTTTACTTTTTCTGCTGTAGAGAACCATGCCAAATTAGAGCTATGTCTGTAATGTTTCCTGTATTTTCCCACTTCTGTTTCAGGGAGGTTGCCAGATCCTTAATTTTCCTACCTGGTCGGTTTTTGTTTTTTTTCAGAGTATAAGAGAGAAGTTGATGAATATTAATCATTCTACCTATTTGTGAAAATCTAAACTCATGTAGCAGTCTCCCCTAGGTGTAAGATTGGGTAATGTAAAGGGAAAGAGCCTGTGTCCTAAGAGAAGGGGCATTTCTCCCAAATCTGGGAGGAGAATGGAGTGTGAGTCCTATGCACAATGCAGACATGGGGCCCCAGTCCCAGCTGCACCTGGAAGAGTGACCCTAGTCCCAATGACACTAAATGGCTCTGGCTGACACACAGGAAGCCTTGAAGGAAACCTAAAGGCTATCTATGCCTGGAGTGGAGAAACGATGTTTAGTGTTAATGTCAAGTGGCTGGCTATTTGAGCAGAGTGGCTCATAAGGGGCTGCTACCACTGTTAGCTTGTGACTATTCTAAAGAATAATGGGATGACTCCTCTCACCCTGTGCTTTGTCTTTGTGTCACTGATCTTAAGGGAAATCAAAGAGCTGAGGGTTTCGTGTCCAGCATCTAACCCCAGCTCTTTGCTCTGACAGTTGGCTCTTCCAGCTCTTCCATTGAGAGACGTGAGTAAAAATGTGAGTCAGGCAGAACACTTTGGAAGCTCTGGGTTTGACCCAGAGAGGTTTCTTTCCCTCTTATTTCACACTTGGTGCACCCCAGGATGCACCGAGGGTGGGGGTGGTAGCTAGGCTCCCTGTGAGTACAAGGAGTGCACAGAAAAAGGGGGTGCAACCCTCTCCCCATCACAGCATCTGTTCAGAACAGCACACTGAACCTTCCCTCCCTCAGTCTTCCAGTTTACAAACTCTGTTCTCTGATTTTTCATCCATCTGATGATCTCTTCAGAATGGCATTAAACACTTTCCAGAGATAAACTTGAAGATGCTTCAGCCATGGTGTTTCTCCTCCTGACTGTAATCTCAGACTGTCCTGGGTAAATACCACATCCCCCTTGCCTGGGCTTCAGGGATTTTGTCTTTTATTTCTGTTCTTTACTCTGTGAGGATCTCTTTTGCTTCTATAGTGGCAATGTCTTCTAAGAGCAGCGGGGAAGTAAGCTTCTGATAGTCTTGGCCTCATGCTCCAAAAACCTTCTATCCCTTCTCAACGGTGCCAGGTCAGGGACTTACATTGGCACAGATAGGGCCATGTGACCCATTCTAACCAGAGAGGCTGAGGAAACCAGGCACTATGATAGCCCAGTCTTCGACTGAGGAGGTTGTGAAGACTGTTCCCAGAAGAATAAGTTGGCCTTGCCGTGGTTTAGTATGAACATTGTGTTTTTATAGTAATAGACACTGAAAAATACCATGCTTTCAATATCCTTAATTTTTAATTGTTTACTTTTCCAGCTTTATTGAGATATAATTGACATATGGCATTGTGTATGTTTAAGGTGTACAACATGTTGATTTGATACACTTAAAAACTGCAAAATGATCACTAACATAGCATTAGCTAACACCTCCATCACATCACACAATCATCATTTCTTTTTTGTGGTGAGAGCATTTAAGATCTATTGTCTTAGCACCTTTCAAGTATATAGTTATTATTAACTATAATAAACATGCTGTACATTAGATCCCCAGAATTTATTTGTCTTATAACTGAGTGTTTATACTCTTTGATCAACATCTCCCCATTTCACCCACCTCTCAGCTCCTCATAACCACCATTCTACTATCTGTTTCTATGAGTTTAGCTTTCTTAAATTCCACATAAAAGTGAGATCATATAGTATTTGTCTTTTTTGACTTATTTTACTTAGCATAACACCCTCAAGGTCCATCCATGTTATTTTTTCAAATGGAAGGATTTCCTTCTTTCTAATGGCTGGATAACATCCTTAATTTTTAGGACAACATCTGCTGTGTGTTTCTGAGTGTTTCTCATAACTTGGCAGACCTGTACCCTAGATATGCAAGCCAAAACAGACAGATGAGAAAACAACCCTTATGTGGCCATATGTTGATCACAGCTTCTGTTAGCTTATCTGGCCTGCCCATCTTAAATTCAACTTCTGGGCTTGTTCCTCAGACATTTCCTAATTCCTGCCCTCCCTCACTGTATGGTCTTGATGTTTTCTACTCCTTTTATCATTCTGGCTCTGGCTTATTTCCTCAACTATGAGTAATATGTACTGATTTGCAATGTGGGGCCAATTTATGTAAATACCTTGAAAAGCCCATCAGTGCCCTTGGACATACACTCCAGCACAGGCCGGCCCGCTGCTGGGACAGGGACTGTGATCTGCAGGTCAGTCCTCTGCATTCTATGTAAAGCTCATGGTCTCTGTATAAAGTAATATCAGAGGTTCCCAAATCTTAGAATTAAAGTGACCCTCTAAAAATTAATATGATAAAACCAAACATAATCAATAGAACAAGTCACTTCTGGAAATATCCAGACATTATCAAAAACTGTGTGTGTGTGTGTGTGTGTGTGTGTGTGTGTGCACGTGCATGTGTGAGTAGTGTGTGAAAGTGGACATTTGTAGATTTGGGGATTCCCAATCTCTACTGTGGCAACTTGGATATAACTTTGGGAAGCAGGAACTGGATTATGATTGTAATAATTTAAAAAGTTCATCAAATATATTAGAAGTTGTACGACAAAAACCCCTGATATTGGAAAGTGACTGGTCTACATGGTAGATACTACAGAGCAGGACTTCGTGTTTAAATCAGCATGGGTGCGGGAGTCACAGAACTGGGAGGATGGGACTGTTTAGATCTCAGGAATGGTCCAGGGATGCTGCATGTTGCTCATCATGAGTTGCATACAATCCCTCAAGACTGTCCACCTCCCCAAGCTCCATATTTATGTTCGATGGAGCCCTAAAGAGTATGCGCACACATGGTACAATCAAAAGGAGTGGCCTTGCTCACGGGCATACGAAGTCTGATCCAATGTTCCTGTTGCTGTGCTACCAGGTAACTTCCTTTAAAACAGTGTAGTTTAGCAATCCCATTACAGCCACCCGCAGAGGTTCATCACTCCTCCCATTGGTATTTAGTTGGTCATTTAGCAACTGTTCTTGGAGGAAGTACTCTGCTTTAAACTCTAAAGTGTAGTATGTTACACCTTTTGATTTCGGAGATTAAGCGTGACTATTGCACACAATGATCTAACCTTAATTAAACCCATGAATTCCAGGATGCTGCTCAGTGAGGAGCACCGAGTGCACCTCTGAGAGAGTCTGTCTATGCTGGTGGAATTCAGAAGCTAGAGAACAGGTCAGTGAGACTTTGTGATAATTATTCTGAAATTTCTTTGAAACACACACTCCCTCACACACACACATGCTCACATCTTTTTTCACTCACATGTAAACCATGCATATCTACATACTCTAGAGTAGTTCCTGCCATACAATAATGCCGTTTAACTTTTCATCAAGAAAGATTATAGTTTTTATATTTCTTAGAATTATTCAGTTAGTACTATTTTTTATAGTACTCCCATAAGGCCTTTGTTGTTTTGGAAAATGTTCTGTATATGCCATTGTGTGTAGTCTTTTCCTTTTCTCTTTATAAATTACTTCTCATAGGGTTATTTTATAGGACATGCCATCGTTGGTCTTTGTTTCATGACTTTTGCTTTTGATAGAGAAAAAATTCTCTCATTTTGAAGACTCAGCTAACTCTGCTTCACCTTTCCCTTGACTCCAATTGCTAAGCCAATCTTATTCGTGCCTCAAACAACATTCTCTTTTCTAGAAGTCCCCGAGTGCATATCTGACATTGGGTCACTTGTAATAGAGGCCACTGTCATAGAACAGATACTACACCTGTGCTGAGGAAGGTTTCCATTAGAGCTAATCTCTGCGCATTTCTCTCCACAGACACTTTCTCAGCCACACTGGCTGCTCTTCTAGGGCTCATTCTGAACAGATCTCTGGGGTCTTTGCATCTCCTGTTTCCTCTGCCTGTGCACGAGGCTGAGTCATTCTCATCCTGTTATTCTCAGCTCACATCTCACATCTTCGGAGATGTCAGCTGTCCAGATTCTACCTGCAGTAGCCACATCTACACACTTTCTGCCCCATCTCCTTCATCAATAATACCCTATGGTCTAGAATGATCAAAAACCTAAAAGCAAAATAAAAATAAAAATGTACTCATAGCAGAGTATCAACAGAAGGAAGATTTTATCACATAAAAAATTCAAACACCTAAAAACAAACAAACACCCTGTATGACTATACATGTAAAGAGAAAAGACAAAGAATAAACTTTTCTAGGTTTTGAAAGAAAAAAATTGAATGTCTTTTTTATGTGTGTTTTTGGTATTAATTTTCCAAATTAATAAGATAGCAGAAAATAACGCAATAGGAAAATAAACAGAAGTCATAAAGGCAACAGAAAAATAAAGGCAATGCATAAGGCAAGAATATATTCAAAAACACTAGAAAATAAAAATATATTCAAATTAATATGGATTAATTAAAATGAAAATAAATCACTAATCAGATTCAGGAAAAATTAAGCAATTTGGTAAATTGAAGTGGATGTGAAGAAATAGGCACCATGAACATTTTCAAGGGCAATTTGAAGTGTCTTTCAAAACTTGATACGGTAATTTCAAAGGTAGAATTATTTTAACCTATAAATATATCGGAGTAGATATATAAAGACTTAAAGAGAGTTAATATTAATACATTGAGTACTTACAAAGTTTCAGACTCTGTTTTGAGCCCTAAAAATCCCATTTAATTCAGCTAAAAGCTTGATGAGCAAGGCTCTGTTCCTCCATAATTTTGTACATTAGGAAGCTAAGGCAGCAGAAGGGAAATGTCCCATGTCTGAAGTATGGCCCTGTATTACCCATCTATCTGTATGATTCCTCACCTACCTCCCTTTCTCTAGAATCTGGGCTGGCCTTGTGACTTGTTTTGACCAAGATCAGATCCATAATTTGTGGGGCCCAGTACACAATGAAAATATGGGGGCCCTTTGTTCAAATCTTATTAAAAGTTTCAAGGTGGCAATAGTAGATCATTAAGCCAAGCACAGAGCCTTTTTCTAAGCATGTATGGCCGCATAGATCATATACCTATGAAGTAAGCTCTGGCTTTGGCCAATAGAATGCATTGGAAGTGAAAGTGTACTTGTTCCAGGCTAGCCTTCAAAAAAAGCAGCAGCTTGCACTGATTGTATAATTGGCTCTTATATGGAATTTTTATATATACTATGTATATATATATAAAGACATTTTGTGAAATGTGTAAATTTAAATTAATTTAACTATCATTTTATTTAACTACACTTAAATCTGAGAGTTAAAAAAAAAAAGACAGGGGAAACTAGAAAGCTTATTAGGAGAGACTCTCCCTGTACAAATGGCTCTCAGGAAAAGAGCCATAAGGAAAAGGTTTATGTCTGAGCAATAGCCTTTCTAATCCTCTATTGGAGTTACTGATAATGAGATAAGGAGGGCTAACAGAATTCAATCCAAGGTTATGCTCCAGGTCTCTGGAATGTGCTAATTATGCTACTCAGCTAATCATGATTACATGATTATGTGGTATGAAAGATTTATGGCATTAGAAATAAATGGAATTTAACAATTTTATTATGATGATTAATTATAGATGAGTCAAAATTGCGTAAAGGATTTATGTAACCAATTCAAGCTAGAGTTTAAGTGGCTTGGTTTAAAATGACAAACTATCATACTGGAAAATTTGAGTCCAAGATAGGAGTGGAGACTTTTGTAGGAGATTTACGCAAAGTTGGACAAATAGGTCAAGAGACAAATAGAATCTGCTGGTTCAATTATGCGAATTCTGTGTCTTGAAGGTCCATCAGGTGCAAACTACTGTGCTTGGAAAGGAGCAAACTGGACATTGAAATGGAGTATAGTAGAGTTCCTTCACTTGGCCTTTTTATAGGTTGGCATAGGGGAATGCTGCTAAAATTAGAGCTTAATAAATTTAGGGCAAGAAATGTATACTCATGAAGTGTCCTCTTGGTGATTGAAAAAGAGAATATGCCACCCAGCCGGGTGTGGCTCCGTGTTGAGCATCGACCCAGGAAACAAGAGATTACCGGTTCCATTCCCATTCAGGGCACATACCCATGTTGCTGGCTCCATCCCCAGTAGACAGGGTGCAGGAGATAACCGATCGATGATTCTCTCTCATCATTGATGTTTCTCTCTCTCTCCCCCTCTCCCTTCCTCTCTGAAATCAATAAAAAAGGAATATTTAAGAAAATGTTTAAGAGAATTCTGGAAGAGAGAACCATTTGCATGGGCTTTAGAAATTCACTGTGCTCATTTGCTACTGACTTATCAGAACTGTGTTTCAGTGACATTAGATATATCTAAAATTTGGATGCCTAGGAAGACATAATGTAATACCAATGAGCAGATAGTTGACAACATCCAGAAAGATATAGAGAAAGCTATGGCTTCTGAATAATAAATGACAAACCTAATTGTGGCCAAGCTGTAATTACTTCAGTTATCTGAACAATGGTATAATTTCAGAGCCAGAAGAGCCTATGCTTACCTCATTCATTCTTGGAAAAAAAAGGCCAAGGCCCAAAGTGGCTTAGAGAGATGTGCGAGGTCCTCTGGCAAATGGTGGGTATATTGAGAGTTAAACACTGATTCCTGGTTTTCTCACATTGGGAAATCTGTCAGCTAAAGGAAATTAAGGCAAAGGTCTAAGAACAACAATAACTGCAAAAACAAGAACAATGTTTGGTTCAGAATTCCTCAGTAAAATTTACTAGAATACCCTGAGAATATACACACTCTCAGATATTTGGTTGTTAGGGGAAAAAGTATGAATATCATAATGGGTCATTCAGGATGCTGAATATGTCAGAAACTCCCAGCGACCTCATTTTAATATTGCATGCTGATCACTTGACAGTTCCAAGTATGACCTCCTAAGTGGATTTTCTGCTTCACTTCCCCTCCCGCCCCCAATCATACATTTTCCATATGACACCAGGGTAAACTTTCCATCGAAGAAATCAGATACCACTCTGCTTCACATCCTCTAGTTCAGGGGTGGGCAAACTTTTTGACTCGAGGGCCACAATGGGTTCTTAAACTGGACCGGAGGGCCGGAACAAAAGCATGGATGGAGTGTTTGTGTGAACTAATATAAATTCAAAGTAAAGGAGCGGAGGGGAGAGCAAGAGAACCCTCCGCTCTCTCGGCTCCACGGGCGGGATAGAACAGCCGAACAGGCCGGATCCGGCCCGTGGGCCGTAGTTTGCCCACGGCTGCTTATAGTTTGTTCAGAAGTTGACTCAAAACTTCTTGCCAGGGCCTAGAAGTTCCTACGTAATCTGGATCCATCAAATTTTCTGTCGTTTGCCATGCTCCTTTCTCATTACACTCTTCCATGCTGCACCTCTTGCTGCTGCTGCAACATGCTAACCATGTCCCCTCCCCTAGATGATTTTACATAGTCAAGTGTTTTACAGCACTTATCCAGATGAGACTTTCTCTAGAAGAATCCTACCAATCACAATATCTAAAGTGGCTCTTCCTCTTAGCTGAATACCTTCTTGTATTTTTATAATAGAAGCTCAACCACCATCTAAAATGAACGTATTTCTTTGTTTAATGTATATTGTATTTATCTCTACTAGAAGGTAAGATCCACAGGGTGAGGTCCTGTCTGTTTTGTTCTGTCATATCTTTAGCCCCCGAATAAGCGACTGACACAGAGGAGAGATTTAATCATACATGCTGAATGAATATGAGCCAGAGAAAATGGACTCATGAGTTCTTCCTGGTCCCAGGTCCCCAACTATGTGTGTGCTGAGAAAATTGCACTTGGCACCATCCAACCTTGAGCTGAGAGTTCTGCTGTACTTTTTCTCACCCTGAATTTGTATTTCCCCGAGGAAGTTATCTGACTGCAGTATCTGAGCACCGCTGTATAATGAGTATTGCTATGACAAGAGTTTGTACCAATGACCTTATGAATAACTATGCTCTCTCATCTGCAGTTCATATTTAGCTGCCTTCACTTCTTGCAAGTTCCCGGAAAAACAATTAATTTAAAAGTAAAATGAATGAATAAATGCATATAAATTGTTTTTTGTAAAAAAAAAAAAAAAAAAGAAAAGAAAAGAAAGTGGCTCGGTGGCCACTAGGGGGCTTCTTTCCTCGGAAGATGGCTGTCAGGCTTCAAGGCTCCTGAGATTCTCAGGAGGCCTGTAGAGGTACAGTTAGTGGAGTACAAAAGCAAATGCAATGGGAGCGTTCTGCCAGGTAGTGGCCAGGGTCTGAGCATGCTCCAGTATTATCCTTAAAAGTCACAGGTGGAAGTCAGCTTCATTTATATGCTACCTCAGAGATTTCCTGTCTGAATCAACATGTTCATTTTGGCCCTGTATCAATGGCATTCCCTCAGCAAGCTCCCTACCTCTATCTACCTCACTGTCAGGACCATGACATGTGTCCATTTCATTGTCCACCCCAGGAAGGCTTGGTGAGGGGTTGTCCAATCTTATATGAGAGCATCCTATGAATATGTGTGTTGGGGAGTGGGGTGTGTGTGTATGAGAGAGAGAGAGAGAGAGAGAGAGAGAGAGAGAGAGAGAGAGAGAGAGAGAATGAATGAATGAATGAGAGGGAGAGGATGAAAACATGAACATAATTTCTTTATTGGCAATGAAATGTACATTCATTGAGTATTGCATGCTAAATGATAAGCTTTGCTGTTTACTTCCCTTTGCCTCCAGACAATACTGTCCTTCAGGGATTAGACTTGCTGAAGTGAGCTGTGGGCCAGGGCCAGGGCCAGGGCCAGAAGCCTTCATGGATGGGTGAGGACCAGGCTTTGTGTACTGAAGTATTCTGTTCTGGGAGTCTTTCCCCTCCTTGGGGGCCCTATCTTGTTCTAGTCTGTGGTTCTTGATGTCTGTCTATACTACCCTCCCTGTGATCAGACTGGCTCAGAAGCTAACCCTGCTCCCCAGCATTCCCTGGGCTTTTATTGTGCCACTCTCCACCTGACATGCTTCCCAGTATGGAACTCATTTCCTTCTCTTAGGGCGGGGATGTCTGACCCAGAACCCCAAGGCTTGTGCTTGCCCTGAACCTGAATGGTACCTCTCCATGGTGCCTAGTCTGAGTGTGCAGGGTTAGGTGAGTCAGGAGTCAGAGTGCCTGGGTTCCAAGCCTGGCTCACCTGTGTGACCCGGTTCCAGTTATTTGTCCTCTCTGGATTCCCAAACCTGTAAATGGAGCTTACAATTAACGGTAGAGTGAGTTATTAAGCGGAATCATGCATGTAAAGCCCTCTACATAATGTCTGGCCCATAACAAATGCTTCAAGTAAATTAACCAAACAGAGGAAAGTCCGAGTTTGAATTAAACTTGAATCTGTAAACTTCATTGGCTAGCCTATAAATATATAAGCCATTACAGGCTGGCCCACATTATTATGAATAATACAATGGGCTACTCAGCATGCTGAGTGCAGGGGGAACTCCCAGTGACCCCAATTTAATACTGTTCTTGCTGATTGTTTGACATTTCCAAGAATAGCGTTAATTAACCTTACCCTTGTCGGTGACTTTAACACTGCTCTGCATATTCTTTGTAGAGTTCCTTCCATGTAGCACATTTGTCCTAGCCAGTGTTGAGATAGTGCACCACTGTTTAATAGCTCATTAATTGGGAAACAGCTGTATGGGCACATGTCTGTGTAGGAAATATATATATTCACCTATATTTGGTAGGAGCAACAGGGCTCTCTTCTATGAAACTAAATGGTTCTTCTCTGGTGAGTAGCAAAACTCATCATCAGGAACTTTCTTAAGCCAAACTGCAGATCAGTGTAATCTGTGTTCCATTGGGACAGCTTCCCAATATGTTTGGCTTTTTTGGAGCATGCTCTCTCTCTCTCTCTCAAACACACACACAGACACACACATATGTGCTGTTTATTTATTTATGTATAGGTATTTTTTCATTTATGCTAATGCACCTTTGCAAAAGATAAATATAAGAGAAAGATTCAGAAAGTTTCAATTAAACTGCTATTTCTGCAACATATAAACTGTGGGGACTTAGACATTGAGCCTCAGATTGTATAAAATAGGGGTAGTTATTGATGACTCACAAAGACTTGCTGAGTACTTATTTTGTGTCAAGAGTTATGCTCTGGTCATCCTGAGTATTAAGTAAATGAGAGAAATATGTACGAGTGTATTTGATCAACTGAAAAGTAAATTTGTGAATGTTAAGTATTATAGTCTTTATTATAAGCATGTCTACATAGTTACATACATACATAAATTAAGTCAGACTTATTTTCTGAAGAAAAATGAAGTTACGCGGTCAAACTGAAGGTACTCACAAAACGGAGAAGTACAAACAAAGTACTGGGTGTTGATCATGTGCCGTGACCCAGGCACTTGCAGTGTATGTTCCCTTGTTACTCCCTGTTTCTGAGTGTGGCCTCTGGAGGTAGGCTGGGTTTTAATACACTTAATTACACTTGAGCCTCTGCTGGAACAGTCCATTGAGGAAAGCCCAAGTTCTCTTAGGTGGTCTGCCCCAATTATGAAAAAATCCTTCCCTTTTAAAAGCAGAATCCCATCTCTCTGTAACTCAACTGTCCAAATTCTGAGCGACAATAGCGTGTCTGACTCCCCCATGCGAACCTTAGATGGCTCCTCTCGCACGTTTCTACCGGGCACCTTCATTTCCTGAAGCTGTTCCCTACGTGACCTGATTTCTATTCTGGAAAGTCTCCTTTGGGTGACCTCTCTCTTTTTCTCAGTGTCCCCCTGAAGGCAACCAAGTCTACTGAGGCCTTATGGACTCACCCTATATGTGGGCAGGGATGCTGTATTTCAGATACCTTCTTTCTGCGATATAGACTGAGACTTGTCCCACGTACCAAAATAGAAAGGCATCCATCTTCATCCTTGATTCTTCAAGTACGGTGTGACAGCACAATGACCTTTGTGGTTGTAACCCTTCTTTTACTGATTTCGGGGAGAGAGGAGTAGAAACCTCTGTACAGTTATGCCTTAGCCTCAAAATTCCTCCTTTTGTTGTTATTATTTTTTTCTTTGCTGAGAGAAGAGTATTTGTTACTGTCATTTTCAAATTCAATTTCATAACCCAGTTCAATAAACAGTTATTTTTCTAGGACAAAAGGGCTAAAAATATTCTTTAGTTCATCTCACGAAATTTTTTTGATTTTAATGAACTCAGACAGTAAGAATCAAGAGAACAAAAGCTATTATACATTTCATCATCTGAGTTTTGCTCTTGGTTAACAGCCATTCTTCACTAAATATCTGCCATCTGCTGGTTCTTATGATAACTGTTAAGTATTTAGCCTAGCCACTATAGGGTTCAGATATGCCTCATTCATTCATTCATTCATTCCACAAATATAATAAAAGTCCACACACTGTGTGGAATAGACTGATACTTAAAGAATTCTTTTGGAATAAATAGTTTCTATAATGAATTTGGCTAAATTTAAGCATCTTCATGGTCAGTGAATACAATGTACTTGGGCAAAAGATCCTCAAACTGGATCTCAAGCCATATTAAATGACTTTTTTAGAACTGTTTTATATATAAGTATTTTTTTAAAAATAGATTTTTATTTCAGAGGAGAAGGGAGAGAGAGATAGAAACATCAGTGATGAGAGAGAATCATTGATCGGCTGCCTCCTGCACATTCCACATTGGGGACCAAGGTCGCAACCTGGGCATCTGCCCGGACTGGGAATTGAATTGTGACCTCCCGCCCGGTTCATAGGTCAATGCTCAACCACTGAGCCATGCCAGCCACACTATATTTAAGTACTTTTGGTTGTAAAGTTTCCTCTTCTAAGTACTTTTGGTCATAAAGTTCCCTCTTCCCAGGATAGTTCTTTCCTACCCATCACTCATAAGTCATCCTGGTGACACACCTCTCCTCATTGGTGCTTTCTCTGTACTGGAATTTTTTTCCTTTATAATATGTTCTTCCTCTCCTAGACTATAAGCTTCTTTCAGATAGTGCATTGTTTACTGAGCTCCTAAGGTAGTTTTAGGTGATTAGTATGCCATCAGTAATACACAATTGAATAACTCAACCCTATATTTAAAGTATAGATTTTGGTAAGTTTTCAAATATGCATATACCCATGAAACCATCAGCTCCCCCAAAACCTCTTCATGCCCCTTTGTAACTGACCTCTTTCTCCCGAAGCTGCCCTTTCACTCTGTCCCCAGGCAACCACTGCTCTGTTTTCAGTCACTATAGTTAGTTTGCATTTTCTAGAATTTTATATAAATGCAATTTTATATTTACCCTTTGGTCTGTTTTTTTTTTCATTCAAAATAATTATTCTGAGATTCATACAACTTGTTTCATATATTAATAGTTCATTTTTAAAATTGCATACTATTCCATTATCTATTATCATTTGTTTATTCACTGGCTAGTAGATATTTGAATTGTTTCCAGTTTGGGGGTTGTTACAAATAAAGTTGCTGTGGACATTTGTAAACAAGTCTTTGTGTGGACATATGCTTTTATTTCTCTTGGATAAAATACCCAGGAGAGGATAGTATAAATCACACAAGAGTTGCTTGTTTAATATTTAAAGGAACTCTGAAACTGCTTTCCAAAGTGGTTACACAAGGAGTTTAGTGCCTTTAATTCTGAATATGATAAGTCTTTCCTTTTAACTATTCTACTTGCTATGTAATGACTTCTTATTGTGGCTTTAATTCACATTTTTTTTCTAATGATTAATGGTGACTATTTTGATGCACTTATTTGTTATCTGTGTATCTTCTGCAGCAAAGTTTCCATTAAAACGTATGGCCCATTTAAAATTGGTGTTTAATTTTAGTTTTACATTTTTGTTGTTTGCTTGTTTTCTTATTGCTGAATTTTGAGACTTCTTGATATATTCTGGATACAAATCCTTTATGAGATATGCAATTTGTGATATATTTTTCTAGGGCGTGGCTTACCTTTTTATTCTCGCTCCGGATCTTTGGAGCTCTTTCTCTCTCTCTCTCTGCTGCTCTCTCCCCTTCAGTGCTCTGTCCTGCAAACTATACCTGCTTTGTTAACCTCAGCCTCTCAGTTCCTGAAGCCCATCCTGCTCAGCTGTGGGTTCCCCTCTGCATGGCTAAGAAATTCTCTCAAAGCAGTAACTAGGGTTGATCTCAATTGTTTTTCATTTCTCGGGGCTTATTGTCCTTCTTTGCCTCATGTTCTGTGTCTGGAAAACTATTGCTTCATATATTTTTTTCATTTTTTGGTAATTTCTGGCAAGAGAATAAACCTGGACCTTGCTATTTTACTTTGGACAGAATCAGAAGCCTTGAATGTGTCACCATTTGCTCCTGGGAATGGATTCTAGAGGCTGTGTTTCTACTCATGCGTCTGTAGTGCTTCTCTGCTCTCTTTTGATGACAGCTGGCTTTCCCCCCTTACCATTACATGGGGATTACTTTTTAAAAGCCATTTAATCTGTAAAGTGTATCTACCCTGGCAATTGAAACTGAAAAGTTATTCATTTCTTGTGCTATACAGCCAAGTTGGGTGTGTAATACCACTAACCATCTCCTGACTACATATAAGAGAGAAGAGGAGAGGGGAGGGTTTGGTAGGGGAAGGGGAAAGAGTGGAGGGGAGGAGAGGGAAAGAGACTGCAGTGATCCATCTGAAATGTGGGCACAAGTGTTGTATCTGACCTGAGGGGATCAGGTGGAGCACCAAAATGTAGGTGAGTTCTATACCGTACACCTTGGAAGATTTGGTAGTCCTGAAAAACACTGTAATTGCTTTTAAAGGAAGCAAAGTGATAGGACTTTGACTGCTTAAAGGTTCTTTTCAGTCAAATGCATGTTCTAAGGATGTGTATTAAGCATAGCTGCAAAATTTGAATGCATTTTAATTTGCGATCCAAAATTCTTAGCATTCAGCATTTCTTATCCATACTCTGTCTTCTTCTCATAGGGTTCTGCCTCAGGGAAGATGACTCTTTGGATAGTCTTTGGGGATAGAAGAGGTAAAGTCATTAAATTGTCTTTCCTTTCACCTTTTATTTATTGCAGATCTAATTTTATAACATCCTGACATTAGCTACTATTCTTTAAACACCATTCTTCTCTATGACTATAAATGTGCTTTAGTCAAGGGAAAGTTGGGGGTGACTTGACTACTCATATTACAGGAGGCTTCCACTTTGCTTGGATGAGTTTTTTCCACTTTGGGATAACGCACGACAGTAAGCAGTGGGATGGATGAAGGATACCTTTGTGTTTTTTTTTTTGTAAAGTGAAACAAAGGTGGGTTCTCAGGCAGATTGGGTTTAAGAAGATGTGGATGTTGAGGAACTAGAAAGTATTCTTTAAAAAATTTCTGCTGCTATAACCCTGAGGATGATTTCATGAACTCACATTGGTATCCAAGCTTAAACAAAACGGCTCTCTCCAAGGCAAAGACAGAGCGATGGAAATTAGCATAGTGTGTGGAAGGGGCAGTGCATTCTTGCTTGTCTTCGGTCCGTATTTGTGAGATGCAAAGTATGGAGCTCTGAGTTAGAAGTTTGGAACTTGGTCTCTGAGCCTCACTAGCAGTTGGATCTTGAACCAAACACTCTGCATTCCCACTCTAAGGGTACTTGAGTCTCTTCCAGCTTTAATGCTCAGTGGCTTGAGGCTGATTGGTGCAATTCAAGATTTGGAGGCAGCATCTGGGGTAGGTTATGGAAATCCTGGAAGATCAGAGAAAGAATTCCAGGTTCTGATGGAATCATGTCAATGATCTAGAATGGTGAGAATGTACCCAAGCATGAGGCTCAAAGCAATAGAGGGGATCTGGCAATTAAAGATCAGGCTCAGTTATCCAGACTCTGGTTCTGTTCACTACTGTGAGTAATTCGAAGGAGATAATAATCACTAATATCTCTACTTTGGGGTCCATATTATTTAATATTTATTGAACATTAGCAAACAGATTAGAGAGGAGTTAAGTATGTTGCCCAAGGCCACTCTGTAAAACTGAAGGGAAGAACCAGGACTCACATTCAGGGGTATGTCTTACCCTAAACTCCATGGTTTTACAGCTAAGCAATGACAACTATTGCTTCAAGTATTTTGCGTTGTGAGCATGGGTTCATGAATTTGAACAGGCCCTTGCTTTGTATTAAATTATTTTATATGATCTTTAAGCTTTAAAATCTATGCTTTAAATGTGGGAGGGAATAATGGCGGCGGAATAGACAGACGTGTTCCGAGCCTTGTCCCGGAGCAGAAAGAAAGAACAGCTGAGGGACGCACAAGGAGTGTTTGTTGGCTGGTTGGGAGACAGCTGAATTCCAGAAGGAGGTGGGGGACTGCTGAACGGGGTTCCCCTGACCTGGCAGCACGAACTGCGGCTGGGTCCCCTCCCGGAGCTGCGGGCTTGGACGCGGAGTCTGCGCCATCTTGATCCGGAAAGTGGAGCTTATCTGAAGCCTGAGAATCCACAACGGCGGCACCCCAGGAACAGCTGCGAGCCCCAGAACAACGCTCCCCAACTGGCGCAAGCACACGGGTTCAGAGGAGCTCTACACTCCACCACGGAAAGGTCAGATTTCGCCTGGGATAAGGTGAGGTCTCTGGTCCCGGCGGGAGAGAGGAACGCGCGTTTTGCGGGAGCTGGAGGACCAGGGAAGTCTGTGCCTAGAAAAATCCGTGGCTGTAGGGGCTGGCGTGATCTGTGATTGTGGAAAGGGGTCCTCAGAGCTGCTAAGAGAAGGGCACTCTAAAAAGCAACCCATTTTGATCTGAAGTGCAGGGACACCCTAAGAATTTCAGGCTGTCCAGACTTACGCGCAGCCCGTGCGCTCCCTTTGTGCCTGGGTTTACTCGCAGTCCCGGAATTCGCACACTTGGGCTTTTTCCTCTTCAAATCCTTGCTCCTGATTACTAAGCCCAATACATAGGATCACCCAGTTGGGGACACCCTGGGAGACTGCAGGGGAAAGTTGTTTTTCTGGAACCTGGGGATCGGAGCGGGGAGTGACCATCAGAGAGTCAGCTCTGAGGCAGACCACGCCCACAGGCCGGTGGCAGTGCCACAGGGAAAGAAGGCTCTAACACTGCCTAGAGAGGCCATAGATAGACCCGGAAGTCAATCCAGAAACACTGCCACCCAGGGGCTGAATCACAAATTGACTCTTGCGTAATCAAAAATAAAGGAATACGAGAAATTAAGACACACCGCCTGCTTAAAATCAGGACTGGCTTACAACACCGAAGAGCAGTGGATCGCAGGGAACTGCAATACTGTCTGGACTGAGAAACAGGCGTGCCAAACAGAAAAACAGAGGAAGTGAATGACCTTCACTACTTCACATTTTATTTTTACCTTTTATTTTTTTATTTTTTTATTTTTTTTTATTTTCATTTTTTGCATCCTTTAATCAAGAAACTTTTTTTTTCTTTTTTCATCACTTGATTTTACCTTTTTAATGATTACATTTTTATTTTCAATCCGTATTATTACTACTGCTATTTTATCTTTTTTTTTTTTAAAGTGTCATTTTATTTTCTCTTCATTTTATTTTGGGATTAGGGTTCTACATTCTATTTTTTATCTTTCCTTTAGCATCGTTTTACTCTATCTCAACTCTACCTTTAGGCCATCACTCTCTTCCTAACCTCCCCCTTTTCAGTGTCCTGTTTGTCTTACCCTTTTACTGCTTTAGATTTTCCCTATTCTTTCTGTTTACCCCTTGTTAAAATTTCACCCTACTTACATATCTAATCTCTAATCCCCTGCTCCAAGTCCACATACACCTCTCCCTCCGCTGTCTGAGCTATCCATAAACTTGTCCTTCTCTCTGTCCTTTTGTTGTTGTTTGCTTGAATGTAGATTATATCCAATTTTTATGCTGTTTTTGTGAGATTGTTTTGCTTATTCTTCTTTTGTTTATTTTTTTGTTTGTTTTGTGCTTCAGCTTTCCTTTGCCTCAATCCATATTAGTTGGTGTTGTAGTTTGTATTAATCCCCAGGCACTTGTTGCTGGCATTTGCTGGGATTAATGATTGTTCTATTGGAGTTTTATCCCCAATATATATAGTCTGTTCCCCTTTCTCTCTTAGTCACTTTCTTGTCTCTCTTACTTTTTTTTTTTTCTCTTTACTTTCCCTTTTCCCAATTTCATTTTCACACTCCTTTTTTCTTTTTTTCTTTCTTTCTTTCTTTTTTCCTCTTCTTCTTTCTCTCCTATCACCTAATTTGCCTTTCTCTGGTGGTCACCTTTATTGGAGGTTATTAATATCGTGAATACATTTCTGTTCAGTGCCTTGTGAGTTGTACCTGGTAGTGCTGTATTTTGTGCCTTTAAATCAACCCAGGAGAGAGAGAACTACATAACCAGACACCCAGAGAAGAGAGACCATGGGGAGACAAAGAAGCAGCCCGCATATGAAAGAAAAGCAGGCATCACCAGAAAAGGAAGTAAACGAAATGGAGGCAAGCAACCTTCCAGAAAAAGAATTCAGAGAAATGGTCATAAGGTGGCTGAAAAGAATGGAAGACAAATTCGACAATATGAGCAAGAACCAAGAGGAAATGAAGAAGAACCAAGAAGAAATGAAAAATGACATCGCTGCTGTAAAGAACTCAATAGAAAGCATCAAGAGTAGACTAGAAGAAGCAGAGGACCGCATCAGTGAGCTAGAAGACAAGATGGAAAAAAATACCCAAGAAAAGCAACTTCTAGAAAAAAAAAATTAAAAGGCAGGAGGAGAGTCTAAGGGAACTTTGGGACAACACGAAACAAAACAACATCCGCATAATAGGGGTTCCAGAAGGAAAGGAAGCTGAGCAAGGAATAGAAAACCTCTTTGAAGAAATAATGACAGAAAATTTCCCAGATATAGGGAAGAAAAAACCCACACAAATCCAAGAAGCTCACAGAGTCCCAAGCAAAATGAACCCCAAAAGACCGACGCCAAGGCACATTATAATTAAATTGGCAAACACCAACGACAAAGTAAGAATCTTAAAAGCAGCAAGAGAGAGACAGAAAGTTACATACAAAGGAACCCCCATCAGACTAGCAACTGATTTCTCAACAGAAACTCATCAGGCCAGAAGGGAATGGAATGAAATATACAAAGTCATGCAAAGGAAGGGGCTGAATCCAAGAATACTGTACCCAGCAAGGCTGTCAATCAAAATTGAAGGTGAAATCAGGAGCTTCACAGACAAAAAAGGACTAAGGGAATTTATTACCACCAAACCAGCAATGCAAGAAATGCTAAAGGGTCTACTGTAAAAAAGAAAGAAAGAAAGAAAGAAACAGGAAGCGAAGAAGTAACACAGGGGTAAAGAATAGGAATGGCGACAAATAAGTACCTATCAATAATAACTTTAAATGTAAATGGATTAAATGCCCCAATCAAAAGACATAGGGTAACAGATTGGATAAGAAAACACGACCCATATATCTGCTGTCTACAAGAAACCCACCTCAGAAAAAAAGACGCACACAGACTGAGGGTGAAGGGATGGAAAAAGGTTTTCCAGGCAAATGGAACTGAAAAAAAAGCTGGGGTAGCAATACTTATTTCTGACAAATTAGATCTCAAACTGAAGGACATAACAAGAGATAAGGAAGGCCATTTCATAATACTAAAGGGAGCAATCCAACAAGAAGAAATAACTCTGGTAAACATATATGCACCCAATACAGGAGCACCCAAATACATAAAAAAACTCCTGGAAGATATCAAGGGAGACATTGACAGCAATACAATCATAGTAGGAGACTTTAATACCCCACTATCACCATTGGACAAATCCTCTAAACAAAACATCAGCAAAGAAACATCAATCCTAAATGACTCACTAGACCAGATGGAATTAATTGACATCTTCAGAACATTTCACCCCAAAGCCACAGAATATACATTCTTCTCAAGCGCACATGGGTCATTTTCAAAGATAGACCATATGTTGGGACATAGGCAAAGTCTCTTCAAATTCAAGAAGATAGAAATCATATCAAGCATCTTCTCAGACCACAGTGGCATAAAACTGGAAATCAACTACAATAAAAACAACCCAAAGAAATCAAACACATGGAGACTAAACAGCATGCTATTAAACCATGACTGGGTTACCAGAGAGATCAAAGAAGAAATAAAAAACATCATGACAACAAATGACAATGAAAACACTACAATCCAAAATCTATGGGACACAGCGAAAGCAGTCTTGAGAGGGAAGTTCATAGCTCTACAAGCCTACTGCAAAAAACAAGAAACAGGGGTAATAAATTACCTAACCCAACAACTCAAAGAGTTAGAAAAAGAGCAACAAGAAAAGCCCAGTGTAAGCAGAAGGAAGGAAATAATAAAGATCAGAGCACAGATAAACGACATAGAGACCAAAGAAACAATACAAAAGATCAACAAAACCAAGAGCTGGTTCTTTGAAAGGATAAACAAGATTGATGAACCTCTAGCCAGGCTCACCAAGAAGCAAAGGGAGAGGACCCAAATAAACAAGATCAGAAATGAAAGAGGTGAAATAACAACAGATCCCGCCGAAATACAAAGGATTGTTAAAAAATACTACGAACAACTCTATTCCAACAAACTGGACAACCTGGAGGAAATGGACATATTCCTAGAAAAATATAACCTTCCAAAACTCAATCAGGAAGAATCTAAACAGCTCAACATGCCAGTAACTATGGAAGAAATTGAAGCAGTCATCAAAGAGCTTCCGGCAAACAAAAGCCCGGGGCCAGACGGCTTCACTGGAGAGTTCTACCAAACATTCAAGGAAGAACTAAAACCTATCCTCCTCAGACTATTCCAAAAAATTCAAGAGGAAGGAACACTTCCAAGCTCCTTCTATGAAGCCAGCATCACCCTAATACCAAAACCAGATAAAGACAACACAATGAAAGAGAATTACAGGCCAATATCCCTCATGAATGTAGATGCCAAAATCCTCAACAAAATTCTAGCAAATAGGATCCAGCAGTACATCAGAAAGATCATACACCATGACCAAGTAGGGTTTATCCCAGGAATGCAAGGATGGTTCAATATCCGCAAATCAATAAATGTGATACATCACATAAACAAATTGAGAGATAAAAATCACATAGTCATATCAATTGATGCAGAAAAAGCATTTGACAAAATCCAACACCCTTTCTTGATAAAAACTCTCAACAAGGTGGGAATAGAAGGATCATACCTCAACATCATAAAAGCTATATATGATAAACCCACAGCTAACATCATACTCAATGGGCAAAAACTAAAACCATTTCCCCTAAGAACAGGAACAAGACAGGGATGCCCACTGTCACCACTCCTGTTTGACATAGTACTGGAAGTATTAGCCACTGCAATTAGACAAGAAGAAGAAATAAAAGGCATCCAAATTGGAAAAGAAGAAGTAAAGCTGTCCTTATTTGCAGATGACATGATATTGTACATAAAAAACCCGAAAGACTCCATCAAAAAACTAACAGACTTAATAAATGAATTCGGCAATGTAGCAGGATACAAAATTAACACCAAGAAATCTATGGCATTTCTATACACCAACAATGAACTTACAGAAAGAGAGACTAAAAAAGCAATCCCATTTTCCATCGCACCAAAAAAACTAAGATACTTAGGAATAAACCTAACCAAGGAGGTAAAAGACCTATATGCGGAAAACTACAGGACACTGAAAAAAGAGATAGAGGAAGATGTAAACAGATGGAAGAACATACCATGTTCATGGATTGGTAGAATCAACATCATTAAAATGTCCATACTACCCAAAGCAATCTATAGATTCAATGCACTCCCCATTAAAATACCAACGGCGTATTTCACAGACCTAGAAAGAACTCTCCAAAAATTCATCTGGAATAAAAAAAGACCCCGAATAGCCACAGCAATCCTGAGAAAGAAGAATAAAGTAGGAGGGATCTCAATACCAGATTTCAAGCTGTATTACAAAGCCACTGTCCTCAAAACAGCCTGGTACTGGCACAAGAACAGACATATAGATCAATGGAACAGAATAGAGAATCCAGATATCGACCCAAACCAATACGCGCATTTAATATTTGACAAAGGAGGCATGAGCATACAATGGAGTCAAGACAGTCTCTTTAATAAATGGTGTTGGGAAAATTGGACAGATACATGCAAAAAAATGAAACTAGATCACCAACTTACACCATACACAAAAATAAACTCAAAATGGGTACAGGACTTAAATATAAGACGGGAAACCATAAAAATACTAGAGGAATCCACAGGCAGCAAAATCTCAGACATATGCCAAAAGAACTTTTTCAGTGATACTGCCCCTAGGGTAATGGAAGCCAAACAGAAAATAAACAAATGGGACTACATCAAAATAAAAAGCTTTTGCACAGCAAAAGAAACCATCAACAAAACAACAAGAAACCCCACTGTATGGGAGAACATATTTGCAAATGGTATCACTGATAAAGGTTTAATTTCCAACATCTACAGGCAGCTTATACAACTTAATAAAAGGAAGCTAAATGATCCAATAAAAAAATGGGCAATGGACCTAAATAGAAGCTTTTCGAAAGAAGACAGAAGGAAGGCCAAGAGACACATGAAAACATGCTCAAAGTCACTAATTATCCGAGAGATGCAAATCAAAACAACAATGCGATACCATCTCACACCTGTCAGAATGGCTATCATCAACAAATCAACAAACGACAAGTGTTGGCGAGGATGCGGAGAAAAAGGAACCCTCGTGCACTGCTGGTGGGAATGCAGACTGGTGCAGCCACTGTGGAGAACAGTATGGAGTTTCCTCAAAAAACTGAAAATGGAACTCCCATTCGACCCAGTAATCCCACTCCTAGGAATATATCCTAAGAAACCAGAAACACCAATCAGAAAGGATATATGCACCCCTATGTTCATAGCGGCACAATTTACAATAGCTAAGATTTGGAAACAGCCTAAATGCCCATCAGCAGATGACTGGATCAGAAAACTATGGTACATCTACACAATGGAATACTATGCTGCCGTAAAAAAGAAGGAATTACTACCATTTGTAGGCACTTGGATGGAATTAGAGAACATTATGCTAAGTGAAATAAGCCAGTCAATGAAAGAAAAATACCACATGATCCCACTCATTTGGGGATAATGAAAAACATTATAAACTGATGAACAAAAAGATAGTTACAGAGGCAGTAAAGCATCAAACAGACTGTCAAATTACAGTGGTAAGGTTAGGGAGAGGTGGGGGAAATAAGAGATCAACTGAAGGACTTATATGTATGTATATAAGAGTAACCAACGGATGCAAAACATTGGGGGGTGAGGGCATATATGGGAGTGGGGTGGGGGTCGGGGGCAATGATAAGATATGTACACATATAATACCTTAATAAAAATTGGAAAAAAAAAAATAAAATCTATGCTTTAGTTTTAACCCAGTGGCATTATAAATAAGGTGTGGACTCAGTGCCTCTTATAAACTCTACGAAGAAAATAAAAGGAAATAACTATGGGATAGCATACACACAAAACATAAACTCTTGGAAGATTAGAATAAATACAAGGATGGTTATGTACCAAGTCATTATCAATGTTTTTCTACTCTCTAAGAGACAAATACAAATAGCATGTATTTGACAATCTTGCACCTAACTACAAGCATTTGAGAACAGATTTCTTATTTTACTGTTTCCATGACAACACATGACCTTTTGCATGTTTTCAAAGAAAGAAAAGGTGAAAATTACTCTCAGTGTTAAATTGAATTTTTCTCTTTCTCCTCACCTATTTTATTCATAGACACTAGAAGGTACAGCAATTTCACGTTCCTTTCAAAATTTCAGTGCCATTTTTCTACATTAGATGCAGAATAAATGAATTCTACTTCAATTCCTTTTTCTAAGGCCACTATTTCCAGAGAGAAAAAAGTTTCCTTAAGGTTTCTGTAGTCAACAAGCAAAATTCATTACAATAGGGATAGCTCCCCAAAATTATATTAATTTTTGTAACTTTTAAATTTGTAATATGTCAGTATTTTGGACTCTCACCAGTGCTAAATGTGGGTGTAGCCCTCTATTTGCTTTATGCAGAGATTTTTCTGTCTCATAGTAAATAATTAAATGAGGAGTCAATAAATAGTTGGGAAGGAATGGATAAATGCATATGGAACCATTTTGAAGAAATTTTTATGTGGGAAAAAAAGGACTCTTTTAGAGTAAAATATTTTGATGGTTTAAGAATAATTCACTTTGGGATTAAAAACCTTGGTAGCCATTGAATATTGTTCATCGGATTAGTTGGGGTTCTCCAAAGAAACAAAAATCAATGATGAGTATTTATAGAGAGAAAGGTTTATTTTAAAGAATAGGCTCATGTGATTGTGAGGTTGGTGAGTCCAAGATCTGCAGGGCTGGCCAGCAGGCTGGAGACCAGGGTAGGGTTGCCATTTCAGCTCAAAGGCAGTCTGCTGGCGGAATCCTTCACACTCAAGAGAGGCCAGTCTGTTTTATTAAGGCCTTTCACTGATTGGATGAGGTCCACACACTTAATGGAAGGTAATCTGCTTTACTTAAAGTCTACAGATTTAAATGTTTATATCATAAAAAAAATCATCTCCACAGAAATGTCCAGAATAGTGTTTGACCAAATATCTGGGCACCATGACCCAGCCAAGTCGACACATAAAGGTAATCATTACAGTAGAGTTGTGCTAGGGGCTGGCATTTTAAAGATGATTTTTGAGGAACCAACCCAATACGGTAAAATAGTTTGGTTTCTACTTGCAATTATGTGTCCAGGCATATTTATTTGTTGATTGAGTACAATGCGCCAGACAAGGTTCTTGGTCTGTGGGGATTATTAGTCTAATGGGTGAATTATTACATTCTAGAGAACCATTGTGAATTATTTCATATTTATAGAGGTTGACCCTTTGCTCAGCATCAAGTAACTTATTGACAATGGAGAAACGTTGCTTAGAAAACAAGGTTTTCTGTTGGTATGGGATTGAATGTATCCAGAGCACTTTAATATCCATTATTTGATTTGAGTACCACAAGAGTCTTTGACATAGCAGGGAGGACATTTCATTCCCAGTTGACAAAATAGAAGCCTCAGGCGTTACCCTTCTGAGGAAGTTGTGACATCCCAGTCTCTCACTTCTTGACTCCTGACTGAAATTTTTGAAGTGGTTATTGTTTCCCTGGGGCCATGACAATTATGAAGGAAGAAGCTAAGACTTAGCTACATTTCCTTCAAACTGTAGAGTGTATTCTGTCAGCTTCTATGTGGTATTTTCATTGTGTGTGTGTGTGTGTGTGTGTGTGTGTGTGTGTGTATTATGGATATAATATACATAGAGGGACACTATTGTCAAAACCAAACCCAGGCCGGGCCAGTGTTGCTCAGTGGTTGAGCATGGATCTATGAACCAGGAGGTCCCAGTTCAGTTCCTGGTCAGGGCACATGTCTGGGTTGTGGGTTTGAACCCCAGTAGGGGGCTGCAGGAGGCAGCCGATCAATAATTCTCTTCCATCATTGATGTTTCTATCTCTCCCTCTCCCTTCTTTGAAGTCAATAAAAAAAGATTAAAAAAAACACACCAAAAAACCCCACAAACCCAGAGAACTTAAAACTATCATCCCGTCCAGCCCCCATTCACAGCGGGCTGCCTGATAGCTGTTTTCACGGGATTACTTCCCAGCTGGGTGGTTTCCAAATGTATATTTACTCAGAACAAAGATTTTCATCCTGCTTCTCAGATCCATAATAGTATTTCAAAGCGTAGAAACAAACGGAATGAGCAACTTTAATTTAAGAAATTTAACGTGGGTGGGAAGAAAGCTGATGAAACAAAAACAGAAGGGAACTTTATATGTAGAGTTTGGGTTCTCTCCAGTTACCACTTCCAAGGCTTTCTAGAGCACACATGCCCAGCACCCTACAACTAACGCTTCCTGATGAAGAGGTGGTCCTGAGGCTGATAACCTGATTCACTTTCCGGAAGCAGCACAACTTCATGCAGAGGCAGTGCCATGTGTTGGAAAGAGCGGGCCCTCTAATGTTAGGGAAATGGCCCTTTATTTTGTGTGTGATTATTGGGGAGTCACTCAAGCA